>NW_026542596.1:28873512-30138290 GCF_028750875.1 Macrosteles quadrilineatus | reverse complement strand
ACATGGTCCACCATGTTTCACCAATGTTTCAAAAATGTTCCAACATGGTCCACCATGTTCTACCAATGTTCCAAAAATGTTCCAACGTGGTCCACCATGTTCCACCAATGTTCCAAAAATGTTCCAACATGGTCCACTATGTTCTACCAATGTTCCAAAAATGTTCCAACATGGTCCACCATGTTCCACCAATGTTCCAACATATTCCATCATGTTCTACCAATGTTCCAAAAATGTTCCAACATGGTCCACCATGTTCCACCAATGTTCCATCTTGTTCCATCAATGTTCCACCATTTTCAACCATGTTCAACCATGTTTAAAAAATGTTCCAACATGTTCTACCATGTTCCACTAAAGTTCAAAAAATGTTCCAACATGGTCCACCATGTTCCACCAATGTTCCAAAAATGTTCCAACATGGTCCACCATGTTCTATTAATGTTCCAAAAATGTTCCAACATTGTCCACCATGTTCCACCAATGTTCCAACATTGTCCACCATGTTCCACCAATGTTCCAAAAATGTCTATGATTATAAATTAAAAGTCATAGTTTGGTATTAACTATCTTTTATGAAACCAAAAGTAAATATTTACAAACACAACATAAACAAATGAATATTAAACATATGTTATTTGTCATCTTCCCCTTGAGCTATTATTTGTCATCTTCTCCTTGAGCTTGGAGTCCTAATCTTTTTTTATAAATCTATTATTTCTTCTCTTTATACCCTTGTCTTTAATAGAAACTAAATAAGATCTGGGTTGTTGAAGTTTCTTCTCTACTACTCCTTCATCCCATGTTTTATTGAATACATCTAGAACCCATACTTCCTGCCCTTCAGTAAAACTATTTTCACGGTTTAAAGACTTTCTATCATAATGTGACTTTTGTGCTTTCTGAGTTTCTATTATTTTTTCATAGATGCTGTCCTCAACAAGTTTGGGGTTTAATAGTTCTTCTCTCATTGGAATTTTACAATTTTACAATGGAGTTGTACAATTTCAACCCATCTGTCCCCAGTAGATTTTTCAGTCTGGCTAATTGAATTTCCTTACTTTCTTTCGTTGTTTTTGTAGCAATAAAGTAAATGTCGGTTTCTTCCTTTAACTGTTTAAATTTGTCTGAAATGTTTCCCTCCGATAGGTTCAGTGGATCTGGTTTATTGAACTCCATAATATTTAAACTTTACTTTCTCTTCTTCTATTTAAACTTTACGACTGCGCCATGATTATAAATTAAAAGTCATAGTTTGGAATTAACTATCTTTTATGAAACCAAAAGTAAATATTTACAAACACAACATAAACAAATGAATATTAAACATATGTTATTTGTCAGTTCCAACATGTTCTACCATGTTCAACCAATTATCCAAAAATGTACTAACATGTTCTACCATGTTCCACCAATGTTCCAAAAATGTTCCAACATAATCCACCATGTTCCACCAATGTTCCAAAAATGTTCCAACATGGTCCACCATGTTCCACCAATGTTCCAAAAATGTTCCAACATGTTCTACCATGTTCCACCAATGTTTCAAAAATGTTCCAACATAATCCACCATGTTCCACCAATGTTCCAAAAATGTTCCAACATGTTCTACCATGTTCCACCAATGTTCCAAAAATGTTCCAACATGGTCCACCATGTTTCACCAAAGTTCATAAAATGTTCAAACATGGTCCACCATGTTCCACCAATGTTCCAAAAATGTTCCAACATGGTCCACCATGTTCCACCAATGTTCCATCTTGTTCCATCAATGTTCCACCATTTTCAACCATGTTCAACCATGTTCCAAAAATGTTCCAAAATGTTCTACCATGTTCCACCAAAGTTAAAAAAATGTTCCAACATGGTCCACCATGATCCACCAATGTTCCAAAAATGTTCCAACATGGTCCACCATGTTCCACCAATGTTCCAAAAATGTTCCAACATTGTTTACCATGTTCTACCAATGTTCTAACATGGTCCACCATGTTCCACCAATGTCCAAAAAATGTTCCAACATGGTCTACCATGTTCCACCAATGTTCCAAAAATGTTCCAACATGGTCTACTATAATCTACCAATGTTCCAAAAAGGTTCCAACATGTTCTACCATGTTCAACCAATTTCCCAAAATGTTTTAACATTGTCAACCATGTTCCATCAATGTTCCAACATGGTCCACCATGTTCCTCTAATGTTCCAAAAATGTTCCAACATGGTCCACCATGTTCCACCAATGTTCCAAAAATGTTCCAACATGGTCCACCATGTTCCACCAATGTTCCAAAAATGTTCCAACATGGTCTACCATGTTCCACCAATGTTCCAACATGGTCCACCATGTTCCACCAATGTTCCAAAAATGTTCCAACATGGTCTATCATGTTCAACCAATGTTCCAAAAATGTTCCAACATTGTCCACCATGTTCTACCAATGTTCCAAAAATGTTCCACCATGTTCCACCAATGTTCCAACATGGTCCACTATGTTCCACCAATGTTTCAAAAATGTTCCAACATGTTCTACCAGGTTCCACCAATGTTCCAAAAATGTTTCAACATGGTACCACCATGTTCCACCAATGTTCCAAAAATGTTCCAACATGGTTCACCATGTTCTAACAATGTTCCAAAAATGTTCTAACATGGTCCACCATGTTCCACCATTGTTTCAAAAATGTTCCAACATGTTCTACCTTGTTCCACCAATGTTCCAACATGGTCCACCATGTTCCACCAATGTTCCAAAAATGTTCCAACATGGTTCACCATGTTCTAACAATGTTCCAAAAATGTTCCAACATGGTCCACCATGTTCCACCAATGTTCCAAAAATGTTCCAACATGTTCTACCATGTTCCACCAATGTTCCAAAAATGTTCCAACATGGTCCACCATGTTCTACCAATGTTCCAAAAATGTTCCAACATTGTCCACCATGTTCCACCAATGTTCCAACATGGTCCACCATGTTCTACCAATGTTCCAAAAATGTTCCAACATTGTCCACCATGTTCCATTAATGTTCCAACATGGTACACCATGTTCCACCAATGTTCCAAAAATGTTCATGATTATAAATTAAAAGTCATTGTTTGGTATTAACTATCTTTTATGAAACCAAAAGTTAATATTTACAAACACAACATAAACAAATGAATATTAAACATATGTTATTTGTCATCTTCCCCTTGAACTATTATTTGTCATCTTCTCCTTGAGCTTGGAGTCCTAATCTTTTTTTATAAATCAATTATTTCTTCTCTTTATACCCTTGTCTTTAATAGAAACTAAATAAGATCTGGGTTGTTGAAGTTTCTTCTCTACTACTCCTTCATCCCATGTTTTATTGAATACATCTTGAACCCATACTTCCTGCCCTTCAGTAAAACTATTTTCACGGTTTAAAGACTTTCTATCATAATGTGACTTTTGTGCTTTCTGAGTTTCTATCATTTTTTCATAGATGCTGTCCTCAACAAGTTTGGGGTTTAATAGTTCTTCTCTTATTGGAATTTTACAATTTTACAATGGAGTTGTACAATTTCAAACCATCTGTCCCCAGTAGATTTTTCAGTCTGGCTAATTGAATTTCCTTACTTTCTTTCGTTGTTTTTGTAGCAATAAAGTAAATGTCGGTTTCTTCCTTTAACTGTTTAAATTTGTCTGAAATGTTTCCCTCCGATAGGTTCAGTGGATCTGGTTTATTGAACTCCATAATATTTAAACTTTACTTTCTCTTCTTATATTTAAACTTTACGACTGCGCCATGATTATAAATTAAAAGTCATAGTTTGGAATTAACTATCTTTTATGAAACCAAAAGTAAATATTTACAAACACAACATAAACAAATGAATATTAAACATATGTTATTTGTCAGTTCCAACATGTTCTACCATGTTCAACCAATTATCCAAAAATGTTCTAACATGTTCTACCATGTTCCACCAATGTTCCAAAAATGTTCCAACATAATCCACCATGTTCCACCAATGTTCCAAAAATGTTCCAACATGGTCCACCATGTTCCACCAATGTTCCAAAAATGTTCCAACATGGTCCACCATAATCCACTAATGTTCCAAAAATGTTCCAACATGTTCTACCATGTTCAACCAATTTCCCAAAATGTTCCAACATTGTCAACCATGTTCCACCAATGTTCCAAAAATGTTCAAACATGGTCCACCATGTTCCACCATTGTTCCAAAAATGTTCCAACATGTTCTACCATGTTCAACCAATTATCCAAAAAATGTTCCAACATGTTCTACCATGTTCCACCAATGTTCCAAAAATGTTCCAAAAATGTTCCAACATGGTCCACCATGTTCCACCAATGTTCCACCAATGTTCCAAAAATGTTCCAACATGTTCTACCATGTTCCACCAATGTTTTAAAAATGTTCCAACATAATCCACCATGTTCCACCAATGTTCCAAAAATGTTCCAACATGTTCTACCATGTTCCACCAATGTTCCAAAAATGTTCCAACATGGTCCACCATGTTCCACCAATGTTCCAAAAATGTTCCAACATGGTCCACCATGTTCCACCAATGTTCAAAAAATGTTCCAACATGGTCCACCTTGTTCCACCAATGTTCTAAAAATGTTCCAACATGGTCCACTATGTTCCACCAATGTTCCACCAATGTTCCAAAAATGTTTCAACATGGTCCACCATGTTCCACAAATGTTGCAAAAATGTTCCAACATGGAATACATCTTGAACCCATACTTCGTGCCCTTCAGTAAAACTATTTTCACGGTTTAAAGACTTTCTATCATAATGTGACTTTTGTGCTTTCTGAGTTTCTATCATTTTTTCATAGATGCTGTCCTCAACAAGTTTGGGGTTTAATAGTTCTTCTCTCATTGGAATTTTACAATTTTACAATGGAGTTGTACAATTTCAAACCATCTGTCCCCAGTAGATTTTTCAGTCTGGCTAATTGAATTTCCTTACTTTCTTTCGTTGTTTTTGTAGCAATAAAGTAAATGTCGGTTTCTTCCTTTAACTGTTTAAATTTGTCTGAAATGTTTCCCTCCGATAGGTTCAGTGGATCTGGTTTATTGAACTCCATAATATTTAAACTTTACTTTCTCTTCTTATATTTAAACTTTACGACTGCGCCATGATTATAAATTAAAAGTCATAGTTTGGAATTAACTATCTTTTATGAAACCAAAAGTAAATATTTACAAACACAACATAAACAAATGAATATTAAACATATGTTATTTGTCAGTTCCAACATGTTCTACCATGTTCAACCAATTATCCAAAAATGTTCTAACATGTTCTACCATGTTCCACCAATGTTCCAAAAATGTTCCAACATAATCCACCATGTTCCACCAATGTTCCAAAAATGTTCCAACATGGTCCACCATGTTCCACCAATGTTCCAAAAATGTTCCAACATGGTCCACCATAATCCACTAATGTTCCAAAAATGTTCCAACATGTTCTACCATGTTCAACCAATTTCCCAAAATGTTCCAACATTGTCAACCATGTTCCACCAATGTTCCAAAAATGTTCAAACATGGTCCACCATGTTCCACCATTGTTCCAAAAATGTTCCAACATGTTCTACCATGTTCAACCAATTATCCAAAAAATGTTCCAACATGTTCTACCATGTTCCACCAATGTTCCAAAAATGTTCCAAAAATGTTCCAACATGGTCCACCATGTTCCACCAATGTTCCACCAATGTTCCAAAAATGTTCCAACATGTTCTACCATGTTCCACCAATGTTTTAAAAATGTTCCAACATAATCCACCATGTTCCACCAATGTTCCAAAAATGTTCCAACATGTTCTACCATGTTCCACCAATGTTCCAAAAATGTTCCAACATGGTCCACCATGTTCCACCAATGTTCCAAAAATGTTCCAACATGGTCCACCATGTTCCACCAATGTTCAAAAAATGTTCCAACATGGTCCACCTTGTTCCACCAATGTTCTAAAAATGTTCCAACATGGTCCACTATGTTCCACCAATGTTCCACCAATGTTCCAAAAATGTTTCAACATGGTCCACCATGTTCCACAAATGTTGCAAAAATGTTCCAACATGGAATACATCTTGAACCCATACTTCGTGCCCTTCAGTAAAACTATTTTCACGGTTTAAAGACTTTCTATCATAATGTGACTTTTGTGCTTTCTGAGTTTCTATCATTTTTTCATAGATGCTGTCCTCAACAAGTTTGGGGTTTAATAGTTCTTCTCTCATTGGAATTTTACAATTTTACAATGGAGTTGTACAATTTCAAACCATCTGTCCCCAGTAGATTTTTCAGTCTGGCTAATTGAATTTCCTTACTTTCTTTCGTTGTTTTTGTAGCAATAAAGTAAATGTCGGTTTCTTCCTTTAACTGTTTAAATTTGTCTGAAATGTTTCCCTCCGATAGGTTCAGTGGATCTGGTTTATTGAACTCCATAATATTTAAACTTTACTTTCTCTTCTTATATTTAAACTTTACGACTGCGCCATGATTATAAATTAAAAGTCATAGTTTGGAATTAACTATCTTTTATGAAACCAAAAGTAAATATTTACAAACACAACATAAACAAATGAATATTAAACATATGTTATTTGTCAGTTCCAACATGTTCTACCATGTTCAACCAATTATCCAAAAATGTACTAACATGTTCTACCATGTTCCACCAATGTTCCAAAAATGTTCCAACATAATCCACCATGTTCCACCAATGTTCCAAAAATGTTCCAACATGGTCCACCATGTTCTACCAATGTTCCAAAAATGTTCCAACATGTTCTACCATGTTCCACAAATGTTTCAAAAATGTTCCAACATAATTCACCATGTTTCACCAATGTTCCAAAAATGTTCCAACATGTTCTACCATGTTCCACCAATGTTCCAAAAATGTTCCAACATGGTCCACCATGTTTCACCAAAGTTCATAAAATGTTCAAACATGGTCCACCATGTTCCACCAATTTTCCAAAAATGTTCCAACATGGTCCACCATGTTCCACCAATGTTCCATCTTGTTCCATCAATGTTCCACCATTTTCAACCATGTTCAACCATGTTCCAAAAATGTTCCAAAATGTTCTACCATGTTCCACCAAAGTTAAAAAAATGTTCCAACATGGTCCACCATGATCCACCAATGTTCCAAAAATGTTCCAACATGGTCCACCATGTTCCACCAATGTTCCAAAAATGTTCCAACATTGTTTACCATGTTCTACCAATGTTCTAACATGGTCCACCATGTTCCACCAATGTCCAAAAAATGTTCCAACATGGTCTACCATGTTCCACCAATGTTCCAAAAATGTTCCAACATGGTCTACTATAATCTACCAATGTTCCAAAAAGGTTCCAACATGTTCTACCATGTTCAACCAATTTCCCAAAATGTTCCAACATTGTCAACCATGTTCCATCAATGTTCCAACATGGTCCACCATGTTCCTCTAATGTTCCAAAAATGTTCCAACATCGTCCACCATGTTCCACCAATGTTCCAAAAATGTTCCAACATGGTCCACCATGTTCCACCAATGTTCCAAAAATGTTCCAACATGGTCTACCATGTTCCACCAATGTTCCAACATGGTCCACCATGTTCCACCAATGTTCCAAAAATGTTCCAACATGGTCTATCATGTTCAACCAATGTTCCAAAAATGTTCCAACATTGTCCACCATGTTCTACCAATGTTCCAAAAATGTTCCACCATGTTCCACCAATGTTCCAACATGGTCCACTATGTTCCACCAATGTTTCAAAAATGTTCCAACATGTTCTACCAGGTTCCACCAATGTTCCAAAAATGTTTCAACATGGTCCACCATGTTCCACCAATGTTCCAAAAATGTTCCAACATGGTTCACCATGTTCTAACAATGTTCCAAAAATGTTCTAACATGGTCCACCATGTTCCACCATTGTTTCAAAAATGTTCCAACATGTTCTACCATGTTCCACCAATGTTCCAACATGGTCCACCATGTTCCACCAATGTTCCAAAAATGTTCCAACATGTTCTACCATGTTCCACCAATGTTCCAAAAATGTTCCAACATGGTCCACCATGTTCCACCAATGTTCCAAAAATGTTCCAACATGGTTCACCATGTTCTAACAATGTTCCAAAAATGTTCCAACATGGTCCACCATGTTCCACCAATGTTCCAAAAATGTTCCAACATGTTCTACCATGTTCCACCAATGTTCCAAAAATGTTCCAACATGGTCCACCATGTTCTACCAATGTTCCAAAAATGTTCCAACATTGTCCACCATGTTCCACCAATGTTCCAACATGGTCCACCATGTTCTACCAATGTTCCAAAAATGTTTCAAAAATGTTCCAACATAATCCACCATGTTCTACCAATGTTCTAACATGGTCCACCATGTTCCACCAATGTCCAAAAAATGTTCCAACATGGTCTACCATGTTCCACCAATGTTCCAAAAATGTTCCAACATGGTCTACTATAATCTACCAATGTTCCAAAAAGGTTCCAACATGTTCTACCATGTTCAACCAATTTCCCAAAATGTTCCAACATTGTCAACCATGTTCCATCAATGTTCCAACATGGTCCACCATGTTCCTCTAATGTTCCAAAAATGTTCCAACATCGTCCACCATGTTCCACCAATGTTCCAAAAATGTTCCAACATGGTCCACCATGTTCCACCAATGTTCCAAAAATGTTCCAACATGGTCTACCATGTTCCACCAATGTTCCAACATGGTCCACCATGTTCCACCAATGTTCCAAAAATGTTCCAACATGGTCTATCATGTTCAACCAATGTTCCAAAAATGTTCCAACATTGTCCACCATGTTCTACCAATGTTCCAAAAATGTTCCACCATGTTCCACCAATGTTCCAACATGGTCCACTATGTTCCACCAATGTTTCAAAAATGTTCCAACATGTTCTACCAGGTTCCACCAATGTTCCAAAAATGTTTCAACATGGTCCACCATGTTCCACCAATGTTCCAAAAATGTTCCAACATGGTTCACCATGTTCTAACAATGTTCCAAAAATGTTCTAACATGGTCCACCATGTTCCACCATTGTTTCAAAAATGTTCCAACATGTTCTACCATGTTCCACCAATGTTCCAACATGGTCCACCATGTTCCACCAATGTTCCAAAAATGTTCCAACATGTTCTACCATGTTCCACCAATGTTCCAAAAATGTTCCAACATGGTCCACCATGTTCCACCAATGTTCCAAAAATGTTCCAACATGGTTCACCATGTTCTAACAATGTTCCAAAAATGTTCCAACATGGTCCACCATGTTCCACCAATGTTCCAAAAATGTTCCAACATGTTCTACCATGTTCCACCAATGTTCCAAAAATGTTCCAACATGGTCCACCATGTTCTACCAATGTTCCAAAAATGTTCCAACATTGTCCACCATGTTCCACCAATGTTCCAACATGGTCCACCATGTTCTACCAATGTTCCAAAAATGTTCCAACATTGTCCACCATGTTCCATTAATGTTCCAACATGGTACACCATGTTCCACCAAAGTTCCAAAAATGTTCATGATTATAAATTAAAAGTCATAGTTTGGTATTAACTATCTTTTATGAAACCAAAAGTTAATATTTACAAACACAACATAAACAAATAAATATTAAACATATGTTATTTGTCATCTTCCCCTTGAACTATTATTTGTCATCTTCTCCTTGAGCTTGGAGTCCTAATCTTTTTTTATAAATCAATTATTTCTTCTCTTTATACCCTTGTCTTTAATAGAAACTAAATAAGATCTGGGTTGTTGAAGTTTCTTCTCTACTACTCCTTCATCCCATGTTTTATTGAATACATCTTGAACCCATACTTCCTGCCCTTCAGTAAAACTATTTTCACGGTTTAAAGACTTTCTATCATAATGTGACTTTTGTGCTTTCTGAGTTTCTATCATTTTTTCATAGATGCTGTCCTCAACAAGTTTGGGGTTTAATAGTTCTTCTCTTATTGGAATTTTACAATTTTACAATGGAGTTGTACAATTTCAAACCATCTGTCCCCAGTAGATTTTTCAGTCTGGCTAATTGAATTTCCTTACTTTCTTTCGTTGTTTTTGTAGCAATAAAGTAAATGTCGGTTTCTTCCTTAAACTGTTTAAATTTGTCTGAAATGTTTCCCTCCGATAGGTTCAGTGGATCTGGTTTATTGAACTCCATAATATTTAAACTTTACTTTCTCTTCTTATATTTAAACTTTACGACTGCGCCATGATTATAAATTAAAAGTCATAGTTTGGAATTAACTATCTTTTATGAAACCAAAAGTAAATATTTACAAACACAACATAAACAAATGAATATTAAACATATGTTATTTGTCAGTTCCAACATGTTCTACCATGTTCAACCAATTATCCAAAAATGTTCTAACATGTTCTACCATGTTCCACCAATGTTCCAAAAATGTTCCAACATAATCCACCATGTTCCACCAATGTTCCAAAAATGTTCCAACATGGTCCACCATGTTCCACCAATGTTCCAAAAATGTTCCAACATGGTCCACCATAATCCACTAATGTTCCAAAAATGTTCCAACATGTTCTACCATGTTCAACCAATTTCCCAAAATGTTCCAACATTGTCAACCATGTTCCACCAATGTTCCAAAAATGTTCAAACATGGTCCACCATGTTCCACCATTGTTCCAAAAATGTTCCAATATGTTCTACCATGTTCAACCAATTATCCAAAAAATGTTCCAACATGTTCTACCATGTTCCACCAATGTTCCAAAAATGTTCCAACATAATCCACCATGTTCCACCAATGTTCCAAAAATGTTCCAACATGGTCCACCATGTTCCACCAATGTTCCACCAATGTTCCAAAAATGTTCCAACATGTTCTACCATGTTCCACCAATGTTTTAAAAATGTTCCAACATAATCCACCATGTTCCACCAATGTTCCAAAAATGTTCCAACATGTTCTACCATGTTCCACCAATGTTCCAAAAATGTTCCAACATGGTCCACCATGTTCCACCAATGTTCCAAAAATGTTCCAACATGGTCCACCATGTTCCACCAATGTTCAAAAAATGTTCCAACATGGTCCACCTTGTTCCACCAATGTTCTAAAAATGTTCCAACATGGTCCACCATGTTCCACCAATGTTCCACCAATGTTCCAAAAATGTTTCAACATGGTCCACCATGTTCCACAAATGTTGCAAAAATGTTCCAACATGGAATACATCTTGAACCCATACTTCGTGCCCTTCAGTAAAACTATTTTCACGGTTTAAAGACTTTCTATCATAATGTGACTTTTGTGCTTTCTGAGTTTCTATCATTTTTTCATAGATGCTGTCCTCAACAAGTTTGGGGTTTAATAGTTCTTCTCTCATTGGAATTTTACAATTTTACAATGGAGTTGTACAATTTCAAACCATCTGTCCCCAGTAGATTTTTCAGTCTGGCTAATTGAATTTCCTTACTTTCTTTCGTTGTTTTTGTAGCAATAAAGTAAATGTCGGTTTCTTCCTTTAACTGTTTAAATTTGTCTGAAATGTTTCCCTCCGATAGGTTCAGTGGATCTGGTTTATTGAACTCCATAATATTTAAACTTTACTTTCTCTTCTTATATTTAAACTTTACGACTGCGCCATGATTATAAATTAAAAGTCATAGTTTGGAATTAACTATCTTTTATGAAACCAAAAGTAAATATTTACAAACACAACATAAACAAATGAATATTAAACATATGTTATTTGTCAGTTCCAACATGTTCTACCATGTTCTACCAATGTTCCAAAAATGTTCCAACATGGTCCACCATGTTCCACCAATGTTCCAAAAATGTTTCAACATGGTCCACCATGTTCCACAAATGTTGCAAAAATGTTCCAACATGGTCCACCATGTTCCACCAATGTTCCAAAAATGTTCAAACATGTTCTACCATGTTCCACCAATGTTCCAAAAATGTTCCAACATGGTCCACCATGTTTCACCAATGTTTCAAAAATGTTCCAACATGGTCCACCATGTTCTACCAATGTTCCAAAAATGTTCCAACGTGGTCCACCATGTTCCACCAATGTTCCAAAAATGTTCCAACATGGTCCACTATGTTCTACCAATGTTCCAAAAATGTTCCAACATGGTCCACCATGTTCCACCAATGTTCCAAAAATGTTTCAACATGGTCCACCATGTTCCACAAATGTTGCAAAAATGTTCCAACATGGTCCACCATGTTCCACCAATGTTCCAAAAATGTTCCAACATGTTCTACCATGTTCCACCAATGTTCCAAAAATGTTCCAACATGGTCCACCATGTTTCACCAATGTTTCAAAAATGTTCCAACATGGTCCACCATGTTCTACCAATGTTCCAAAAATGTTCCAACATGGTCCACCATGTTCCACCAATGTTCCAAAATTATTCCAACATGTTCTACCATGTTCCACCAATGTTCCAAAAATGTTCCAACATGGTCCACCATAGTCCACCATGTTCCACCAATGTTCCAAAAATGTTCCAACATGGTCCACCATGTTCCACCAATGTTCCAAAAATGTTCCAACATGGTCCACCATGTTCCACCATTGTTCCAAACATGTTCCAACATGTTCTACCATGTTCCACCAATTTTCCAAAAATGTTCCAACATGTTCTAACATGTTCCACCAATGTTCCAAAAATGTTCCAACATGGTCCACTATGTTCCACCAATGTTCCAAAAATGTTCCAACATGGTCCACCATGTTCCACCAATGTTCCAACATGGTCCATCATGTTCTACCAATGTTCCAAAAATGTTCCAACATGGTCCACCATGTTCCACCAATGTTCCATCTTGTTCCATCAATGTTCCACCATTTTCAACAATGTTCAACCATGTTTAGAAATAGTTCCAACATGTTCAACCATGTTCCACTTAAGTTCAAAAAATGTTCCAACATGGTCCACCATGTTCCACCAATGTCCCAAAAATGTTCCAACATGGTCCACCATGTTCCACCATTGTTCCAAACATGTTCCAACATGGTCCACCATGTTCCACCATTGTTCCAAACATGTTCCAACATGTTCTACCATGTTCCACCAATTTTCCAAAAATGTTCCAACATGTTCTAACATGTTCCACCAATGTTCCAACATGGTCCACCATGTTCCACCAATGTTCCAAAAATGTTCCAACATGTTCTACCATGTTCCACCAATGTTCCAAAAATGTTCCAACATGGTTCACCATGTTCTACCAATGTTCCAAAAATGTTCTAACATGGTCCACCATGTTCCACCATTGTTTCAAAAATGTTCCAACATGTTCTACCATGTTCCACCAATTTTCCAAAAATGTCCAACATGTTCTACCATGTTCCACCAATGTTCCAACATGGTCCACCATGTTCCACCAATGTTCCAAAAAGGTTTTAACATGTTCTACCATGTTCCACCAATGTTCCAAAAATGTTCCAACATGGTCCACCATGTTCCACCAATGTTCCAAAAATGTTCCAACATGGTTCACCATGTTCTAACAATGTTCCAAAAATGTTCTAACATGGTCCACCATGTTCCACCAATGTTCCAAAAATGTTCCAACATGTTCTACCATGTTCCACCAATGTTCCAAAAATGTTCCAACATGGTCCACCATGTTCTATTAATGTTCCAAAAATGTTCCAACATTGTCCACCATGTTCCACCAATGTTCCAACATGGTCCACCATGTTCCACCAATGTTCCAAAAATGTCTATGATTATAAATTAAAAGTCATAGTTTGGTATTAACTATCTTTTATGAAACCAAAAGTAAATATTTACAAACACAACATAAACAAATGAATATTAAACATATGTTATTTGTCATCTTCCCCTTGAGCTATTATTTGTCATCTTCTCCTTGAGCTTGGAGACCTAATCTTTTTTTATAAATCTATTATTTCTTCTCTTTATACCCTTGTCTTTAATAGAAACTAAATAAGATCTGGGTTGTTGAAGTTTCTTCTCTACTACTCCTTCATCCCATGTTTTATTGAATACATCTTGAACCCATACTTCCTGCCCTTCAGTAAAACTATTTTCACGGTTTAAAGACTTTCTATCATAATGTGACTTTTGTGCTTTCTGAGTTTCTATTATTTTTTCATAGATGCTGTCCTCAACAAGTTTGGGGTTTAATAGTTCTTCTCTCATTGGAATTTTACAATTTTACAATGGAGTTGTACAATTTCAAACCATCTGTCCCCAGTAGATTTTTCAGTCTGGCTAATTGAATTTCCTTACTTTCTTTCGTTGTTTTTGTAGCAATAAAGTAAATGTCGGTTTCTTCCTTTAACTGTTTAAATTTGTCTGAAATGTTTCCCTCCGATAGGTTCAGTGGATCTGGTTTATTGAACTCCATAATATTTAAACTTTACTTTCTCTTCTTATATTTAAACTTTACGACTGCGCCATGATTATAAATTAAAAGTCATAGTTTGGAATTAACTATCTTTTATGAAACCAAAAGTAAATATTTACAAACACAACATAAACAAATGAATATTAAACATATGTTATTTGTCAGTTCCAACATGTTCTACCATGTTCAACCAATTATCCAAAAATGTACTAACATGTTCTACCATGTTCCACCAATGTTCCAAAAATGTTCCAACATAATCCACCATGTTCCACCAATGTTCCAAAAATGTTCCAACATGGTCCACCATGTTCCACCAATGTTCCAAAAATGTTCCAACATGTTCTACCATGTTCCACCAATGTTTCAAAAATGTTCCAACATAATCCACCATGTTCCACCAATGTTCCAAAAATGTTCCAACATGTTCTACCATGTTCCACCAATGTTCCAAAAATGTTCCAACATGGTCCACCATGTTTCACCAAAGTTCATAAAATGTTCAAACATGGTCCACCATGTTCCACCAATGTTCCAAAAATGTTCCAACATGGTCCACCATGTTCCACCAATGTTCCATCTTGTTCCATCAATGTTCCACCATTTTCAACCATGTTCAACCATGTTCCAAAAATGTTCCAAAATGTTCTACCATGTTCCACCAAAGTTAAAAAAATGTTCCAACATGGTCCACCATGATCCACCAATGTTCCAAAAATGTTCCAACATGGTCCACCATGTTCCACCAATGTTCCAAAAATGTTCCAACATTGTTTACCATGTTCTACCAATGTTCTAACATGGTCCACCATGTTCCACCAATGTCCAAAAAATGTTGCAACATGGTGTACCATGTTCCACCAATGTTCCAAAAATGTTCCAACATGGTCTACTATAATCTACCAATGTTCCAAAAAGGTTCCAACATGTTCTACCATGTTCAACCAATTTCCCAAAATGTTCCAACATTGTCAACCATGTTCCATCAATGTTCCAACATGGTCCACCATGTTCCTCTAATGTTCCAAAAATGTTCCAACATGGTCCACCATGTTCCACCAATGTTCCAAAAATGTTCCAACATGGTCCACCATGTTCCACCAATGTTCCAAAAATGTTCCAACATGGTCTACCATGTTCCACCAATGTTCCAACATGGTCCACCATGTTCCACCAATGTTCCAAAAATGTTCCAACATGGTCTATCATGTTCAACCAATGTTCCAAAAATGTTCCAACATTGTCCACCATGTTCTACCAATGTTCCAAAAATGTTCCACCATGTTCCACCAATGTTCCAACATGGTCCACTATGTTCCACCAATGTTTCAAAAATGTTCCAACATGTTCTACCAGGTTCCACCAATGTTCCAAAAATGTTTCAACATGGTCCACCATGTTCCACCAATGTTCCAAAAATGTTCCAACATGGTTCACCATGTTCTAACAATGTTCCAAAAATGTTCTAACATGGTCCACCATGTTCTACCATTGTTTCAAAAATGTTCCAACATGTTCTACCATGTTCCACCAATGTTCCAACATGGTCCACCATGTTCCACCAATGTTCCAAAAATGTTCCAACATGTTCTACCATGTTCCACCAATGTTCCAAAAATGTTCCAACATGGTCCACCATGTTCCACCAATGTTCCAAAAATGTTCCAACATGGTTCACCATGTTCTAACAATGTTCCAAAAATGTTCCAACATGGTCCACCATGTTCCACCAATGTTCCAAAAATGTTCCAACATGTTCTACCATGTTCCACCAATGTTCCAAAAATGTTCCAACATGGTCCACCATGTTCTACCAATGTTCCAAAAATGTTCCAACATTGTCCACCATGTTCCACCAATGTTCCAACATGGTCCACCATGTTCTACCAATGTTCCAAAAATGTTCCAACATTGTCCACCATGTTCCATTAATGTTCCAACATGGTACACCATGTTCCACCAATGTTCCAAAAATGTTCATGATTATAAATTAAAAGTCATAGTTTGGTATTAACTATCTTTTATGAAACCAAAAGTTAATATTTACAAACACAACATAAACAAATGAATATTAAACATATGTTATTTGTCATCTTCCCCTTGAACTATTATTTGTCATCTTCTCCTTGAGCTTGGAGTCCTAATCTTTTTTTATAAATCAATTATTTCTTCTCTTTATACCCTTGTCTTTAATAGAAACTAAATAAGATCTGGGTTGTTGAAGTTTCTTCTCTACTACTCCTTCATCCCATGTTTTATTGAATACATCTTGAACCCATACTTCCTGCCCTTCAGTAAAACTATTTTCACGGTTTAAAGACTTTCTATCATAATGTGACTTTTGTGCTTTCTGAGTTTCTATCATTTTTTCATAGATGCTGTCCTCAACAAGTTTGGGGTTTAATAGTTCTTCTCTTATTGGAATTTTACAATTTTACAATGGAGTTGTACAATTTCAAACCATCTGTCCCCAGTAGATTTTTCAGTCTGGCTAATTGAATTTCCTTACTTTCTTTCGTTGTTTTTGTAGCAATAAAGTAAATGTCGGTTTCTTCCTTTAACTGTTTAAATTTGTCTGAAATGTTTCCCTCCGATAGGTTCAGTGGATCTGGTTTATTGAACTCCATAATATTTAAACTTTACTTTCTCTTCTTATATTTAAACTTTACGACTGCGCCATGATTATAAATTAAAAGTCATAGTTTGGAATTAACTATCTTTTATGAAACCAAAAGTAAATATTTACAAACACAACATAAACAAATGAATATTAAACATATGTTATTTGTCAGTTCCAACATGTTCTACCATGTTCTACCAATGTTCCAAAAATGTTCCAACATGGTCCACCATGTTCCACCAATGTTCCAAAAATGTTCCAACATGGTCCACCATGTTCCACCAATGTTCCAAAAATGTTTCAACATGGTCCACCATGTTCCACAAATGTTGCAAAAATGTTCCAACATGGTCCACCATGTTCCACCAATGTTCCAAAAATGTTCCAACATGTTCTACCATGTTCCACCAATGTTCCAAAAATGTTCCAACATGGTCCACCATGTTTCACCAATGTTTCAAAAATGTTCCAACATGGTCCACCATGTTCTACCAATGTTCCAAAAATGTTCCAACGTGGTCCACCATGTTCCACCAATGTTCCAAAAATGTTCCAACATGGTCCACCATGTTCCACCAATGTTCCATCTTGTTCCATCAATGTTCCACCATTTTCAACAATGTTCAACCATGTTTAGAAATAGTTCCAACATGTTCTACCATGTTCCACTTAAGTTCAAAAAATGTTCCAACATGGTCCACCATGTTCCACCAATGTCCCAAAAATGTTCCAACATGGTCCACCATGTTCCACCATTGTTCCAAACATGTTCCAACATGGTCCACCATGTTCCACCATTGTTCCAAACATGTTCCAACATGTTCTACCATGTTCCACCAATTTTCCAAAAATGTTCCAACATGGTTCACCATGTTCTACCAATGTTCCAAAAATGTTCTAACATGGTCCACCATGTTCCACCATTGTTTCAAAAATGTTCCAACATGTTCTACCATGTTCCACCAATTTTCCAAAAATGTTCCAACATGTTCTACCATGTTCCACCAATGTTCCAACATGGTCCACCATGTTCCACCAATGTTCCAAAAAGGTTTTAACATGTTCTACCATGTTCCACCAATGTTCCAAAAATGTTCCAACATGGTCCACCATGTTCCACCAATGTTCCAAAAATGTTCCAACATGGTTCACCATGTTCTAACAATGTTCCAAAAATGTTCTAACATGGTCCACCATGTTCCACCAATGTTCCAAAAATGTTCCAACATGTTCTACCATGTTCCACCAATGTTCCAAAAATGTTCCAACATGGTCCACCATGTTCTATTAATGTTCCAAAAATGTTCCAACATTGTCCACCATGTTCCACCAATGTTCCAACATGGTCCACCATGTTCCACCAATGTTCCAAAAATGTCTATGATTATAAATTAAAAGTCATAGTTTGGTATTAACTATCTTTTATGAAACCAAAAGTAAATATTTACAAACACAACATAAACAAATGAATATTAAACATATGTTATTTGTCATCTTCCCCTTGAGCTATTATTTGTCATCTTCTCCTTGAGCTTGGAGACCTAATCTTTTTTTATAAATCTATTATTTCTTCTCTTTATACCCTTGTCTTTAATAGAAACTAAATAAGATCTGGGTTGTTGAAGTTTCTTCTCTACTACTCCTTCATCCCATGTTTTATTGAATACATCTTGAACCCATACTTCCTGCCCTTCAGTAAAACTATTTTCACGGTTTAAAGACTTTCTATCATAATGTGACTTTTGTGCTTTCTGAGTTTCTATTATTTTTTCATAGATGCTGTCCTCAACAAGTTTGGGGTTTAATAAATCTTCTCTCATTGGAATTTTACAATTTTACAATGGAGTTGTACAATTTCAAACCATCTGTCCCCAGTAGATTTTTCAGTCTGGCTAATTGAATTTCCTTACTTTCTTTCGTTGTTTTTGTAGCAATAAAGTAAATGTCGGTTTCTTCCTTTAACTGTTTAAATTTGTCTGAAATGTTTCCCTCCGATAGGTTCAGTGGATCTGGTTTATTGAACTCCATAATATTTAAACTTTACTTTCTCTTCTTATATTTAAACTTTACGACTGCGCCATGATTATAAATTAAAAGTCATAGTTTGGAATTAACTATCTTTTATGAAACCAAAAGTAAATATTTACAAACACAACATAAACAAATGAATATTAAACATATGTTATTTGTCAGTTCCAACATGTTCTACCATGTTCAACCAATTATCCAAAAATGTACTAACATGTTCTACCATGTTCCACCAATGTTCCAAAAATGTTCCAACATAATCCACCATGTTCCACCAATGTTCCAAAAATGTTCCAACATGGTCCACCATGTTCCACCAATGTTCCAAAAATGTTCCAACATGTTCTACCATGTTCCACCAATGTTTCAAAAATGTTCCAACATAATCCACCATGTTCCACCAATGTTCCAAAAATGTTCCAACATGTTCTACCATGTTCCACCAATGTTCCAAAAATGTTCCAACATGGTCCACCATGTTTCACCAAAGTTCATAAAATGTTCAAACATGGTCCACCATGTTCCACCAATGTTCCAAAAATGTTCCAACATGGTCCACCATGTTCCACCAATGTTCCATCTTGTTCCATCAATGTTCCACCATTTTCAACCATGTTCAACCATGTTCCAAAAATGTTCCAAAATGTTCTACCATGTTCCACCAAAGTTAAAAAAATGTTCCAACATGGTCCACCATGATCCACCAATGTTCCAAAAATGTTCCAACATGGTCCACCATGTTCCACCAATGTTCAAAAAATGTTCCAACATTGTTTACCATGTTCTACCAATGTTCTAACATGGTCCACCATGTTCCACCAATGTCCAAAAAATGTTGCAACATGGTGTACCATGTTCCACCAATGTTCCAAAAATGTTCCAACATGGTCTACTATAATCTACCAATGTTCCAAAAAGGTTCCAACATGTTCTACCATGTTCAACCAATTTCCCAAAATGTTCCAACATTGTCAACCATGTTCCATCAATGTTCCAACATGGTCCACCATGTTCCTCTAATGTTCCAAAAATGTTCCAACATGGTCCACCATGTTCCACCAATGTTCCAAAAATGTTCCAACATGGTCCACCATGTTCCACCAATGTTCCAAAAATGTTCCAACATGGTCTACCATGTTCCACCAATGTTCCAACATGGTCCACCATGTTCCACCAATGTTCCAAAAATGTTCCAACATGGTCTATCATGTTCAACCAATGTTCCAAAAATGTTCCAACATTGTCCACCATGTTCTACCAATGTTCCAAAAATGTTCCACCATGTTCCACCAATGTTCCAACATGGTCCACTATGTTCCACCAATGTTTCAAAAATGTTCCAACATGTTCTACCAGGTTCCACTAATGTTCCAAAAATGTTTCAACATGGTCCACCATGTTCCACCAATGTTCCAAAAATGTTCCAACATGGTTCACCATGTTCTAACAATGTTCCAAAAATGTTCTAACATGGTCCACCATGTTCCACCATTGTTTCAAAAATGTTCCAACATGTTCTACCATGTTCCACCAATGTTCCAACATGGTCCACCATGTTCCACCAATGTTCCAAAAATGTTCCAACATGTTCTACCATGTTCCACCAATGTTCCAAAAATGTTCCAACATGGTCCACCATGTTCCACCAATGTTCCAAAAATGTTCCAACATGGTTCACCATGTTCTAACAATGTTCCAAAAATGTTCCAACATGGTCCACCATGTTCCACCAATGTTCCAAAAATGTTCCAACATGTTCTACCATGTTCCACCAATGTTCCAAAAATGTTCCAACATGGTCCACCATGTTCTACCAATGTTCCAAAAATGTTCCAACATTGTCCACCATGTTCCACCAATGTTCCAACATGGTCCACCATGTTCTACCAATGTTCCAAAAATGTTCCAACATTGTCCACCATGTTCCATTAATGTTCCAACATGGTACACCATGTTCCACCAATGTTCCAAAAATGTTCATGATTATAAATTAAAAGTCATAGTTTGGTATTAACTATCTTTTATGAAACCAAAAGTTAATATTTACAAACACAACATAAACAAATGAATATTAAACATATGTTATTTGTCATCTTCCCCTTGAACTATTATTTGTCATCTTCTCCTTGAGCTTGGAGTCCTAATCTTTTTTTATAAATCAATTATTTCTTCTCTTTATACCCTTGTCTTTAATAGAAACTAAATAAGATCTGGGTTGTTGAAGTTTCTTCTCTACTACTCCTTCATCCCATGTTTTATTGAATACATCTTGAACCCATACTTCCTGCCCTTCAGTAAAACTATTTTCACGGTTTAAAGACTTTCTATCATAATGTGACTTTTGTGCTTTCTGAGTTTCTATCATTTTTTCATAGATGCTGTCCTCAACAAGTTTGGGGTTTAATAGTTCTTCTCTTATTGGAATTTTACAATTTTACAATGGAGTTGTACAATTTCAAACCATCTGTCCCCAGTAGATTTTTCAGTCTGGCTAATTGAATTTCCTTACTTTCTTTCGTTGTTTTTGTAGCAATAAAGTAAATGTCGGTTTCTTCCTTTAACTGTTTAAATTTGTCTGAAATGTTTCCCTCCGATAGGTTCAGTGGATCTGGTTTATTGAACTCCATAATATTTAAACTTTACTTTCTCTTCTTATATTTAAACTTTACGACTGCGCCATGATTATAAATTAAAAGTCATAGTTTGGAATTAACTATCTTTTATGAAACCAAAAGTAAATATTTACAAACACAACATAAACAAATGAATATTAAACATATGTTATTTGTCAGTTCCAACATGTTCTACCATGTTCAACCAATTATCCAAAAATGTTCTAACATGTTCTACCATGTTCCACCAATGTTCCAAAAATGTTCCAACCTAATCCACCATGTTCCACCAATGTTCCAAAAATGTTCCAACATGGTCCACCATGTTCCACCAATGTTCCAAAAATGTTCCAACATGGTCCACCATAATCCACTAATGTTCCAAAAATGTTCCAACATGTTCTACCATGTTCAACCAATTTCCCAAAATGTTCCAACATTGTCAACCATGTTCCACCAATGTTCCAAAAATGTTCAAACATGGTCCACCATGTTCCACCATTGTTCCAAAAATGTTCCAACATGTTCTACCATGTTCAACCAATTATCCAAAAAATGTTCCAACATGTTCTACCATGTTCCACCAATGTTCCAAAAATGTTCCAACATAATCCACCATGTTCCACCAATGTTCCAAAAATGTTCCAACATGGTCCACCATGTTCCACCAATGTTCCACCAATGTTCCAAAAATGTTCCAACATGTTCTACCATGTTCCACCAATGTTTTAAAAATGTTCCAACATAATCCACCATGTTCCACCAATGTTCCAAAAATGTTCCAACATGTTCTACCATGTTCCACCAATGTTCCAAAAATGTTCCAACATGGTCCACCATGTTCCACCAATGTTCCAAAAATGTTCCAACATGGTCCACCATGTTCCACCAATGTTCAAAAAATGTTCCAACATGGTCCACCTTGTTCCACCAATGTTCTAAAAATGTTCCAACATGGTCCACCATGTTCCACCAATGTTCCACCAATGTTCCAAAAATGTTTCAACATGGTCCACCATGTTCCACAAATGTTGCAAAAATGTTCCAACATGGAATACATCTTGAACCCATACTTCGTGCCCTTCAGTAAAACTATTTTCACGGTTTAAAGACTTTCTATCATAATGTGACTTTTGTGCTTTCTGAGTTTCTATCATTTTTTCATAGATGCTGTCCTCAACAAGTTTGGGGTTTAATAGTTCTTCTCTCATTGGAATTTTACAATTTTACAATGGAGTTGTACAATTTCAAACCATCTGTCCCCAGTAGATTTTTCAGTCTGGCTAATTGAATTTCCTTACTTTCTTTCGTTGTTTTTGTAGCAATAAAGTAAATGTCGGTTTCTTCCTTTAACTGTTTAAATTTGTCTGAAATGTTTCCCTCCGATAGGTTCAGTGGATCTGGTTTATTGAACTCCATAATATTTAAACTTTACTTTCTCTTCTTATATTTAAACTTTACGACTGCGCCATGATTATAAATTAAAAGTCATAGTTTGGAATTAACTATCTTTTATGAAACCAAAAGTAAATATTTACAAACACAACATAAACAAATGAATATTAAACATATGTTATTTGTCAGTTCCAACATGTTCTACCATGTTCTACCAATGTTCCAAAAATGTTCCAACATGGTCCACCATGTTCCACCAATGTTCCAAAAATGTTCCAACATGGTCCACCATGTTCCACCAATGTTCCAAAAATGTTTCAACATGGTCCACCATGTTCCACAAATGTTGCAAAAATGTTCCAACATGGTCCACCATGTTCCACCAATGTTCCAAAAATGTTCCAACATGTTCTACCATGTTCCACCAATGTTCCAAAAATGTTCCAACATGGTCCACCATGTTTCACCAATGTTTCAAAAATGTTCCAACATGGTCCACCATGTTCTACCAATGTTCCAAAAATGTTCCAACGTGGTCCACCATGTTCCACCAATGTTCCAAAAATGTTCCAACATGGTCCACTATGTTCTACCAATGTTCCAAAAATGTTCCAACATGGTCCACCATGTTCCACCAATGTTCCAACATGGTCCATCATGTTCTACCAATGTTCCAAAAATGTTCCAACATGGTCCACCATGTTCCACCAATGTTCCATCTTGTTCCATCAATGTTCCACCATTTTCAACCATGTTCAACCATGTTTAAAAAATGTTCCAACATGTTCTACCATGTTCCACTAAAGTTCAAAAAATGTTCCAACATGGTCCACCATGTTCCACCAATGTTCCAAAAATGTTCCAACATGGTCCACCATGTTCTATTAATGTTCCAAAAATGTTCCAACATTGTCCACCATGTTCCACCAATGTTCCAACATGGTCCACCATGTTCCACCAATGTTCCAAAAATGTCTATGATTATAAATTAAAAGTCATAGTTTGGTATTAACTATCTTTTATGAAACCAAAAGTAAATATTTACAAACACAACATAAACAAATGAATATTAAACATATGTTATTTGTCATCTTCCCCTTGAGCTATTATTTGTCATCTTCTCCTTGAGCTTGGAGTCCTAATCTTTTTTTATAAATCTATTATTTCTTCTCTTTATACCCTTGTCTTTAATAGAAACTAAATAAGATCTGGGTTGTTGAAGTTTCTTCTCTACTACTCCTTCATCCCATGTTTTATTGAATACATCTTGAACCCATACTTCCTGCCCTTCAGTAAAACTATTTTCACGGTTTAAAGACTTTCTATCATAATGTGACTTTTGTGCTTTCTGAGTTTCTATTATTTTTTCATAGATGCTGTCCTCAACAAGTTTGGGGTTTAATAGTTCTTCTCTCATTGGAATTTTACTTCTTAAGTGTCTGCTGTTAAGAAGCTGAGCTGGAGAAACTTCAAGGTTAGATATTGGGCTGTTTTTGTAGTTTAATAAGTATAACTGCAGATCTTGTTTTGTTTCTTGACATTTTTTTAACATTTCTTTCACTATTCCGACAGATTTTTCCAATGTCTTCATCACGTTTTCAACAGTTTCAACCACAGACTCATCTTTTATTGAGTTGTACAATTTCAAACCATCTGTCCCCAGTAGATTTTTCAGTCTGGCTAATTGAATTTCCTTACTTTCTTTCGTTGTTTTTGTAGCAATAAAGTAAATGTCGGTTTCTTTCTTAAACTGTTTAAATTTGTCTGAAACGTTTCCCTCCGATAGGTTCAGTGGATCTGGTTTATTGAACTCCATAATATTTAAACTTTACTTTCTCTTCTTCTATTTAAACTTTACGACTGCGCCATGATTATAAATTAAAAGTCATAGTTTGGAATTAACTATCTTTTATGAAACCAAAAGTAAATATTTACAAACACAACATAAACAAATGAATATTAAACATATGTTATTTGTCAGTTCCAACATGTTCTACCATGTTCTACCAATGTTCCAAAAATGTTCCAACATGGTCCACCATGTTCCACCAATGTTCCAAAAATGTTCCAACATGGTCCACCATGTTCCACCAATGTTCCAAAAATGTTTCAACATGGTCCACCATGTTCCACAAATGTTGCAAAAATGTTACAACATGGTCCACCATGTTCCACCAATGTTCCAAAAATGTTCCAACATGGTCCACCATAATCCACTAATGTTCCAAAAATGTTCCAACATGTTCTACCATGTTCAACCAATTTCCCAAAATGTTCCAACATTGTCAACCATGTTCCACCAATGTTCCAAAAATGTTCCAACATAATCCACCATGTTCCACCAATGTTCCAAAAATGTTCCAACATGGTCCACCATGTTCCACCAATGTTCCAAAAATGTTCCAACATGTTCTACCATGTTCCACCAATGTTTTAAAAATGTTCCAACATAATCCACCATGTTCCACCAATGTTCCAAAAATGTTCCAACATGTTCTACCATGTTCCACCAATGTTCCAAAAATGTTCCAACATGGTCCACCATGTTTTACCAATGTTCCAAAAAATGTTCCAACATGGTCCACCATTTTTGGAACATTGGTGGAACATGGTGGACCATGTTGGTTCCAAAAATGTTCCAACATGGTCCACCATGTTCCACTAATGTTCCAAAAATGTTCATGATTATAAATTAAAAGTCATAGTTTGGTATTAACTATCTTTTATGAAACCAAAAGTAAATATTTACAAACACAACATAAACAAATGAATATTAAACATATGTTATTTGTCAGTTCCAACATGTTCTACCAATGTTCCAAAAATGTTCCAACATGGTCCACCATGTTCCACCAATGTTCCAAAAATGTTCCAACATGGTCCACCATGTTCCACCAATGTTCCAAAAATGTTCCAACATGGTCTACCATGTTCCACCAATGTTCCAAAAATGTTCTAACATGGTCCACCATGTTCCACCAATGTTCCAAAAATGTTCCAACATGGTCCACCATGTTCCACCAATGTTCCAAAAATGTTCCAACATGGTCCACCATGTTCCACCAATGTTCCAAAAATGTTCCAACATGGTCCACCATGTTCCACCAATGTTCCAAAAATGTTCCAACATGGTCCACCATGTTCCACTAATGTTCCAAAAATTTTCCAACATGGTCCACCATGTTCCACCAATGTTCCAAAATTGTTCCAACATGTTCTACCATGTTCCACCAATGTTCCAAAAATGTTCCAACATGGTCCACCATAGTCCACCATGTTCCACCAATGTTCCAAAAATGTTCCAACATGGTCCACCATGTTCCACCAATGTTCCAAAATTGTTCCAACATGTTCTACCATGTTCCACCAATGTTCCAAAAATGTTCCAACATGGTCCACCATAGTCCACCATGTTCCACCAATGTTCCAAAAATGTTCCAACATGGTCCACCATGTTCCACCAATGTTCCAAAAATGTTCCAACATGGTACACCATGTTCCACCAATGTTCCAAAAATGTTCATGATTATAAATTAAAAGTCATAGTTTGGTATTAACTATCTTTTATGAAACCAAAAGTTAATATTTACAAACACAACATAAACAAATGAATATTAAACATATGTTATTTGTCATCTTCCCCTTGAACTATTATTTGTCATCTTCTCCTTGAGCTTGGAGTCCTAATCTTTTTTTATAAATCAATTATTTCTTCTCTTTATACCCTTGTCTTTAATAGAAACTAAATAAGATCTGGGTTGTTGAAGTTTCTTCTCTACTACTCCTTCATCCCATGTTTTATTGAATACATCTTGAACCCATACTTCCTGCCCTTCAGTAAAACTATTTTCACGGTTTAAAGACTTTCTATCATAATGTGACTTTTGTGCTTTCTGAGTTTCTATCATTTTTTCATAGATGCTGTCCTCAACAAGTTTGGGGTTTAATAGTTCTTCTCTTATTGGAATTTTACAATTTTACAATGGAGTTGTACAATTTCAAACCATCTGTCCCCAGTAGATTTTTCAGTCTGGCTAATTGAATTTCCTTACTTTCTTTCGTTGTTTTTGTAGCAATAAAGTAAATGTCGGTTTCTTCCTTTAACTGTTTAAATTTGTCTGAAATGTTTCCCTCCGATAGGTTCAGTGGATCTGGTTTATTGAACTCCATAATATTTAAACTTTACTTTCTCTTCTTATATTTAAACTTTACGACTGCGCCATGATTATAAATTAAAAGTCATAGTTTGGAATTAACTATCTTTTATGAAACCAAAAGTAAATATTTACAAACACAACATAAACAAATGAATATTAAACATATGTTATTTGTCAGTTCCAACATGTTCTACCATGTTCAACCAATTATCCAAAAATGTTCTAACATGTTCTACCATGTTCCACCAATGTTCCAAAAATGTTCCAACCTAATCCACCATGTTCCACCAATGTTCCAAAAATGTTCCAACATGGTCCACCATGTTCCACCAATGTTCCAAAAATGTTCCAACATGGTCCACCATAATCCACTAATGTTCCAAAAATGTTCCAACATGTTCTACCATGTTCAACCAATTTCCCAAAATGTTCCAACATTGTCAACCATGTTCCACCAATGTTCCAAAAATGTTCAAACATGGTCCACCATGTTCCACCATTGTTCCAAAAATGTTCCAACATGTTCTACCATGTTCAACCAATTATCCAAAAAATGTTCCAACATGTTCTACCATGTTCCACCAATGTTCCAAAAATGTTCCAACATAATCCACCATGTTCCACCAATGTTCCAAAAATGTTCCAACATGGTCCACCATGTTCCACCAATGTTCCACCAATGTTCCAAAAATGTTCCAACATGTTCTACCATGTTCCACCAATGTTTTAAAAATGTTCCAACATAATCCACCATGTTCCACCAATGTTCCAAAAATGTTCCAACATGTTCTACCATGTTCCACCAATGTTCCAAAAATGTTCCAACATGGTCCACCATGTTCCACCAATGTTCCAAAAATGTTCCAACATGGTCCACCATGTTCCACCAATGTTCAAAAAATGTTCCAACATGGTCCACCTTGTTCCACCAATGTTCTAAAAATGTTCCAACATGGTCCACCATGTTCCACCAATGTTCCACCAATGTTCCAAAAATGTTTCAACATGGTCCACCATGTTCCACAAATGTTGCAAAAATGTTCCAACATGGAATACATCTTGAACCCATACTTCGTGCCCTTCAGTAAAACTATTTTCACGGTTTAAAGACTTTCTATCATAATGTGACTTTTGTGCTTTCTGAGTTTCTATCATTTTTTCATAGATGCTGTCCTCAACAAGTTTGGGGTTTAATAGTTCTTCTCTCATTGGAATTTTACAATTTTACAATGGAGTTGTACAATTTCAAACCATCTGTCCCCAGTAGATTTTTCAGTCTGGCTAATTGAATTTCCTTACTTTCTTTCGTTGTTTTTGTAGCAATAAAGTAAATGTCGGTTTCTTCCTTTAACTGTTTAAATTTGTCTGAAATGTTTCCCTCCGATAGGTTCAGTGGATCTGGTTTATTGAACTCCATAATATTTAAACTTTACTTTCTCTTCTTATATTTAAACTTTACGACTGCGCCATGATTATAAATTAAAAGTCATAGTTTGGAATTAACTATCTTTTATGAAACCAAAAGTAAATATTTACAAACACAACATAAACAAATGAATATTAAACATATGTTATTTGTCAGTTCCAACATGTTCTACCATGTTCTACCAATGTTCCAAAAATGTTCCAACATGGTCCACCATGTTCCACCAATGTTCCAAAAATGTTCCAACATGGTCCACCATGTTCCACCAATGTTCCAAAAATGTTTCAACATGGTCCACCATGTTCCACAAATGTTGCAAAAATGTTCCAACATGGTCCACCATGTTCCACCAATGTTCCAAAAATGTTCCAACATGTTCTACCATGTTCCACCAATGTTCCAAAAATGTTCCAACATGGTCCACCATGTTTCACCAATGTTTCAAAAATGTTCCAACATGGTCCACCATGTTCTACCAATGTTCCAAAAATGTTCCAACGTGGTCCACCATGTTCCACCAATGTTCCAAAAATGTTCCAACATGGTCCACTATGTTCTACCAATGTTCCAAAAATGTTCCAACATGGTCCACCATGTTCCACCAATGTTCCAACATGGTCCATCATGTTCTACCAATGTTCCAAAAATGTTCCAACATGGTCCACCATGTTCCACCAATGTTCCATCTTGTTCCATCAATGTTCCACCATTTTCAACCATGTTCAACCATGTTTAAAAAATGTTCCAACATGTTCTACCATGTTCCACTAAAGTTCAAAAAATGTTCCAACATGGTCCACCATGTTCCACCAATGTTCCAAAAATGTTCCAACATGGTCCACCATGTTCTATTAATGTTCCAAAAATGTTCCAACATTGTCCACCATGTTCCACCAATGTTCCAACATGGTCCACCATGTTCCACCAATGTTCCAAAAATGTCTATGATTATAAATTAAAAGTCATAGTTTGGTATTAACTATCTTTTATGAAACCAAAAGTAAATATTTACAAACACAACATAAACAAATGAATATTAAACATATGTTATTTGTCATCTTCCCCTTGAGCTATTATTTGTCATCTTCTCCTTGAGCTTGGAGTCCTAATCTTTTTTTATAAATCTATTATTTCTTCTCTTTATACCCTTGTCTTTAATAGAAACTAAATAAGATCTGGGTTGTTGAAGTTTCTTCTCTACTACTCCTTCATCCCATGTTTTATTGAATACATCTTGAACCCATACTTCCTGCCCTTCAGTAAAACTATTTTCACGGTTTAAAGACTTTCTATCATAATGTGACTTTTGTGCTTTCTGAGTTTCTATTATTTTTTCATAGATGCTGTCCTCAACAAGTTTGGGGTTTAATAGTTCTTCTCTCATTGGAATTTTACTTCTTAAGTGTCTGCTGTTAAGAAGCTGAGCTGGAGAAACTTCAAGGTTAGATATTGGGCTGTTTTTGTAGTTTAATAAGTATAACTGCAGATCTTGTTTTGTTTCTTGACATTTTTTTAACATTTCTTTCACTATTCCGACAGATTTTTCCAATGTCTTCATCACGTTTTCAACAGTTTCAACCACAGACTCATCTTTTATTGAGTTGTACAATTTCAAACCATCTGTCCCCAGTAGATTTTTCAGTCTGGCTAATTGAATTTCCTTACTTTCTTTCGTTGTTTTTGTAGCAATAAAGTAAATGTCGGTTTCTTTCTTAAACTGTTTAAATTTGTCTGAAACGTTTCCCTCCGATAGGTTCAGTGGATCTGGTTTATTGAACTCCATAATATTTAAACTTTACTTTCTCTTCTTCTATTTAAACTTTACGACTGCGCCATGATTATAAATTAAAAGTCATAGTTTGGAATTAACTATCTTTTATGAAACCAAAAGTAAATATTTACAAACACAACATAAACAAATGAATATTAAACATATGTTATTTGTCAGTTCCAACATGTTCTACCATGTTCTACCAATGTTCCAAAAATGTTCCAACATGGTCCACCATGTTCCACCAATGTTCCAAAAATGTTCCAACATGGTCCACCATGTTCCACCAATGTTCCAAAAATGTTTCAACATGGTCCACCATGTTCCACAAATGTTGCAAAAATGTTACAACATGGTCCACCATGTTCCACCAATGTTCCAAAAATGTTCCAACATGGTCCACCATAATCCACTAATGTTCCAAAAATGTTCCAACATGTTCTACCATGTTCAACCAATTTCCCAAAATGTTCCAACATTGTCAACCATGTTCCACCAATGTTCCAAAAATGTTCCAACATAATCCACCATGTTCCACCAATGTTCCAAAAATGTTCCAACATGGTCCACCATGTTCCACCAATGTTCCAAAAATGTTCCAACATGTTCTACCATGTTCCACCAATGTTTTAAAAATGTTCCAACATAATCCACCATGTTCCACCAATGTTCCAAAAATGTTCCAACATGTTCTACCATGTTCCACCAATGTTCCAAAAATGTTCCAACATGGTCCACCATGTTTTACCAATGTTCCAAAAAATGTTCCAACATGGTCCACCATTTTTGGAACATTGGTGGAACATGGTGGACCATGTTGGTTCCAAAAATGTTCCAACATGGTCCACCATGTTCCACTAATGTTCCAAAAATGTTCATGATAATAAATTAAAAGTCATAGTTTGGTATTAACTATCTTTTATGAAACCAAAAGTAAATATTTACAAACACAACATAAACAAATGAATATTAAACATATGTTATTTGTCAGTTCCAACATGTTCTACCAATGTTCCAAAAATGTTCCAACATGGTCCACCATGTTCCACCAATGTTCCAAAAATGTTCCAACATGGTCCACCATGTTCCACCAATGTTCCAAAAATGTTCCAACATGGTCTACCATGTTCCACCAATGTTCCAAAAATGTTCTAACATGGTCCACCATGTTCCACCAATGTTCCAAAAATGTTCCAACATGGTCCACCATGTTCCACCAATGTTCCAAAAATGTTCCAACATGGTCCACCATGTTCCACCAATGTTCCAAAAATGTTCCAACATGGTCCACCATGTTCCACCAATGTTCCAAAAATGTTCCAACATGGTCCACCATGTTCCACTAATGTTCCAAAAATTTTCCAACATGGTCCACCATGTTCCACCAATGTTCCAAAATTGTTCCAACATGTTCTACCATGTTCCACCAATGTTCCAAAAATGTTCCAACATGGTCCACCATAGTCCACCATGTTCCACCAATGTTCCAAAAATGTTCCAACATGGTCCACCATGTTCCACCAATGTTCCAAAAATGTTCCAACATGGTCCACCATGTTCCACCATTGTTCCAAACATGTTCCAACATGTTCTACCATGTTCCACCAATTTTCCAAAAATGTTCCAACATGTTCTAACATGTTCCAACAATGTTCCAACATGGTCCACCATGTTCCACCAATGTTCCAAAAATATTCCAACATGTTCTACCATGTTCCACCAATGTCCCAAAAATGTTCCAACATGGTCCACCATGTTCCACCAATGTTCCAAAAATGTTCCAACATGGTTCACCATGTTCTAACAATGTTCCAAAAATGTTCCAACATGGTCCACCATGTTCCACCAATGTTCCAAAAATGTTCCAACATGGTCCAGCATGTTCTACCAATGTTCCAAAAATGTTCCAACATTGTCCACCATGGTAAAAGTAAATATTTACAAACACAACATAAACAAATGAATATTAAACATATGTTATTTGTCAGTTCCAACATGTTCTACCATGTTCAACCAATTATCCAAAAATGTTCTAACATGTTCTACTATGTTCTACCAATGTTCCAAAAATGTTCCAACATAATCCACCATGTTCCACCAATGTTCCAAAAATGTTCCAACATGGTCCACCATGTTCCACCAATGTTCCAAAAATGTTCCAACATGGTCCACCATAATCCACTAATGTTCCAAAAATGTTCCAACATGTTCTACCATGTTCAACCAATTTCCCAAAATGTTCCAACATTGTCAACCATGTTCCACCAATGTTCCAAAAATGTTCAAACATGGTCCACCATGTTCCACCATTGTTCCAAAAATGTTCCAACATGTTCAACCATGTTCAACCAATTATCCAAAAAATGTTCCAACATGTTCTACCATGTTCCACCAATGTTCCAAAAATGTTCCAACATAATCCACCATGTTCCACCAATGTTCCAAAAATGTTCCAACATGGTCCACCATGTTCCACCAATGTTCCACCAATGTTCCAAAAATGTTCCAACATGTTCTACCATGTTCCACCAATGTTTTAAAAATGTTCCAACATAATCCACCATGTTCCACCAATGTTCCAAAAATGTTCCAACATGTTCTACCATGTTCCACCAATGTTCCAAAAATGTTCCAACATGGTCCACCATGTTCCGCCAATGTTCCAAAAATGTTCCAACATGGTCCACCATGTTCCACCAATGTTCAAAAAATGTTCCAACATTGTCCACCATGGTAAAAGTAAATATTTACAAACACAACATAAACAAATGAATATTAAACATATGTTATTTGTCAGTTCCAACATGTTCTACCATGTTCAACCAATTATCCAAAAATGTTCTAACATGTTCTACTATGTTCTACCAATGTTCCAAAAATGTTCCAACATAATCCACCATGTTCCACCAATGTTCCAAAAATGTTCCAACATGGTCCACCATGTTCCACCAATGTTCCAAAAATGTTCCAACATGGTCCACCATAATCCACTAATGTTCCAAAAATGTTCCAACATGTTCTACCATGTTCAACCAATTTCCCAAAATGTTCCAACATTGTCAACCATGTTCCACCAATGTTCCAAAAATGTTCAAACATGGTCCACCATGTTCCACCATTGTTCCAAAAATGTTCCAACATGTTCAACCATGTTCAACCAATTATCCAAAAAATGTTCCAACATGTTCTACCATGTTCCACCAATGTTCCAAAAATGTTCCAACATAATCCACCATGTTCCACCAATGTTCCAAAAATGTTCCAACATGGTCCACCATGTTCCACCAATGTTCCACCAATGTTCCAAAAATGTTCCAACATGTTCTACCATGTTCCACCAATGTTTTAAAAATGTTCCAACATAATCCACCATGTTCCACCAATGTTCCAAAAATGTTCCAACATGTTCTACCATGTTCCACCAATGTTCCAAAAATGTTCCAACATGGTCCACCATGTTCCACCAATGTTCCAAAAATGTTCCAACATGGTCCACCATGTTCCACCAATGTTCAAAAAATGTTCCAACATGGTCCACCTTGTTCCACCAATGTTCTAAAAATGTTCCAACATGGTCCACCATGTTCTACCAATGTTCCACCAATGTTCCAAAAATGTTTCAACATGGTCCACCATGTTCCACAAATGTTGCAAAAATGTTCCAACATGGAATACATCTTGAACCCATACTTCGTGCCCTTCAGTAAAACTATTTTCACGGTTTAAAGACTTTCTATCATAATGTGACTTTTGTGCTTTCTGAGTTTCTATCATTTTTTCATAGATGCTGTCCTCAACAAGTTTGGGGTTTAATAGTTCTTCTCTCATTGGAATTTTACAATTTTACAATGGAGTTGTACAATTTCAAACCATCTGTCCCCAGTAGATTTTTCAGTCTGGCTAATTGAATTTCCTTACTTTCTTTCGTTGTTTTTGTAGCAATAAAGTAAATGTCGGTTTCTTCCTTTAACTGTTTAAATTTGTCTGAAATGTTTCCCTCCGATAGGTTCAGTGGATCTGGTTTATTGAACTCCATAATATTTAAACTTTACTTTTTCTTCTTATATTTAAACTTTACGACTGCGCCATGATTATAAATTAAAAGTCATAGTTTGGAATTAACTATCTTTTATGAAACCAAAAGTAAATATTTACAAACACAACATAAACAAATGAATATTAAACATATGTTATTTGTCAGTTCCAACATGTTCTACCATGTTCTACCAATGTTCCAAAAATGTTCCAACATGGTCCACCATGTTCCACCAATGTTCCAAAAATGTTCCAACATGGTCCACCATGTTCCACCAATGTTCCAAAAATGTTTCAACATGGTCCACCATGTTCCACAAATGTTGCAAAAATGTTCCAACATGGTCCACCATGTTCCACCAATGTTCCAAAAATGTTCCAACATGTTCTACCATGTTCCACCAATGTTCCAAAAATGTTCCAACATGGTCCACCATGTTTCACCAATGTTTCAAAAATGTTCCAACATGGTCCACCATGTTCTACCAATGTTCCAAAAATGTTCCAACGTGGTCCACCATGTTCCACCAATGTTCCAAAAATGTTCCAACATGGTCCACTATGTTCTACCAATGTTCCAAAAATGTTCCAACATGGTCCACCATGTTCCACCAATGTTTCAAAAATGTTCCAACATGGTCCACCATGTTCTACCAATGTTCCAAAAATGTTCCAACATGTTCTACCATGTTCCACCAATGTTCCAAAAATGTTCCAACAAGGTCCACCATGTTTCACCAATGTTTCAAAAATGTTCCAACATGGTCCACCATGTTCTACCAATGTTCCAAAAATGTTCCAACATGGTCCACCATGTTCCACCAATGTTCCAAAAATGTTCCAACATGGTCCACCATGTTCCACCAATGTTCCAAAAATGTTCCAACATGGTCCACCATGTTCCACCAATGTTCCAACATGGTCCATCATGTTCTACCAATGTTCCAAAAATGTTCCAACATGGTCCACCATGTTCCACCAATGTTCCATCTTGTTCCATCAATGTTCCACCATTTTCAACAATGTTCAACCATGTTTAGAACATGTTCCAACATGTTCTACCATGTTCCACTTAAGTTCAAAAAATGTTCCAACATGGTCCACCATGTTCCACCAATGTCCCAAAAATGTTCCAACATGGTCCACCATGTTCCACCATTGTTCCAAACATGTTCCAACATGTTCTACCATGTTCCACCAATTTTCCAAAAATGTTCCAACATGTTCTAACATGTTCCACCAATGTTCCAACATGGTCCACCATGTTCCACCAATGTTCCAAAAATGTTCCAACATGTTCTACCATGTTCCACCAATGTTCCAAAAATGTTTCAACATGGTCCACCATGTTCCACCAATGTTCCAAAAATGTTCCAACATGGTTCACCATGTTCTACCAATGTTCCAAAAATGTTCTTACATGTTCCACCATTGTTTCAAAAATGTTCCAACATGTTCTACCATGTTCCACCAATGTTCCAACATGGTCCACCATGTTCCACCAATGTTCCAAAAATGTTCCAACATGGTCTATCATGTTCAACCAATGTTCCAAAAATGTTCCAACATTGTCCACCATGTTCTACCAATGTTCCAAAAATGTTCCACCATGTTCCACCAATGTTCCAACATGGTCCACTATGTTCCACCAATGTTTCAAAAATGTTGCAAAAATGTTCCAACATGGAATACATCTTGAACCCATACTTCGTGCCCTTCAGTAAAACTATTTTCACGGTTTAAAGACTTTCTATCATAATGTGACTTTTGTGCTTTCTGAGTTTCTATCATTTTTTCATAGATGCTGTCCTCAACAAGTTTGGGGTTTAATAGTTCTTCTCTCATTGGAATTTTACAATTTTACAATGGAGTTGTACAATTTCAAACCATCTGTCCCCAGTAGATTTTTCAGTCTGGCTAATTGAATTTCCTTACTTTCTTTCGTTGTTTTTGTAGCAATAAAGTAAATGTCGGTTTCTTCCTTTAACTGTTTAAATTTGTCTGAAATGTTTCCCTCCGATAGGTTCAGTGGATCTGGTTTATTGAACTCCATAATATTTAAACTTTACTTTCTCTTCTTATATTTAAACTTTACGACTGCGCCATGATTATAAATTAAAAGTCATAGTTTGGAATTAACTATCTTTTATGAAACCAAAAGTAAATATTTACAAACACAACATAAACAAATGAATATTAAACATATGTTATTTGTCAGTTCCAACATGTTCTACCATGTTCTACCAATGTTCCAAAAATGTTCCAACATGGTCCACCATGTTCCACCAATGTTCCAAAAATGTTCCAACATGGTCCACCATGTTCCACCAATGTTCCAAAAATGTTTCAACATGGTCCACCATGTTCCACAAATGTTGCAAAAATGTTCCAACATGGTCCACCATGTTCCACCAATGTTCCAAAAATGTTCCAACATGTTCTACCATGTTCCACCAATGTTCCAAAAATGTTCCAACATGGTCCACCATGTTTCACCAATGTTTCAAAAATGTTCCAACATGGTCCACCATGTTCTACCAATGTTCCAAAAATGTTCCAACGTGGTCCACCATGTTCCACCAATGTTCCAAAAATGTTCCAACATGGTCCACTATGTTCTACCAATGTTCCAAAAATGTTCCAACATGGTCCACCATGTTCCACCAATGTTCCAACATGGTCCATCATGTTCTACCAATGTTCCAAAAATGTTCCAACATGGTCCACCATGTTCCACCAATGTTCCATCTTGTTCCATCAATGTTCCACCATTTTCAACCATGTTCAACCATGTTTAAAAAATGTTCCAACATGTTCTACCATGTTCCACTAAAGTTCAAAAAATGTTCCAACATGGTCCACCATGTTCCACCAATGTTCCAAAAATGTTCCAACATGGTCCACCATGTTCTATTAATGTTCCAAAAATGTTCCAACATTGTCCACCATGTTCCACCAATGTTCCAACATGGTCCACCATGTTCCACCAATGTTCCAAAAATGTCTATGATTATAAATTAAAAGTCATAGTTTGGTATTAACTATCTTTTATGAAACCAAAAGTAAATATTTACAAACACAACATAAACAAATGAATATTAAACATATGTTATTTGTCATCTTCCCCTTGAGCTATTATTTGTCATCTTCTCCTTGAGCTTGGAGTCCTAATCTTTTTTTATAAATCTATTATTTCTTCTCTTTATACCCTTGTCTTTAATAGAAACTAAATAAGATCTGGGTTGTTGAAGTTTCTTCTCTACTACTCCTTCATCCCATGTTTTATTGAATACATCTTGAACCCATACTTCCTGCCCTTCAGTAAAACTATTTTCACGGTTTAAAGACTTTCTATCATAATGTGACTTTTGTGCTTTCTGAGTTTCTATTATTTTTTCATAGATGCTGTCCTCAACAAGTTTGGGGTTTAATAGTTCTTCTCTCATTGGAATTTTACAATTTTACAATGGAGTTGTACAATTTCAAACCATCTGTCCCCAGTAGATTTTTCAGTCTGGCTAATTGAATTTCTTTACTTTCTTTCGTTGTTTTTGTAGCAATAAAGTAAATGTCGGTTTCTTCCTTTAACTGTTTAAATTTGTCTGAAATGTTTCCCTCCGATAGGTTCAGTGGATCTGGTTTATTGAACTCCATAATATTTAAACTTTACTTTCTCTTCTTATATTTAAACTTTACGACTGCGCCATGATTATAAATTAAAAGTCATAGTTTGGAATTAACTATCTTTTATGAAACCAAAAGTAAATATTTACAAACACAACATAAACAAATGAATATTAAACATATGTTATTTGTCAGTTCCAACATGTTCTACCATGTTCAACCAATTATCCAAAAATGTTCTAACATGTTCTACCATGTTCCACCAATGTTCCAAAAATGTTCCAACATAATCCACCATGTTCTACCAATGTTCCAAAAATGTTCCAACATGTTCTACCATGTTCCACCAATGTTCCAAAAATGTTCCAACAAGGTCCACCATGTTTCACCAATGTTTCAAAAATGTTCCAACATGGTCCACCATGTTCTACCAATGTTCCAAAAATGTTCCAACATGGTCCACCATGTTCCACCAATGTTCCAAAAATGTTCCAACATGGTCCACCATGTTCCACCAATGTTCCAAAAATGTTCCAACATGGTCCACCATGTTCCACCAATGTTCCAACATGGTCCATCATGTTCTACCAATGTTCCAAAAATGTTCCAACATGGTCCACCATGTTCCACCAATGTTCCATCTTGTTCCATCAATGTTCCACCATTTTCAACAATGTTCAACCATGTTTAGAACATGTTCCAACATGTTCTACCATGTTCCACTTAAGTTCAAAAAATGTTCCAACATGGTCCACCATGTTCCACCAATGTCCCAAAAATGTTCCAACATGGTCCACCATGTTCCACCATTGTTCCAAACATGTTCCAACATGTTCTACCATGTTCCACCAATTTTCCAAAAATGTTCCAACATGTTCTAACATGTTCCACCAATGTTCCAACATGGTCCACCATGTTCCACCAATGTTCCAAAAATGTTCCAACATGTTCTACCATGTTCCACCAATGTTCCAAAAATGTTTCAACATGGTCCACCATGTTCCACCAATGTTCCAAAAATGTTCCAACATGGTTCACCATGTTCTACCAATGTTCCAAAAATGTTCTAACATGTTCCACCATTGTTTCAAAAATGTTCCAACATGTTCTACCATGTTCCACCAATGTTCCAACATGGTCCACCATGTTCCACCAATGTTCCAAAAATGTTCCAACATGGTCTATCATGTTCAACCAATGTTCCAAAAATGTTCCAACATTGTCCACCATGTTCTACCAATGTTCCAAAAATGTTCCACCATGTTCCACCAATGTTCCAACATGGTCCACTATGTTCCACCAATGTTTCAAAAATGTTGCAAAAATGTTCCAACATGGAATACATCTTGAACCCATACTTCGTGCCCTTCAGTAAAACTATTTTCACGGTTTAAAGACTTTCTATCATAATGTGACTTTTGTGCTTTCTGAGTTTCTATCATTTTTTCATAGATGCTGTCCTCAACAAGTTTGGGGTTTAATAGTTCTTCTCTCATTGGAATTTTACAATTTTACAATGGAGTTGTACAATTTCAAACCATCTGTCCCCAGTAGATTTTTCAGTCTGGCTAATTGAATTTCCTTACTTTCTTTCGTTGTTTTTGTAGCAATAAAGTAAATGTCGGTTTCTTCCTTTAACTGTTTAAATTTGTCTGAAATGTTTCCCTCCGATAGGTTCAGTGGATCTGGTTTATTGAACTCCATAATATTTAAACTTTACTTTCTCTTCTTATATTTAAACTTTACGACTGCGCCATGATTATAAATTAAAAGTCATAGTTTGGAATTAACTATCTTTTATGAAACCAAAAGTAAATATTTACAAACACAACATAAACAAATGAATATTAAACATATGTTATTTGTCAGTTCCAACATGTTCTACCATGTTCTACCAATGTTCCAAAAATGTTCCAACATGGTCCACCATGTTCCACCAATGTTCCAAAAATGTTCCAACATGGTCCACCATGTTCCACCAATGTTCCAAAAATGTTTCAACATGGTCCACCATGTTCCACAAATGTTGCAAAAATGTTCCAACATGGTCCACCATGTTCCACCAATGTTCCAAAAATGTTCCAACATGTTCTACCATGTTCCACCAATGTTCCAAAAATGTTCCAACATGGTCCACCATGTTTCACCAATGTTTCAAAAATGTTCCAACATGGTCCACCATGTTCTACCAATGTTCCAAAAATGTTCCAACGTGGTCCACCATGTTCCACCAATGTTCCAAAAATGTTCCAACATGGTCCACTATGTTCTACCAATGTTCCAAAAATGTTCCAACATGGTCCACCATGTTCCACCAATGTTCCAACATGGTCCATCATGTTCTACCAATGTTCCAAAAATGTTCCAACATGGTCCACCATGTTCCACCAATGTTCCATCTTGTTCCATCAATGTTCCACCATTTTCAACCATGTTCAACCATGTTTAAAAAATGTTCCAACATGTTCTACCATGTTCCACTAAAGTTCAAAAAATGTTCCAACATGGTCCACCATGTTCCACCAATGTTCCAAAAATGTTCCAACATGGTCCACCATGTTCTATTAATGTTCCAAAAATGTTCCAACATTGTCCACCATGTTCCACCAATGTTCCAACATGGTCCACCATGTTCCACCAATGTTCCAAAAATGTCTATGATTATAAATTAAAAGTCATAGTTTGGTATTAACTATCTTTTATGAAACCAAAAGTAAATATTTACAAACACAACATAAACAAATGAATATTAAACATATGTTATTTGTCATCTTCCCCTTGAGCTATTATTTGTCATCTTCTCCTTGAGCTTGGAGTCCTAATCTTTTTTTATAAATCTATTATTTCTTCTCTTTATACCCTTGTCTTTAATAGAAACTAAATAAGATCTGGGTTGTTGAAGTTTCTTCTCTACTACTCCTTCATCCCATGTTTTATTGAATACATCTTGAACCCATACTTCCTGCCCTTCAGTAAAACTATTTTCACGGTTTAAAGACTTTCTATCATAATGTGACTTTTGTGCTTTCTGAGTTTCTATTATTTTTTCATAGATGCTGTCCTCAACAAGTTTGGGGTTTAATAGTTCTTCTCTCATTGGAATTTTACAATTTTACAATGGAGTTGTACAATTTCAAACCATCTGTCCCCAGTAGATTTTTCAGTCTGGCTAATTGAATTTCTTTACTTTCTTTCGTTGTTTTTGTAGCAATAAAGTAAATGTCGGTTTCTTCCTTTAACTGTTTAAATTTGTCTGAAATGTTTCCCTCCGATAGGTTCAGTGGATCTGGTTTATTGAACTCCATAATATTTAAACTTTACTTTCTCTTCTTATATTTAAACTTTACGACTGCGCCATGATTATAAATTAAAAGTCATAGTTTGGAATTAACTATCTTTTATGAAACCAAAAGTAAATATTTACAAACACAACATAAACAAATGAATATTAAACATATGTTATTTGTCAGTTCCAACATGTTCTACCATGTTCAACCAATTATCCAAAAATGTACTAACATGTTCTACCATGTTCCACCAATGTTCCAAAAATGTTCCAACATAATCCACCATGTTCCACCAATTTTCCAAAAATGTTCCAACATGGTCCACCATGTTCCACCAATGTTCCAAAAATGTTCCAACATGTTCTACCATGTTCCACCAATGTTTCAAAAATGTTCCAACATAATCCACCATGTTCCACCAATGTTCCAAAAATGTTCCAACATGTTCTACCATGTTCCACCAATGTTCCAAAAATGTTCCAACATAGTCCACCATGTTTCACCAAAGTTCATAAAATGTTCAAACATGGTCCACCATGTTCCACCAATGTTCCAAAAATGTTCCAACATGGTCCACCATGTTCCACCAATGTTCCATCTTGTTCCATCAATGTTCCACCATTTTCAACCATGTTCAACCATGTTCCAAAAATGTTCCAAAATGTTCTACCATGTTCCACCAAAGTTAAAAAAATGTTCCAACATGGTCCACCATGATCCACCAATGTTCCAAAAATGTTCCAACATGGTCCACCATGTTCCACCAATGTTCCAAAAATGTTCCAACATTGTTTACCATGTTCTACCAATGTTCTAACATGGTCCACCATGTTCCACCAATGTCCAAAAAATGTTTTAACATGGTCTACCATGTTCCACCAATGTTCCAAAAATGTTCCAACATGGTCTACTATAATCTACCAATGTTCCAAAAAGGTTCCAACATGTTCTACCATGTTCAACCAATTTCCCAAAATGTTCCAACATTGTCAACCATGTTCCATCAATGTTCCAACATGGTCCACCATGTTCCTCTAATGTTCCAAAAATGTTCCAACATGGTCCACCATGTTCCACCAATGTTCCAAAAATGTTCCAACATGGTCCACCATGTTCCACCAATGTTCCAAAAATGTTCCAACATGGTCTACCATGTTCCACCAATGTTCCAACATGGTCCACCATGTTCCACCAATGTTCCAAAAATGTTCCAACATGGTCTATCATGTTCAACCAATGTTCCAAAAATGTTCCAACATTGTCCACCATGTTCTACCAATGTTCCAAAAATGTTCCACCATGTTCCACCAATGTTCCAACATGGTCCACTATGTTCCACCAATGTTTCAAAAATGTTCCAACATGTTCTACCAGGTTCCACCAATGTTCCAAAAATGTTTCAACATGGTCCACCATGTTCCACCAATGTTCCAAAAATGTTCCAACATGGTTCACCATGTTCTAACAATGTTCCAAAAATGTTCTAACATGGTCCACCATGTTCCACCATTGTTTCAAAAATGTTCCAACATGTTCTACCATGTTCCACCAATGTTCCAACATGGTCCACCATGTTCCACCAATGTTCCAAAAATGTTTCAACATGTTCTACCATGTTCCACCAATGTTCCAAAAATGTTCCAACATGGTCCACCATGTTCCACCAATGTTCCAAAAATGTTCCAACATGGTTCACCATGTTCTAACAATGTTCCAAAAATGTTCCAACATGGTCCACCATGTTCCACCAATGTTCCAAAAATGTTCCAACATGTTCTACCATGTTCCACCAATGTTCCAAAAATGTTCCAACATGGTCCACCATGTTCTACCAATGTTCCAAAAATGTTCCAACATTGTCCACCATGTTCCACCAATGTTCCAACATGGTCCACCATGTTCTACCAATGTTCCAAAAATGTTCCAACATTGTCCACCATGTTCCATTAATGTTCCAACATGGTACACCATGTTCCACCAATGTTCCAAAAATGTTCATGATTATAAATTAAAAGTCATAGTTTGGTATTAACTATCTTTTATGAAACCAAAAGTTAATATTTACAAACACAACATAAACAAATGAATATTAAACATATGTTATTTGTCATCTTCCCCTTGAACTATTATTTGTCATCTTCTCCTTGAGCTTGGAGTCCTAATCTTTTTTTATAAATCAATTATTTCTTCTCTTTATACCCTTGTCTTTAATAGAAACTAAATAAGATCTGGGTTGTTGAAGTTTCTTCTCTACTACTCCTTCATCCCATGTTTTATTGAATACATCTTGAACCCATACTTCCTGCCCTTCAGTAAAACTATTTTCACGGTTTAAAGACTTTCTATCATAATGTGACTTTTGTGCTTTCTGAGTTTCTATCATTTTTTCATAGATGCTGTCCTCAACAAGTTTGGGGTTTAATAGTTCTTCTCTTATTGGAATTTTACAATTTTACAATGGAGTTGTACAATTTCAAACCATCTGTCCCCAGTAGATTTTTCAGTCTGGCTAATTGAATTTCCTTACTTTCTTTCGTTGTTTTTGTAGCAATAAAGTAAATGTCGGTTTCTTCCTTTAACTGTTTAAATTTGTCTGAAATGTTTCCCTCCGATAGGTTCAGTGGATCTGGTTTATTGAACTCCATAATATTTAAACTTTACTTTCTCTTCTTATATTTAAACTTTACGACTGCGCCATGATTATAAATTAAAAGTCATAGTTTGGAATTAACTATCTTTTATGAAACCAAAAGTAAATATTTACAAACACAACATAAACAAATGAATATTAAACATATGTTATTTGTCAGTTCCAACATGTTCTACCATGTTCAACCAATTATCCAAAAATGTTCTAACATGTTCTACCATGTTCCACCAATGTTCCAAAAATGTTCCAACATAATCCACCATGTTCCACCAATGTTCCAAAAATGTTCCAACATGGTCCACCATGTTCCACCAATGTTCCAAAAATGTTCCAACATGGTCCACCATAATCCACTAATGTTCCAAAAATGTTCCAACATGTTCTACCATGTTCAACCAATTTCCCAAAATGTTCCAACATTGTCAACCATGTTCCACCAATGTTCCAAAAATGTTCAAACATGGTCCACCATGTTCCACCATTGTTCCAAAAATGTTCCAACATGTTCTACCATGTTCAACCAATTATCCAAAAAATGTTCCAACATGTTCTACCATGTTCCACCAATGTTCCAAAAATGTTCCAACATAATCCACCATGTTCCACCAATGTTCCAAAAATGTTCCAACATGGTCCACCATGTTCCACCAATGTTCCACCAATGTTCCAAAAATGTTCCAACATGTTCTACCATGTTCCACCAATGTTTTAAAAATGTTCCAACATAATCCACCATGTTCCACCAATGTTCCAAAAATGTTCCAACATGTTCTACCATGTTCCACCAATGTTCCAAAAATGTTCCAACATGGTCCACCATGTTCCACCAATGTTCCAAAAATGTTCCAACATGGTCCACCATGTTCCACCAATGTTCAAAAAATGTTCCAACATGGTCCACCTTGTTCCACCAATGTTCTAAAAATGTTCCAACATGGTCCACCATGTTCCACCAATGTTCCACCAATGTTCCAAAAATGTTTCAACATGGTCCACCATGTTCCACAAATGTTGCAAAAATGTTCCAACATGGAATACATCTTGAACCCATACTTCGTGCCCTTCAGTAAAACTATTTTCACGGTTTAAAGACTTTCTATCATAATGTGACTTTTGTGCTTTCTGAGTTTCTATCATTTTTTCATAGATGCTGTCCTCAACAAGTTTGGGGTTTAATAGTTCTTCTCTCATTGGAATTTTACAATTTTACAATGGAGTTGTACAATTTCAAACCATCTGTCCCCAGTAGATTTTTCAGTCTGGCTAATTGAATTTCCTTACTTTCTTTCGTTGTTTTTGTTGCAATAAAGTAAATGTCGGTTTCTTCCTTTAACTGTTTAAATTTGTCTGAAATGTTTCCCTCCGATAGGTTCAGTGGATCTGGTTTATTGAACTCCATAATATTTAAACTTTACTTTCTCTTCTTATATTTAAACTTTACGACTGCGCCATGATTATAAATTAAAAGTCATAGTTTGGAATTAACTATCTTTTATGAAACCAAAAGTAAATATTTACAAACACAACATAAACAAATGAATATTGAACATATGTTATTTGTCAGTTCCAACATGTTCTACCATGTTCTACCAATGTTCCAAAAATGTTCCAACATGGTCCACCATGTTCCACCAATGTTCCAAAAATGTTTCAACATGGTCCACCATGTTCCACAAATGTTGCAAAAATGTTCCAACATGGTCCACCATGTTCCACCAATGTTCCAAAAATGTTCCAACATGTTCTACCATGTTCCACCAATGTTCCAAAAATGTTCCAACATGGTCCACCATGTTTCACCAATGTTTCAAAAATGTTCCAACATGGTCCACCATGTTTTACCAATGTTCCAAAAATGTTCCAACGTGGTCCACCATGTTCCACCAATGTTCCAAAAATGTTCCAACATGGTCCACTATGTTCTACCAATGTTCCAAAAATGTTCCAACATGGTCCACCATGTTCCACCAATGTTCCAACATGGTCCATCATGTTCTACCAATGTTCCAAAAATGTTCCAACATGGTCCACCATGTTCCACCAATGTTCCATCTTGTTCCATCAATGTTCCACCATTTTCAACCATGTTCAACCATGTTTAAAAAATGTTCCAACATGTTCTACCATGTTCCACTAAAGTTCAAAAAATGTTCCAACATGGTCCACCATGTTCCACCAATGTTCCAAAAATGTTCCAACATGGTCCACCATGTTCCACCATTGTTCCAAACATGTTCCAACATGTTCTACCATGTTCCACCAATTTTCCAAAAATGTTCCAACATGTTCTAACATGTTCCACCAATGTTCCAACATGGTCCACCATGTTCCACCAATGTTCCAAAAATGTTCCAACATGTTCTACCATGTTCCACCAATGTCCCAAAAATGTTCCAACATGGTCCACCATGTTCCACCAATGTTCCAAAAATGTTCCAACATGGTTCACCATGTTCTAACAATGTTCCAAAAATGTTCCAACATGGTCCACCATGTTCCACCAATGTTCCAAAAATGTTCCAACATGGTCCACCATGTTCTACCAATGTTCCAAAAATGTTCCAACATTGTCCACCATGTTCCATTAATGTTCCAACATGGTACACCATGTTCTACCAATGTTCCAAAAATTTTCCAACATGGTCCACCATGTTCCACCAATGTTCCAAAATTGTTCCAACATGTTCTACCATGTTCCACCAATGTTCCAAAAATGTTCCAACATGGTCCACCATAGTCCACCATGTTCCACCAATGTTCCAAAAATGTTCCAACATGGTCCACCATGTTCCACCAATGTTCCAAAAATGTTCCAACATGGTCCACCATGTTCCACCATTGTTCCAAACATGTTCCAACATGTTCTACCATGTTCCACCAATTTTCCAAAAATGTTCCAACATGTTCTAACATGTTCCAACAATGTTCCAACATGGTCCACCATGTTCCACCAATGTTCCAAAAATATTCCAACATGTTCTACCATGTTCCACCAATGTCCCAAAAATGTTCCAACATGGTCCACCATGTTCCACCAATGTTCCAAAAATGTTCCAACATGGTTCACCATGTTCTAACAATGTTCCAAAAATGTTCCAACATGGTCCACCATGTTCCACCAATGTTCCAAAAATGTTCCAACATGGTCCAGCATGTTCTACCAATGTTCCAAAAATGTTCCAACATTGTCCACTATGTTCCATTAATGTTCCAACATGGTACACCATGTTCCACCAATGTTCCAAAAATGTTCATGATTATAAATTAAAAGTCATAGTTTGGTATTAACTATCTTTTATGAAACCAAAAGTAAATATTTACAAACACAACATAAACAAATGAATATTAAACATATGTTATTTGTCATCTTCCCCTTGAACTATTATTTGTCATCTTCTCCTTGAGCTTGGAGTCCTAATCTTTTTTTATAAATCTATTATTTCTTCTCTTTATACCCTTGTCTTTAATAGAAACTAAATAAGTTCTGGGTTGTTGAAGTTTCTTCTCTACTACTCCTTCATCCCATGTTTTATTGAATACATCTTGAATCCATACTTCCTGCCCTTCAGTAAAGCTATCTTCACGGTTTAAAGACTTTCTATCATAATGTGACTTTTGTGCTTTCTGAGTTTCTATCATTTTTTCATAGATGCTGTCCTCGACAAGTTTGGGGTTTTATAGTTCTTCTCTCATTGGAATTTTACTTCTTAAGTGTCTGCTGTTAAGAAGCTGAGCTGGAGAAACTTCAAGGTTAGATATTGGGCTGTTTTTGTAGTTTAATAAGTATAACTGCAGATCTTGTTTTGTTTCTTGACATTTTTTTATCATTTCTTTCACTATTCCGACAGATTTTTCCAATGTCTTCATCACGTTTTCAACAGTTTCAACCACAGACTCATCTTTTATTGAGTTGTACAATTTCAAACCATCTGCCCCCAGTAGATTTTTCAGTCTGGCTAATTGAATTTCCTTACTTTCTTTCGTTGTTTTTGTAGCAATAAAGTAAATGTCGGTTTCTTTCTTAAACTGTTTAAATTTGTCTGAAACGTTTCCCTCCGATAGGTTCAGTGGATCTGGTTTATTGAACTCCATAATATTTAAACTTTACTTTCTCTTCTTCTATTTAAACTTTACGACTGCGCCATGATTATAAATTAAAAGTCATAGTTTGGAATTAACTATCTTTTATGAAACCAAAAGTAAATATTTACAAACACAACATAAACAAATGAATATTAAACATATGTTATTTGTCAGTTCCAACATGTTCTACCATGTTCTACCAATGTTCCAAAAATGTTCCAACATGGTCCACCATGTTCCACCAATGTTCCACCAATGTTCCAAAAATGTTTCAACATGGTCCACCATGTTCCACAAATGTTGCAAAAATGTTACAACTTGGTCCAACATGTTCCACCAATGTTCCAAAAATGTTCCAACATGGTCCACCATAATCCACTAATGTTCCAAAAATGTTCCAACATGTTCTACCATGTTCAACCAATTTCCCAAAATGTTCCAACATTGTCAACCATGTTCCACCAATGTTCCAAAAATGTTCAAACATGGTCCACCATGTTCCACCATTGTTCCAAAAATGTTCCAACATGTTCTACCATGTTCAACCAATTATCCCAAAAATGTTCCAACATGTTCTACCATGTTCCACCAATGTTCCAAAAATGTTCCAACATAATCCACCATGTTCCACCAATGTTCCAAAAATGTTCCAACATGGTCCACCATGTTCCACCAATGTTCCAAAAATGTTCCAACATGTTCTACCATGTTCCACCAATGTTTTAAAAATGTTCCAACATAATCCACCATGTTCCACCAATGTTCCAAAAATGTTCCAACATGTTCTACCATGTTCCACCAATGTTCCAAAAATGTTCCAACATGGTCCACCATGTTCCACCAATGTTCCAAAAATGTTCCAACATGGTCCACCATGTTCCACCAATGTTCAAAAAATGTTCCAACATGGTCCACCTTGTTCCACCAATGTTCTAAAAATGTTCCAACATAGTCCACCATGTTCCACCAATGTTCCACCAATGTTCCAAAAATGTTTCAACATGGTCCACCATGTTCCACAAATGTTGCAAAAATGTTCCAACATGGAATACATCTTGAACCCATACTTCGTGCCCTTCAGTAAAACTATTTTCACGGTTCAAAGACTTTCTATCATAATGTGACTTTTGTGCTTTCTGAGTTTCTATCATTTTTTCATAGATGCTGTCCTCAACAAGTTTGGGGTTTAATAGTTCTTCTCTCATTGGAATTTTACAATTTTACAATGGAGTTGTACAATTTCAAACCATCTGTCCCCAGTAGATTTTTCAGTCTGGCTAATTGAATTTCCTTACTTTCTTTCGTTGTTTTTGTAGCAATAAAGTAAATGTCGGTTTCTTCCTTTAACTGTTTAAATTTGTCTGAAATGTTTCCCTCCGATAGGTTCAGTGGATCTGGTTTATTGAACTCCATAATATTTAAACTTTACTTTCTCTTCTTCTATTTAAACTTTACGACTGCGCCATGATTATAAATTAAAAGTCATAGTTTGGAATTAACTATCTTTTATGAAACCAAAAGTAAATATTTACAAACACAACATAAACAAATGAATATTAAACATATGTTATTTGTCAGTTCCAACATGTTCTACCATGTTCTACCAATGTTCCAAAAATGTTCCAACATGGTCCACCATGTTCCACCAATGTTCCAAAAATGTTCCAACATGGTCCACCATGTTCCACCAATGTTCCAAAAATGTTTCAACATGGTCCACCATGTTCCACAAATGTTGCAAAAATGTTCCAACATGGTCCACCATGTTCCACCAATGTTCCAAAAATGTTCCAACATGTTCTACCATGTTCCACCAATGTTCCAAAAATGTTCCAACATGGTCCACCATGTTTCACCAATGTTTCAAAAATGTTCCAACATGGTCCACCATGTTCTACCAATGTTCTAAAAATGTTCCAACATGGTCCACCATGTTCCACCAATGTTCCAAAAATGTTCCAACATGGTCCACCATGTTCCACCAATGTTCCAAAAATGTTCCAACATGGTCCAACATGTTCCACCAATGTTCCAACATGGTCCATCATGTTCTACCAATGTTCCAAAAATGTTCCAACATGGTCCACCATGTTCCACCAATGTTCCATCTTGTTCCATCAATGTTCCACCATTTTCAACAATGTTCAACCATGTTTAGAACATGTTCCAACATGTTCTACCATGTTCCACTTAAGTTCAAAAAATGTTCCAACATGGTCCACCAGGTTCCACCAATGTCCCAAAAATGTTCCAACATGGTCCACCATGTTCCACCATTGTTCCAAACATGTTCCAACATGTTCTACCATGTTCCACCAATTTTCCAAAAATGTTCCAACATGTTCTAACATGTTCCACCAATGTTCCAACATGGTCCACCATGTTCCACCAATGTTCCAAAAATGTTCCAACATGTTCTACCATGTTCCACCAATGTTCCAAAAATGTTTCAACATGGTCCACCATGTTCCACCAATGTTCCAAAAATGTTCCAACATGGTTCACCATGTTCTACCAATGTTCCAAAAATGTTCTAACATGGTCCACCATGTTCCACCATTGTTTCAAAAATGTTCCAACATGTTCTACCATGTTCCACCAATTTTCCAAAAATGTTCCAACATGTTCTACCATGTTCCACCAATGTTCCAACATGGTCCACCATGTTCCACCAATGTTCCAAAAAGGTTTTAACATGTTCCAACATGTTCTACCATGTTCCACCAATGTTCCAAAAATGTTCCAACATGGTCCACCAAGTTCTATAAATGTTCCAAAAATGTTCCAACATTGTCCACCATGTTCCACCAATGTTCCAACATGGTCCACCATGTTCCACCAATGTTCCAAAAATGTCTATGATTATAAATTAAAAGTCATAGTTTGGTATTAACTATCTTTTATGAAACCAAAAGTAAATATTTACAAACACAACATAAACAAATGAATATTAAACATATGTTATTTGTCATCTTCCCCTTGAGCTATTATTTGTCATCTTCTCCTTGAGCTTGGAGTCCTAATCTTTTTTTATAAATCTATTATTTCTTCTCTTTATACCCTTGTCTTTAATAGAAACTAAATAAGATCTGGGTTGTTGAAGTTTCTTCTCTACTACTCCTTCATCCCATGTTTTATTGAATACATCTTGAACCCATACTTCCTGCCCTTCAGTAAAACTATTTTCACGGTTTAAAGACTTTCTATCATAATGTGACTTTTGTGCTTTCTGAGTTTCTATTATTTTTTCATAGATGCTGTCCTCAACAAGTTTGGGGTTTAATAGTTCTTCTCTCATTGGAATTTTACAATTTTACAATGGAGTTGTACAATTTCAAACCATCTGTCCCCAGTAGATTTTTCAGTCTGGCTAATTGAATTTCCTTACTTTCTTTCGTTGTTTTTGTAGCAATAAAGTAAATGTCGGTTTCTTCCTTTAACTGTTTAAATTTGTCTGAAATGTTTCCCTGCGATAGGTTCAGTGGATCTGGTTTATTGAACTCCATAATATTTAAACTTTACTTTCTCTTCTTATATTTAAACTTTACGACTGCGCCATGATTATAAATTAAAAGTCATAGTTTGGAATTAACTATCTTTTATGAAACCAAAAGTAAATATTTACAAACACAACATAAACAAATGAATATTAAACATATGTTATTTGTCAGTTCCAACATGTTCTACCATGTTCAACCAATTATCCAAAAATGTACTAACATGTTCTACCATGTTCCACCAATGTTCCAAAAATGTTCCAACATAATCCACCATGTTCCACCAATGTTCCAAAAATGTTCCAACATGGTCCACCATGTTCCACCAATGTTCCAAAAATGTTCCAACATGTTCTACCATGTTCCACCAATGTTTCAAAAATGTTCCAACATAATCCACCATGTTCCACCAATGTTCCAAAAATGTTCCAACATGTTCTACCATGTTCCACCAATGTTCCAAAAATGTTCCAACATGGTCCACCATGTTTCACCAAAGTTCATAAAATGTTCAAACATGGTCCACCATGTTCCACCAATGTTCCAAAAATGTTCCAACATGGTCCACCATGTTCCACCAATGTTCCATCTTGTTCCATCAATGTTCCACCATTTTCAACCATGTTCAACCATGTTCCAAAAATGTTCCAAAATGTTCTACCATGTTCCACCAAAGTTAAAAAAATGTTCCAACATGGTCCACCATGATCCACCAATGTTCCAAAAATGTTCCAACATGGTCCACCATGTTCCACCAATGTTCCAAAAATGTTCCAACATTGTTTACCATGTTCTACAAATGTTCTAACATGGTCCACCATGTTCCACCAATGTCCAAAAAATGTTCCAACATGGTCTACCATGTTCCACCAATGTTCCAAAAATGTTCCAACATGGTCTACTATAATCTACCAATGTTCCAAAAAGGTTCCAACATGTTCTACCATGTTCAACCAATTTCCCAAAATGTTCCAACATTGTCAACCATGTTCCATCAATGTTCCAACATGGTCCACCATGTTCCTCTAATGTTCCAAAAATGTTCCAACATGGTCCACCATGTTCCACCAATGTTCCAAAAATGTTCCAACATGGTCCACCATGTTCCACCAATGTTCCAAAAATGTTCCAACATGGTCTACCATGTTCCACCAATGTTCCAACATGGTCCACCATGTTCCACCAATGTTCCAAAAATGTTCCAACATGGTCTATCATGTTCAACCAATGTTCCAAAAATGTTCCAACATTGTCCACCATGTTCTACCAATGTTCCAAAAATGTTCCACCATGTTCCACCAATGTTCCAACATGGTCCACTATGTTCCACCAATGTTTCAAAAATGTTCCAACATGTTCTACCAGGTTCCACCAATGTTCCAAAAATGTTTCAACATGGTCCACCATGTTCCACCAATGTTCCAAAAATGTTCCAACATGGTTCACCATGTTCTATCAATGTTCCAAAAATGTTCTAACATGGTCCACCATGTTCCACCATTGTTTCAAAAATGTTCCAACATGTTCTACCATGTTCCACCAATGTTCCAACATGGTCCACCATGTTCCACCAATGTTCCAAAAATGTTCCAACATGTTCTACCATGTTCCACCAATGTTCCAAAAATGTTCCAACATGGTCCACCATGTTCCACCAATGTTCCAAAAATGTTCCAACATGTTCTACCATGTTCCACCAATGTTCCAAAAATGTTCCAACATGGTCCACCATGTTCTACCAATGTTCCAAAAATGTTCCAACATTGTCCACCATGTTCCACCAATGTTCCAACATGGTCCACCATGTTCTACCAATGTTCCAAAAATGTTCCAACATTGTCCACCATGTTCCATTAATGTTCCAACATGGTACACCATGTTCCACCAATGTTCCAAAAATGTTCATGATTATAAATTAAAAGTCATAGTTTGGTATTAACTATCTTTTATGAAACCAAAAGTAAATATTTACAAACACAACATAAACAAATGAATATTAAACATATGTTATTTGTCATCTTCCCCTTGAACTATTATTTGTCATCTTCTCCTTGAGCTTGGAGTCCTAATCTTTTTTTATAAATCAATTATTTCTTCTCTTTATACCCTTGTCTTTAATAGAAACTAAATAAGATCTGGGTTGTTGAAGTTTCTTCTCTACTACTCCTTCATCCCATGTTTTATTGAATACATCTTGAACCCATACTTCCTGCCCTTCAGTAAAGCTATCTTCACGGTTTAAAGACTTTCTATCATAATGTGACTTTTGTGCTTTCTGAGTTTCTATCATTTTTTCATAGATGCTGTCCTCAACAAGTTTGGGGTTTAATAGTTCTTCTCTCATTGGAATTTTACTTCTTAAGTGTCTGCTGTTAAGAAGCTGAGCTGGAGAAACTTCAAGGTTAGATATTGGGCTGTTTTTGTAGTTTAATAAGTATAACTGCAGATCTTGTTTTGTTTCTTGACATTTTTTTAACATTTCTTTCACTATTCCGACAGATTTTTCCAATGTCTTCATCACGTTTTCAACAGTTTCAACCACAGACTCATCTTTTATTGAGTTGTACAATTTCAAACCATCTGTCCCCAGTAGATTTTTCAGTCTGGCTAATTGAATTTCCTTACTTTCTTTCGTTGTTTTTGTAGCAATAAAGTAAATGTCGGTTTCTTTCTTAAACTGTTTAAATTTGTCTGAAACGTTTCCCTCCGATAGGTTCAGTGGATCTGGTTTATTGAACTCCATAATATTTAAACTTTACTTTCTCTTCTTCTATTTAAACTTTACGACTGCGCCATGATTATAAATTAAAAGTCATAGTTTGGAATTAACTATCTTTTATGAAACCAAAAGTAAATATTTACAAACACAACATAAACAAATGAATATTAAACATATGTTATTTGTCAGTTCCAACATGTTCTACCATGTTCTACCAATGTTCCAAAAATGTTCCAACATGGTCCACCATGTTCCACCAATGTTCCAAAAATGTTCCAACATGGTCCACCATGTTCCACCAATGTTCCAAAAATGTTTCAACATGGTCCACCATGTTCCACAAATGTTGCAAAAATGTTACAACATGGTCCACCATGTTCCACCAATGTTCCAAAAATGTTCCAACATGGTCCACCATAATCCACTAATGTTCCAAAAATGTTCCAACATGTTCTACCATGTTCAACCAATTTCCCAAAATGTTCCAACATTGTCAACCATGTTCCACCAATGTTCCAAAAATGTTCAAACATGGTCCACCATGTTCCACCATTGTTCCAAAAATGTTCCAACATGTTCTACCATGTTCAACCAATTATCCAAAAAATGTTCCAACATGTTCTACCATGTTCCACCAATGTTCCAAAAATGTTCCAACATAATCCACCATGTTCCACCAATGTTCCAAAAATGTTCCAACATGGTCCACCATGTTCCACCAATGTTCCAAAAATGTTCCAACATGTTCTACCATGTTCCACCAATGTTTTAAAAATGTTCCAACATAATCCACCATGTTCCACCAATGTTCCAAAAATGTTCCAACATGTTCTACCATGTTCCACCAATGTTCCAAAAATGTTCCAACATGGTCCACCATGTTTTACCAATGTTCCAAAAATGTTCCAACATGGTCCACCATTTTTGGAACATTGGTGGAACATGGTGGACCATGTTGGTTCCAAAAATGTTCTAACATGGTCCACCATGTTCCACTAATGTTCCAAAAATGTTCATGATTATAAATTAAAAGTCATAGTTTGGTATTAACTATCTTTTATGAAACCAAAAGTAAATATTTACAAACACAACATAAACAAATGAATATTAAACATATGTTATTTGTCAGTTCCAACATGTTCTACCAATGTTCCAAAAATGTTCCAACATGGTCCACCATGTTCCACCAATGTTCCAAAAATGTTCCAACATGGTCCACCATGTTCCACCAATGTTCCAAAAATGTTCCAACATGGTCTACCATGTTCCACCAATGTTCCAAAAATGTTCTAACATGGTCCACCATGTTCCACCAATGTTCCAAAAATGTTCCAACATGGTCCACCATGTTCCACCAATGTTCCAAAAATGTTCCAACATGGTCCATCATGTTCTACCAATGTTCCAAAAATGTTTCAACATGGTCCACCATGTTCCACCAATGTTCCATCTTGTTCCATCAATGTTCCACCATTTTCAACCATGTTCAAACATGTTTAAAAAATGTTCCAACATGTTCTACCATGTTCCACTAAAGTTCAAAAAATGTTCCAACATGGTCCACCATGTTCCACCAATGTTCCAAAAATGTTCCAACATGGTCCACCATGTTCCACCATTGTTCCAAACATGTTCCAACATGTTCTACCATGTTCCACCAATTTTCCAAAAATGTTCCAACATGTTCTAACATGTTCCACCAATGTTCCAACATGGTCCACCATGTTCCACCAATGTTCCAAAAATGTTCCAACATGTTCTACCATGTTCCACCAATGTCCCAAAAATGTTCCAACATGGTCCACCATTTTCCACCAATGTTCCAAAAATGTTCCAACATGGTTCACCATGTTCTAACAATGTTCCAAAAATGTTCCAACATGGTCCACCATGTTCCACCAATGTTCCAAAAATGTTCCAACATGGTCCACCATGTTCTACCAATGTTCCAAAAATGTTCCAACATTGTCCACCATGTTCCATTAATGTTCCAACATGGTACACCATGTTCCACCAATGTTCCAAAAATGTTCATGATTATAAATTAAAAGTCATAGTTTGGTATTAACTATCTTTTATGAAACCAAAAGTAAATATTTACAAACACAACATAAACAAATGAATATTAAACATATGTTATTTGTCATCTTCCCCTTGAACTATTATTTGTCATCTTCTCCTTGAGCTTGGAGTCCTAATCTTTTTTTATAAATCAATTATTTCTTCTCTTTATACCCTTGTCTTTAATAGAAACTAAATAAGATCTGGGTTGTTGAAGTTTCTTCTCTACTACTCCTTCATCCCATGTTTTATTGAATACATCTTGAACCCATACTTCCTGCCCTTCAGTAAAGCTATCTTCACGGTTTAAAGACTTTCTATCATAATGTGACTTTTGTGCTTTCTGAGTTTCTATCATTTTTTCATAGATGCTGTCCTCAACAAGTTTGGGGTTTAATAGTTCTTCTCTCATTGGAATTTTACTTCTTAAGTGTCTGCTGTTAAGAAGCTGAGCTGGAGAAACTTCAAGGTTAGATATTGGGCTGTTTTTGTAGTTTAATAAGTATAACTGCAGATCTTGTTTTGTTTCTTGACATTTTTTTAACATTTCTTTCACTATTCCGACAGATTTTTCCAATGTCTTCATCACGTTTTCAACAGTTTCAACCACAGACTCATCTTTTATTGAGTTGTACAATTTCAAACCATCTGCCCCCAGTAGATTTTTCAGTCTGGCTAATTGAATTTCCTTACTTTCTTTCGTTGTTTTTGTAGCAATAAAGTAAATGTCGGTTTCTTTCTTAAACTGTTTAAATTTGTCTGAAACGTTTCCCTCCGATAGGTTCAGTGGATCTGGTTTATTGAACTCCATAATATTTAAACTTTACTTTCTCTTCTTCTATTTAAACTTTACGACTGCGACATGATTATAAATTAAAAGTCATAGTTTGGAATTAACTATCTTTTATGAAACCAAAAGTAAATATTTACAAACACAACATAAACAAATGAATATTAAACATATGTTATTTGTCAGTTCCAACATGTTCTACCATGTTCTACCAATGTTCCAAAAATGTTCCAACATGGTCCACCATGTTCCACCAATGTTCCACCAATGTTCCAAAAATGTTTCAACATGGTCCACCATGTTCCACAAATGTTGCAAAAATGTTACAACTTGGTCCAACATGTTCCACCAATGTTCCAAAAATGTTCCAACATGGTCCACCATAATCCACTAATGTTCCAAAAATGTTCCAACATGTTCTACCATGTTCAACCAATTTCCCAAAATGTTCCAACATTGTCAACCATGTTCCACCAATGTTCCAAAAATGTTCAAACATGGTCCGCCATGTTCCACCATTGTTCCAAAAATGTTCCAACATGTTCTACCATGTTCAACCAATTATCCAAAAAATGTTCCAACATGTTCTACCATGTTCCACCAATGTTCCAAAAATGTTCCAACATAATCCACCATGTTCCACCAATGTTCCAAAAATGTTCCAACATGGTCCACCATGTTCCACCAATGTTCCAAAAATGTTCCAACATGTTCTACCATGTTCCACCAATGTTTTAAAAATGTTCCAACATAATCCACCATGTTCTACCAATGTTCCAAAAATGTTCCAACATGTTCTACCATGTTCCACCAATGTTCCAAAAATGTTCCAACATGGTCCACCATGTTCCACCAATGTTCCAAAAATGTTCCAACATGGTCCACCATGTTCCACCAATGTTCAAAAAATGTTCCAACATGGTCCACCTTGTTCCACCAATGTTCCAAAAATGTTTCAACATGGTCCACCATGTTCCACCAATGTTCCATCTTGTTCCATCAATGTTCCACCATTTTCAACCATGTTCAACCATGTTTAAAAAATGTTCCAACATGTTCTACCATGTTCCACTAAAGTTCAAAAAATGTTCCAACATGGTCCACCATGTTCCACCAATGTTCCAAAAATGTTCCAACATGGTCCACCATGTTCCACCATTGTTCCAAACATGTTCCAACATGTTCTACCATGTTCCACCAATTTTCCAAAAATGTTCCAACATGTTCTAACATGTTCCACCAATGTTCCAACATGGTCCACCATGTTCCACCAATGTTCCAAAAATGTTCCAACATGTTCTACCATGTTCCACCAATGTCCCAAAAATGTTCCAACATGGTCCACCATGTTCCACCAATGTTCCAAAAATGTTCCAACATGGTTCACCATGTTCTAACAATGTTCCAAAAATGTTCCAACATGGTCCACCATGTTCCACCAATGTTCCAAAAATGTTCCAACATGGTCCACCATGTTCTACCAATGTTCCAAAAATGTTCCAACATTGTCCACCATGTTCCATTAATGTTCCAACATGGTACACCATGTTCCACCAATGTTCCAAAAATGTTCATGATTATAAATTAAAAGTCATAGTTTGGTATTAACTATCTTTTATGAAACCAAAAGTAAATATTTACAAACACAACATAAACAAATGAATATTAAACATATGTTATTTGTCATCTTCCCCTTGAACTATTATTTGTCATCTTCTCCTTGAGCTTGGAGTCCTAATCTTTTTTTATAAATCAATTATTTCTTCTCTTTATACCCTTGTCTTTAATAGAAACTAAATAAGATCTGGGTTGTTGAAGTTTCTTCTCTACTACTCCTTCATCCCATGTTTTATTGAATACATCTTGAACCCATACTTCCTGCCCTTCAGTAAAGCTATCTTCACGGTTTAAAGACTTTCTATCATAATGTGACTTTTGTGCTTTCTGAGTTTCTATCATTTTTTCATAGATGCTGTCCTCAACAAGTTTGGGGTTTAATAGTTCTTCTCTCATTGGAATTTTACTTCTTAAGTGTCTGCTGTTAAGAAGCTGAGCTGGAGAAACTTCAAGGTTAGATATTGGGCTGTTTTTGTAGTTTAATAAGTATAACTGCAGATCTTGTTTTGTTTCTTGACATTTTTTTAACATTTCTTTCACTATTCCGACAGATTTTTCCAATGTCTTCATCACGTTTTCAACAGTTTCAACCACAGACTCATCTTTTATTGAGTTGTACAATTTCAAACCATCTGTCCCCAGTAGATTTTTCAGTCTGGCTAATTGAATTTCCTTACTTTCTTTCGTTGTTTTTGTAGCAATAAAGTAAATGTCGGTTTCTTTCTTAAACTGTTTAAATTTGTCTGAAACGTTTCCCTCCGATAGGTTCAGTGGATCTGGTTTATTGAACTCCATAATATTTAAACTTTACTTTCTCTTCTTCTATTTAAACTTTACGACTGCGCCATGATTATAAATTAAAAGTCATAGTTTGGAATTAACTATCTTTTATGAAACCAAAAGTAAATATTTACAAACACAACATAAACAAATGAATATTAAACATATGTTATTTGTAAGTTCCAACATGTTCTACCATGTTCTACCAATGTTCCAAAAATGTTCCAACATGGTCCACCATGTTCCACCAATGTTCCAAAAATGTTCCAACATGGTCCACCATGTTCCACCAATGTTCCAAAAATGTTTCAACATGGTCCACCATGTTCCACAAATGTTGCAAAAATGTTACAACATGGTCCACCATGTTCCACCAATGTTCCAAAAATGTTCCAACATGGTCCACCATAATCCACTAATGTTCCAAAAATGTTCCAACATGTTCTACCATGTTCAACCAATTTCCCAAAATGTTCCAACATTGTCAACCATGTTCCACCAATGTTCCTAAAATGTTCAAACATGGTCCACCATGTTCCACCATTGTTCCAAAAATGTTCCAACATGTTCTACCATGTTCAACCAATTATCCATAAAATGTTCCAACATGTTCTACCATGTTCCACCAATGTTCCAAAAATGTTCCAACATAATCCACCATGTTCCACCAATGTTCCAAAAATGTTCCAACATGGTCCACCATGTTCCACCAATGTTCCAAAAATGTTCCAACATGTTCTACCATGTTCCACCAATGTTTTAAAAATGTTCCAACATAATCCACCATGTTCCACCAATGTTCCAAAAATGTTCCAACATGTTCTACCATGTTCCACCAATGTTCCAAAAATGTTCCAACATGGTCCACCATGTTTTACCAATGTTCCAAAAATGTTCCAACATGGTCCACCATTTTTGGAACATTGGTGGAACATGGTGGACCATGTTGGTTCCAAAAATGTTCCAACATGGTCCACCATGTTCCACTAATGTTCCAAAAATGTTCATGATTATAAATTAAAAGTCATAGTTTGGTATTAACTATCTTTTATGAAACCAAAAGTAAATATTTACAAACACAACATAAACAAATGAATATTAAACATATGTTATTTGTCAGTTCCAACATGTTCTACCAATGTTCCAAAAATGTTCCAACATGGTCCACCATGTTCCACCAATGTTCCAAAAATGTTCCAACATGGTGAACCATGTTCCACCAATGTTCCAAAAATGTTCCAACATGGTCTACCATGTTCCACCAATGTTCCAAAAATGTTCTAACATGGTCCACCATGTTCCACCAATGTTCCAAAAATGTTCCAACATGGTCCACCATGTTCCACCAATGTTCCAAAAATGTTCCAACATGGTCCACCATGTTCCACCAATGTTCCAAAAATGTTCCAACATGGTCCACCATGTTCCACTAATGTTCCAAAAATTTTCCAACATGGTCCACCATGTTCCACCAATGTTCCAAAATTGTTCCAACATGTTCTACCATGTTTCACCAATGTTCCAAAAATGTTCCAACATGGTCCACCATAGTCCACCATGTTCCACCAATGTTCCAAAAATGTTCCAACATGGTCCACCATGTTCCACCAATGTTCCAAAAATGTTCCAACATGGTCCACCATGTTCCACCATTGTTCCAAACATGTTCCAACATGTTCTACCATGTTCCACCAATTTTCCAAAAATGTTCCAACATGTTCTAACATGTTCCAACAATGTTCCAACATGGTCCACCATGTTCCACCAATGTTCCAAAAATATTCCAACATGTTCTACCATGTTCCACCAATGTCCCAAAAATGTTCCAACATGGTCCACCATGTTCCACCAATGTTCCAAAAATGTTCCAACATGGTTCACCATGTTCTAACAATGTTCCAAAAATGTTCCAACATGGTCCACCATGTTCCACCAATGTTCCAAAAATGTTCCAACATGGTCCAGCATGTTCTACCAATGTTCCAAAAATGTTCCAACATTGTCCACCATGTTCCATTAATGTTCCAACATGGTACACCATGTTCCACCAATGTTCCAAAGATGTTCATGATTATAAATTAAAAGTCATAGTTTGGTATTAACTATCTTTTATGAAACCAAAAGTAAATATTTACAAACACAACATAAACAAATGAATATTAAACATATGTTATTTGTCATCTTCCCCTTGAACTATTATTTGTCATCTTCTCCTTGAGCTTGGAGTCCTAATCTTTTTTTATAAATCTATTATTTCTTCTCTTTATACCCTTGTCTTTAATAGAAACTAAATAAGATCTGGGTTGTTGAAGTTTCTTCTCTACTACTCCTTCATCCCATGTTTTATTGAATACATCTTGAACCCATACTTCCTGCCCTTCAGTAAAGCTATCTTCACGGTTTAAAGACTTTCTATCATAATGTGACTTTTGTGCTTTCTGAGTTTCTATCATTTTTTCATAGATGCTGTCCTCAACAAGTTTGGGGTTTTATAGTTCTTCTCTCATTGGAATTTTACTTCTTAAGTGTCTGCTGTTAAGAAGCTGAGCTGGAGAAACTTCAAGGTTAGATATTGGGCTGTTTTTGTAGTTTAATAAGTATAACTGCAGATCTTGTTTTGTTTCTTGACATTTTTTTAACATTTCTTTAACTATTCCGACAGATTTTTCCAATGTCTTCATCACGTTTTCAACAGTTTCAACCACAGACTCATCTTTTATTGAGTTGTACAATTTCAAACCATCTGCCCCCAGTAGATTTTTCAGTCTGGCTAATTGAAATTCCTTACTTTCTTTCGTTGTTTTTGTAGCAATAAAGTAAATGTCGGTTTCTTTCTTAAACTGTTTAAATTTGTCTGAAACGTTTCCCTCCGATAGGTTCAGTGGATCTGGTTTATTGAACTCCATAATATTTAAACTTTACTTTCTCTTCTTCTATTTAAACTTTACGACTGCGACATGATTATAAATTAAAAGTCATAGTTTGGAATTAACTATCTTTTATGAAACCAAAAGTAAATATTTACAAACACAACATAAACAAATGAATATTAAACATATGTTATTTGTCAGTTCCAACATGTTCTACCATGTTCTACCAATGTTCCAAAAATGTTCCAACATGGTCCACCATGTTCCACCAATGTTCCACCAATGTTCCAAAAATGTTTCAACATGGTCCACCATGTTCCACAAATGTTGCAAAAATGTTACAACTTGGTCCAACATGTTCCACCAATGTTCCAAAAATGTTCCAACATGGTCCACCATAATCCACTAATGTTCCAAAAATGTTCCAACATGTTCTACCATGTTCAACCAATTTCCCAAAATGTTCCAACATTGTCAACCATGTTCCACCAATGTTCCAAAAATGTTCAAACATGGTCCACCATGTTCCACCATTGTTCCAAAAATGTTCCAACATGTTCTACCATGTTCAACCAATTATCCAAAAAATGTTCCAACATGTTCTACCATGTTCCACCAATGTTCCAAAAATGTTCCAACATAATCCACCATGTTCCACCAATGTTCCAAAAATGTTCCAACATGGTCCACCATGTTCCACCAATGTTCCAAAAATGTTCCAACATGTTCTACCATGTTCCACCAATGTTTTAAAAATGTTCCAACATAATCCACCATGTTCCACCAATGTTCCAAAAATGTTCCAACATGTTCTACCATGTTCCACCAATGTTCCAAAAATGTTCCAACATGGTCCACCATGTTCCACCAATGTTCCAAAAATGTTCCAACATGGTCCACCATGTTCCACCAATGTTCAAAAAATGTTCCAACATGGTCCACCTTGTTCCACCAATGTTCTAAAAATGTTCCAACATGGTCCACCATGTTCCACCAATGTTCCACCAATGTTCCAAAAATGTTTCAACATGGTCCACCATGTTCCACAAATGTTGCAAAAATGTTCCAACATGGAATACATCTTGAACCCATACTTCGTGCCCTTCAGTAAAACTATTTTCACGGTTTAAAGACTTTCTATCATAATGTGACTTTTGTGCTTTCTGAGTTTCTATCATTTTTTCATAGATGCTGTCCTCAACAAGTTTGGGGTTTAATAGTTCTTCTCTCATTGGAATTTTACAATTTTACAATGGAGTTGTACAATTTCAAACCATCTGTCCCCAGTAGATTTTTCAGTCTGGCTAATTGAATTTCCTTACTTTCTTTCGTTGTTTTTGTAGCAATAAAGTAAATGTCGGTTTCTTCCTTTAACTGTTTAAATTTGTCTGAAATGTTTCCCTCCGATAGGTTCAGTGGATCTGGTTTATTGAACTCCATAATATTTAAACTTTACTTTCTCTTCTTATATTTAAACTTTACGACTGCGCCATGATTATAAATTAAAAGTCATAGTTTGGAATTAACTATCTTTTATGAAACCAAAAGTAAATATTTACAAACACAACATAAACAAATGAATATTAAACATATGTTATTTGTCAGTTCCAACATGTTCTACCATGTTCTACCAATGTTCCAAAAATGTTCCAACATGGTCCACCATGTTCCACCAATGTTCCAAAAATGTTCCAACATGGTCCACCATGTTCCACCAATGTTCCAAAAATGTTTCAACATGGTCCACCATGTTCCACAAATGTTGCAAAAATGTTCCAACATGGTCCACCATGTTCCACCAATGTTCCAAAAATGTTCCAACATGTTCTACCATGTTCCACCAATGTTCCAAAAATGTTCCAACATGGTCCACCATGTTTCACCAATGTTTCAAAAATGTTCCAACATGGTCCACCATGTTCTACCAATGTTCCAAAAATGTTCCAACGTGGTCCACCATGTTCCACCAATGTTCCAAAAATGTTCCAACATGGTCCACTATGTTCTACCAATGTTCCAAAAATGTTCCAACATGGTCCACCATGTTCCACCAATGTTCCAACATGGTCCATCATGTTCTACCAATGTTCCAAAAATGTTTCAACATGGTCCACCATGTTCCACCAATGTTCCATCTTGTTCCATCAATGTTCCACCATTTTCAACCATGTTCAAACATGTTTAAAAAATGTTCCAACATGTTCTACCATGTTCCACTAAAGTTCAAAAAATGTTCCAACATGGTCCACCATGTTCCACCAATGTTCCAAAAATGTTCCAACATGGTCCACCATGTTCCACCATTGTTCCAAACATGTTCCAACATGTTCTACCATGTTCCACCAATTTTCCAAAAATGTTCCAACATGTTCTAACATATTCCACCAATGTTCCAACATGGTCCACCATGTTCCACCAATGTTCCAAAAATGTTCCAACATGTTCTACCATGTTCCACCAATGTCCCAAAAATGTTCCAACATGGTCCACCATTTTCCACCAATGTTCCAAAAATGTTCCAACATGGTTCACCATGTTCTAACAATGTTCCAAAAATGTTCCAACATGGTCCACCATGTTCCACCAATGTTCCAAAAATGTTCCAACATGGTCCACCATGTTCTACCAATGTTCCAAAAATGTTCCAACATTGTCCACCATGTTCCATTAATGTTCCAACATGGTACACCATGTTCCACCAATGTTCCAAAAATGTTCATGATTATAAATTAAAAGTCATAGTTTGGTATTAACTATCTTTTATGAAACCAAAAGTAAATATTTACAAACACAACATAAACAAATGAATATTAAACATATGTTATTTGTCATCTTCCCCTTGAACTATTATTTGTCATCTTCTCCTTGAGCTTGGAGTCCTAATCTTTTTTTATAAATCAATTATTTCTTCTCTTTATACCCTTGTCTTTAATAGAAACTAAATAAGATCTGGGTTGTTGAAGTTTCTTCTCTACTACTCCTTCATCCCATGTTTTATTGAATACATCTTGAACCCATACTTCCTGCCCTTCAGTAAAGCTATCTTCACGGTTTAAAGACTTTCTATCATAATGTGACTTTTGTGCTTTCTGAGTTTCTATCATTTTTTCATAGATGCTGTCCTCAACAAGTTTGGGGTTTAATAGTTCTTCTCTCATTGGAATTTTACTTCTTAAGTGTCTGCTGTTAAGAAGCTGAGCTGGAGAAACTTCAAGGTTAGATATTGGGCTGTTTTTGTAGTTTAATAAGTATAACTGCAGATCTTGTTTTGTTTCTTGACATTTTTTTAACATTTCTTTCACTATTCCGACAGATTTTTCCAATGTCTTCATCACGTTTTCAACAGTTTCAACCACAGACTCATCTTTTATTGAGTTGTACAATTTCAAACCATCTGTCCCCAGTAGATTTTTCAGTCTGGCTAATTGAATTTCCTTACTTTCTTTCGTTGTTTTTGTAGCAATAAAGTAAATGTCGGTTTCTTTCTTAAACTGTTTAAATTTGTCTGAAACGTTTCCCTCCGATAGGTTCAGTGGATCTGGTTTATTGAACTCCATAATATTTAAACTTTACTTTCTCTTCTTCTATTTAAACTTTACGACTGCGCCATGATTATAAATTAAAAGTCATAGTTTGGAATTAACTATCTTTTATGAAACCAAAAGTAAATATTTACAAACACAACATAAACAAATGAATATTAAACATATGTTATTTGTCAGTTCCAACATGTTCTACCATGTTCTATTAATGTTCCAAAAATGTTCCAACATGGTCCACCATGTTCCACCAATGTTCCAAAAATGTTCCAACATGGTCCACCATGTTCCACCAATGTTCCAAAAATGTTTCAACATGGTCCACCATGTTCCACAAATGTTGCAAAAATGTTACAACATGGTCCACCATGTTCCACCAATGTTCCAAAAATGTTCCAACATGGTCCACCATAATCCACTAATGTTCCAAAAATGTTCCAACATGTTCTACCATGTTCAACCAATTTCCCAAAATGTTCCAACATTGTCAACCATGTTCCACCAATGTTCCAAAAATGTTCAAACATGGTCCACCATGTTCCACGATTGTTCCAAAAATGTTCCAACATGTTCTACCATGTTCAACCAATTATCCAAAAAATGTTCCAACATGTTCTACCATGTTCCACCAATGTTCCAAAAATGTTCCAACATTATCCACCATGTTCCACCAATGTTCCAAAAATTTTCCAACATGGTCCACCATGTTCCACCAATGTTCCAAAAATGTTCCAACATGTTCTACCATGTTCCACCAATGTTTTAAAAATGTTCCAACATAATCCACCATGTTCCACCAATGTTCCAAAAATGTTCCAACATGTTCTACCATGTTCCACCAATGTTCCAAAAATGTTCCAACATGGTCCACCATGTTTTACCAATGTTCCAAAAATGTTCCAACATGGTCCACCATTTTTGGAACATTGGTGGAACATAATGGACCATGTTGGTTCCAAAAATGTTCCAACATGGTCCACCATGTTCCACTAATGTTCCAAAAATGTTCATGATTATAAATTAAAAGTCATAGTTTGGTATTAACTATCTTTTATGAAACCAAAAGTAAATATTTACAAACACAACATAAACAAATGAATATTAAACATATGTTATTTGTCAGTTCCAACATGTTCTACCAATGTTCCAAAAATGTTCCAACATGGTCCACCATGTTCCACCAATGTTCCAAAAATGTTCCAACATGGTCCACCATGTTCCACCAATGTTCCAAAAATGTTCCAACATGGTCTACCATGTTCCACCAATGTTCCAAAAATGTTCTAACATGGTCCACCATGTTCCACCAATGTTCCAAAAATGTTCCAACATGGTCCACCATGTTCCACCAATGTTCCAAAAATGTTCCAACATGGTCCACCATGTTCCACCAATGTTCCAAAAATGTTCCAACATGGTCCACCATGTTCCACTAATGTTCCAAAAATTTTCCAAAATGGTCCACCATGTTCCACCAATGTTCCAAAATTGTTCCAACATGTTCTACCATGTTTCACCAATGTTCCAAAAATGTTCCAACATGGTCCACCATAGTCCACCATGTTCCACCAATGTTCCAAAAATGTTCCAACATGGTCCACCATGTTCCACCAATGTTCTAAAAATTTTCCAACATGGTCCAACATGTTCCACCATTGTTCCAAACATGTTCCAACATGTTCTACCATGTTCCACCAATTTTCCAAAAATGTTCCAACATAATCCACCATGTTCCACCAATGTTCCAAAAATGTTCCAACATGGTCCACCATGTTCCACCAATGTTCCAACATGGTCCATCATGTTCTACCAATGTTCCAAAAATGTTCCAACATGGTCCACCATGTTCCACCAATGTTCCAAAAATGTTCCAACATGGTTCACCATGTTCTAACAATGTTCCAAAAATGTTCCAACATGGTCCACCATGTTCCACCAATGTTCCAAAAATGTTCCAACATGGTCCACCATGTTCTACCAATGTTCCAAAAATGTTCCAACATTGTCCACCATGTTCCATTAATGTTCCAACATGGTACACCATGTTCCACCAATGTTCCAAAAATGTTCATGATTATAAATTAAAAGTCATAGTTTGGTATTAACTATCTTTTATGAAACCAAAAGTAAATATTTACAAACACAACATAAACAAATGAATATTAAACATATGTTATTTGTCATCTTCCCCTTGAACTATTATTTGTCATCTTCTCCTTGAGCTTGGAGTCATAATCTTTTTTTATAAATCAATTATTTCTTCTCTTTATACCCTTGTCTTTAATAGAAACTAAATAAGATCTGGGTTGTTGAAGTTTCTTCTCTACTACTCCTTCATCCCATGTTTTATTGAATACATCTTGAACCCATACTTCCTGCCCTTCAGTAAAGCTATCTTCACGGTTTAAAGACTTTCTATCATAATGTGACTTTTGTGCTTTCTGAGTTTCTATCATTTTTTCATAGATGCTGTCCTCAACAAGTTTGGGGTTTAATAGTTCTTCTCTCATTGGAATTTTACTTCTTAAGTGTCTGCTGTTAAGAAGCTGAGCTGGAGAAACTTCAAGGTTAGATATTGGGCTGTTTTTGTAGTTTAATAAGTATAACTGCAGATCTTGTTTTGTTTCTTGACATTTTTTTAACATTTCTTTCACTATTCCGACAGATTTTTCCAATGTCTTCATCACGTTTTCAACAGTTTCAACCACAGACTCATCTTTTATTGAGTTGTACAATTTCAAACCATCTGTCCCCAGTAGATTTTTCAGTCTGGCTAATTGAATTTCCTTACTTTCTTTCGTTGTTTTTGTAGCAATAAAGTAAATGTCGGTTTCTTTCTTAAACTGTTTAAATTTGTCTGAAACGTTTCCCTCCGATAGGTTCAGTGGATCTGGTTTATTGAACTCCATAATATTTAAACTTTACTTTCTCTTCTTCTATTTAAACTTTACGACTGCGCCATGATTATAAATTAAAAGTCATAGTTTGGAATTAACTATCTTTTATGAAACCAAAAGTAAATATTTACAAACACAACATAAACAAATGAATATTAAACATATGTTATTTGTCAGTTCCAACATGTTCTACCATGTTCTACCAATGTTCCAAAAATGTTCCAACATGGTCCACCATGTTCCACCAATGTTCCACCAATGTTCCAAAAATGTTTCAACATGGTCCACCATGTTCCACAAATGTTGCAAAAATGTTACAACTTGGTCCAACATGTTCCACCAATGTTCCAAAAATGTTCCAACATGGTCCACCATAATCCACTAATGTTCCAAAAATGTTCCAACATGTTCTACCATGTTCAACCAATTTCCCAAAATGTTCCAACATTGTCAACCATGTTCCACCAATGTTCCAAAAATGTTCAAACATGGTCCACCATGTTCCACCATTGTTCCAAAAATGTTCCAACATGTTCTACCATGTTCAACCAATTATCCAAAAAATGTTCCAACATGTTCTACCATGTTCCACCAATGTTCCAAAAATGTTCCAACATAATCCACCATGTTCCACCAATGTTCCAAAAATGTTCCAACATGGTCCACCATGTTCCACCAATGTTCCAAAAATGTTCCAACATGTTCTACCATGTTCCACCCATGTTTTAAAAATGTTCCAACATAATCCACCATGTTCCACCAATGTTCCAAAAATGTTCCAACATGTTCTACCATGTTCCACCAATGTTCCAAAAATGTTCCAACATGGTCCACCATGTTTTACCAATGTTCCAAAAATGTTCCAACATGGTCCACCATTTTTGGAACATTGGTGGAACATGGTGGACCATGTTGGTTCCAAAAATGTTCCAACATGGTCCACCATGTTCCACTAATCTTCCAAAAATGTTCATGATTATAAATTAAAAGTCATAGTTTGGTATTAACTATCTTTTATGAAACCAAAAGTAAATATTTACAAACACAACATAAACAAATGAATATTAAACATATGTTATTTGTCAGTTCCAACATGTTCTACCAATGTTCCAAAAATGTTCCAACATGGTCCACCATGTTCCACCAATGTTCCAAAAATGTTCCAACATGGTCCACCATGTTCCACCAATGTTCCAAAAATGTTCCAACATGGTCTACCATGTTCCACCAATGTTCCAAAAATGTTCTAACATGGTCCACCATGTTCCACCAATGTTCCAAAAATGTTCCAACATGGTCCACCATGTTCCACCAATGTTCCAAAAATGTTCCAACATGGTCCACCATGTTCCACCAATGTTCCAAAAATGTTCCAACATGGTCCACCATGTTCCACTAATGTTCCAAAAATTTTCCAACATGGTCCACCATGTTCCACCAATGTTCCAAAATTGTTCCAACATGTTCTACCATGTTCCACCAATGTTCCAAAAATGTTCCAACATGGTCCACCATAGTCCACCATGTTCCACCAATGTTCCAAAAATGTTCCAACATGGTCCACCATGTTCCACCAATGTTCTAAAAATTTTCCAACATGGTCCAACATGTTCCACCATTGTTCCAAACATGTTCCAACATGTTCTACCATGTTCCACCAATTTTCCAAAAATGTTCCAACATGTTCTAACATGTTCCAACAATGTTCCAACATGGTCCACCATGTTCCACCAATGTTCCAAAAATATTCCAACATGTTCTACCATGTTCCACCAATGTCCCAAAAATGTTCCAACATGGTCCACCATGTTCCACCAATGTTCCAAAAATGTTCCAACATGGTTCACCATGTTCTAACAATGTTCCAAAAATGTTCCAACATGGTCCACCATGTTCCACCAATGTTCCAAAAATGTTCCAACATGGTCCAGCATGTTCTACCAATGTTCCAAAAATGTTCCAACATTGTCCACCATGTTCCATTAATGTTCCAACATGGTACACCATGTTCCACCAATGTTCCAAAAATGTTCATGATTATAAATTAAAAGTCATAGTTTGGTATTAACTATCTTTTATGAAACCAAAAGTTAATATTTACAAACACAACATAAACAAATGAATATTAAACATATGTTATTTGTCATCTTCCCCTTGAACTATTATTTGTCATCTTCTCCTTGAGCTTGGAGTCCTAATCTTTTTTTATAAATCTATTATTTCTTCTCTTTATACCCTTGTCTTTAATAGAAACTAAATAAGATCTGGGTTGTTGAAGTTTCTTCTCTACTACTCCTTCATCCCATGTTTTATTGAATACATCTTGAACCCATACTTCCTGCCCTTCAGTAAAGCTATCTTCACGGTTTAAAGACTTTCTATCATAATGTGACTTTTGTGCTTTCTGAGTTTCTATCATTTTTTCATAGATGCTGTCCTCAACAAGTTTGGGGTTTTATAGTTCTTCTCTCATTGGAATTTTACTTCTTAAGTGTCTGCTGTTAAGAAGCTGAGCTGGAGAAACTTCAAGGTTAGATATTGGGCTGTTTTTGTAGTTTAATAAGTATAACTGCAGATCTTGTTTTGTTTCTTGACATTTTTTTAACATTTCTTTCACTATTCCGACAGATTTTTCCAATGTCTTCATCACGTTTTCAACAGTTTCAACCACAGACTCATCTTTTATTGAGTTGTACAATTTCAAACCATCTGCCCCCAGTAGATTTTTCAGTCTGGCTAATTGAATTTCCTTACTTTCTTTCGTTGTTTTTGTAGCAATAAAGTAAATGTCGGTTTCTTTCTTAAACTGTTTAAATTTGTCTGAAACGTTTCCCTCCGATAGGTTCAGTGGATCTGGTTTATTGAACTCCATAATATTTAAACTTTACTTTCTCTTCTTCTATTTAAACTTTACGACTGCGACATGATTATAAATTAAAAGTCATAGTTTGGAATTAACTATCTTTTATGAAACCAAAAGTAAATATTTACAAACACAACATAAACAAATGAATATTAAACATATGTTATTTGTCAGTTCCAACATGTTCTACCATGTTCTACCAATGTTCCAAAAATGTTCCAACATGGTCCACCATGTTCCACCAATGTTCCACCAATGTTCCAAAAATGTTTCAACATGGTCCACCATGTTCCACAAATGTTGCAAAAATGTTACAACTTGGTCCAACATGTTCCACCAATGTTCCAAAAATGTTCCAACATGGTCCACCATAATCCACTAATGTTCCAAAAATGTTCCAACATGTTCTACCATGTTCAACCAATTTCCCAAAATGTTCCAACATTGTCAACCATGTTCCACCAATGTTCCAAAAATGTTCAAACATGGTCCACCATGTTCCACCATTGTTCCAAAAATGTTCCAACATGTTCTACCATGTTCAACCAATTATCCAAAAAATGTTCCAACATGTTCTACCATGTTCCACCAATGTTCCAAAAATGTTCCAACATAATCCACCATGTTCCACCAATGTTCCAAAAATGTTCCAACATGGTCCACCATGTTCCACCAATGTTCCAAAAATGTTCCAACATGTTCTACCATGTTCCACCAATGTTTTAAAAATGTTCCAACATAATCCACCATGTTCCACCAATGTTCCAAAAATGTTCCAACATGTTCTACCATGTTCCACCAATGTTCCAAAAATGTTCCAACATGGTCCACCATGTTCCACCAATGTTCCAAAAATGTTCCAACATGGTCCACCATGTTCCACCAATGTTCAAAAAATGTTCCAACATGGTCCACCTTGTTCCACCAATGTTCTAAAAATGTTCCAACATGGTCCACCATGTTCCACCAATGTTCCACCAATGTTCCAAAAATTTTTCAACATGGTCCACCATGTTCCACAAATGTTGCAAAAATGTTCCAACATGGAATACATCTTGAACCCATACTTCGTGCCCTTCAGTAAAACTATTTTCACGGTTTAAAGACTTTCTATCATAATGTGACTTTTGTGCTTTCTGAGTTTCTATCATTTTTTCATAGATGCTGTCCTCAACAAGTTTGGGGTTTAATAGTTCTTCTCTCATTGGAATTTTACAATTTTACAATGGAGTTGTACAATTTCAAACCATCTGTCCCCAGTAGATTTTTCAGTCTGGCTAATTGAATTTCCTTACTTTCTTTCGTTGTTTTTGTAGCAATAAAGTAAATGTCGGTTTCTTCCTTTAACTGTTTAAATTTGTCTGAAATGTTTCCCTCCGATAGGTTCAGTGGATCTGGTTTATTGAACTCCATAATATTTAAACTTTACTTTCTCTTCTTATATTTAAACTTTACGACTGCGCCATGATTATAAATTAAAAGTCATAGTTTGGAATTAACTATCTTTTATGAAACCAAAAGTAAATATTTACAAACACAACATAAACAAATGAATATTAAACATATGTTATTTGTCAGTTCCAACATGTTCTACCATGTTCTACCAATGTTCCAAAAATGTTCCAACATGGTCCACCATGTTCCACCAATGTTCCAAAAATGTTCCAACATGGTCCACCATGTTCCACCAATGTTCCAAAAATGTTTCAACATGGTCCACCATGTTCCACAAATGTTGCAAAAATGTTCCAACATGGTCCACCATGTTCCACCAATGTTCCAAAAATGTTCCAACATGTTCTACCATGTTCCACCAATGTTCCAAAAATGTTCCAACATGGTCCTCCATGTTTCACCAATGTTTCAAAAATGTTCCAACATGGTCCACCATGTTCTACCAATGTTCCAAAAATGTTCCAACGTGGTCCACCATGTTCCACCAATGTTCCAAAAATGTTCCAACATGGTCCACTATGTTCTACCAATGTTCCAAAAATGTTCCAACATGGTCCACCATGTTCCACCAATGTTCCAACATGGTCCATCATGTTCTACCAATGTTCCAAAAATGTTCCAACATGGTCCACCATGTTCCACCAATGTTCCATCTTGTTCCATCAATGTTCCACCATTTTCAACCATGTTCAACCATGTTTAAAAAATGTTCCAACATGTTCTACCATGTTCCACTAAAGTTCAAAAAATGTTCCAACATGGTCCACCATGTTCCACCAATGTTCCAAAAATGTTCCAACATGGTCCACCATGTTCCACCATTGTTCCAAACATGTTCCAACATGTTCTACCATGTTCCACCAATTTTCCAAAAATGTTCCAACATGTTCTAACATGTTCCACCAATGTTCCAACATGGTCCACCATGTTCCACCAATGTTCCAAAAATGTTCCAACATGTTCTACCATGTTCCACCAATGTCCCAAAAATGTTCCAACATGGTCCACCATGTTCCACCAATGTTCCAAAAATGTTCCAACATGGTTCACCATGTTCTAACAATGTTCCAAAAATGTTCCAACATGGTCCACCATGTTCCACCAATGTTCCAAAAATGTTCCAACATGGTCCACCATGTTCTACCAATGTTCCAAAAATGTTCCAACATTGTCCACCATGTTCCATTAATGTTCCAACATGGTACACCATGTTCCACCAATGTTCCAAAAATGTTCATGATTATAAATTAAAAGTCATAGTTTGGTATTAACTATCTTTTATGAAACCAAAAGTAAATATTTACAAACACAACATAAACAAATGAATATTAAACATATGTTATTTGTCATCTTCCCCTTGAACTATTATTTGTCATCTTCTCCTTGAGCTTGGAGTCATAATCTTTTTTTATAAATCAATTATTTCTTCTCTTTATACCCTTGTCTTTAATAGAAACTAAATAAGATCTGGGTTGTTGAAGTTTCTTCTCTACTACTCCTTCATCCCATGTTTTATTGAATACATCTTGAACCCATACTTCCTGCCCTTCAGTAAAGCTATCTTCACGGTTTAAAGACTTTCTATCATAATGTGACTTTTGTGCTTTCTGAGTTTCTATCATTTTTTCATAGATGCTGTCCTCAACAAGTTTGGGGTTTTATAGTTCTTCTCTCATTGGAATTTTACTTCTTAAGTGTCTGCTGTTAAGAAGCTGAGCTGGAGAAACTTCAAGGTTAGATATTGGGCTGTTTTTGTAGTTTAATAAGTATAACTGCAGATCTTGTTTTGTTTCTTGACATTTTTTTAACATTTCTTTCACTATTCCGACAGATTTTTCCAATGTCTTCATCACGTTTTCAACAGTTTCAACCACAGACTCATCTTTTATTGAGTTGTACAATTTCAAACCATCTGTCCCCAGTAGATTTTTCAGTCTGGCTAATTGAATTTCCTTACTTTCTTTCGTTGTTTTTGTAGCAATAAAGTAAATGTCGGTTTCTTTCTTAAACTGTTTAAATTTGTCTGAAACGTTTCCCTCCGATAGGTTCAGTGGATCTGGTTTATTGAACTCCATAATATTTAAACTTTACTTTCTCTTCTTCTATTTAAACTTTACGACTGCGCCATGATTATAAATTAAAAGTCATAGTTTGGAATTAACTATCTTTTATGAAACCAAAAGTAAATATTTACAAACACAACATAAACAAATGAATATTAAACATATGTTATTTGTCAGTTCCAACATGTTCTACCATGTTCTACCAATGTTCCAAAAATGTTCCAACATGGTCCACCATGTTCCACCAATGTTCCAAAAATGTTCCAACATGGTCCAACATGTTCCACCAATGTTCCAAAAATGTTTCAACATGGTCCACCATGTTCCACAAATGTTGCAAAAATGTTACAACATGGTCCACCATGTTCCACCAATGTTCCAAAAATGTTCCAACATGGTCCACCATAATCCACTAATGTTCCAAAAATGTTCCAACATGTTCTACCATGTTCAACCAATTTCCCAAAATGTTCCAACATTGTCAACCATGTTCCACCAATGTTCCAAAAATGTTCAAACATGGTCCACCATGTTCCACCATTGTTCCAAAAATGTTCCAACATGTTCTACCATGTTCAACCAATTATCCAAAAAATGTTCCAACATGTTCTACCATGTTCCACCAATGTTCCAAAAATGTTCCAACATTATCCACCATGTTCCACCAATGTTCCAAAAATTTTCCAACATGGTCCACCATGTTCCACCAATGTTCCAAAAATGTTCCAACATGTTCTACCATGTTCCACCAATGTTTTAAAAATGTTCCAACATAATCCACCATGTTCCACCAATGTTCCAAAAATGTTCCAACATGTTCTACCATGTTCCACCAATGTTCCAAAAATGTTCCAACATGGTCCACCATGTTTTACCAATGTTCCAAAAATGTTCCAACATGGTCCACCATTTTTGGAACATTGGTGGAACATGGTGGACCATGTTGGTTCCAAAAATGTTCTAACATGGTCCACCATGTTCCACTAATGTTCCAAAAATGTTCATGATTATAAATTAAAAGTCATAGTTTGGTATTAACTATCTTTTATGAAACCAAAAGTAAATATTTACAAACACAACATAAACAAATGAATATTAAACATATGTTATTTGTCAGTTCCAACATGTTCTACCAATGTTCCAAAAATGTTCCAACATGGTCCACCATGTTCCACCAATGTTCCAAAAATGTTCCAACATGGTCCACCATGTTCCACCAATGTTCCAAAAATGTTCCAACATGGTCTACCATGTTCCACCAATGTTCCAAAAATGTTCTAACATGGTCCACCATGTTCCACCAATGTTCCAAAAATGTTCCAACATGGTCCACCATGTTCCACCAATGTTCCAAAAACGTTCCAACATGGTCCACCATGTTCCACCAATGTTCCAAAAATGTTCCAACATGGTCCACCATGTTCCACTAATGTTCCAAAAATTTTCCAAAATGGTCCACCATGTTCCACCAATGTTCCAAAATTGTTCCAACATGTTCTACCATGTTTCACCAATGTTCCAAAAATGTTCCAACATGGTCCACCATAGTCCACCATGTTCCACCAATGTTCCAAAAATGTTCCAACATGGTCCACCATGTTCCACCAATGTTCCAAAAATGTTCCAACATGGTCCACCATGTTCCACCATTGTTCCAAACATGTTCCAACATGTTCTACCATGTTCCACCAATTTTCCAAAAATGTTCCAACATGTTCTAACATGTTCCAACAATGTTCCAACATGGTCCACCATGTTCCACCAATGTTCCAAAAATATTCCAACATGTTCTACCATGTTCCACCAATGTCCCAAAAATGTTCTAACATGGTCCACCATGTTCCACCAATGTTCCAAAAATGTTCCAACATGGTTCATTATGTTCTAACAATGTTCCAAAAATGTTCCAACATGGTCCACCATGTTCCACCAATGTTCCAAAAATGTTCCAACATGGTCCAGCATGTTCTACCAATGTTCCAAAAATGTTCCAACATTGTCCACCATGTTCCATTAATGTTCCAACATGGTACACCATGTTCCACCAATGTTCCAAAAATGTTCATGATTATAAATTAAAAGTCATAGTTTGGTATTAACTATCTTTTATGAAACCAAAAGTAAATATTTACAAACACAACATAAACAAATGAATATTAAACATATGTTATTTGTCATCTTCCCCTTGAACTATTATTTGTCATCTTCTCCTTGAGCTTGGAGTCCTAATCTTTTTTTATAAATCTATTATTTCTTCTCTTTATACCCTTGTCTTTAATAGAAACTAAATAAGATCTGGGTTGTTGAAGTTTCTTCTCTACTACTCCTTCATCCCATGTTTTATTGAATACATCTTGAACCCATACTTCCTGCCCTTCAGTAAAGCTATCTTCACGGTTTAAAGACTTTCTATCATAATGTGACTTTTGTGCTTTCTGAGTTTCTATCATTTTTTCATAGATGCTGTCCTCAACAAGTTTGGGGTTTTATAGTTCTTCTCTCATTGGAATTTTACTTCTTAAGTGTCTGCTGTTAAGAAGCTGAGCTGGAGAAACTTCAAGGTTAGATATTGGGCTGTTTTTGTAGTTTAATAAGTATAACTGCAGATCTTGTTTTGTTTCTTGACATTTTTTTAACATTTCTTTCACTATTCCGACAGATTTTTCCAATGTCTTCATCACGTTTTCAACAGTTTCAACCACAGACTCATCTTTTATTGAGTTGTACAATTTCAAACCATCTGCCCCCAGTAGATTTTTCAGTCTGGCTAATTGAATTTCCTTACTTTCTTTCGTTGTTTTTGTAGCAATAAAGTAAATGTCGGTTTCTTTCTTAAACTGTTTAAATTTGTCTGAAACGTTTCCCTCCGATAGGTTCAGTGGATCTGGTTTATTGAACTCCATAATATTTAAACTTTACTTTCTCTTCTTCTATTTAAACTTTACGACTGCGCCATGATTATAAATTAAAAGTCATAGTTTGGAATTAACTATCTTTTATGAAACCAAAAGTAAATATTTACAAACACAACATAAACAAATGAATATTAAACATATGTTATTTGTCAGTTCCAACATGTTCTACCATGTTCTACCAATGTTCCAAAAATGTTCCAACATGGTCCACCATGTTCCACCAATGTTCCACCAATGTTCCAAAAATGTTTCAACATGGTCCACCATGTTCCACAAATGTTGCAAAAATGTTACAACTTGGTCCAACATGTTCCACCAATGTTCCAAAAATGTTCCAACATGGTCCACCATAATCCACTAATGTTCCAAAAATGTTCCAACATGTTCTACCATGTTCAACCAATTTCCCAAAATGTTCCAACATTGTCAACCATGTTCCACCAATGTTCCAAAAATGTTCAAACATGGTCCACCATGTTCCACCATTGTTCCAAAAATGTTCCAACATGTTCTACCATGTTCAACCAATTATCCAAAAAATGTTCCAACATGTTCTACCATGTTCCACCAATGTTCCAAAAATGTTCCAACATAATCCACCATGTTCCACCAATGTTCCAAAAATGTTCCAACATGGTCCACCATGTTCCACCAATGTTCCAACATGGTCCATCATGTTCTACCAATGTTCCAAAAATGTTCCAACATGGTCCACCATGTTCCACCAATGTTCCATCTTGTTCCATCAATGTTCCACCATTTTCAACCATGTTCAACCATGTTTAAAAAATGTTCCAACATGTTCTACCATGTTCCACTAAAGTTCAAAAAATGTTCCAACATGGTCCACCATGTTCCACCAATGTTCCAAAAATGTTCCAGCATGGTCCACCATGTTCCACCATTGTTCCAAACATGTTCCAACATGTTCTACCATGTTCCACCAATTTTCCAAAAATGTTCCAACATGTTCTAACATGTTCCACCAATGTTCCAACATGGTCCACCATGTTCCACCAATGTTCCAAAAATGTTCCAACATGTTCTACCATGTTCCACCAATGTCCCAAAAATGTTCCAACATGGTCCACCATGTTCCACCAATGTTCCAAAAATGTTCCAACATGGTTCACCATGTTCTAACAATGTTCCAAAAATGTTCCAACATGGTCCACCATGTTCCACCAATGTTCCAAAAATGTTCCAACATGGTCCACCATGTTCTACCAATGTTCCAAAAATGTTCCAACATTGTCCACCATGTTCCATTAATGTTCCAACATGGTACACCATGTTCCACCAATGTTCCAAAAATGTTCATGATTATAAATTAAAAGTCATAGTTTGGTATTAACTATCTTTTATGAAACCAAAAGTAAATATTTACAAACACAACATAAACAAATGAATATTAAACATATGTTATTTGTCATCTTCCCCTTGAACTATTATTTGTCATCTTCTCCTTGAGCTTGGAGTCATAATCTTTTTTTATAAATCAATTATTTCTTCTCTTTATACCCTTGTCTTTAATAGAAACTAAATAAGATCTGGGTTGTTGAAGTTTCTTCTCTACTACTCCTTCATCCCATGTTTTATTGAATACATCTTGAACCCATACTTCCTGCCCTTCAGTAAAGCTATCTTCACGGTTTAAAGACTTTCTATCATAATGTGACTTTTGTGCTTTCTGAGTTTCTATCATTTTTTCATAGATGCTGTCCTCAACAAGTTTGGGGTTTAATAGTTCTTCTCTCATTGGAATTTTACTTCTTAAGTGTCTGCTGTTAAGAAGCTGAGCTGGAGAAACTTCAAGGTTAGATATTGGGCTGTTTTTGTAGTTTAATAAGTATAACTGCAGATCTTGTTTTGTTTCTTGACATTTTTTTAACATTTCTTTCACTATTCCGACAGATTTTTCCAATGTCTTCATCACGTTTTCAACAGTTTCAACCACAGACTCATCTTTTATTGAGTTGTACAATTTCAAACCATCTGTCCCCAGTAGATTTTTCAGTCTGGCTAATTGAATTTCCTTACTTTCTTTCGTTGTTTTTGTAGCAATAAAGTAAATGTCGGTTTCTTTCTTAAACTGTTTAAATTTGTCTGAAACGTTTCCCTCCGATAGGTTCAGTGGATCTGGTTTATTGAACTCCATAATATTTAAACTTGACTTTCTCTTCTTCTATTTAAACTTTACGACTGCGCCATGATTATAAATTAAAAGTCATAGTTTGGAATTAACTATCTTTTATGAAACCAAAAGTAAATATTTACAAACACAACATAAACAAATGAATATTAAACATATGTTATTTGTCAGTTCCAACATGTTCTACCATGTTCTACCAATGTTCCAAAAATGTTCCAACATGGTCCACCATGTTCCACCAATGTTCCAAAAATGTTCCAACATGGTCCACCATGTTCCACCAATGTTCCAAAAATGTTTCAACATGGTCCACCATGTTCCACAAATGTTGCAAAAATGTTACAACTTGGTCCACCATGTTCCACCAATGTTCCAAAAATGTTCCAACATGGTCCACCATAATCCACTAATGTTCCAAAAATGTTCCAACATGTTCTACCATGTTCAACCAATTTCCCAAAATGTTCCAACATTGTCAACCATGTTCCACCAATGTTCCAAAAATGTTCAAACATGGTCCACCATGTTCCACCATTGTTCCAAAAATGTTCCAACATGTTCTACCATGTTCAACCAATTATCCAAAAAATGTTCCAACATGTTCTACCATGTTCCACCAATGTTCCAAAAATGTTCCAACATAATCCACCATGTTCCACCAATGTTCCAAAAATGTTCCAACATGGTCCACCATGTTCCACCAATGTTCCAAAAATGTTCCAACATGTTCTACCATGTTCCACCAATGTTTTAAAAATGTTCCAACATAATCCACCATGTTCCACCAATGTTCCAAAAATGTTCCAACATGTTCTACCATGTTCCACCAATGTTCCAAAAATGTTCCAACATGGTCCACCATGTTTTACCAATGTTCCAAAAATGTTCCAACATGGTCCACCATTTTTGGAACATTGGTGGAACATGGTGGACCATGTTGGTTCCAAAAATGTTCCAACATGGTCCACCATGTTCCACTAATGTTCCAAAAATGTTCATGATTATAAATTAAAAGTCATAGTTTGGTATTAACTATCTTTTATGAAACCAAAAGTAAATATTTACAAACACAACATAAACAAATGAATATTAAACATATGTTATTTGTCAGTTCCAACATGTTCTACCAATGTTCCAAAAATGTTCCAACATGGTCCACCATGTTCCACCAATGTTCCAAAAATGTTCCAACATGGTCCACCATGTTCCACCAATGTTCCAAAAATGTTCCAACATGGTCTACCATGTTCCACCAATGTTCCAAAAATGTTCTAACATGGTCCACCATGTTCCACCAATGTTCCAAAAATGTTCCAACATGGTCCACCATGTTCCACCAATGTTCCAAAAATGTTCCAACATGGTCCACCATGTTCTACCAATGTTCCAAAAATGTTCCAACATGGTCCACCATGTTCCACTAATGTTCCAAAAATTTTCCAAAATGGTCCACCATGTTCCACCAATGTTCCAAAATTGTTCCAACATGTTCTACCATGTTCCACCAATGTTCCAAAAATGTTCCAACATGGTCCACCATAGTCCACCATGTTCCACCAATGTTCCAAAAATGTTCCAACATGGTCCACCATGTTCCACCAATGTTCCAAAAATGTTCCAACATGGTCCACCATGTTCCACCATTGTTCCAAACATGTTCCAACATGTTCTACCATGTTCCACCAATTTTCCAAAAATGTTCCAACATGTTCTAACATGTTCCAACAACGTTCCAACATGGTCCACCATGTTCCACCAATGTTCCAAAAATATTCCAACATGTTCTACCATGTTCCACCAATGTCCCAAAAATGTTCCAACATGGTCCACCATGTTCCACCAATGTTCCAAAAATGTTCCAACATGGTTCACCATGTTCTAACAATGTTCCAAAAATGTTCCAACATGGTCCACCATGTTCCACCAATGTTCCAAAAATGTTCCAACATGGTCCAGCATGTTCTACCAATGTTCCAAAAATGTTCCAACATTGTCCACCATGTTCCATTAATGTTCCAACATTGTACACCATGTTCCACCAATGTTCCAAAAATGTTCATGATTATAAATTAAAAGTCATAGTTTGGTATTAACTATCTTTTATGAAACCAAAAGTAAATATTTACAAACACAACATAAACAAATGAATATTAAACATATGTTATTTGTCATCTTCCCCTTGAACTATTATTTGTCATCTTCTCCTTGAGCTTGGAGTCCTAATCTTTTTTTATAAATCTATTATTTCTTCTCTTTATACCCTTGTCTTTAATAGAAACTAAATAAGATCTGGGTTGTTGAAGTTTCTTCTCTACTACTCCTTCATCCCATGTTTTATTGAATACATCTTGAACCCATACTTCCTGCCCTTCAGTAAAGCTATCTTCACGGTTTAAAGACTTTCTATCATAATGTGACTTTTGTGCTTTCTGAGTTTCTATCATTTTTTCATAGATGCTGTCCTCAACAAGTTTGGGGTTTTATAGTTCTTCTCTCATTGGAATTTTACTTCTTAAGTGTCTGCTGTTAAGAAGCTGAGCTGGAGAAACTTCAAGGTTAGATATTGGGCTGTTTTTGTAGTTTAATAAGTATAACTGCAGATCTTGTTTTGTTTCTTGACATTTTTTTAACATTTCTTTCACTATTCCGACAGATTTTTCCAATGTCTTCATCACGTTTTCAACAGTTTCAACCACAGACTCATCTTTTATTGAGTTGTACAATTTCAAACCATCTGCCCCCAGTAGATTTTTCAGTCTGGCTAATTGAATTTCCTTACTTTCTTTCGTTGTTTTTGTAGCAATAAAGTAAATGTCGGTTTCTTTCTTAAACTGTTTAAATTTGTCTGAAACGTTTCCCTCCGATAGGTTCAGTGGATCTGGTTTATTGAACTCCATAATATTTAAACTTTACTTTCTCTTCTTCTATTTAAACTTTACGACTGCGCCATGATTATAAATTAAAAGTCATAGTTTGGAATTAACTATCTTTTATGAAACCAAAAGTAAATATTTACAAACACAACATAACCAAATGAATATTAAACATATGTTATTTGTCAGTTCCAACATGTTCTACCATGTTCTACCAATGTTCCAAAAATGTTCCAACATGGTCCACCATGTTCCACCAATGTTCCACCAATGTTCCAAAAATGTTTCAACATGGTCCACCATGTTCCACAAATGTTGCAAAAATGTTACAACTTGGTCCAACATGTTCCACCAATGTTCCAAAAATGTTCCAACATGGTCCACCATAATCCACTAATGTTCCAAAAATGTTCCAACATGTTCTACCATGTTCAACCAATTTCCCAAAATGTTCCAACATTGTCAACCATGTTCCACCAATGTTCCAAAAATGTTCAAACATGGTCCACCATGTTCCACCATTGTTCCAAAAATGTTCCAACATGTTCTACCATGTTCAACCAATTATCCAAAAAATGTTCCAACATGTTCTACCATGTTCCACCAATGTTCCAAAAATGTTCCAACATAATCCACCATGTTCCACCAATGTTCCAAAAATGTTCCAACATGGTCCACCATGTTCCACCAATGTTCCAAAAATGTTCCAACATGTTCTACCATGTTCCACCAATGTTTTAAAAATGTTCCAACATAATCCACCATGTTCCACCAATGTTCCAACATGGTCCACCATGTTCCACCAATGTTCAAAAAATGTTCCAACATGGTCCACCTTGTTCCACCAATGTTCTAAAAATGTTCCAACATGGTCCACCATGTTCCACCAATGTTCCACCAATGTTCCAAAAATGTTTCAACATGGTCCACCATGTTCCACAAATGTTGCAAAAATGTTCCAACATGGAATACATCTTGAACCCATACTTCGTGCCCTTCAGTAAAACTATTTTCACGGTTTAAAGACTTTCTATCATAATGTGACTTTTGTGCTTTCAGAGTTTCTATCATTTTTTCATAGATGCTGTCCTCAACAAGTTTGGGGTTTAATAGTTCTTCTCTCATTGGAATTTTACAATTTTACAATGGAGTTGTACAATTTCAAACCATCTGTCCCCAGTAGATTTTTCAGTCTGGCTAATTGAATTTCCTTACTTTCTTTCGTTGTTTTTGTAGCAATAAAGTAAATGTCGGTTTCTTCCTTTAACTGTTTAAATTTGTCTGAAATGTTTCCCTCCGATAGGTTCAGTGGATCTGGTTTATTGAACTCCATAATATTTAAACTTAACTTTCTCTTCTTATATTTAAACTTTACGACTGCGCCATGATTATAAATTAAAAGTCATAGTTTGGAATTAACTATCTTTTATGAAACCAAAAGTAAATATTTACAAACACAACATAAACAAATGAATATTAAACATATGTTATTTGTCAGTTCCAACATGTTCTACCATGTTCTACCAATGTTCCAAAAATGTTCCAACATGGTCCACCATGTTCCACCAATGTTCCACCAATGTTCCAAAAATATTTCAACATGGTCCACCTTGTTCCACAAATGTTGCAAAAATGTTACAACTTGGTCCACCATGTTCCACCAATGTTCCAAAAATGTTCCAACATGGTCCACCATAATCCACTAATGTTCCAAAAATGTTCCAACATGTTCTACCATGTTCAACCAATTTCCCAAAATGTTCCAACATTGTCAACCATGTTCCACCAATGTTCCAAAAATGTTCAAACATGGTCCACCATGTTCCACCATTGTTCCAAAAATGTTCCAACATGTTCTACCATGTTCAACCAATTATCCAAAAAATGTTCCAACATGTTCTACTATGTTCCACCAATGTTCCAAAAATGTTCCAACATAATCCACCATGTTCCACCAATGTTCCAAAAATGTTCCAACATGGTCCACCATGTTCCACCAATGTTCCAAAAATGTTCCAACATGTTCTACCATGTTCCACCAATGTTTTAAAAATGTTCCAACATAATCCACCATGTTCCACCAATGTTCCAAAAATGTTCCAACATGTTCTACCATGTTCCACCAATGTTCCAAAAATGTTCCAACATGGTCCACCATGTTCCACCAATGTTCCAAAAATGTTCCAACATGGTCCACCATGTTCCACCAATGTTCAAAAAATGTTCCAACATGGTCCACCTTGTTCCACCAATGTTCTAAAAATGTTCCAACATGGTCCACCATGTTCCACCAATGTTCCACCAATGTTCCAAAAATGTTTCAACATGGTCCACCATGTACCACAAATGTTGCAAAAATGTTCCAACATGGAATACATCTTGAACCCATACTTCGTGCCCTTCAGTAAAACTATTTTCACGGTTTAAAGACTTTCTATCATAATGTGACTTTTGTGCTTTCTGAGTTTCTATCATTTTTTCATAGATGCTGTCCTCAACAAGTTTGGGGTTTAATAGTTCTTCTCTCATTGGAATTTTACAATTTTACAATGGAGTTGTACAATTTCAAACCATCTGTCCCCAGTAGATTTTTCAGTCTGGCTAATTGAATTTCCTTACTTTCTTTCGTTGTTTTTGTAGCAATAAAGTAAATGTCGGTTTCTTCCTTTAACTGTTTAAATTTGTCTGAAATGTTTCCCTCCGATAGGTTCAGTGGATCTGGTTTATTGAACTCCATAATATTTAAACTTTACTTTCTCTTCTTATATTTAAACTTTACGACTGCGCCATGATTATAAATTAAAAGTCATAGTTTGGAATTAACTATCTTTTATGAAACCAAAAGTAAATATTTACAAACACAACATAAACAAATGAATATTAAACATATGTTATTTGTCAGTTCCAACATGTTCTACCATGTTCTACCAATGTTCCAAAAATGTTCCAACATGGTCCACCATGTTCCACCAATGTTCCAAAAATGTTCCAACATGGTCCACCATGTTCCACCAATGTTCCAAAAATGTTTCAACATGGTCCACCATGTTCCACAAATGTTGCAAAAATGTTCCAACATGGTCCACCATGTTCCACCAATGTTCCAAAAATGTTCCAACATGTTCTACCATGTTCCACCAATGTTCCAAAAATGTTCCAACATGGTCCACCATGTTTCACCAATGTTTCAAAAATGTTCCAACATGGTCCACCATGTTCTACCAATGTTCCAAAAATGTTCCAACATGGTCCACCATGTTCCACCAATGTTCCAAAAATGTTCCAACATGGTCCACCATGTTCCACCAATGTTCAAAAAATGTTCCAACATGGTCCACCATGTTCCACCAATGTTCCAACATGGTCCATCATGTTCTACCAATGTTCCAAAAATGTTCCAACATGGTCCACCATGTTCCACCAATGTTCCATCTTGTTCCATCAATGTTCCACCATTTTCAACAATGTTCAACCATGTTTAGAAAATGTTCCAACATGTTCTACCATGTTCCACTTAAGTTCAAAAAATGTTCCAACATGGTCCACCATGTTCCACCAATGTCCCAAAAATGTTCCAACATGGTCCACCATGTTCCACCATTGTTCCAAACATGTTCCAACATGTTCTACCATGTTCCACCAATTTTCCAAAAATGTTCCAACATGTTCTAACATGTTCCACCAATGTTCCAACATGGTCCACCATGTTCCACCAATGTTCCAAAAATGTTCCAACATGTTCTACCATGTTCCACCAATGTTCCAAAAATGTTTCAACATGGTCCACCATGTTCCACCAATGTTCCAAAAATGTTCCAACATGGTTCACCATGTTCTACCAATGTTCCAAAAATGTTCTAACATGGTCCACCATGTTCCACCATTGTTTCAAAAATGTTCCAACATGTTCTACCATGTTCCACCAATTTTCCAAAAATGTTCCAACATGTTCTACCATGTTCCACCAATGTTCCAACATGGTCCACCATGTTCCACCAATGTTCCAAAAAGGTTTTAACATGTTCTACCATGTTCCACCAATGTTCCAAAAATGTTCCAACATGGTCCACCATGTTCCACCAATGTTCCAAAAATGTTCCAACATGGTTCACCATGTTCTAACAATGTTCCAAAAATGTTCTAACATGGTCCACCATGTTCCACCAATGTTCCAAAAATGTTCCAACATGTTCTACCATGTTCCACCAATGTTCCAAAAATGTTCCAACATGGTCCACCATGTTCTATTAATGTTCCAAAAATGTTCCAACATTGTCCACCATGTTCCACCAATGTTCCAACATGGTCCACCATGTTCCACCAATGTTCCAAAAATGTCTATGATTATAAATTAAAAGTCATAGTTTGGTATTAACTATCTTTTATGAAACCAAAAGTAAATATTTACAAACACAACATAAACAAATGAATATTAAACATATGTTATTTGTCATCTTCCCCTTGAGCTATTATTTGTCATCTTCTCCTTGAGCTTGGAGTCCTAATCTTTTTTTATAAATCTATTATTTCTTCTCTTTATACCCTTGTCTTTAATAGAAACTAAATAAGATCTGGGTTGTTGAAGTTTCTTCTCTACTACTCCTTCATCCCATGTTTTATTGAATACATCTTGAACCCATACTTCCTGCCCTTCAGTAAAACTATTTTCACGGTTTAAAGACTTTCTATCATAATGTGACTTTTGTGCTTTCTGAGTTTCTATTATTTTTTCATAGATGCTGTCCTCAACAAGTTTGGGGTTTAATAGTTCTTCTCTCATTGGAATTTTACAATTTTACAATGGAGTTGTACAATTTCAAACCATCTGTCCCCAGTAGATTTTTCAGTCTGGCTAATTGAATTTCCTTACTTTCTTTCGTTGTTTTTGTAGCAATAAAGTAAATGTCGGTTTCTTTCTTTAACTGTTTAAATTTGTCTGAAATGTTTCCCTCCGATAGGTTCAGTGGATCTGGTTTATTGAACTCCATAATATTTAAACTTTACTTTCTCTTCTTATATTTAAACTTTACGACTGCGCCGTGATTATAAATTTAAAGTCATAGTTTGGAATTAACTATCTTTTATGAAACCAAAAGTAAATATTTACAAACACAACATAAACAAATGAATATTAAACATATGTTATTTGTCAGTTCCAACATGTTCTACCATGTTCAACCAATTATCCAAAAATGTACTAACATGTTCTACCATGTTCCACCAATGTTCCAAAAATGTTCCAACATAATCCACCATGTTCCACCAATGTTCCAAAAATGTTCCAACATGGTCCACCATGTTCCACCAATGTTCCAAAAATGTTCCAACATGTTCTACCATGTTCCACCAATGTTTCAAAAATGTTCCAACATAATCCACCATGTTCCACCAATGTTCCAAAAATGTTCCAACATGTTCTACCATGTTCCACCAATGTTCCAAAAATGTTCCAACATGGTCCACCATGTTTCACCAAAGTTCATAAAATGTTCAAACATGGTCCACCATGTTCCACCAATGTTCCAAAAATGTTCCAACATGGTCCACCATGTTCCACCAATGTTCCATCTTGTTCCATCAATGTTCCACCATTTTCAACCATGTTCAACCATGTTCCAAAAATGTTCCAAAATGTTCTACCATGTTCCACCAAAGTTAAAAAAATGTTCCAACATGGTCCACCATGATCCACCGATGTTCCAAAAATGTTCCAACATGGTCCACCATGTTCCACCAATGTTCCAAAAATGTTCCAACATTGTTTACCATGTTCTACCAATGTTCTAACATGGTTAACCATGTTCCACCAATGTCCAAAAAATGTTCCAACATGGTCTACCATGTTCCACCAATGTTCCAAAAATGTTCCAACATGGTCTACTATAATCTACCAATGTTCCAAAAAGGTTCCAACATGTTCTACCATGTTCAACCAATTTCCCAAAATGTTCCAACATTGTCAACCATGTTCCATCAATGTTCCAACATGGTCCACCATGTTCCACCAATGTTCCAAAAATGTTCCAACATGTTCTACCATGTTCCACCAATGTTCCAAAAATGTTCCAACATGGTAAACCATGTTCCACCAATGTTCCAAAAATGTTCCAACATGGTCTACCATGTTCCACCAATGTTCCAACATGGTCCACCATGTTCCACCAATGTTCCAAAAATGTTCCAACATGGTCTATCATGTTCAACCAATGTTCCAAAAATGTTCCAACATTGTCCACCATGTTCTACCAATGTTCCAAAAATGTTCCACCATGTTCCACCAATGTTCCAACATGGTCCACTATGTTCCACCAATGTTTCAAAAATGTTCCAACATGTTCTACCAGGTTCCACCAATGTTCCAAAAATGTTTCAACATGGTCCACCATGTTCCACCAATGTTCCAAAAATGTTCCAACATGGTTCACCATGTTCTAACAATGTTCCAAAAATGTTCTAACATGGTCCACCATGTTCCACCATTGTTTCAAAAATGTTCCAACATGTTCTACCATGTTCCACCAATGTTCCAACATGGTCCACCATGTTCCACCAATGTTCCAAAAATGTTCCAACATGTTCTACCATGTTCCACCAATGTTCCAAAAATGTTCCAACATGGTCCACCATGTTCCACCAATGTTCCAAAAATGTTCCAACATGGTTCACCATGTTCTAACAATGTTCCAAAAATGTTCCAACATGGTCCACCATGTTCCACCAATGTTCCAAAAATGTTCCAACATGTTCTACCATGTTCCACCAATGTTCCAAAAATGTTCCAACATGGTCCACCATGTTCTACCAATGTTCCAAAAATGTTCCAACATTGTCCACCATGTTCCACCAATGTTCCAACATGGTCCACCATGTTCTACCAATGTTCCAAAAATGTTCCAACATTGTCCACCATGTTTCATTAATGTTCCAACATGGTACACCATGTTCCACCAATGTTCCAAAAATGTTCATGATTATAAATTAAAAGTCATAGTTTGGTATTAACTATCTTTTATGAAACCAAAAGTTAATATTTACAAACACAACATAAACAAATGAATATTAAACATATGTTATTTGTCATCTTCCCCTTGAACTATTATTTGTCATCTTCTCCTTGAGCTTGGAGTCCTAATCTTTTTTTATAAATCAATTATTTCTTCTCTTTATACCCTTGTCTTTAATAGAAACTAAATAAGATCTGGGTTGTTGAAGTTTCTTCTCTACTACTCCTTCATCCCAAGTTTTATTGAATACATCTTGAACCCATACTTCCTGCCCTTCAGTAAAACTATTTTCACGGTTTAAAGACTTTCTATCATAATGTGACTTTTGTGCTTTCTGAGTTTCTATCATTTTTTCATAGATGCTGTCCTCAACAAGTTTGGGGTTTAATAGTTCTTCTCTTATTGGAATTTTACAATTTTACAATGGAGTTGTACAATTTCAAACCATCTGTCCCCAGTAGATTTTTCAGTCTGGCTAATTGAATTTCCTTACTTTCTTTCGTTGTTTTTGTAGCAATAAAGTAAATGTCGGTTTCTTCCTTTAACTGTTTAAATTTGTCTGAAATGTTTCCCTCCGATAGGTTCAGTGGATCTGGTTTATTGAACTCCATAATATTTAAACTTTACTTTCTCTTCTTATATTTAAACTTTACGACTGCGCCATGATTATAAATTAAAAGTCATAGTTTGGAATTAACTATCTTTTATGAAACCAAAAGTAAATATTTACAAACACAACATAAACAAATGAATATTAAACATATGTTATTTGTCAGTTCCAACATGTTCTACCATGTTCAACCAATTATCCAAAAATGTTCTAACATGTTCTACCATGTTCCACCAATGTTCCAAAAATGTTCCAACATAATCCACCATGTTCCACCAATGTTCCAAAAATGTTCCAACATGGTCCACCATGTTCCACCAATGTTCCAAAAATGTTCCAACATGGTCCACCATAATCCACTAATGTTCCAAAAATGTTCCAACATGTTCTACCATGTTCAACCAATTTCCCAAAATGTTCCAACATCGTCAACCATGTTCCACCAATGTTCCAAAAATGTTCAAACATGGTCCACCATGTTCCACCATTGTTCCAAAAATGTTCCAACATGTTCTACCATGTTCAACCAATTATCCAAAAAATGTTCCAACATGTTCTACCATGTTCCACCAATGTTCCAAAAATGTTCCAACATAATCCACCATGTTCCACCAATGTTCCAAAAATGTTCCAACATGGTCCACCATGTTCCACCAATGTTCCACCAATGTTCCAAAAATGTTCCAACATGTTCTACCATGTTCCACCAATGTTTTAAAAATGTTCCAACATAATCCACCATGTTCCACCAATGTTCCAAAAATGTTTCAACATGTTCTACCATGTTCCACCAATGTTCCAAAAATGTTCCAACATGGTCCACCATGTTCCACCAATGTTCCAAAAATGTTCCAACATGGTCCACCATGTTCCACCAATGTTCAAAAAATGTTCCAACATGGTCCACCTTGTTCCACCAATGTTCTAAAAATGTTCCAACATGGTCCACCATGTTCCACCAATGTTCCAAAAATGTTTCAACATGGTCCACCATGTTCCACAAATGTTGCAAAAATGTTCCAACATGGAATACATCTTGAACCCATACTTCGTGCCCTTCAGTAAAACTATTTTCACGGTTTAAAGACTTTCTATCATAATGTGACTTTTGTGCTTTCTGAGTTTCTATCATTTTTTCATAGATGCTGTCCTCAACAAGTTTGGGGTTTAATAGTTCTTCTCTCATTGGAATTTTACAATTTTACAATGGAGTTGTACAATTTCAAACCATCTGTCCCCAGTAGATTTTTCAGTCTGGCTAATTGAATTTCCTTACTTTCTTTCGTTGTTTTTGTAGCAATAAAGTTAATGTCGGTTTCTTCCTTTAACTGTTTAAATTTGTCTGAAATGTTTCCCTCCGATAGGTTCAGTGGATCTGGTTTATTGAACTCCATAATATTTAAACTTTACTTTTTCTTCTTATATTTAAACTTTACGACTGCGCCATGATTATAAATTAAAAGTCATAGTTTGGAATTAACTATCTTTTATGAAACCAAAAGTAAATATTTACAAACACATAATAAACAAATGAATATTAAACATATGTTATTTGTCAGTTCCAACATGTTCTACCATGTTCTACCAATGTTCCAAAAATGTTCCAACATGGTCCCCCATGTTCCACCAATGTTCCAAAAATGTTCCAACATGGTCCACCATGTTCCACCAATGTTCCAAAAATGTTTCAACATGGTCCACCATGTTCCACAAATGTTGCAAAAATGTTCCAACATGGTCCACCATGTTCCACCAATGTTCCAAAAATGTTCCAACATGTTCTACCATGTTCCACCAATGTTCCAAAAATGTTCCAACATGGTCCACCATGTTTCACCAATGTTTCAAAAATGTTCCAACATGGTCCACCATGTTCTACCAATGTTCCAAAAATGTCCCAACGTGGTCCACCATGTTCCACCAATGTTCCAAAAATGTTCCAACATGGTCCACTATGTTCTACCAATGTTCCAAAAATGTTCCAACATGGTCCACCATGTTCCACCAATGTTCCAACATGGTCCATCATGTTCTACCAATGTTCCAAAAATGTTCCAACATGGTCCACCATGTTCCACCAATGTTCCATCTTGTTCCATCAATGTTCCACCATTTTCAACCATGTTCAACCATGTTTAAAAAATGTTCCAACATGTTCTACCATGTTCCACTAAAGTTCAAAAAATGTTCCAACATGGTCCACCATGTTCCACCAATGTTCCAAAAATGTTCCAACATGGTCCACCATGTTCCACCATTGTTCCAAACATGTTCCAACATGTTCTACCATGTTCCACCAATTTTCCAAAAATGTTCCAACATGTTCTAACATGTTCCACCAATGTTCCAACATGGTCCACCATGTTCCACCAATGTTCCAAAAATGTTCCAACATGTTCTACCATGTTCCACCAATGTCCCAAAAATGTTCCAACATGGTCCACCATGTTCCACCAATGTTCCAAAAATGTTCCAACATGGTTCACCATGTTCTAACAATGTTCCAAAAATGTTCCAACATGGTCCACCATGTTCCACCAATGTTCCAAAAATGTTCCAACATAGTCCACCATGTTCTACCAATGTTCCAAAAATGTTCCAACATTGTCCACCATGTTCCATTAATGTTCCAACATGGTACACCATGTTCCACCAATGTTCCAAAAATGTTCATGATTATAAATTAAAAGTCATAGTTTGGTATTAACTATCTTTTATGAAACCAAAAGTAAATATTTACAAACACAACATAAACAAATGAATATTAAACATATGTTATTTGTCATCTTCCCCTTGAACTATTATTTGTCATCTTCTCCTTGAGCTTGGAGTCCTAATCTTTTTTTATAAATCAATTATTTCTTCTCTTTATACCCTTGTCTTTAATAGAAACTAAATAAGATCTGGGTTGTTGAAGTTTCTTCTCTACTACTCCTTCATCCCATGTTTTATTGAATACATCTTGAACCCATACTTCCTGCCCTTCAGTAAAGCTATCTTCACGGTTTAAAGACTTTCTATCATAATGTGACTTTTGTGCTTTCTGAGTTTTTATCATTTTTTCATAGATGCTGTCCTCAACAAGTTTGGGGTTTAATAGTTCTTCTCTCATTGGAATTTTACTTCTTAAGTGTCTGCTGTTAAGAAGCTGAGCTGGAGAAACTTCAAGGTGAGATATTGGGCTGTTTTTGTAGTTTAATAAGTATAACTGCAGATCTTGTTTTGTTTCTTGACATTTTTTTAACATTTCTTTCACTATTCCGACAGATTTTTCCAATGTCTTCATCACGTTTTCAACAGTTTCAACCACAGACTCATCTTTTATTGAGTTGTACAATTTCAAACCATCTGTCCCCAGTAGATTTTTCAGTCTGGCTAATTGAATTTCCTTACTTTCTTTCGTTGTTTTTGTAGCAATAAAGTAAATGTCGGTTTCTTTCTTAAACTGTTTAAATTTGTCTGAAACGTTTCCCTCCGATAGGTTCAGTGGATCTGGTTTATTGAACTCCATAATATTTAAACTTTACTTTCTCTTCTTCTATTTAAACTTTACGACTGCGCCATGATTATAAATTAAAAGTCATAGTTTGGAATTAACTATCTTTTATGAAACCAAAAGTAAATATTTACAAACACAACATAAACAAATGAATATTAAACATATGTTATTTGTCAGTTCCAACATGTTCTACCATGTTCTACCAATGTTCCAAAAATGTTCCAACATGGTCCACCATGTTCCACCAATGTTCCAAAAATGTTCCAACATGGTCCACCATGTTCCACCAATGTTCCAAAAATGTTTCAACATGGTCCACCATGTTCCACAAATGTTGCAAAAATGTTACAACATGGTCCACCATGTTCCACCAATGTTCCAAAAATGTTCCAACATGGTCCACCATAATCCACTAATGTTCCAAAAATGTTCCAACATGTTCTACCATGTTCAACCAATTTCCCAAAATGTTCCAACATTGTCAACCATGTTCCACCAATGTTCCAAAAATGTTCAAACATGGTCCACCATGTTCCACCATTGTTCCAAAAATGTTCCAACATGTTCTACCATGTTCAACCAATTATCCAAAAAATGTTCCAACATGTTCTACCATGTTCCACCAATGTTCCAAAAATGTTCCAACATAATCCACCATGTTCCACCAATGTTCCAAAAATGTTCCAACATGGTCCACCATGTTCCACCAATGGTTTAAAAATGTTCCAACATAATCCACCATGTTCCACCAATGTTCCAAAAATGTTCCAACATGTTCTACCATGTTCCACCAATGTTCCAAAAATGTTCCAACATGGTCCACCATTTTTGGAACATTGGTGGAACATGGTGGACCATGTTGGTTCCAAAAATTTCCAACATGGTCCACCATGTTCCACTAATGTTCCAAAAATGTTCATGATTATAAATTAAAAGTCATAGTTTGGTATTAACTATCTTTTATGAAACCAAAAGTAAATATTTACAAACACAACATAAACAAATGAATATTAAACATATGTTATTTGTCAGTTCCAACATGTTCTACCAATGTTCCAAAAATGTTCCAACATGGTCCACCATGTTCCACCAATGTTCCAAAAATGTTCCAACATGGTCCACCATGTTCCACCAATGTTCCAAAAATGTTCCAACATGGTCTACCATGTTCCACCAATGTTCCAAAAATGTTCTAACATGGTCCACCATGTTCCACCAATGTTCCAAAAATGTTCCAACATGGTCCACCATGTTCCACCAATGTTCCAAAAATGTTCCAACATGGTCCACCATGTTCCACCAATGTTCCAAAAATGTTCCAACATGGTCCACCATGTTCCACTAATGTTCCAAAAATTTTCCAACATGGTCCACCATGTTCCACCAATGTTCCAAAATTGTTCCAACATGTTCTACCATGTTCCACCAATGTTCCAAAAATGTTCCAACATGGTCCACCATAGTCCACCATGTTCCACCAATGTTCCAAAAATGTTCCAACATGGTCCACCATGTTCCACCAATGTTCCAAAAATGTTCCAACATGGTCCACCATGTTCCACCATTGTTCCAAACATGTTCCAACATGTTCTACCATGTTCCACCAATTTTCCAAAAATGTTCCAACATGTTCTAACATGTTCCAACAATGTTCCAACATGGTCCACCATGTTCCACCAATGTTCCAAAAATATTCCAACATGTTCTACCATGTTCCACCAATGTCCCAAAAATGTTCCAACATGGTCCACCATGTTCCACCAATGTTCCAAAAATGTTCCAACATGGTTCACCATGTTCTAACAATGTTCCAAAAATGTTCCAACATGGTCCACCATGTTCCACCAATGTTCCAAAAATGTTCCAACATGGTCCAGCATGTTCTACCAATGTTCCAAAAATGTTCCAACATTGTCCACCATGTTCCATTAATGTTCCAACATGGTACACCATGTTCCACCAATGTTCCAAAAATGTTCATGATTATAAATTAAAAGTCATAGTTTGGTATTAACTATCTTTTATGAAACCAAAAGTAAATATTTACAAACACAACATAAACAAATGAATATTAAACATATGTTATTTGTCATCTTCCCCTTGAACTATTATTTGTCATCTTCTCCTTGAGCTTGGAGTCCTAATCTTTTTTTATAAATCTATTATTTCTTCTCTTTATACCCTTGTCTTTAATAGAAACTAAATAAGATCTGGGTTGTTGAAGTTTCTTCTCTACTACTCCTTCATCCCATGTTTTATTGAATACATCTTGAACCCATACTTCCTGCCCTTCAGTAAAGCTATCTTCACGGTTTAAAGACTTTCTATCATAATGTAACTTTTGTGCTTTCTGAGTTTCTATCATTTTTTCATAGATGCTGTCCTCAACAAGTTTGGGGTTTTATAGTTCTTCTCTCATTGGAATTTTACTTCTTAAGTGTCTGCTGTTAAGAAGCTGAGCTGGAGAAACTTCAAGGTTAGATATTGGGCTGTTTTTGTAGTTTAATAAGTATAACTGCAGATCTTGTTTTGTTTCTTGACATTTTTTTAACATTTCTTTCACTATTCCGACAGATTTTTCCAATGTCTTCATCACGTTTTCAACAGTTTCAACCACAGACTCATCTTTTATTGAGTTGTACAATTTCAAACCATCTGCCCCCAGTAGATTTTTCAGTCTGGCTAATTGAATTTCCTTACTTTCTTTCGTTGTTTTTGTAGCAATAAAGTAAATGTCGGTTTCTTTCTTAATCTGTTTAAATTTGTCTGAAACGTTTCCCTCCGATAGGTTCAGTGGATCTGGTTTATTGAACTCCATAATATTTAAACTTTACTTTCTCTTCTTCTATTTAAACTTTACGACTGCGCCATGATTATAAATTAAAAGTCATAGTTTGGAATTAACTATCTTTTATGAAACCAAAAGTAAATATTTACAAACACAACATAAACAAATGAATATTAAACATATGTTATTTGTCAGTTCCAACATGTTCTACCATGTTCTACCAATGTTCCAAAAATGTTCCAACATGGTCCACCATGTTCCACCAATGTTCCACCAATGTTCCAAAAATGTTTCAACATGGTCCACCATGTTCCACAAATGTTGCAAAAATGTTACAACTTGGTCCAACATGTTCCACCAATGTTCCAAAAATGTTCCAACATGGTCCACCATAATCCACTAATGTTCCAAAAATGTTCCAACATGTTCTACCATGTTCAACCAATTTCCCAAAATGTTCCAACATTGTCAACCATGTTCCACCAATGTTCCAAAAATGTTTCAACATGGTCCACCATGTTCCACAAATGTTGCAAAAATGTTACAACTTGGTCCAACATGTTCCACCAATGTTCCAAAAATGTTCCAACATGGTCCACCATAATCCACTAATGTTCCAAAAATGTTCCAACATGTTCTACCATGTTCAACCAATTTCTTAAAATGTTCCAACATTGTCAACCATGTTCCACCAATGTTCCAAAAATGTTCAAACATGGTCCACCATGTTCCACCATTGTTCCAAAAATGTTCCAACATGTTCTACCATGTTCAACCAATTATCCAAAAAATGTTCCAACATGTTCTACCATGTTCCACCAATTTTCCAAAAATGTTCCAACATGTTCTACCATGTTCCACCAATGTTCCAACATGGTCCACCATGTTCCACCAATGTTCCAAAAAGGTTTTAACATGTTCTACCATGTTCCACCAATGTTCCAAAAATGTTCCAACATGGTCCACCATGTTCCACCAATGTTCCAAAAATGTTCCAACATGGTTCACCATGTTCTAACAATGTTCCAAAAATGTTCTAACATGGTCCACCATGTTCCACCAATGTTCCAAAAATGTTCCAACATGTTCTACCATGTTCCACCAATGTTCCAAAAATGTTCCAACATGGTCCACCATGTTCTATTAATGTTCCAAAAATGTTCCAACATTGTCCACCATGTTCCACCAATGTTCCAACATGGTCCACCATGTTCCACCAATGTTCCAAAAATGTCTATGATTATAAATTAAAAGTCATAGTTTGGTATTAACTATCTTTTATGAAACCAAAAGTAAATATTTACAAACACAACATAAACAAATGAATATTAAACATATGTTATTTGTCATCTTCCCCTTGAGCTATTATTTGTCATCTTCTCCTTGAGCTTGGAGTCCTAATCTTTTTTTATAAATCTATTATTTCTTCTCTTTATACCCTTGTCTTTAATAGAAACTAAATAAGATCTGGGTTGTTGAAGTTTCTTCTCTACTACTCCTTCATCCCATGTTTTATTGAATACATCTTGAACCCATACTTCCTGCCCTTCAGTAAAACTATTTTCACGGTTTAAAGACTTTCTATCATAATGTGACTTTTGTGCTTTCTGAGTTTCTATTATTTTTTCATAGATGCTGTCCTCAACAAGTTTGGGGTTTAATAGTTCTTCTCTCATTGGAATTTTACAATTTTACAATGGAGTTGTACAATTTCAAACCATCTGTCCCCAGTAGATTTTTCAGTCTGGCTAATTGAATTTCCTTACTTTCTTTCGTTGTTTTTGTAGCAATAAAGTAAATGTCGGTTTCTTCCTTTAACTGTTTAAATTTGTCTGAAATGTTTCCCTCCGATAGGTTCAGTGGATCTGGTTTATTGAACTCCATAATATTTAAACTTTACTTTCTCTTCTTATATTTAAACTTTACGACTGCGCCATGATTATAAATTTAAAGTCATAGTTTGGAATTAACTATCTTTTATGAAACCAAAAGTAAATATTTACAAACACAACATAAACAAATGAATATTAAACATATGTTATTTGTCAGTTCCAACATGTTCTACCATGTTCAACCAATTATCCAAAAATGTACTAACATGTTCTACCATGTTCCACCAATGTTCCAAAAATGTTCCAACATAATCCACCATGTTCCACCAATGTTCCAAAAATGTTCCAACATGGTCCACCATGTTCCACCAATGTTCCAAAAATGTTCCAACATGTTCTACCATGTTCCACCAATGTTTCAAAAATGTTCCAACATAATCCACCATGTTCCACCAATGTTCCAAAAATGTTCCAACATGTTCTACCATGTTCCACCAATGTTCCAAAAATGTTCCAACATGGTCCACCATGTTTCACCAAAGTTCATAAAATGTTCAAACATGGTCCACCATGTTCCACCAATGTTCCAAAAATGTTCCAACATGGTCCACCATGTTCCACCAATGTTCCATCTTGTTCCATCAATGTTCCACCATTTTCAACCATGTTCAACCATGTTCCAAAAATGTTCCAAAATGTTCTACCATGTTCCACCAAAGTTAAAAAAATGTTCCAACATGGTCCACCATGATCCACCGATGTTCCAAAAATGTTCCAACATGGTCCACCATGTTCCACCAATGTTCCAAAAATGTTCCAACATTGTTTACCATGTTCTACCAATGTTCTAACATGGTCCACCATGTTCCACCAATGTCCAAAAAATGTTCCAACATGGTCTACCATGTTCCACCAATGTTCCAAAAATGTTCCAACATGGTCTACTATAATCTACCAATGTTCCAAAAAGGTTCCAACATGTTCTACCATGTTCAACCAATTTCCCAAAATGTTCCAACATTGTCAACCATGTTCCATCAATGTTCCAACATGGTCCACCATGTTCCTCTAATGTTCCAAAAATGTTCCAACATGGTCCACCATGTTCCACCAATGTTCCAAAAATGTTCCAACATGGTCCACCATGTTCCACCAATGTTCCAAAAATGTTCCAACATGGTCTACCATGTTCCACCAATGTTCCAACATGGTCCACCATGTTCCACCAATGTTCCAAAAATGTTCCAACATGGTCTATCATGTTCAACCAATGTTCCAAAAATGTTCCAACATTGTCCACCATGTTCTACCAATGTTCCAAAAATGTTCCACCATGTTCCACCAATGTTCCAACATGGTCCACTATGTTCCACCAATGTTTCAAAAATGTTCCAACATGTTCTACCAGGTTCCACCAATGTTCCAAAAATGTTTCAACATGGTCCACCATGTTCCACCAATGTTCCAAAAATGTTCCAACATGGTTCACCATGTTCTAACAATGTTCCAAAAATGTTCTAACATGGTCCACCATGTTCCACCATTGTTTCAAAAATGTTCCAACATGTTCTACCATGTTCCACCAATGTTCCAACATGGTCCACCATGTTCCACCAATGTTCCAAAAATGTTCCAACATGTTCTACCATGTTCCACCAATGTTCCAAAAATGTTCCAACATGGTCCACCATGTTCCACCAATGTTCCAAAAATGTTCCAACATGGTTCACCATGTTCTAACAATGTTCCAAAAATGTTCCAAAATGGTCCACCATGTTCCACCAATGTTCCAAAAATGTTCCAACATGTTCTACCATGTTCCACCAATGTTCCAAAAATGTTCCAACATGGTCCACCATGTTCTACCAATGTTCCAAAAATGTTCCAACATTGTCCACCATGTTCCACCAATGTTCCAACATGGTCCACCATGTTCTACCAATGTTCCAAAAATGTTCCAACATTGTCCACCATGTTTCATTAATGTTCCAACATGGTACACCATGTTCCACCAATGTTCCAAAAATGTTCATGATTATAAATTAAAAGTCATAGTTTGGTATTAACTATCTTTTATGAAACCAAAAGTTAATATTTACAAACACAACATAAACAAATGAATATTAAACATATGTTATTTGTCATCTTCCCCTTGAACTATTATTTGTCATCTTCTCCTTGAGCTTGGAGTCCTAATCTTTTTTTATAAATCAATTATTTCTTCTCTTTATACCCTTGTCTTTAATAGAAACTAAATAAGATCTGGGTTGTTGAAGTTTCTTCTCTACTACTCCTTCATCCCATGTTTTATTGAATACATCTTGAACCCATACTTCCTGCCCTTCAGTAAAACTATTTTCACGGTTTAAAGACTTTCTATCATAATGTGACTTTTGTGCTTTCTGAGTTTCTATCATTTTTTCATAGATGCTGTCCTCAACAAGTTTGGGGTTTAATAGTTCTTCTCTTATTGGAATTTTACAATTTTACAATGGAGTTGTACAATTTCAAACCATCTGTCCCCAGTAGATTTTTCAGTCTGGCTAATTGAATTTCCTTACTTTCTTTCGTTGTTTTTGTAGCAATAAAGTAAATGTCGGTTTCTTCCTTTAACTGTTTAAATTTGTCTGAAATGTTTCCCTCCGATAGGTTCAGTGGATCTGGTTTATTGAACTCCATAATATTTAAACTTTACTTTCTCTTCTTATATTTAAACTTTACGACTGCGCCATGATTATAAATTAAAAGTCATAGTTTGGAATTAACTATCTTTTATGAAACCAAAAGTAAATATTTACAAACACAACATAAACAAATGAATATTAAACATATGTTATTTGTCAGTTCCAACATGTTCTACCATGTTCAACCAATTATCCAAAAATGTTCTAACATGTTCTACCATGTTCCACCAATGTTCCAAAAATGTTCCAACATAATCCACCATGTTCCACCAATGTTCCAAAAATGTTCCAACATGGTCCACCATGTTCCACCAATGTTCCAAAAATGTTCCAACATGGTCCACCATAATCCACTAATGTTCCAAAAATGTTCCAACATGTTCTACCATGTTCAACCAATTTCCCAAAATGTTCCAACATCGTCAACCATGTTCCACCAATGTTCCAAAAATGTTCAAACATGGTCCACCATGTTCCACCATTGTTCCAAAAATGTTCCAACATGTTCTACCATGTTCAACCAATTATCCAAAAAATGTTCCAACATGTTCTACCATGTTCCACCAATGTTCCATAAATGTTCCAACATAATCCACCATGTTCCACCAATGTTCCAAAAATGTTCCAACATGGTCCACCATGTTCCACCAATGTTCCAAAAATGTTCCAACATGGTCCACCATGTTCCACCAATGTTCAAAAAATGTTCCAACATGGTCCACCTTGTTCCACCAATGTTCTAAAAATGTTCCAACATGGTCCACCATGTTCCACCAATGTTCCAAAAATGTTTCAACATGGTCCACCATGTTCCACAAATGTTGCAAAAATGTTCCAACATGGAATACATCTTGAACCCATACTTCGTGCCCTTCAGTAAAACTATTTTCACGGTTTAAAGACTTTCTATCATAATGTGACTTTTGTGCTTTCTGAGTTTCTATCATTTTTTCATAGATGCTGTCCTCAACAAGTTTGGGGTTTAATAGTTCTTCTCTCATTGGAATTTTACAATTTTACAATGGAGTTGTACAATTTCAAACCATCTGTCCCCAGTAGATTTTTCAGTCTGGCTAATTGAATTTCCTTACTTTCTTTCGTTGTTTTTGTAGCAATAAAGTAAATGTCGGTTTCTTCCTTTAACTGTTTAAATTTGTCTGAAATGTTTCCCTCCGATAGGTTCAGTGGATCTGGTTTATTGAACTCCATAATATTTAAACTTTACTTTCTCTTCTTATATTTAAACTTTACGACTGCGCCATGATTATAAATTAAAAGTCATAGTTTGGAATTAACTATCTTTTATGAAACCAAAAGTAAATATTTACAAACACATAATAAACAAATGAATATTAAACATATGTTATTTGTCAGTTCCAACATGTTCTACCATGTTCTACCAATGTTCCAAAAATGTTCCAACATGGTCCACCATGTTCCACCAATGTTCCAAAAATGTTCCAACATGGTCCACCATGTTCCACCAATGTTCCAAAAATGTTTCAACATGGTCCACCATGTTCCACAAATGTTGCAAAAATGTTCCAACATGGTCCACCATGTTCCACCAATGTTCCAAAAATGTTCCAACATGTTCTACCATGTTCCACCAATGTTCCAAAAATGTTCCAACATGGTCCACCATGTTTCACCAATGTTTCAAAAATGTTCCAACATGGTCCACCATGTTCTACCAATGTTCCAAAAATGTCCCAACGTGGTCCACCATGTTCCACCAATGTTCCAAAAATGTTCCAACATGGTCCACTATAAATAAATAAATAAATAAATAAAAATGCCTTTATTTATTAAGCGTTTCTCAGTACAAATACTGCTTCTCAGAACAACTTTCGTCAAAAACAATATAAAACTAACAACAAATAAATAGAGCAATAACAAAACAGAAACAAGACAATATGAGTAACAATAATTAACCATCAGTGCACAATTCTTTGATCTTAACTCTAAATGATGATAAAGAATACTTTTTGAGGCCAGAGGGGAGGTCGTTGTACAGTTTTGGACCGAAGTACGAGAAGCTTCGTCTCCCAAACTCAAGCCTCACTCTTGGAAAGTGAAGCTGGAGACCACCATGGCGGGTACTGCGCTGAGAGACCTCCTCCCGGAAAGAGAGCCTCTCAAGAAGGTACTGTGGCTCCTGTAAGACAAGAGCCTTGTGCACCATGCAGCACGTCATGATCCTGCAAACAGTGTCTACTGTTGTCATCCCCGCTACAGCTCTATAGGGAGAGACATGTTCAAATTTTTTGAGGCAAAATATGAAGCGAATAGCTGAATTTTGCAGTTTCTGCATTCGGGTCATGTCTACTCCAGAGATGCTGTTTCCATAAGCAGGGAGACAATATGTAAACACCGACAGGACTAGTGACTGCATGAGGCGCAGCTTCGCAGATTCTGGCAATGTTCTACCAATGTTCCAAAAATGTTCCAACATGGTCCACCATGTTCCACCAATGTTCCAACATGGTCCATCATGTTCTACCAATGTTCCAAAAATGTTCCAACATGGTCCACCATGTTCCACCAATGTTCCATCTTGTTCCATCAATGTTCCACCATTTTCAACCATGTTCAACCATGTTTAAAAAATGTTCCAACATGTTCTACCATGTTCCACTAAAGTTCAAAAAATGTTCCAACATGGTCCACCATGTTCCACCAATGTTCCAAAAATGTTCCAACATGGTCCACCATGTTCCACCATTGTTCCAAACATGTTCCAACATGTTCTACCATGTTCCACCAATTTTCCAAAAATGTTCCAACATGTTCTAACATGTTCCACCAATGTTCCAACATGGTCCACCATGTTCCACCAATGTTCCAAAAATGTTCCAACATGTTCTAACATGTTCCACCAATGTCCCAAAAATGTTCCAACATGGTCCACCATGTTCCACCAATGTTCCAAAAATGTTCCAACATGGTTCACCATGTTCTAACAATGTTCCAAAAATGTTCCAACATGGTCCACCATGTTCCACCAATGTTCCAAAAATGTTCCAACATGGTCCACCATGTTCTACCAATGTTCCAAAAATGTTCCAACATTGTCCACCATGTTCCATTAATGTTCCAACATGGTACACCATGTTCCACCAATGTTCCAAAAATGTTCATGATTATAAATTAAAAGTCATAGTTTGGTATTAACTATCTTTTATGAAACCAAAAGTAAATATTTACAAACACAACATAAACAAATGAATATTAAACATATGTTATTTGTCATCTTCCCCTTGAACTATTATTTGTCATCTTCTCCTTGAGCTTGGAGTCCTAATCTTTTTTTATAAATCAATTATTTCTTCTCTTTATACCCTTGTCTTTAATAGAAACTAAATAAGATCTGGGTTGTTGAAGTTTCTTCTCTACTACTCCTTCATCCCATGTTTTATTGAATACATCTTGAACCCATACTTCCTGCCCTTCAGTAAAGCTATCTTCACGGTTTAAAGACTTTCTATCATAATGTGACTTTTGTGCTTTCTGAGTTTCTATCATTTTTTCATAGATGCTGTCCTCAACAAGTTTGGGGTTTAATAGTTCTTCTCTCATTGGAATTTTACTTCTTAAGTGTCTGCTGTTAAGAAGCTGAGCTGGAGAAACTTCAAGGTGAGATATTGGGCTGTTTTTGTAGTTTAATAAGTATAACTGCAGATCTTGTTTTGTTTCTTGACATTTTTTTAACATTTCTTTCACTATTCCGACAGATTTTTCCAATGTCTTCATCACGTTTTCAACAGTTTCAACCACAGACTCATCTTTTATTGAGTTGTACAATTTCAAACCATCTGTCCCCAGTAGATTTTTCAGTCTGGCTAATTGAATTTCCTTACTTTCTTTCGTTGTTTTTGTAGCAATAAAGTAAATGTCGGTTTCTTTCTTAAACTGTTTAAATTTGTCTGAAACGTTTCCCTCCGATAGGTTCAGTGGATCTGGTTTATTGAACTCCATAATATTTAAACTTTACTTTCTCTTCTTCTATTTAAACTTTACGACTGCGCCATGATTATAAATTAAAAGTCATAGTTTGGAATTAACTATCTTTTATGAAACCAAAAGTAAATATTTACAAACACAACATAAACAAATGAATATTAACACGTTCGCTGCTACGGACGTTCCGGAACGTCAGCCGGGCCACGGCGCCAGGAGCTAAGAACGTTCCAGAACGTCACCGTTCATTGTTGTTTAACGTTGCTATGGATAAGCCAGCACGTCACAAGCGTTCTATATTTCTTTGCAGCTCGTACGGACGTACTTTTCTGACAATAAAAAATATAGTTTCCCAAATCACCACCAGGGTCGTTTGGAACAGGGCTTTGTTTTACCTCTTTCCTGCTAGATAGCGACACTACTTTACTGACTGTAACCTGGGTAGTGCTGCTATCTATCAGAATCACTTAGTACTATATCCAAAGCCAGTTTTATTGCAGAACATTGCCATCCAGTATAACTACTGTTGTTTTTACTGAAATTCAGTGTATCGGTGGCAATGTCACGCAGCGGCCGAGCGTTAGTTCAGCAACTGGCGCCGTCCCGGCATCTAGCGCTCAGCAGCGAACGTGTTAAACATATGTTATTTGTCAGTTCCAACATGTTCTACCATGTTCTACCAATGTTCCAAAAATGTTCCAACATGGTCCACCATGTTCCACCAATGTTCCAAAAATGTTCCAACATGGTCCACCATGTTCCACCAATGTTCCAAAAATGTTTCAACATGGTCCACCATGTTCCACAAATGTTGCAAAAATGTTACAACATGGTCCACCATGTTCCACCAATGTTCCAAAAATGTTCCAACATGGTCCACCATAATCCACTAATGTTCCAAAAATGTTCCAACATGTTCTACCATGTTCAACCAATTTCCCAAAATGTTCCAACATTGTCAACCATGTTCCACCAATGTTCCAAAAATGTTCAAACATGGTCCACCATGTTCCACCATTGTTCCAAAAATGTTCCAACATGTTCTACCATGTTCAACCAATTATCCAAAAAATGTTCCAACATGTTCTACCATGTTCCACCAATGTTCCAAAAATGTTCCAACATAATCCACCATGTTCCACCAATGTTCCAAAAATGTTCCAACATGGTCCACCATGTTCCACCAATGTTTTAAAAATGTTCCAACACAATCCACCATGTTCCACCAATGTTCCAAAAATGTTCCAACATGTTCTACCATGTTCCACCAATGTTCCAAAAATGTTCCAACATGGTCCACCATGTTTTACCAATGTTCCAAAAATGTTCCAATATGGTCCACCATTTTTGGAAGATTGGTGGAACATGGTGGACCATGTTGGTTCCAAAAATGTTCCAACATGGTCCACCATGTTCCACTAATGTTCCAAAAATGTTCATGATTATAAATTAAAAGTCATAGTTTGGTATTAACTATCTTTTATGAAACCAAAAGTAAATATTTACAAACACAACATAAACAAATGAATATTAAACATATGTTATTTGTCAGTTCCAACATGTTCTACCAATGTTCCAAAAATGTTCCAACATGGTCCACCATGTTCCACCAATGTTCCAAAAATGTTCCAACATGGTCCACCATGTTCCACCAATGTTCTAAAAATGTTCCAACATGGTCTACCATGTTCCACCAATGTTCCAAAAATGTTCTAACATGGTCCACCATGTTCCACCAATGTTCCAAAAATGTTCCAACATGGTCCACCATGTTCCACCAATGTTCCAAAAATGTTCCAACATGGTCCACCATGTTCCACCAATGTTCCAAAAATGTTCCAACATGGTCCACCATGTTCCACTAATGTTCCAAAAATTTTCCAACATGGTCCACCATGTTCCACCAATGTTCCAAAATTGTTCCAACATGTTCTACCATGTTCCACCAATGTTCCAAAAATGTTCCAACATGGTCCACCATAGTCCACCATGTTCCACCAATGTTCCAAAAATGTTCCAACATGGTCCACCATGTTCCACCAATGTTCCAAAAATGTTCCAACATGGTCCACCATGTTCCACCATTGTTCCAAACATGTTCCAACATGTTCTACCATGTTCCACCAATTTTCCAAAAATGTTCCAACATGTTCTAACATGTTCCAACAATGTTCCAACATGGTCCACCATGTTCCACCAATGTTCCAAAAATATTCCAACATGTTCTACCATGTTCCACCAATGTCCCAAAAATGTTCCAACATGGTCCACCATGTTCCACCAATGTTCCAAAAATGTTCCAACATGGTTCACCATGTTCTAACAATGTTCCAAAAATGTTCCAACATGGTCCACCATGTTCCACCAATGTTCCAAAAATGTTCCAACATGGTCCAGCATGTTCTACCAATGTTCCAAAAATGTTCCAACATTGTCCACCATGTTCCATTAATGTTCCAACATGGTACACCACGTTCCACCAATGTTCCAAAAATGTTCATGATTATAAATTAAAAGTCATAGTTTGGTATTAACTATCTTTTATGAAACCAAAAGTAAATATTTACAAACACAACATAAACAAATGAATATTAAACATATGTTATTTGTCATCTTCCCCTTGAACTATTATTTGTCATCTTCTCCTTGAGCTTGGAGTCCTAATCTTTTTTTATAAATCTATTATTTCTTCTCTTTATACCCTTGTCTTAAATAGAAACTAAATAAGATCTGGGTTGTTGAAGTTTCTTCTCTACTACTCCTTCATCCCATGTTTTATTGAATACATCTTGAACCCATACTTCCTGCCCTTCAGTAAAGCTATCTTCACGGTTTAAAGACTTTCTATCATAATGTAACTTTTGTGCTTTCTGAGTTTCTATCATTTTTTCATAGATGCTGTCCTCAACAAGTTTGGGGTTTTATAGTTCTTCTCTCATTGGAATTTTACTTCTTAAGTGTCTGCTGTTAAGAAGCTGAGCTGGAGAAACTTCAAGGTTAGATATTGGGCTGTTTTTGTAGTTTAATAAGTATAACTGCAGATCTTGTTTTGTTTCTTGACATTTTTTTAACATTTCTTTCACTATTCCGACAGATTTTTCCAATGTCTTCATCACGTTTTCAACAGTTTCAACCACAGACTCATCTTTTATTGAGTTGTACAATTTCAAACCATCTGTCCCCAGTAGATTTTTCAGTCTGGCTAATTGAATTTCCTTACTTTCTTTCGTTGTTTTTGTAGCAATAAAGTAAATGTCGGTTTCTTTCTTAAACTGTTTAAATTTGTCTGAAACGTTTCCCTCCGATAGGTTCAGTGGATCTGGTTTATTGAACTCCATAATATTTAAACTTTACTTTCTCTTCTTCTATTTAAACTTTACGACTGCGCCATGATTATAAATTAAAAGTCATAGTTTGGAATTAACTATCTTTTATGAAACCAAAAGTAAATATTTACAAACACAACATAAACAAATGAATATTAAACATATGTTATTTGTCAGTTCCAACATGTTCTACCATGTTCTACCAATGTTCCAAAAATGTTCCAACATGGTCCACCATGTTCCACCAATGTTCCAAAAATGTTCCAACATGGTCCACCATGTTCCACCAATGTTCCAAAAATGTTTCAACATGGTCCACCATGTTCCACAAATGTTGCAAAAATGTTACAACATGGTCCACCATGTTCCACCAATGTTCCAAAAATGTTCCAACATGGTCCACCATAATCCACTAATGTTCCAAAAATGTTCCAACATGTTCTACCATGTTCAACCAATTTCCCAAAATGTTCCAACATTGTCAACCATGTTCCACCAATGTTCCAAAAATGTTCAAACATGGTCCACCATGTTCCACCATTGTTCCAAAAATGTTCCAACATGTTCTACCATGTTCAACCAATTATCCAAAAAATGTTCCAACATGTTCTACCATGTTCCACCAATGTTCCAAAAATGTTCCAACATAATCCACCATGTTCCACCAATGTTCCAAAAATGTTCCAACATGGTCCACCATGTTCCACCAATGTTTTAAAAATGTTCCAACATAATCCACCATGTTCCACCAATGTTCCAAAAATGTTCCAACATGTTCTACCATGTTCCACCAATGTTCCAAAAATGTTCCAACATGGTCCACCATGTTTTACCAATGTTCCAAAAATGTTCCAACATGGTCCACCATTTTTGGAACATTGGTGGAACATGGTGGACCATGTTGGTTCCAAAAATGTTCCAACATGGTCCACCATGTTCCACTAATGTTCCAAAAATGTTCATGATTATAAATTAAAAGTCATAGTTTGGTATTAACTATCTTTTATGAAACCAAAAGTAAATATTTACAAACACAACATAAACAAATGAATATTAAACATATGTTATTTGTCAGTTCCAACATGTTCTACCAATGTTCCAAAAATGTTCCAACATGGTCCACCATGTTCCACCAATGTTCCAAAAATGTTCCAACATGGTCCACCATGTTCCACCAATGTTCTAAAAATGTTCCAACATGGTCTACCATGTTCCACCAATGTTCCAAAAATGTTCTAACATGGTCCACCATGTTCCACCAATGTTCCAAAAATGTTCCAACATGGTCCACCATGTTCCACCAATGTTCCAAAAATGTTCCAACATGGTCCACCATGTTCCACCAATGTTCCAAAAATGTTCCAACATGGTCCACCATGTTCCACTAATGTTCAAAAAATTTTCCAACATGGTCCACCATGTTCCACCAATGTTCCAAAATTGTTCCAACATGTTCTACCATGTTCCACCAATGTTCCAAAAATGTTCCAACATGGTCCACCATAGTCCACCATGTTCCACCAATGTTCCAAAAATGTTCCAACATGGTCCACCATGTTCCACCAATGTTCCAAAAATGTTCCAACATGGTCCACCATGTTCCACCATTGTTCCAAACATGTTCCAACATGTTCTACCATGTTCCACCAATTTTCCAAAAATGTTCCAACATGTTCTAACATGTTCCAACAATGTTCCAACATGGTCCACCATGTTCCACCAATGTTCCAAAAATATTCCAACATGTTCTACCATGTTCCACCAATGTCCCAAAAATGTTCCAACATGGTCCACCATGTTCCACCAATGTTCCAAAAATGTTCCAACATGGTTCACCATGTTCTAACAATGTTCCAAAAATGTTCCAACATGGTCCACAATGTTCCACCAATGTTCCAAAAATGTTCCAACATGGTCCAGCATGTTCTACCAATGTTCCAAAAATGTTCCAACATTGTCCACCATGTTCCATTAATGTTCCAACATGGTACACCACGTTCCACCAATGTTCCAAAAATGTTCATGATTATAAATTAAAAGTCATAGTTTGGTATTAACTATCTTTTATGAAACCAAAAGTAAATATTTACAAACACAACATAAACAAATGAATATTAAACATATGTTATTTGTCATCTTCCCCTTGAACTATTATTTGTCATCTTCTCCTTGAGCTTGGAGTCCTAATCTTTTTTTATAAATCTATTATTTCTTCTCTTTATACCCTTGTCTTTAATAGAAACTAAATAAGATCTGGGTTGTTGAAGTTTCTTCTCTACTACTCCTTCATCCCATGTTTTATTGAATACATCTTGAACCCATACTTCCTGCCCTTCAGTAAAGCTATCTTCACGGTTTAAAGACTTTCTATCATAATGTAACTTTTGTGCTTTCTGAGTTTCTATCATTTTTTCATAGATGCTGTCCTCAACAAGTTTGGGGTTTTATAGTTCTTCTCTCATTGGAATTTTACTTCTTAAGTGTCTGCTGTTAAGAAGCTGAGCTGGAGAAACTTCAAGGTTAGATATTGGGCTGTTTTTGTAGTTTAATAAGTATAACTGCAGATCTTGTTTTGTTTCTTGACATTTTTTTAACATTTCTTTCACTATTCCGACAGATTTTTCCAATGTCTTCATCACGTTTTCAACAGTTTCAACCACAGACTCATCTTTTATTGAGTTGTACAATTTCAAACCATCTGCCCCCAGTAGATTTTTCAGTCTGGCTAATTGAATTTCCTTACTTTCTTTCGTTGTTTTTGTAGCAATAAAGTAAATGTCGGTTTCTTTCTTAAACTGTTTAAATTTGTCTGAAACGTTTCCCTCCGATAGGTTCAGTGGATCTGGTTTATTGAACTCCATAATATTTAAACTTTACTTTCTCTTCTTCTATTTAAACTTTACGACTGCGCCATGATTATAAATTAAAAGTCATAGTTTGGAATTAACTATCTTTTATGAAACCAAAAGTAAATATTTACAAACACAACATAAACAAATGAATATTAAACATATGTTATTTGTCAGTTCCAACATGTTCTACCATGTTCTACCAATGTTCCAAAAATGTTCCAACATGGTCCACCATGTTCCACCAATGTTCCACCAATGTTCCAAAAATGTTTCAACATGGTCCACCATGTTCCACAAATGTTGCAAAAATGTTACAACTTGGTCCAACATGTTCCACCAATGTTCCAAAAATGTTCCAACATGGTCCACCATAATCCACTAATGTTCCAAAAATGTTCCAACATGTTCTACCATGTTCAACCAATTTCCCAAAATGTTCCAACATTGTCAACCATGTTCCACCAATGTTCCAAAAATGTTCAAACATGGTCCACCATGTTCCACCATTGTTCCAAAAATGTTCCAACATGTTCTACCATGTTCAACCAATTATCCAAAAAATGTTCCAACATGTTCTACCATGTTCCACCAATGTTCCAAAAATGTTCCAACATAATCCACCATGTTCCACCAATGTTCCAAAAATGTTCCAACATGGTCCACCATGTTCCACCAATGTTCCAAAAATGTTCCAACATGTTCTACCATGTTCCACCAATGTTTTAAAAATGTTCCAACATAATCCACCATGTTCCACCAATGTTCCAAAAATGTTCCAACATGTTCTACCATGTTCCACCAATGTTCCACCAATGTTCCAAAAATGTTTCAACATGGTCCACCATGTTCCACAAATGTTGCAAAAATGTTCCAACATGGAATACATCTTGAACCCATACTTCGTGCCCTTCAGTAAAACTATTTTCACGGTTTAAAGACTTTCTATCATAATGTGACTTTTGTGCTTTCTGAGTTTCTATCATTTTTTCATAGATGCTGTCCTCAACAAGTTTGGGGTTTAATAGTTCTTCTCTCATTGGAATTTTACAATTTTACAATGGAGTTGTACAATTTCAAACCATCTGTCCCCAGTAGATTTTTCAGTCTGGCTAATTGAATTTCCTTACTTTCTTTCGTTGTTTTTGTAGCAATAAAGTAAATGTCGGTTTCTTCCTTTAACTGTTTAAATTTGTCTGAAATGTTTCCCTCCGATAGGTTCAGTGGATCTGGTTTATTGAACTCCATAATATTTAAACTTTACTTTCTCTTCTTATATTTAAACTTTACGACTGCGCCATGATTATAAATTAAAAGTCATAGTTTGGAATTAACTATCTTTTATGAAACCAAAAGTAAATATTTACAAACACAACATAAACAAATGAATATTAAACATATGTTATTTGTCAGTTCCAACATGTTCTACCATGTTCTACCAATGTTCCAAAAATGTTCCAACATGGTCCACCATGTTCCACCAATGTTCCAAAAATGTTCCAACATGGTCCACCATGTTCCACCAATGTTCCAAAAATGTTTCAACATGGTCCACCATGTTCCACAAATGTTGCAAAAATGTTCCAACATGGTCCACCATGTTCCACCAATGTTCCAAAAATGTTCCAACATGTTCTACCATGTTCCACCAATGTTCCAAAAATGTTCCAACATGGTCCACCATGTTTCACCAATGTTTCAAAAATGTTCCAACATGGTCCACCATGTTCTACCAATGTTCCAAAAATGTTCCAACATGGTCCACCATGTTCCACCAATGTTCCAAAATTATTCCAACATGTTCTACCATGTTCCACCAATGTTCCAAAAATGTTCCAACATGGTCCACCATAGTCCACCATGTTCCACCAATGTTCCAAAAATGTTCCAACATGGTCCACCATGTTCCACCAATGTTCCAAAAATGTTCCAACATGGTCCACCATGTTCCACCATTGTTCCAAACATGTTCCAACATGTTCTACCATGTTCCACCAATTTTCCAAAAATGTTCCAACATGTTCTAACATGTTCCACCAATGTTCCAAAAATGTTCCAACATGGTCCACCATGTTCCACCAATGTTCCAAAAATGTTCCAACATGGTCCACCATGTTCCACCAATGTTCCAACATGGTCCATCATGTTCTACCAATGTTCCAAAAATGTTCCAACATGGTCCACCATGTTCCACCAATGTTCCATCTTGTTCCATCAATGTTCCACCATTTTCAACAATGTTCAACCATGTTTAGAAAATGTTCCAACATGTTCTACCATGTTCCACTTAAGTTCAAAAAATGTTCCAACATGGTCCACCATGTTCCACCAATGTCCCAAAAATGTTCCAACATGGTCCACCATGTTCCACCATTGTTCCAAACATGTTCCAACATGTTCTACCATGTTCCACCAATTTTCCAAAAATGTTCCAACATGTTCTAACATGTTCCACCAATGTTCCAACATGGTCCACCATGTTCCACCAATGTTCCAAAAATGTTCCAACATGTTCTACCATGTTCCACCAATGTTCCAAAAATGTTTCAACATGGTCCACCATGTTCCACCAATGTTCCAAAAATGTTCCAACATGGTTCACCATGTTCTACCAATGTTCCAAAAATGTTCTAACATGGTCCACCATGTTCCACCATTGTTTCAAAAATGTTCCAACATGTTCTACCATGTTCCACCAATTTTCCAAAAATGTTCCAACATGTTCTACCATGTTCCACCAATGTTCCAACATGGTCCACCATGTTCCACCAATGTTCCAAAAAGGTTTTAACATGTTCTACCATGTTCCACCAATGTTCCAAAAATGTTCCAACATGGTCCACCATGTTCCACCAATGTTCCAAAAATGTTCCAACATGGTTCACCATGTTCTAACAATGTTCCAAAAATGTTCTAACATGGTCCACCATGTTCCACCAATGTTCCAAAAATGTTCCAACATGTTCTACCATGTTCCACCAATGTTCCAAAAATGTTCCAACATGGTCCACCATGTTCTATTAATGTTCCAAAAATGTTCCAACATTGTCCACCATGTTCCACCAATGTTCCAACATGGTCCACCATGTTCCACCAATGTTCCAAAAATGTCTATGATTATAAATTAAAAGTCATAGTTTGGTATTAACTATCTTTTATGAAACCAAAAGTAAATATTTACAAACACAACATAAACAAATGAATATTAAACATATGTTATTTGTCATCTTCCCCTTGAGCTATTATTTGTCATCTTCTCCTTGAGCTTGGAGTCCTAATCTTTTTTTATAAATCTATTATTTCTTCTCTTTATACCCTTGTCTTTAATAGAAACTAAATAAGATCTGGGTTGTTGAAGTTTCTTCTCTACTACTCCTTCATCCCATGTTTTATTGAATACATCTTGAACCCATACTTCCTGCCCTTCAGTAAAACTATTTTCACGGTTTAAAGACTTTCTATCATAATGTGACTTTTGTGCTTTCTGAGTTTCTATTATTTTTTCATAGATGCTGTCCTCAACAAGTTTGGGGTTTAATAGTTCTTCTCTCATTGGAATTTTACAATTTTACAATGGAGTTGTACAATTTCAAACCATCTGTCCCCAGTAGATTTTTCAGTCTGGCTAATTGAATTTCCTTACTTTCTTTCGTTGTTTTTGTAGCAATAAAGTAAATGTCGGTTTCTTCCTTTAACTGTTTAAATTTGTCTGAAATGTTTCCCTCCGATAGGTTCAGTGGATCTGGTTTATTGAACTCCATAATATTTAAACTTTACTTTCTCTTCTTATATTTAAACTTTACGACTGCGCCATGATTATAAATTAAAAGTCATAGTTTGGAATTAACTATCTTTTATGAAACCAAAAGTAAATATTTACAAACACAACATAAACAAATGAATATTAAACATATGTTATTTGTCAGTTCCAACATGTTCTACCATGTTCAACCAATTATCCAAAAATGTACTAACATGTTCTACCATGTTCCACCAATGTTCCAAAAATGTTCCAACATAATCCACCATGTTCCACCAATGTTCCAAAAATGTTCCAACATGGTCCACCATGTTCCACCAATGTTCCAAAAATGTTCCAACATGTTCTACCATGTTCCACCAATGTTTCAAAAATGTTCCAACATAATCCACCATGTTCCACCAATGTTCCAAAAATGTTCCAACATGTTCTACCATGTTCCACCAATGTTCCAAAAATGTTCCAACATGGTCCACCATGTTTCACCAAAGTTCATAAAATGTTCAAACATGGTCCACCATGTTCCACCAATGTTCCAAAAATGTTCCAACATGGTCCACCATGTTCCACCAATGTTCCAAAAATGTTCCAACATGGTCCACCATGTTCCACCAATGTTCCATCTTGTTCCATCAATGTTCCACCATTTTCAACCATGTTCAACCATGTTCCAAAAATGTTCCAAAATGTTCTACCATGTTTCACCAAAGTTAAAAAAATGTTCCAACATGGTCCACCATGATCCACCAATGTTCCAAAAATGTTCCAACATGGTCCACCATGTTCCACCAATGTTCCAAAAATGTTCCAACATTGTTTACCATGTTCTACCAATGTTCTAACATGGTCCACCATGTTCCACCAATGTCCAAAAAATGTTCCAACATGGTCTACCATGTTCCACCAATGTTCCAAAAATGTTCCAACATGGTCTACTATAATCTACCAATGTTCCAAAAAGGTTCCAACATGTTCTACCATGTTCAACCAATTTCCCAAAATGTTCCAACATTGTCAACCATGTTCCATCAATGTTCCAACATGGTCCACCATGTTCCTCTAATGTTCCAAAAATGTTCCAACATGGTCCACCATGTTCCACCAATGTTCCAAAAATGTTCCAACATGGTCCACCATGTTCCACCAATGTTCCAAAAATGTTCCAACATGGTCTACCATGTTCCACCAATGTTCCAACATGGTCCACCATGTTCCACCAATGTTCCAAAAATGTTCCAACATGGTCTATCATGTTCAACCAATGTTCCAAAAATGTTCCAACATTGTCCACCATGTTCTACCAATGTTCCAAAAATGTTCCACCATGTTCCACCAATGTTCCAACATGGTCCACTATGTTCCACCAATGTTTCAAAAATGTTCCAACATGTTCTACCAGGTTCCACCAATGTTCCAAAAATGTTTCAACATGGTCCACCATGTTCCACCAATGTTCCAAAAATGTTCCAACATGGTTCACCATGTTCTAACAATGTTCCAAAAATGTTCTAACATGGTCCACCATGTTCCACCATTGTTTCAAAAATGTTCCAACATGTTCTACCATGTTCCACCAATGTTCCAACATGGTCCACCATGTTCCACCAATGTTCCAAAAATGTTCCAACATGTTCTACCATGTTCCACCAATGTTCCAAAAATGTTCCAACATGGTCCACCATGTTCCACCAATGTTCCAAAAATGTTCCAACATGGTTCACCATGTTCTAACAATGTTCCAAAAATGTTCCAACATGGTCCACCATGTTCCACCAATGTTCCAAAAATGTTCCAACATGTTCTACCATGTTCCACCAATGTTCCAAAAATGTTCCAACATGGTCCACCATGTTCTACCAATGTTCCAAAAATGTTCCAACATTGTCCACCATGTTCCACCAATGTTCCAACATGGTCCACCATGTTCTACCAATGTTCCAAAAATGTTCCAACATTGTCCACCATGTTCCATTAATGTTCCAACATGGTACACCATGTTCCACCAATGTTCCAAAAATGTTCATGATTATAAATTAAAAGTCATAGTTTGGTATTAACTATCTTTTATGAAACCAAAAGTTAATATTTACAAACACAACATAAACAAATGAATATTAAACATATGTTATTTGTCATCTTCCCCTTGAACTATTATTTGTCATCTTCTCCTTGAGCTTGGAGTCCTAATCTTTTTTTATAAATCAATTATTTCTTCTCTTTATACCCTTGTCTTTAATAGAAACTAAATAAGATCTGGGTTGTTGAAGTTTCTTCTCTACTACTCCTTCATCCCATGTTTTATTGAATACATCTTGAACCCATACTTCCTGCCCTTCAGTAAAACTATTTTCACGGTTTAAAGACTTTCTATCATAATGTGACTTTTGTGCTTTCTGAGTTTCTATCATTTTTTCATAGATGCTGTCCTCAACAAGTTTGGGGTTTAATAGTTCTTCTCTTATTGGAATTTTACAATTTTACAATGGAGTTGTACAATTTCAAACCATCTGTCCCCAGTAGATTTTTCAGTCTGGCTAATTGAATTTCCTTACTTTCTTTCGTTGTTTTTGTAGCAATAAAGTAAATGTCGGTTTCTTCCTTTAACTGTTTAAATTTGTCTGAAATGTTTCCCTCCGATAGGTTCAGTGGATCTGGTTTATTGAACTCCATAATATTTAAACTTTACTTTCTCTTCTTATATTTAAACTTTACGACTGCGCCATGATTATAAATTAAAAGTCATAGTTTGGAATTAACTATCTTTTATGAAACCAAAAGTAAATATTTACAAACACAACATAAACAAATGAATATTAAACATATGTTATTTGTCAGTTCCAACATGTTCTACCATGTTCAACCAATTATCCAAAAATGTTCTAACATGTTCTACCATGTTCCACCAATGTTCCAAAAATGTTCCAACATAATCCACCATGTTCCACCAATGTTCCAAAAATGTTCCAACATGGTCCACAATGTTCCACCAATGTTCCAAAAATGTTCCAACATGGTCCACCATAATCCACTAATGTTCCAAAAATGTTCCAACATGTTCTACCATGTTCAACCAATTTCCCAAAATGTTCCAACATTGTCAACCATGTTCCACCAATGTTCCAAAAATGTTCAAACATGGTCCACCATGTTCCACCATTGTTCCAAAAATGTTCCAACATGTTCTACCATGTTCAACCAATTATCCAAAAAATGTTCCAACATGTTCTACCATGTTCCACCAATGTTCCAAAAATGTTCCAACATAATCCACCATGTTCCACCAATGTTCCAAAAATGTTCCAACATGGTCCACCATGTTCCACCAATGTTCCACCAATGTTCCAAAAATGTTCCAACATGTTCTACCATGTTCCACCAATGTTTTAAAAATGTTCCAACATAATCCACCATGTTCCACCAATGTTCCAAAAATGTTCCAACATGTTCTACCATGTTCCACCAATGTTCCAAAAATGTTCCAACATGGTCCACCATGTTCCACCAATGTTCCAAAAATGTTCCAACATGGTCCACCATGTTCCACCAATGTTCAAAAAATGTTCCAACATGGTCCACCTTGTTCCACCAATGTTCTAAAAATGTTCCAACATGGTCCACCATGTTCCACCAATGTTCCACCAATGTTCCAAAAATGTTTCAACATGGTCCACCATGTTCCACAAATGTTGCAAAAATGTTCCAACATGGAATACATCTTGAACCCATACTTCGTGCCCTTCAGTAAAACTATTTTCACGGTTTAAAGACTTTCTATCATAATGTGACTTTTGTGCTTTCTGAGTTTCTATCATTTTTTCATAGATGCTGTCCTCAACAAGTTTGGGGTTTAATAGTTCTTCTCTCATTGGAATTTTACAATTTTACAATGGAGTTGTACAATTTCAAACCATCTGTCCCCAGTAGATTTTTCAGTCTGGCTAATTGAATTTCCTTACTTTCTTTCGTTGTTTTTGTAGCAATAAAGTAAATGTCGGTTTCTTCCTTTAACTGTTTAAATTTGTCTGAAATGTTTCCCTCCGATAGGTTCAGTGGATCTGGTTTATTGAACTCCATAATATTTAAACTTTACTTTCTCTTCTTATATTTAAACTTTACGACTGCGCCATGATTATAAATTAAAAGTCATAGTTTGGAATTAACTATCTTTTATGAAACCAAAAGTAAATATTTACAAACACAACATAAACAAATGAATATTAAACATATGTTATTTGTCAGTTCCAACATGTTCTACCATGTTCTACCAATGTTCCAAAAATGTTCCAACATGGTCCACCATGTTCCACCAATGTTCCAAAAATGTTCCAACATGGTCCACCATGTTCCACCAATGTTCCAAAAATGTTTCAACATGGTCCACCATGTTCCACAAATGTTGCAAAAATGTTCCAACATGGTCCACCATGTTCCACCAATGTTCCAAAAATGTTCCAACATGTTCTACCATGTTCCACCAATGTTCCAAAAATGTTCCAACATGGTCCACCATGTTTCACCAATGTTTCAAAAATGTTCCAACATGGTCCACCATGTTCTACCAATGTTCCAAAAATGTTCCAACGTGGTCCACCATGTTCCACCAATGTTCCAAAAATGTTCCAACATGGTCCACTATGTTCTACCAATGTTCCAAAAATGTTCCAACATGGTCCACCATGTTCCACCAATGTTCCAACATGGTCCATCATGTTCTACCAATGTTCCAAAAATGTTCCAACATGGTCCACCATGTTCCACCAATGTTCCATCTTGTTCCATCAATGTTCCACCATTTTCAACCATGTTCAACCATGTTTAAAAAATGTTCCAACATGTTCTACCATGTTCCACTAAAGTTCAAAAAATGTTCCAACATGGTCCACCATGTTCCACCAATGTTCCAAAAATGTTCCAACATGGTCCACCATGTTCCACCATTGTTCCAAACATGTTCCAACATGTTCTACCATGTTCCACCAATTTTCCAAAAATGTTCCAACATGTTCTAACATGTTCCACCAATGTTCCAACATGGTCCACCATGTTCCACCAATGTTCCAAAAATGTTCCAACATGTTCTACCATGTTCCACCAATGTCCCAAAAATGTTCCAACATGGTCCACCATGTTCCACCAATGTTCCAAAAATGTTCCAACATGGTTCACCATGTTCTAACAATGTTCCAAAAATGTTCCAACATGGTCCACCATGTTCCACCAATGTTCCAAAAATGTTCCAACATGGTCCACCATGTTCTACCAATGTTCCAAAAATGTTCCAACATTGTCCACTATGTTCCATTAATGTTCCAACATGGTACACCATGTTCCACCAATGTTCCAAAAATGTTCATGATTATAAATTAAAAGTCATAGTTTGGTATTAACTATCTTTTATGAAACCAAAAGTAAATATTTACAAACACAACATAAACAAATGAATATTAAACATATGTTATTTGTCAGTTCCAACATGTTCTACCATGTTCTACCAATGTTCCAAAAATGTTCCAACATGGTCCACCATGTTCCACCAATGTTCCAAAAATGTTCCAACATAATCCACCATGTTCCACCAATGTTCCAAAAATGTTCCAACATGGTCCACCATGTTCCACCAATGTTCCAAAAATGTTCCAACATGTTCTACCATGTTCCACTAATGTTTCAAAAATGTTCCAACATAATCCACCATGTTCCACCAATGTTCCAAAAATGTTCCAACATGTTCTACCATGTTCCACCAATGTTCCAAAAATGTTCCAACATGGTTCACCATGTTCTAACAATGTTCCAAAAATGTTCCAACATGGTCCACCATGTTCCACCAATGTTCCAAAAATGTTCCAACATGGTCCACCATGTTCTACCAATGTTCCAAAAATGTTCCAACATTGTCCACTATGTTCCATTAATGTTCCAACATGGTACACCATGTTCCACCAATGTTCCAAAAATGTTCATGATTATAAATTAAAAGTCATAGTTTGGAATTAACTATCTTTTATGAAACCAAAAGTAAATATTTACAAACACAACATAAACAAATGAATATTAAACATATGTTATTTGTCAGTTCCAACATGTTCTACCATGTTCAACCAATTATCCAAAAATGTACTAACATGTTCTACCATGTTCCACCAATGTTCCAAAAATGTTCCAACATAATCCACCATGTTCCACCAATGTTCCAAAAATGTTCCAACATGGTCCACCATGTTCCACCAATGTTCCAAAAATGTTCCAACATGTTCTACCATGTTCCACCAATGTTTCAAAAATGTTCCAACATAATCCACCATGTTCCACCAATGTTCCAAAAATGTTCCAACATGTTCTACCATGTTCCACCAATGTTCCAAAAATGTTCCAACATGGTCCACCATGTTTCACCAAAGTTCATAAAATGTTCAAACATGGTCCACCATGTTCCACCAATGTTCCAAAAATGTTCCAACATGGTCCACCATGTTCCACCAATGTTCCAAAAATGTTCCAACATGGTCCACCATGTTCCACCAATGTTCCATCTTGTTCCATCAATGTTCCACCATTTTCAACCATGTTCAACCATGTTCCAAAAATGTTCCAAAATGTTCTACCATGTTTCACCAAAGTTAAAAAAATGTTCCAACATGGTCCACCATGATCCACCAATGTTCCAAAAATGTTCCAACATGGTCCACCATGTTCCACCAATGTTCCAAAAATGTTCCAACATTGTTTACCATGTTCTACCAATGTTCTAACATGGTCCACCATGTTCCACCAATGTCCAAAAAATGTTCCAACATGGTCTACCATGTTCCACCAATGTTCCAAAAATGTTCCAACATGGTCTACTATAATCTACCAATGTTCCAAAAAGGTTCCAACATGTTCTACCATGTTCAACCAATTTCCCAAAATGTTCCAACATTGTCAACCATGTTCCATCAATGTTCCAACATGGTCCACCATGTTCCTCTAATGTTCCAAAAATGTTCCAACATGGTCCACCATGTTCCACCAATGTTCCAAAAATGTTCCAACATGGTCCACCATGTTCCACCAATGTTCCAAAAATGTTCCAACATGGTCTACCATGTTCCACCAATGTTCCAACATGGTCCACCATGTTCCACCAATGTTCCAAAAATGTTCCAACATGGTCTATCATGTTCAACCAATGTTCCAAAAATGTTCCAACATTGTCCACCATGTTCTACCAATGTTCCAAAAATGTTCCACCATGTTCCACCAATGTTCCAACATGGTCCACTATGTTCCACCAATGTTTCAAAAATGTTCCAACATGTTCTACCAGGTTCCACCAATGTTCCAAAAATGTTTCAACATGGTCCACCATGTTCCACCAATGTTCCAAAAATGTTCCAACATGGTTCACCATGTTCTAACAATGTTCCAAAAATGTTCTAACATGGTCCACCATGTTCCACCATTGTTTCAAAAATGTTCCAACATGTTCTACCATGTTCCACCAATGTTCCAACATGGTCCACCATGTTCCACCAATGTTCCAAAAATGTTCCAACATGTTCTACCATGTTCCACCAATGTTCCAAAAATGTTCCAACATGGTCCACCATGTTCCACCAATGTTCCAAAAATGTTCCAACATGGTTCACCATGTTCTAACAATGTTCCAAAAATGTTCCAACATGGTCCACCATGTTCCACCAATGTTCCAAAAATGTTCCAACATGTTCTACCATGTTCCACCAATGTTCCAAAAATGTTCCAACATGGTCCACCATGTTCTACCAATGTTCCAAAAATGTTCCAACATTGTCCACCATGTTCCACCAATGTTCCAACATGGTCCACCATGTTCTACCAATGTTCCAAAAATGTTCCAACATTGTCCACCATGTTCCATTAATGTTCCAACATGGTACACCATGTTCCACCAATGTTCCAAAAATGTTCATGATTATAAATTAAAAGTCATAGTTTGGTATTAACTATCTTTTATGAAACCAAAAGTTAATATTTACAAACACAACATAAACAAATGAATATTAAACATATGTTATTTGTCATCTTCCCCTTGAACTATTATTTGTCATCTTCTCCTTGAGCTTGGAGTCCTAATCTTTTTTTATAAATCAATTATTTCTTCTCTTTATACCCTTGTCTTTAATAGAAACTAAATAAGATCTGGGTTGTTGAAGTTTCTTCTCTACTACTCCTTCATCCCATGTTTTATTGAATACATCTTGAACCCATACTTCCTGCCCTTCAGTAAAACTATTTTCACGGTTTAAAGACTTTCTATCATAATGTGACTTTTGTGCTTTCTGAGTTTCTATCATTTTTTCATAGATGCTGTCCTCAACAAGTTTGGGGTTTAATAGTTCTTCTCTTATTGGAATTTTACAATTTTACAATGGAGTTGTACAATTTCAAACCATCTGTCCCCAGTAGATTTTTCAGTCTGGCTAATTGAATTTCCTTACTTTCTTTCGTTGTTTTTGTAGCAATAAAGTAAATGTCGGTTTCTTCCTTTAACTGTTTAAATTTGTCTGAAATGTTTCCCTCCGATAGGTTCAGTGGATCTGGTTTATTGAACTCCATAATATTTAAACTTTACTTTCTCTTCTTATATTTAAACTTTACGACTGCGCCATGATTATAAATTAAAAGTCATAGTTTGGAATTAACTATCTTTTATGAAACCAAAAGTAAATATTTACAAACACAACATAAACAAATGAATATTAAACATATGTTATTTGTCAGTTCCAACATGTTCTACCATGTTCAACCAATTATCCAAAAATGTTCTAACATGTTCTACCATGTTCCACCAATGTTCCAAAAATGTTCCAACATAATCCACCATGTTCCACCAATGTTCCAAAAATGTTCCAACATGGTCCACAATGTTCCACCAATGTTCCAAAAATGTTCCAACATGGTCCACCATAATCCACTAATGTTCCAAAAATGTTCCAACATGTTCTACCATGTTCAACCAATTTCCCAAAATGTTCCAACATTGTCAACCATGTTCCACCAATGTTCCAAAAATGTTCAAACATGGTCCACCATGTTCCACCATTGTTCCAAAAATGTTCCAACATGTTCTACCATGTTCAACCAATTATCCAAAAAATGTTCCAACATGTTCTACCATGTTCCACCAATGTTCCAAAAATGTTCCAACATAATCCACCATGTTCCACCAATGTTCCAAAAATGTTCCAACATGGTCCACCATGTTCCACCAATGTTCCACCAATGTTCCAAAAATGTTCCAACATGTTCTACCATGTTCCACCAATGTTTTAAAAATGTTCCAACATAATCCACCATGTTCCACCAATGTTCCAAAAATGTTCCAACATGTTCTACCATGTTCCACCAATGTTCCAAAAATGTTCCAACATGGTCCACCATGTTCCACCAATGTTCCAAAAATGTTCCAACATGGTCCACCATGTTCCACCAATGTTCAAAAAATGTTCCAACATGGTCCACCTTGTTCCACCAATGTTCTAAAAATGTTCCAACATGGTCCACCATGTTCCACCAATGTTCCACCAATGTTCCAAAAATGTTTCAACATGGTCCACCATGTTCCACAAATGTTGCAAAAATGTTCCAACATGGAATACATCTTGAACCCATACTTCGTGCCCTTCAGTAAAACTATTTTCACGGTTTAAAGACTTTCTATCATAATGTGACTTTTGTGCTTTCTGAGTTTCTATCATTTTTTCATAGATGCTGTCCTCAACAAGTTTGGGGTTTAATAGTTCTTCTCTCATTGGAATTTTACAATTTTACAATGGAGTTGTACAATTTCAAACCATCTGTCCCCAGTAGATTTTTCAGTCTGGCTAATTGAATTTCCTTACTTTCTTTCGTTGTTTTTGTAGCAATAAAGTAAATGTCGGTTTCTTCCTTTAACTGTTTAAATTTGTCTGAAATGTTTCCCTCCGATAGGTTCAGTGGATCTGGTTTATTGAACTCCATAATATTTAAACTTTACTTTCTCTTCTTATATTTAAACTTTACGACTGCGCCATGATTATAAATTAAAAGTCATAGTTTGGAATTAACTATCTTTTATGAAACCAAAAGTAAATATTTACAAACACAACATAAACAAATGAATATTAAACATATGTTATTTGTCAGTTCCAACATGTTCTACCATGTTCTACCAATGTTCCAAAAATGTTCCAACATGGTCCACCATGTTCCACCAATGTTCCAAAAATGTTCCAACATGGTCCACCATGTTCCACCAATGTTCCAAAAATGTTTCAACATGGTCCACCATGTTCCACAAATGTTGCAAAAATGTTCCAACATGGTCCACCATGTTCCACCAATGTTCCAAAAATGTTCCAACATGTTCTACCATGTTCCACCAATGTTCCAAAAATGTTCCAACATGGTCCACCATGTTTCACCAATGTTTCAAAAATGTTCCAACATGGTCCACCATGTTCTACCAATGTTCCAAAAATGTTCCAACGTGGTCCACCATGTTCCACCAATGTTCCAAAAATGTTCCAACATGGTCCACTATGTTCTACCAATGTTCCAAAAATGTTCCAACATGGTCCACCATGTTCCACCAATGTTCCAACATGGTCCATCATGTTCTACCAATGTTCCAAAAATGTTCCAACATGGTCCACCATGTTCCACCAATGTTCCATCTTGTTCCATCAATGTTCCACCATTTTCAACCATGTTCAACCATGTTTAAAAAATGTTCCAACATGTTCTACCATGTTCCACTAAAGTTCAAAAAATGTTCCAACATGGTCCACCATGTTCCACCAATGTTCCAAAAATGTTCCAACATGGTCCACCATGTTCCACCATTGTTCCAAACATGTTCCAACATGTTCTACCATGTTCCACCAATTTTCCAAAAATGTTCCAACATGTTCTAACATGTTCCACCAATGTTCCAACATGGTCCACCATGTTCCACCAATGTTCCAAAAATGTTCCAACATGTTCTACCATGTTCCACTAATGTCCCAAAAATGTTCCAACATGGTCCACCATGTTCCACCAATGTTCCAAAAATGTTCCAACATGGTTCACCATGTTCTAACAATGTTCCAAAAATGTTCCAACATGGTCCACCATGTTCCACCAATGTTCCAAAAATGTTCCAACATGGTCCACCATGTTCTACCAATGTTCCAAAAATGTTCCAACATTGTCCACTATGTTCCATTAATGTTCCAACATGGTACACCATGTTCCACCAATGTTCCAAAAATGTTCATGATTATAAATTAAAAGTCATAGTTTGGTATTAACTATCTTTTATGAAACCAAAAGTAAATATTTACAAACACAACATAAACAAATGAATATTAAACATATGTTATTTGTCAGTTCCAACATGTTCTACCATGTTCTACCAATGTTCCAAAAATGTTCCAACATGGTCCACCATGTTCCACCAATGTTCCAAAAATGTTCCAACATGGTCCACCATGTTCCACCAATGTTCCAAAAATGTTTCAACATGGTCCACCATGTTCCACAAATGTTGCAAAAATGTTCCAACATGGTCCACCATGTTCCACCAATGTTCCAAAAATGTTCCAACATGTTCTACCATGTTCCACCAATGTTCCAAAAATGTTCCAACATGGTCCACCATGTTTCACCAATGTTTCAAAAATGTTCCAACATGGTCCACCATGTTCTACCAATGTTCCAAAAATGTTCCAACGTGGTCCACCATGTTCCACCAATGTTCCAAAAATGTTCCAACATGGTCCACTATGTTCTACCAATGTTCCAAAAATGTTCCAACATGGTCCACCATGTTCCACCAATGTTCCAACATGGTCCATCATGTTCTACCAATGTTCCAAAAATGTTCCAACATGGTCCACCATGTTCCACCAATGTTCCATCTTGTTCCATCAATGTTCCACCATTTTCAACCATGTTCAACCATGTTTAAAAAATGTTCCAACATGTTCTACCATGTTCCACTAAAGTTCAAAAAATGTTCCAACATGGTCCACCATGTTCCACCAATGTTCCAAAAATGTTCCAACATGGTCCACCATGTTCCACCATTGTTCCAAACATGTTCCAACATGTTCTACCATGTTCCACCAATTTTCCAAAAATGTTCCAACATGTTCTAACATGTTCCACCAATGTTCCAACATGGTCCACCATGTTCCACCAATGTTCCAAAAATGTTCCAACATGGTCCACCATGTTCTACCAATGTTCCAAAAATGTTCCAACATTGTCCACTATGTTCCATTAATGTTCCAACATGGTACACCATGTTCCACCAATGTTCCAAAAATGTTCATGATTATAAATTAAAAGTCATAGTTTGGTATTAACTATCTTTTATGAAACCAAAAGTAAATATTTACAAACACAACATAAACAAATGAATATTAAACATATGTTATTTGTCATCTTCCCCTTAAACTATTATTTGTCATCTTCTCCTTGAGCTTGGAGTCCTAATCTTTTTTTTTAAATCAATTATTTCTTCTCTTTATACCCTTGTCTTTAATAGAAACTAAATAAGATCTGGGTTGTTGAAGTTTCTTCTCTACTACTCCTTCATCCCATGTTTTATTGAATACATCTTGAACCCATACTTCCTGCCCTTCAGTAAAGCTATCTTCACGGTTTAAAGACTTTCTATCATAATGTGACTTTTGTGCTTTCTGAGTTTCTATCATTTTTTCATAGATGCTGTCCTCAACAAGTTTGGGGTTTAATAGTTCTTCTCTCATTGGAATTTTACTTCTTAAGTGTCTGCTGTTAAGAAGCTGAGCTGGAGAAACTTCAAGGTTAGATATTGGGCTGTTTTTGTAGTTTAATAAGTATAACTGCAGATCTTGTTTTGTTTCTTGACATTTTTTTAACATTTCTTTCACTATTCCGACAGATTTTTCCAATGTCTTCATCACGTTTTCAACAGTTTCAACCACAGACTCATCTTTTATTGAGTTGTACAATTTCAAACCATCTGTCCCCAGTAGATTTTTCAGTCTGGCTAATTGAATTTCCTTACTTTCTTTCGTTGTTTTTGTAGCAATAAAGTAAATGTCGGTTTCTTTCTTAAACTGTTTAAATTTGTCTGAAACGTTTCCCTCCGATAGGTTCAGTGGATCTGGTTTATTGAACTCCATAATATTTAAACTTTACTTTCTCTTCTTCTATTTAAACTTTACGACTGCGCCATGATTATAAATTAAAAGTCATAGTTTGGAATTAACTATCTTTTATGAAACCAAAAGTAAATATTTACAAACACAACATAAACAAATGAATATTAAACATATGTTATTTGTCAGTTCCAACATGTTCTACCATGTTCTACCAATGTTCCAAAAATGTTCCAACATGGTCCACCATGTTCCACCAATGTTCCAAAAATGTTCCAACATGGTCCACCATGTTCCACCAATGTTCCAAAAATGTTTCAACATGGTCCACCATGTTCCACAAATGTTGCAAAAATGTTACAACATGGTCCACCATGTTCCACCAATGTTCCAAAAATGTTCCAACATGGTCCACCATGTTCCACCAATGTTCCAAAAATGTTCAAACATGGTCCACCATGTTCCACCATTGTTCCAAAAATGTTCCAACATGTTCTACCATGTTCAACCAATGTTCCAAAAATGTTCCAACATGGTCCACAATGTTCCACCAATGTTCCAAAAATGTTCCAACATGGTCCACCATGTTCCACCAATGTTCCAAAAATGTTTCAACATGGTCCACCATGTTCCACAAATGTTGCAAAAATGTTACAACATGGTCCACCATGTTCCACCAATGTTCCAAAAATGTTCCAACATGGTCCACCATAATCCACTAATGTTCCAAAAATGTTCCAACATGTTCTACCATGTTCAACCAATTTCCCAAAATGTTCCAACATTGTCAACCATGTTCCACCAATGTTCCAAAAATGTTCAAACATGGTCCACCATGTTCCACCATTGTTCCAAAAATGTTCCAACATGTTCTACCATGTTCAACCAATTATCCAAAAAATGTTCCAACATGTTCTACCATGTTCCACCAATGTTCCAAAAATGTTCCAACATAATCCACCATGTTCCACCAATGTTCCAAAAATGTTCCAACATGGTCCACCATGTTCCACCAATGTTCCAAAAATGTTCCAACATGTTCTACCATGTTCCACCGATGTTTTAAAAATGTTCCAACATAATCCACCATGTTCCATCAATGTTCCAAAAATGTTCTCAACATGTTCTACCATGTTCCACCAATGTTCCAAAAATGTTCCAACATGGTCCACCATGTTTTACCAATGTTCCAAAAATGTTCCAACATGGTCCACCATTTTTGGAACATTGGTGGAACATGGTGGACCATGTTGGTTCCAAAAATGTTCCAACATGGTCCACCATGTTCCACCAATGTTCCAAAAATGTTCCAACATGGTCCACCATGTTCCACCAATGTTCCAAAAATGTTCCAACATGGTCTACCATGTTCCACCAATGTTCCAAAAATGTTCTAACATGGTCCACCATGTTCCACCAATGTTCCAAAAATGTTCCAACATGGTCCACCATGTTCCACCAATGTTCCAAAAATGTTCCAACATGGTCCACCATGTTCCACCAATGTTCCAAAAATGTTCCAACATGGTCCACCATGTTCCACTAATGTTCTAAAAATTTTCCAACATGGTCCACCATGTTCCACCAATGTTCCAAAATTGTTCCAACATGTTCTACCATGTTCCACCAATGTTCCAAAAATGTTCCAACATGGTCCACCATAGTCCACCATGTTCCACCAATGTTCCAAAAATGTTCCAACATGGTCCACCATGTTCCACCAATGTTCCAAAAATGTTCCAACATGGTCCACCATGTTCCACCATTGTTCCAAACATGTTCCAACATGTTCTACCATGTTCCATCAATTTTCCAAAAATGTTCCAACATGTTCTAACATGTTCCAACAATGTTCCAACATGGTCCACCATGTTCCACCAATGTTCCAAAAATATTTTAACATGTTCTACCATGTTCCACCAATGTCCCAAAAATGTTCCAACATGGTCCACCATGTTCCACCAATGTTCCAAAAATGTTCCAACATGGTTCACCATGTTTTAACAATGTTCCAAAAATGTTCCAACATGGTCCACCATGTTCCACCAATGTTCCAAAAATGTTCCAACATGGTCCAGCATGTTCTACCAATGTTCCAAAAATGTTCCAACATTGTCCACCATGTTCCATTAATGTTCCAACATGGTACACCATGTTCCACCAATGTTCCAAAAATGTTCATGATTATAAATTAAAAGTCATAGTTTGGTATTAACTATCTTTTATGAAACCAAAAGTAAATATTTACAAACACAACATAAACAAATGAATATTAAACATATGTTATTTGTCATCTTCCCCTTGAACTATTATTTGTCATCTTCTCCTTGAGCTTGGAGTCCTAATCTTTTTTTATAAATCTATTATTTCTTCTCTTTATACCCTTGTCTTTAATAGAAACTAAATAAGATCTGGGTTGTTGAAGTTTCTTCTCTACTACTCCTTCATCCCATGTTTTATTGAATACATCTTGAACCCATACTTCCTGCCCTTCAGTAAAGCTATCTTCACGGTTTAAAGACTTTCTATCATAATGTGACTTTTGTGCTTTCTGAGTTTCTATCATTTTTTCATAGATGCTGTCCTCAACAAGTTTGGGGTTTTATAGTTCTTCTCTCATTGGAATTTTACTTCTTAAGTGTCTGCTGTTAAGAAGCTGAGCTGGAGAAACTTCAAGGTTAGATATTGGGCTGTTTTTGTAGTTTAATAAGTATAACTGCAGATCTTGTTTTGTTTCTTGACATTTTTTTAACATTTCTTTCACTATTCCGACAGATTTTTCCAATGTCTTCATCACGTTTTCAACAGTTTCAACCACAGACTCATCTTTTATTGAGTTGTACAATTTCAAACCATCTGCCCCCAGTAGATTTTTCAGTCTGGCTAATTGAATTTCCTTACTTTCTTTCGTTGTTTTTGTAGCAATAAAGTAAATGTCGGTTTCTTTCTTAAACTGTTTAAATTTGTCTGAAACGTTTCCCTCCGATAGGTTCAGTGGATCTGGTTTATTGAACTCCATAATATTTAAACTTTACTTTCTCTTCTTCTATTTAAACTTTACGACTGCGCCATGATTATAAATTAAAAGTCATAGTTTGGAATTAACTATCTTTTATGAAACCAAAAGTAAATATTTACAAACACAACATAAACAAATGAATATTAAACATATGTTATTTGTCAGTTCCAACATGTTCTACCATGTTCTACCAATGTTCCAAAAATGTTCCAACATGGTCCACCATGTTCCACCAATGTTCCACCAATGTTCCAAAAATGTTTCAACATGGTCCACCATGTTCCACAAATGTTGCAAAAATGTTACAACTTGGTCCAACATGTTCCACCAATGTTCCAAAAATGTTCCAACATGGTCCACCATAATCCACTAATGTTCCAAAAATGTTCCAACATGTTCTACCATGTTCAACCAATTTCCCAAAATGTTCCAACATTGTCAACCATGTTCCACCAATGTTCCAAAAATGTTCAAACATGGTCCACCATGTTCAACCATTGTTCCAAAAATGTTCCAACATGTTCTACCATGTTCAACCAAATATCCAAAAAATGTTCCAACATGTTCTACCATGTTCCACCAATGTTCCAAAAATGTTCCAACATGGTCCACCATGTTCCACCAATGTTCCAAAAATGTTCCAACATGGTCCACCATGTTCCACCAATGTTCCAAAAATGTTCCAACATGTTCTACCATGTTCCACCAATGTTTTAAAAATGTTCCAACATAATCCACCATGTTCCACCAATGTTCCAAAAATGTTCCAACATGTTCTACCATGTTCCACCAATGTTCCAAAAATGTTCCAACATGGTCCACCATGTTCCACCAATGTTCCAAAAATGTTCCAACATGGTCCACCATGTTCCACCAATGTTCAAAAAATGTTCCAACATGGTCCACCTTGTTCCACCAATGTTCTAAAAATGTTCCAACATGGTCCACCATGTTCCACCAATGTTCCACCAATGTTCCAAAAATGTTTCAACATGGTCCACCATGTTCCACAAATGTTGCAAAAATGTTCCAACATGGAATACATCTTGAACCCATACTTCGTGCCCTTCAGTAAAACTATTTTCACGGTTTAAAGACTTTCTATCATAATGTGACTTTTGTGCTTTCTGAGTTTCTATCATTTTTTCATAGATGCTGTCCTCAACAAGTTTGGGGTTTAATAGTTCTTCTCTCATTGGAATTTTACAATTTTACAATGGAGTTGTACAATTTCAAACCATCTGTCCCCAGTAGATTTTTCAGTCTGGCTAATTGAATTTCCTTACTTTCTTTCGTTGTTTTTGTAGCAATAAAGTAAATGTCGGTTTCTTCCTTTAACTGTTTAAATTTGTATGAAATGTTTCCCTCCGATAGGTTCAGTGGATCTGGTTTATTGAACTCCATAATATTTAAACTTTACTTTCTCTTCTTATATTTAAACTTTACGACTGCGCCATGATTATAAATTAAAAGTCATAGTTTGGAATTAACTATCTTTTATGAAACCAAAAGTAAATATTTACAAACACAACATAAACAAATGAATATTAAACATATGTTATTTGTCAGTTCCAACATGTTCTACCATGTTCAACCAATTATCCAAAAATGTACTAACATGTTCTACCATGTTCCACCATGTTCCACCAATGTTCCACCAATGTTCCAAAAATGTTTCAACATGGTCCACCATGTTCCACAAATGTTGCAAAAATGTTACAACTTGGTCCACCATGTTCCACCAATGTTCCAAAAATGTTCCAACATGGTCCACCATAATCCACTAATGTTCCAAAAATGTTCCAACATGTTCTACCATGTTCAACCAATTTCCCAAAATGTTCCAACATTGTCAACCATGTTCCACCAATGTTCCAAAAATGTTCAAACATGGTCCACCATGTTCCACCATTGTTCCAAAAATGTTCCAACATGTTCTACCATGTTCAACCAATTATCAAAAAAATGTTCCAACATGTTCTACCATGTTCCACCAATGTTCCAAAAATGTTCCAACATAATCCACCATGTTCCACCAATGTTCCAAAAATGTTCCAACATGGTCCACCATGTTCCACCAATGTTCCAAAAATGTTCCAACATGTTCTACCATGTTCCACCAATGTTTTAAAAATGTTCCAACATAATCCACCATGTTCCACCAATGTTCCAAAAATGTTCCAACATGTTCTACCATGTTCCACCAATGTTCCAAAAATGTTCCAACATGGTCCACCATGTTCCACCAATGTTCCAAAAATGTTCCAACATGGTCCACCATGTTCCACCAATGTTCAAAAAATGTTCCAACATGGTCCACCTTGTTCCACCAATGTTCTAAAAATGTTCCAACATGGTCCACCATGTTCCACCAATGTTCCACCAATGTTCCAAAAATGTTTCAACATGGTCCACCATGTTCCACAAATGTTGCAAAAATGTTCCAACATGGAATACATCTTGAACCCATACTTCGTGCCCTTCAGTAAAACTATTTTCACGGTTTAAAGACTTTCTATCATAATGTGACTTTTGTGCTTTCTGAGTTTCTATCATTTTTTCATAGATGCTGTCCTCAACAAGTTTGGGGTTTAATAGTTCTTTTCTCATTGGAATTTTACAATTTTACAATGGAGTTGTACAATTTCAAACCATCTGTCCCCAGTAGATTTTTCAGTCTGGCTAATTGAATTTCCTTACTTTCTTTCGTTGTTTTTGTAGCAATAAAGTAAATGTCGGTTTCTTCCTTTAACTGTTTAAATTTGTCTGAAATGTTTCCCTCCGATAGGTTCAGTGGATCTGGTTTATTGAACTCCATAATATTTAAACTTTACTTTCTCTTCTTATATTTAAACTTTACGACTGCGCCATGATTATAAATTAAAAGTCATAGTTTGGAATTAACTATCTTTTATGAAACCAAAAGTAAATATTTACAAACACAACATAAACAAATGAATATTAAACATATGTTATTTGTCAGTTCCAACATGTTCTACCATGTTCTACCAATGTTCCAAAAATGTTCCAACATGGTCCACCATGATCCACCAATGTTCCAAAATTGTTCCAACATGTTCTACCATGTTCCACCAATGTTCCAAAAATGTTCCAACATGGTCCACCATAGTCCACCATGTTCCACCAATGTTCCAAAAATGTTCCAACATGGTCCACCATGTTCCACCAATGTTCCAAAAATGTTCCAACATGGTCCACCATGTTCCACCATTGTTCCAAACATGTTCCAACATGTTCTACCATGTTCCATCAATTTTCCAAAAATGTTCCAACATGTTCTAACATGTTCCAACAATGTTCCAACATGGTCCACCATGTTCCACCAATGTTCCAAAAATATTCCAACATGTTCTACCATGTTCCACCAATGTCCCAAAAATGTTCCAACATGGTCCACCATGTTCCACCAATGTTCCAAAAATGTTCCAACATGGTTCACCATGTTTTAACAATGTTCCAAAAATGTTCCAACATGGTCCACCATGTTCCACCAATGTTCCAAAAATGTTCCAACATGGTCCAGCATGTTCTACCAATGTTCCAAAAATGTTCCAACATTGTCCACCATGTTCCATTAATGTTCCAACATGGTACACCATGTTCCACCAATGTTCCAAAAATGTTCATGATTATAAATTAAAAGTCATAGTTTGGTATTAACTATCTTTTATGAAACCAAAAGTAAATATTTACAAACACAACATAAACAAATGAATATTAAACATATGTTATTTGTCATCTTCCCCTTGAACTATTATTTGTCATCTTCTCCTTGAGCTTGGAGTCCTAATCTTTTTTTATAAATCTATTATTTCTTCTCTTTATACCCTTGTCTTTAATAGAAACTAAATAAGATCTGGGTTGTTGAAGTTTCTTCTCTACTACTCCTTCATCCCATGTTTTATTGAATACATCTTGAACCCATACTTCCTGCCCTTCAGTAAAGCTATCTTCACGGTTTAAAGACTTTCTATCATAATGTGACTTTTGTGCTTTCTGAGTTTTTTATCATTTTTTCATAGATGCTGTCCTCAACAAGTTTGGGGTTTTATAGTTCTTCTCTCATTGGAATTTTACTTCTTAAGTGTCTGCTGTTAAGAAGCTGAGCTGGAGAAACTTCAAGGTTAGATATTGGGCTGTTTTTGTAGTTTAATAAGTATAACTGCAGATCTTGTTTTGTTTCTTGACATTTTTTTAACATTTCTTTCACTATTCCGACAGATTTTTCCAATGTCTTCATCACGTTTTCAACAGTTTCAACCACAGACTCATCTTTTATTGAGTTGTACAATTTCAAACCATCTGCCCCCAGTAGATTTTTCAGTCTGGCTAATTGAATTTCCTTACTTTCTTTCGTTGTTTTTGTAGCAATAAAGTAAATGTCGGTTTCTTTCTTAAACTGTTTAAATTTGTCTGAAACGTTTCCCTCCGATAGGTTCAGTGGATCTGGTTTATTGAACTCCATAATATTTAAACTTTACTTTCTCTTCTTCTATTTAAACTTTACGACTGCGCCATGATTATAAATTAAAAGTCATAGTTTGGAATTAACTATCTTTTATGAAACCAAAAGTAAATATTTACAAACACAACATAAACAAATGAATATTAAACATATGTTATTTGTCAGTTCCAACATGTTCTACCATGTTCTACCAATGTTCCAAAAATGTTCCAACATGGTCCACCATGTTCCACCAATGTTCCACCAATGTTCCAAAAATGTTTCAACATGGTCCACCATGTTCCACAAATGTTGCAAAAATGTTACAACTTGGTCCAACATGTTCCACCAATGTTCCAAAAATGTTCCAACATGGTCCACCATAATCCACTAATGTTCCAAAAATGTTCCAACATGTTCTACCATGTTCAACCAATTTCCCAAAATGTTCCAACATTGTCAACCATGTTCCACCAATGTTCCAAAAATGTTCAAACATGGTCCACCATGTTCCACCATTGTTCCAAAAATGTTCCAACATGTTCTACCATGTTCAACCAATTATCCAAAAAATGTTCCAACATGTTCTACCATGTTCCACCAATGTTCCAAAAATGTTCCAACATAATCCACCATGTTCCACCAATGTTCCAAAAATGTTCCAACATGGTCCACCATGTTCCACCAATGTTCCAAAAATGTTCCAACATGTTCTACCATGTTCCACCAATGTTTTAAAAATGTTCCAACATAATCCACCATGTTCCACCAATGTTCCAAAAATGTTCCAACATGTTCTACCATGTTCCACCAATGTTCCAAAAATGTTCCAACATGGTCCACCATGTTCCACCAATGTTCCAAAAATGTTCCAACATGGTCCACCATGTTCCACCAATGTTCAAAAAATGTTCCAACATGGTCCACCTTGTTCCACCAATGTTCTAAAAATGTTCCAACATGGTCCACCATGTTCCACCAATGTTCCACCAATGTTCCAAAAATGTTTCAACATGGTCCACCATGTTCCACAAATGTTGCAAAAATGTTCCAACATGGAATACATCTTGAACCCATACTTCGTGCCCTTCAGTAAAACTATTTTCACGGTTTAAAGACTTTCTATCATAATGTGACTTTTGTGCTTTCTGAGTTTCTATCATTTTTTCATAGATGCTGTCCTCAACAAGTTTGGGGTTTAATAGTTCTTCTCTCATTGGAATTTTACAATTTTACAATGGAGTTGTACAATTTCAAACCATCTGTCCCCAGTAGATTTTTCAGTCTGGCTAATTGAATTTCCTTACTTTCTTTCGTTGTTTTTGTAGCAATAAAGTAAATGTCGGTTTCTTCCTTTAACTGTTTAAATTTGTCTGAAATGTTTCCCTCCGATAGGTTCAGTGGATCTGGTTTATTGAACTCCATAATATTTAAACTTTACTTTCTCTTCTTATATTTAAACTTTACGACTGCGCCATGATTATAAATTAAAAGTCATAGTTTGGAATTAACTATCTTTTATGAAACCAAAAGTAAATATTTACAAACACAACATAAACAAATGAATATTAAACATATGTTATTTGTCAGTTCCAACATGTTCTACCATGTTCTACCAATGTTCCAAAAATGTTCCAACATGGTCCACCATGTTCCACCAATGTTCCACCAATGTTCCAAAAATGTTTCAACATGGTCCACCATGTTCCACAAATGTTGCAAAAATGTTACAACTTGGTCCACCATGTTCCACCAATGTTCCAAAAATGTTCCAACATGGTCCACCATAATCCACTAATGTTCCAAAAATGTTCCAACATGTTCTACCATGTTCAACCAATTTCCCAAAATGTTCCAACATTGTCAACCATGTTCCACCAATGTTCCAAAAATGTTCAAACATGGTCCACCATGTTCCACCATTGTTCCAAAAATGTTCCAACATGTTCTACCATGTTCAACCAATTATCAAAAAAATGTTCCAACATGTTCTACCATGTTCCATCAATTTTCCAAAAATGTTCCAACATGTTCTAACATGTTCCAACAATGTTCCAACATGGTCCACCATGTTCCACCAATGTTCCAAAAATATTCCAACATGTTCTACCATGTTCCACCAATGTCCCAAAAATGTTCCAACATGGTCCACCATGTTCCACCAATGTTCCAAAAATGTTCCAACATGGTTCACCATGTTTTAACAATGTTCCAAAAATGTTCCAACATGGTCCACTATGTTCCACCAATGTTCCAAAAATGTTCCAACATGGTCCAGCATGTTCTACCAATGTTCCAAAAATGTTCCAACATTGTCCACCATGTTCCATTAATGTTCCAACATGGTACACCATGTTCCACCAATGTTCCAAAAATGTTCATGATTATAAATTAAAAGTCATAGTTTGGTATTAACTATCTTTTATGAAACCAAAAGTAAATATTTACAAACACAACATAAACAAATGAATATTAAACATATGTTATTTGTCATCTTCCCCTTGAACTATTATTTGTCATCTTCTCCTTGAGCTTGGAGTCCTAATCTTTTTTTATAAATCTATTATTTCTTCTCTTTATACCCTTGTCTTTAATAGAAACTAAATAAGATCTGGGTTGTTGAAGTTTCTTCTCTACTACTCCTTCATCCCATGTTTTATTGAATACATCTTGAACCCATACTTCCTGCCCTTCAGTAAAGCTATCTTCACGGTTTAAAGACTTTCTATCATAATGTGACTTTTGTGCTTTCTGAGTTTCTATCATTTTTTCATAGATGCTGTCCTCAACAAGTTTGGGGTTTTATAGTTCTTCTCTCATTGGAATTTTACTTCTTAAGTGTCTGCTGTTAAGAAGCTGAGCTGGAGAAACTTCAAGGTTAGATATTGGGCTGTTTTTGTAGTTTAATAAGTATAACTGCAGATCTTGTTTTGTTTCTTGACATTTTTTTAACATTTCTTTCACTATTCCGACAGATTTTTCCAATGTCTTCATCACGTTTTCAACAGTTTCAACCACAGACTCATCTTTTATTGAGTTGTACAATTTCAAACCATCTGCCCCCAGTAGATTTTTCAGTCTGGCTAATTGAATTTCCTTACTTTCTTTCGTTGTTTTTGTAGCAATAAAGTAAATGTCGGTTTCTTTCTTAAACTGTTTAAATTTGTCTGAAACGTTTCCCTCCGATAGGTTCAGTGGATCTGGTTTATTGAACTCCATAATATTTAAACTTTACTTTCTCTTCTTCTATTTAAACTTTACGACTGCGCCATGATTATAAATTAAAAGTCATAGTTTGGAATTAACTATCTTTTATGAAACCAAAAGTAAATATTTACAAACACAACATAAACAAATGAATATTAAACATATGTTATTTGTCAGTTCCAACATGTTCTACCATGTTCTACCAATGTTCCAAAAATGTTCCAACATGGTCCACCATGTTCCACCAATGTTCCACCAATGTTCCAAAAATGTTTCAACATGGTCCACCATGTTCCACAAATGTTGCAAAAATGTTACAACTTGGTCCAACATGTTCCACCAATGTTCCAAAAATGTTCCAACATGGTCCACCATAATCCACTAATGTTCCAAAAATGTTCCAACATGTTCTACCATGTTCAACCAATTTCCCAAAATGTTCCAACATTGTCAACCATGTTCCACCAATGTTCCAAAAATGTTCAAACATGGTCCACCATGTTCCACCATTGTTCCAAAAATGTTCCAACATGTTCTACCATGTTCAACCAATTATCCAAAAAATGTTCCAACATGTTCTACCATGTTCCACCAATGTTCCAAAAATGTTCCAACATAATCCACCATGTTCCACCAATGTTCCAAAAATGTTCCAACATGGTCCACCATGTTTCACCAATGTTCCAAAAATGTTCCAACATGTTCTACCATGTTCCACCAATGTTTTAAAAATGTTCCAACATAATCCACCATGTTCCACCAATGTTCCAAAAATGTTCCAACATGTTCTACCATGTTCCACCAATGTTCCAAAAATGTTCCAACATGGTCCACCATGTTCCACCAATGTTCCAAAAATGTTCCAACATGGTCCACCATGTTCCACCAATGTTCAAAAAATGTTCCAACATGGTCCACCTTGTTCCACCAATGTTCTAAAAATGTTCCAACATGGTCCACCATGTTCCACCAATGTTCCACCAATGTTCCAAAAATGTTTCAACATGGTCCACCATGTTCCACAAATGTTGCAAAAATGTTCCAACATGGAATACATCTTGAACCCATACTTCGTGCCCTTCAGTAAAACTATTTTCACGGTTTAAAGACTTTCTATCATAATGTGACTTTTGTGCTTTCTGAGTTTCTATCATTTTTTCATAGATGCTGTCCTCAACAAGTTTGGGGTTTAATAGTTCTTCTCTCATTGGAATTTTACAATTTTACAATGGAGTTGTACAATTTCAAACCATCTGTCCCCAGTAGATTTTTCAGTCTGGCTAATTGAATTTCCTTACTTTCTTTCGTTGTTTTTGTAGCAATAAAGTAAATGTCGGTTTCTTCCTTTAACTGTTTAAATTTGTCTGAAATGTTTCCCTCCGATAGGTTCAGTGGATCTGGTTTATTGAACTCCATAATATTTAAACTTTACTTTCTCTTCTTATATTTAAACTTTACGACTGCGCCATGATTATAAATTAAAAGTCATAGTTTGGAATTAACTATCTTTTATGAAACCAAAAGTAAATATTTACAAACACAACATAAACAAATGAATATTAAACATATGTTATTTGTCAGTTCCAACATGTTCTACCATGTTCTACCAATGTTCCAAAAATGTTCCAACATGGTCCACCATGTTCCACCAATGTTCCACCAATGTTCCAAAAATGTTTCAACATGGTCCACCATGTTCCACAAATGTTGCAAAAATGTTACAACTTGGTCCAACATGTTCCACCAATGTTCCAAAAATGTTCCAACATGGTCCACCATAATCCACTAATGTTCCAAAAATGTTCCAACATGTTCTACCATGTTCAACCAATTTCCCAAAATGTTCCAACATTGTCAACCATGTTCCACCAATGTTCCAAAAATGTTCAAACATGGTCCACCATGTTCCACCATTGTTCCAAAAATGTTCCAACATATTCTACCATGTTCAACCAATTATCCAAAAAATGTTCCAACATGTTCTACCATGTTCCACCAATGTTCCAAAAATGTTCCAACATAATCCACCATGTTCCACCAATGTTCCAAAAATGTTCCAACATGGTCCACCATGTTTCACCAATGTTCCAAAAATGTTCCAACATGTTCTACCATGTTCCACCAATGTTTTAAAAATGTTCCAACATAATCCACCATGTTCCACCAATGTTCCAAAAATGTTCCAACATGTTCTACCATGTTCCACCAATGTTCCAAAAATGTTCCAACATGGTCCACTATGTTCCACCAATGTTCCAAAAATGTTCCAACATGGTCCACCATGTTCCACCAATGTTCAAAAAATGTTCCAACATGGTCCACCTTGTTCCACCAATGTTCTAAAAATGTTCCAACATGGTCCACCATGTTCCACCAATGTTCCACCAATGTTCCAAAAATGTTTCAACATGGTCCACCATGTTCCACAAATGTTGCAAAAATGTTCCAACATGGAATACATCTTGAACCCATACTTCGTGCCCTTCAGTAAAACTATTTTCACGGTTTAAAGACTTTCTATCATAATGTGACTTTTGTGCTTTCTGAGTTTCTATCATTTTTTCATAGATGCTGTCCTCAACAAGTTTGGGGTTTAATAGTTCTTCTCTCATTGGAATTTTACAATTTTACAATGGAGTTGTACAATTTCAAACCATCTGTCCCCAGTAGATTTTTCAGTCTGGCTAATTGAATTTCCTTACTTTCTTTCGTTGTTTTTGTAGCAATAAAGTAAATGTCGGTTTCTTCCTTTAACTGTTTAAATTTGTCTGAAATGTTTCCCTCCGATAGGTTCAGTGGATCTGGTTTATTGAACTCCATAATATTTAAACTTTACTTTCTCTTCTTATATTTAAACTTTACGACTGCGCCATGATTATAAATTAAAAGTCATAGTTTGGAATTAACTATCTTTTATGAAACCAAAAGTAAATATTTACAAACACAACATAAACGAATGAATATTAAACATATGTTATTTGTCAGTTCCAACATGTTCTACCATGTTCTACCAATGTTCCAAAAATGTTCCAACATGGTCCACCATGTTCCACCAATGTTCCACCAATGTTCCAAAAATGTTTCAACATGGTCCACCATGTTCCACAAATGTTGCAAAAATGTTACAACTTGGTCCACCATGTTCCACCAATGTTCCAAAAATGTTCCAACATGGTCCACCATAATCCACTAATGTTCCAAAAATGTTCCAACATGTTCTACCATGTTCAACCAATTTCCCAAAATGTTCCAACATTGTCAACCATGTTCCACCAATGTTCCAAAAATGTTCAAACATGGTCCACCATGTTCCACCATTGTTCCAAAAATGTTCCAACATGTTCTACCATGTTCAACCAATTATCAAAAAAATGTTCCAACATGTTCTACCATGTTCCACCAATGTTCCAAAAATGTTCCAACATAATCCACCATGTTCCACCAATGTTCCAAAAATGTTCCAACATGGTCCACCATGTTCCACCAATGTTCCAAAAATGTTCCAACATGTTCTACCATGTTCCACCAATGTTTTAAAAATGTTCCAACATAATCCACCATGTTCCACCAATGTTCCAAAAATGTTCCAACATGTTCTACCATGTTCCACCAATGTTCCAAAAATGTTCCAACATGGTCCACCATGTTCCACCAATGTTCCAAAAATGTTCCAACATGGTCCACCATGTTCCACCAATGTTCAAAAAATGTTCCAACATGGTCCACCTTGTTCCACCAATGTTCTAAAAATGTTCCAACATGGTCCACCATGTTCCACCAATGTTCCACCAATGTTCCAAAAATGTTTCAACATGGTCCACCATGTTCCACAAATGTTGCAAAAATGTTCCAACATGGAATACATCTTGAACCCATACTTCGTGCCCTTCAGTAAAACTATTTTCACGGTTTAAAGACTTTCTATCATAATGTGACTTTTGTGCTTTCTGAGTTTCTATCATTTTTTCATAGATGCTGTCCTCAACAAGTTTGGGGTTTAATAGTTCTTCTCTCATTGGAATTTTACAATTTTACAATGGAGTTGTACAATTTCAAACCATCTGTCCCCAGTAGATTTTTCAGTCTGGCTAATTGAATTTCCTTACTTTCTTTCGTTGTTTTTGTAGCAATAAAGTAAATGTCGGTTTCTTCCTTTAACTGTTTAAATTTGTCTGAAATGTTTCCCTCCGATAGGTTCAGTGGATCTGGTTTATTGAACTCCATAATATTTAAACTTTACTTTCTCTTCTTATATTTAAACTTTACGACTGCGCCATGATTATAAATTAAAAGTCATAGTTTGGAATTAACTATCTTTTATGAAACCAAAAGTAAATATTTACAAACACAACATAAACAAATGAATATTAAACATATGTTATTTGTCAGTTCCAACATGTTCTACCATGTTCTACCAATGTTCCAAAAATGTTCCAACATGGTCCACCATGTTCCACCAATGTTCCAAAAATGTTCCAACATGGTCCACCATGTTCCACCAATGTTCCAAAAATGTTTCAACATGGTCCACCATGTTCCACAAATGTTGCAAAAATGTTCCAACATGGTCCACCATGTTCCACCAATGTTCCAAAAATGTTCCAACATGTTCTACCATGTTCCACCAATGTTCCAAAAATGTTCCAACATGGTCCACCATGTTTCACCAATGTTTCAAAAATGTTCCAACATGGTCCACCATGTTCTACCAATGTTCCAAAAATGTTCCAACATGGTCCACCATGTTTCACCAATGTTCCAAAAATGTTCCAACATGGTCCACCATGTTCCACCAATGTTCCAAAAATGTTCCAACATGGTCCACCATGTTCCACCAATGTTCCAAAAATGTTTCAACATGGTCCACCATGTTCCACAAATGTTGCAAAAATGTTCCAACATGGTCCACCATGTTCCACCAATGTTCCAAAAATGTTCCAACATGTTCTACCATGTTCCACCAATGTTCCAAAAATGTTCCAACATGGTCCACCATGTTTCACCATTGTTAAAAAATGTTCCAACATGGTCCACCATGTTCTACCAATGTTCCAAAAATGTTCCAACATGGTCCACCATGTTTCACCAATGTTCCAAAAATGTTCCAACATGGTCCACCATGTTCCACCAATGTTCCAAAAATGTTCCAACATGGTCCACCATGTTCCACCAATGTTCCAACATGGTCCACCATGTTCCACCAATGTTCCATCTTGTTCCATCAATGTTCCACCATTTTCAACAATGTTCAACCATGTTTAGAAAATGTTCCAACATGTTCTACCATGTTCCACTTAAGTTCAAAAAATGTTCCAACATGGTCCACCATGTTCCACCAATGTCCCAAAAATGTTCCAACATGGTCCACCATGTTCCACCATTGTTCCAAACATGTTCCAACATGTTCTACCATGTTCCACCAATTTTCCAAAAATGTTCCAACATGTTCTAACATGTTCCACCAATGTTCCAACATGGTCCACCATGTTCCACCAATGTTCCAAAAATGTTCCAACATGTTCTACCATGTTCCACCAATGTTCCAAAAATGTTTCAACATGGTCCACCATGTTCCACCAATGTTCCAAAAATGTTCCAACATGGTTCACCATGTTCTACCAATGTTCCAAAAATGTTCTAACATGGTCCACCATGTTCCACCATTGTTTCAAAAATGTTCCAACATGTTCTACCATGTTCCACCAATTTTCCAAAAATGTTCCAACATGTTCTACCATGTTCCACCAATGTTCCAACATGGTCCACCATGTTCCACCAATGTTCCAAAAAGGTTTTAACATGTTCTACCATGTTCCACCAATGTTCCAAAAATGTTCCAACATGGTCCACCATGTTCCACCAATGTTCCAAAAATGTTCCAACATGGTTCACCATGTTCTAACAATGTTCAAAAAATGTTCTAACATGGTCCACCATGTTCCACCAATGTTCCAAAAATGTTCCAACATGTTCTACCATGTTCCACCAATGTTCCAAAAATGTTCCAACATGGTCCACCATGTTCTATTAATGTTCCAAAAATGTTCCAACATTGTCCACCATGTTCCACCAATGTTCCAACATGGTCCACCATGTTCCACCAATGTTCCAAAAATGTTCCAACATGTTCTACCATGTTCCACCAATGTTTTAAAAATGTTCCAACATAATCCACCATGTTCCACCAATGTTCCAAAAATGTTCCAACATGTTCTACCATGTTCCACCAATGTTCCAAAAATGTTCCAACATGGTCCACCATGTTCCACCAATGTTCCAAAAATGTTCCAACATGGTCCACCATGTTCCACCAATGTTCAAAAAATGTTCCAACATGGTCCACCTTGTTCCACCAATGTTCTAAAAATGTTCCAACATGGTCCACCATGTTCCACCAATGTTCCACCAATGTTCCAAAAATGTTTCAACATGGTCCACCATGTTCCACAAATGTTGCAAAAATGTTCCAACATGGAATACATCTTGAACCCATACTTCGTGCCCTTCAGTAAAACTATTTTCACGGTTTAAAGACTTTCTATCATAATGTGACTTTTGTGCTTTCTGAGTTTCTATCATTTTTTCATAGATGCTGTCCTCAACAAGTTTGGGGTTTAATAGTTCTTCTCTCATTGGAATTTTACAATTTTACAATGGAGTTGTACAATTTCAAACCATCTGTCCCCAGTAGATTTTTCAGTCTGGCTAATTGAATTTCCTTACTTTCTTTCGTTGTTTTTGTAGCAATAAAGTAAATGTCGGTTTCTTCCTTTAACTGTTTAAATTTGTCTGAAATGTTTCCCTCCGATAGGTTCAGTGGATCTGGTTTATTGAACTCCATAATATTTAAACCTTACTTTCTCTTCTTATATTTAAACTTTACGACTGCGCCATGATTATAAATTAAAAGTCATAGTTTGGAATTAACTATCTTTTATGAAACCAAAAGTAAATATTTACAAACACAACATAAACAAATGAATATTAAACATATGTTATTTGTCAGTTCCAACATGTTCTACCATGTTCTACCAATGTTCCAAAAATGTTCCAACATGGTCCACCATGTTCCACCAATGTTCCACCAATGTTCCAAAAATGTTTCAACATGGTCCACCATGTTCCACAAATGTTGCAAAAATGTTACAACTTGGTCCACCATGATCCACCAATGTTCCAAAAATGTTCCAACATGGAATACATCTTGAACCCATACTTCGTGCCCTTCAGTAAAACTATTTTCACGGTTTAAAGACTTTCTATCATAATGTGACTTTTGTGCTTTCTGAGTTTCTATCATTTTTTCATAGATGCTGTCCTCAACAAGTTTGGGGTTTAATAGTTCTTCTCTCATTGGAATTTTACAATTTTACAATGGAGTTGTACAATTTCAAACCATCTGTCCCCAGTAGATTTTTCAGTCTGGCTAATTGAATTTCCTTACTTTCTTTCGTTGTTTTTGTAGCAATAAAGTAAATGTCGGTTTCTTCCTTTAACTGTTTAAATTTGTCTGAAATGTTTCCCTCCGATAGGTTCAGTGGATCTGGTTTATTGAACTCCATAATATTTAAACCTTACTTTCTCTTCTTATATTTAAACTTTACGACTGCGCCATGATTATAAATTAAAAGTCATAGTTTGGAATTAACTATCTTTTATGAAACCAAAAGTAAATATTTACAAACACAACATAAACAAATGAATATTAAACATATGTTATTTGTCAGTTCCAACATGTTCTACCATGTTCTACCAATGTTCCAAAAATGTTCCAACATGGTCCACCATGTTCCACCAATGTTCCACCAATGTTCCAAAAATGTTTCAACATGGTCCACCATGTTCCACAAATGTTGCAAAAATGTTACAACTTGGTCCACCATGTTCCACCAATGTTCCAAAAATGTTCCAACATGGTCCACCATAATCCACTAATGTTCCAAAAATGTTCCAACATGTTCTACCATGTTCAACCAATTTCCCAAAATGTTCCAACATTGTCAACCATGTTCCACCAATGTTCCAAAAATGTTCAAACATGGTCCACCATGTTCCACCATTGTTCCAAAAATGTTCCAACATGTTCTACCATGTTCAACCAATTATCAAAAAAATGTTCCAACATGTTCTACCATGTTCCACCAATGTTCCAAAAATGTTCCAACATAATCCACCATGTTCCACCAATGTTCCAAAAATGTTCCAACATGGTCCACCATGTTCCACCAATGTTCCAAAAATGTTCCAACATGTTCTACCATGTTCCACCAATGTTTTAAAAATGTTCCAACATAATCCACCATGTTCCACCAATGTTCCAAAAATGTTCCAACATGTTCTACCATGTTCCACCAATGTTCCAAAAATGTTCCAACATGGTCCACCATGTTCCACCAATGTTCCAAAAATGTTCCAACATGGTCCACCATGTTCCACCAATGTTCAAAAAATGTTCCAACATGGTCCACCTTGTTCCACCAATGTTCTAAAAATGTTCCAACATGGTCCACCATGTTCCACCAATGTTCCACCAATGTTCCAAAAATGTTTCAACATGGTCCACCATGTTCCACAAATGTTGCAAAAATGTTCCAACATGGAATACATCTTGAACCCATACTTCGTGCCCTTCAGTAAAACTATTTTCACGGTTTAAAGACTTTCTATCATAATGTGACTTTTGTGCTTTCTGAGTTTCTATCATTTTTTCATAGATGCTGTCCTCAACAAGTTTGGGGTTTAATAGTTCTTCTCTCATTGGAATTTTACTTCTTAAGTGTCTGCTGTTAAGAAGCTGAGCTGGAGAAACTTCAAGGTTAGATATTGGGCTGTTTTTGTAGTTTAATAAGTATAACTGCAGATCTTGTTTTGTTTCTTGACATTTTTTTAACATTTCTTTCACTATTCCGACAGATTTTTCCAATGTCTTCATCACGTTTTCAACAGTTTCAACCACAGACTCATCTTTTATTGAGTTGTACAATTTCAAACCATCTGTCCCCAGTAGATTTTTCAGTCTGGCTAATTGAATTTCCTTACTTTCTTTCGTTGTTTTTGTAGCAATAAAGTAAATGTCGGTTTCTTCCTTTAACTGTTTAAATTTGTCTGAAATGTTTCCCTCCGATAGGTTCAGTGGATCTGGTTTATTGAACTCCATAATATTTAAACTTTACTTTCTCTTCTTATATTTAAACTTTACGACTGCGCCATGATTATAAATTAAAAGTCATAGTTTGGAATTAACTATCTTTTATGAAACCAAAAGTAAATATTTACAAACACAACATAAACAAATGAATATTAAACATATGTTATTTGTCAGTTCCAACATGTTCTACCATGTTCTACCAATGTTCCAAAAATGTTCCAACATGGTCCACCATGTTCCACCAATGTTCCAAAAATGTTCCAACATGGTCCACCATGTTCCACCAATGTTCCAAAAATGTTTCAACATGGTCCACCATGTTCCACAAATGTTGCAAAAATGTTCCAACATGGTCCACCATGTTCCACCAATGTTCCAAAAATGTTCCAACATGTTCTACCATGTTCCACCAATGTTCCAAAAATGTTCCAACATGGTCCACCATGTTTCACCAATGTTTCAAAAATGTTCCAACATGGTCCACCATGTTCTACCAATGTTCCAAAAATGTTCCAACATGGTCCACCATGTTTCACCAATGTTCCAAAAATGTTCCAACATGGTCCACCATGTTCCACCAATGTTCCAAAAATGTTCCAACATGGTCCACCATGTTCCACCAATGTTCCAAAAATGTTTCAACATGGTCCACCATGTTCCACAAATGTTGCAAAAATGTTCCAACATGGTCCACCATGTTCCACCAATGTTCCAAAAATGTTCCAACATGTTCTACCATGTTCCACCAATGTTCCAAAAATGTTCCAACATGGTCCACCATGTTTCACCATTGTTAAAAAATGTTCCAACATGGTCCACCATGTTCTACCAATGTTCCAAAAATGTTCCAACATGGTCCACCATGTTTCACCAATGTTCCAAAAATGTTCCAACATGGTCCACCATGTTCCACCAATGTTCCAAAAATGTTCCAACATGGTCCACCATGTTCCACCAATGTTCCAACATGGTCCACCATGTTCCACCAATGTTCCATCTTGTTCCATCAATGTTCCACCATTTTCAACAATGTTCAACCATGTTTAGAAAATGTTCCAACATGTTCTACCATGTTCCACTTAAGTTCAAAAAATGTTCCAACATGGTCCACCATGTTCCACCAATGTCCCAAAAATGTTCCAACATGGTCCACCATGTTCCACCATTGTTCCAAACATGTTCCAACATGTTCTACCATGTTCCACCAATTTTCCAAAAATGTTCCAACATGTTCTAACATGTTCCACCAATGTTCCAACATGGTCCACCATGTTCCACCAATGTTCCAAAAATGTTCCAACATGTTCTACCATGTTCCACCAATGTTCCAAAAATGTTTCAACATGGTCCACCATGTTCCACCAATGTTCCAAAAATGTTCCAACATGGTTCACCATGTTCTACCAATGTTCCAAAAATGTTCTAACATGGTCCACCATGTTCCACCATTGTTTCAAAAATGTTCCAACATGTTCTACCATGTTCCACCAATTTTCCAAAAATGTTCCAACATGTTCTACCATGTTCCACCAATGTTCCAACATGGTCCACCATGTTCCACCAATGTTCCAAAAAGGTTTTAACATGTTCTACCATGTTCCACCAATGTTCCAAAAATGTTCCAACATGGTCCACCATGTTCCACCAATGTTCCAAAAATGTTCCAACATGGTTCACCATGTTCTAACAATGTTCCAAAAATGTTCTAACATGGTCCACCATGTTCCACCAATGTTCCAAAAATGTTCCAACATGTTCTACCATGTTCCACCAATGTTCCAAAAATGTTCCAACATGGTCCACCATGTTCTATTAATGTTCCAAAAATGTTCCAACATTGTCCACCATGTTCCACCAATGTTCCAACATGGTCCACCATGTTCCACCAATGTTCCAAAAATGTCTATGATTATAAATTAAAAGTCATAGTTTGGTATTAACTATCTTTTATGAAACCAAAAGTAAATATTTACAAACACAACATAAACAAATGAATATTAAACATATGTTATTTGTCATCTTCCCCTTGAGCTATTATTTGTCATCTTCTCCTTGAGTTTGGAGTCCTAATCTTTTTTTATAAATCTATTATTTCTTCTCTTTATACCCTTGTCTTTAATAGAAACTAAATAAGATCTGGGTTGTTGAAGTTTCTTCTCTACTACTCCTTCATCCCATGTTTTATTGAATACATCTTGAACCCATACTTCCTGCCCTTCAGTAAAACTATTTTCACGGTTTAAAGACTTTCTATCATAATGTGACTTTTGTGCTTTCTGAGTTTCTATTATTTTTTCATAGATGCTGTCCTCAACAAGTTTGGGGTTTAATAGTTCTTCTCTCATTGGAATTTTACAATTTTACAATGGAGTTGTACAATTTCAAACCATCTGTCCCCAGTAGATTTTTCAGTCTGGCTAATTGAATTTCCTTACTTTCTTTCGTTGTTTTTGTAGCAATAAAGTAAATGTCGGTTTCTTCCTTTAACTGTTTAAATTTGTCTGAAATGTTTCCCTCCGATAGGTTCAGTGGATCTGGTTTATTGAACTCCATAATATTTAAACTTTACTTTCTCTTCTTATATTTAAACTTTACGACTGCGCCATGATTATAAATTAAAAGTCATAGTTTGGAATTAACTATCTTTTATGAAACCAAAAGTAAATATTTACAAACACAACATAAACAAATGAATATTAAACATATGTTATTTGTCAGTTCCAACATGTTCTACCATGTTCAACCAATTATCCAAAAATGTACTAACATGTTCTACCATGTTCCACCAATGTTCCAAAAATGTTCCAACATAATCCACCATGTTCCACCAATGTTCCAAAAATGTTCCAACATGGTCCACCATGTTCCACCAATGTTCCAAAAATGTTCCAACATGTTCTACCATGTTCCACCAATGTTTCAAAAATGTTCCAACATAATCCACCATGTTCCACCAATGTTCCAAAAATGTTCCAACATGTTCTACCATGTTCCACCAATGTTCCAAAAATGTTCCAACATGGTCCACCATGTTTCACCAAAGTTCATAAAATGTTCAAACATGGTCCACCATGTTCCACCAATGTTCCAAAAATGTTCCAACATGGTCCACCATGTTCCACCAATGTTCCATCTTGTTCCATCAATGTTCCACCATTTTCAACCATGTTCAACCATGTTCCAAAAATGTTCCAAAATGTTCTACCATGTTCCACCAAAGTTAAAAAAATGTTCCAACATGGTCCACCATGATCCACCAATGTTCCAAAAATGTTCCAACATGGTCCACCATGTTCCACCAATGTTCCAAAAATGTTCCAACATTGTTTACCATGTTCTACCAATGTTCTAACATGGTCCACCATGTTCCACCAATGTCCAAAAAATGTTCCAACATGGTCTACCATGTTCCACCAATGTTCCAAAAATGTTCCAACATGGTCTACTATAATCTACCATTGTTCCAAAAAGGTTCCAACATGTTCTACCATGTTCAACCAATTTCCCAAAATGTTCCAACATTGTCAACCATGTTCCATCAATGTTCCAACATGGTCCACCATGTTCCTCTAATGTTCCAAAAATGTTCCAACATGGTCCACCATGTTCCACCAATGTTCCAAAAATGTTCCAACATGGTCCACCATGTTCCACCAATGTTCCAAAAATGTTCCAACATGGTCTACCATGTTCCACCAATGTTCCAACATGGTCCACCATGTTCCACCAATGTTCCAAAAATGTTCCAACATGGTCTATCATGTTCAACCAATGTTCCAAAAATGTTCCAACATTGTCCACCATGTTCTACCAATGTTCCAAAAATGTTCCACCATGTTCCACCAATGTTCCAACATGGTCCACTATGTTCCACCAATGTTTCAAAAATGTTCCAACATGTTCTACCAGGTTCCACCAATGTTCCAAAAATGTTTCAACATGGTCCACCATGTTCCACCAATGTTCCAAAAATGTTCCAACATGGTTCACCATGTTCTAACAATGTTCCAAAAATGTTCTAACATGGTCCACCATGTTCCACCATTGTTTCAAAAATGTTCCAACATGTTCTACCATGTTCCACCAATGTTCCAACATGGTCCACCATGTTCCACCAATGTTCCAAAAATGTTCCAACATGTTCTACCATGTTCCACCAATGTTCCAAAAATGTTCCAACATGGTCCACCATGTTCCACCAATGTTCCAAAAATGTTCCAACATGGTTCACCATGTTCTAACAATGTTCCAAAAATGTTCCAACATGGTCCACCATGTTCCACCAATGTTCCAAAAATGTTCCAACATGTTCTACCATGTTCCACCAATGTTCCAAAAATGTTCCAACATGGTCCACCATGTTCTACCAATGTTCCAAAAATGTTCCAACATTGTCCACCATGTTCCACCAATGTTCCAACATGGTCCACCATGTTCTACCAATGTTCCAAAAATGTTCCAACATTGTCCACCATGTTCCATTAATGTTCCAACATGGTACACCATGTTCCACCAATGTTCCAAAAATGTTCATGATTATAAATTAAAAGTCATAGTTTGGTATTAACTATCTTTTATGAAACCAAAAGTTAATATTTACAAACACAACATAAACAAATGAATATTAAACATATGTTATTTGTCATCTTCCCCTTGAACTATTATTTGTCATCTTCTCCTTGAGCTTGGAGTCCTAATCTTTTTTTATAAATCAATTATTTCTTCTCTTTATACCCTTGTCTTTAATAGAAACTAAATAAGATCTGGGTTGTTGAAGTTTCTTCTCTACTACTCCTTCATCCCATGTTTTATTGAATACATCTTGAACCCATACTTCCTGCCCTTCAGTAAAACTATTTTCACGGTTTAAAGACTTTCTATCATAATGTGACTTTTGTGCTTTCTGAGTTTCTATCATTTTTTCATAGATGCTGTCCTCAACAAGTCTGGGGTTTAATAGTTCTTCTCTTATTGGAATTTTACAATTTTACAATGGAGTTGTACAATTTCAAACCATCTGTCCCCAGTAGATTTTTCAGTCTGGCTAATTGAATTTCCTTACTTTCTTTCGTTGTTTTTGTAGCAATAAAGTAAATGTCGGTTTCTTCCTTTAACTGTTTAAATTTGTCTGAAATGTTTCCCTCCGATAGGTTCAGTGGATCTGGTTTATTGAACTCCATAATATTTAAACTTTACTTTCTCTTCTTATATTTAAACTTTACGACTGCGCCATGATTATAAATTAAAAGTCATAGTTTGGAATTAACTATCTTTTATGAAACCAAAAGTAAATATTTACAAACACAACATAAACAAATGAATATTAAACATATGTTATTTGTCAGTTCCAACATGTTCTACCATGTTCAACCAATTATCCAAAAATGTTCTAACATGTTCTACCATGTTCCACCAATGTTCCAAAAATGTTCCAACATAATCCACCATGTTCCACCAATGTTCTAAAAATGTTCCAACATGGTCCACCATGTTCCACCAATGTTCCAAAAATGTTCCAACATGGTCCACCATAATCCACTAATGTTCCAAAAATGTTCCAACATGTTCTACCATGTTCAACCAATTTCCCAAAATGTTCCAACATTGTCAACCATGTTCCACCAATGTTCCAAAAATGTTCAAACATGGTCCACCATGTTCCACCATTGTTCCAAAAATGTTCCAACATGTTCTACCATGTTCAACCAATTATCCAAAAAATGTTCCAACATGTTCTACCATGTTCCACCAATGTTCCAAAAATGTTCCAACATAATCCACCATGTTCCACCAATGTTCCAAAAATGTTCCAACATGTTCTACCATGTTCCACCAATGTTTTAAAAATGTTCCAACATAATCCACCATGTTCCACCAATGTTCCAAAAATGTTCCAACATGTTCTACCATGTTCCACCAATGTTCCAAAAATGTTCCAACATGGTCCACCATGTTCCACCAATGTTCCAAAAATGTTCCAACATGGTCCACCATGTTCTACCAATGTTCAAAAAATGTTCCAACATGGTCCACCTTGTTCCACCAATGTTCTAAAAATGTTCCAACATGGTCCACCATGTTCCACCAATGTTCCAAAAATGTTTCAACATGGTCCACCATGTTCCACAAATGTTGCAAAAATGTTCCAACATGGAATACATCTTGAACCCATACTTCGTGCCCTTCAGTAAAACTATTTTCACGGTTTAAAGACTTTCTATCATAATGTGACTTTTGTGCTTTCTGAGTTTCTATCATTTTTTCATAGATGCTGTCCTCAACAAGTTTGGGGTTTAATAGTTCTTCTCTCATTGGAATTTTACAATTTTACAATGGAGTTGTACAATTTCAAACCATCTGTCCCCAGTAGATTTTTCAGTCTGGCTAATTGAATTTCCTTACTTTCTTTCGTTGTTTTTGTAGCAATAAAGTAAATGTCGGTTTCTTCCTTTAACTGTTTAAATTTGTCTGAAATGTTTCCCTCCGATAGGTTCAGTGGATCTGGTTTATTGAACTCCATAATATTTAAACTTTACTTTCTCTTCTTATATTTAAACTTTACGACTGCGCCATGATTATAAATTAAAAGTCATAGTTTGGAATTAACTATCTTTTATGAAACCAAAAGTAAATATTTACAAACACAACATAAACAAATGAATATTAAACATATGTTATTTGTCAGTTCCAACATGTTCTACCATGTTCTACCAATGTTCCAAAAATGTTCCAACATGGTCCACCATGTTCCACCAATGTTCCAAAAATGTTCCAACATGGTCCACCATGTTCCACCAATGTTCCAAAAATGTTTCAACATGGTCCACCATGTTCCACAAATGTTGCAAAAATGTTCCAACATGGTCCACCATGTTCCACCAATGTTCCAAAAATGTTCCAACATGTTCTACCATGTTCCACCAATGTTCCAAAAATGTTCCAACATGGTCCACTATGTTCTACCAATGTTCCAAAAATGTTCCAACATGGTCCACCATGTTCCACCAATGTTCCAACATGGTCCATCATGTTCTACCAATGTTCCAAAAATGTTCCAACATGGTCCACCATGTTCCACCAATGTTCCATCTTGTTCCATCAATGTTCCACCATTTTCAACCATGTTCAACCATGTTTAAAAAATGTTCCAACATGTTCTACCATGTTCCACTAAAGTTCAAAAAATGTTCCAACATGGTCCACCATGTTCCACCAATGTTCCAAAAATGTTCCAACATGGTCCACCATGTTCCACCATTGTTCCAAACATGTTCCAACATGTTCTACCATGTTCCACCAATTTTCCAAAAATGTTCCAACATGTTCTAACATGTTCCACCAATGTTCCAACATGGTCCACCATGTTCCACCAATGTTCCAAAAATGTTCCAACATGTTCTACCATGTTCCACCAATGTCCCAAAAATGTTCCAACATGGTCCACCATGTTCCACCAATGTTCCAAAAATGTTCCAACATGGTTCACCATGTTCTAACAATGTTCCAAAAATGTTCCAACATGGTCCACCATGTTCCACCAATGTTCCAAAAATGTTCCAACATGGTCCACCATGTTCTACCAATGTTCCAAAAATGTTCCAACATTGTCCACCATGTTCCATTAATGTTCCAACATGGTACACCATGTTCCACCAATGTTCCAAAAATGTTCATGATTATAAATTAAAAGTCATAGTTTGGTATTAACTATCTTTTATGAAACCAAAAGTAAATATTTACAAACACAACATAAACAAATGAATATTAAACATATGTTATTTGTCATCTTCCCCTTGAACTATTATTTGTCATCTTATCCTTGAGCTTGGAGTCCTAATCTTTTTTTATAAATCAATTATTTCTTCTCTTTATACCCTTGTCTTTAATAGAAACTAAATAAGATCTGGGTTGTTGAAGTTTCTTCTCTACTACTCCTTCATCCCATGTTTTATTGAATACATCTTGAACCCATACTTCCTGCCCTTCAGTAAAGCTATCTTCACGGTTTAAAGACTTTCTATCATAATGTGACTTTTGTGCTTTCTGAGTTTCTATCATTTTTTCATAGATGCTGTCCTCAACAAGTTTGGGGTTTAATAGTTCTTCTCTCATTGGAATTTTACTTCTTAAGTGTCTGCTGTTAAGAAGCTGAGCTGGAGAAACTTCAAGGTTAGATATTGGGCTGTTTTTGTAGTTTAATAAGTATAACTGCAGATCTTGTTTTGTTTCTTGACATTTTTTTAACATTTCTTTCACTATTCCGACAGATTTTTCCAATGTCTTCATCACGTTTTCAACAGTTTCAACCACAGACTCATCTTTTATTGAGTTGTACAATTTCAAACCATCTGTCCCCAGTAGATTTTTCAGTCTGGCTAATTGAATTTCCTTACTTTCTTTCGTTGTTTTTGTAGCAATAAAGTAAATGTCGGTTTCTTTCTTAAACTGTTTAAATTTGTCTGAAACGTTTCCCTCCGATAGGTTCAGTGGATCTGGTTTATTGAACTCCATAATATTTAAACTTTACTTTCTCTTCTTCTATTTAAACTTTACGACTGCGCCATGATTATAAATTAAAAGTCATAGTTTGGAATTAACTATCTTTTATGAAACCAAAAGTAAATATTTACAAACACAACATAAACAAATGAATATTAAACATATGTTATTTGTCAGTTCCAACATGTTCTACCATGTTCTACCAATGTTCCAAAAATGTTCCAACATGGTCCACCATGTTCCACCAATGTTCCAAAAATGTTCCAACATGGTCCACCATGTTCCACCAATGTTCCAAAAATGTTTCAACATGGTCCACCATGTTCCACAAATGTTGCAAAAATGTTACAACATGGTCCACCATGTTCCACCAATGTTCCAAAAATGTTCCAACATGGTCCACCATAATCCACTAATGTTCCAAAAATGTTCCAACATGTTCTACCATGTTCAACCAATTTCCCAAAATGTTCCAACATTGTCAACCATGTTCCACCAATGTTCCAAAAATGTTCAAACATGGTCCACCATGTTCCACCATTGTTCCAAAAATGTTCCAACATGTTCTACCATGTTCAACCAATTATCCAAAAAATGTTCAAACATGTTCTACCATGTTCCACCAATGTTCCAAAAATGTTCCAACATAATCCACCATGTTCCACCAATGTTCCAAAAATGTTCCAACATGGTCCACCATGTTCCACCAATGTTCCAAAAATGTTCCAACATGTTCTACCATGTTCCACCAATGTTTTAAAAATGTTCCAACATAATCCACCATGTTCCACCAATGTTCCAAAAATGTTCCAACATGTTCTACCATGTTCCACCAATGTTCCAAAAATGTTCCAACATGGTCCACCATGTTTTACCAATGTTCCAAAAATGTTCCAACATGGTCCACCATTTTTGGAACATTGGTGGAACATGGTGGACCATGTTGGTTCCAAAAATGTTCCAACATGGTCCACCATGTTCCACTAATGTTCCACAAATGTTCATGATTATAAATTAAAAGTCATAGTTTGGTATTAACTATCTTTTATGAAACCAAAAGTAAATATTTACAAACACAACATATACAAATGAATATTAAACATATGTTATTTGTCAGTTCCAACATGTTCTACCAATGTTCCAAAAATGTTCCAACATGGTCCACCATGTTCCACCAATGTTCAAAAAATGTTCCAACATGGTCCACCATGTTCCACCAATGTTCCAAAAATGTTCCAACATGGTCTACCATGTTCCACCAATGTTCCAAAAATGTTCTAACATGGTCCACCATGTTCCACCAATGTTCCAAAAATGTTCCAACATGTTCCACCATGTTCCACCAATGTTCCAAAAATGTTCCAACATGGTCCACCATGTTCCACCAATGTTCCAAAAATGTTCCAACATGGTCCACCATGTTCCACTAATGTTCCAAAAATTTTCCAACATGGTCCACCATGTTCCACCAATGTTCCAAAATTGTTCCAACATGTTCTACCATGTTCCACCAATGTTCCAAAAATGTTCCAACATGGTCCACCATAGTCCACCATGTTCCACTAATGTTCCAAAAATGTTCCAACATGGTCCACCATGTTCCACCAATGTTCCAAAAATGTTCCAACATGGTCCACCATGTTCCACCATTGTTCCAAACATGTTCCAACATGTTCTACCATGTTCCACCAATTTTCCAAAAATGTTCCAACATGTTCTAACATGTTCCAACAATGTTCCAACATGGTCCACCATGTTCCACCAATGTTCCAAAAATATTCCAACATGTTCTACCATGTTCCACCAATGTCCCAAAAATGTTCCAACATGGTCCACCATGTTCCACCAATGTTCCAAAAATGTTCCAACATGGTTCACCATGTTCTAACAATGTTCCAAAAATGTTCCAACATGGTCCACCATGTTCCACCAATGTTCCAAAAATGTTCCAACATGGTCCAGCATGTTCTACCAATGTTCCAAAAATGTTCCAACATTGTCCACCATGTTCCATTAATGTTCCAACATGGTACACCATGTTCCACCAATGTTCCAAAAATGTTCATGATTATAAATTAAAAGTCATAGTTTGGTATTAACTATCTTTTATGAAACCAAAAGTAAATATTTACAAACACAACATAAACAAATGAATATTAAACATATGTTATTTGTCATCTTCCCCTTGAACTATTATTTGTCATCTTCTCCTTGAGCTTGGAGTCCTAATCTTTTTTTATAAATCTATTATTTCTTCTCTTTATACCCTTGTCTTTAATAGAAACTAAATAAGATCTGGGTTGTTGAAGTTTCTTCTCTACTACTCCTTCATCCCATGTTTTATTGAATACATCTTGAACCCATACTTCCTGCCCTTCAGTAAAGCTATCTTCACGGTTTAAAGACTTTCTATCATAATGTGACTTTTGTGCTTTCTGAGTTTCTATCATTTTTTCATAGATGCTGTCCTCAACAAGTTTGGGGTTTAATAGTTCTTCTCTCATTGGAATTTTACTTCTTAAGTGTCTGCTGTTAAGAAGCTGAGCTGGAGAAACTTCAAGGTTAGATATTGGGCTGTTTTTGTAGTTTAATAAGTATAACTGCAGATCTTGTTTTGTTTCTTGACATTTTTTTAACATTTCTTTCACTATTCCGACAGATTTTTCCAATGTCTTCATCACGTTTTCAACAGTTTCAACCACAGACTCATCTTTTATTGAGTTGTACAATTTCAAACCATCTGTCCCCAGTAGATTTTTCAGTCTGGCTAATTGAATTTCCTTACTTTCTTTCGTTGTTTTTGTAGCAATAAAGTAAATGTCGGTTTCTTTCTTAAACTGTTTAAATTTGTCTGAAACGTTTCCCTCCGATAGGTTCAGTGGATCTGGTTTATTGAACTCCATAATATTTAAACTTTACTTTCTCTTCTTCTATTTAAACTTTACGACTGCGCCATGATTATAAATTAAAAGTCATAGTTTGGAATTAACTATCTTTTATGAAACCAAAAGTAAATATTTACAAACACAACATAAACAAATGAATATTAAACATATGTTATTTGTCAGTTCCAACATGTTCTACCATGTTCTACCAATGTTCCAAAAATGTTCCAACATGGTCCACCATGTTCCACCAATGTTCCAAAAATGTTCCAACATGGTCCACCATGTTCCACCAATGTTCCAAAAATGTTTCAACATGGTCCACCATGTTCCACAAATGTTGCAAAAATGTTACAACATGGTCCACCATGTTCCACCAATGTTCCAAAAATGTTCCAACATGGTCCACCATAATCCACTAATGTTCCAAAAATGTTCCAACATGTTCTACCATGTTCAACCAATTTCCCAAAATGTTCCAACATTGTCAACCATGTTCCACCAATGTTCCAAAAATGTTCAAACATGGTCCACCATGTTCCACCATTGTTCCAAAAATGTTCCAACATGTTCTACCATGTTCAACCAATTATCCAAAAAATGTTCAAACATGTTCTACCATGTTCCACCAATGTTCCAAAAATGTTCCAACATAATCCACCATGTTCCACCAATGTTCCAAAAATGTTCCAACATGGTCCACCATGTTCCACCAATGTTCCAAAAATGTTCCAACATGTTCTACCATGTTCCACCAATGTTTTAAAAATGTTCCAACATAATCCACCATGTTCCACCAATGTTCCAAAAATGTTCCAACATGTTCTACCATGTTCCACCAATGTTCCAAAAATGTTCCAACATGGTCCACCATGTTTTACCAATGTTCCAAAAATGTTCCAACATGGTCCACCATTTTTGGAACATTGGTGGAACATGGTGGACCATGTTGGTTCCAAAAATGTTCCAACATGGTCCACCATGTTCCACTAATGTTCCACAAATGTTCATGATTATAAATTAAAAGTCATAGTTTGGTATTAACTATCTTTTATGAAACCAAAAGTAAATATTTACAAACACAACATATACAAATGAATATTAAACATATGTTATTTGTCAGTTCCAACATGTTCTACCAATGTTCCAAAAATGTTCCAACATGGTCCACCATGTTCCACCAATGTTCAAAAAATGTTCCAACATGGTCCACCATGTTCCACCAATGTTCCAAAAATGTTCCAACATGGTCTACCATGTTCCACCAATGTTCCAAAAATGTTCTAACATGGTCCACCATGTTCCACCAATGTTCCAAAAATGTTCCAACATGTTCCACCATGTTCCACCAATGTTCCAAAAATGTTCCAACATGGTCCACCATGTTCCACCAATGTTCCAAAAATGTTCCAACATGGTCCACCATGTTCCACTAATGTTCCAAAAATTTTCCAACATGGTCCACCATGTTCCACCAATGTTCCAAAATTGTTCCAACATGTTCTACCATGTTCCACCAATGTTCCAAAAATGTTCCAACATGGTCCACCATAGTCCACCATGTTCCACTAATGTTCCAAAAATGTTCCAACATGGTCCACCATGTTCCACCAATGTTCCAAAAATGTTCCAACATGGTCCACCATGTTCCACCATTGTTCCAAACATGTTCCAACATGTTCTACCATGTTCCACCAATTTTCCAAAAATGTTCCAACATGTTCTAACATGTTCCAACAATGTTCCAACATGGTCCACCATGTTCCACCAATGTTCCAAAAATATTCCAACATGTTCTACCATGTTCCACCAATGTCCCAAAAATGTTCCAACATGGTCCACCATGTTCCACCAATGTTCCAAAAATGTTCCAACATGGTTCACCATGTTCTAACAATGTTCCAAAAATGTTCCAACATGGTCCACCATGTTCCACCAATGTTCCAAAAATGTTCCAACATGGTCCAGCATGTTCTACCAATGTTCCAAAAATGTTCCAACATTGTCCACCATGTTCCATTAATGTTCCAACATGGTACACCATGTTCCACCAATGTTCCAAAAATGTTCATGATTATAAATTAAAAGTCATAGTTTGGTATTAACTATCTTTTATGAAACCAAAAGTAAATATTTACAAACACAACATAAACAAATGAATATTAAACATATGTTATTTGTCATCTTCCCCTTGAACTATTATTTGTCATCTTCTCCTTGAGCTTGGAGTCCTAATCTTTTTTTATAAATCTATTATTTCTTCTCTTTATACCCTTGTCTTTAATAGAAACTAAATAAGATCTGGGTTGTTGAAGTTTCTTCTCTACTACTCCTTTATCCCATGTTTTATTGAATACATCTTGAACCCATACTTCCTGCCCTTCAGTAAAGCTATCTTCACGGTTTAAAGACTTTCTATCATAATGTGACTTTTGTGCTTTCTGAGTTTCTATCATTTTTTCATAGATGCTGTCCTCAACAAGTTTGGGGTTTTATAGTTCTTCTCTCATTGGAATTTTACTTCTTAAGTGTCTGCTGTTAAGAAGCTGAGCTGGAGAAACTTCAAGGTTAGATATTGGGCTGTTTTTGTAGTTTAATAAGTATAACTGCAGATCTTGTTTTGTTTCTTGACATTTTTTTAACATTTCTTTCACTATTCCGACAGATTTTTCCAATGTCTTCATCACGTTTTCAACAGTTTCAACCACAGACTCATCTTTTATTGAGTTGTACAATTTCAAACCATCTGCCCCCAGTAGATTTTTCAGTCTGGCTAATTGAATTTCCTTACTTTCTTTCGTTGTTTTTGTAGCAATAAAGTAAATGTCGGTTTCTTTCTTAAACTGTTTAAATTTGTCTGAAACGTTTCCCTCCGATAGGTTCAGTGGATCTGGTTTATTGAACTCCATAATATTTAAACTTTACTTTCTCTTCTTCTATTTAAACTTTACGACTGCGCCATGATTATAAATTAAAAGTCATAGTTTGGAATTAACTATCTTTTATGAAACCAAAAGTAAATATTTACAAACACAACATAAACAAATGAATATTAAACATATGTTATTTGTCAGTTCCAACATGTTCTACCATGTTCTACCAATGTTCCAAAAATGTTCCAACATGGTCCACCATGTTCCACCAATGTTCCACCAATGTTCCAAAAATGTTTCAACATGGTCCACCATGTTCCACAAATGTTGCAAAAATGTTACAACTTGGTCCAACATGTTCCACCAATGTTCCAAAAATGTTCAAACATGGTCCACCATAATCCACTAATGTTCCAAAAATGTTCCAACATGTTCTACCATGTTCAACCAATTTCCCAAAATGTTCCAACATTGTCAACCATGTTCCACCAATGTTCCAAAAATGTTCAAACATGGTCCACCATGTTCCACCATTGTTCCAAAAATGTTCCAACATGTTCTACCATGTTCAACCAATTATCCAAAAAATGTTCCAACATGTTCTACCATGTTCCACCAATGTTCCAAAAATGTTCCAACATAATCCACCATGTTCCACCAATGTTCCAAAAATGTTCCAACATGGTCCACTATGTTCCACCAATGTTCCAAAAATGTTCCAACATGTTCTACCATGTTCCACCAATGTTTTAAAAATGTTCCAACATAATCCACCATGTTCCACCAATGTTCCAAAAATGTTCCAACATGTTCTACCATGTTCCACCAATGTTTTAAAAATGTTCCAACATAATCCACCATGTTCCACCAATGTTCCAAAAATGTTCCAACATGTTCTACCATGTTCCACCAATGTTCCAAAAATGTTCCAACATGGTCCACCATGTTCCACCAATGTTCCAAAAATGTTCCAACATGGTCCACCATGTTCCACCAATGTTCAAAAAATGTTCCAACATGGTCCACCTTGTTCCACCAATGTTCTAAAAATGTTCCAACATGGTCCACCATGTTCCACAAATGTTCCACCAATGTTCCAAAAATGTTTCAACATGATCCACCATGTTCCACAAATGTTGCAAAAATGTTCCAACATGGAATACATCTTGAACCCATACTTCGTGCCCTTCAGTAAAACTATTTTCACGGTTTAAAGACTTTCTATCATAATGTGACTTTTGTGCTTTCTGAGTTTCTATCATTTTTTCATAGATGCTGTCCTCAACAAGTTTGGGGTTTAATAGTTCTTCTCTCATTGGAATTTTACAATTTTACAATGGAGTTGTACAATTTCAAACCATCTGTCCCCAGTAGATTTTTCAGTCTGGCTAATTGAATTTCCTTACTTTCTTTCGTTGTTTTTGTAGCAATAAAGTAAATGTCGGTTTCTTCCTTTAACTGTTTAAATTTGTCTGAAATGTTTCCCTCCGATAGGTTCAGTGGATCTGGTTTATTGAACTCCATAATATTTAAACTTTACTTTCTCTTCTTATATTTAAACTTTACGACTGCGCCATGATTATAAATTAAAAGTCATAGTTTGGAATTAACTATCTTTTATGAAACCAAAAGTAAATATTTACAAACACAACATAAACAAATGAATATTAAACATATGTTATTTGTCAGTTCCAACATGTTCTACCATGTTCTACCAATGTTCCAAAAATGTTCCAACATGGTCCACCATGTTCCACCAATGTTCCAAAAATGTTCCAACATGGTCCACCATGTTTCACCAATGTTTCAAAAATGTTCCAACATGGTCCACCATGTTCTACCAATGTTCCAAAAATGTTCCAACATGGTCCACCATGTTCCACCAATGTTCCAAAATTATTCCAACATGTTCTACCATGTTCCACCAATGTTCCAAAAATGTTCCAACATGGTCCACCATAGTCCACCATGTTCCACCAATGTTCCAAAAATGTTCCAACATGGTCCACCATGTTCCACCAATGTTCCAAAAATGTTCCAACATGGTCCACCATGTTCCACCATTGTTCCAAACATGTTCCAACATGTTCTACCATGTTCCACCAATTTTCCAAAAATGTTCCAACATGTTCTAACATGTTCCACCAATGTTCCAACATGGTCCACCATGGTCCACCATGTTCCACCAATGTTCCAAAAATGTTCCAACATGGTCCACCATGTTCCACCAATGTTCCAACATGGTCCATCATGTTCTACCAATGTTCCAAAAATGTTCCAACATGGTCCACCATGTTCCACCAATGTTCCATCTTGTTCCATCAATGTTCCACCATTTTCAACAATGTTCAACCATGTTTAGAAAATGTTCCAACATGTTCTACCATGTTCCACTTAAGTTCAAAAAATGTTCCAACATGGTCCACCATGTTCCACCAATGTTCCAAAAATGTTCCAACATGTTCTACCATGTTCCACCAATGTTCCAAAAATGTTTCAACATGGTCCACCATGTTCCACCAATGTTCCAAAAATGTTCCAACATGGTTCACCATGTTCTACCAATGTTCCAAAAATGTTCTAACATGGTCCACCATGTTCCACCATTGTTTCAAAAATGTTCCAACATGTTCTACCATGTTCCACCAATTTTCCAAAAATGTTCCAACATGTTCTACCATGTTCCACCAATGTTCCAACATGGTCCACCATGTTCCACCAATGTTCCAAAAAGGTTTTAACATGTTCTACCATGTTCCACCAATGTTCCAAAAATGTTCCAACATGGTCCACCATGTTCCACCAATGTTCCAAAAATGTTCCAACATGGTTCACCATGTTCTAACAATGTTCCAAAAATGTTCTAACATGGTCCACCATGTTCCACCAATGTTCCAGAAATGTTCCAACATGTTCTACCATGTTCCACCAATGTTCCAAAAATGTTCCAACATGGTCCACCATGTTCTATTAATGTTCCAAAAATGTTCCAACATTGTCCACCATGTTCCACCAATGTTCCAACATGGTCCACCATGTTCCACCAATGATCCAAAAATGTCTATGATTATAAATTAAAAGTCATAGTTTGGTATTAACTATCTTTTATGAAACCAAAAGTAAATATTTACAAACACAACATAAACAAATGAATATTAAACATATGTTATTTGTCATCTTCCCCTTGAGCTATTATTTGTCATCTTCTCCTTGAGCTTGGAGTCCTAATCTTTTTTTATAAATCTATTATTTCTTCTCTTTATACCCTTGTCTTTAATAGAAACTAAATAAGATCTGGGTTGTTGAAGTTTCTTCTCTACTACTCCTTCATCCCATGTTTTATTGAATACATCTTGAACCCATACTTCCTGCCCTTCAGTAAAACTATTTTCACGGTTTAAAGACTTTCTATCATAATGTGACTTTTGTGCTTTCTGAGTTTCTATTATTTTTTCATAGATGCTGTCCTCAACATGTTTGGGGTTTAATAGTTCTTCTCTCATTGGAATTTTACAATTTTACAATGGAGTTGTACAATTTCAAACCATCTGTCCCCAGTAGATTTTTCAGTCTGGCTAATTGAATTTCCTTACTTTCTTTCGTTGTTTTTGTAGCAATAAAGTAAATGTCGGTTTCTTCCTTTAACTGTTTAAATTTGTCTGAAATGTTTCCCTCCGATAGGTTCAGTGGATCTGGTTTATTGAACTCCATAATATTTAAACTTTACTTTCTCTTCTTATATTTAAACTTTACGACTGCGCCATGATTATAAATTAAAAGTCATAGTTTGGAATTAACTATCTTTTATGAAACCAAAAGTAAATATTTACAAACACAACATAAACAAATGAATATTAAACATATGTTATTTGTCAGTTCCAACATGTTCTACCATGTTCAACCAATTATCCAAAAATGTACTAACATGTTCTACCATGTTCCACCAATGTTCCAAAAATGTTCCAACATAATCCACCATGTTCCACCATGTTCCACCAATGTTCCAAAAATGTTCCAACATGTTCTACCATGTTCCACCAATGTTTCAAAAATGTTCCAACATAATCCACCATGTTCCACCAATGTTCCAAAAATGTTCCAACATGTTCTACCATGTTCCACCAATGTTCCAAAAATGTTCCAACATGGTCCACCATGTTTCACCAAAGTTCATAAAATGTTCAAACATGGTCCACCATGTTCCACCAATGTTCCAAAAATGTTCCAACATGGTCCACCATGTTCCACCAATGTTCCATCTTGTTCCATCAATGTTCCACCATTTTCAACCATGTTCAACCATGTTCCAAAAATGTTCCAAAATGTTCTACCATGTTCCACCAAAGTTAAAAAAATGTTCCAACATGGTCCACCATGATCCACCAATGTTCCAAAAATGTTCCAACATGGTCCACCATGTTCCACCAATGTTCCAAAAATGTTCCAACATTGTTTACCATGTTCTACCAATGTTCTAACATGGTCCACCATGTTCCACCAATGTCCAAAAAATGTTCCAACATGGTCTACCATGTTCCACCAATGTTCCAAAAATGTTCCAACATGGTCTACTATAATCTACCAATGTTCCAAAAAGGTTCCAACATGTTCTACCATGTTCAACCAATTTCCCAAAATGTTCCAACATTGTCAACCATGTTCCATCAATGTTCCAACATGGTCCACCATGTTCCTCTAATGTTCCAAAAATGTTCCAACATGGTCCACCATGTTCCACCAATGTTCCAACATGGTCCACCATGTTCCACCAATGTTCCAAAAATGTTCCAACATGGTCTATCATGTTCAACCAATGTTCCAAAAATGTTCCAACATTGTCCACCATGTTCTACCAATGTTCCAAAAATGTTCCACCATGTTCCACCAATGTTCCAACATGGTCCACTATGTTCCACCAATGTTTCAAAAATGTTCCAACATGTTCTACCAGGTTCCACCAATGTTCCAAAAATGTTTCAACATGGTCCACCATGTTCCACCAATGTTCCAAAAATGTTCCAACATGGTTCGCCATGTTCTAACAATGTTCCAAAAATGTTCTAACATGGTCCACCATGTTCCACCATTGTTTCAAAAATGTTCCAACATGTTCTACCATGTTCCACCAATGTTCCAACATGGTCCACCATGTTCCACCAATGTTCCAAAAATGTTCCAACATGTTCTACCATGTTCCACCAATGTTCCAAAAATGTTCCAACATGGTCCACCATGTTCCACCAATGTTCCAAAAATGTTCCAACATGTCTCACCATGTTCTAACAATGTTCCAAAAATGTTCCAACATGGTCCACCATGTTCCACCAATGTTCCAAAAATGTTCCAACATGTTCTACCATGTTCCACCAATGTTCCAAAAATGTTCCAACATGGTCCACCATGTTCTACCAATGTTCCAAAAATGTTCCAACATTGTCCACCATGTTCCACCAATGTTCCAACATGGTCCACCATGTTCTACCAATGTTCCAAAAATGTTCCAACATTGTCCACCATGTTCCATTAATGTTCCAACATGGTACACCATGTTCCACCAATGTTCCAAAAATGTTCATGATTATAAATTTAAAGTCATAGTTTGGTATTAACTATCTTTTATGAAACCAAAAGTTAATATTTACAAACACAACATAAACAAATGAATATTAAACATATGTTATTTGTCATCTTCCCCTTGAACTATTATTTGTCATCTTCTCCTTGAGCTTGGAGTCCTAATCTTTTTTTATAAATCAATTATTTCTTCTCTTTATACCCTTGTCTTTAATAGAAACTAAATAAGATCTGGGTTGTTGAAGTTTCTTCTCTACTACTCCTTCATCCCATGTTTTATTGAATACATCTTGAACCCATACTTCCTGCCCTTCAGTAAAACTATTTTCACGGTTTAAAGACTTTCTATCATAATGTGACTTTTGTGCTTTCTGAGTTTCTATCATTTTTTCATAGATGCTGTCCTCAACAAGTTTGGGGTTTAATAGTTCTTCTCTTATTGGAATTTTACAATTTTACAATGGAGTTGTACAATTTCAAACCATCTGTCCCCAGTAGATTTTTCAGTCTGGCTAATTGAATTTCCTTACTTTCTTTCGTTGTTTTTGTAGCAATAAAGTAAATGTCGGTTTCTTCCTTTAACTGTTTAAATTTGTCTGAAATGTTTCCCTCCGATAGGTTCAGTGGATCTGGTTTATTGAACTCCATAATATTTAAACTTTACTTTCTCTTCTTATATTTAAACTTTACGACTGCGCCATGATTATAAATTAAAAGTCATAGTTTGGAATTAACTATCTTTTATGAAACCAAAAGTAAATATTTACAAACACAACATAAACAAATGAATATTAAACATATGTTATTTGTCAGTTCCAACATGTTCTACCATGTTCAACCAATTATCCAAAAATGTTCTAACATGTTCTACCATGTTCCACCAATGTTCCAAAAATGTTCCAACATAATCCACCATGTTCCACCAATGTTCCAAAAATGTTCCAACATGGTCCACCATGTTCCACCAATGTTCCAAAAATGTTCCAACATGGTCCACCATAATCCACTAATGTTCCAAAAATGTTCCAACATGTTCTACCATGTTCAACCAATTTCCCAAAATGTTCCAACATTGTCAACCATGTTCCACCAATGTTCCAAAAATGTTCAAACATGGTCCACCATGTTCCACCATTGTTCCAAAAATGTTCCAACATGTTCTACCATGTTCAACCAATTATCCAAAAAATGTTCCAACATGTTCTACCATGTTCCACCAATGTTCCAAAAATGTTCCAACATAATCCACCATGTTCCACCAATGTTCCAAAAATGTTCCAACATGGTCCACCATGTTCCACCAATGTTCCACCAATGTTCCAAAAATGTTCCAACATGTTCTACCATGTTCCACCAATGTTTTAAAAATGTTCCAACATAATCCACAATGTTCCACCAATGTTCCAAAAATGTTCCAACATGTTCTACCATGTTCCACCAATGTTCCAAAAATGTTCCAACATGGTCCACCATGTTCCACCAATGTTCCAAAAATGTTCCAACATGGTCCACCATGTTCCACCAATGTTCAAAAAATGTTCCAACATGGTCCACCTTGTTCCACCAATGTTCTAAAAATGTTCCAACATGGTCCACCATGTTCCACCAATGTTCCACCAATGTTCCAAAAATGTTTCAACATGGTCCACCATGTTCCACAAATGTTGCAAAAATGTTCCAACATGGAATACATCTTGAACCCATACTTCGTGCCCTTCAGTAAAACTATTTTCACGGTTTAAAGACTTTCTATCATAATGTGACTTTTGTGCTTTCTGAGTTTCTATCATTTTTTCATAGATGCTGTCCTCAACAAGTTTGGGGTTTAATAGTTCTTCTCTCATTGGAATTTTACAATTTTACAATGGAGTTGTACAATTTCAAACCATCTGTCCCCAGTAGATTTTTCAGTCTGGCTAATTGAATTTCCTTACTTTCTTTCGTTGTTTTTGTAGCAATAAAGTAAATGTCGGTTTCTTCCTTTAACTGTTTTAATTTGTCTGAAATGTTTCCCTCCGATAGGTTCAGTGGATCTGGTTTATTGAACTCCATAATATTTAAACTTTACTTTCTCTTCTTATATTTAAACTTTACGACTGCGCCATGATTATAAATTAAAAGTCATAGTTTGGAATTAACTATCTTTTATGAAACCAAAAGTAAATATTTACAAACACAACATAAACAAATGAATATTAAACATATGTTATTTATCAGTTCCAACATGTTCTACCATGTTCTACCAATGTTCCAAAAATGTTCCAACATGGTCCACCATGTTCCACCAATGTTCCAAAAATGTTCCAACATGGTCCACCATGTTCCACCAATGTTCCAAAAATGTTTCAACATGGTCCACCATGTTCCACAAATGTTGCAAAAATGTTCCAACATGGTCCACCATGTTCCACCAATGTTCCAAAAATGTTCCAACATGTTCTACCATGTTCCACCAATGTTCCAAAAATGTTCCAACATGACCACCATGTTTCACCAATGTTTCAAAAATGTTCCAACATGGTCCACCATGTTCTACCAATGTTCCAAAAATGTTCCAACGTGGTCCACCATGTTCCACCAATGTTCCAAAAATGTTCCAACATGGTCCACTATGTTCTACCAATGTTCCAAAAATGTTCCAACATGGTCCACCATGTTCCACCAATGTTCCAACATGGTTCATCATGTTCTACCAATGTTCTCAAAATGTTCCAACATGGTCCACCATGTTCCACCAATGTTCCATCTTGTTCCATCAATGTTCCACCATTTTCAACCATGTTCAACCATGTTTAAAAAATGTTCCAACATGTTCTACCATGTTCCACTAAAGTTCAAAAAATGTTCCAACATGGTCCACCATGTTCCACCAATGTTCCAAAAATGTTCCAACATGGTCCACCATGTTCCGCCATTGTTCCAAACATGTTCCAACATGTTCTACCATGTTCCACCAATTTTCCAAAAATGTTCCAACATGTTCTAACATGTTCCACCAATGTTCCAACATGGTCCACCATGTTCCACCAATGTTCCAAAAATGTTCCAACATGTTCTACCATGTTCCACCAATGTCCCAAAAATGTTCCAACATGGTCCACCATGTTCCACCAATGTTCCAAAAATGTTCCAACATGGTTCACCATGTTCTAACAATGTTCCAAAAATGTTCCAACATGGTCCACCATGTTCCACCAATGTTCCAAAAATGTTCCAACATGGTCCACCATGTTCTACCAATGTTCCAAAAATGTTCCAACATTGTCCACCATGTTCCATTAATGTTCCAACATGGTACACCATGTTCCACCAATGTTCCAAAAATGTTCATGATTATAAATTAAAAGTCATAGTTTGGTATTAACTATCTTTTATGAAACCAAAAGTAAATATTTACAAACACAACATAAACAAATGAATATTAAACATATGTTATTTGTCATCTTCCCCTTGAACTATTATTTGTCATCTTCTCCTTGAGCTTGGAGTCCTAATCTTTTTTTATAAATCAATTATTTCTTCTCTTTATACCCTTGTCTTTAATAGAAACTAAATAAGATCTGGGTTGTTGAAGTTTCTTCTCTACTACTCCTTCATCCCATGTTTTATTGAATACATCTTGAACCCATACTTCCTGCCCTTCAGTAAAGCTATCTTCACGGTTTAAAGACTTTCTATCATAATGTGACTTTTGTGCTTTCTGAGTTTCTATCATTTTTTCATAGATGCTGTCCTCAACAAGTTTGGGGTTTAATAGTTCTTCTCTCATTGGAATTTTACTTCTTAAGTGTCTGCTGTTAAGAAGCTGAGCTGGAGAAACTTCAAGGTTAGATATTGGGCTGTTTTTGTAGTTTAATAAGTATAACTGCAGATCTTGTTTTGTTTCTTGACATTTTTTTAACATTTCTTTCACTATTCCGACAGATTTTTCCAATGTCTTCATCACGTTTTCAACAGTTTCAACCACAGACTCATCTTTTATTGAGTTGTACAATTTCAAACCATCTGTCCCCAGTAGATTTTTCAGTCTGGCTAATTGAATTTCCTTACTTTCTTTCGTTGTTTTTGTAGCAATAAAGTAAATGTCGGTTTCTTTCTTAAACTGTTTAAATTTGTCTGAAACGTTTCCCTCCGATAGGTTCAGTGGATCTGGTTTATTGAACTCCATAATATTTAAACTTTACTTTCTCTTCTTCTATTTAAACTTTACGACTGCGCCATGATTATAAATTAAAAGTCATAGTTTGGAATTAACTATCTTTTATGAAACCAAAAGTAAATATTTACAAACACAACATAAACAAATGAATATTAAACATATGTTATTTGTCAGTTCCAACATGTTCTACCATGTTCTACCAATGTTCCAAAAATGTTCCAACATGGTCCACCATGTTCCACCAATGTTCCAAAAATGTTCCAACATGGTCCACCATGTTCCACCAATGTTCCAAAAATGTTTCAACATGGTCCACCATGTTCCACAAATGTTGCAAAAATGTTACAACATGGTCCACCATGTTCCACCAATGTTCCAAAAATGTTCCAACATGGTCCACCATAATCCACTAATGTTCCAAAAATGTTCCAACATGTTCTACCATGTTCAACCAATTTCCCAAAATGTTCCAACATTGTCAACCATGTTCCACCAATGTTCCAAAAATGTTCAAACATGGTCCACCATGTTCCACCATTGTTCCAAAAATGTTCCAACATGTTCTACCATGTTCAACCAATTATCCAAAAAATGTTCCAACATGTTCTACCATGTTCCACCAATGTTCCAAAAATGTTCCAACATAATCCACCATGTTCCACCAATGTTCCAAAAATGTTCCAACATGGTCCACCATGTTCCACCAATGTTCCAAAAATGTTCCAACATGTTCTACCATGTTCCACCAATGTTTTAAAAATGTTCCAACATAATCCACCATGTTCCACCAATGTTCCAAAAATGTTCCAACATGTTCTACCATGTTCCACCAATGTTCCAAAAATGTTCCAACATGGTCCACCATGTTTTACCAATGTTCCAAAAATGTTCCAACATGGTCCACCATTTTTGGAACATTGGTGGAACATGGTGGACCATGTTGGTTCCAAAAATGTTCCAACATGGTCCACCATGTTCCACTAATGTTCCAAAAATGTTCAAGATTATAAATTAAAAGTCATAGTTTGGTATTAACTATCTTTTATGAAACCAAAAGTAAATATTTACAAACACAACATAAACAAATGAATATTAAACATATGTTATTTGTCAGTTCCAACATGTTCTACCAATGTTCCAAAAATGTTCCAACATGGTCCACCATGTTCCACCAATGTTCCAAAAATGTTCCAACATGGTCCACCATGTTCCACCAATGTTCCAAAAATGTTCCAACATGGTCTACCATGTTCCACCAATGTTCCAAAAATGTTCTAACATGGTCCACCATGTTCCACCAATGTTCCAAAAATGTTCCAACATGGTCCACCATGTTCCACCAATGTTCCAAAAATGTTCCAACATGGTCCACCATGTTCCACCAATGTTCCAAAAATGTTCCAACATGGTCCACCATGTTCCACTAATGTTCCAAAAATTTTCCAACATGGTCCACCATGTTCCACCAATGTTCCAAAATTGTTCCAACATGTTCTACCATGTTCCACCAATGTTCCAAAAATGTTCCAACATGGTCCACCATAGTCCACCATGTTCCACCAATGTTCCAAAAATGTTCCAACATGGTCCACCATGTTCCACCAATGTTCCAAAAATGTTCCAACATGGTCCACCATGTTCCACCATTGTTCCAAACATGTTCCAACATGTTCTACCATGTTCCACCAATTTTCCAAAAATGTTCCAACATGTTCTAACATGTTCCAACAATGTTCCAACATGGTCCACCATGTTCCACCAATGTTCCAAAAATATTCCAACATGTTCTACCATGTTCCACCAATGTCCCAAAAATGTTCCAACATGGTCCACCATGTTCCACCAATGTTCCAAAAATGTTCCAACATGGTTCACCATGTTCTAACAATGTTCCAAAAATGTTCCAACATGGTCCACCATGTTCCACCAATGTTCCAAAAATGTTCCAACATGGTCCAGCATGTTCTACCAATGTTCCAAAAATGTTCCAACATTGTCCACCATGTTCCATTAATGTTCCAACATGGTACACCATGTTCCACCAATGTTCCAAAAATGTTCATGATTATAAATTAAAAGTCATAGTTTGGTATTAACTATCTTTTATGAAACCAAAAGTAAATATTTACAAACACAACATAAACAAATGAATATTAAACATATGTTATTTGTCATCTTCCCCTTGAACTATTATTTGTCATCTTCTCCTTGAGCTTGGAGTCCTAATCTTTTTTTATAAATCTATTATTTCTTCTCTTTATACCCTTGTCTTTAATAGAAACTAAATAAGATCTGGGTTGTTGAAGTTTCTTCTCTACTACTCCTTCATCCCATGTTTTATTGAATACATCTTGAACCCATACTTCCTGCCCTTCAGTAAAGCTATCTTCACGGTTTAAAGACTTTCTATCATAATGTGACTTTTGTGCTTTCTGAGTTTCTATCATTTTTCCATAGATGCTGTCCTCAACAAGTTTGGGGTTTTATAGTTCTTCTCTCATTGGAATTTTACTTCTTAAGTGTCTGCTGTTAAGAAGCTGAGCTGGAGAAACTTCAAGGTTAGATATTGGGCTGTTTTTGTAGTTTAATAAGTATAACTGCAGATCTTGTTTTGTTTCTTGACATTTTTTTAACATTTCTTTCACTATTCCGACAGATTTTTCCAATGTCTTCATCACGTTTTCAACAGTTTCAACCACAGACTCATCTTTTATTGAGTTGTACAATTTCAAACCATCTGTCCCCAGTAGATTTTTCAGTCTGGCTAATTGAATTTCCTTACTTTCTTTCGTTGTTTTTGTAGCAATAAAGTAAATGTCGGTTTCTTTCTTAAACTGTTTAAATTTGTCTGAAACGTTTCCCTCCGATAGGTTCAGTGGATCTGGTTTATTGAACTCCATAATATTTAAACTTTACTTTCTCTTCTTCTATTTAAACTTTACGACTGCGCCATGATTATAAATTAAAAGTCATAGTTTGGAATTAACTATCTTTTATGAAACCAAAAGTAAATATTTACAAACACAACATAAACAAATGAATATTAAACATATGTTATTTGTCAGTTCCAACATGTTCTACCATGTTCTACCAATGTTCCAAAAATGTTCCAACATGGTCCACCATGTTCCACCAATGTTCCAAAAATGTTCCAACATGGTCCACCATGTTCCACCAATGTTCCAAAAATGTTTCAACATGGTCCACCATGTTCCACAAATGTTGCAAAAATGTTACAACATGGTCCACCATGTTCCACCAATGTTCCAAAAATGTTCCAACATGGTCCACCATAATCCACTAATGTTCCAAAAATGTTCCAACATGTTCTACCATGTTCAACCAATTTCCCAAAATGTTCCAACATTGTCAACCATGTTCCACCAATGTTCCAAAAATGTTCAAACATGGTCCACCATGTTCCACCATTGTTCCAAAAATGTTCCAACATGTTCTACCATGTTCAACCAATTATCCAAAAAATGTTCCAACATGTTCTACCATGTTCCACCAATGTTCCAAAAATGTTCCAACATAATCCACCATGTTCCACCAATGTTCCAAAAATGTTCCAACATGGTCCACCATGTTCCACCAATGTTCCAAAAATGTTCCAACATGTTCTACCATGTTCCACCAATGTTTTAAAAATGTTCCAACATAATCCACCATGTTCCACCAATGTTCCAAAAATGTTCCAACATGTTCTACCATGTTCCACCAATGTTCCAAAAATGTTCCAACATGGTCCACCATGTTTTACCAATGTTCCAAAAATGTTCCAACATGGTCCACCATTTTTGGAACATTGGTGGAACATGGTGGACCATGTTGGTTCCAAAAATGTTCCAACATGGTCCACCATGTTCCACTAATGTTCCAAAAATGTTCAAGATTATAAATTAAAAGTCATAGTTTGGTATTAACTATCTTTTATGAAACCAAAAGTAAATATTTACAAACACAACATAAACAAATGAATATTAAACATATGTTATTTGTCAGTTCCAACATGTTCTACCAATGTTCCAAAAATGTTCCAACATGGTCCACCATGTTCCACCAATGTTCCAAAAATGTTCCAACATGGTCCACCATGTTCCACCAATGTTCCAAAAATGTTCCAACATGGTCTACCATGTTCCACCAATGTTCCAAAAATGTTCTAACATGGTCCACCATGTTCCACCAATGTTCCAAAAATGTTCCAACATGGTCCACCATGTTCCACCAATGTTCCAAAAATGTTCCAACATGGTCCACCATGTTCCACCAATGTTCCAAAAATGTTCCAACATGGTCCACCATGTTCCACTAATGTTCCAAAAATTTTCCAACATGGTCCACCATGTTCCACCAATGTTCCAAAATTGTTCCAACATGTTCTACCATGTTCCACCAATGTTCCAAAAATGTTCCAACATGGTCCACCATAGTCCACCATGTTCCACCAATGTTCCAAAAATGTTCCAACATGGTCCACCATGTTCCACCAATGTTCCAAAAATGTTCCAACATGGTCCACCATGTTCCACCATTGTTCCAAACATGTTCCAACATGTTCTACCATGTTCCACCAATTTTCCAAAAATGTTCCAACATGTTCTAACATGTTCCAACAATGTTCCAACATGGTCCACCATGTTCCACCAATGTTCCAAAAATATTCCAACATGTTCTACCATGTTCCACCAATGTCCCAAAAATGTTCCAACATGGTCCACCATGTTCCACCAATGTTCCAAAAATGTTCCAACATGGTTCACCATGTTCTAACAATGTTCCAAAAATGTTCCAACATGGTCCACCATGTTCCACCAATGTTCCAAAAATGTTCCAACATGGTCCAGCATGTTCTACCAATGTTCCAAAAATGTTCCAACATTGTCCACCATGTTCCATTAATGTTCCAACATGGTACACCATGTTCCACCAATGTTCCAAAAATGTTCATGATTATAAATTAAAAGTCATAGTTTGGTATTAACTATCTTTTATGAAACCAAAAGTAAATATTTACAAACACAACATAAACAAATGAATATTAAACATATGTTATTTGTCATCTTCCCCTTGAACTATTATTTGTCATCTTCTCCTTGAGCTTGGAGTCCTAATCTTTTTTTATAAATCTATTATTTCTTCTCTTTATACCCTTGTCTTTAATAGAAACTAAATAAGATCTGGGTTGTTGAAGTTTCTTCTCTACTACTCCTTCATCCCATGTTTTATTGAATACATCTTGAACCCATACTTCCTGCCCTTCAGTAAAGCTATCTTCACGGTTTAAAGACTTTCTATCATAATGTGACTTTTGTGCTTTCTGAGTTTCTATCATTTTTCCATAGATGCTGTCCTCAACAAGTTTGGGGTTTTATAGTTCTTCTCTCATTGGAATTTTACTTCTTAAGTGTCTGCTGTTAAGAAGCTGAGCTGGAGAAACTTCAAGGTTAGATATTGGGCTGTTTTTGTAGTTTAATAAGTATAACTGCAGATCTTGTTTTGTTTCTTGACATTTTTTTAACATTTCTTTCACTATTCCGACAGATTTTTCCAATGTCTTCATCACGTTTTCAACAGTTTCAACCACAGACTCATCTTTTATTGAGTTGTACAATTTCAAACCATCTGTCCCCAGTAGATTTTTCAGTCTGGCTAATTGAATTTCCTTACTTTCTTTCGTTGTTTTTGTAGCAATAAAGTAAATGTCGGTTTCTTTCTTAAACTGTTTAAATTTGTCTGAAACGTTTCCCTCCGATAGGTTCAGTGGATCTGGTTTATTGAACTCCATAATATTTAAACTTTACTTTCTCTTCTTCTATTTAAACTTTACGACTGCGCCATGATTATAAATTAAAAGTCATAGTTTGGAATTAACTATCTTTTATGAAACCAAAAGTAAATATTTACAAACACAACATAAACAAATGAATATTAAACATATGTTATTTGTCAGTTCCAACATGTTCTACCATGTTCTACCAATGTTCCAAAAATGTTCCAACATGGTCCACCATGTTCCGACAATGTTCCACCAATGTTCCAAAAATGTTTCAACATGGTCCACCATGTTCCACAAATGTTGCAAAAATGTTACAACTTGGTCCAACATGTTCCACCAATGTTCCAAAAATGTTCCAACATGGTCCACCATAATCCACTAATGTTCCAAAAATGTTCCAACATGTTCTACCATGTTCAACCAATTTCCCAAAATGTTCCAACATTGTCAACCATGTTCCACCAATGTTCCAAAAATGTTCAAACATGGTCCACCATGTTCCACCATTGTTCCAAAAATGTTCCAACATGTTCTACCATGTTCAACCAATTATCCAAAAAATGTTCCAACATGTTCTACCATGTTCCACCAATGTTCCAAAAATGTTCCAACATAATCCACCATGTTCCACCAATGTTCCAAAAATGTTCCAACATGGTCCACCATGTTCCACCAATGTTCCAAAAATGTTCCAACATGTTCTACCATGTTCCACCAATGTTTTAAAAATGTTCCAACATAATCCACCATGTTCCACCAATGTTCCAAAAATGTTCCAACATGTTCTACCATGTTCCACCAATGTTCCAAAAATGTTCCAACATGGTCCACCATGTTCCACCAATGTTCCAAAAATGTTCCAACATGGTCCACCATGTTCCACCAATGTTCAAAAAATGTTCCAACATGGTCCACCTTGTTCCACCAATGTTCTAAAAATGTTCCAACATGGTCCACCATGTTCCACCAATGTTCCACCAATGTTCCACCAATGTTCCAAAAATGTTTCAACATGGTCCACCATGTTCCACAAATGTTGCAAAAATGTTCCAACATGGAATACATCTTGAACCCATACTTCGTGCCCTTCAGTAAAACTATTTTCACGGTTTAAAGACTTTCTATCATAATGTGACTTTTGTGCTTTCTGAGTTTCTATCATTTTTTCATAGATGCTGTCCTCAACAAGTTTGGGGTTTAATAGTTCTTCTCTCATTGGAATTTTACAATTTTACAATGGAGTTGTACAATTTCAAACCATCTGTCCCCAGTAGATTTTTCAGTCTGGCTAATTGAATTTCCTTACTTTCTTTCGTTGTTTTTGTAGCAATAAAGTAAATGTCGGTTTCTTCCATAAACTGTTTAAATTTGTCTGAAATGTTTCCCTCCGATAGGTTCAGTGGATCTGGTTTATTGAACTCCATAATATTTAAACTTTACTTTCTCTTCTTATATTTAAACTTTACGACTGCGCCATGATTATAAATTAAAAGTCATAGTTTGGAATTAACTATCTTTTATGAAACCAAAAGTAAATATTTACAAACACAACATAAACAAATGAATACTAAACATATGTTATTTGTCAGTTCCAACATGTTCTACCATGTTCTACCAATGTTCCAAAAATGTTCCAACATGGTCCACCATGTTCCACCAATGTTCCAAAAATGTTCCAACATGGTCCACCATGTTCCACCAATGTTCCAAAAATGTTTCAACATGGTCCACCATGTTCCACAAATGTTGCAAAAATGTTCCAACATGGTCCACCATGTTCCACCAATGTTCCAAAAATGTTCCAACATGTTCTACCATGTTCCACCAATGTTCCAAAAATGTTCCAACATGGTCCACCATGTTTCACCAATGTTTCAAAAATGTTCCAACATGGTCCACCATGTTCTACCAATGTTCCAAAAATGTTCCAACATGGTCCACCATGTTCCACCAATGTTCCAAAATTATTCCAACATGTTCTACCATGTTCCACCAATGTTCCAAAAATGTTCCAACATGGTCCACCATAGTCCACCATGTTCCACCAATGTTCCAAAAATGTTCCAACATGGTCCACCATGTTCCACCAATGTTCCAAAAATGTTCCAACATGGTCCACCATGTTCCACCATTGTTCCAAACATGTTCCAACATGTTCTACCATGTTCCACCAATTTTCCAAAAATGTTCCAACATGTTCTAACATGTTCCAACAATGTTCCAACATGGTCCACCATGTTCCACCAATGTTCCAAAAATATTCCAACATGTTCTACCATGTTCCACCAATGTCCCAAAAATGTTCCAACATGGTCCACCATGTTCCACCAATGTTCCAAAAATGTTCCAACATGGTTCACCATGTTCTAACAATGTTACAAAAATGTTCATGATTATAAATTAAAAGTCATAGTTTGGTATTAACTATCTTTTATGACACCAAAAGTAAATATTTACAAACACAACATAAACAAATGAATATTAAACATATGTTATTTGTCAGTTCCAACATGTTCTACCATGTTCTACCAATGTTCCAAAAATGTTCCAACATGGTCCACCATGTTCCACCAATGTTCCACCAATGTTCCAAAAATGTTTCAACATGGTCCACCATGTTCCACAAATGTTGCAAAAATGTTACAACTTGGTCCACCATGTTCCACCAATGTTCCAAAAATGTTCCAACATGGTCCACCATAATCCACTAATGTTCCAAAAATGTTCCAACATGTTCTACCATGTTCAACCAATTTCCCAAAATGTTCCAACATTGTCAACCATGTTCCACCAATGTTCCAAAAATGTTCAAACATGGTCCACCATGTTCCACCATTGTTCCAAAAATGTTCCAACATGTTCTACCATGTTCAACCAATTATCCAAAAAATGTTCCAACATGTTCTACCATGTTCCACCAATGTTCCAAAAATGTTCCAACATAATCCACCATGTTCCACCAATGTTCCAAAAATGTTCCAACATGGTCCACCATGTTCCACCAATGTTCCAAAAATGTTCCAACATGTTCTACCATGTTCCACCAATGTTTTAAAAATGTTCCAACATAATCCGCCATGTTCTACCAATGTTCCAAAAATGTTCCAACATGTTCTACCATGTTCCACCAATGTTCCAAAAATGTTCCAACATGGTCCACCATGTTCCACCAATGTTCCAAAAATGTTCCAACATGGTCCACCATGTTCCACCAATGTTCAAAAAATGTTCCAACATGGTCCACCTTGTTACACCAATGTTCTAAAAATGTTCCAACATGGTCCACCATGTTCCACCAATGTTCCACCAATGTTCCAAAAATGTTTCAACATGGTCCACCATGTTCCACAAATGTTGCAAAAATGTTCCAACATGGAATACATCTTGAACCCATACTTCGTGCCCTTCAGTAAAACTATTTTCACGGTTTAAAGACTTTCTATCATAATGTGACTTTTGTGCTTTCTGAGTTTCTATCATTTTTTCATAGATGCTGTCCTCAACAAGTTTGGGGTTTAATAGTTCTTCTCTCATTGGAATTTTACAATTTTACAATGGAGTTGTACAATTTCAAACCATCTGTCCCCAGTAGATTTTTCAGTCTGGCTAATTGAATTTCCTTACTTTCTTTCGTTGTTTTTGTAGCAATAAAGTAAATGTCGGTTTCTTCCTTTAACTGTTTAAATTTGTCTGAAATGTTTCCCTCCGATAGGTTCAGTGGATCTGGTTTATTGAACTCCATAATATTTAAACTTTACTTTCTCTTCTTATATTTAAACTTTACGACTGCGCCATGATTATAAATTAAAGGTCATAGTTTGGAATTAACTATCTTTTATGAAACCAAAAGTAAATATTTACAAACACAACATAAACAAATGAATATTAAACATATGTTATTTGTCAGTTCCAACATGTTCTACCATGTTCTACCAATGTTCCAAAAATGTTCCAACATGGTCCACCATGTTCCACCAATGTTCCAGAAATGTTCCAACATGGTCCACCATGTTCCACCAATGTTCCAAAAATGTTTCAACATGGTCCACCATGTTCCACAAATGTTGCAAAAATGTTCCAACATGGTCCACCATGTTCCACCAATGTTCCAAAAATGTTCCAACATGTTCTACCATGTTCCACCAATGTTCCAAAAATGTTCCAACATGGTCCACCATGTTTCACCAATGTTTCAAAAATGTTCCAACATGGTCCACCATGTTCTACCAATGTTCCAAAAATGTTCCAACATGGTCCACCATGTTCCACCAATGTTCCAAAAATGTTCCAACATGGTCCACCATGTTCCACCAATGTTCCAAAAATGTTCCAACATGGTCCACCATGTTCCACCAATGTTCCAACATGGTCCATCATGTTCTACCAATGTTCCAAAAATGTTCCAACATGGTCCACCATGTTCCACCAATGTTCCATCTTGTTCCATCAATGTTCCACCATTTTCAACAATGTTCAACCATGTTTAGAAAATGTTCTAACATGTTCTACCATGTTCCACTTAAGTTCAAAAAATGTTCCAACATGGTCCACCATGTTCCACCAATGTCCCAAAAATGTTCCAACATGGTCCACCATGTTCCACCATTGTTCCAAACATGTTCCAACATGTTCTACCATGTTCCACCAATTTTCCAAAAATGTTCCAACATGTTCTAACATGTTCCACCAATGTTCCAACATGGTCCACCATGTTCCACCAATGTTCCAAAAATGTTCCAACATGTTCTACCATGTTCCACCAATGTTCCCAAAATGTTTCAACATGGTCCACCATGTTCCACCAATGTTCCAAAAATGTTCCAACATGGTTCACCATGTTCTACCAATGTTCCAAAAATGTTCTAACATGGTCCACCATGTTCCACCATTGTTTCAAAAATGTTCCAACATGTTCTACCATGTTCCACCAATTTTCCAAAAATGTTCCAACATGTTCTACCGTGTTCCACCAATGTTCCAACATGGTCCACCATGTTCCACCAATGTTCCAAAAAGGTTTTAACATGTTCTACCATGTTCCACCAATGTTCCAAAAATGTTCCAACATGGTCCACCATGTTCCACCAATGTTCCAAAAATGTTCCAACATGGTTCACCATGTTCTAACAATGTTCCAAAAATGTTCTAACATGGTCCACCATGTTCCACCAATGTTCCAAAAATGTTCCAACATGTTCTACCATGTTCCACCAATGTTCCAAAAATGTTCCAACATGGTCCACCATGTTCTACCAATGTTCCAAAAATGTTCCAACATTGTCCACCATGTTCCATTAATGTTCCAACATGGTACACCATGTTCCACCAATGTTCCAAAAATGTTCATGATTATAAATTAAAAGTCATAGTTTGGTATTAACTATCTTTTATGAAACCAAAAGTTAATATTTACAAACACAACATAAACAAATGAATATTAAACATATGTTATTTGTCATCTTCCCCTTGAGCTATTATTTGTCATCTTCTCCTTGAGCTTGGAGTCCTAATCTTTTTTTAATAAATCTATTATTTCTTCTCTTTATACCCTTGTCTTTAATAGAAACTAAATAAGATCTGGGTTGTTGAAGTTTCTTCTCTACTACTCCTTCATCCCATGTTTTATTGAATACATCTTGAACCCATACTTCCTGCCCTTCAGTAAAACTATTTTCACGGTTTAAAGACTTTCTATCATAATGTGACTTTTGTGCTTTCTGAGTTTCTATTATTTTTTCATAGATGCTGTCCTCAACAAGTTTGGGGTTTAATAGTTCTTCTCTCATTGGAATTTTACAATTTTACAATGGAGTTGTACAATTTCAAACCATCTGTCCCCAGTAGATTTTTCAGTCTGGCTAATTGAATTTCCTTACTTTCTTTTGTTGTTTTTGTAGCAATAAAGTAAATGTCGGTTTCTTCCTTTAACTGTTTAAATTTGTCTGAAATGTTTCCCTCCGATAGGTTCAGTGGATCTGGTTTATTGAACTCCATAATATTTAAACTTTACTTTCTCTTCTTATATTTAAACTTTACGACTGCGCCATGATTATAAATTAAAAGTCATAGTTTGGAATTAACTATCTTTTATGAAACCAAAAGTAAATATTTACAAACACAACATAAACAAATGAATATTAAACATATGTTATTTGTCAGTTCCAACATGTTCTACCATGTTCAACCAATTATCCAAAAATGTACTAACATGTTCTACCATGTTCCACCAATGTTCCAAAAATGTTCCAACATAATCCACCATGTTCCACCAATGTTCCAAAAATGTTCCAACATGGTCCACCATGTTCCACCAATGTTCCAAAAATGTTCCAACATGTTCTACCATGTTCCACCAATGTTTCAAAAATGTTCCAACATAATCCACCATGTTCCACCAATGTTCCAAAAATGTTCCAACATGTTCTACCATGTTCCACCAATGTTCCAAAAATGTTCCAACATGGTCCACCATGTTTCACCAAAGTTCATAAAATGTTCAAACATGGTCCACCATGTTCCACCAATGTTCCAAAAATGTTCCAACATGGTCCACCATGTTCCACCAATGTTCCATCTTGTTCCATCAATGTTCCACCATTTTCAACCATGTTCAACCATGTTCCAAAAATGTTCCAAAATGTTCTACCATGTTCCACCAAAGTTAAAAAAATGTTCCAACATGGTCCACCATGATCCACCAATGTTCCAAAAATGTTCCAACATGGTCCACCATGTTCCACCAATGTTCCAAAAATGTTCCAACATTGTTTACCATGTTCTACCAATGTTCTAACATGGTCCACCATGTTCCACCAATGTCCAAAAAATGTTCCAACATGGTCTACCATGTTCCACCAATGTTCCAAAAATGTTCCAACATGGTCTACTATAATCTACCAATGTTCCAAAAAGGTTCCAACATGTTCTACCATGTTCAACCAATTTCCCAAAATGTTCCAACATTGTCAACCATGTTCCATCAATGTTCCAACATGGTCCACCATGTTCCTCTAATGTTCCAAAAATGTTCCAACATGGTCCACCATGTTCCACCAATGTTCCAAAAATGTTCCAACATGGTCCACCATGTTCCACCAATGTTCCAAAAATGTTCCAACATGGTCTACCATGTTCCACCAATGTTCCAACATGGTCCACCATGTTCCACCAATGTTCCAAAAATGTTCCAACATGGTCTATCATGTTCAACCAATGTTCCAAAAATGTTCCAACATTGTCCACCATGTTCTACCAATGTTCCAAAAATGTTCCACCATGTTCCACCAATGTTCCAACATGGTCCACTATGTTCCACCAATGTTTCAAAAATGTTCCAACATGTTCTACCAGGTTCCACCAATGTTCCAAAAATGTTTCAACATGGTCCACCATGTTCCACCAATGTTCCAAAAATGTTCCAACATGGTTCACCATGTTCTAACAATGTTCCAAAAATGTTCTAACATGGTCCACCATGTTCCATTATTGTTTCAAAAATGTTCCAACATGTTCTACCATGTTCCACCAATGTTCCAACATGGTCCACCATGTTCCACCAATGTTCCAAAAATGTTCCAACATGTTCTACCATGTTCCACCAATGTTCCAAAAGTGTTCCAACATGGTCCACCATGTTCCACCAATGTTCCAAAAATGTTCCAACATGGTTCACCATGTTCTAACAATGTTCCAAAAATGTTCCAACATGGTCCACCATGTTCCACCAATGTTCCAAAAATGTTCCAACATGTTCTACCATGTTCCACCAATGTTCCAAAAATGTTCCAACATGGTCCACCATGTTCTACCAATGTTCCAAAAATGTTCCAACATTGTCCACCATGTTCCACCAATGTTCCAACATGGTCCACCATGTTCTACCAATGTTCCAAAAATGTTCCAACATTGTCCACCATGTTCCATTAATGTTCCAACATGGTACACCATGTTCCACCAATGTTCCAAAAATGTTCATGATTATAAATTAAAAGTCATAGTTTGGTATTAACTATCTTTTATGAAACCAAAAGTTAATATTTACAAACACAACATAAACAAATGAATATTAAACATATGTTATTTGTCATCTTCCCCTTGAACTATTATTTGTCATCTTCTCCTTGAGCTTGGAGTCCTAATCTTTTTTTATAAATCAATTATTTCTTCTCTTTATACCCTTGTCTTTAATAGAAACTAAATAAGATCTGGGTTGTTGAAGTTTCTTCTCTACTACTCCTTCATCCCATGTTTTATTGAATACATCTTGAACCCATACTTCCTGCCCTTCAGTAAAACTATTTTCACGGTTTAAAGACTTTCTATCATAATGTGACTTTTGTGCTTTCTGAGTTTCTATCATTTTTTCATAGATGCTGTCCTCAACAAGTTTGGGGTTTAATAGTTCTTCTCTTATTGGAATTTTACAATTTTACAATGGAGTTGTACAATTTCAAACCATCTGTCCCCAGTAGATTTTTCAGTCTGGCTAATTGAATTTCCTTACTTTCTTTCGTTGTTTTTGTAGCAATAAAGTAAATGTCGGTTTCTTCCTTTAACTGTTTAAATTTGTCTGAAATGTTTCCCTCCGATAGGTTCAGTGGATCTGGTTTATTGAACTCCATAATATTTAAACTTTACTTTCTCTTCTTATATTTAAACTTTACGACTGCGCCATGATTATAAATTAAAAGTCATAGTTTGGAATTAACTATCTTTTATGAAACCAAAAGTAAATATTTACAAACACAACATAAACAAATGAATATTAAACATATGTTATTTGTCAGTTCCAACATGTTCTACCATGTTCAACCAATTATCCAAAAATGTTCTAACATGTTCTACCATGTTCCACCAATGTTCCAAAAATGTTCCAACATAATCCACCATGTTCCACCAATGTTCCAAAAATGTTCCAACATGGTCCACCATGTTCCACCAATGTTCCAAAAATGTTCCAACATGGTCCACCATAATCCACTAATGTTCCAAAAATGTTCCAACATGTTCTACCATGTTTAACCAATTTGCCAAAATGTTCCAACATTGTCAACCATGTTCCACCAATGTTCCAAAAATGTTCAAACATGGTCCACCATGTTCCACCATTGTTCCAAAAATGTTCCAACATGTTCTACCATGTTCAACCAATTATCCAAAAAATGTTCCAACATGTTCTACCATGTTCCACCAATGTTCCAAAAATGTTCCAACATAATCCACCATGTTCCACCAATGTTCCAAAAATGTTCCAACATGGTCCACCATGTTCCACCAATGTTCCACCAATGTTCCAAAAATGTTCCAACATGTTCTACCATGTTCCACCAATGTTTTAAAAATGTTCCAACATAATCCACCATGTTCCACCAATGTTCCAAAAATGTTCCAACATGTTCTACCATGTTCCACCAATGTTCCAAAAATGTTCCAACATGGTCCACCATGTTCCACCAATGTTCCAAAAATGTTCCAACATGGTCCACCATGTTCCACCAATGTTCAAAAAATGTTCCAACATGGTCCACCTTGTTCCACCAATGTTCTACAAATGTTCCAACATGGTCCACCATGTTCCACCAATGTTCCACCAATGTTCCAAAAATGTTTCAACATGGTCCACCATGTTCCACAAATGTTGCAAAAATGTTCCAACATGGAATACATCTTGAACCCATACTTCGTGCCCTTCAGTAAAACTATTTTCACTGTTTAAAGACTTTCTATCATAATGTGACTTTTGTGCTTTCTGAGTTTCTATCATTTTTTCATAGATGCTGTCCTCAACAAGTTTGGGGTTTAATAGTTCTTCTCTCATTGGAATTTTACAATTTTACAATGGAGTTGTACAATTTCAAACCATCTGTCCCCAGTAGATTTTTCAGTCTGGCTAATTGAATTTCCTTACTTTCTTTCGTTGTTTTTGTAGCAATAAAGTAAATGTCGGTTTCTTCCTTTAACTGTTTAAATTTGTCTGAAATGTTTCCCTCCGATAGGTTCAGTGGATCTGGTTTATTGAACTCCATAATATTTAAACTTTACTTTCTCTTCTTATATTTAAACTTTACGACTGCGCCATGATTATAAATTAATAGTCATAGTTTGGAATTAACTATCTTTTATGAAACCAAAAGTAAATATTTACAAACACAACATAAACAAATGAATATTAAACATATGTTATTTGTCAGTTCCAACATGTTCTACCATGTTCTACCAATGTTCCAAAAATGTTCCAACATGGTCCACCATGTTCCACCAATGTTCCAAAAATGTTCCAACATGGTCCACCATGTTCCACCAATGTTCCAAAAATGTTTCAACATGGTCCACCATGTTCCACAAATGTTGCAAAAATGTTCCAACATGGTCCACCATGTTCCACCAATGTTCCAAAAATGTTCCAACATGTTCTACCATGTTCCACCAATGTTCCAAAAATGTTCCAACATGGTCCACCATGTTTCACCAATGTTTCAAAAATGTTCCAACATGGTCCACCATGTTCTACCAATGTTCCAAAAATGTTCCAACGTGGTCCACCATGTTCCACCAATGTTCCAAAAATGTTCCAACATGGTCCACTATGTTCTACCAATGTTCCAAAAATGTTCCAACATGGTCCACCATGTTCCACCAATGTTCCAACATGGTCCATCATGTTCTACCAATGTTCCAAAAATGTTCCAACATGGTCCACCATGTTCCACCAATGTTCCATCTTGTTCCATCAATGTTCCACCATTTTCAACCATGTTCAACCATGTTTAAAAAATGTTCCAAAATGTTCTACCATGTTCCACTAAAGTTCAAAAAATGTTCCAACATGGTCCACCATGTTCCACCAATGTTCCAAAAATGTTCCAACATGGTCCACCATGTTCCACCATTGTTCCAAACATGTTCCAACATGTTCTACCATGTTTCACCAATTTTCCAAAAATGTTCCAACATGTTCTAACATGTTCCACCAATGTTCCAACATGGTCCACCATGTTCCACCAATGTTCCAAAAATGTTCCAACATGTTCTACCATGTTCCACCAATGTCCCAAAAATGTTCCAACATGGTCCACCATGTTCCACCAATGTCCAAAAAATGTTCCAACATGGTTCACCATGTTCTAACAATGTTCCAAAAATGTTCCAACATGGTCCACCATGTTCCACCAATGTTCCAAAAATGTTCCAACATGGTCCACCATGTTCTACCAATGTTCCAAAAATGTTCCAACATTGTCCACCATGTTCCATTAATGTTCCAACATGGTACACCATGTTCCACCAATGTTCCAAAAATGTTCATGATTATAAATTAAAAGTCATAGTTTGGTATTAACTATCTTTTATGAAACCAAAAGTAAATATTTACAAACACAACATAAACAAATGAATATTAAACATATGTTATTTGTCATCTTCCCCTTGAACTATTATTTGTCATCTTCTCCTTGAGCTTGGAGTCCTAATCTTTTTTTATAAATCAATTATTTCTTCTCTTTATACCCTTGTCTTTAATAGAAACTAAATAAGATCTGGGTTGTTGAAGTTTCTTCTCTACTACTCCTTCATCCCATGTTTTTTTGAATACATCTTGAACCCATACTTCCTGCCCTTCAGTAAAGCTATCTTCACGGTTTAAAGACTTTCTATCATAATGTGACTTTTGTGCTTTCTGAGTTTCTATCATTTTTTCATAGATGCTGTCCTCAACAAGTTTGGGGTTTAATAGTTCTTCTCTCATTGGAATTTTACTTCTTAAGTGTCTGCTGTTAAGAAGCTGAGCTGGAGAAACTTCAAGGTTAGATATTGGGCTGTTTTTGTAGTTTAATAAGTATAACTGCAGATCTTGTTTTGTTTCTTGACATTTTTTTAACATTTCTTTCACTATTCTGACAGATTTTTCCAATGTCTTCATCACGTTTTCAACAGTTTCAACCACAGACTCATCTTTTATTGAGTTGTACAATTTCAAACCATCTGTCTCCTGTAGATTTTTCAGTCTGGCTAATTGAATTTCCTTACTTTCTTTCGTTGTTTTTGTAGCAATAAAGTAAATGTCGGTTTCTTTCTTAAACTGTTTAAATTTGTCTGAAACGTTTCCCTCCGATAGGTTCAGTGGATCTGGTTTATTGAACTCCATAATATTTAAACTTTACTTTCTCTTCTTCTATTTAAACTTTACGACTGCGCCATGATTATAAATTAAAAGTCATAGTTTGGAATTAACTATCTTTTATGAAACCAAAAGTAAATATTTACAAACACAACATAAACAAATGAATATTAAACATATGTTATTTGTCAGTTCCAACATGTTCTACCATGTTCTACCAATGTTCCAAAAATGTTCCAACATGGTCCACCATGTTCCACCAATGTTCCAAAAATGTTCCAACATGGTCCACCATGTTCCACCAATGTTCCAAAAATGTTTCAACATGGTCCACCATGTTCCACAAATGTTGCAAAAATGTTACAACATGGTCCACCATGTTCCACCAATGTTCCAAAAATGTTCCAACATGGTCCACCATAATCCACTAATGTTCCAAAAATGTTCCAACATGTTCTACCATGTTCAACCAATTTCCCAAAATGTTCCAACATTGTCAACCATGTTCCACCAATGTTCCAAAAATGTTCAAACATGGTCCACCATGTTCCACCGTTGTTCCAAAAATGTTCCAACATGTTCTACCATGTTCAACCAATTATCCAAAAAATGTTCCAACATGTTCTACCATGTTCCACCAATGTTCCAAAAATGTTCCAACATAATCCACCATGTTCCACCAATGTTCCAAAAATGTTCCAACATGGTCCACCATGTTCCACCAATGTTCCAAAAATGTTCCAACATGTTCTACCATGTTCCACCAATGTTTTAAAAATGTTCCAACATAATCCACCATGTTCCACCAATGTTCCAAAAATGTTCCAACATGTTCTACCATGTTCCACCAATGTTCCAAAAATGTTCCAACATGGTCCACCATGTTTTACCAATGTTCCAAAAATGTTCCAACATGGTCCACCATTTTTGGAACATTGGTGGAACATGGTGGACCATGTTGGTTCCAAAAATGTTCCAACATGGTCCACCATGTTCCACTAATGTTCCAAAAATGTTCATGATTATAAATTAAAAGTCATAGTTTGGTATTAACTATCTTTTATGAAACCAAAAGTAAATATTTACAAACACAACATAAACAAATGAATATTAAACATATGTTATTTGTCAGTTCCAACATGTTCTACCAATGTTCCAAAAATGTTCCAACATGGTCCACCATGTTCCACCAATGTTCCAAAAATGTTCCAACATGGTCCACCATGTTCCACCAATGTTCCAAAAATGTTCCAACATGGTCTACCATGTTCCACCAATGTTCCAAAAATGTTCTAACATGGTCCACCATGTTCCACCAATGTTCCAAAAATGTTCCAACATGGTCCACCATGTTCCACCAATGTTCCAAAAATGTTCCAACATGGTCCACTATGTTCCACCAATGTTCCAAAAATGTTCCAACATGGTCCACCATGTTCCACTAATGTTCCAAAAATTTTCCAACATGGTCCACCATGTTCCACCAATGTTCCAAAATTGTTCCAACATGTTCTACCATGTTCCACCAATGTTCCAAAAATGTTCCAACATGGTCCACCATAGTCCACCATGTTCCACCAATGTTCCAAAAATGTTCCAACATGGTCCACCATGTTCCACCAATGTTCCAAAAATGTTCCAACATGGTCCACCATGTTCCACCATTGTTCCAAACATGTTCCAACATGTTCTACCATGTTCCACCAATTTTCCAAAAATGTTCCAACATGTTCTAACATGTTCCAACAATGTTCCAACATGGTCCACCATGTTCCACCAATGTTCCAAAAATATTCCAACATGTTCTACCATGTTCCACCAATGTCCCAAAAATGTTCCAACATGGTCCACCATGTTCCACCAATGTTCCAAAAATGTTCCAACATGGTTCACCATGTTCTAACAATGTTCCAAAAATGTTCCAACATGGTCCACCATGTTCCACCAATGTTCCAAAAATGTTCCAACATGGTCCAGCATGTTCTACCAATGTTCCAAAAATGTTCCAACATTGTCCACCATGTTCCATTAATGTTCCAACATGGTACACCATGTTCCACCAATGTTCCAAAAATGTTCATGATTATAAATTAAAAGTCATAGTTTGGTATTAACTATCTTTTATGAAACCAAAAGTAAATATTTACAAACACAACATAAACAAATGAATATTAAACATATGTTATTTGTCATCTTCCCCTTGAACTATTATTTGTCATCTTCTCCTTGAGCTTGGAGTCCTAATTTTTTTTTATAAATCTATTATTTCTTCTCTTTATACCCTTGTCTTTAATAGAAACTAAATAAGATCTGGGTTGTTGAAGTTTCTTCTCTACTACTCCTTCATCCCATGTTTTATTGAATACATCTTGAACCCATACTTCCTGCCCTTCAGTAAAGCTATCTTCATGGTTTAAAGACTTTCTATCATAATGTGACTTTTGTGCTTTCTGAGTTTCTATCATTTTTTCATAGATGCTGTCCTCAACAAGTTTGGGGTTTTATAGTTCTTCTCTCATTGGAATTTTACTTCTTAAGTGTCTGCTGTTAAGAAGCTGAGCTGGAGAAACTTCAAGGTTAGATATTGGGCTGTTTTTGTAGTTTAATAAGTATAACTGCAGATCTTGTTTTGTTTCTTGACATTTTTTTAACATTTCTTTCACTATTCCGACAGATTTTTCCAATGTCTTCATCACGTTTTCAACAGTTTCAACCACAGACTCATCTTTTATTGAGTTGTACAATTTCAAACCATCTGCCCCCAGTAGATTTTTCAGTCTGGCTAATTGAATTTCCTTACTTTCTTTCGTTGTTTTTGTAGCAATAAAGTAAATGTCGGTTTCTTTCTTAAACTGTTTAAATTTGTCTGAAACGTTTCCCTCCGATAGGTTCAGTGGATCTGGTTTATTGAACTCCATAATATTTAAACTTTACTTTCTCTTCTTCTATTTAAACTTTACGACTGCGCCATGATTATAAATTAAAAGTCATAGTTTGGAATTAACTATCTTTTATGAAACCAAAAGTAAATATTTACAAACACAACATAAACAAATGAATATTAAACATATGTTATTTGTCAGTTCCAACATGTTCTACCATGTTCTACCAATGTTCCAAAAATGTTCCAACATGGTCCACCATGTTCCACCAATGTTCCACCAATGTTCCAAAAATGTTTCAACATGGTCCACCATGTTCCACAAATGTTGCAAAAATGTTACAACTTGGTCCAACATGTTCCACCAATGTTCCAAAAATGTTCCAACATGGTCCACCATAATCCACTAATGTTCCAAAAATGTTCCAACATGTTCTACCATGTTCAACCAATTTCCCAAAATGTTCCAACATTGTCAACCATGTTCCACCAATGTTCCAAAAATGTTCCAACATGTTCTACCATGTTCCACCAATGTTTTAAAAATGTTCCAACATAATCCACCATGTTCCACCAATGTTCCAAAAATGTTCCAACATGTTCTACCATGTTCCACCAATGTTCCAAAAATGTTCCAACATGGTCCACCATGTTCCACCAATGTTCCAAAAATGTTCCAACATGGTCCACCATGTTCCACTAATGTTCCAAAAATGTTCCAACATGTTCTACCATGTTCCACCAATGTTCCAAAAATGTTCCAACATGTTCTACCATGTTCCACCAATGTTCCAAAAATGTTCCAACATGGTCCACCATGTTCCACCAATGTTCCAAAAATGTTCCAACATGGTCCACCATGTTCCACCAATGTTCAAAAAATGTTCCAACATGGTCCACCTTGTTCCACCAATGTTTAAAAATGTTCCAACATGGTCCACCATGTTCCACCAATGTTCCACCAATGTTCCAAAAATGTTTCAACATGGTCCACCATGTTCCACAAATGTTGCAAAAATGTTCCAACATGGAATACATCTTGAACCCATACTTCGTGCCCTTCAGTAAAACTATTTTCACGGTTTAAAGACTTTCTATCATAATGTGACTTTTGTGCTTTCTGAGTTTCTATCATTTTTTCATAGATGCTGTCCTCAACAAGTTTGGGGTTTAATAGTTCTTCTCTCATTGGAATTTTACAATTTTACAATGGAGTTGTACAATTTCAAACCATCTGTCCCCAGTAGATTTTTCAGTCTGGCTAATTGAATTTCCTTACTTTCTTTCGTTGTTTTTGTAGCAATAAAGTAAATGTCGGTTTCTTCCTTTAACTGTTTAAATTTGTCTGAAATGTTTCCCTCCGATAGGTTCAGTGGATCTGGTTTATTGAACTCCATAATATTTAAACTTTACTTTCTCTTCTTCTATTTAAACTTTACGACTGCGCCATGATTATAAATTAAAAGTCATAGTTTGGAATTAACTATCTTTTATGAAACCAAAAGTAAATATTTACAAACACAACATAAACAAATGAATATTAAACATATGTTATTTGTCAGTTCCAACATGTTCTACCATGTTCTACCAATGTTCCAAAAATGTTCCAACATGGTCCACCATGTTCCACCAATGTTCCACCAATGTTCCAAAAATGTTTCAACATGGTCCACCATGTTCCACAAATGTTGCAAAAATGTTACAACTTGGTCCACCATGTTCCACCAATGTTCCAAAAATGTTCCAACATGGTCCACCATAATCCACTAATGTTCCAAAAATGTTCCAACATGTTCTACCATGTTCAACCAATTTCCCAAAATGTTCCAACATTGTCAACCATGTTCCACCAATGTTCCAAAAATGTTCAAACATGGTCCACCATGTTCCACCATTGTTCCAAAAATGTTCCAACATGTTCTACCATGTTCAACCAATTATCCAAAAAATGTTCCAACATGTTCTACCATGTTCAACCAATTTCCCAAAATGTTCCAACATAATCCACCATGTTCCACCAATGTTCCAAAAATGTTCCAACATGGTCCACCATGTTCCACCAATGTTCCAAAAATGTTCCAACATGTTCTACCATGTTCCACCAATGTTTTAAAAATGTTCCAACATAATCCACCATGTTCCACCAATGTTCCAAAAATGTTCCAACATGTTCTACCATGTTCCACCAATGTTCCAAAAATGTTCCAACATGGTCCACCATGTTCCACCAATGTTCCAAAAATGTTCCAACATGGTCCACCATGTTCCACCAATGTTCAAAAAATGTTCCAACATGGTCCACCTTGTTCCACCAATGTTTAAAAATGTTCCAACATGGTCCACCATGTTCCACCAATGTTCCACCAATGTTCCAAAAATGTTTCAACATGGTCCACCATGTTCCACAAATGTTGCAAAAATGTTCCAACATGGAATACATCTTGAACCCATACTTCGTGCCCTTCAGTAAAACTATTTTCACGGTTTAAAGACTTTCTATCATAATGTGACTTTTGTGCTTTCTGAGTTTCTATCATTTTTTCATAGATGCTGTCCTCAACAAGTTTGGGGTTTAATAGTTCTTCTCTCATTGGAATTTTACAATTTTACAATGGAGTTGTACAATTTCAAACCATCTGTCCCCAGTAGATTTTTCAGTCTGGCTAATTGAATTTCCTTACTTTCTTTCGTTGTTTTTGTAGCAATAAAGTAAATGTCGGTTTCTTCCTTTAACTGTTTAAATTTGTCTGAAATGTTTCCCTCCGATAGGTTCAGTGGATCTGGTTTATTGAACTCCATAATATTTAAACTTTACTTTCTCTTCTTCTATTTAAACTTTACGACTGCGCCATGATTATAAATTAAAAGTCATAGTTTGGAATTAACTATCTTTTATGAAACCAAAAGTAAATATTTACAAACACAACATAAACAAATGAATATTAAACATATGTTATTTGTCAGTTCCAACATGTTCTACCATGTTCTACCAATGTTCCAAAAATGTTCCAACATGGTCCACCATGTTCCACCAATGTTCCACCAATGTTCCAAAAATGTTTCAACATGGTCCACCATGTTCCACAAATGTTGCAAAAATGTTACAACTTGGTCCACCATGTTCCACCAATGTTCCAAAAATGTTCCAACATGGTCCACCATAATCCACTAATGTTCCAAAAATGTTCCAACATGTTCTACCATGTTCAACCAATTTCCAAAAATGTTCCAACATTGTCAACCATGTTCCACCAATGTTCCAAAAATGTTCAAACATGGTCCACCATGTTCCACCATTGTTCCAAAAATGTTCCAACATGTTCTACCATGTTCAACCAATTATCCAAAAAATGTTCCAACATGTTCTACCATGTTCAACCAATTTCCCAAAATGTTCCAACATTGTCAACCATGTTCCACCAATGTTCCAAAAATGTTCCAACATGGTCCACCATGTTCCACCAATGTTCCAAAAATGTTCCAACATGGTCCAGCATGTTCTACCAATGTTCCAAAAATGTTCCAACATTGTCCACCATGTTCCATTAATGTTCCAACATGGTACACCATGTTCCACCAATGTTCCAAAAATGTTCATGATTATAAATTAAAAGTCATAGTTTGGTATTAACTATCTTTTATGAAACCAAAAGTAAATATTTACAAACACAACATAAACAAATGAATATTAAACATATGTTATTTGTCATCTTCCCCTTGAACTATTATTTGTCATCTTCTCCTTGAGCTTGGAGTCCTAATCTTTTTTTATAAATCTATTATTTCTTCTCTTTATACCCTTGTCTTTAATAGAAACTAAATAAGATCTGGGTTGTTGAAGTTTCTTCTCTACTACTCCTTCATCCCATGTTTTATTGAATACATCTTGAACCCATACTTCCTGCCCTTCAGTAAAGCTATCTTCACGGTTTAAAGACTTTCTATCATAATGTGACTTTTGTGCTTTCTGAGTTTCTATCATTTTTTCATAGATGCTGTAGTTTGGGGTTTTATAGTTCTTCTCTCATTGGAATTTTACTTCTTAAGTGTCTGCTGTTAAGAAGCTGAGCTGGAGAAACTTCAAGGTTAGATATTGGGCTGTTTTTGTAGTTTAATAAGTATAACTGCAGATCTTGTTTTGTTTCTTGACATTTTTTTAACATTTCTTTCACTATTCCGACAGATTTTTCCAATGTCTTCATCACGTTTTCAACAGTTTCAACCACAGACTCATCTTTTATTGAGTTGTACAATTTCAAACCATCTGCCCCCAGTAGATTTTTCAGTCTGGCTAATTGAATTTCCTTACTTTCTTTCGTTGTTTTTGTAGCAATAAAGTAAATGTCGGTTTCTTTCTTAAACTGTTTAAATTTGTCTGAAACGTTTCCCTCCGATAGGTTCAGTGGATCTGGTTTATTGAACTCCATAATATTTAAACTTTACTTTCTCTTCTTCTATTTAAACTTTACGACTGCGCCATGATTATAAATTAAAAGTCATAGTTTGGAATTAACTATCTTTTATGAAACCAAAAGTAAATATTTACAAACACAACATCAACAAATGAATATTAAACATATGTTATTTGTCAGTTCCAACATGTTCTACCATGTTCTACCAATGTTCCAAAAATGTTCCAACATGGTCCACCATGTTCCACCAATGTTCCACCAATGTTCCAAAAATGTTTCAACATGGTCCACCATGTTCCACAAATGTTGCAAAAATGTTACAACTTGGTCCAACATGTTCCACCAATGTTCCAAAAATGTTCCAACATGGTCCACCATAATCCACTAATGTTCCAAAAATGTTCCAACATGTTCTACCATGTTCAACCAATTTCCCAAAATGTTCCAACATTGTCAACCATGTTCCACCAATGTTCCAAAAATGTTCAAACATGGTCCACCATGTTCCACCATTGTTCCAAAAATGTTCCAACATGTTCTACCATGTTCAACCAATTATCCAAAAAATGTTCCAACATGTTCTACCATGTTCCACCAATGTTCCAAAAATGTTCCAACATAATCCACCATGTTCCACCAATGTTCCAAAAATGTTCCAACATGGTCCACCATGTTCCACCAATGTTCCAAAAATGTTCCAACATGTTCTACCATGTTCCACCAATGTTTTAAAAATGTTCCAACATAATCCACCATGTTCCACCAATGTTCCAAAAATGTTCCAACATGTTCTACCATGTTCCACCAATGTTTCAAAAATGTTCCAACATGGTCCACCATGTTCCACCAATGTTCCAAAAATGTTCCAACATGGTCCACCATGTTCCACCAATGTTCAAAAAATGTTCCAACATGGTCCACCTTGTTCCACCAATGTTCTAAAAATGTTCCAACATGGTCCACCATGTTCCACCAATGTTCCACCAATGTTCCAAAAATGTTTCAACATGGTCCACCATGTTCCACAAATGTTGCAAAAATGTTCCAACATGGAATACATCTTGAACCCATACTTCGTGCCCTTCAGTAAAACTATTTTCACGGTTTAAAGACTTTCTATCATAATGTGACTTTTGTGCTTTCTGAGTTTCTATCATTTTTTCATAGATGCTGTCCTCAACAAGTTTGGGGTTTAATAGTTCTTCTCTCATTGGAATTTTACAATTTTACAATGGAGTTGTACAATTTCAAACCATCTGTCCCCAGTAGATTTTTCAGTCTGGCTAATTGAATTTCCTTACTTTCTTTCGTTGTTTTTGTAGCAATAAAGTAAATGTCGGTTTCTTCCTTTAACTGTTTAAATTTGTCTGAAATGTTTCCCTCCGATAGGTTCAGTGGATCTGGTTTATTGAACTCCATAATATTTAAACTTTACTTTCTCTTCTTATATTTAAACTTTACGACTGCGCCATGATTATAAATTAAAAGTCATAGTTTGGAATTAACTATCTTTTATGAAACCAAAAGTAAATATTTACAAACACAACATAAACAAATGAATATTAAACATATGTTATTTGTCAGTTCCAACATGTTCTACCATGTTCTACCAATGTTCCAAAAATGTTCCAACATGGTCCACCATGTTCCACCAATGTTCCAAAAATGTTCCAACATGGTCCACCATGTTCCACCAATGTTCCAAAAATGTTTCAACATGGTCCACCATGTTCCACAAATGTTGCAAAATATTCCAACATGGTCCACCATGTTCCACCAATGTTCCAAAAATGTTCCAACATGTTCTACCATGTTCCACCAATGTTCCAAAAATGTTCCAACATGGTCCACCATGTTTCACCAATGTTTCAAAAATGTTCCAACATGGTCCACCATGTTCCACCAATGTTCCAAAAATGTTCCAACATGGTCCACCATGTTCCACCAATGTTCCAACATGGTCCATCATGTTCTACCAATGTTCCAAAAATGTTCCAACATGGTCCACCATGTTCCACCAATGTTCCATCTTGTTCCATCAATGTTCCACCATTTTCAACAATGTTCAACCATGTTTAGAAAATGTTCCAACATGTTCTACCATGTTCCACTTAAGTTCAAAAAATGTTCCAACATGGTCCACCATGTTCCACCAATGTCCCAAAAATGTTCCAACATGGTCCACCATGTTCCACCATTGTTCCAAACATGTTCCAACATGTTCTACCATGTTCCACCAATTTTCCAAAAATGTTCCAACATGTTCTAACATGTTCCACCAATGTTCCAACATGGTCCACCATGTTCCACCAATGTTCCAAAAATGTTCCAACATGTTCTACCATGTTCCACCAATGTTCCAAAAATGTTTCAACATGGTCCACCATGTTCCACCAATGTTCCAAAAATGTTCCAACATGGTTCACCATGTTCTACCAATGTTCCAAAAATGTTCTAACATGGTCCACCATGTTCCACCATTGTTTCAAAAATGTTCCAACATGTTCTACCATGTTCCACCAATTTTCCAAAAATGTTCCAACATGTTCTACCATGTTCCACCAATGTTCCAACATGGTCCACCATGTTCCACCAATGTTCCAAAAAGGTTTTAACATGTTCTACCATGTTCCACCAATGTTCCAAAAATGTTCTAACATGGTCTACCATGTTCCACCAATGTTCCAAAAATGTTCCAACATGGTTCACCATGTTCTAACAATGTTCCAAAAATGTTCTAACATGGTCCACCATGTTCCACCAATGTTCCAAAAATGTTCCAACATGTTCTACCATGTTCCACCAATGTTCCAAAAATGTTCCAACATGGTCCACCATGTTCTATTAATGTTCCAAAAATGTTTCAACATTGTCCACCATGTTCCACCAATGTTCCAACATGGTCCACCATGTTCCACCAATGTTCCAAAAACGTCTATGATTATAAATTAAAAGTCATAGTTTGGTATTAACTATCTTTTATGAAACCAAAAGTAAATATTTACAAACACAACATAAACAAATGAATATTAAACATATGTTATTTGTCATCTTCCCCTTGAGCTATTATTTGTCATCTTCTCCTTGAGCTTGGAGTCCTAATCTTTTTTTATAAATCTATTATTTCTTCTCTTTATACCCTTGTCTTTAATAGAAACTAAATAAGATCTGGGTTGTTGAAGTTTCTTCTCTACTACTCCTTCATCCCATGTTTTATTGAATACATCTTGAACCCATACTTCCTGCCCTTCAGTAAAACTATTTTCACGGTTTAAAGACTTTCTATCATAATGTGACTTTTGTGCTTTCTGAGTTTCTATTATTTTTTCATAGATGCTGTCCTCAACAAGTTTGGGGTTTAATAGTTCTTCTCTCATTGGAATTTTACAATTTTACAATGGAGTTGTACAATTTCAAACCATCTGTCCCCAGTAGATTTTTCAGTCTGGCTAATTGAATTTCCTTACTTTCTTTCGTTGTTTTTGTAGCAATAAAGTAAATGTCGGTTTCTTCCTTTAACTGTTTAAATTTGTCTGAAATGTTTCCCTCCGATAGGTTCAGTGGATCTGGTTTATTGAACTCCATAATATTTAAACTTTACTTTCTCTTCTTATATTTAAACTTTACGACTGCGCCATGATTATAAATTAAAAGTCATAGTTTGGAATTAACTATCTTTTATGAAACCAAAAGTAAATATTTACAAACACAACATAAACAAATGAATATTAAACATATGTTATTTGTCAGTTCCAACATGTTCTACCATGTTCAACCAATTATCCAAAAATGTACTAACATGTTCTACCATGTTCCACCAATGTTCCAAAAATGTTCCAACATAATCCACCATGTTCCACCAATGTTCCAAAAATGTTCCAACATGGTCCACCATGTTCCACCAATGTTCCAAAAATGTTCCAACATGTTCTACCATGTTCCACCAATGTTTCAAAAATGTTCCAACATAATCCACCATGTTCCACCAATGTTCCAAAAATGTTCCAACATGTTCTACCATGTTCCACCAATGTTCCAAAAATGTTCCAACATGGTCCACCATGTTTCACCAAAGTTCATAAAATGTTCAAACATGGTCCACCATGTTCCACCAATGTTCCAAAAATGTTCCAACATGGTCCACCATGTTCCACCAATGTTCCATCTTGTTCCATCAATGTTCCACCATTTTCAACCATGTTCAACCATGTTCCAAAAATGTTCCAAAATGTTCTACCATGTTCCACCAAAGTTAAAAAAATGTTCCAACATGGTCCACCATGATCCACCAATGTTCCAAAAATGTTCCAACATGGTCCACCATGTTCCACCAATGTTCCAAAAATGTTCCAACATTGTTTACCATGTTCTACCAATGTTCTAACATGGTCCACCATGTTCCACCAATGTCCAAAAAATGTTCCAACATGGTCTACCATGTTCCACCAATGTTCCAAAAATGTTCCAACATGGTCTACTATAATCTACCAATGTTCCAAAAAGGTTCCAACATGTTCTACCATGTTCAACCAATTTCCCAAAATGTTCCAACATTGTCAACCATGTTCCATCAATGTTCCAACATGGTCCACCATGTTCCACCAATGTCCCAAAAATGTTCCAACATGGTCCACCATGTTCCACCATTGTTCCAAACATGTTCCAACATGGTCCACCATGTTCCACCAATGTTCCAAAAATGTTCCAACATGGTCCACCATGTTCCACCAATGTTCCAAAAATGTTCCAACATGGTCTACCATGTTCCACCAATGTTCCAACATGGTCCACCATGTTCCACCAATGTTCCAAAAATGTTCCAACATGGTCTATCATGTTCAACCAATGTTCCAAAAATGTTCCAACATTGTCCACCATGTTCTACCAATGTTCCAAAAATGTTCCACCATGTTCCACCAATGTTCCAACATGGTCCACTATGTTCCACCAATGTTTCAAAAATGTTCCAACATGTTCTACCAGGTTCCACCAATGTTCCAAAAATGTTTCAACATGGTCCACCATGTTCCACCAATGTTCCAAAAATGTTCCAACATGGTTCACCATGTTCTAACAATGTTCCAAAAATGTTCTAACATGGTCCACCATGTTCCACCATTGTTTCAAAAATGTTCCAACATGTTCTACCATGTTCCACCAATGTTCCAACATGGTCCACCATGTTCCACCAATGTTCCAAAAATGTTCCAACATGGTCCACCATGTTCCACCAATGTTCCAAAAATGTTTCAACATGGTCCACCATGTTCCACAAATGTTGCAAAATATTCCAACATGGTCCACCATGTTCCACCAATGTTCCAAAAATGTTCCAACATGTTCTACCATGTTCCACCAATGTTCCAAAAATGTTCCAACATGGTCCACCATGTTCCACCAATGTTCCAAAATTATTCCAACATGTTCTACCATGTTCCACCAATGTTCCAAAAATGTTCCAACATGGTCCACCATAGTCCACCATGTTCCACCAATGTTCCAAAAATGTTCCAACATGGTCCACCATGTTCCACCAATGTTCCAAAAATGTTCCAACATGGTCCACCATGTTCCACCATTGTTCCAAACATGTTCCAACATGTTCTACCATGTTCCACCAATTTTCCAAAAATGTTCCAACATGTTCTAACATGTTCCACCAATGTTCCAAAAATGTTCCAACATGGTCCACCATGTTCCACCAATGTTCCAAAAATGTTCCAACATGGTCCACCATGTTCCACCAATGTTCCAACATGGTCCATCATGTTCTACCAATGTTCCAAAAATGTTCCAACATGGTCCACCATGTTCCACCAATGTTCCATCTTGTTCCATCAATGTTCCACCATTTTCAACAATGTTCAACCATGTTTAGAAATTTTCCAACATGTTCTACCATGTTCCACTTAAGTTCAAAAAATGTTCCAACATGGTCCACCATGTTCCACCAATGTCCCAAAAATGTTCCAACATGGTCCACCATGTTCCACCATTGTTCCAAACATGTTCCAACATGTTCTACCATGTTCCACCAATTTTCCAAAAATGTTCCAACATGTTCTAACATGTTCCACCAATGTTCCAACATGGTCCACCATGTTCCACCAATGTTCCAAAAATGTTCCAACATGTTCTACCATGTTCCACTAATGTTCCAAAAATGTTTCAACATGGTCCACCATGTTCCACCAATGTTCCAAAAATGTTCCAACATGGTTCACCATGTTCTACCAATGTTCCAAAAATGTTCTAACATGGTCCACCATGTTCCACCATTGTTTCAAAAATGTTCCAACATGTTCTACCATGTTCCACCAATTTTCCAAAAATGTTCCAACATGTTCTACCATGTTCCACCAATGTTCCAACATGTTCTACCATGTTCCACCAATGTTCCAACATGGTCCACCATGTTCCACCAATGTTCCAAAAAGGTTTTAACATGTTCTACCATGTTCCACCAATGTTCCAAAAATGTTCCAACATGGTCTACCATGTTCCACCAATGTTCCAAAAATGTTCCAACATGGTTCACCATGTTCTAACAATGTTCCAAAAATGTTCTAACATGGTCCACCATGTTCCACCAATGTTCCAAAAATGTTCCAACATGTTCTACCATGTTCCACCAATGATCCAAAAATGTTCCAACATGGTCCACCATGTTCTATTAATGTTCCAAAAATGTTCCAACATTGTCCACCATGTTCCACCAATGTTCCAACATGGTCCACCATGTTCCACCAATGTTCCAAAAATGTCCATGATTATAAATTAAAAGTCATAGTTTGGTATTAACTATCTTTTATGAAACCAAAAGTAAATATTTACAAACACAACATAAACAAATGAATATTAAACATATGTTATTTGTCATCTTCCCCTTGAGCTATTATTTGTCATCTTCTCCTTGAGCTTGGAGTCCTAATCTTTTTTTATAAATCTATTATTTCTTCTCTTTATACCCTTGTCTTTAATAGAAACTAAATAAGATCTGGGTTGTTGAAGTTTCTTCTCTACTACTCCTTCATCCCATGTTTTATTGAATACATCTTGAACCCATACTTCCTGCCCTTCAGTAAAACTATTTTCACGGTTTAAAGACTTTCTATCATAATGTGACTTTTGTGCTTTCTGAGTTTCTATTATTTTTTCATAGATGCTGTCCTCAACAAGTTTGGGGTTTAATAGTTCTTCTCTCATTGGAATTTTACAATTTTACAATGGAGTTGTACAATTTCAAACCATCTGTCCCCAGTAGATTTTTCAGTCTGGCTAATTGAATTTCCTTACTTTCTTTCGTTGTTTTTGTAGCAATAAAGTAAATGTCGGTTTCTTCCTTTAACTGTTTAAATTTGTCTGAAATGTTTCCCTCCGATAGGTTCAGTGGATCTGGTTTATTGAACTCCATAATATTTAAACTTTACTTTCTCTTCTTATATTTAAACTTTACGACTGCGCCATGATTATAAATTAAAAGTCATAGTTTGGAATTAACTATCTTTTATGAAACCAAAAGTAAATATTTACAAACACAACATAAACAAATGAATATTAAACATATGTTATTTGTCAGTTCCAACATGTTCTACCATGTTCAACCAATTATCCAAAAATGTACTAACATGTTCTACCATGTTCCACCAATGTTCCAAAAATGTTCCAACATAATCCACCATGTTCCACCAATGTTCCAAAAATGTTCCAACATGGTCCACCATGTTCCACCAATGTTCCAAAAATGTTCCAACATGTTCTACCATGTTCCACCAATGTTTCAAAAATGTTCCAACATAATCCACCATGTTCCACCAATGTTCCAAAAATGTTCCAACATGTTCTACCATGTTCCACCAATGTTCCAAAAATGTTCCAACATGGTCCACCATGTTTCACCAAAGTTCATAAAATGTTCAAACATGGTCCACCATGTTCCACCAATGTTCCAAAAATGTTCCAACATGGTCCACCATGTTCCACCAATGTTCCATCTTGTTCCATCAATGTTCCACCATTTTCAACCATGTTCAACCATGTTCCAAAAATGTTCCAAAATGTTCTACCATGTTCCACCAAAGTTAAAAAAATGTTCCAACATGGTCCACCATGATCCACCAATGTTCCAAAAATGTTCCAACATGGTCCACCATGTTCCAACAATGTTCCAAAAATGTTCCAACATTGTTTACCATGTTCTACCAATGTTCTAACATTGTCCACCATGTTCCACCAATGTCCAAAAAATGTTCCAACATGGTCTACCATGTTCCACCAATGTTCCAAAAATGTTCCAACATGGTCTACTATAATCTACCAATGTTCCAAAAAGGTTCCAACATGTTCTACCATGTTCAACCAATTTCCCAAAATGTTCCAACATTGTCAACCATGTTCCATCAATGTTCCAACATGGTCCACCATGTTCCTCTAATGTTCCAAAAATGTTCCAACATGGTCCACCATGTTCCACCAATGTTCCAAAAATGTTCCAACATGGTCCACCATGTTCCACCAATGTTCCAAAAATGTTCCAACATGGTCTACCATGTTCCACCAATGTTCCAACATGGTCCACCATGTTCCACCAATGTTCCAAAAATGTTCCAACATGGTCTATCATGTTCAACCAATGTTCCAAAAATGTTCCAACATTGTCCACCATGTTCTACCAATGTTCCAAAAATGTTCCACCATGTTCCACCAATGTTCCAACATGGTCCACTATGTTCCACCAATGTTTCAAAAATGTTCCAACATGTTCTACCAGGTTCCACCAATGTTCCAAAAATGTTTCAACATGGTCCACCATGTTCCACCAATGTTCCAAAAATGTTCCAACATGGTTCACCATGTTCTAACAATGTTCCAAAAATGTTCTAACATGGTCCACCATGTTCCACCATTGTTTCAAAAATGTTCCAACATGTTCTACCATGTTCCACCAATGTTCCAACATGGTCCACCATGTTCCACCAATGTTCCAAAAATGTTCCAACATGTTCTACCATGTTCCACCAATGTTCCAAAAATGTTCCAACATGGTCCACCAAGTTCCACCAATGTTCCAAAAATGTTCCAACATGGTTCACCATGTTCTAACAATGTTCCAAAAATGTTCCAACATGGTCCACCATGTTCCACCAATGTTCCAAAAATGTTCCAACATGTTCTACCATGTTCCACCAATGTTCCAAAAATGTTCCAACATGGTCCACCATGTTCTACCAATGTTCCAAAAATGTTCCAACATTGTCCACCATGTTCCACCAATGTTCCAACATGGTCCACCATGTTCTACCAATGTTCCAAAAATGTTCCAACATTGTCCACCATGTTCCATTAATGTTCCAACATGGTACACCATGTTCCACCAATGTTCCAAAAATGTTCATGATTATAAATAAAAGTCATAGTTTGGTATTAACTATCTTTTATGAAACCAAAAGTTAATATTTACAAACACAACATAAACAAATGAATATTAAACATATGTTATTTGTCATCTTCCCCTTGAACTATTATTTGTCATCTTCTCCTTGAGCTTGGAGTCCTAATCTTTTTTTATAAATCAATTATTTCTTCTCTTTATACCCTTGTCTTTAATAGAAACTAAATAAGATCTGGGTTGTTGAAGTTTCTTCTCTACTACTCCTTCATCCCATGTTTTATTGAATACATCTTGAACCCATACTTCCTGCCCTTCAGTAAAGCTATCTTCACGGTTTAAAGACTTTCTATCATAATGTGACTTTTGTGCTTTCTGAGTTTCTATCATTTTTTCATAGATGCTGTCCTCAACAAGTTTGGGGTTTAATAGTTCTTCTCTTATTGGAATTTTACAATTTTACAATGGAGTTGTACAATTTCAAACCATCTGTCCCCAGTAGATTTTTCAGTCTGGCTAATTGAATTTCCTTACTTTCTTTCGTTGTTTTTGTAGCAATAAAGTAAATGTCGGTTTCTTCCTTTAACTGTTTAAATTTGTCTGAAATGTTTCCCTCCGATAGGTTCAGTGGATCTGGTTTATTGAACTCCATAATATTTAAACTTTACTTTCTCTTCTTATATTTAAACTTTACGACTGCGCCATGATTATAAATTAAAAGTCATAGTTTGGAATTAACTATCTTTTATGAAACCAAAAGTAAATATTTACAAACACAACATAAACAAATGAATATTAAACATATGTTATTTGTCAGTTCCAACATGTTCTACCATGTTCAACCAATTATTCAAAAATGTTCTAACATGTTCTACCATGTTCCACCAATGTTCCAAAAATGTTCCAACATAATCCACCATGTTCCACCAATGTTCCAAAAATGTTCCAACATGGTCCACCATGTTCCACCAATGTTCCAAAAATGTTCCAACATGGTCCACCATAATCCACTAATGTTCCAAAAATGTTCCAACATGTTCTACCATGTTCAACCAATTTCCCAAAATGTTCCAACATTGTCAACCATGTTCCACCAATGTTCCAAAAATGTTCAAACATGGTCCACCATGTTCCACCATTGTTCCAAAAATGTTCCAACATGTTCTACCATGTTCAACCAATTATCCAAAAAATGTTCCAACATGTTCTACCATGTTCCACCAATGTTCCAAAAATGTTCCAACATAATCCACCATGTTCCACCAATGTTCCAAAAATGTTCCAACATGGTCCACCATGTTCCACCAATGTTCCACCAATGTTCCAAAAATGTTCTAACATGTTCTACCATGTTCCACCAATGTTTTAAAAATGTTCCAACATAATCCACCATGTTCCACCAATGTTCCAAAAATGTTCCAACATGTTCTACCATGTTCCACCAATGTTCCAAAAATGTTCCAACATGGTCCACCATGTTCCACCAATGTTCCAAAAATGTTCCAACATGGTCCACCATCTTCCACCAATGTTCAAAAAATGTTTCAACATGGTCCACCTTGTTCCACCAATGTTCTAAAAATGTTCCAACATGGTCCACCATGTTCCACCAATGTTCCACCAATGTTCCAAAAATGTTTCAACATGGTCCACCATGTTCCACAAATGTTGCAAAAATGTTCCAACATGGAATACATCTTGAACCCATACTTCGTGCCCTTCAGTAAAACTATTTTCACGGTTTAAAGACTTTCTATCATAATGTACCTTTGGGCTTTCTGAGTTTCTATCATTTTTTCATAGATGCTGTCCTCAACAAGTTTGGGGTTTAATAGTTCTTCTCTCATTGGAATTTTACAATTTTACAATGGAGTTGTACAATTTCAAACCATCTGTCCCCAGTAGATTTTTCAGTCTGGCTAATTGAATTTCCTTACTTTCTTTCGTTGTTTTTGTAGCAATAAAGTAAATGTCGGTTTCTTCCTTTAACTGTTTAAATTTGTCTGAAATGTTTCCCTCCGATAGGTTCAGTGGATCTGGTTTATTGAACTCCATAATATTTAAACTTTACTTTCTCTTCTTTTATTTAAACTTTACGACTGCGCCATGATTATAAATTAAAAGTCATAGTTTGGAATTAACTATCTTTTATGAAACCAAAAGTAAATATTTACAAACACAACATAAACAAATGAATATTAAACATATGTTATTTGTCAGTTCCAACATGTTCTACCATGTTCTACCAATGTTCCAAAAATGTTCCAACATGGTCCACCATGTTCCACCAATGTTCCAAAAATGTTCCAACATGGTCCACCATGTTCCACCAATGTTCCAAAAATGTTTCAACATGGTCCACCATGTTCCACAAATGTTGCAAAAATGTTCCAACATGGTCCACCATGTTCCACCAATGTTCCAAAAATGTTCCAACATGTTCTACCATGTTCCACCAATGTTCCAAAAATGTTCCAACATGGTCCACCATGTTTCACCAATGTTTCAAAAATGTTCCAACATGGTCCACCATGTTCTACCAATGTTTCAAAAATGTTCCAACGTGGTCCACCATGTTCCACCAATGTTCCAAAAATGTTCCAACATGGTCCACTATGTTCTACCAATGTTCCAAAAATGTTCCAACATGGTCCACCATGTTCCACCAATGTTCCAACATGGTCCATCATGTTCTACCAATGTTCCAAAAATGTTCCAACATGGTCCACCATGTTCCACCAATGTTCCATCTTGTTCCATCAATGTTCCACCATTTTCAACCATGTTCAACCATGTTTAAAAAATGTTCCAACATGTTCTACCATGTTCCACTAAAGTTCAAAAAATGTTCCAACATGGTCCACCATGTTCCACCAATGTTCCAAAAATGTTCCAACATGGTCCACCATGTTCCACTATTGTTCCAAACATGTTCCAACATGTTCTACCATGTTCCACCAATTTTCCAAAAATGTTCCAACATGTTCTAACATGTTTCACCAATGTTCCAACATGGTCCACCATGTTCCACCAATGTTCCAAAAATGTTCCAACATGTTCTACCATGTTCCACCAATGTCCCAAAAATGTTCCAACATGGTCCACCATGTTCCACCAATGTTCCAAAAATGTTCCAACATGGTTCACCATGTTCTAACAATGTTCCAAAAATGTTCCAACATGGTCCACCATGTTCCACCAATGTTCCAAAAATGTTCCAACATGGTCCACCATGTTCTACCAATGTTCCAAAAATGTTCCAACATTGTCCACCATGTTCCATTAATGTTCCAACATGGTACACCATGTTCCACCAATGTTCCAAAAATGTTCATGATTATAAATTAAAAGTCATAGTTTGGTATTAACTATCTTTTATGAAACCAAAAGTAAATATTTACAAACACAACATAAACAAATGAATATTAAACATATGTTATTTGTCATCTTCCCCTTGAACTATTATTTGTCATCTTCTCCTTGAGCTTGGAGTCCTAATCTTTTTTTATAAATCAATTATTTCTTCTCTTTATACCCTTGTCTTTAATAGAAACTAAATAAGATCTGGGTTGTTGAAGTTTCTTCTCTACTACTCCTTCATCCCATGTTTTATTGAATACATCTTGAACCCATACTTCCTGCCCTTCAGTAAAGCTATCTTCACGGTTTAAAGACTTTCTATCATAATGTGACTTTTGTGCTTTCTGAGTTTCTATCATTTTTTCATAGATGCTGTCCTCAACAAGTTTGGGGTTTAATAGTTCTTCTCTCATTGGAATTTTACTTCTTAAGTGTCTGCTGTTAAGAAGCTGAGCTGGAGAAACTTCAAGGTTAGATATTGGGCTGTTTTTGTAGTTTAATAAGTATAACTGCAGATCTTGTTTTGTTTCTTGACATTTTTTTAACATTTCTTTCACTATTCCGACAGATTTTTCCAATGTCTTCATCACGTTTTCAACAGTTTCAACCACAGACTCATCTTTTATTGAGTTGTACAATTTCAAACCATCTGTCCCCAGTAGATTTTTCAGTCTGGCTAATTGAATTTCCTTACTTTCTTTCGTTGTTTTTGTAGCAATAAAGTAAATGTCGGTTTCTTTCTTAAACTGTTTAAATTTGTCTGAAACGTTTCCCTCCGATAGGTTCAGTGGATCTGGTTTATTGAACTCCATAATATTTAAACTTTACTTTCTCTTCTTCTATTTAAACTTTACGACTGCGCCATGATTATAAATTAAAAGTCATAGTTTGGAATTAACTATCTTTTATGAAACCAAAAGTAAATATTTACAAACACAACATAAACAAATGAATATTAAACATATGTTATTTGTCAGTTCCAACATGTTCTACCATGTTCTACCAATGTTCCAAAAATGTTCCAACATGGTCTACCATGTTCCACCAATGTTCCAAAAATGTTCCAACATGGTCTACTATAATCTACCAATGTTCCAAAAAGGTTCCAACATGTTCTACCATGTTCAACCAATTTCCCAAAATGTTCCAACATTGTCAACCATGTTCCATCAATGTTCCAACATGGTCCACCATGTTCCTCTAATGTTCCAAAAATGTTCCAACATGGTCCACCATGTTCCACCAATGTTCCAAAAATGTTCCAACATGGTCCACCATGTTCCACCAATGTTCCAAAAATGTTCCAACATGGTCTACCATGTTCCACCAATGTTCCAACATGGTCCACCTTGTTCCACCAATGTTCTAAAAATGTTCCAACATGGTCCACCATGTTCCACCAATGTTCCACCAATGTTCCAAAAATGTTTCAACATGGTCCACCATGTTCCACAAATGTTGCAAAAATGTTCCAACATGGAATACATCTTGAACCCATACTTCGTGCCCTTCAGTAAAACTATTTTCACGGTTTAAAGACTTTCTATCATAATGTGACTTTTGTGCTTTCTGAGTTTCTATCATTTTTTCATAGATGCTGTCCTCAACAAGTTTGGGGTTTAATAGTTCTTCTCTCATTGGAATTTTACAATTTTACAATGGAGTTGTACAATTTCAAACCATCTGTCCCCAGTAGATTTTTCAGTCTGGCTAATTGAATTTCCTTACTTTCTTTCGTTGTTTTTGTAGCAATAAAGTAAATGTCGGTTTCTTCCTTTAACTGTTTAAATTTGTCTGAAATGTTTCCCTCCGATAGGTTCAGTGGATCTGGTTTATTGAACTCCATAATATTTAAACTTTACTTTCTCTTCTTATATTTAAACTTTACGACTGCGCCATGATTATAAATTAAAAGTCATAGTTTGGAATTAACTATCTTTTATGAAACCAAAAGTAAATATTTACAAACACAACATAAACAAATGAATATTAAACATATGTTATTTGTCAGTTCCAACATGTTCTACCATGTTCAACCAATTATCCAAAAATGTACTAACATGTTCTACCATGTTCCACCAATGTTCCAAAAATGTTCCAACATGGTCCACCATGTTCCACCAATGTTCCAAAAATGTTTCAACATGGTCCACCATGTTCCACAAATGTTGCAAAAATGTTCCAACATGGTCCACCATGTTCCACCAATGTTCCAAAAATGTTCCAACATGTTCTACCATGTTCCACCAATGTTCCAAAAATGTTCCAACATGGTCCACCATGTTTCACCAATGTTTCAAAAATGTTCCAACATGGTCCACCATGTTCTACCAATGTTTCAAAAATGTTCCAACGTGGTCCACCATGTTCCACCAATGTTCCAAAAATGTTCCAACATGGTCCACTATGTTCTACCAATGTTCCAAAAATGTTCCAACATGGTCCACCATGTTCCACCAATGTTCCAACATGGTCCATCATGTTCTACCAATGTTCCAAAAATGTTCCAACATGGTCCACCATGTTCCACCAATGTTCCATCTTGTTCCATCAATGTTCCACCATTTTCAACCATGTTCAACCATGTTTAAAAAATGTTCCAACATGTTCTACCATGTTCCACTAAAGTTCAAAAAATGTTCCAACATGGTCCACCATGTTCCACCAATGTTCCAAAAATGTTCCAACATGGTCCACCATGTTCCACTATTGTTCCAAACATGTTCCAACATGTTCTACCATGTTCCACCAATTTTCCAAAAATGTTCCAACATGTTCTAACATGTTTCACCAATGTTCCAACATGGTCCACCATGTTCCACCAATGTTCCAAAAATGTTCCAACATGTTCTACCATGTTCCACCAATGTCCCAAAAATGTTCCAACATGGTCCACCATGTTCCACCAATGTTCCAAAAATGTTCCAACATGGTTCACCATGTTCTAACAATGTTCCAAAAATGTTCCAACATGGTCCACCATGTTCCACCAATGTTCCAAAAATGTTCCAACATGGTCCACCATGTTCTACCAATGTTCCAAAAATGTTCCAACATTGTCCACCATGTTCCATTAATGTTCCAACATGGTACACCATGTTCCACCAATGTTCCAAAAATGTTCATGATTATAAATTAAAAGTCATAGTTTGGTATTAACTATCTTTTATGAAACCAAAAGTAAATATTTACAAACACAACATAAACAAATGAATATTAAACATATGTTATTTGTCATCTTCCCCTTGAACTATTATTTGTCATCTTCTCCTTGAGCTTGGAGTCCTAATCTTTTTTTATAAATCAATTATTTCTTCTCTTTATACCCTTGTCTTTAATAGAAACTAAATAAGATCTGGGTTGTTGAAGTTTCTTCTCTACTACTCCTTCATCCCATGTTTTATTGAATACATCTTGAACCCATACTTCCTGCCCTTCAGTAAAGCTATCTTCACGGTTTAAAGACTTTCTATCATAATGTGACTTTTGTGCTTTCTGAGTTTCTATCATTTTTTCATAGATGCTGTCCTCAACAAGTTTGGGGTTTAATAGTTCTTCTCTCATTGGAATTTTACTTCTTAAGTGTCTGCTGTTAAGAAGCTGAGCTGGAGAAACTTCAAGGTTAGATATTGGGCTGTTTTTGTAGTTTAATAAGTATAACTGCAGATCTTGTTTTGTTTCTTGACATTTTTTTAACATTTCTTTCACTATTCCGACAGATTTTTCCAATGTCTTCATCACGTTTTCAACAGTTTCAACCACAGACTCATCTTTTATTGAGTTGTACAATTTCAAACCATCTGTCCCCAGTAGATTTTTCAGTCTGGCTAATTGAATTTCCTTACTTTCTTTCGTTGTTTTTGTAGCAATAAAGTAAATGTCGGTTTCTTTCTTAAACTGTTTAAATTTGTCTGAAACGTTTCCCTCCGATAGGTTCAGTGGATCTGGTTTATTGAACTCCATAATATTTAAACTTTACTTTCTCTTCTTCTATTTAAACTTTACGACTGCGCCATGATTATAAATTAAAAGTCATAGTTTGGAATTAACTATCTTTTATGAAACCAAAAGTAAATATTTACAAACACAACATAAACAAATGAATATTAAACATATGTTATTTGTCAGTTCCAACATGTTCTACCATGTTCTACCAATGTTCCAAAAATGTTCCAACATGGTCTACCATGTTCCACCAATGTTCCAAAAATGTTCCAACATGGTCTACTATAATCTACCAATGTTCCAAAAAGGTTCCAACATGTTCTACCATGTTCAACCAATTTCCCAAAATGTTCCAACATTGTCAACCATGTTCCATCAATGTTCCAACATGGTCCACCATGTTCCTCTAATGTTCCAAAAATGTTCCAACATGGTCCACCATGTTCCACCAATGTTCCAAAAATGTTCCAACATGGTCCACCATGTTCCACCAATGTTCCAAAAATGTTCCAACATGGTCTACCATGTTCCACCAATGTTCCAACATGGTCCACCTTGTTCCACCAATGTTCTAAAAATGTTCCAACATGGTCCACCATGTTCCACCAATGTTCCACCAATGTTCCAAAAATGTTTCAACATGGTCCACCATGTTCCACAAATGTTGCAAAAATGTTCCAACATGGAATACATCTTGAACCCATACTTCGTGCCCTTCAGTAAAACTATTTTCACGGTTTAAAGACTTTCTATCATAATGTGACTTTTGTGCTTTCTGAGTTTCTATCATTTTTTCATAGATGCTGTCCTCAACAAGTTTGGGGTTTAATAGTTCTTCTCTCATTGGAATTTTACAATTTTACAATGGAGTTGTACAATTTCAAACCATCTGTCCCCAGTAGATTTTTCAGTCTGGCTAATTGAATTTCCTTACTTTCTTTCGTTGTTTTTGTAGCAATAAAGTAAATGTCGGTTTCTTCCTTTAACTGTTTAAATTTGTCTGAAATGTTTCCCTCCGATAGGTTCAGTGGATCTGGTTTATTGAACTCCATAATATTTAAACTTTACTTTCTCTTCTTATATTTAAACTTTACGACTGCGCCATGATTATAAATTAAAAGTCATAGTTTGGAATTAACTATCTTTTATGAAACCAAAAGTAAATATTTACAAACACAACATAAACAAATGAATATTAAACATATGTTATTTGTCAGTTCCAACATGTTCTACCATGTTCAACCAATTATCCAAAAATGTACTAACATGTTCTACCATGTTCCACCAATGTTCCAAAAATGTTCCAACATAATCCACCATGTTCCACCAATGTTCCAAAAATGTTCCAACATGGTCCACCATGTTCCACCAATGTTCCAAAAATGTTCCAACATGTTCTACCATGTTCCACCAATGTTTCAAAAATGTTCCAACATAATCCACCATGTTCCACCAATGTTCCAAAAATGTTCCAACATGTTCTACCATGTTCCACCAATGTTCCAAAAATGTTCCAACATGGTCCACCATGTTTCACCAAAGTTCATAAAATGTTCAAACATGGTCCACCATGTTCCACCAATGTTCCAAAAATGTTCCAACATGGTCCACCATGTTCCACCAATGTTCCATCTTGTTCCATCAATGTTCCACCATTTTCAACCATGTTCAACCATGTTCCAAAAATGTTCCAAAATGTTCTACCATGTTCCACCAAAGTTAAAAAAATGTTCCAACATGGTCCACCATGATCCACCAATGTTCCAAAAATGTTCCAACATGGTCCACCATGTTCCAACAATGTTCCAAAAATGTTCCAACATTGTTTACCATGTTCTACCAATGTTCTAACATTGTCCACCATGTTCCACCAATGTCCAAAAAATGTTCCAACATGGTCTACCATGTTCCACCAATGTTCCAAAAATGTTCCAACATGGTCTACTATAATCTACCAATGTTCCAAAAAGGTTCCAACATGTTCTACCATGTTCAACCAATTTCCCAAAATGTTCCAACATTGTCAACCATGTTCCATCAATGTTCCAACATGGTCCACCATGTTCCTCTAATGTTCCAAAAATGTTCCAACATGGTCCACCATGTTCCACCAATGTTCCAAAAATGTTCCAACATGGTCCACCATGTTCCACCAATGTTCCAAAAATGTTCCAACATGGTCTACCATGTTCCACCAATGTTCCAACATGGTCCACCATGTTCCACCAATGTTCCAAAAATGTTCCAACATGGTCTATCATGTTCAACCAATGTTCCAAAAATGTTCCAACATTGTCCACCATGTTCTACCAATGTTCCAAAAATGTTCCACCATGTTCCACCAATGTTCCAACATGGTCCACTATGTTCCACCAATGTTTCAAAAATGTTCCAACATGTTCTACCAGGTTCCACCAATGTTCCAAAAATGTTTCAACATGGTCCACCATGTTCCACCAATGTTCCAAAAATGTTCCAACATGGTTCACCATGTTCTAACAATGTTCCAAAAATGTTCTAACATGGTCCACCATGTTCCACCATTGTTTCAAAAATGTTCCAACATGTTCTACCATGTTCCACCAATGTTCCAACATGGTCCACCATGTTCCACCAATGTTCCAAAAATGTTCCAACATGTTCTACCATGTTCCACCAATGTTCCAAAAATGTTCCAACATGGTCCACCATGTTCCACCAATGTTCCAAAAATGTTCCAACATGGTTCACCATGTTCTAACAATGTTCCAAAAATGTTCCAACATGGTCCACCATGTTCCACCAATGTTCCAAAAATGTTCCAACATGTTCTACCATGTTCCACCAATGTTCCAAAAATGTTCCAACATGGTCCACCATGTTCTACCAATGTTCCAAAAATGTTCCAACATTGTCCACCATGTTCCACCAATGTTCCAACATGGTCCACCATGTTCTACCAATGTTCCAAAAATGTTCCAACATTGTCCACCATGTTCCATTAATGTTCCAACATGGTACACCATGTTCCACCAATGTTCCAAAAATGTTCATGATTATAAATAAAAGTCATAGTTTGGTATTAACTATCTTTTATGAAACCAAAAGTTAATATTTACAAACACAACATAAACAAATGAATATTAAACATATGTTATTTGTCATCTTCCCCTTGAACTATTATTTGTCATCTTCTCCTTGAGCTTGGAGTCCTAATCTTTTTTTATAAATCAATTATTTCTTCTCTTTATACCCTTGTCTTTAATAGAAACTAAATAAGATCTGGGTTGTTGAAGTTTCTTCTCTACTACTCCTTCATCCCATGTTTTATTGAATACATCTTGAACCCATACTTCCTGCCCTTCAGTAAAGCTATCTTCACGGTTTAAAGACTTTCTATCATAATGTGACTTTTGTGCTTTCTGAGTTTCTATCATTTTTTCATAGATGCTGTCCTCAACAAGTTTGGGGTTTAATAGTTCTTCTCTTATTGGAATTTTACAATTTTACAATGGAGTTGTACAATTTCAAACCATCTGTCCCCAGTAGATTTTTCAGTCTGGCTAATTGAATTTCCTTACTTTCTTTCGTTGTTTTTGTAGCAATAAAGTAAATGTCGGTTTCTTCCTTTAACTGTTTAAATTTGTCTGAAATGTTTCCCTCCGATAGGTTCAGTGGATCTGGTTTATTGAACTCCATAATATTTAAACTTTACTTTCTCTTCTTATATTTAAACTTTACGACTGCGCCATGATTATAAATTAAAAGTCATAGTTTGGAATTAACTATCTTTTATGAAACCAAAAGTAAATATTTACAAACACAACATAAACAAATGAATATTAAACATATGTTATTTGTCAGTTCCAACATGTTCTACCATGTTCAACCAATTATTCAAAAATGTTCTAACATGTTCTACCATGTTCCACCAATGTTCCAAAAATGTTCCAACATAATCCACCATGTTCCACCAATGTTCCAAAAATGTTCCAACATGGTCCACCATGTTCCACCAATGTTCCAAAAATGTTCCAACATGGTCCACCATAATCCACTAATGTTCCAAAAATGTTCCAACATGTTCTACCATGTTCAACCAATTTCCCAAAATGTTCCAACATTGTCAACCATGTTCCACCAATGTTCCAAAAATGTTCAAACATGGTCCACCATGTTCCACCATTGTTCCAAAAATGTTCCAACATGTTCTACCATGTTCAACCAATTATCCAAAAAATGTTCCAACATGTTCTACCATGTTCCACCAATGTTCCAAAAATGTTCCAACATAATCCACCATGTTCCACCAATGTTCCAAAAATGTTCCAACATGGTCCACCATGTTCCACCAATGTTCCACCAATGTTCCAAAAATGTTCTAACATGTTCTACCATGTTCCACCAATGTTTTAAAAATGTTCCAACATAATCCACCATGTTCCACCAATGTTCCAAAAATGTTCCAACATGTTCTACCATGTTCCACCAATGTTCCAAAAATGTTCCAACATGGTCCACCATGTTCCACCAATGTTCCAAAAATGTTCCAACATGGTCCACCATCTTCCACCAATGTTCAAAAAATGTTTCAACATGGTCCACCTTGTTCCACCAATGTTCTAAAAATGTTCCAACATGGTCCACCATGTTCCACCAATGTTCCACCAATGTTCCAAAAATGTTTCAACATGGTCCACCATGTTCCACAAATGTTGCAAAAATGTTCCAACATGGAATACATCTTGAACCCATACTTCGTGCCCTTCAGTAAAACTATTTTCACGGTTTAAAGACTTTCTATCATAATGTACCTTTGGGCTTTCTGAGTTTCTATCATTTTTTCATAGATGCTGTCCTCAACAAGTTTGGGGTTTAATAGTTCTTCTCTCATTGGAATTTTACAATTTTACAATGGAGTTGTACAATTTCAAACCATCTGTCCCCAGTAGATTTTTCAGTCTGGCTAATTGAATTTCCTTACTTTCTTTCGTTGTTTTTGTAGCAATAAAGTAAATGTCGGTTTCTTCCTTTAACTGTTTAAATTTGTCTGAAATGTTTCCCTCCGATAGGTTCAGTGGATCTGGTTTATTGAACTCCATAATATTTAAACTTTACTTTCTCTTCTTTTATTTAAACTTTACGACTGCGCCATGATTATAAATTAAAAGTCATAGTTTGGAATTAACTATCTTTTATGAAACCAAAAGTAAATATTTACAAACACAACATAAACAAATGAATATTAAACATATGTTATTTGTCAGTTCCAACATGTTCTACCATGTTCTACCAATGTTCCAAAAATGTTCCAACATGGTCCACCATGTTCCACCAATGTTCCAAAAATGTTCCAACATGGTCCACCATGTTCCACCAATGTTCCAAAAATGTTTCAACATGGTCCACCATGTTCCACAAATGTTGCAAAAATGTTCCAACATGGTCCACCATGTTCCACCAATGTTCCAAAAATGTTCCAACATGTTCTACCATGTTCCACCAATGTTCCAAAAATGTTCCAACATGGTCCACCATGTTTCACCAATGTTTCAAAAATGTTCCAACATGGTCCACCATGTTCTACCAATGTTTCAAAAATGTTCCAACGTGGTCCACCATGTTCCACCAATGTTCCAAAAATGTTCCAACATGGTCCACTATGTTCTACCAATGTTCCAAAAATGTTCCAACATGGTCCACCATGTTCCACCAATGTTCCAACATGGTCCATCATGTTCTACCAATGTTCCAAAAATGTTCCAACATGGTCCACCATGTTCCACCAATGTTCCATCTTGTTCCATCAATGTTCCACCATTTTCAACCATGTTCAACCATGTTTAAAAAATGTTCCAACATGTTCTACCATGTTCCACTAAAGTTCAAAAAATGTTCCAACATGGTCCACCATGTTCCACCAATGTTCCAAAAATGTTCCAACATGGTCCACCATGTTCCACTATTGTTCCAAACATGTTCCAACATGTTCTACCATGTTCCACCAATTTTCCAAAAATGTTCCAACATGTTCTAACATGTTTCACCAATGTTCCAACATGGTCCACCATGTTCCACCAATGTTCCAAAAATGTTCCAACATGTTCTACCATGTTCCACCAATGTCCCAAAAATGTTCCAACATGGTCCACCATGTTCCACCAATGTTCCAAAAATGTTCCAACATGGTTCACCATGTTCTAACAATGTTCCAAAAATGTTCCAACATGGTCCACCATGTTCCACCAATGTTCCAAAAATGTTCCAACATGGTCCACCATGTTCTACCAATGTTCCAAAAATGTTCCAACATTGTCCACCATGTTCCATTAATGTTCCAACATGGTACACCATGTTCCACCAATGTTCCAAAAATGTTCATGATTATAAATTAAAAGTCATAGTTTGGTATTAACTATCTTTTATGAAACCAAAAGTAAATATTTACAAACACAACATAAACAAATGAATATTAAACATATGTTATTTGTCATCTTCCCCTTGAACTATTATTTGTCATCTTCTCCTTGAGCTTGGAGTCCTAATCTTTTTTTATAAATCAATTATTTCTTCTCTTTATACCCTTGTCTTTAATAGAAACTAAATAAGATCTGGGTTGTTGAAGTTTCTTCTCTACTACTCCTTCATCCCATGTTTTATTGAATACATCTTGAACCCATACTTCCTGCCCTTCAGTAAAGCTATCTTCACGGTTTAAAGACTTTCTATCATAATGTGACTTTTGTGCTTTCTGAGTTTCTATCATTTTTTCATAGATGCTGTCCTCAACAAGTTTGGGGTTTAATAGTTCTTCTCTCATTGGAATTTTACTTCTTAAGTGTCTGCTGTTAAGAAGCTGAGCTGGAGAAACTTCAAGGTTAGATATTGGGCTGTTTTTGTAGTTTAATAAGTATAACTGCAGATCTTGTTTTGTTTCTTGACATTTTTTTAACATTTCTTTCACTATTCCGACAGATTTTTCCAATGTCTTCATCACGTTTTCAACAGTTTCAACCACAGACTCATCTTTTATTGAGTTGTACAATTTCAAACCATCTGTCCCCAGTAGATTTTTCAGTCTGGCTAATTGAATTTCCTTACTTTCTTTCGTTGTTTTTGTAGCAATAAAGTAAATGTCGGTTTCTTTCTTAAACTGTTTAAATTTGTCTGAAACGTTTCCCTCCGATAGGTTCAGTGGATCTGGTTTATTGAACTCCATAATATTTAAACTTTACTTTCTCTTCTTCTATTTAAACTTTACGACTGCGCCATGATTATAAATTAAAAGTCATAGTTTGGAATTAACTATCTTTTATGAAACCAAAAGTAAATATTTACAAACACAACATAAACAAATGAATATTAAACATATGTTATTTGTCAGTTCCAACATGTTCTACCATGTTCTACCAATGTTCCAAAAATGTTCCAACATGGTCTACCATGTTCCACCAATGTTCCAAAAATGTTCCAACATGGTCTACTATAATCTACCAATGTTCCAAAAAGGTTCCAACATGTTCTACCATGTTCAACCAATTTCCCAAAATGTTCCAACATTGTCAACCATGTTCCATCAATGTTCCAACATGGTCCACCATGTTCCTCTAATGTTCCAAAAATGTTCCAACATGGTCCACCATGTTCCACCAATGTTCCAAAAATGTTCCAACATGGTCCACCATGTTCCACCAATGTTCCAAAAATGTTCCAACATGGTCTACCATGTTCCACCAATGTTCCAACATGGTCCACCATGTTCCACCAATGTTCCAAAAATGTTCCAACATGGTCTATCATGTTCAACCAATGTTCCAAAAATGTTCCAACATTGTCCACCATGTTCAACCAATGTTCCAAAAATGTTCCACCATGTTCCACCAATGTTCCAACATGGTCCACTATGTTCCACCAATGTTTCAAAAATGTTCCAACATGTTCTACCAGGTTCCACCAATGTTCCAAAAATGTTTCAACATGGTCCACCATGTTCCACCAATGTTCCAAAAATGTTCCAACATGGTTCACCATGTTCTAACAATGTTCCAAAAATGTTCTAACATGGTCCACCATGTTCCACCATTGTTTCAAAAATGTTCCAACATGTTCTACCATGTTCCACCAATGTTCCAACATGGTCCACCATGTTCCACCAATGTTCCAAAAATGTTCCAACATGTTCTACCATGTTCCACCAATGTTCCAAAAATGTTCCAACATGGTCCACCATGTTCCACCAATGTTCCAAAAATGTTCCAACATGGTTCACCATGTTCTAACAATGTTCCAAAAATGTTCCAACATGGTCCACCATGTTCCACCAATGTCCAAAAAATGTTCCAACATGTTCTACCATGTTCCACCAATGTTCCAAAAATGTTCCAACATGGTCCACCATGTTCTACCAATGTTCCAAAAATGTTCCAACATTGTCCACCATGTTCCACCAATGTTCCAACATGGTCCACCATGTTCTACCAATGTTCCAAAAATGTTCCAACATTGTCCACCATGTTCCATTAATGTTCCAACATGGTACACCATGTTCCACCAATGTTCCAAAAATGTTCATGATTATAAATTAAAAGTCATAGTTTGGTATTAACTATCTTTTATGAAACCAAAAGTTAATATTTACAAACACAACATAAACAAATGAATATTAAACATATGTTATTTGTCATCTTCCCCTTGAACTATTATTTGTCATCTTCTCCTTGAGCTTGGAGTCCTAATCTTTTTTTATAAATCAATTATTTCTTCTCTTTATACCCTTGTCTTTAATAGAAACTAAATAAGATCTGGGTTGTTGAAGTTTCTTCTCTACTACTCCTTCATCCCATGTTTTATTGAATACATCTTGAACCCATACTTCCTGCCCTTCAGTAAAGCTATCTTCACGGTTTAAAGACTTTCTATCATAATGTGACTTTTGTGCTTTCTGAGTTTCTATCATTTTTTCATAGATGCTGTCCTCAACAAGTTTGGGGTTTAATAGTTCTTCTCTTATTGGAATTTTACAATTTTACAATGGAGTTGTACAATTTCAAACCATCTGTCCCCAGTAGATTTTTCAGTCTGGCTAATTGAATTTCCTTACTTTCTTTCGTTGTTTTTGTAGCAATAAAGTAAATGTCGGTTTCTTCCTTTAACTGTTTAAATTTGTCTGAAATGTTTCCCTCCGATAGGTTCAGTGGATCTGGTTTATTGAACTCCATAATATTTAAACTTTACTTTCTCTTCTTATATTTAAACTTTACGACTGCGCCATGATTATAAATTAAAAGTCATAGTTTGGAATTAACTATCTTTTATGAAACCAAAAGTAAATATTTACAAACACAACATAAACAAATGAATATTAAACATATGTTATTTGTCAGTTCCAACATGTTCTACCATGTTCAACCAATTATTCAAAAATGTTCTAACATGTTCTATTATGTTCCACCAATGTTCCAAAAATGTTCCAACATAATCCACCATGTTCCACCAATGTTCCAAAAATGTTCCAACATGGTCCACCATGTTCCACCAATGTTCCAAAAATGTTCCAACATGGTCCACCATAATCCACTAATGTTCCAAAAATGTTCCAACATGTTCTACCATGTTCAACCAATTTCCCAAAATGTTCCAACATTGTCAACCATGTTCCACCAATGTTCCAAAAATGTTCAAACATGGTCCACCATGTTCCACCATTGTTCCAAAAATGTTCCAACATGTTCTACCATGTTCAACCAATTATCCAAAAAATGTTCCAACATGTTCTACCATGTTCCACCAATGTTCCAAAAATGTTCCAACATAATCCACCATGTTCCACCAATGTTCCAAAAATGTTCCAACATGGTCCACCATGTTCCACCAATGTTCCACCAATGTTCCAAAAATGTTCCAACATGTTCTACCATGTTCCACCAATGTTTTAAAAATGTTCCAACATAATCCACCATGTTCCACCAATGTTCCAAAAATGTTCCAACATGTTCTACCATGTTCCACCAATGTTCCAAAAATGTTCCAACATGGTCCACCATGTTCCACCAATGTTCCAAAAATGTTCCAACATGGTCCACCATCTTCCACCAATGTTCAAAAAATGTTTCAACATGGTCCACCTTGTTCCACCAATGTTCTAAAAATGTTCCAACATGGTCCACCATGTTCCACCAATGTTCCACCAATGTTCCAAAAATGTTTCAACATGGTCCACCATGTTCCACAAATGTTGCAAAAATGTTCCAACATGGAATACATCTTGAACCTATACTTCGTGCCCTTCAGTAAAACTATTTTCACGGTTTAAAGACTTTCTATCATAATGTGACTTTTGTGCTTTCTGAGTTTCTATCATTTTTTCATAGATGCTGTCCTCAACAAGTTTGGGGTTTAATAGTTCTTCTCTCATTGGAATTTTACAATTTTACAATGGAGTTGTACAATTTCAAACCATCTGTCCCCAGTAGATTTTTCAGTCTGGCTAATTGAATTTCCTTACTTTCTTTCGTTGTTTTTGTAGCAATAAAGTAAATGTCGGTTTCTTCCTTTAACTGTTTAAATTTGTCTGAAATGTTTCCCTCCGATAGGTTCAGTGGATCTGGTTTATTGAACTCCATAATATTTAAACTTTACTTTCTCTTCTTATATTTAAACTTTACGACTGCGCCATGATTATAAATTAAAAGTCATAGTTTGGAATTAACTATCTTTTATGAAACCAAAAGTAAATATTTACAAACACAACATAAACAAATGAATATTAAACATATGTTATTTGTCAGTTCCAACATGTTCTACCATGTTCTACCAATGTTCCAAAAATGTTCCAACATGGTCCACCATGTTCCACCAATGTTCCAAAAATGTTCCAACATGGTCCACCATGTTCCACCAATGTTCCAAAAATGTTTCAACATGGTCCACCATGTTCCACAAATGTTGCAAAAATGTTCCAACATGGTCCACCATGTTCCACCAATGTTCCAAAAATGTTCCAACATGTTCTACCATGTTCCACCAATGTTCCAAAAATGTTCCAACATGGTCCACCATGTTTCACCAATGTTTCAAAAATGTTCCAACATGGTCCACCATGTTCTACCAATGTTCCAAAGATGTTCCAACGTGTTCCACCATGTTCCACCAATGTTCCAAAAATGTTCCAACATGGTCCACTATGTTCTACCAATGTTCCAAAAATGTTCCAACATGGTCCACCATGTTCCACCAATGTTCCAACATGGTCCATCATGTTCTACCAATGTTCCAAAAATGTTCCAACATGGTCCACCATGTTCCACCAATGTTCCATCTTGTTCCATCAATGTTCCACCATTTTCAACCATGTTCAACCATGTTTAAAAAATGTTCCAACATGTTCTACCATGTTCCACTAAAGTTCAAAAAATGTTCCAACATGGTCCACCATGTTCCACCAATGTTCCAAAAATGTTCCAACATGGTCCACCATGTTCCACCATTGTTCCAAACATGTTCCAACATGTTCTACCATGTTCCACCAATTTTCCAAAAATGTTCCAACATGTTCTAACATGTTCCACCAATGTTCCAACATGGTCCACCATGTTCCACCAATGTTCCAAAAATGTTCCAACATGTTCTACCATGTTCCACCAATGTCCCAAAAATGTTCCAACATGGTCCACCATGTTCCACCAATGTTCCAAAAATGTTCCAACATGGTTCACCATGTTCTAACAATGTTCCAAAAATGTTCCAACATGGTCCACCATGTTCCACCAATGTTCCAAAAATGTTCCAACATGGTCCACCATGTTCTACCAATGTTCCAAAAATGTTCCAACATTGTCCACCATGTTCCATTAATGTTCCAACATGGTACACCATGTTCCACCAATGTTCCAAAAATGTTCATGATTATAAATTAAAAGTCATAGTTTGGTATTAACTATCTTTTATGAAACCAAAAGTAAATATTTACAAACACAACATAAACAAATGAATATTAAACATATGTTATTTGTCAGTTCCAACATGTTCTACCATGTTCTACCAATGTTCCAAAAATGTTCCAACATGGTCCACCATGTTCCACCAATGTTCCAAAAATGTTCCAACATGGTCCACCATGTTCCACCAATGTTCCAAAAATGTTTCAACATGGTCCACCATGTTCCACAAATGTTGCAAAAATGTTACAACATGGTCCACCATGTTCCACCAATGTTCCAAAAATGTTCCAACATGGTCCACCATAATCCACTAATGTTCCAAAAATGTTCCAACATGTTCTACCATGTTCAACCAATTTCCCAAAATGTTCCAACATTGTCAACCATGTTCCACCAATGTTCCAAAAATGTTCAAACATGGTCCACCATGTTCCACCATTGTTCCAAAAATGTTCCAACATGTTCTACCATGTTCAACCAATTATCCAAAAAATGTTCCAACATGTTCTACCATGTTCCACCAATGTTCCAAAAATGTTCCAACATAATCCACCATGTTCCACCAATGTTCCAAAAATGTTCCAACATGGTCCACCATGTTCCACCAATGTTCCAAAAATGTTCCAACATGTTCTACCATGTTCCACCAATGTTTTAAAAATGTTCCAACATAATCCACCATGTTCCACCAATGTTCCAAAAATGTTCCAACATGTTCTACCATGTTCCACCAATGTTCCAAAAATGTTCCAACATGGTCCACCATGTTTTACCAATGTTCCAAAAATGTTCCAACATGGTCCACCATTTTTGGAACATTGGTGGAACATGGTGGACCATGTTGGTTCCAAAAATGTTCCAACATGGTCCACCATGTTCCACTAATGTTCCAAAAATGTTCATGATTATAAATTAAAAGTCATAGTTTGGTATTAACTATCTTTTATGAAACCAAAAGTAAATATTTACAAACACAACATAAACAAATGAATATTAAACATATGTTATTTGTCAGTTCCAACATGTTCTACCAATGTTCCAAAAATGTTCCAACATGGTCCACCATGTTCCACCAATGTTCCAAAAATGTTCCAACATGGTCCACCATGTTCCACCAATGTTCCAAAAATGTTCCAACATGGTCTACCATGTTCCACCAATGTTCCAAAAATGTTCTAACATGGTCCACCATGTTCCACCAATGTTCCAAAAATGTTCCAACATGGTCCACCATGTTCCACCAATGTTCCAAAAATGTTCCAACATGGTCCACCATGTTCCACCAATGTTCCAAAAATGTTCCAACATGGTCCACCATGTTCCACTAATGTTCCAAAAATTTTCCAACATGGTCCACCATGTTCCACCAATGTTCCAAAATTGTTCCAACATGTTCTACCATGTTCCACCAATGTTCCAAAAATGTTCCAACATGGTCCACCATAGTCCACCATGTTCCACCAATGTTCCAAAAATGTTCCAACATGGTCCACCATGTTCCACCAATGTTCCAAAAATGTTCCAACATGGTCCACCATGTTCCACCATTGTTCCAAACATGTTCCAACATGTTCTACCATGTTCCACCAATTTTCCAAAAATGTTCCAACATGTTCTAACATGTTCCAACAATGTTCCAACATGGTCCACCATGTTCCACCAATGTTCCAAAAATATTCCAACATGTTCTACCATGTTCCACCAATGTCCCAAAAATGTTCCAACATGGTCCACCATGTTCCACCAATGTTCCAAAAATGTTCCAACATGGTTCACCATGTTCTAACAATGTTCCAAAAATGTTCCAACATGGTCCACCATGTTCCACCAATGTTCCAAAAATGTTCCAACATGGTCCAGCATGTTCTACCAATGTTCCAAAAATGTTCCAACATTGTCCACCATGTTCCATTAATGTTCCAACATGGTACACCATGTTCCACCAATGTTCCAAAAATGTTCATGATTATAAATTAAAAGTCATAGTTTGGTATTAACTATCTTTTATGAAACCAAAAGTAAATATTTACAAACACAACATAAACAAATGAATATTAAACATATGTTATTTGTCATCTTCCCCTTGAACTATTATTTGTCATCTTCTCCTTGAGCTTGGAGTCCTAATCTTTTTTTATAAATCTATTATTTCTTCTCTTTATACCCTTGTCTTTAATAGAAACTAAATAAGATCTGGGTTGTTGAAGTTTCTTCTCTACTACTCCTTCATCCCATGTTTTATTGAATACATCTTGAACCCATACTTCCTGCCCTTCAGTAAAGCTATCTTCACGGTTTAAAGACTTTCTATCATAATGTGACTTTTGTGCTTTCTGAGTTTCTATCATTTTTTCATAGATGCTGTCCTCAACAAGTTTGGGGTTTTATAGTTCTTCTCTCATTGGAATTTTACTTCTTAAGTGTCTGCTGTTAAGAAGCTGAGCTGGAGAAACTTCAAGGTTAGATATTGGGCTGTTTTTGTAGTTTAATAAGTATAACTGCAGATCTTGTTTTGTTTCTTGACATTTTTTTAACATTTCTTTCACTATTCCGACAGATTTTTCCAATGTCTTCATCACGTTTTCAACAGTTTCAACCACAGACTCATCTTTTATTGAGTTGTACAATTTCAAACCATCTGCCCCCAGTAGATTTTTCAGTCTGGCTAATTGAATTTCCTTACTTTCTTTCGTTGTATTTGTAGCAATAAAGTAAATGTCGGTTTCTTTCTTAAACTGTTTAAATTTGTCTGAAACGTTTCCCTCCGATAGGTTCAGTGGATCTGGTTTATTGAACTCCATAATATTTAAACTTTACTTTCTCTTCTTCTATTTAAACTTTACGACTGCGCCATGATTATAAATTAAAAGTCATAGTTTGGAATTAACTATCTTTTATGAAACCAAAAGTAAATATTTACAAACACAACATAAACAAATGAATATTAAACATATGTTATTTGTCAGTTCCAACATGTTCTACCATGTTCTACCAATGTTCCAAAAATGTTCCAACATGGTCCACCATGTTCCACCAATGTTCCACCAATGTTCCAAAAATGTTTCAACATGGTCCACCATGTTCCACAAATGTTGCAAAAATGTTACAACTTGGTCCAACATGTTCCACCAATGTTCCAAAAATGTTCCAACATGGTCCACCATAATCCACTAATGTTCCAAAAATGTTCCAACATGTTCTACCATGTTCAACCAATTTCCCAAAATGTTCCAACATTGTCAACCATGTTCCACCAATGTTCCAAAAATGTTCAAACATGGTCCACCATGTTCCACCATTGTTCCAAAAATGTTCCAACATGTTCTACCATGTTCAACCAATTATCCAAAAAATGTTCCAACATGTTCTACCATGTTCCACCAATGTTCCAAAAATGTTCCAACATAATCCACCATGTTCCACCAATGTTCCAAAAATGTTCCAACATGTTCCACCAATGTTCCAAAAATGTTCCAACATGTTCTACCATGTTCCACCAATGTTTTAAAAATGTTCCAACATAATCCACCATGTTCCACCAATGTTCCAAAAATGTTCCAACATGGTCCACCATGTTCCACCAATGTTCCAAAAATGTTCCAACATGGTCCACCATGTTCCACCAATGTTCAAAAAATGTTCCAACATGGTCCACCTTGTTCCACCAATGTTCTAAAAATGTTCCAACATGGTCCACCATGTTCCACCAATGTTCCACCAATGTTCCAAAAATGTTTCAACATGGTCCACCATGTTCCACAAATGTTGCAAAAATGTTCCAACATGGAATACATCTTGAACCCATACTTCGTGCCCTTCAGTAAAACTATTTTCACGGTTTAAAGACTTTCTATCATAATGTGACTTTTGTGCTTTCTGAGTTTCTATCATTTTTTCATAGATGCTGTCCTCAACAAGTTTGGGGTTTAATAGTTCTTCTCTCATTGGAATTTTACAATTTTACAATGGAGTTGTACAATTTCAAACCATCTGTCCCCAGTAGATTTTTCAGTCTGGCTAATTGAATTTCCTTACTTTCTTTCGTTGTTTTTGTAGCAATAAAGTAAATGTCGGTTTCTTCCTTTAACTGTTTAAATTTGTCTGAAATGTTTCCCTCCGATAGGTTCAGTGGATCTGGTTTATTGAACTCCATAATATTTAAACTTTACTTTCTCTTCTTATATTTAAACTTTACGACTGCGCCATGATTATAAATTAAAAGTCATAGTTTGGAATTAACTATCTTTTATGAAACCAAAAGTAAATATTTACAAACACAACATAAACAAATGAATATTAAACATATGTTATTTGTCAGTTCCAACATGTTCTACCATGTTCTACCAATGTTCCAAAAATGTTCCAACATGGTCCACCATGTTCCACCAACGTTCCAAAAATGTTCCAACATGGTCCACCATGTTCCACCAATGTTCCAAAAATGTTTCAACATGGTCCACCATGTTCCACAAATGTTGCAAAAATGTTCCAACATGGTCCACCATGTTCCACCAATGTTCCAAAAATGTTCCAACATGTTCTACCATGTTCCACCAATGTTCCAAAAATGTTCCAACATGGTCCACCATGTTTCACCAATGTTTCAAAAATGTTCCAACATGGTCCACCATGTTCTACCAATGTTCCAAAGATGTTCCAACGTGGTCCACCATGTTCCACCAATGTTCCAAAAATGTTCCAACATGGTCCACTATGTTCTACCAATGTTCCAAAAATGTTCCAACATGGTCCACCATGTTCCACCAATGTTCCAACATGGTCCATCATGTTCTACCAATGTTCCAAAAATGTTCCAACATGGTCCACCATGTTCCACCAATGTTCCATCTTGTTCCATCAATGTTCCACCATTTTCAACCATGTTCAACCATGTTTAAAAAATGTTCCAACATGTTCTACCATGTTCCACTAAAGTTCAAAAAATGTTCCAACATGGTCCACCATGTTCCACCAATGTTCCAAAAATGTTCCAACATGGTCCACCATGTTCCACCATTGTTCCAAACATGTTCCAACATGTTCTACCATGTTCCACCAATTTTCCAAAAATGTTCCAACATGTTCTAACATGTTCCACCAATGTTCCAACATGGTCCACCATGTTCCACCAATGTTCCAAAAATGTTCCAACATGTTCTACCATGTTCCACCAATGTCCCAAAAATGTTCCAACATGGTCCACCATGTTCCACCAATGTTCCAAAAATGTTCCAACATGGTTCACCATGTTCTAACAATGTTCCAAAAATGTTCCAACATGGTCCACCATGTTCCACCAATGTTCCAAAAATGTTCCAACATGGTCCACCATGTTCTACCAATGTTCCAAAAATGTTCCAACATTGTCCACCATGTTCCATTAATGTTCCAACATGGTACACCATGTTCCACCAATGTTCCAAAAATGTTCATGATTATAAATTAAAAGTCATAGTTTGGTATTAACTATCTTTTATGAAACCAAAAGTAAATATTTACAAACACAACATAAACAAATGAATATTAAACATATGTTATTTGTCATCTTCCCCTTGAACTATTATTTGTCATCTTCTCCTTGAGCTTGGAGTCCTAATCTTTTTTTATAAATCAATTATTTCTTCTCTTTATACCCTTGTCTTTAATAGAAACTAAATAAGATCTGGGTTGTTGAAGTTTCTTCTCTACTACTCCTTCATCCCATGTTTTATTGAATACATCTTGAACCCATACTTCCTGCCCTTCAGTAAAGCTATCTTCACGGTTTAAAGACTTTCTATCATAATGTGACTTTTGTGCTTTCTGAGTTTCTATCATTTTTTCATAGATGCTGTCCTCAACAAGTTTGGGGTTTAATAGTTCTTCTCTCATTGGAATTTTACTTCTTAAGTGTCTGCTGTTAAGAAGCTGAGCTGGAGAAACTTCAAGGTTAGATATTGGGCTGTTTTTGTAGTTTAATAAGTATAACTGCAGATCTTGTTTTGTTTCTTTACATTTTTTTAACATTTCTTTCACTATTCCGACAGATTTTTCCAATGTCTTCATCACGTTTTCAACAGTTTCAACCACAGACTCATCTTTTATTGAGTTGTACAATTTCAAACCATCTGTCCCCAGTAGATTTTTCAGTCTGGCTAATTGAATTTCCTTACTTTCTTTCGTTGTTTTTGTAGCAATAAAGTAAATGTCGGTTTCTTTCTTAAACTGTTTAAATTTGTCTGAAACGTTTCCCTCCGATAGGTTCAGTGGATCTGGTTTATTGAACTCCATAATATTTAAACTTTACTTTCTCTTCTTCTATTTAAACTTTACGACTGCGCCATGATTATAAATTAAAAGTCATAGTTTGGAATTAACTATCTTTTATGAAACCAAAAGTAAATATTTACAAACACAACATAAACAAATGAATATTAAACATATGTTATTTGTCAGTTCCAACATGTTCTACCATGTTCTACCAATGTTCCAAAAATGTTCCAACATGGTCCACCATGTTCCACCAATGTTCCAAAAATGTTCCAACATGGTCCACCATGTTCCACCAATGTTCCAAAAATGTTTCAACATGGTCCACCATGTTCCACAAATGTTGCAAAAATGTTACAACATGGTCCACCATGTTCCACCAATGTTCCAAAAATGTTCCAACATGGTCCACCATAATCCACTAATGTTCCAAAAATGTTCCAACATGTTCTACCATGTTCAACCAATTTCCCAAAATGTTCCAACATTGTCAACCATGTTCCACCAATGTTCCAAAAATGTTCAAACATGGTCCACCATGTTCCACCATTGTTCCAAAAATGTTCCAACATGTTCTACCATGTTCAACCAATTATCCAAAAAATGTTCCAACATGTTCTACCATGTTCCACCAATGTTCCAAAAATGTTCCAACATAATCCACCATGTTCCACCAATGTTCCAAAAATGTTCCAACATGGTCCACCATGTTCCACCAATGTTCCAAAAATGTTCCAACATGTTCTACCATGTTCCACCAATGTTTTAAAAATGTTCCAACATAATCCACCATGTTCCACCAATGTTCCAAAAATGTTCCAACATGTTCTACCATGTTCCACCAATGTTCCAAAAATGTTCCAACATGGTCCACCATGTTTTACCAATGTTCCAAAAATGTTCCAACATGGTCCACCATTTTTGGAACATTGGTGGAACATGGTGGACCATGTTGGTTCCAAAAATGTTCCAACATGGTCCACCATGTTCCACTAATGTTCCAAAAATGTTCATGATTATAAATTAAAAGTCATAGTTTGGTATTAACTATCTTTTATGAAACCAAAAGTAAATATTTACAAACACAACATAAACAAATGAATATTAAACATATGTTATTTGTCAGTTCCAACATGTTCTACCAATGTTCCAAAAATGTTCCAACATGGTCCACCATGTTCCACCAATGTTCCAAAAATGTTCCAACATGGTCCACCATGTTCCACCAATGTTCCAAAAATGTTCCAACATGGTCTACCATGTTCCACCAATGTTCCAAAAATGTTCTAACATGGTCCACCATGTTCCACCAATGTTCCAAAAATGTTCCAACATGGTCCACCATGTTCCACCAATGTTCCAAAAATGTTCCAACATGGTCCACCATGTTCCACCAATGTTCCAAAAATGTTCCAACATGGTCCACCATGTTCCACTAATGTTCCAAAAATTTTCCAACATGGTCCACCATGTTCCACCAATGTTCCAAAATTGTTCCAACATGTTCTACCATGTTCCACCAATGTTCCAAAAATGTTCCAACATGGTCCACCATAGTCCACCATGTTCCACCAATGTTCCAAAAATGTTCCAACATGGTCCACCATGTTCCACCAATGTTCCAAAAATGTTCCAACATGGTCCACCATGTTCCACCATTGTTCCAAACATGTTCCAACATGTTCTACCATGTTCCACCAATTTTCCAAAAATGTTCCAACATGTTCTAACATGTTCCAACAATGTTCCAACATGGTCCACCATGTTCCACCAATGTTCCAAAAATATTCCAACATGTTCTACCATGTTCCACCAATGTCCCAAAAATGTTCCAACATGGTCCACCATGTTCCACCAATGTTCCAAAAATGTTCCAACATGGTTCACCATGTTCTAACAATGTTCCAAAAATGTTCCAACATGGTCCACCATGTTCCACCAATGTTCCAAAAATGTTCCAACATGGTCCAGCATGTTCTACCAATGTTCCAAAAATGTTCCAACATTGTCCACCATGTTCCATTAATGTTCCAACATGGTACACCATGTTCCACCAATGTTCCAAAAATGTTCATGATTATAAATTAAAAGTCATAGTTTGGTATTAACTATCTTTTATGAAACCAAAAGTAAATATTTACAAACACAACATAAACAAATGAATATTAAACATATGTTATTTGTCATCTTCCCCTTGAACTATTATTTGTCATCTTCTCCTTGAGCTTGGAGTCCTAATCTTTTTTTATAAATCTATTATTTCTTCTCTTTATACCCTTGTCTTTAATAGAAACTAAATAAGATCTGGGTTGTTGAAGTTTCTTCTCTACTACTCCTTCATCCCATGTTTTATTGAATACATCTTGAACCCATACTTCCTGCCCTTCAGTAAAGCTATCTTCACGGTTTAAAGACTTTCTATCATAATGTGACTTTTGTGCTTTCTGAGTTTCTATCATTTTTTCATAGATGCTGTCCTCAACAAGTTTGGGGTTTTATAGTTCTTCTCTCATTGGAATTTTACTTCTTAAGTGTCTGCTGTTAAGAAGCTGAGCTGGAGAAACTTCAAGGTTAGATATTGGGCTGTTTTTGTAGTTTAATAAGTATAACTGCAGATCTTGTTTTGTTTCTTGACATTTTTTTAACATTTCTTTCACTATTCCGACAGATTTTTCCAATGTCTTCATCACGTTTTCAACAGTTTCAACCACAGACTCATCTTTTATTGAGTTGTACAATTTCAAACCATCTGCCCCCAGTAGATTTTTCAGTCTGGCTAATTGAATTTCCTTACTTTCTTTCGTTGTATTTGTAGCAATAAAGTAAATGTCGGTTTCTTTCTTAAACTGTTTAAATTTGTCTGAAACGTTTCCCTCCGATAGGTTCAGTGGATCTGGTTTATTGAACTCCATAATATTTAAACTTTACTTTCTCTTCTTCTATTTAAACTTTACGACTGCGCCATGATTATAAATTAAAAGTCATAGTTTGGAATTAACTATCTTTTATGAAACCAAAAGTAAATATTTACAAACACAACATAAACAAATGAATATTAAACATATGTTATTTGTCAGTTCCAACATGTTCTACCATGTTCTACCAATGTTCCAAAAATGTTCCAACATGGTCCACCATGTTCCACCAATGTTCCACCAATGTTCCAAAAATGTTTCAACATGGTCCACCATGTTCCACAAATGTTGCAAAAATGTTACAACTTGGTCCAACATGTTCCACCAATGTTCCAAAAATGTTCCAACATGGTCCACCATAATCCACTAATGTTCCAAAAATGTTCCAACATGTTCTACCATGTTCAACCAATTTCCCAAAATGTTCCAACATTGTCAACCATGTTCCACCAATGTTCCAAAAATGTTCAAACATGGTCCACCATGTTCCACCATTGTTCCAAAAATGTTCCAACATGTTCTACCATGTTCAACCAATTATCCAAAAAATGTTCCAACATGTTCTACCATGTTCCACCAATGTTCCAAAAATGTTCCAACATAATCCACCATGTTCCACCAATGTTCCAAAAATGTTCCAACATGTTCCACCAATGTTCCAAAAATGTTCCAACATGTTCTACCATGTTCCACCAATGTTTTAAAAATGTTCCAACATAATCCACCATGTTCCACCAATGTTCCAAAAATGTTCCAACATGTTCTACCATGTTCCACCAATGTTCCAAAAATGTTCCAACATGGTCCACCATGTTCCACCAATGTTCCAAAAATGTTCCAACATGGTCCACCATGTTCCACCAATGTTCAAAAAATGTTCCAACATGGTCCACCTTGTTCCACCAATGTTCTAAAAATGTTCCAACATGGTCCACCATGTTCCACCAATGTTCCACCAATGTTCCAAAAATGTTTCAACATGGTCCACCATGTTCCACAAATGTTGCAAAAATGTTCCAACATGGAATACATCTTGAACCCATACTTCGTGCCCTTCAGTAAAACTATTTTCACGGTTTAAAGACTTTCTATCATAATGTGACTTTTGTGCTTTCTGAGTTTCTATCATTTTTTCATAGATGCTGTCCTCAACAAGTTTGGGGTTTAATAGTTCTTCTCTCATTGGAATTTTACAATTTTACAATGGAGTTGTACAATTTCAAACCATCTGTCCCCAGTAGATTTTTCAGTCTGGCTAATTGAATTTCCTTACTTTCTTTCGTTGTTTTTGTAGCAATAAAGTAAATGTCGGTTTCTTCCTTTAACTGTTTAAATTTGTCTGAAATGTTTCCCTCCGATAGGTTCAGTGGATCTGGTTTATTGAACTCCATAATATTTAAACTTTACTTTCTCTTCTTCTATTTAAACTTTACGACTGCGCCATGATTATAAATTAAAAGTCATAGTTTGGAATTAACTATCTTTTATGAAACCAAAAGTAAATATTTACAAACACAACATAAACAAATGAATATTAAACATATGTTATTTGTCAGTTCCAACATGTTCTACCATGTTCTACCAATGTTCCAAAAATGTTCCAACATGGTCCACCATGTTCCACCAATGTTCCACCAATGTTCCAAAAATGTTTCAACATGGTCCACCATGTTCCACAAATGTTGCAAAAATGTTACAACTTGGTCCACCATGTTCCACCAATGTTCCAAAAATGTTCCAACATGGTCCACCATAATCCACTAATGTTCCAAAAATGTTCCAACATGTTCTACCATGTTCAACCAATTTCCCAAAATGTTCCAACATTGTCAACCATGTTCCACCAATGTTCCAAAAATGTTCAAACATGGTCCACCATGTTCCACCATTGTTCCAAAAATGTTCCAACATGTTCTACCATGTTCAACCAATTATCCAAAAAATGTTCCAACATGTTCTACCATGTTCCACCAATGTTCCAAAAATGTTCCAACATAATCCACCATGTTCCACCAATGTTCCAAAAATGTTCCAACATGGTCCACCATGTTCCACCAATGTTCCAAAAATGTTCCAACATGTTCTACCATGTTCCACCAATGTTTTAAAAATGTTCCAACATAATCCACCATGTTCCACCAATGTTCCAAAAATGTTCCAACATGTTCTACCATGTTCCACCAATGTTCCAAAAATGTTCCAACATGGTCCACCATGTTCCACCAATGTTCCAAAAATGTTCCAACATGGTCCACCATGTTCCACCAATGTTCAAAAAATGTTCCAACATGGTCCACCTTGTTCCACCAATGTTCTAAAAATGTTCCAACATGTCCACCATGTTCCACCAATGTTCCACCAATGTTCCAAAAATGTTTCAACATGGTCCACCATGTTCCACAAATGTTGCAAAAATGTTCCAACATGGAATACATCTTGAACCCATACTTCGTGCCCTTCAGTAAAACTATTTTCACGGTTTAAAGACTTTCTATCATAATGTGACTTTTGTGCTTTCTGAGTTTCTATCATTTTTTCATAGATGCTGTCCTCAACAAGTTTGGGGTTTAATAGTTCTTCTCTCATTGGAATTTTACAATTTTACAATGGAGTTGTACAATTTCAAACCATCTGTCCCCAGTAGATTTTTCAGTCTGGCTAATTGAATTTCCTTACTTTCTTTCGTTGTTTTTGTAGCAATAAAGTAAATGTCGGTTTCTTCCTTTAACTGTTTAAATTTGTCTGAAATGTTTCCCTCCGATAGGTTCAGTGGATCTGGTTTATTGAACTCCATAATATTTAAACTTTACTTTCTCTTCTTATATTTAAACTTTACGACTGCGCCATGATTATAAATTAAAAGTCATAGTTTGGAATTAACTATCTTTTATGAAACCAAAAGTAAATATTTACAAACACAACATAAACAAATGAATATTAAACATATGTTATTTGTCAGTTCCAACATGTTCTACCATGTTCTACCAATGTTCCAAAAATGTTCCAACATGGTCCACCATGTTCCACCAATGTTCCAAAAATGTTCCAACATGGTCCACCATGTTCCACCAATGTTCCAAAAATTTTTCAACATGGTCCACCATGTTCCACAAATGTTGCAAAAATGTTCCAACATGGTCCACCATGTTCCACCAATGTTCCAAAAATGTTCCAACATGTTCTACCATGTTCCACCAATGTTCCAAAAATGTTCCAACATGGTCCACCATGTTTCACCAATGTTTCAAAAATGTTCCAACATGGTCCACCATGTTCTACCAATGTTCCAAAAATGTTCCAACATGGTCCACCATGTTCCACCAATGTTCCAAAAATGTTCCAACATGGTCCACCATGTTCCACCAATGTTCCAAAAATGTTCCAACATGGTCCACCATGTTCCACCAATGTTCCAACATGGTCCATCATGTTCTACCAATGTTCCAAAAATGTTCCAACATGGTCCACCATGTTCCACCAATGTTCCATCTTGTTCCATCAATGTTCCACCATTTTCAACAATGTTCAACCATGTTTAGAAAATGTTCCAACATGTTCTACCATGTTCCACTTAAGTTCAAAAAATGTTCCAACATGGTCCACCATGTTCCACCAATGTCCCAAAAATGTTCCAACATGGTCCACCATGTTCCACCATTGTTCCAAACATGTTCCAACATGTTCTACCATGTTCCACTAATTTTCCAAAAATGTTCCAACATGTTCTAACATGTTCCACCAATGTTCCAACATGGTCCACCATGTTCCACCAATGTTCCAAAAATGTTCCAACATGTTCTACCATGTTCCACCAATGTTCCAAAAATGTTTCAACATGGTCCACCATGTTCCACCAATGTTCCAAAAATGTTCCAACATGGTTCACCATGTTCTACCAATGTTCCAAAAATGTTCTAACATGGTCCACCATGTTCCACCATTGTTTAAAAAATGTTCCAACATGTTCTACCATGTTCCACCAATTTTCCAAAAATGTTCCAACATGTTCTACCATGTTCCACCAATGTTCCAACATGGTCCACCATGTTCCACCAATGTTCCAAAAAGGTTTTAACATGTTCTACCATGTTCCACCAATGTTCCAAAAATGTTCCAACATGGTCCACCATGTTCCACCAATGTTCCAAAAATGTTCCAACATGGTTCACCATGTTCTAACAATGTTCCAAAAATGTTCTAACATGGTCCACCATGTTCCACCAATGTTCCAAAAATGTTCCAACATGTTCTACCATGTTCCACCAATGTTCCAAAAATGTTCCAACATGGTCCACCATGTTCTATTAATGTTCCAAAAATGTTCCAACATTGTCCACCATGTTCCACCAATGTTCCAACATGGTCCACCATGTTCCACCAATGTTCCAAAAATGTCTATGATTATAAATTAAAAGTCATAGTTTGGTATTAACTATCTTTTATGAAACCAAAAGTAAATATTTACAAACACAACATAAACAAATGAATATTAAACATATGTTATTTGTCATCTTCCCCTTGAGCTATTATTTGTCATCTTCTCCTTGAGCTTGGAGTCCTAATCTTTTTTTATAAATCTATTATTTCTTCTCTTTATACCCTTGTCTTTAATAGAAACTAAATAAGATCTGGGTTGTTGAAGTTTCTTCTCTACTACTCCTTCATCCCATGTTTTATTGAATACATCTTGAACCCATACTTCCTGCCCTTCAGTAAAACTATTTTCACGGTTTAAAGACTTTCTATCATAATGTGACTTTTGTGCTTTCTGAGTTTCTATTATTTTTTCATAGATGCTGTCCTCAACAAGTTTGGGGTTTAATAGTTCTTCTCTCATTGGAATTTTACAATTTTACAATGGAGTTGTACAATTTCAAACCATCTGTCCCCAGTAGATTTTTCAGTCTGGCTAATTGAATTTCCTTACTTTCTTTCGTTGTTTTTGTAGCAATAAAGTAAATGTCGGTTTCTTCCTTTAACTGTTTAAATTTGTCTGAAATGTTTCCCTCCGATAGGTTCAGTGGATCTGGTTTATTGAACTCCATAATATTTAAACTTTACTTTCTCTTCTTATATTTAAACTTTACGACTGCGCCATGATTATAAATTAAAAGTCATAGTTTGGAATTAACTATCTTTTATGAAACCAAAAGTAAATATTTACAAACACAACATAAACAAATGAATATTAAACATATGTTATTTGTCAGTTCCAACATGTTCTACCATGTTCAACCAATTATCCAAAAATGTACTAACATGTTCTACCATGTTCCACCAATGTTCCAAAAATGTTCCAACATAATCCACCATGTTCCACCAATGTTCCAAAAATGTTCCAACATGGTCCACCATGTTCCACAAATGTTCCAAAAATGTTCCAACATGTTCTACCATGTTCCACCAATGTTTCAAAAATGTTCCAACATAATCCACCATGTTCCACCAATGTTCCAAAAATGTTCCAACATGTTCTACCATGTTCCACCAATGTTCCAAAAATGTTCCAACATGGTCCACCATGTTTCACCAAAGTTCATAAAATGTTCAAACATGGTCCACCATGTTCCACCAATGTTCCAAAAATGTTCCAACATGGTCCACCATGTTCCACCAATGTTCCATCTTGTTCCATCAATGTTCCACCATTTTCAACCATGTTCAACCATGTTCCAAAAATGTTCCAAAATGTTCTACCATGTTCCACCAAAGTTAAAAAAATGTTCCAACATGGTCCACCATGATCCACCAATGTTCCAAAAATGTTCCAACATGGTCCACCATGTTCCACCAATGTTCCAAAAATGTTCCAACATTGTTTACCATGTTCTACCAATGTTCTAACATGGTCCACCATGTTCCACCAATGTCCAAAAAATGTTCCAACATGGTCTACCATGTTCCACCAATGTTCCAAAAATGTTCCAACATGGTCTACTATAATCTACCAATGTTCCAAAAAGGTTCCAACATGTTCTACCATGTTCAACCAATTTCCCAAAATGTTCCAACATTGTCAACCATGTTCCATCAATGTTCCAACATGGTCCACCATGTTCCTCTAATGTTCCAAAAATGTTCCGACATGGTCCACCATGTTCCACCAATGTTCCAAAAATGTTCCAACATGGTCCACCATGTTCCACCAATGTTCCAAAAATGTTCCAACATGGTCTACCATGTTCCACCAATGTTCCAACATGGTCCACCATGTTCCACCAATGTTCCAAAAATGTTCCAACATGGTCTATCATGTTCAACCAATGTTCCAAAAATGTTCCAACATTGTCCACCATGTTCTACCAATGTTCCAAAAATGTTCCACCATGTTCCACCAATGTTCCAACATGGTCCACTATGTTCCACCAATGTTTCAAAAATGTTCCAACATGTTCTACCAGGTTCCACCAATGTTCCAAAAATGTTCCAACATGGTCCACCATGTTCCACCAATGTTCCAAAAATGTTCCAACATTGTTTACCATGTTCTACCAATGTTCTAACATGGTCCACCATGTTCCACCAATGTCCAAAAAATGTTCCAACATGGTCTACCATGTTCCACCAATGTTCCAAAAATGTTCCAACATGGTCTACTATAATCTACCAATGTTCCAAAAAGGTTCCAACATGTTCTACCATGTTCAACCAATTTCCCAAAATGTTCCAACATTGTCAACCATGTTCCATCAATGTTCCAACATGGTCCACCATGTTCCTCTAATGTTCCAAAAATGTTCCAACATGGTCCACCATGTTCCACCAATGTTCCAAAAATGTTCCAACATGGTCCACCATGTTCCACCAATGTTCCAAAAATGTTCCAACATGGTCTACCATGTTCCACCAATGTTCCAACATGGTCCACCATGTTCCACCAATGTTCCAAAAATGTTCCAACATGGTCTATCATGTTCAACCAATGTTCCAAAAATGTTCCAACATTGTCCACCATGTTCTACCAATGTTCCAAAAATGTTCCACCATGTTCCACCAATGTTCCAACATGGTCCACTATGTTCCACCAATGTTTCAAAAATGTTCCAACATGTTCTACCAGGTTCCACCAATGTTCCAAAAAAGTTTCAACATGGTCCACCATGTTCCACCAATGTTCCAAAAATGTTCCAACATGGTTCACCATGTTCTAACAATGTTCCAAAAATGTTCTAACATGGTCCACCATGTTCCACCATTGTTTCAAAAATGTTCCAACATGTTCTACCATGTTCCACCAATGTTCCAACATGGTCCACCATGTTCCACCAATGTTCCAAAAATGTTCCAACATGTTCTACCATGTTCCACCAATGTTCCAAAAATGTTCCAACATGGTTCACCATGTTCTAACAATGTTCCAAAAATGTTCCAACATGGTCCACCATGTTCCACCAATGTTCCAAAAATGTTCCAACATGTTCTACCATGTTCCACCAATGTTCCAAAAATGTTCCAACATGGTCCACCATGTTCTACCAATGTTCCAAAAATGTTCCAACATTGTCCACCATGTTCCACCAATGTTCCAACATGGTCCACCATGTTCTACCAATGTTCCAAAAATGTTCCAACATTGTCCACCATGTTCCATTAATGTTCCAACATGGTACACCATGTTCCACCAATGTTCCAAAAATGTTCATGATTATAAATTAAAAGTCATAGTTTGGTATTAACTATCTTTTATGAAACCAAAAGTTAATATTTACAAACACAACATAAACAAATGAATATTAAACATATGTTATTTGTCATCTTCCCCTTGAACTAGTATTTGTCATCTTCTCCTTGAGCTTGGAGTCCTAATCTTTTTTTATAAATCAATTATTTCTTCTCTTTATACCCTTGTCTTTAATAGAAACTAAATAAGATCTGGGTTGTTGAAGTTTCTTCTCTACTACTCCTTCATCCCATGTTTTATTGAATACATCTTGAACCCATACTTCCTGCCCTTCAGTAAAACTATTTTCACGGTTTAAAGACTTTCTATCATAATGTGACTTTTGTGCTTTCTGAGTTTCTATCATTTTTTCATAGATGCTGTCCTCAACAAGTTTGGGGTTTAATAGTTCTTCTCTTATTGGAATTTTACAATTTTACAATGGAGTTGTACAATTTCAAACCATCTGTCCCCAGTAGATTTTTCAGTCTGGCTAATTGAATTTCCTTACTTTCTTTCGTTGTTTTTGTAGCAATAAAGTAAATGTCGGTTTCTTCCTTTAACTGTTTAAATTTGTCTGAAATGTTTCCCTCCGATAGGTTCAGTGGATCTGGTTTATTGAACTCCATAATATTTAAACTTTACTTTCTCTTCTTATATTTAAACTTTACGACTGCGCCATGATTATAAATTAAAAGTCATAGTTTGGAATTAACTATCTTTTATGAAACCAAAAGTAAATATTTACAAACACAACATAAACAAATGAATGTTAAACATATGTTATTTGTCAGTTCCAACATGTTCTACCATGTTCAACCAATTATCCAAAAATGTTCTAACATGTTCTACCATGTTCCACCAATGTTCCAAAAATGTTCCAACATAATCCACCATGTTCCACCAATGTTCCAAAAATGTTCCAACATGGTCCACCATGTTCCACCAATGTTCCAAAAATGTTCCAACATGGTCCACCATAATCCACTAATGTTCCAAAAATGTTCCAACATGTTCTACCATGTTCAACCAATTTCCCAAAATGTTCCAACATTGTCAACCATGTTCCACCAATGTTCCAAAAATGTTCAAACATGGTCCACCATGTTCCACCATTGTTCCAAAAATGTTCCAACATGTTCTACCATGTTCAACCAATTATCCAAAAAATGTTCCAACATGTTCTACCATGTTCCACCAATGTTTCAAAAATGTTCCAACATAATCCACCATGTTCCACCAATGTTCCAAAAATGTTCCAACATGTTCTACCATGTTCCACCAATGTTCCAAAAATGTTCCAACATGGTCCACCATGTTTCACCAAAGTTCATAAAATGTTCAAACATGGTCCACCATGTTCCACCAATGTTCCAAAAATGTTCCAACATGGTCCACCATGTTCCACCAATGTTCCATCTTGTTCCATCAATGTTCCACCATTTTCAACCATGTTCAACCATGTTCCAAAAATGTTCCAAAATGTTCTACCATGTTCCACCAAAGTTAAAAAAATGTTCCAACATGGTCCACCATGATCCACCAATGTTCCAAAAATGTTCCAACATGGTCCACCATGTTCCACCAATGTTCCAAAAATGTTCCAACATTGTTTACCATGTTCTACCAATGTTCTAACATGGTCCACCATGTTCCACCAATGTCCAAAAAATGTTCCAACATGGTCTACCATGTTCCACCAATGTTCCAAAAATGTTCCAACATGGTCTACTATAATCTACCAATGTTCCAAAAAGGTTCCAACATGTTCTACCATGTTCAACCAATTTCCCAAAATGTTCCAACATTGTCAACCATGTTCCATCAATGTTCCAACATGGTCCACCATGTTCCTCTAATGTTCCAAAAATGTTCCGACATGGTCCACCATGTTCCACCAATGTTCCAAAAATGTTCCAACATGGTCCACCATGTTCCACCAATGTTCCAAAAATGTTCCAACATGGTCTACCATGTTCCACCAATGTTCCAACATGGTCCACCATGTTCCACCAATGTTCCAAAAATGTTCCAACATGGTCTATCATGTTCAACCAATGTTCCAAAAATGTTCCAACATTGTCCACCATGTTCTACCAATGTTCCAAAAATGTTCCACCATGTTCCACCAATGTTCCAACATGGTCCACTATGTTCCACCAATGTTTCAAAAATGTTCCAACATGTTCTACCAGGTTCCACCAATGTTCCAAAAATGTTCCAACATGGTCCACCATGTTCCACCAATGTTCCAAAAATGTTCCAACATTGTTTACCATGTTCTACCAATGTTCTAACATGGTCCACCATGTTCCACCAATGTCCAAAAAATGTTCCAACATGGTCTACCATGTTCCACCAATGTTCCAAAAATGTTCCAACATGGTCTACTATAATCTACCAATGTTCCAAAAAGGTTCCAACATGTTCTACCATGTTCAACCAATTTCCCAAAATGTTCCAACATTGTCAACCATGTTCCATCAATGTTCCAACATGGTCCACCATGTTCCTCTAATGTTCCAAAAATGTTCCAACATGGTCCACCATGTTCCACCAATGTTCCAAAAATGTTCCAACATGGTCCACCATGTTCCACCAATGTTCCAAAAATGTTCCAACATGGTCTACCATGTTCCACCAATGTTCCAACATGGTCCACCATGTTCCACCAATGTTCCAAAAATGTTCCAACATGGTCTATCATGTTCAACCAATGTTCCAAAAATGTTCCAACATTGTCCACCATGTTCTACCAATGTTCCAAAAATGTTCCACCATGTTCCACCAATGTTCCAACATGGTCCACTATGTTCCACCAATGTTTCAAAAATGTTCCAACATGTTCTACCAGGTTCCACCAATGTTCCAAAAAAGTTTCAACATGGTCCACCATGTTCCACCAATGTTCCAAAAATGTTCCAACATGGTTCACCATGTTCTAACAATGTTCCAAAAATGTTCTAACATGGTCCACCATGTTCCACCATTGTTTCAAAAATGTTCCAACATGTTCTACCATGTTCCACCAATGTTCCAACATGGTCCACCATGTTCCACCAATGTTCCAAAAATGTTCCAACATGTTCTACCATGTTCCACCAATGTTCCAAAAATGTTCCAACATGGTTCACCATGTTCTAACAATGTTCCAAAAATGTTCCAACATGGTCCACCATGTTCCACCAATGTTCCAAAAATGTTCCAACATGTTCTACCATGTTCCACCAATGTTCCAAAAATGTTCCAACATGGTCCACCATGTTCTACCAATGTTCCAAAAATGTTCCAACATTGTCCACCATGTTCCACCAATGTTCCAACATGGTCCACCATGTTCTACCAATGTTCCAAAAATGTTCCAACATTGTCCACCATGTTCCATTAATGTTCCAACATGGTACACCATGTTCCACCAATGTTCCAAAAATGTTCATGATTATAAATTAAAAGTCATAGTTTGGTATTAACTATCTTTTATGAAACCAAAAGTTAATATTTACAAACACAACATAAACAAATGAATATTAAACATATGTTATTTGTCATCTTCCCCTTGAACTAGTATTTGTCATCTTCTCCTTGAGCTTGGAGTCCTAATCTTTTTTTATAAATCAATTATTTCTTCTCTTTATACCCTTGTCTTTAATAGAAACTAAATAAGATCTGGGTTGTTGAAGTTTCTTCTCTACTACTCCTTCATCCCATGTTTTATTGAATACATCTTGAACCCATACTTCCTGCCCTTCAGTAAAACTATTTTCACGGTTTAAAGACTTTCTATCATAATGTGACTTTTGTGCTTTCTGAGTTTCTATCATTTTTTCATAGATGCTGTCCTCAACAAGTTTGGGGTTTAATAGTTCTTCTCTTATTGGAATTTTACAATTTTACAATGGAGTTGTACAATTTCAAACCATCTGTCCCCAGTAGATTTTTCAGTCTGGCTAATTGAATTTCCTTACTTTCTTTCGTTGTTTTTGTAGCAATAAAGTAAATGTCGGTTTCTTCCTTTAACTGTTTAAATTTGTCTGAAATGTTTCCCTCCGATAGGTTCAGTGGATCTGGTTTATTGAACTCCATAATATTTAAACTTTACTTTCTCTTCTTATATTTAAACTTTACGACTGCGCCATGATTATAAATTAAAAGTCATAGTTTGGAATTAACTATCTTTTATGAAACCAAAAGTAAATATTTACAAACACAACATAAACAAATGAATATTAAACATATGTTATTTGTCAGTTCCAACATGTTCTACCATGTTCAACCAATTATCCAAAAATGTTCTAACATGTTCTACCATGTTCCACCAATGTTCCAAAAATGTTCCAACATAATCCACCATGTTCCACCAATGTTCCAAAAATGTTCCAACATGGTCCACCATGTTCCACCAATGTTCCAAAAATGTTCCAACATGGTCCACCATAATCCACTAATGTTCCAAAAATGTTCCAACATGTTCTACCATGTTCAACCAATTTCCCAAAATGTTCCAACATTGTCAACCATGTTCCACCAATGTTCCAAAAATGTTCAAACATGGTCCACCATGTTCCACCATTGTTCCAAAAATGTTCCAACATGTTCTACCATGTTCAACCAATTATCCAAAAAATGTTCCAACATGTTCTACCATGTTCCACCAATGTTCCAAAATTGTTCCAACATAATCCACCATGTTCCACCAATGTTCCAAAAATGTTCCAACATGGTCCACCATGTTCCACCAATGTTCCACCAATGTTCCAAAAATGTTCCAACATGTTCTACCATGTTCCACCAATGTTTTAAAAATGTTCCAACATAATCCACCATGTTCCACCAATGTTCCAAAAATGTTCCAACATGTTCTACCATGTTCCACCAATGTTCCAAAAATGTTCCAACATGGTCCACCATGTTCCACCAATGTTCCAAAAATGTTCCAACATGGTCCACCATGTTCCACCAATGTTCAAAAAATGTTCCAACATGGTCCACCTTGTTCCACCAATGTTCTAAAAATGTTCCAACATGGTCCACCATGTTCCACCAATGTTCCACCAATGTTCCAAAAATGTTTCAACATGGTCCACCATGTTCCACAAATGTTGCAAAAATGTTCCAACATGGAATACATCTTGAACCCATACTTCGTGCCCTTCAGTAAAACTATTTTCACGGTTTAAAGACTTTCTATCATAATGTGACTTTTGTGCTTTCTGAGTTTCTATCATTTTTTCATAGATGCTGTCCTCAACAAGTTTGGGGTTTAATAGTTCTTCTCTCATTGGAATTTTACAATTTTACAATGGAGTTGTACAATTTCAAACCATCTGTCCCCAGTAGATTTTTCAGTCTGGCTAATTGAATTTCCTTACTTTCTTTCGTTGTTTTTGTAGCAATAAAGTAAATGTCGGTTTCTTCCTTTAACTGTTTAAATTTGTCTGAAATGTTTCCCTCCGATAGGTTCAGTGGATCTGGTTTATTGAACTCCATAATATTTAAACTTTACTTTCTCTTCTTATATTTAAACTTTACGACTGCGCCATGATTATAAATTAAAAGTCATAGTTTGGAATTAACTATCTTTTATGAAACCAAAAGTAAATATTTACAAACACAACATAAACAAATGAATATTAAACATATGTTATTTGTCAGTTCCAACATGTTCTACCATGTTCTACCAATGTTCCAAAAATGTTCCAACATGGTCCACCATGTTCCACCAATGTTCCAAAAATGTTCCAACATGGTCCACCATGTTCCACCAATGTTCCAAAAATGTTTCAACATGGTCCACCATGTTCCACAAATGTTGCAAAAATGTTCCAACATGGTCCACCATGTTCCACCAATGTTCCAAAAATGTTCCAACATGTTCTACCATGTTCCACCAATGTTCCAAAAATGTTCCAACATGGTCCACCATGTTTCACCAATGTTTCAAAAATGTTCCAACATGGTCCACCATGTTCTACCAATGTTCCAAAAATGTTCCAACGTGGTCCACCATGTTCCACCAATGTTCCAAAAATGTTCCAACATGGTCCACTATGTTCTACCAATGTTCCAAAAATGTTCCAACATGGTCCACCATGTTCCACCAATGTTCCAACATGGTCCATCATGTTCTACCAATGTTCCAAAAATGTTCCAACATGGTCCACCATGTTCCACCAATGTTCCATCTTGTTCCATCAATGTTCCACCATTTTCAACCATGTTCAACCATGTTTAAAAAATGTTCCAACATGTTCTACCATGTTCCACTAAAGTTCAAAAAATGTTCCAACATGGTCCACCATGTTCCACCAATGTTCCAAAAATGTTCCAACATGGTCCACCATGTTCCACCATTGTTCCAAACATGTTCCAACATGTTTTACCATGTTCCACCAATTTTCCAAAAATGTTCCAACATGTTCTAACATGTTCCACCAATGTTCCAACATGGTCCACCATGTTCCACCAATGTTCCAAAAATGTTCCAACATGTTCTACCATGTTCCACCAATGTCCCAAAAATGTTCCAACATGGTCCACCATGTTCCACCAATGTTCCAAAAATGTTCCAACATGGTTCACCATGTTCTAACAATGTTCCAAAAATGTTCCAACATGGTCCACCATGTTCCACCAATGTTCCAAAAATGTTCCAACATTGTCCACCATGTTCTACCAATGTTCCAAAAATGTTCCAACATTGTCCACCATGTTCCATTAATGTTCCAACATGGTACACCATGTTCCACCAATGTTCCAAAAATGTTCATGATTATAAATTAAAAGTCATAGTTTGGTATTAACTATCTTTTATGAAACCAAAAGTAAATATTTACAAACACAACATAAACAAATGAATATTAAACATATGTTATTTGTCATCTTCCCCTTGAACTATTATTTGTCATCTTCTCCTTGAGCTTGGAGTCCTAATCTTTTTTTATAAATCAATTATTTCTTCTCTTTATACCCTTGTCTTTAATAGAAACTAAATAAGATCTGGGTTGATGAAGTTTCTTCTCTACTACTCCTTCATCCCATGTTTTATTGAATACATCTTGAACCCATACTTCCTGCCCTTCAGTAAAGCTATCTTCACGGTTTAAAGACTTTCTATCATAATGTGACTTTTGTGCTTTCTGAGTTTCTATCATTTTTTCATAGATGCTGTCCTCAACAAGTTTGGGGTTTAATAGTTCTTCTCTCATTGGAAATTTACTTCTTAAGTGTCTGCTGTTAAGAAGCTGAGCTGGAGAAACTTCAAGGTTAGATATTGGGCTGTTTTTGTAGTTTAATAAGTATAACTGCAGATCTTGTTTTGTTTCTTGACATTTTTTTAACATTTCTTTCACTATTCCGACAGATTTTTCCAATGTCTTCATCACGTTTTCAACAGTTTCAACCACAGACTCATCTTTTATTGAATTGTACAATTTCAAACCATCTGTCCCCAGTAGATTTTTCAGTCTGGCTAATTGAATTTCCTTACTTTCTTTCGTTGTTTTTGTAGCAATAAAGTAAATGTCGGTTTCTTTCTTAAACTGTTTCAATTTGTCTGAAACGTTTCCCTCCGATAGGTTCAGTGGATCTGGTTTATTGAACTCCATAATATTTAAACTTTACTTTCTCTTCTTCTATTTAAACTTTACGACTGCGCCATGATTATAAATTAAAAGTCATAGTTTGGAATTAACTATCTTTTATGAAACCAAAAGTAAATATTTACAAACACAACATAAACAAATGAATATTAAACATATGTTATTTGTCAGTTCCAACATGTTCTACCATGTTCTACCAATGTTCCAAAAATGTTCCAACATGGTCCACCATGTTCCACCAATGTTCCAAAAATGTTCCAACATGGTCCACCATGTTCCACCAATGTTCCAAAAATGTTTCAACATGGTCCACCATGTTCCACAAATGTTGCAAAAATGTTACAACATGGTCCACCATGTTCCACCAATGTTCCAAAAATGTTCCAACATGGTCCACCATAATCCACTAATGTTCCAAAAATGTTCCAACATGTTCTACCATGTTCAACCAATTTCCCAAAATGTTCCAACATTGTCAACCATGTTCCACCAATGTTCCAAAAATGTTCAAACATGGTCCACCATGTTCCACCATTGTTCCAAAAATGTTCCAACATGTTCTACCATGTTCAACCAATTATCCAAAAAATGTTCCAACATGTTCTACCATGTTCCACCAATGTTCCAAAAATGTTCCAACATAATCCACCATGTTCCACCAATGTTCCAAAAATGTTCCAACATGGTCCACCATGTTCCACCAATGTTCCAAAAATGTTCCAACATGTTCTACCATGTTCCACCAATGTTTTAAAAATGTTCCAACATAATCCACCATGTTCCACCAATGTTCCAAAAATGTTCCAACATGTTCTACCATGTTCCACCAATGTTCCAAAAATGTTCCAACATGGTCCACCATGTTTTACCAATGTTCCAAAAATGTTCCAACATGGTCCACCATTTTTGGAACATTGGTGGAACATGGTGGACCATGTTGGTTCCAAAAATGTTCCAACATGGTCCACCATGTTCCACTAATGTTCCAAAAATGTTCATGATTATAAATTAAAAGTCATAGTTTGGTATTAACTATCTTTTATGAAACCAAAAGTAAATATTTACAAACACAACATAAACAAATGAATATTAAACATATGTTATTTGTCAGTTCCAACATGTTCTACCAATGTTCCAAAAATGTTCCAACATGGTCCACCATGTTCCACCAATGTTCCAAAAATGTTCCAACATGGTCCACCATGTTCCACCAATGTTCCAAAAATGTTCCAACATGGTCTACCATGTTCCACCAATTTTCAAAAAATGTTCTAACATGGTCCACCATGTTCCACCAATGTTCCAAAAATGTTCCAACATGGTCCACCATGTTCCACTAATGTTCCAAAAATTTTCCAACATGGTCCACCATGTTCCACCAATGTTCCAAAATTGTTCCAACATGTTCTACCATGTTCCACCAATGTTCCAAAAATGTTCCAACATGGTCCACCATAGTCCACCATGTTCCACCAATGTTCCAAAAATGTTCCAACATGGTCCACCATGTTCCACCAATGTTCCAAAAATGTTCCAACATGGTCCACCATGTTCCACCATTGTTCCAAACATGTTCCAACATGTTCTACCATGTTCCACCAATTTTCCAAAAATGTTCCAACATGTTCTAACATGTTCCAACAATGTTCCAACATGGTCCACCATGTTCCACCAATGTTCCAAAAATATTCCAACATGTTCTACCATGTTCCACCAATGTCCAAAAAATGTTCCAACATGGTCCACCATGTTCCACCAATGTTCCAAAAATGTTCCAACATGGTTCACCATGTTCTAACAATGTTCCAAAAATGTTCCAACATGGTCCACCATGTTCCACCAATGTTCCAAAAATGTTCCAACATGGTCCAGCATGTTCTACCAATGTTCCAAAAATGTTCCAACATTGTCCACCATGTTCCATTAATGTTCCAACATGGTACACCATGTTCCACCAATGTTCCAAAAATGTTCATGATTATAAATTAAAAGTCATAGTTTGGTATTAACTATCTTTTATGAAACCAAAAGTAAATATTTACAAACACAACATAAACAAATGAATATTAAACATATGTTATTTGTCTTCTTCCCCTTGAACTATTATTTGTCATCTTCTCCTTGAGCTTGGAGTCCTAATCTTTTTTTATAAATCTATTATTTCTTCTCTTTATACCCTTGTCTTTAATAGAAACTAAATAAGATCTGGGTTGTTGAAGTTTCTTCTCTACTACTCCTTCATCCCATGTTTTATTGAATACATCTTGAACCCATACTTCCTGCCCTTCAGTAAAGCTATCTTCACGGTTTAAAGACTTTCTATCATAATGTGACTTTTGTGCTTTCTGAGTTTCTATCATTTTTTCATAGATGCTGTCCTCAACAAGTTTGGGGTTTTATAGTTCTTCTCTCATTGGAATTTTACTTCTTAAGTGTCTGCTGTTAAGAAGCTGAGCTGGAGAAACTTCAAGGTTAGATATTGGGCTGTTTTTGTAGTTTAATAAGTATAACTGCAGATCTTGTTTTGTTTCTTGACATTTTTTTAACATTTCTTTCACTATTCCGACAGATTTTTCCAATGTCTTCATCACGTTTTCAACAGTTTCAACCACAGACTCATCTTTTATTGAGTTGTACAATTTCAAACCATCTGCCCCCAGTAGATTTTTCAGTCTGGCTAATTGAATTTCCTTACTTTCTTTCGTTGTTTTTGTAGCAATAAAGTAAATGTCGGTTTCTTTCTTAAACTGTTTAAATTTGTCTGAAACGTTTCCCTCCGATAGGTTCAGTGGATCTGGTTTATTGAACTCCATAATATTTAAACTTTACTTTCTCTTCTTCTATTTAAACTTTACGACTGCGCCATGATTATAAATTAAAAGTCATAGTTTGGAATTAACTATCTTTTATGAAACCAAAAGTAAATATTTACAAACACAACATAAACAAATGAATATTAAACATATGTTATTTGTCAGTTCCAACATGTTCTACCATGTTCTACCAATGTTCCAAAAATGTTCCAACATGGTCCACCATGTTCCACCAATGTTCCACCAATGTTCCAAAAATGTTTCAACATGGTCCACCATGTTCCACAAATGTTGCAAAAATGTTACAACTTGGTCCAACATGTTCCACCAATGTTCCAAAAATGTTCCAACATGGTCCACCATAATCCACTAATGTTCCAAAAATGTTCCAACATGTTCTACCATGTTCAACCAATTTCCCAAAATGTTCCAACATTGTCAACCATGTTCCACCAATGTTCCAAAAATGTTCAAACATGGTCCACCATGTTCCACCATTGTTCCAAAAATGTTCCAACATGTTCTACCATGTTCAACCAATTATCCAAAAATGTTCCAACATGTTCTACCATGTTCCACCCATGTTCCAAAAATGTTCCAACATAATCCACCATGTTCCACCAATGTTCCAAAAATGTTCCAACATGGTCCACCATGTTCCACCAATGTTCCAAAAATGTTCCAACATGTTCTACCATGTTCCACCAATGTTTTAAAAATGTTCCAACATAATCCACCATGTTCCACCAATGTTCCAAAAATGTTCCAACATGTTCTACCATGTTCCACCAATGTTCCAAAAATGTTCCAACATGGTCCACCATGTTCCACCAATGTTCCAAAAATGTTCCAACATGGTCCACCATGTTCCACCAATGTTCAAAAAATGTTCCAACATGGTCCACCTTGTTCCACCAATGTTCTAAAAATGTTCCAACATGGTCCACCATGTTCCACCAATGTTCCACCAATGTTCCAAAAATGTTTCAACATGGTCCACCATGTTCCACAAATGTTGCAAAAATGTTCCAACATGGAATACATCTTGAACCCATACTTCGTGCCCTTCAGTAAAACTATTTTCACGGTTTAAAGACTTTCTATCATAATGTGACTTTTGTGCTTTCTGAGTTTCTATCATTTTTTCATAGATGCTGTCCTCAACAAGTTTGGGGTTTAATAGTTCTTCTCTCATTGGAATTTTACAATTTTACAATGGAGTTGTACAATTTCAAACCATCTGTCCCCAGTAGATTTTTCAGTCTGGCTAATTGAATTTCCTTACTTTCTTTCGTTGTTTTTGTAGCAATAAAGTAAATGTCGGTTTCTTCCTTTAACTGTTTAAATTTGTCTGAAATGTTTCCCTCCGATAGGTTCAGTGGATCTGGTTTATTGAACTCCATATAATTTAAACTTTACTTTCTCTTCTTATATTTAAACTTTACGACTGCGCCATGATTATAAATTAAAAGTCATAGTTTGGAATTAACTATCTTTTATGAAACCAAAAGTAAATATTTACAAACACAACATAAACAAATGAATATTAAACATATGTTATTTGTCAGTTCCAACATGTTCTACCATGTTCTACCAATGTTCCAAAAATGTTCCAACATGGTCCACCATGTTCCACCAATGTTCCAAAAATGTTCCAACATGGTCCACCATGTTCCACCAATGTTCCAAAAATGTTTCAACATGGTCCACCATGTTCCACAAATGTTGCAAAAATGTTCCAACATGGTCCACCATGTTCCACCAATGTTCCAAAAATGTTCCAACATGTTCTACCATGTTCCACCAATGTTCCAAAAATGTTCCAACATGGTCCACCATGTTTCACCAATGTTTCAAAAATGTTCCAACATGGTCCACCATGTTCTACCAATGTTCCAAAAATGTTCCAACATGGTCCACCATGTTCCACCAATGTTCCAAAATTATTCCAACATGTTCTACCATGTTCCACCAATGTTCCAAAAATGTTCCAACATGGTCCACCATAGTCCACCATGTTCCACCAATGTTCCAAAAATGTTCCAACATGGTCCACCATGTTCCACCAATGTTCCAAAAATGTTCCAACATGGTCCACCATGTTCCACCATTGTTCCAAACATGTTCCAACATGTTCTACCATGTTCCACCAATTTTCAAAAAATGTTCCAACATGTTCTAACATGTTCCACCAATGTTCCAACATGGTCCACCATGGTCCACCATGTTCCACCAATGTTCCAAAAATGTTCCAACATGGTCCACCATGTTCCACCAATGTTCCAACATGGTCCATCATGTTCTACCAATGTTCCAAAAATGTTCCAACATGGTCCACCATGTTCCACCAATGTTCCATCTTGTTCCATCAATGTTCCACCATTTTCAACAATGTTCAACCATGTTTAGAAAATGTTCCAACATGTTCTACCATGTTTCACTTAAGTTCAAAAAATGTTCCAACATGGTCCACCATGTTCCACCAATGTCCCAAAAATGTTCCAACATGGTCCACCATGTTCCACCATTGTTCCAAACATGTTCCAACATGTTCTACCATGTTCCACCAATTTTCCAAAAATGTTCCAACATGTTCTAACATGTTCCACCAATGTTCCAACATGGTCCACCATGTTCCACCAATGTTCCAAAAATGTTCCAACATGTTCTACCATGTTCCACCAATGTTCCAAAAATGTTTCAACATGGTCCACCATGTTCCACCAATGTTCCAAAAATGTTCCAACATGGTTCACCATGTTCTACCAATGTTCAAAAATGTTCTAACATGGTCCACCATGTTCCACCATTGTTTCAAAAATGTTCCAACATGTTCTACCATGTTCCACCAATTTTCCAAAAATGTTCCAACATGTTCTACCATGTTCCACCAATGTTCCAACATGGTCCACCATGTTCCACCAATGTTCCAAAAAGGTTTTAACATGTTCTACCATGTTCCACCAATGTTCCAAAAATGTTCCAACATGGTCCATCATGTTCCACCAATGTTCCAAAAATGTTCCAACATGGTTCACCATGTTCTAACAATGTTCCAAAAATGTTCTAACATGGTCCACCATGTTCCACCAATGTTCCAAAAATGTTTCAACATGTTCTACCATGTTCCACCAATGTTCCAAAAATGTTCCAACATGGTCCACCATGTTCTATTAATGTTCCAAAAATGTTCCAACATTGTCCACCATGTTCCACCAATGTTCCAACATGGTCCACCATGTTCCACCAATGTTCCAAAAATGTCTATGATTATAAATTAAAAGTCATAGTTTGGTATTAACTATCTTTTATGAAACCAAAAGTAAATATTTACAAACACAACATAAACAAATGAATATTAAACATATGTTATTTGTCATCTTCCCCTTGAGCTATTATTTGTCATCTTCTCCTTGAGCTTGGAGTCCTAATCTTTTTTTATAAATCTATTATTTCTTCTCTTTATACCCTTGTCTTTAATAGAAACTAAATAAGATCTGGGTTGTTGAAGTTTCTTCTCTACTACTCCTTCATCCCATGTTTTATTGAATACATCTTGAACCCATACTTCCTGCCCTTCAGTAAAACTATTTTCACGGTTTAAAGACTTTCTATCATAATGTGACTTTTGTGCTTTCTGAGTTTCTATTATTTTTTCATAGATGCTGTCCTCAACAAGTTTGGGGTTTAATAGTTCTTCTCTCATTGGAATTTTACAATTTTACAATGGAGTTGTACAATTTCAAACCATCTGTCCCCAGTAGATTTTTCAGTCTGGCTAATTGAATTTCCTTACTTTCTTTCGTTGTTTTTGTAGCAATAAAGTAAATGTCGGTTTCTTCCTTTAACTGTTTAAATTTGTCTGAAATGTTTCCCTCCGATAGGTTCAGTGGATCTGGTTTATTGAACTCCATAATATTTAAACTTTACTTTCTCTTCTTATATTTAACCTTTACGACTGCGCCATGATTATAAATTAAAAGTCATAGTTTGGAATTAACTATCTTTTATGAAACCAAAAGTAAATATTTACAAACACAACATAAACAAATGAATATTAAACATATGTTATTTGTCAGTTCCAACATGTTCTACCATGTTCAACCAATTATCCAAAAATGTACTAACATGTTCTACCATGTTCCACCAATGTTCCAAAAATGTTCCAACATAATCCACCATGTTCCACCAATGTTCCAAAAATGTTCCAACATGGTCCACCATGTTCCACCAATGTTCCAAAAATGTTCCAACATGTTCTACCATGTTCCACCAATGTTTCAAAAATGTTCCAACATAATCCACCATGTTCCACCAATGTTCCAAAAATGTTCCAACATGTTCTACCATGTTCCACCAATGTTCCAAAAATGTTCCAACATGGTCCACTATGTTTCACCAAAGTTCATAAAATGTTCAAACATGGTCCACCATGTTCCACCAATGTTCCAAAAATGTTCCAACATGGTCCACCATGTTCCACCAATGTTCCATCTTGTTCCATCAATGTTCCACCATTTTCAACCATGTTCAACCATGTTCCAAAAATGTTCCAAAATGTTCTACCATGTTCCACTAAAGTTAAAAAAATGTTCCAACATGGTCCACCATGATCCACCAATGTTCCAAAAATGTTTTAACATGGTCCACCATGTTCCACCAATGTTCCAAAAATGTTCCAACATTGTTTACCATGTTCTACCAATGTTCTAACATGGTCCACCATGTTCCACCAATGTCCAAAAAATGTTCCAACATGGTCTACCATGTTCCACCAATGTTCCAAAAATGTTCCAACATGGTCTACTATAATCTACCAATGTTCCAAAAAGGTTCCAACATGTTCTCCCATGTTCAACCAATTTCCCAAAATGTTCCAACATTGTCAACCATGTTCCATCAATGTTCCAACATGGTCCACCATGTTCCTCTAATGTTCCAAAAATGTTCCAACATGGTCCACCATGTTCCACCAATGTTCCAAAAATGTTCCAACATGGTCCACCATGTTCCACCAATGTTCCAAAAATGTTCCAACATGGTCTACCATGTTCCACCAATGTTCCAACATGGTCCACCATGTTCCACCAATGTTCCAAAAATGTTCCAACATGGTCTATCATGTTCAACCAATGTTCCAAAAATGTTCCAACATTGTCCACCATGTTCTACCAATGTTCCAAAAATGTTCCACCATGTTCCACCAATGTTCCAACATGGTCCACTATGTTCCACCAATGTTTCAAAAATGTTCCAACATGTTCTACCAGGTTCCACCAATGTTCCAAAAATGTTTCAACATGGTCCACCATGTTCCACCAATGTTCCAAAAATGTTCCAACATGGTTCACCATGTTCTAACAATGTTCCAAAAATGTTCTAACATGGTCCACCATGTTCCACCATTGTTTCAAAAATGTTCCAACATGTTCTACCATGTTCCACCAATGTTCCAACATGGTCCACCATGTTCCACCAATGTTCCAAAAATGTTCCAACATGTTCTACCATGTTCCACCAATGTTCCAAAAATGTTCCAACATGGTCCACCATGTTCCACCAATGTTCCAAAAATGTTCCAACATGGTTCACCATGTTCTAACAATGTTCCAAAAATGTTCCAACATGGTCCACCATGTTCCACCAATGTTCCAAAAATGTTCCAACATGTTCTACCATGTTCCACCAATGTTCCAAAAATGTTCCAACATGGTCCACCATGTTCTACCAATGTTCCAAAAATGTTCCAACATTGTCCACCATGTTCCACCAATGTTCCAACATGGTCCACCATGTTCTACCAATGTTCCAAAAATGTTCCAACATTGTCCACCATGTTCCATTAATGTTCCAACATGGTACACCATGTTCCACCAATGTTCCAAAAATGTTCATGATTATAAATTAAAAGTCATAGTTTGGTATTAACTATCTTTTATGAAACCAAAAGTTAATATTTACAAACACAACATAAACAAATGAATATTAAACATATGTTATTTGTCAGTTCCAACATGTTCTACCATGTTCTACCAATGTTCCAAAAATGTTCCAACATGGTCCACCATGTTCCACCAATGTTCCAAAAATGTTCCAACATGGTCCACCATGTTCCACCAATGTTCCAAAAATGTTTCAACATGGTCCACCATGTTCCACAAATGTTGCAAAAATGTTCCAACATGGTCCACCATGTTCCACCAATGTTCCAAAAATGTTCCAACATGTTCTACCATGTTCCACCAATGTTCCAAAAATGTTCCAACATGGTCCACCATGTTTCACCAATGTTTCAAAAATGTTCCAACATGGTCCACCATGTTCTACCAATGTTCCAAAAATGTTCCAACGTGGTCCACCATGTTCCACCAATGTTCCAAAAATGTTCCAACATGGTCCACTATGTTCTACTAATGTTCCAAAAATGTTCCAACATGGTCCACCATGTTCCACCAATGTTCCAACATGGTCCATCATGTTCTACCAATGTTCCAAAAATGTTCCAACATGGTCCACCATGTTCCACCAATGTTCCATCTTGTTCCATCAATGTTCCACCATTTTCAACCATGTTCAACCATGTTTAAAAAATGTTCCAACATGTTCTACCATGTTCCACTAAAGTTCAAAAAATGTTTTAACATGGTCCACCATGTTCCACCAATGTTCCAAAAATGTTCCAACATGGTCCACCATGTTCCACCATTGTTCCAAACATGTTCCAACATGTTCTACCATGTTCCACCAATTTTCCAAAAATGTTCCAACATGTTCTAACATGTTCCACCAATGTTCCAACATGGTCCACCATGTTCCACCAATGTTCCAAAAATGTTCCAACATGTTCTACCATGTTCCACCAATGTTCCAAAAATGTTCCAACATGGTCCACCATGTTTCACCAATGTTTCAAAAATGTTCCAACATGGTCCACCATGTTCTACCAATGTTCCAAAAATGTTCCAACGTGGTCCACCATGTTCCACCAATGTTCCAAAAATGTTCCAACATGGTCCACTATGTTCTACCAATGTTCCAAAAATGTTCCAACATGGTCCACCATGTTCCACCAATGTTCCAACATGGTCCATCATGTTCTACCAATGTTCCAAAAATGTTCCAACATGGTCCACCATGTTCCACCAATGTTCCATCTTGTTCCATCAATGTTCCACCATTTTCAACCATGTTCAACCATGTTTAAAAAATGTTCCAACATGTTCTACCATGTTCCACTAAAGTTCAAAAAATGTTTTAACATGGTCCACCATGTTCCACCAATGTTCCAAAAATGTTCCAACATGGTCCACCATGTTCCACCATTGTTCCAAACATGTTCCAACATGTTCTACCATGTTCCACCAATTTTCCAAAAATGTTCCAACATGTTCTAACATGTTCCACCAATGTTCCAACATGGTCCACCATGTTCCACCAATGTTCCAAAAATGTTCCAACATGTTCTACCATGTTCCACCAATGTCCCAAAAATGTTCCAACATGGTCCACCATGTTCCACCAATGTTCCAAAAATGTTCCAACATGGTTCACCATGTTCTAACAATGTTCCAAAAATGTTCCAACATGGTCCACCATGTTCCACCAATGTTCCAAAAATGTTCCAACATGGTCCACCATGTTCTACCAATGTTCCAAAAATGTTCCAACATTGTCCACCATGTTCCATTAATGTTCCAACATGGTACACCATGTTCCACCAATGTTCCAAAAATGTTCATGATTATAAATTAAAAGTCATAGTTTGGTATTAACTATCTTTTATGAAACCAAAAGTAAATATTTACAAACACAACATAAACAAATGAATATTAAACATATGTTATTTGTCATCTTCCCCTTGAACTATTATTTGTCATCTTCTCCTTGAGCTTGGAGTCCTAATCTTTTTTTATAAATCAATTATTTCTTCTCTTTATACCCTTGTCTTTAATAGAAACTAAATAAGATCTGGGTTGTTGAAGTTTCTTCTCTACTACTCCTTCATCCCATGTTTTATTGAATACATCTTGAACCCATACTTCCTGCCCTTCAGTAAAGCTATCTTCACGGTTTAAAGACTTTCTATCATAATGTGACTTTTGTGCTTTCTGAGTTTCTATCATTTTTTCATAGATGCTGTCCTCAACAAGTTTGGGGTTTAATAGTTCTTCTCTCATTGGAATTTTACTTCTTAAGTGTCTGCTGTTAAGAAGCTGAGCTGGAGAAACTTCAAGGTTAGATATTGGGGTGTTTTTGTAGTTTAATAAGTATAACTGCAGATCTTGTTTTGTTTCTTGACATTTTTTTAACATTTCTTTCACTATTCCGACAGATTTTTCCAATGTCTTCATCACGTTTTCAACAGTTTCAACCACAGACTCATCTTTTATTGAGTTGTACAATTTCAAACCATCTGTCCCCAGTAGATTTTTCAGTCTGGCTAATTGAATTTCCTTACTTTCTTTCGTTGTTTTTGTAGCAATAAAGTAAATGTCGGTTTCTTTCTTAAACTGTTTAAATTTGTCTGAAACGTTTCCCTCCGATAGGTTCAGTGGATCTGGTTTATTGAACTCCATAATATTTAAACTTTACTTTCTCTTCTTCTATTTAAACTTTACGACTGCGCCAATATTATAAATTAAAAGTCATAGTTTGGAATTAACTATCTTTTATGAAACCAAAAGTAAATATTTACAAACACAACATAAACAAATGAATATTAAACATATGTTATTTGTCAGTTCCAACATGTTCTACCATGTTCTACCAATGTTCCAAAAATGTTCCAACATGGTCCACCATGTTCCACCAATGTTCCAAAAATGTTCCAACATGGTCCACCATGTTCCACCAATGTTCCAAAAATGTTTCAACATGGTCCACCATGTTCCACAAATGTTGCAAAAATGTTACAACATGGTCCACCATGTTCCACCAATGTTCCAAAAATGTTCCAACATGGTCCACCATAATCCACTAATGTTCCAAAAATGTTCCAACATGTTCTACCATGTTCAACCAATTTCCCAAAATGTTCCAACATTGTCAACCATGTTCCACCAATGTTCCAAAAATGTTCAAACATGGTCCACCATGTTCCACCATTGTTCCAAAAATGTTCCAACATGTTCTACCATGTTCAACCAATTATCCAAAAAATGTTCCAACATGTTCTACCATGTTCCACCAATGTTCCAAAAATGTTCCAACATAATCCACCATGTTCCACCAATGTTCCAAAAATGTTCCAACATGGTCCACCATGTTCCACCAATGTTCCAAAAATGTTCCAACATGTTCTACCATGTTCCACCAATGTTTTAAAAATGTTCCAACATAATCCACCATGTTCCACCAATGTTCCAAAAATGTTCCAACATGTTCTACCATGTTCCACCAATGTTCCAAAAATGTTCCAACATGGTCCACCATGTTTTACCAATGTTCCAAAAATGTTCCAACATGGTCCACCATTTTTGGAACATTGGTGGAACATGGTGGACCATGTTGGTTCCAAAAATGTTCCAACATGGTCCACCATGTTCCACTAATGTTCCAAAAATGTTCATGATTATAAATTAAAAGTCATAGTTTGGTATTAACTATCTTTTATGAAACCAAAAGTAAATATTTACAAACACAACATAAACAAATGAATATTAAACATATGTTATTTGTCAGTTCCAACATGTTCTACCAATGTTCCAAAAATGTTCCAACATGGTCCACCATGTTCCACCAATGTTCCAAAAATGTTCCAACATGGTCCACCATGTTCCACCAATGTTCCAAAAATGTTCCAACATGGTCTACCATGTTCCACCAATGTTCCAAAAATGTTCTAACATGGTCCACCATGTTCCACCAATGTTCCAAAAATGTTCCAACATGGTCCACCATGTTCCACCAATGTTCCAAAAATGTTCCAACATGGTCCACCATGTTCCACCAATGTTCCAAAAATGTTCCAACATGGTCCACCATGTTCCACTAATGTTCCAAAAATTTTCCAACATGGTCCACCATGTTCCACCAATGTTCCAAAATTGTTCCAACATGTTCTACCATGTTCCACCAATGTTCCAAAAATGTTCCAACATGGTCCACCATAGTCCACCATGTTCCACCAATGTTCCAAAAATGTTCCAACATGGTCCACCATGTTCCACCAATGTTCCAAAAATGTTCCAACATGGTCCACCATGTTCCACCATTGTTCCAAACATGTTCCAACATGTTCTACCATGTTCCACCAATTTTCCAAAAATGTTCCAACATGTTCTAACATGTTCCAACAATGTTCCAACATGGTCCACCATGTTCCACCAATGTTCCAAAAATATTCCAACATATTCTACCATGTTCCACCAATGTCCCAAAAATGTTCCAACATGGTCCACCATGTTCCACCAATGTTACAAAAATGTTCCAACATGGTTCACCATGTTCTAACAATGTTCCAAAAATGTTCCAACATGGTCCACCATGTTCCACCAATGTTCCAAAAATGTTCCAACATGGTCCAGCATGTTCTACCAATGTTCCAAAAATGTTCCAACATTGTCCACCATGTTCCATTAATGTTCCAACATGGTACACCATGTTCCACCAATGTTCCAAAAATGTTCATGATTATAAATTAAAAGTCATAGTTTGGTATTAACTATCTTTTATGAAACCAAAAGTAAATATTTACAAACACAACATAAACAAATGAATATTAAACATATGTTATTTGTCATCTTCCCCTTGAACTATTATTTGTCATCTTCTCCTTGAGCTTGGAGTCCTAATCTTTTTTTATAAATCTATTATTTCTTCTCTTTATACCCTTGTCTTTAATAGAAACTAAATAAGATCTGGGTTGTTGAAGTTTCTTCTCTACTACTCCTTCATCCCATGTTTTATTGAATACATCTTGAACCCATACTTCCTGCCCTTCAGTAAAGCTATCTTCACGGTTTAAAGACTTTCTATCATAATGTGACTTTTGTGCTTTCTGAGTTTCTATCATTTTTTCATAGATGCTGTCCTCAACAAGTTTGGGGTTTTATAGTTCTTCTCTCATTGGAATTTTACTTCTTAAGTGTCTGCTGTTAAGAAGCTGAGCTGGAGAAACTTCAAGGTTAGATATTGGGCTGTTTTTGTAGTTTAATAAGTATAACTGCAGATCTTGTTTTGTTTCTTGACATTTTTTTAACATTTCTTTCACTATTCCGACAGATTTTTCCAATGTCTTCATCACGTTTTCAACAGTTTCAACCACAGACTCATCTTTTATTGAGTTGTACAATTTCAAACCATCTGCCCCCAGTAGATTTTTCAGTCTGGCTAATTGAATTTCCTTACTTTCTTTCGTTGTTTTTGTAGCAATAAAGTGAATGTCGGTTTCTTTCTTAAACTGTTTAAATTTGTCTGAAACGTTTCCCTCCGATAGGTTCAGTGGATCTGGTTTATTGAACTCCATAATATTTAAACTTTACTTTCTCTTCTTCTATTTAAACTTTACGACTGCGCCATGATTATAAATTAAAAGTCATAGTTTGGAATTAACTATCTTTTATGAAACCAAAAGTAAATATTTACAAACACAACATAAACAAATGAATATTAAACATATGTTATTTGTCAGTTCCAACATGTTCTACCATGTTCTACCAATGTTCCAAAAATGTTCCAACATGGTCCACCATGTTCCACCAATGTTCCACCAATGTTCCAAAAATGTTTCAACATGGTCCACCATGTTCCACAAATGTTGCAAAAATGTTACAACTTGGTCCAACATGTTCCACCAATGTTCCAAAAATGTTCCAACATGGTCCACCATAATCCACTAATGTTCCAAAAATGTTCCAACATGTTCTACCATGTTCAACCAATTTCCCAAAATGTTCCAACATTGTCAACCATGTTCCACCAATGTTCCAAAAATGTTCAAACATGGTCCACCATGTTCCACCATTGTTCCAAAAATGTTCCAACATGTTCTACCATGTTCAACCAATTATCCAAAAAATGTTCCAACATGTTCTACCATGTTCCACCAATGTTCCAAAAATGTTCCAACATAATCCACCATGTTCCACCAATGTTCCAAAAATGTTCCAACATGGTCCACCATGTTCCACCAATGTTCCAAAAATGTTCCAACATGTTCTACCATGTTCCACCAATGTTTTAAAAATGTTCCAACATAATCCACCATGTTCCACCAATGTTCCAAAAATGTTCCAACATGTTCTACCATGTTCCACCAATGTTCCAAAAATGTTCCAACATGGTCCACCATGTTCCACCAATGTTCCAAAAATGTTCCAACATGGTCCACCATGTTCCACCAATGTTCAAAAAATGTTCCAACATGGTCCACCTTGTTCCACCAATGTTCTAAAAATGTTCCAACATGGTCCACCATGTTCCACCAATGTTCCACCAATGTTCCAAAAATGTTTCAACATGGTCCACCATGTTCCACAAATGTTGCAAAAATGTTCCAACATGGAATACATCTTGAACCCATACTTCGTGCCCTTCAGTAAAACTATTTTCACGGTTTAAAGACTTTCTATCATAATGTGACTTTTGTGCTTTCTGAGTTTCTATCATTTTTTCATAGATGCTGTCCTCAACAAGTTTGGGGTTTAATAGTTCTTCTCTCATTGGAATTTTACAATTTTACAATGGAGTTGTACAATTTCAAACCATCTGTCCCCAGTAGATTTTTCAGTCTGGCTAATTGAATTTCCTTACTTTCTTTCGTTGTTTTTGTAGCAATAAAGTAAATGTCGGTTTCTTCCTTTAACTGTTTAAATTTGTCTGAAATGTTTCCCTCCGATAGGTTCAGTGGATCTGGTTTATTGAACTCCATAATATTTAAACTTTACTTTCTCTTCTTATATTTAAACTTTACGACTGCACCATGATTATAAATTAAAAGTCATAGTTTGGAATTAACTATCTTTTATGAAACCAAAAGTAAATATTTACAAACACAACATAAACAAATGAATATTAAACATATGTTATTTGTCAGTTCCAACATGTTCTACCATGTTCTACCAATGTTCCAAAAATGTTCCAACATGGTCCACCATGTTCCACCAATGTTCCACCAATGTTCCAAAAATGTTTCAACATGGTCCACCATGTTCCACAAATGTTGCAAAAATGTTACAACTTGGTCCACCATGTTCCACCAATGTTCCAAAAATGTTCCAACATGGTCCACCATAATCCACTAATGTTCCAAAAATGTTCCAACATGTTCTACCATGTTCAACCAATTTCCCAAAATGTTCCAACATTGTCAACCATGTTCCACCAATGTTCCAAAAATGTTCAAACATGGTCCACCATGTTCCACCATTGTTCCAAAAATGTTCCAACATGTTCTACCATGTTCAACCAATTATCCAAAAAATGTTCCAACATGTTCTACCATGTTCCACCAATGTTCCAAAAATGTTCCAACATAATCCACCATGTTCCACCAATGTTCCAAAAATGTTCCAACATGGTCCACCATGTTCCACCAATGTTCCAAAAATGTTCCAACATGTTCTACCATGTTCCACCAATGTTTTAAAAATGTTCCAACATAATCCACCATGTTCCACCAATGTTCCAAAAATGTTCCAACATGTTCTACCATGTTCCACCAATGTTCCAAAAATGTTCCAACATGGTCCACCATGTTCCACCAATGTTCCAAAAATGTTCCAACATGGTCCACCATGTTCCACCAATGTTCAAAAAATGTTCCAACATGGTCCACCTTGTTCCACCAATGTTCTAAAAATGTTCCAACATGGTCCACCATGTTCCACCAATGTTCCACCAATGTTCCAAAAATGTTTCAACATGGTCCACCATGTTCCACAAATGTTGCAAAAATGTTCCAACATGGAATACATCTTGAACCCATACTTCGTGCCCTTCAGTAAAACTATTTTCACGGTTTAAAGACTTTCTATCATAATGTGACTTTTGTGCTTTCTGAGTTTCTATCATTTTTTCATAGATGCTGTCCTCAACAAGTTTGGGGTTTAATAGTTCTTCTCTCATTGGAATTTTACAATTTTACAATGGAGTTGTACAATTTCAAACCATCTGTCCCCAGTAGATTTTTCAGTCTGGCTAATTGAATTTCCTTACTTTCTTTCGTTGTTTTTGTAGCAATAAAGTAAATGTCGGTTTCTTCCTTTAACTGTTTAAATTTGTCTGAAATGTTTCCCTCCGATAGGTTCAGTGGATCTGGTTTATTGAACTCCATAATATTTAAACTTTACTTTCTCTTCTTATATTTAAACTTTACGACTGCGCCATGATTATAAATTAAAAGTCATAGTTTGGAATTAACTATCTTTTATGAAACCAAAAGTAAATATTTACAAACACAACATAAACAAATGAATATTAAACATACGTTATTTGTCAGTTCCAACATGTTCTACCATGTTCTACCAATGTTCCAAAAATGTTCCAACATGGTCCACCATGTTCCACCAATGTTCCAAAAATGTTCCAACATGGTCCACCATGTTCCACCAATGTTCCAAAAATGTTTCAACATGGTCCACCATGTTCCACAAATGTTGCAAAAATGTTCCAACATGGTCCACCATGTTCCACCAATGTTCCAAAAATGTTCCAACATGTTCTACCATGTTCCACCAATGTTCCAAAAATGTTCCAACATGGTCCACCATGTTTCACCAATGTTTCAAAAATGTTCCAACATGGTCCACCATGTTCTACCAATGTTCCAAAAATGTTCCAACATGGTCCACCATGTTCCACCAATGTTCCAAAAATGTTCCAACATGGTCCACCATGTTCCACCAATGTTCCAAAAATGTTCCAACATGGTCCACCATGTTCCACCAATGTTCCAACATGGTCCATCATGTTCTACCAATGTTCCAAAAATGTTCCAACATGGTCCACCATGTTCCACCAATGTTCCATCTTGTTCCATCAATGTTCCACCATTTTCAACAATGTTCAACCATGTTTAGAAAATGTTCCAACATGTTCTACCATGTTCCACTTAAGTTCAAAAAATGTTCCAACATGGTCCACCATGTTCCACCAATGTCCCAAAAATGTTCCAACATGGTCCACCATGTTCCACCATTGTTCCAAACATGTTCCAACATGTTCTACCATGTTCCACCAATTTTCCAAAAATGTTCAAACATGTTCTAACATGTTCCACCAATGTTCCAACATGGTCCACCATGTTCCACCAATGTTCCAAAAATGTTCCAACATGTTCTACCATGTTCCACCAATGTTCCAAAAATGTTTCAACATGGTCCACCATGTTCCACCAATGTTCCAAAAATGTTCCAACATGGTTCACCATGTTCTACCAATGTTCCAAAAATGTTCTAACATGGTCCACCATGTTCCACCATTGTTTCAAAAATGTTCCAACATGTTCTACCATGTTCCACCAATTTTCCAAAAATGTTCCAACATGGTCCACCATGTTCCACCAATGTTCCAAAAATGTTCCAACATGGTTCACCATGTTCTAACAATGTTCCAAAAATGTTCTAACATGGTCCACCATGTTCCACCAATGTTCCAAAAATGTTCCAACATGTTCTACCATGTTCCACCAATGTTCCAAAAATGTTCCAACATGGTCCACCATGTTCTACCAATGTTCCAAAAATGTTCCAACATTGTCCACCATGTTCCATTAATGTTCCAACATGGTCCACCATGTTCCACCAATGTTCCAAAAATGTTCATGATTATAAATTAAAAGTCATAGTTTGGTATTAACTATCTTTTATGAAACCAAAAGTAAATATTTACAAACACAACATAAACAAATGAATATTAAACATATGTTATTTGTCATCTTCCCCTTGAACTATTATTTGTCATCTTCTCCTTGAGCTTGGAGTCCTAATCTTTTTTTATAAATCTATTATTTCTTCTCTTTATACCCTTGTCTTTAATAGAAACTAAATAAGATCTGGGTTGTTGAAGTTTCTTCTCTACTACTCCTTCATCCCATGTTTTATTGAATACATCTTGAACCCATACTTCCTGCCTTTCAGTAAAACTATTTTCACGGTTTAAAGACTTTCTATCATAATGTGACTTTTGTGCTTTCTGAGTTTCTATTATTTTTTCATAGATGCTGTCCTCAACAAGTTTGGGGTTTAATAGTTCTTCTCTCATTGGAATATTACAATTTTACAATGGAGTTGTACAATTTCAAACCATCCGTCCCCAGTAGATTTTTCAGTCTGGCTAATTGAATTTCCTTACTTTCTTTCGTTGTTTTTGTAGCAATAAAGTAAATGTCGGTTTCTTCCTTTAACTGTTTAAATTTGTCTGAAATGTTTCCCTCCGATAGGTTCAGTGGATCTGGTTTATTGAACTCCATAATATTTAAACTTTACTTTCTCTTCTTATATTTAAACTTTACGACTGCGCCATGATTATAAATTAAAAGTCATAGTTTGGAATTAACTATCTTTTATGAAACCAAAAGTAAATATTTACAAACACAACATAAACAAATGAATATTAAACATATGTTATTTGTCAGTTCCAACATGTTCTACCATGTTCAACCAATTATCCAAAAATGTACTAACATGTTCTACCATGTTCCACCAATGTTCCAAAAATGTTCCAACATAATCCACCATGTTCCACCAATGTTCCAAAAATGTTCCAACATGGTCCACCATGTTCCACCAATGTTCCAAAAATGTTCCAACATGTTCTACCATGTTCCACCAATGTTTCAAAAATGTTCCAACATAATCCACCATGTTCCACCAATGTTCCAAAAATGTTCCAACATGTTCTACCATGTTCCACCAATGTTCCAAAAATGTTCCAACATGGTCCACCATGTTTCACCAAAGTTCATAAAATGTTCAAACATGGTCCACCATGTTCCACCAATGTTCCAAAAATGTTCCAACATGGTCCACCATGTTCCACCAATGTTCCATCTTGTTTCATCAATGTTCCACCATTTTCAACCATGTTCAACCATGTTCCAAAAATGTTCCAAAATGTTCTACCATGTTCCACCAAAGTTAAAAAAATGTTCCAACATGGTCTACCATGATCCACCAATGTTCCAAAAATGTTCCAACATGGTCCACCATGTTCCACCAATGTTCCAAAAATGTTCCAACATTGTTTACCATGTTCTACCAATGTTCTAACATGGTCCACCATGTTCCACAAATGTCCAAAAAATGTTCCAACATGGTCTACCATGTTCCACCAATGTTCCAAAAATGTTCCAACATGGTCTACTATAATCTACCAATGTTCCAAAAAGGTTCCAACATGTTCTACCATGTTCAACCAATTTCCCAAAATGTTCCAACATTGTCAACCATGTTCCATCAATGTTCCAACATGGTCCACCATGTTCCTCTAATGTTCCAAAAATGTTCCAACATGGTCCACCATGTTCCACCAATGTTCCAAAAATGTTCCAACATGGTCCACCATGATCCACCAATGTTCCAAAAATGTTCCAACATGGTCTACCATGTTCCACCAATGTTCCAACATGGTCCACCATGTTCCACCAATGTTCCAAAAATGTTCCAACATGGTCTATCATGTTCAACCAATGTTCCAAAAATGTTCCAACATTGTCCACCATGTTCTACCAATGTTCCAAAAATGTTCCACCATGTTCCACCAATGTTCCAACATGGTCCACTATGTTCCACCAATGTTTCAAAAATGTTCCAACATGTTCTACCAGGTTCCACCAATGTTCCAAAAATGTTTCAACATGGTCCACCATGTTCCACCAATGTTCCAAAAATGTTCCAAAATGGTTCGACATGTTCTAACAATGTTCCAAAAATGTTCTAACATGGTCCACCATGTTCCACCATTGTTTCAAAAATGTTCCAACATGTTCTACCATGTTCCACCAATGTTCCAACATGGTCCACCATGTTCCACCAATGTTCCAAAAATGTTCCAACATGTTCTACCATGTTCCACCAATGTTCCAATAATGTTCCAACATGGTCCACCATGTTCCACCAATGTTCCAAAAATGTTCCAACATGGTTCACCATGTTCTAACAATGTTCCAAAAATGTTCCAACATGGTCCACCATGTTCCACCAATGTTCCAAAAATGTTCCAACATGTTCTACCATGTTCCACCAATGTTCCAAAAATGTTCCAACATGGTCCACCATGTTCTACCAATGTTCCAAAAATGTTCCAACATTGTCCACCATGTTCCACCAATGTTCCAACATGGTCCACCATGTTCTACCAATGTTCCAAAAATGTTCCAACATTGTCCACCATGTTCCATTAATGTTCCAACATGGTACACCATGTTCCACCAATGTTCCAAAAATGTTCATGATTATAAATTAAAAGTCATAGTTTGGTATTAACTATCTTTTATGAAACCAAAAGTTAATATTTACAAACACAACATAAACAAATGAATATTAAACATATGTTATTTGTCATCTTCCCCTTGAACTATTATTTGTCATCTTCTCCTTGAGCTTGGAGTCCTAATCTTTTTTTATAAATCAATTATTTCTTCTCTTTATACCCTTGTCTTTAATAGAAACTAAATAAGATCTGGGTTGTTGAAGTTTCTTCTCTACTACTCCTTCATCCCATGTTTTATTGAATACATCTTGAACCCATACTTCCTGCCCTTCAGTAAAAATATTTTCACGGTTTAAAGACTTTCTATCATAATGTTACTTTTGTGCTTTCTGAGTTTCTATCATTTTTTCATAGATGCTGTCCTCAACAAGTTTGGGGTTTAATAGTTCTTCTCTTATTGGAATTTTACAATTTTACAATGGAGTTGTACAATTTCAAACCATCTGTCCCCAGTAGATTTTTCAGTCTGGCTAATTGAATTTCCTTACTTTCTTTCGTTGTTTTTGTAGCAATAAAGTAAATGTCGGTTTCTTCCTTTAACTGTTTAAATTTGTCTGAAATGTTTCCCTCCGATAGGTTCAGTGGATCTGGTTTATTGAACTCCATAATATTTAAACTTTACTTTCTCTTCTTATATTTAAACTTTACGACTGCGCCATGATTATAAATTAAAAGTCATAGTTTGGAATTAACTATCTTTTATGAAACCAAAAGTAAATATTTACAAACACAACATAAACAAATGAATATTAAACATATGTTATTTGTCAGTTCCAACATGTTCTACCATGTTCAACCAATTATCCAAAAATGTTCTAACATGTTCTACCATGTTCCACCAATGTTCCAAAAATGTTCCAACATAATCCACCATGTTCCACCAATGTTCCAAAAATGTTCCAACATGGTCCACCATGTTCCACCAATGTTCCAAAAATGTTCCAACATGGTCCACCATAATCCACTAATGTTCCAAAAATGTTCCAACATGTTCTACCATGTTCAACCAATTTCCCAAAATGTTCCAACATTGTCAACCATGTTCCACCAATGTTCCAAAAATGTTCAAACATGGTCCACCATGTTCCACCATTGTTCCAAAAATGTTCCAACATGTTCTACCATGTTCAACCAATTATCCAAAAAATGTTCCAACATGTTCTACCATGTTCCACCAATGTTCCAAAAATGTTCCAACATAATCCACCATGTTCCACCAATGTTCCAAAAATGTTCCAACATGGTCCACCATGTTCCACCAATGTTCCACCAATGTTCCAAAAATGTTCCAACATGTTCTACCATGTTCCACCAATGTTTTAAAAATGTTCCAACATAATCCACCATGTTCCACCAATGTTCCAAAAATGTTCCAACATGTTCTACCATGTTCCACCAATGTTCCAAAAATGTTCCAACATGGTCCACCATGTTCCACCAATGTTCCAAAAATGTTCCAACATGGTCCACCATGTTCCACCAATGTTCAAAAAATGTTCCAACATGGTCCACCTTGTTCCACCAATGTTCTAAAAATGTTCCAACATGGTCCACCATGTTCCACCAATGTTCCACCAATGTTCCAAAAATGTTTCAACATGGTCCACCATGTTCCACAAATGTTGCAAAAATGTTCCAACATGGAATACATCTTGAACCCATACTTCGTGCCCTTCAGTAAAACTATTTTCACGGTTTAAAGACTTTCTATCATAATGTGACTTTTGTGCTTTCTGAGTTTCTATCATTTTTTCATAGATGCTGTCCTCAACAAGTTTGGGGTTTAATAGTTCTTCTCTCATTGGAATTTTACAATTTTACAATGGAGTTGTACAATTTCAAACCATCTGTCCCCAGTAGATTTTTCAGTCTGGCTAATTGGATTTCCTTACTTTCTTTCGTTGTTTTTGTAGCAATAAAGTAAATGTCGGTTTCTTCCTTTAACTGTTTAAATTTGTCTGAAATGTTTCCCTCCGATAGGTTCAGTGGATCTGGTTTATTGAACTACATAATATTTAAACTTTACTTTCTCTTCTTATATTTAAACTTTACGACTGCGCCATGATTATAAATTAAAAGTCATAGTTTGGAATTAACTATCTTTTATGAAACCAAAAGTAAATATTTACAAACACAACATAAACAAATGAATATTAAACATATGTTATTTGTCAGTTCCAACATGTTCTACCATGTTCTACCAATGTTCCAAAAATGTTCCAACATGGTCCACCATGTTCCACCAATGTTCCAAAAATGTTCCAACATGGTCCACCATGTTCCACCAATGTTCCAAAAATGTTTCAACATGGTCCACCATGTTCCACAAATGTTGCAAAAATGTTCCAACATGGTCCACCATGTTCCACCAATGTTCCAAAAATGTTCCAACATGTTCTACCATGTTCCACCAATGTTCCAAAAATGTTCCAACATGGTCCACCATGTTTCACCAATGTTTCAAAAATGTTCCAACATGGTCCACCATGTTCTACCAATGTTCCAAAAATGTTCCAACGTGGTCCACCATGTTCCACCAATGTTCCAAAAATGTTCCAACATGGTCCACTATGTTCTACCAATGTTCCAAAAATGTTCCAACATGGTCCACCATGTTCCACCAATGTTCCAACATGGTCCATCATGTTCTACCAATGTTCCAAAAATGTTCCAACATGGTCCACCATGTTCCACCAATGTTCCATCTTGTTCCATCAATGTTCCACCATTTTCAACCTTGTTCAACCATGTTTAAAAAATGTTCTAACATGTTCTACCATGTTCCACTAAAGTTCAAAAAATGTTCCAACATGGTCCACCATGTTCCACCAATGTTCCAAAAATGTTCCAACATGGTCCACCATGTTCCACCATTGTTCCAAACATGTTCCAACATGTTCTACCATGTTCCACCAATTTTCCAAAAATGTTCCAACATGTTCTAACATGTTCCACCAATGTTCCAACATGGTCCACCATGTTCCACCAATGTTCCAAAAATGTTCCAACATGTTCTACCATGTTCCACCAATGTCCCAAAAATGTTCCAACATGGTCCACCATGTTCCACCAATGTTCCAAAAATGTTCCAACATGGTTCACCATGTTCTAACAATGTTCCAAAAATGTTCCAACATGGTCCACCATGTTCCACCAATGTTCCAAAAATGTTCCAACATGGTCCACCATGTTCTACCAATGTTCCAAAAATGTTCCAACATTGTCCACCATGTTCCATTAATGTTCCAACATGGTACACCATGTTCCACCAATGTTCCAAAAATGTTCATGATTATAAATTAAAAGTCATAGTTTGGAATTAACTATCTTTTATGAAACCAAAAGTAAATATTTACAAACACAACATAAACAAATGAATATTAAACATATGTTATTTGTCAGTTCCAACATGTTCTACCATGTTCTACCAATGTTCCAAAAATGTTCCAACATGGTCCACCATGTTCCACCAATGTTCCAAAAATGTTCCAACATGGTCCACCATGTTCCACCAATGTTCCAAAAATGTTTCAACATGGTCCACCATGTTCCACAAATGTTGCAAAAATGTTACAACATGGTCCACCATGTTCCACCAATGTTCCAAAAATGTTCCAACATGGTCCACCATAATCCACTAATGTTCCAAAAATGTTCCAACATGTTCTACCATGTTCAACCAATTTCCCAAAATGTTCCAACATTGTCAACCATGTTCCACCAATGTTCCAAAAATGTTCAAACATGGTCCACCATGTTCCACCATTGTTCCAAAAATGTTCCAACATGTTCTACCATGTTCAACCAATTATCCAAAAAATGTTCCAACATGTTCTACCATGTTCCACCAATGTTCCAAAAATGTTCCAACATAATCCACCATGTTCCACCAATGTTCCAAAAATGTTCCAACATGGTCCACCATGTTCCACCAATGTTCCAAAAATGTTCCAACATGTTCTACCATGTTCCACCAATGTTTTAAAAATGTTCCAACATAATCCACCATGTTCCACCAATGTTCCAAAAATGTTCCAACATGTTCTACCATGTTCCACCAATGTTCCAAAAATGTTCCAACATGGTCCACCATGTTTTACCAATGTTCCAAAAATGTTCCAACATGGTCCACCATTTTTGGAACATTGGTGGAACATGGTGGACCATGTTGGTTCCAAAAATGTTCCAACATGGTCCACCATGTTCCACTAATGTTCCAAAAATGTTCATGATTATAAATTAAAAGTCATAGTTTGGTATTAACTATCTTTTATGAAACCAAAAGTAAATATTTACAAACACAACATAAACAAATGAATATTAAACATATGTTATTTGTCAGTTCCAACATGTTCTACCAATGTTCCAAAAATGTTCCAACATGGTCCACCATGTTCCACCAATGTTCCAAAAATGTTCCAACATGGTCCACCATGTTCCACCAATGTTCCAAAAATGTTCCAACATGGTCTACCATGTTCCACCAATGTTCCAAAAATGTTCTAACATGGTCCACCATAATCCACCAATGTTCCAAAAATGTTCCAACATGGTCCACCATGTTCCACCAATGTTCCAAAAATGTTCCAACATGGTCCACCATGTTCCACCAATGTTCCAAAAATGTTCCAACATGGTCCACCATGTTCCACTAATGTTCCAAAAATTTTCCAACATGGTCCACCATGTTCCACCAATGTTCCAAAATTGTTCCAACATGTTCTACCATGTTCCACCAATGTTCCAAAAATGTTCCAACATGGTCCACCATAGTCCACCATGTTCCACCAATGTTCCAAAAATGTTCCAACATGGTCCACCATGTTCCACCAATGTTCCAAAAATGTTCCAACATGGTCCACCATGTTCCACCATTGTTCCAAACATGTTCCAACATGTTCTACCATGTTCCACCAATTTTCCAAAAATGTTCCAACATGTTCTAACATGTTCCAACAATGTTCCAACATGGTCCACCATGTTCCACCAATGTTCCAAAAATATTCCAACATGTTCTACCATGTTCCACCAATGTCCCAAAAATGTTCCAACATGGTCCACCATGTTCCACCAATGTTCCAAAAATGTTCCAACATGGTTCACCATGTTCTAACAATGTTCCAAAATTGTTCCAACATGTTCTACCATGTTCCACCAATGTTCCAAAAATGTTCCAACATGGTCCACCATAGTCCACCATGTTCCACCAATGTTCCAAAAATGTTCCAACATGGTCCACCATGTTCCACCAATGTTCCAAAAATGTTCCAACATGGTCCACCATGTTCCACCATTGTTCCAAACATGTTCCAACATGTTCTACCATGTTCCACCAATTTTCCAAAAATGTTCCAACATGTTCTAACATGTTCCAACAATGTTCCAACATGGTCCACCATGTTCCACCAATGTTCCAATAATATTCCAACATGTTCTACCATGTTCCACCAATGTCCCAAAAATGTTCCAACATGGTCCACCATGTTCCACCAATGTTCCAAAAATGTTCCAACATGGTTCACCATGTTCTAACAATGTTCCAAAAATGTTCCAACATGGTCCACCATGTTCCACCAATGTTCCAAAAATGTTCCAACATGGTCCAGCATGTTCTACCAATGTTCCAAAAATGTTCCAACATTGTCCACCATGTTCCATTAATGTTCCAACATGGTACACCATGTTCCACCAATGTTCCAAAAATGTTCATGATTATAAATTAAAAGTCATAGTTTGGTACTAACTATCTTTTATGAAACCAAAAGTAAATATTTACAAACACAACATAAACAAATGAATATTAAACATATGTTATTTGTCATCTTCCCCTTGAACTATTATTTGTCATCTTCTCCTTGAGCTTGGAGTCCTAATCTTTTTTTATAAATCTATTATTTCTTCTCTTTATACCCTTGTCTTTAATAGAAACTAAATAAGATCTGGGTTGTTGAAGTTTCTTCTCTACTACTCCTTCATCCCATGTTTTATTGAATACATCTTGAACCCATACTTCCTGCCCTTCTGTAAAGCTATCTTCACGGTTTAAAGACTTTCTATCATAATGTGACTTTTGTGCTTTCTGAGTTTCTATCATTTTTTCATAGATGCTGTCCTCAACAAGTTTGGGGTTTTATAGTTCTTCTCTCATTGGAATTTTACTTCTTAAGTGTCTGCTGTTAAGAAGCTGAGCTGGAGAAACTTCAAGGTTAGATATTGGGCTGTTTTTGTAGTTTAATAAGTATAACTGCAGATCTTGTTTTGTTTCTTGACATTTTTTTAACATTTCTTTCACTATTCCGACATATTTTTCCAATGTCTTCATCACGTTTTCAACAGTTTCAACCACAGACTCATCTTTTATTGAGTTGTACAATTTCAAACCATCTGCCCCCAGTAGATTTTTCAGTCTGGCTAATTGAATTTCCTTACTTTCTTTCGTTGTTTTTGTAGCAATAAAGTAAATGTCGGTTTCTTTCTTAAACTGTTTAAATTTGTCTGAAACGTTTCCCTCCGATAGGTTCAGTGGATCTGGTTTATTGAACTCCATAATATTTAAACTTTACTTTCTCTTCTTCTATTTAAACTTTACGACTGCGCCATGATTATAAATTAAAAGTCATAGTTTGGAATTAACTATCTTTTATGAAACCAAAAGTAAATATTTACAAACACAACATAAACAAATGAATATTAAACATATGTTATTTGTCAGTTCCAACATGTTCTACCATGTTCTACCAATGTTCCAAAAATGTTCCAACATGGTCCACCATGTTCCACCAATGTTCCACCAATGTTCCAAAAATGTTTCAACATGGTCCACCATGTTCCACAAATGTTGCAAAAATGTTACAACTTGGTCCAACATGTTCCACCAATGTTCCAAAAATGTTCCAACATGGTCCACCATAATCCACTAATGTTCCAAAAATGTTCCAACATGTTCTACCATGTTCAACCAATTTCCCAAAATGTTCCAACATTGTCAACCATGTTCCACCAATGTTCCAAAAATGTTCAAACATGGTCCACCATGTTCCACCATTGTTCCAAAAATGTTCCAACATGTTCTACCATGTTCAACCAATTATCCAAAAAATGTTCCAACATGTTCTACCATGTTCCACCAATGTTTTAAAAATGTTCCAACATAATCCACCATGTTCCACCAATGTTCCAAAAATGTTCCAACATGTTCTACCATGTTCCACCAATGTTCCAAAAATGTTCCAACATGGTCCACCATGTTCCACCAATGTTCCAAAAATGTTCTAACATGGTCCACCATGTTCCACCAATGTTCAAAAAATGTTCCAACATGGTCCACCTTGTTCCACCAATGTTCTAAAAATGTTCCAACATGGTCCACCATGTTCCACCAATGTTCCACCAATGTTCCAAAAATGTTTCAACATGGTCCACCATGTTCCACAAATGTTGCAAAAATGTTCCAACATGGAATACATCTTGAACCCATACTTCGTGCCCTTCAGTAAAACTATTTTCACGGTTTAAAGACTTTCTATCATAATGTGACTTTTGTGCTTTCTGAGTTTCTATCATTTTTTCATAGATGCTGTCCTCAACAAGTTTGGGGTTTAATAGTTCTTCTCTCATTGGAATTTTACAATTTTACAATGGAGTTGTACAATTTCAAACCATCTGTCCCCAGTAGATTTTTCAGTCTGGCTAATTGAATTTCCTTACTTTCTTTCGTTGTTTTTGTAGCAATAAAGTAAATGTCGGTTTCTTCCTTTAACTGTTTAAATTTGTCTGAAATGTTTCCCTCCGATAGGTTCAGTGGATCTGGTTTATTGAACTCCATAATATTTAAACTTTACTTTCTCTTCTTATATTTAAACTTTACGACTGCGCCATGATTATAAATTAAAAGTCATAGTTTGGAATTAACTATCTTTTATGAAACCAAAAGTAAATATTTACAAACACAACATAAACAAATGAATATTAAACATATGTTATTTGTCAGTTCCAACATGTTCTACCATGTTCTACCAATGTTCCAAAAATGTTCCAACATGGTCCACCATGTTCCACCAATGTTCCAAAAATGTTCCAACATGGTCCACCATGTTCCACCAATGTTCCAAAAATGTTTCAACATGGTCCACCATGTTCCACAAATGTTGCAAAAATGTTCCAACATGGTCCACCATGTTCCACCAATGTTCCAAAAATGTTCCAACATGTTCTACCATGTTCCACCAATGTTCCAAAAATGTTCCAACATGGTCCACCATGTTTCACCAATGTTTCAAAAATGTTCCAACATGGTCCACCATGTTCTACCAATGTTCCAAAAATGTTCCAACATGGTCCACCATGTTCCACCAATGTTCCAAAATTATTCCAACATGTTCTACCATGTTCCACCAATGTTCCAAAAATGTTCCAACATGGTCCACCATAGTCCACCATGTTCCACCAATGTTCCAAAAATGTTCCAACATGGTCCACCATGTTCCACCAATGTTCCAAAAATGTTCCAACATGGTCCACCATGTTCCACCATTGTTCCAAACATGTTCCAACATGTTCTACCATGTTCCACCAATTTTCCAAAAATGTTCCAACATGTTCTAACATGTTCCACCAATGTTCCAAAAATGTTCCAACATGGTCCACCATGTTCCACCAATGTTCCAAAAATGTTCCAACATGGTCCACCATGTTCCACCAATGTTCCAACATGGTCCATCATGTTCTACCAATGTTCCAAAAATGTTCCAACATGGTCCACCATGTTCCACCAATGTTCCATCTTGTTCCATCAATGTTCTACCATTTTCAACAATGTTCAACCATGTTTAGAAAATGTTCCAACTTGTTCTACCATGTTCCACTTAAGTTCAAAAAATGTTCCAACATGGTCCACCATGTTCCACCAATGTCCCAAAAATGTTCCAACATGGTCCACCATGTTCCACCATTGTTCCAAACATGTTCCAACATGTTCTACCATGTTCCACCAATTTTCCAAAAATGTTCCAACATGTTCTAACATGTTCCACCAATGTTCCAACATGGTCCACCATGTTCCACCAATGTTCCAAAAATGTTCCAACATGTTCTACCATGTTCCACCAATGTTCCAAAAATGTTTCAACATGGTCCACCATGTTCCACCAATGTTCCAAAAATGTTCCAACATGGTTCACCATGTTCTACCAATGTTCCAAAAATGTTCTAACATGGTCCACCATGTTCCACCATTGTTTCAAAAATGTTCCAACATGTTCTACCATGTTCCACCAATTTTACAAAAATGTTCCAACATGTTCTACCATGTTCCACCAATGTTCCAACATGGTCCACCATGTTCCACCAATGTTCCAAAAAGGTTTTAACATGTTCTACCATGTTCCACCAATGTTCCAAAAATGTTCCAACATGGTCCACCATGTTCCACCAATGTTCCAAAAATGTTCCAACATGGTTCACCATGTTCTAACAATGTTCCAAAAATGTTCTAACATGGTCCACCATGTTCCACCAATGTTCCAAAAATGTTCCAACATGTTCTACCATGTTCCACCAATGTTCCAAAAATGTTCCAACATGGTCCACCATGTTCTATTAATGTTCCAAAAATGTTCCAACATTGTCCACCATGTTCCACCAATGTTCCAACATGGTCCACCATGTTCCACCAATGTTCCAAAAATGTCTATGATTATAAATTAAAAGTCATAGTTTGGTATTAACTATCTTTTATGAAACCAAAAGTAAATATTTACAAACACAACATAAACAAATGAATATTAAACATATGTTATTTGTCATCTTCCCCTTGAGCTATTATTTGTCATCTTCTCCTTGAGCTTGGAGTCCTAATCTTTTTTTATAAATCTATTATTTCTTCTCTTTATACCCTTGTCTTTAATAGAAACTAAATAAGATCTGGGTTGTTGAAGTTTCTTCTCTACTACTCCTTCATCCCATGTTTTATTGAATACATCTTGAACCCATACTTCCTGCCCTTCAGTAAAACTATTTTCACGGTTTAAAGACTTTCTATCATAATGTGACTTTTGTGCTTTCTGAGTTTCTATTATTTTTTCATAGATGCTGTCCTCAACAAGTTTTGGGTTTAATAGTTCTTCTCTCATTGGAATTTTACAATTTTACAATGGAGTTGTACAATTTCAAACCATCTGTCCCCAGTAGATTTTTCAGTCTGGCTAATTGAATTTCCTTACTTTCTTTCGTTGTTTTTGTAGCAATAAAGTAAATGTCGGTTTCTTCCTTTAACTGTTTAAATTTGTCTGAAATGTTTCCCTCCGATAGGTTCAGTGGATCTGGTTTATTGAACTCCATAATATTTAAACTTTACTTTCTCTTCTTATATTTAAACTTTACGACTGCGCCATGATTATAAATTAAAAGTCATAGTTTGGAATTAACTATCTTTTATGAAACCAAAAGTAAATATTTACAAACACAACATAAACAAATGAATATTAAACATATGTTATTTGTCAGTTCCAACATGTTCTACCATGTTCTACCAATGTTCCAAAAATGTTCCAACATGGTCCACCATGTTCCACCAATGTTCCAAAAATGTTCCAACATGGTCCACCATGTTCCACCAATGTTCCAAAAATGTTTCAACATGGTCCACCATGTTCCACAAATGTTGCAAAAATGTTCCAACATGGTCCACCATGTTCCACCAATGTTCCAAAAATGTTCCAACATGTTCTACCATGTTCCACCAATGTTCCAAAAATGTTCCAACATGGTCCACCATGTTTCACCAATGTTTCAAAAATGTTCCAACATGGTCCACCATGTTCTACCAATGTTCCAAAAATGTTCCAACATGGTCCACCATGTTCCACCAATGTTCCAAAATTATTCCAACATGTTCTACCATGTTCCACCAATGTTCCAAAAATGTTCCAACATGGTCCACCATAGTCCACCATGTTCCACCAATGTTCCAAAAATGTTCCAACATGGTCCACCATGTTCCACCAATGTTCCAAAAATGTTCCAACATGGTCCACCATGTTCCACCATTGTTCCAAACATGTTCCAACATGTTCTACCATGTTCCACCAATTTTCCAAAAATGTTCCAACATGTTCTAACATGTTCCACCAATGTTCCAAAAATGTTCCAACATGGTCCACCATGTTCCACCAATGTTCCAAAAATGTTCCAACATGGTCCACCATGTTCCACCAATGTTCCAACATGGTCCATCATGTTCTACCAATGTTCCAAAAATGTTCCAACATGGTCCACCATGTTCCACCAATGTTCCATCTTGTTCCATCAATGTTCTACCATTTTCAACAATGTTCAACCATGTTTAGAAAATGTTCCAACTTGTTCTACCATGTTCCACTTAAGTTCAAAAAATGTTCCAACATGGTCCACCATGTTCCACCAATGTCCCAAAAATGTTCCAACATGGTCCACCATGTTCCACCATTGTTCCAAACATGTTCCAACATGTTCTACCATGTTCCACCAATTTTCCAAAAATGTTCCAACATGTTCTAACATGTTCCACCAATGTTCCAACATGGTCCACCATGTTCCACCAATGTTCCAAAAATGTTCCAACATGTTCTACCATGTTCCACCAATGTTCCAAAAATGTTTCAACATGGTCCACCATGTTCCACCAATGTTCCAAAAATGTTCCAACATGGTTCACCATGTTCTACCAATGTTCCAAAAATGTTCTAACATGGTCCACCATGTTCCACCATTGTTTCAAAAATGTTCCAACATGTTCTACCATGTTCCACCAATTTTACAAAAATGTTCCAACATGTTCTACCATGTTCCACCAATGTTCCAACATGGTCCACCATGTTCCACCAATGTTCCAAAAAGGTTTTAACATGTTCTACCATGTTCCACCAATGTTCCAAAAATGTTCCAACATGGTCCACCATGTTCCACCAATGTTCCAAAAATGTTCCAACATGGTTCACCATGTTCTAACAATGTTCCAAAAATGTTCTAACATGGTCCACCATGTTCCACCAATGTTCCAAAAATGTTCCAACATGTTCTACCATGTTCCACCAATGTTCCAAAAATGTTCCAACATGGTCCACCATGTTCTATTAATGTTCCAAAAATGTTCCAACATTGTCCACCATGTTCCACCAATGTTCCAACATGGTCCACCATGTTCCACCAATGTTCCAAAAATGTCTATGATTATAAATTAAAAGTCATAGTTTGGTATTAACTATCTTTTATGAAACCAAAAGTAAATATTTACAAACACAACATAAACAAATGAATATTAAACATATGTTATTTGTCATCTTCCCCTTGAGCTATTATTTGTCATCTTCTCCTTGAGCTTGGAGTCCTAATCTTTTTTTATAAATCTATTATTTCTTCTCTTTATACCCTTGTCTTTAATAGAAACTAAATAAGATCTGGGTTGTTGAAGTTTCTTCTCTACTACTCCTTCATCCCATGTTTTATTGAATACATCTTGAACCCATACTTCCTGCCCTTCAGTAAAACTATTTTCACGGTTTAAAGACTTTCTATCATAATGTGACTTTTGTGCTTTCTGAGTTTCTATTATTTTTTCATAGATGCTGTCCTCAACAAGTTTTGGGTTTAATAGTTCTTCTCTCATTGGAATTTTACAATTTTACAATGGAGTTGTACAATTTCAAACCATCTGTCCCCAGTAGATTTTTCAGTCTGGCTAATTGAATTTCCTTACTTTCTTTCGTTGTTTTTGTAGCAATAAAGTAAATGTCGGTTTCTTCCTTTAACTGTTTAAATTTGTCTGAAATGTTTCCCTCCGATAGGTTCAGTGGATCTGGTTTATTGAACTCCATAATATTTAAACTTTACTTTCTCTTCTTATATTTAAACTTTACGACTGCGCCATGATTACAAATTAAAAGTCATAGTTTGGAATTAACTATCTTTTATGAAACCAAAAGTAAATATTTACAAACACAACATAAACAAATGAATATTAAACATGTGTTATTTGTCAGTTCCAACATGTTCTACCATGTTCAACCAATTATCCAAAAATGTACTAACATGTTCTACCATGTTCCACCAATGTTCCAAAAATGTTCCAACATAATCCACCATGTTCCACCAATGTTCCAAAAATGTTCCAACATGGTCCACCATGTTCCACCAATGTTCCAAAAATGTTCCAACATGTTCTACCATGTTCCACCAATGTTTCAAAAATGTTCCAACATAATCCACCATGTTCCACCAATGTTCCAAAAATGTTCCAACATGATCTACCATGTTCCACCAATGTTCCAAAAATGTTCCAACATGGTCCACCATGTTTCACCAAAGTTCATAAAATGTTCAAACATGGTCCACCATGTTCCACCAATGTTCCAAAAATGTTCCAACATGGTCCACCATGTTCCACCAATGTTCCATCTTGTTCCATCAATGTTCCACCATTTTCAACCATGTTCAACCATGTTCCAAAAATGTTCCAAAATGTTCTACCATGTTCCACCAAAGTTAAAAAAATGTTCCAACATAGTCCACCATGATCCACCAATGTTCCAAAAATGTTCCAACATGGTCCACCATGTTCCACCAATGTTCCAAAAATGTTCCAACATTGTTTACCATGTTCTACCAATGTTCTAACATGGTCCACCATTTTCCACCAATGTCCAAAAAATGTTCCAACATGGTCTACCATGTTCCACCAATGTTCCAAAAATGTTCTAACATGGTCTACTATAATCTACCAATGTTCCAAAAAGGTTCCAACATGTTCTACCATGTTCAACCAATTTCCCAAAATGTTCCAACATTGTCAACCATGTTCCATCAATGTTCCAACATGGTCCACCATGTTCCTCTAATGTTCCAAAAATGTTCCAACATGGTCCACCATGTTCCACCAATGTTCCAAAAATGTTCCAACATGGTCCACCATGTTCCACCAATGTTCCAAAAATGTTCCAACATGGTCTACCATGTTCCACCAATGTTCCAACATGGTCCACCATGTTCCACCAATGTTCCAAAAATGTTCCAACATGGTCTATCATGTTCAACCAATGTTCCAAAAATGTTCCAACATTGTCCACCATGTTCTACCAATGTTCCAAAAATGTTCCACCATGTTCCACCAATGTTCCAACATGGTCCACTATGTTCCACTAATGTTTCAAAAATGTTCCAACATGTTCTACCAGGTTCCACCAATGTTCCAAAAATGTTTCAACATGGTCCACCATGTTCCACCAATGTTCCAAAAATGTTCCAACATGGTTCACCATGTTCTAACAATGTTCCAAAAATGTTCTAACATGGTCCACCATGTTCCACCATTGTTTCAAAAATGTTCCAACATGTTCTACCATGTACCACCAATGTTCTACCATGTTCCACCAATGTTCCAACATGGTCCACCATGTTCCACCAATGTTCCAAAAATGTTCCAACATGTTCTACCATGTTCCACCAATGTTCCAAAAATGTTCCAACATGGTCCACCATGTTCCACCAATGTTCCAAAAATGTTCCAACATGGTTCACCATATTCTAACAATGTTCCAAAAATGTTCCAACATGGTCCACCATGTTCCACCAATGTTCCAAAAATGTTCCAACATGTTCTACCATGTTCCACCAATGTTCCAAAAATGTTCCAACATGGTCCACCATGTTCTACCAATGTTCCAAAAATGTTCCAACATTGTCCACCATGTTCCACCAATGTTCCAACATGGTCCACCATGTTCTACCAATGTTCCAAAAATGTTCCAACATTGTCCACCATGTTCCATTAATGTTCCAACATGGTACACTATGTTCCACCAATGTTCCAAAAATGTTCATGATTATAAATTAAAAGTCATAGTTTGGTATTAACTATCTTTTATGAAACCAAAAGTTAATATTTACAAACACAACATAAACAAATGAATATTAAACATATGTTATTTGTCATCTTCCCCTTGAACTATTATTTGTCATCTTCTCCTTGAGCTTGGAGTCCTAATCTTTTTTTATAAATCAATTATTTCTTCTCTTTATACCCTTGTCTTTAATAGAAACTAAATAAGATCTGGGTTGTTGAAGTTTCTTCTCTACTACTCCTTCATCCCATGTTTTATTGAATACATCTTGAACCCATACTTCCTGCCCTTCAGTAAAGCTATCTTCACGGTTTAAAGACTTTCTATCATAATGTGACTTTTGTGCTTTCTGAGTTTCTATCATTTTTTCATAGATGCTGTCCTCAACAAGTTTGGGGTTTAATAGTTCTTCTCTCATTGGAATTTTACTTCTTAAGTGTCTGCTGTTAAGAAGCTGAGCTGGAGAAACTTCAAGGTTAGATATTGGGCTGTTTTTGTAGTTTAATAAGTATAACTGCAGATCTTGTTTTGTTTCTTGACATTTTTTTAACATTTCTTTCACTATTCCGACAGATTTTTCCAATGTCTTCATCACGTTTTCAACAGTTTCAACCACAGACTCATCTTTTATTGAGTTGTACAATTTCAAACCATCTGTCCCCAGTAGATTTTTCAGTCTGGCTAATTGAATTTCCTTACTTTCTTTCGTTGTTTTTGTAGCAATAAAGTAAATGTCGGTTTCTTTCTTAAACTGTTTAAATTTGTCTGAAACGTTTCCCTCCGATAGGTTCAGTGGATCTGGTTTATTGAACTCCATAATATTTAAACTTTACTTTTCTCTTCTTCTATTTAAACTTTACGACTGCGCCATGATTATAAATTAAAAGTCATAGTTTGGAATTAACTATCTTTTATGAAACCAAAAGTAAATATTTACAAACACAACATAAACAAATGAATATTAAACATATGTTATTTGTCAGTTCCAACATGTTCTACCATGTTCTACCAATGTTCCAAAAATGTTCCAACATGGTCCACCATGTTCCACCAATGTTCCAAAAATGTTCCAACATGGTCCACCATGTTCCACCAATGTTCCAAAAATGTTTCAACATGGTCCACCATGTTCCACAAATGTTGCAAAAATGTTACAACATGGTCCACCATGTTCCACCAATGTTCCAAAAATGTTCCAACATGGTCCACCATAATCCACTAATGTTCCAAAAATGTTCCAACATGTTCTACCATGTTCAACCAATTTCCCAAAATGTTCCAACATTGTCAACCATGTTCCACCAATGTTCCAAAAATGTTCAAACATGGTCCACCATGTTCCACCATTGTTCCAAAAATGTTCCAACATGTTCTACCATGTTCAACCAATTATCCAAAAAATGTTCCAACATGTTCTACCATGTTCCACCAATGTTCCAAAAATGTTCCAACATAATCCACCATGTTCCACCAATGTTCCAAAAATGTTCCAACATGGTCCACCATGTTCCACCAATGTTCCAAAAATGTTCCAACATGTTCTACCATGTTCCACCAATGTTTTAAAAATGTTCCAACATAATCCACCATGTTCCACCAATGTTCCAAAAATGTTCCAACATGTTCTACCATGTTCCACCAATGTTCCAAAAATGTTCCAACATGGTCCACCATGTTTTACCAATGTTCCAAAAATGTTCCAACATGGTCCACCATTTTTGGAACATTGGTGGAACATGGTGGACCATGTTGGTTCCAAAAATGTTCCAACATGGTCCACCATGTTCCACTAATGTTCCAAAAATGTTCATGATTATAAATTAAAAGTCATAGTTTGGTATTAACTATCTTTTATGAAACCAAAAGTAAATATTTACAAACACAACATAAACAAATGAATATTAAACATATGTTATTTGTCAGTTCCAACATGTTCTACCAATGTTCCAAAAATGTTCCAACATGGTCCACCATGTTCCACCAATGTTCCAAAAATGTTCCAACATGGTCCACCATGTTCCACCAATGTTCCAAAAATGTTCCAACATGGTCTACCATGTTCCACCAATGTTCCAAAAATGTTCTAACATGGTCCACCATGTTCCACCAATGTTCCAAAAATGTTCCAACATGGTCCACCATGTTCCACCAATGTTCCAAAAATGTTCCAACATGGTCCACCATGTTCCACCAATGTTCCAAAAATGTTCCAACATGGTCCACCATGTTCCACTAATGTTCCAAAAATTTTCCAACATGGTCCACCATGTTCCACCAATGTTCCAAAATTGTTCCAACATGTTCTACCATGTTCCACCAATGTTCCATAAATGTTCCAACATGGTCCACCATAGTCCACCATGTTCCACCAATGTTCCAAAAATGTTCCAACATGGTCCACCATGTTCCACCAATGTTCCAAAAATGTTCCAACATGGTCCACCATGTTCCACCATTGTTCCAAACATGTTCCAACATGTTCTACCATGTTCCACCAATTTTCCAAAAATGTTCCAACATGTTCTAACATGTTCCAACAATGTTCCAACATGGTCCACCATGTTCCACCAATGTTCCAAAAATATTCCAACATGTTCTACCATGTTCCACCAATGTCCCAAAAATGTTCCAACATGGTCCACCATGTTCCACCAATGTTCCAAAAATGTTCCAACATGGTTCACCATGTTCTAACAATGTTCCAAAAATGTTCCAACATGGTCCACCATGTTCCACCAATGTTCCAAAAATGTTCCAACATGGTCCAGCATGTTCTACCAATGTTCCAAAAATGTTCCAACATTGTCCACCATGTTCCATTAATGTTCCAACATGGTACACCATGTTCCACCAATGTTCCAAAAATGTTCATGATTATAAATTAAAAGTCATAGTTTGGTATTAACTATCTTTTATGAAACCAAAAGTAAATATTTACAAACACAACATAAACAAATGAATATTAAACATATGTTATTTGTCATCTTCCCCTTGAACTATTATTTGTCATCTTCTCCTTGAGCTTGGAGTCCTAATCTTTTTTTATAAATCTATTATTTCTTCTCTTTATACCCTTGTCTTTAATAGAAACTAAATAAGATCTGGGTTGTTGAAGTTTCTTCTCTACTACTCCTTCATCCCATGTTTTATTGAATACATCTTGAACCCATACTTCCTGCCCTTCAGTAAAGCTATCTTCACGGTTTAAAGACTTTCTATCATAATGTGACTTTTGTGCTTTCTGAGTTTCTATCATTTTTTCATAGATGCTGTCCTCAACAAGTTTGGGGTTTCATAGTTCTTCTCTCATTGGAATTTTACTTCTTAAGTGTCTGCTGTTAAGAAGCTGAGCTGGAGAAACTTCAAGGTTAGATATTGGGCTGTTTTTGTAGTTTAATAAGTATAACTGCAGATCTTGTTTTGTTTCTTGACATTTTTTTAACATTTCTTTCACTATTCCGACAGATTTTTCCAATGTCTTCATCACGTTTTCAACAGTTTCAACCACAGACTCATCTTTTATTGAGTTGTACAATTTCAAACCATCTGCCCCCAGTAGATTTTTCAGTCTGGCTAATTGAATTTCCTTACTTTCTTTCGTTGTTTTTGTAGCAATAAAGTAAATGTCGGTTTCTTTCTTAAACTGTTTAAATTTGTCTGAAACGTTTCCCTCCGATAGGTTCAGTGGATCTGGTTTATTGAACTCCATAATATTTAAACTTTACTTTCTCTTCTTATATTTAAACTTTACGACTGCGCCATGATTATAAATTAAAAGTCATAGTTTGGAATTAACTATCTTTTATGAAACCAAAAGTAAATATTTACAAACACAACATAAACAAATGAATATTAAACATATGTTATTTGTCAGTTCCAACATGTTCTACCATGTTCTACCAATGTTCCAAAAATGTTCCAACATGGTCCACCATGTTCCACCAATGTTCCACCAATGTTCCAAAAATGTTTCAACATGGTCCACCATGTTCCACAAATGTTGCAAAAATGTTACAACTTGGTCCAACATGTTCCACCAATGTTCCAAAAATGTTCCAACATGGTCCACCATAATCCACTAATGTTCCAAAAATGTTCCAACATGTTCTACCATGTTCAACCAATTTCCAAAAATGTTCCAACATTGTCAACCATGTTCCACCAATGTTCCAAAAATGTTCAAACATGGTCCACCATGTTCCACCATTGTTCCAAAAATGTTCCAACATGTTCTACCATGTGCAACCAATTATCCAAAAAATGTTCCAACATGTTCTACCATGTTCCACCAATGTTCCAAAAATGTTCCAACATAATCCACCATGTTCCACCAATGTTCCAAAAATGTTCCAACATGGTCCACCATGTTCCACCAATGTTCCAAAAATGTTCCAACATGTTCTACCATGTTCCACCAATGTTTTAAAAATGTTCCAACATAATCCACCATGTTCCACCAATGTTCCAAAAATGTTCTAACATGTTCTACCATGTTCCACCAATGTTCCAAAAATGTTCCAACATGGTCCACCATGTTCCACCAATGTTCCAAAAATGTTCCAACATGGTCCACCATGTTCCACCAATGTTCAAAAAATGTTCCAACATGGTCCACTTTGTTCCACCAATGTTCTAAAAATGTTCCAACATGGTCCACCATGTTCCACCAATGTTCCACCAATGTTCCAAAAATGTTTCAACATGGTCCACCATGTTCCACAAATGTTGCAAAAATGTTCCAACATGGAATACATCTTGAACCCATACTTCGTGCCCTTCAGTAAAACTATTTTCACGGTTTAAAGACTTTCTATCATAATGTGACTTTTGTGCTTTCTGAGTTTCTATCATTTTTTCATAGATGCTGTCCTCAACAAGTTTGGGGTTTAATAGTTCTTCTCTCATTGGAATTTTACAATTTTACAATGGAGTTGTACAATTTCAAACCATCTGTCCCCAGTAGATTTTTCAGTCTGGCTAATTGAATTTCCTTACTTTCTTTCGTTGTTTTTGTAGCAATAAAGTAAATGTCGGTTTCTTCCTTTAACTGTTTAAATTTGTCTGAAATGTTTCCCTCCGATAGGTTCAGTGGATCTGGTTTATTGAACTCCATAATATTTAAACTTTACTTTCTCTTCTTATATTTAAACTTTACGACTGCGCCATGATTATAAATTAAAAGTCATAGTTTGGAATTAACTATCTTTTATGAAACCAAAAGTAAATATTTACAAACACAACATAAACAAATGAATATTAAACATATGTTATTTGTCAGTTCCAACATGTTCTACCATGTTCTACCAATGTTCCAAAAATGTTCCAACATGGTCCACCATGTTCCACCAATGTTCCAAAAATGTTCCAACATGGTCCACCATGTTCCACCAATGTTCCAAAAATGTTTCAACATGGTCCACCATGTTCCACAAATGTTGCAAAAATGTTCCAACATGGTCCACCATGTTCCACCAATGTTCCAAAAATGTTCCAACATGTTCTACCATGTTCCACCAATGTTCCAAAAATGTTCCAACATGGTCCACCATGTTTCGACAATGTTTCAAAAATGTTCCAACATGGTCCACCATGTTCTACCAATGTTCCAAAAATGTTCCAACATGGTCCACCATGTTCCACCAATGTTCCAAAAATGTTCCAACATGGTCCACCATGTTCCACCAATGTTCCAAAAATGTTCCAACATGGTCCACCATGTTCCACCAATGTTCCAACATGGTCCATCATGTTCTACCAATGTTCCAAAAATGTTCCAACATGGTCCACCATGTTCCACCAATGTTCCATCTTGTTCCATCAATGTTCCACCATTTTCAACAATGTTCAACCATGTTTAGAAAATGTTCCAACATGTTCTACCATGTTCCACTTAAGTTCAAAAAATGTTCCAACATGGTCCACCATGTTCCACCAATGTCCCAAAAATGTTCCAACATGGTCCACCATGTTCCACCATTGTTCCAAACATGTTCCAACATGTTCTACCATGTTCCACCAATTTTCCAAAAATGTTCCAACATGTTCTAACATGTTCCACCAATGTTCCAACATGGTCCACCATGTTCCACCAATGTTCCAAAAATATTCCAACATGTTCTACCATGTTCCACCAATGTTCCAAAAATGTTTCAACATGGTCCACCATGTTCCACCAATGTTCCAAAAATGTTCCAACATGGTTCACCATGTTCTACCAATGTTCCAAAAATGTTCTAACATGGTCCACCATGTTCCACCATTGTTTCAAAAATGTTCCAACATGTTCTACCATGTTCCACCAATTTTCCAAAAATGTTCCAACATGTTCTACCATGTTCCACCAATGTTCCAACATGGTCCACCATGTTCCACCAATGTTCCAAAAAGGTTTTAACATGTTCTACCATGTTCCACCAATGTTCCAAAAATGTTCCAACATGGTCCACCATGTTCCACCAATGTTCCAAAAATGTTCCAACATGGTTCACCATGTTCTAACAATGTTCCAAAAATGTTCTAACATGGTCCACCATGTTCCACCAATGTTCCAAAAATGTTCCAACATGTTCTACCATGTTCCACCAATGTTCCAAAAATGTTCCAACATGGTCCACCATGTTCTATTAATGTTCCAAAAATGTTCCAACATTGTCCACCATGTTCCACCAATGTTCCAACATGGTCCACCATGTTCCACCAATGTTCCAAAAATGTCTATGATTATAAATTAAAAGTCATAGTTTGGTATTAACTATCTTTTATGAAACCAAAAGTAAATATTTACAAACACAACATAAACAAATGAATATTAAACATATGTTATTTGTCATCTTCCCCTTGAGCTATTATTTGTCATCTTCTCCTTGAGCTTGGAGTCCTAATCTTTTTTTATAAATCTATTATTTCTTCTCTTTATACCCTTGTCTTTAATAGAAACTAAATAAGATCTGGGTTGTTGAAGTTTCTTCTCTACTACTCCTTCATCCCATGTTTTATTGAATACATCTTGAACCCATACTTCCTGCCCTTCAGTAAAACTATTTTCACGGTTTAAAGACTTTCTATCATAATGTGACTTTTGTGCTTTCTGAGTTTCTATCATTTTTTCATAGATGCTGTCCTCAACAAGTTTGGGGTTTAATAGTTCTTCTCTTATTGGAATTTTACAATTTTACAATGGAGTTGTACAATTTCAAACCATCTGTCCCCAGTAGATTTTTCAGTCTGGCTAATTGAATTTCCTTACTTTCTTTCGTTGTTTTTGTAGCAATAAAGTAAATGTCGGTTTCTTCCTTTAACTGTTTAAATTTGTCTGAAATGTTTCCCTCCGATAGGTTCAGTGGATCTGGTTTATTGAACTCCATAATATTTAAACTTTACTTTCTCTTCTTATATTTAAACTTTACGACTGCGCCATGATTATAAATTAAAAGTCATAGTTTGGAATTAACTATCTTTTATGAAACCAAAAGTAAATATTTACAAACACAACATAAACAAATGAATATTAAACATATGTTATTTGTCAGTTCCAACATGTTCTACCATGTTCAACCAATTATCCAAAAATGTTCTAACATGTTCTACCATGTTCCACCAATGTTCCAAAAATGTTCCAACATAATCCACCATGTTCCACCAATGTTCCAAAAATGTTCCAACATGGTCCACCATGTTCCACCAATGTTCCAAAAATGTTCCAACATGGTCCACCATAATCCACTAATGTTCCAAAAATGTTCCAACATGTTCTACCATGTTCAACCAATTTCCCAAAATGTTCCAACATTGTCAACCATGTTCCACCAATGTTCCAAAAATGTTCCAACATGTTCTACCATGTTCAACCAATTATCCAAAAAATGTTCCAACATGTTCTACCATGTTCCATCAATGTTCCAAAAATGTTCCAACATAATCCACCATGTTCCACCAATGTTCCAAAAATGTTCCAACATGGTCCACCATGTTCCACCAATGTTCCACCAATGTTCCAAAAATGTTCCAACATGTTCTACCATGTTCCACCAATGTTTTAAAAATGTTCCAACATAATCCACCATGTTCCACCAATGTTCCAAAAATGTTCCAACATGTTCTACCATGTTCCACCAATGTTCCAAAAATGTTTCAACATGGTCCACCATGTTCCACCAATGTTCCAAAAATGTTCCAACATGGTCCACCATGTTCCACCAATGTTCAAAAAATGTTCCAACATGGTCCACCTTGTTCCACCAATGTTCTAAAAATGTTCCAACATGGTCCACCATGTTCCACCAATGTTCCACCAATGTTCCAAAAATGTTTCAACATGGTCCACCATGTTCCACAAATGTTGCAAAAATGTTCCAACATGGAATACATCTTGAACCCATACTTCGTGCCCTTCAGTAAAACTATTTTCACGGTTTAAAGACTTTCTATCATAATGTGACTTTTGTGCTTTCTGAGTTTCTATCATTTTTTCATAGATGCTGTCCTCAACAAGTTTGGGGTTTAATAGTTCTTCTCTCATTGGAATTTTACAATTTTACAATGGAGTTGTACAATTTCAAACCATCTGTCCCCAGTAGATTTTTCAGTCTGGCTAATTGAATTTCCTTACTTTCTTTCGTTGTTTTTGTAGCAATAAAGTAAATGTCGGTTTCTTCCTTTAACTGTTTAAATTTGTCTGAAATGTTTCCCTCCGATAGGTTCAGTGGATCTGGTTTATTGAACTCCATAATATTTAAACTTTACTTTCTCTTCTTATATTTAAACTTTACGACTGCGCCATGATTATAAATTAAAAGTCATAGTTTGGAATTAACTATCTTTTATGAAACCAAAAGTAAATATTTACAAACACAACATAAACAAATGAATATTAAACATATGTTATTTGTCAGTTCCAACATGTTCTACCATGTTCTACCAATGTTCCAAAAATGTTCCAACATGGTCCACCATGTTCCACTAATGTTCCAAAAATGTTCCAACATGGTCCACCATGTTCCACCAATGTTCCAAAAATGTTTCAACATGGTCCACCATGTTCCACAAATGTTGCAAAAATGTTCCAACATGGTCCACCATGTTCCACCATGTTCCACCAATGTTCCAAAAATGTTCCAACATGTTCTACCATGTTCCACCAATGTCCCAAAAATGTTCCAACATGGTCCACCATGTTCCACCAATGTTCCAAAAATGTTCCAACATGGTTCACCATGTTCTAACAATGTTCCAAAAATGTTCCAACATGGTCCACCATGTTCCACCAATGTTCCAAAAATGTTCCAACATGGTCCACCATGTTCTACCAATGTTCCAAAAATGTTCCAACATTGTCCACCATGTTCCATTAATGTTCCAACATGGTACACCATGTTCTACCAATGTTCCAAAAATGTTCATGATTATAAATTAAAAGTCATAGTTTGGTATTAACTATCTTTTATGAAACCAAAAGTAAATATTTACAAACACAACATAAACAAATGAATATTAAACATATGTTATTTGTCATCTTCCCCTTGAACTATTATTTGTCATCTTCTCCTTGAGCTTGGAGTCCTAATCTTTTTTTATAAATCAATTATTTCTTCTCTTTATACCCTTGTCTTTAATAGAAACTAAATAAGATCTGGGTTGTTGAAGTTTCTTCTCTACTACTCCTTCATCCCATGTTTTATTGAATACATCTTGAACCCATACTTCCTGCCCTTCAGTAAAGCTATCTTCACGGTTTAAAGCCTTTCTATCATAATGTGACTTTTGTGCTTTCTGAGTTTCTATCATTTTTTCATAGATGCTGTCCTCAACAAGTTTGGGGTTTTATAGTTCTTCTCTCATTGGAATTTTACTTCTTAAGTGTCTGCTGTTAAGAAGCTGAGCTGGAGAAACTTCAAGGTTAGATATTGGGCTGTTTTTGTAGTTTAATAAGTATAACTGCAGATCTTGTTTTGTTTCTTGACATTTTTTTAACATTTCTTTCACTATTCCGACAGATTTTTCCAATGTCTTCATCACGTTTTCAACAGTTTCAACCACAGACTCATCTTTTATTGAGTTGTACAATTTCAAACCATCTGCCCCCAGTAGATTTTTCAGTCTGGCTAATTGAATTTCCTTACTTTCTTTCGTTGTTTTTGTAGCAATAAAGTAAATGTCGGTTTCTTTCTTAAACTGTTTAAATTTGTCTGAAACGTTTCCCTCCGATAGGTTCAGTGGATCTGGTTTATTGAACTCCATAATATTTAAACTTTACTTTCTCTTCTTCTATTTAAACTTTACGACTGCGCCATGATTATAAATTAAAAGTCATAGTTTGGAATTAACTATCTTTTATGAAACCAAAAGTAAATATTTACAAACACAACATAAACAAATGAATATTAAACATATGTTATTTGTCAGTTCCAACATGTTCTACCATGTTCTACCAATGTTCCAAAAATGTTCCAACATGGTCCACCATGTTCCACCAATGTTCCACCAATGTTCCAAAAATGTTTCAACATGGTCCACCATGTTCCACAAATGTTGCAAAAATGTTACAACTTGGTCCAACATGTTCCACCAATGTTCCAAAAATGTTCCAACATGGTCCACCATAATCCACTAATGTTCCAAAAATGTTCCAACATGTTCTACCATGTTCAACCAATTTCCCAAAATGTTCCAACACTGTCAACCATGTTCCACCAATGTTCCAAAAATGTTCAAACATGGTCCACCATGTTCCACCATTGTTCCAAAAATGTTCCAACATGTTCTACCATGTTCAACCAATTATCCAAAAAATGTTCCAACATGTTCTACCATGTTCCACCAATGTTCCAAAAATGTTCCAACATAATCCACCATGTTCCACCAATGTTCCAAAAATGTTCCAACATGGTCCACCATGTTCCACCAATGTTCCAAAAATGTTCCAACATGTTCTACCATGTTCCACCAATGTTTTAAAAATGTTCCAACATAATCCACCATGTTCCACCAATGTTCCAAAAATGTTCCAACATGTTCTACCATGTTCCACCAATGTTCCAAAAATGTTCCAACATGGTCCACCATGTTCCACCAATGTTCCAAAAATGTTCCAACATGGTCCACCATGTTCCACCAATGTTCAAAAAATGTTCCAACATGGTCCACCTTGTTCCACCAATGTTCTAAAAATGTTCCAACATGGTCCACCATGTTCCACCAATGTTCCAAAAATGTTTCAACATGGTCCACTATGTTCCACAAATGTTGCAAAAATGTTCCAACATGGAATACATCTTGAACCCATACTTCGTGCCCTTCAGTAAAACTATTTTCACGGTTTAAAGACTTTCTATCATAATGTGACTTTTGTGCTTTCTGAGTTTCTATCATTTTTTCATAGATGCTGTCCTCAACAAGTTTGGGGTTTAATAGTTCTTCTCTCATTGGAATTTTACAATTTTACAATGGAGTTGTACAATTTCAAACCATCTGTCCCCAGTAGATTTTTCAGTCTGGCTAATTGAATTTCCTTACTTTCTTTCGTTGTTTTTGTAGCAATAAAGTAAATGTCGGTTTCTTCCTTTAACTGTTTAAATTTGTCTGAAATGTTTCCCTCCGATAGGTTCAGTGGATCTGGTTTATTGAACTCCATAATATTTAAACTTTACTTTCTCTTCTTATATTTAAACTTTACGACTGCGCCATGATTATAAATTAAAAGTCATAGTTTGGAATTAACTATCTTTTATGAAACCAAAAGTAAATATTTACAAACACAACATAAACAAATGAATATTAAACATATGTTATTTGTCAGTTCCAACATGTTCTACCATGTTCTACCAATGTTCCAAAAATGTTCCAACATGGTCCACCATGTTCCACCAATGTTCCAAAAATGTTCCAACATGGTCCACCATGTTCCACCAATGTTCCAAAAATGTTTCAACATGGTCCACCATGTTCCACAAATGTTGCAAAAATGTTCCAACATGGTCCACCATGTTCCACCAATGTTCCAAAAATGTTCCAACATGTTCTACCATGTTCCACCAATGTTACAAAAATGTTCCAACATGGTCCACCATGTTTCACCAATGTTTCAAAAATGTTCCAACATGGTCCACCATGTTCTACCAATGTTCCAAAAATGTTCCAACATGGTCCACCATGTTCCACCAATGTTCCAAAATTATTCCAACATGTTCTACCATGTTCCACCAATGTTCCAAAAATGTTCCAACATGGTCCACCATAGTCCACCATGTTCCACCAATGTTCCAAAAATGTTCCAACATGGTCCACCATGTTCCACCAATGTTCCAAAAATGTTCCAACATGGTCCACCATGTTCCACCATTGTTCCAAACATGTTCCAACATGTTCTACCATGTTCCACCAATTTTCCAAAAATGTTCCAACATGTTCTAACATGTTCCACCAATGTTCCAACATGGTCCACCATGGTCCACCATGTTCCACCAATGTTCCAAAAATGTTCCAACATGGTCCACCATGTTCCACCAATGTTCCAACATGGTCCATCATGTTCTACCAATGTTCCAAAAATGTTCCAACATGGTCCACCATGTTCCACCAATGTTCCATCTTGTTCCATCAATGTTCCACCATTTTCAACAATGTTCAACCATGTTTAGAAAATGTTCCAACATGTTCTACCATGTTCCACTTAAGTTCAAAAAATGTTCCAACATGGTCCACCATGTTCCACCAATGTCCCAAAAATGTTCCAACATGGTCCACCATGTTCCACCATTGTTCCAAACATGTTCCAACATGTTCTACCATGTTCCACCAATTTTCCAAAAATGTTCCAACATGTTCTAACATGTTCCACCAATGTTCCAACATGGTTCACCATGTTCCACCAATGTTCCAAAAATGTTCCAACATGTTCTACCATGTTCCACCAATGTTCCAAAAATGTTTCAACATGGTCCACCATGTTCCACCAATGTTCCAAAAATGTTCCAACATGGTTCACCATGTTCTACCAATGTTCCAAAAATGTTCTAACATGGTCCACCATGTTCCACCATTGTTTCAAAAATGTTCCAACATGTTCTACCATGTTCCACCAATTTTCCAAAAATGTTCCAACATGTTCTACCATGTTCCACCAATGTTCCAACATGGTCCACCATGTTCCACCAATGTTCCAAAAAGGTTTTAACATGTTCTACCATGTTCCACCAATGTTCCAAAAATGTTCCAACATGGTCCACCATGTTCCACCAATGTTCCAAAAATGTTCCAACATGGTTCACCATGTTCTAACAATGTTCCAAAAATGTTCTAACATGGTCCACCATGTTCCACCAATGTTCCAAAAATGTTCCAACATGTTCTACCATGTTCCACCAATGTTCCAAAAATGTTCCAACATGGTCCACCATGTTCTATTAATGTTCCAAAAATGTTCCAACATTGTCCACCATGTTCCACCAATGTTCCAACATGGTCCACCATGTTCCACCAATGTTCCAAAAATGTCTATGATTATAAATTAAAAGTCATAGTTTGGTATTAACTATCTTTTATGAAACCAAAAGTAAATATTTACAAACACAACATAAACAAATGAATATTAAACATATGTTATTTGTCATCTTCCCCTTGAGCTATTATTTGTCATCTTCTCCTTGAGCTTGGAGTCCTAATCTTTTTTTATAAATCTATTATTTCTTCTCTTTATACCCTTGTCTTTATTAGAAACTAAATAAGATCTGGGTTGTTGAAGTTTCTTCTCTACTACTCCTTCATCCCATGTTTTATTGAATACATCTTGAACCCATACTTCCTGCCCTTCAGTAAAACTATTTTCACGGTTTAAAGACTTTCTATCATAATGTGACTTTTGTGCTTTCTGAGTTTCTATTATTTTTTCATAGATGCTGTCCTCAACAAGTTTGGGGTTTAATAGTTCTTCTCTCATTGGAATTTTACAATTTTACAATGGAGTTGTACAATTTCAAACCATCTGTCCCCAGTAGATTTTTCAGTCTGGCTAATTGAATTTCCTTACTTTCTTTCGTTGTTTTTGTAGCAATAAAGTAAATGTCGGTTTCTTCCTTTAACTGTTTAAATTTGTCTGAAATGTTTCCCTCCGATAGGTTCAGTAGATCTGGTTTATTGAACTCCATAATATTTAAACTTTACTTTCTCTTCTTATATTTAAACTTTACGAATGCGCCATGATTATAAATTAAAAGTCATAGTTTGGAATTAACTATCTTTTATGAAACCAAAAGTAAATATTTACAAACACAACATAAACAAATGAATATTAAACATATGTTATTTGTCAGTTCCAACATGTTCTACCATGTTCAACCAATTATCCAAAAATGTACTAACATGTTCTACCATGTTCCACCAATGTTCCAAAAATGTTCCAACATAATCCACCATGTTCCACCAATGTTCCAAAAATGTTCCAACATGGTCCACCATGTTCCACCAATGTTCCAAAAATGTTCCAACATGTTCTACCATGTTCCACCAATGTTTCAAAAATGTTCCAACATAATCCACCATGTTCCACCAATGTTCCAAAAATGTTCCAACATGTTCTACCATGTTCCACCAATGTTCCAAAAATGTTCCAACATGGTCCACCATGTTTCACCTAAGTTCATAAAATGTTCAAACATGGTCCACCATGTTCCACCAATGTTCCAAAAATGTTCCAACATGGTCCACCATGTTCCACCAATGTTCCATCTTGTTCCATCAATGTTCCACCATTTTCAACCATGTTCAACCATGTTCCAAAAATGTTCCAAAATGTTCTACCATGTTCCACCAAAGTTAAAAAAATGTTCCAACATGGTCCACCATGATCCACCAATGTTCCAAAAATGTTCCAACATGGTCCACCATGTTCCACCAATGTTCCAAAAATGTTCCAACATTGTTTACCATGTTCTACCAATGTTCTAACATGGTCCACCATGTTCCACCAATGTCCAAAAAATGTTCCAACATGGTCTACCATGTTCCACCAATGTTCCAAAAATGTTCCAACATGGTCTACTATAATCTACCAATGTTCCAAAAAGGTTCCAACATGTTCTACCATGTTCAACCAATTTCCCAAAATGTTCCAACATTGTCAACCATGTTCCATCAATGTTCCAACATGGTCCACCATGTTCCTCTAATGTTCCAAAAATGTTCCAACATGGTCCACCATGTTCCACCAATGTTCCAAAAATGTTCCAACATGGTCCACCATGTTCCACCAATGTTCCAAAAATGTTCCAACATGGTCTACCATGTTCCACCAATGTTCCAACATGGTCCACCATGTTCCACCAATGTTCCAAAAATGTTCCAACATGGTCTATCATGTTCAACCAATGTTCCAAAAATGTTCCAACATTGTCCACCATGTTCTACCAATGTTCCAAAAATGTTCCACCATGTTCCACCAATGTTCCAACATGGTCCACTATGTTCCACCAATGTTTCAAAAATGTTCCAACATGTTCTACCAGGTTCCACCAATGTTCCAAAAATGTTTCAACATGGTCCACCATGTTCCACCAATGTTCCAAAAATGTTCCAACATGGTTCACCATGTTCTAACAATGTTCCAAAAATGTTCTAACATGGTCCACCATGTTCCACCATTGTTTCAAAAATGTTCCAACATGTTCTACCATGTTCCACCAATGTTCCAACATGGTCCACCATGTTCCACCAATGTTCCAAAAATGTTCCAACATGTTCTACCATGTTCCACCAATGTTCCAAAAATGTTCCAACATGGTCCACCATGTTCCACCAATGTTCCAAAAATGTTCCAACATGGTTCACCATGTTCTAACAATGTTCCAAAAATGTTCCAACATGGTCCACCATGTTCCACCAATGTTCCAAAAATGTTCCAACATGTTCTACCATGTTCCACCAATGTTCCAAAAATGTTCCAACATGGTCCACCATGTTCTACCAATGTTCCAAAAATGTTCCAACATTGTCCACCATGTTCCACCAATGTTCCAACATGGTCCACCATGTTCTACCAATGTTCCAAAAATGTTCCAACATTGTCCACCATGTTCCATTAATGTTCCAACATGGTACACCATGTTCCACCAATGTTCCAAAAATGTTCATGATTATAAATTAAAAGTCATAGTTTGGTATTAACTATCTTTTATGAAACCAAAAGTTAATATTTACAAACACAACATAAACAAATGAATATTAAACATATGTTATTTGTCATCTTCCCCTTGAACTATTATTTGTCATCTTCTCCTTGAGCTTGGAGTCCTAATCTTTTTTTATAAATCAATTATTTCTTCTCTTTATACCCTTGTCTTTAATAGAAACTAAATAAGATCTGGGTTGTTGAAGTTTCTTCTCTACTACTCCTTCATCCCATGTTTTATTGAACGCAACTTGAACCCATACTTCCTGCCCTTCAGTAAAACTATTTTCACGGTTTAAAGACTTTCTATCATAATGTGACTTTTGTGCTTTCTGAGTTTCTATCATTTTTTCATAGATGCTGTCCTCAACAAGTTTGGGGTTTAATAGTTCTTCTCTTATTGGAATTTTACAATTTTACAATGGAGTTGTACAATTTCAAACCATCTGTCCCCAGTAGATTTTTCAGTCTGGCTAATTGAATTTCCTTACTTTCTTTCGTTGTTTTTGTAGCAATAAAGTAAATGTCGGTTTCTTCCTTTAACTGTTTAAATTTGTCTGAAATGTTTCCCTCCGATAGGTTCAGTGGATCTGGTTTATTGAACTCCATAATATTTAAACTTTACTTTCTCTTCTTATATTTAAACTTTACGACTGCGCCATGATTATAAATTAAAAGTCATAGTTTGGAATTAACTATCTTTTATGAAACCAAAAGTAAATATTTACAAACACAACATAAACAAATGAATATTAAACATATGTTATTTGTCAGTTCCAACATGTTCTACCATGTTCAACCAATTATCCAAAAATGTTCTAACATGTTCTACCATGTTCCACCAATGTTCCAAAAATGTTCCAACATAATCCACCATGTTCCACCAATGTTCCAAAAATGTTCCAACATGGACCACCATGTTCCACCAATGTTCCAAAAATGTTCCAACATGGTCCACCATAATCCACTAATGTTCCAAAAATGTTCCAACATGTTCTACCATGTTCAACCAATTTCCCAAAATGTTCCAACTTTGTCAACCATGTTCCACCAATGTTCCAAAAATGTTCAAACATGGTCCACCATGTTCCACCATTGTTCCAAAAATGTTCCAACATGTTCTACCATGTTCAACCAATTATCCAAAAAATGTTCCAACATGTTCTACCATGTTCCACCAATGTTCCAAAAATGTTCCAACATAATCCACCATGTTCCACCAATGTTCCAAAAATGTTCCAACATGGTCCACCATGTTCCACCAATGTTCCACCAATGTTCCAAAAATGTTCCAACATGTTCTACCATGTTCCACCAATGTTTTAAAAATGTTCCAACATAATCCACCATGTTCCACCAATGTTCCAAAAATGTTCCAACATGTTCTACCATGTTCCACCAATGTTCCAAAAATGTTCCAACATGGTCCACCATGTTCCACCAATGTTCCAAAAATGTTCCAACATGGTCCACCATGTTCCACCAATGTTCAAAAAATGTTCCAACATGGTCCACCTTGTTCCACCAATGTTCTAAAAATGTTCCAACATGGTCCACCATGTTCCACCAATGTTCCACCAATGTTCCAAAAATGTTTCAACATGGTCCACCATGTTCCACAAATGTTGCAAAAATGTTCCAACATGGAATACATCTTGAACCCATACTTCGTGCCCTTCAGTAAAACTATTTTCACGGTTTAAAGACTTTCTATCATAATGTGACTTTTGTGCTTTCTGAATTTCTATCATTTTTTCATAGATGCTGTCCTCAACAAGTTTGGGGTTTAATAGTTCTTCTCTCATTGGAATTTTACAATTTTACAATGGAGTTGTACAATTTCAAACCATCTGTCCCCAGTAGATTTTTCAGTCTGGCTAATTGAATTTCCTTACTTTCTTTCGTTGTTTTTGTAGCAATAAAGTAAATGTCGGTTTCTTCCTTTAACTGTTTAAATTTGTCTGAAATGTTTCCCTCCGATAGGTTCAGTGGATCTGGTTTATTGAACTCCATAATATTTAAACTTTACTTTCTCTTCTTATATTTAAACTTTACGACTGCGCCATGATTATAAATTAAAAGTCATAGTTTGGAATTAACTATCTTTTATGAAACCAAAAGTAAATATTTACAAACACAACATAAACAAATGAATATTAAACATATGTTATTTGTCAGTTCCAACATGTTCTACCATGTTCTACCAATGTTCCAAAAATGTTCCAACATGGTCCACCATGTTCCACCAATGTTCCAAAAATGTTCCAACATGGTCCACCATGTTCCACCAATGTTCCAAAAATGTTTCAACATGGTCCACCATGTTCCACAAATGTTGCAAAAATGTTCCAACATGGTCCACCATGTTCCACCAATGTTCCAAAAATGTTCCAACATGTTCTACCATGTTCCACCAATGTTCCAAAAATGTTCCAACATGGTCCACCATGTTTCACCAATGTTTCAAAAATGTTCCAACATGGTCCACCATGTTCTACCAATGTTCCAAAAATGTTCCAACGTGGTCCACCATGTTCCACCAATGTTCCAAAAATGTTCCAACATGGTCCACTATGTTCTACCAATGTTCCAAAAATGTTCCAACATGGTCCACCATGTTCCACCAATGTTCCAACATGGTCCATCATGTTCTACCATTGTTCCAAAAATGTTCCAACATGGTCCACCATCTTCCACCAATGTTCCATCTTGTTCCATCAATGTTCCACCATTTTCAACCATGTTCAACCATGTTTAAAAAATGTTCCAACATGTTCTACCATGTTCCACTTAAGTTCAAAAAATGTTCCAACATGGTCCACCATGTTCCACCAATGTTCCAAAAATGTTCCAACATGGTCCACCATGTTCCACCATTGTTCCAAACATGTTCCAACATGTTCTACCATGTTCCACCAATTTTCCAAAAATGTTCCAACATGTTCTAACATGTTCCACCAATGTTCCAACATGGTCCACCATGTTCCACCAATGTTCCAAAAATGTTCCAACATGTTCTACCATGTTCCACCAATGTCCCAAAAATGTTCCAACATGGTCCACCATGTTCCACCAATGTTCCAAAAATGTTCCAACATGGTTCACCATGTTCTAACAATGTTCCAAAAATGTTCCAACATGGTCCACCATGTTCCACCAATGTTCAAAAATGTTCCAACATGGTCCACCATGTTCTACCAATGTTCCAAAAATGTTCCAACATTGTCCACCATGTTCCATTAATGTTCCAACATGGTACACCATGTTCCACCAATGTTCCAAAAATGTTCATGATTATAAATTAAAAGTCATAGTTTGGTATTAACTATCTTTTATGAAACCAAAAGTAAATATTTACAAACACAACATAAACAAATGAATATTAAACATATGTTATTTGTCATCTTCCCCTTGAACTATTATTTGTCATCTTCTCCTTGAGCTTGGAGTCCTAATCTTTTTTTATAAATCTATTATTTCTTCTCTTTATACCCTTGTCTTTAATAGAAACTAAATAAGATCTGGGTTGTTGAAGTTTCTTCTCTACTACTCCTTCATCCCATGTTTTATTGAATACATCTTGAACCCATACTTCCTGCCCTTCAGTAAAGCTATCTTCACGGTTTAAAGACTTTCTATCATAATGTGACTTTTGTGCTTTCTGAGTTTCTATCATTTTTTCATAGATGCTGTCCTCAACAAGTTTGGGGTTTAATAGTTCTTCTCTCATTGGAATTTTACTTCTTAAGTGTCTGCTGTTAAGAAGCTGAGCTGGAGAAACTTCAAGGTTAGATATTGGGCTGTTTTTGTAGTTTAATAAGTATAACTGCAGATCTTGTTTTGTTTCTTGACATTTTTTTAACATTTCTTTCACTATTCCGACAGATTTTTCCAATGTCTTCATCACGTTTTCAACAGTTTCAACCACAGACTCATCTTTTATTGAGTTGTACAATTTCAAACCATCTGTCCCCAGTAGATTTTTCAGTCTGGCTAATTGAATTTCCTTACTTTCTTTCGTTGTTTTTGTAGCAATAAAGTAAATGTCGGTTTCTTTCTTAAACTGTTTAAATTTGTCTGAAACGTTTCCCTCCGATAGGTTCAGTGGATCTGGTTTATTGAACTCCATAATATTTAAACTTTACTTTCTCTTCTTCTATTTAAACTTTACGACTGCGCCATGATTATAAATTAAAAGTCATAGTTTGGAATTAACTATCTTTTATGAAACCAAAAGTAAATATTTACAAACACAACATAAACAAATGAATATTAAACATATGTTATTTGTCAGTTCCAACATGTTCTACCATGTTCTACCAATGTTCCAAAAATGTTCCAACATGGTCCACCATGTTCCACCAATGTTCCAAAAATGTTCCAACATGGTCCACCATGTTCCACCAATGTTCCAAAAATGTTTCAACATGGTCCACCATGTTCCACAAATGTTGCAAAAATGTTACAACATGGTCCACCATGTTCCACCAATGTTCCAAAAATGTTCCAACATGGTCCACCATAATCCACTAATGTTCCAAAAATGTTCCAACATGTTCTACCATGTTCAACCAATTTCCCAAAATGTTCCAACATTGTCAACCATGTTCCACCAATGTTCCAAAAATGTTCAAACATGGTCCACCATGTTCCACCATTGTTCCAAAAATGTTCCAACATGTTCTACCATGTTCAACCAATTATCCAAAAAATGTTCCAACATGTTCTACCATGTTCCACCAATGTTCCAAAAATGTTCCAACATAATCCACCATGTTCCACCAATGTTCCAAAAATGTTCCAACATGGTCCACCATGTTCCACCAATGTTCCAAAAATGTTCCAACATGTTCTACCATGTTCCACCAATGTTTTAAAAATGTTCCAACATAATCCACCATGTTCCACCAATGTTCCAAAAATGTTCCAACATGTTCTACCATGTTCCACCAATGTTCCAAAAATGTTCCAACATGGTCCACCATGTTTTACCAATGTTCCAAAAATGTTCCAACATGGTCCACCATTTTTGGAACATTGGTGGAACATGGTGTACTATGTTGGTTCCAAAAATGTTCCAACATGGTCCACCATGTTCCACTAATGTTCCAAAAATGTTCATGATTATAAATTAAAAGTCATAGTTTGGTATTAACTATCTTTTATGAAACCAAAAGTAAATATTTACAAACACAACATAAACAAATGAATATTAAACATATGTTATTTGTCAGTTCCAACATGTTCTACCAATGTTCCAAAAATGTTCCAACATGGTCCACCATGTTCCACCAATGTTCCAAAAATGTTCCAACATGGTCCACCATGTTCCACCAATGTTCCAAAAATGTTCCAACATGGTCTACCATGTTCCACCAATGTTCCAAAAATGTTCTAACATGGTCCACCATGTTCCACCAATGTTCCAAAAATGTTCCAACATGGTCCACCATGTTCCACCAATGTTCCAAAAATGTTCCAACATGGTCCACCATGTTCCACCAATGTTCCAAAAATGTTCCAACATGGTCCACCATGTTCCACTAATGTTCCAAAAAATTTCCAACATGGTCCACCATGTTCCACCAATGTTCCAAAATTGTTCCAACATGTTCTACCATGTTTCACCAATGTTCCAAAAATGTTCCAACATGGTCCACCATAGTCCACCATGTTCCACCAATGTTCCAAAAATGTTCCAACATGGTCCACCATGTTCCACCAATGTTCCAAAAATGTTCCAACATGGTCCACCATGTTCCACCATTGTTCCAAACATGTTCCAACATGTTCTACCATGTTCCACCAATTTTCCAAAAATGTTCCAACATGTTCTAACATGTTCCAACAATGTTCCAACATGGTCCACCATGTTCCACCAATGTTCCAAAAATATTCCAACATGTTCTACCATGTTCCACCAATGTCCCAAAAATGTTCCAACATGGTCCACCATGTTCCACCAATGTTCCAAAAATGTTCCAACATGGTTCACCATGTTCTAACAATGTTCCAAAAATGTTCCAACATGGTCCACCATGTTCCACCAATGTTCCAAAAATGTTCCAACATGGTCCAGCATGTTCTACCAATGTTCCAAAAATGTTCCAACATTGTCCACCATGTTCCTTTAATGTTCCAACATGGTACACCATGTTCCACCAATGTTCCAAAAATGTTCATGATTATAAATTAAAAGTCATAGTTTGGTATTAACTATCTTTTATGAAACCAAAAGTAAATATTTACAAACACAACATAAACAAATGAATATTAAACATATGTTATTTGTCATCTTCCCCTTGAACTATTATTTGTCATCTTCTCCTTGAGCTTGGAGTCCTAATCTTTTTTTATAAATCTATTATTTCTTCTCTTTATACCCTTGTCTTTAATAGAAACTAAATAAGATCTGGGTTGTTGAAGTTTCTTCTCTACTACTCCTTCATCCCATGTTTTATTGAATACATCTTGAACCCATACTTCCTGCCCTTCAGTAAAGCTATCTTCACGGTTTAAAGACTTTCTATCATAATGTGACTTTTGTGCTTTCTGAGTTTCTATCATTTTTTCATAGATGCTGTCCTCAACAAGTTTGGGGTTTTATAGTTCTTCTCTCATTGGAATTTTACTTCTTAAGTGTCTGCTGTTAAGAAGCTGAGCTGGAGAAACTTCAAGGTTAGATATTGGGCTGTTTTTGTAGTTTAATAAGTATAACTGCAGATCTTGTTTTGTTTCTTGACATTTTTTTAACATTTCTTTCACTATTCCGACAGATTTTTCCAATGTCTTCATCACGTTTTCAACAGTTTCAACCACAGACTCATCTTTTATTGAGTTGTACAATTTCAAACCATCTGCCCCCAGTAGATTTTTCAGTCTGGCTAATTGAATTTCCTTACTTTCTTTCGTTGTTTTTGTAGCAATAAAGTAAATGTCGGTTTCTTTCTTAAACTGTTTAAATTTGTCTGAAACGTTTCCCTCCGATAGGTTCAGTGGATCTGGTTTATTGAACTCCATAATATTTAAACTTTACTTTCTCTTCTTCTATTTAAACTTTACGACTGCGCCATGATTATAAATTAAAAGTCATAGTTTGGAATTAACTATCTTTTATGAAACCAAAAGTAAATATTTACAAACACAACATAAACAAATGAATATTAAACATATGTTATTTGTCAGTTCCAACATGTTCTACCATGTTCTACCAATGTTCCAAAAATGTTCCAACATGGTCCACCATGTTCCACCAATGTTCCACCAATGTTCCAAAAATGTTTCAACATGGTCCACCATGTTCCACAAATGTTGAAAAAATGTTACAACTTGGTCCAACATGTTCCACCAATGTTCCAAAAATGTTCCAACATGGTCCACCATAATCCACTAATGTTCCAAAAATGTTCCAACATGTTCTACCATGTTCAACCAATTTCCCAAAATGTTCCAACATTGTCAACCATGTTCCACCAATGTTCCAAAAATGTTCAAACATGGTCCACCATGTTCCACCATTGTTCCAAAAATGTTCCAACATGTTCTACCATGTTCAACCAATTATCCAAAAAATGTTCCAACATGTTCTACCATGTTCCACCAATGTTCCAAAAATGTTCCAACATAATCCACCATGTTCCACCAATGTTCCAAAAATGTTCCAACATGGTCCACCATGTTCCACCAATGTTCCAAAAATGTTCCAACATGTTCTACCATGTTCCACCAATGTTTTAAAAATGTTCCAACATAATCCACCATGTTCCACCAATGTTCCAAAAATGTTCCAACATGTTCTACCATGTTCCACCAATGTTCCAAAAATGTTCCAACATGGTCCACCATGTTCCACCAATGTTCCAAAAATGTTCCAACATGGTCCACCATGTTCCACCAATGTTCAAAAAATGTTCCAACATGGTCCACCTTGTTCCACCAATGTTCTAAAAATGTTCCAACATGGTCCACCATGTTCCACCAATGTTCCACCAATGTTCCAAAAATGTTTCAACATGGTCCACCATGTTCCACAAATGTTGCAAAAATGTTCCAACATGGAATACATCTTGAACCCATACTTCGTGCCCTTCAGTAAAACTATTTTCACGGTTTAAAGACTTTCTATCATAATGTGACTTTTGTGCTTTCTGAGTTTCTATCATTTTTTCATAGATGCTGTCCTCAACAAGTTTGGGGTTTAATAGTTCTTCTCTCATTGGAATTTTACAATTTTACAATGGAGTTGTACAATTTCAAACCATCTGTCCCCAGTAGATTTTTCAGTCTGGCTAATTGAATTTCCTTACTTTCTTTCGTTGTTTTTGTAGCAATAAAGTAAATGTCGGTTTCTTCCTTTAACTGTTTAAATTTGTCTGAAATGTTTCCCTCCGATAGGTTCAGTGGATCTGGTTTATTGAACTCCATAATATTTAAACTTTACTTTCTCTTCTTATATTTAAACTTTACGACTGCGCCATGATTATAAATTAAAAGTCATAGTTTGGAATTAACTATCTTTTATGAAACCAAAAGTAAATATTTACAAACACAACATAAACAAATGAATATTAAACATATGTTATTTGTCAGTTCCAACATGTTCTACCATGTTCTACCAATGTTCCAAAAATGTTCCAACATGGTCCACCATGTTCCACCAATGTTCCAAAAATGTTCCAACATGGTCCGCCATGTTCCACCAATGTTCCAAAAATGTTTCAACATGGTCCACCATGTTCCACAAATGTTGCAAAAATGTTCCAACATGGTCCACCATGTTCCACCAATGTTCCAAAAATGTTCCAACATGTTCTACCATGTTCCACCAATGTTCCAAAAATGTTCCAACATGGTCCACCATGTTTCACCAATGTTTCAAAAATGTTCCAACATGGTCCACCATGTTCTACCAATGTTCCAAAAATGTTCCAACATGGTCCACCATGTTCCACCAATGTTCCAAAAATGTTCCAACATGTTCTACCATGTTCCACCAATGTTCCAAAAATGTTCTAACATGGTCCACCATGTTCTACCAATGTTCCAAAAATGTTCCAACATTGTCCACCATGTTCCACCAATGTTCCAACATGGTCCACCATGTTCTACCAATGTTCCAAAAATGTTCCAACATTGTCCACCATGTTCCATTAATGTTCCAACATGGTACACCATGTTCCACCAATGTTCCAAAAATGTTCATGATTATAAATTAAAAGTCATAGTTTGGTATTAACTATCTTTTATGAAACCAAAAGTTAATATTTACAAACACAACATAAACAAATGAATATTAAACATATGTTATTTGTCATCTTCCCCTTGAACTATTATTTGTCATCTTCTCCTTGAGCTTGGAGTCCTAATCTTTTTTTATAAATCAATTATTTCTTCTCTTTATACCCTTGTCTTTAATAGAAACTAAATAAGATCTGGGTTGTTGAAGTTTCTTCTCTACTACTCCTTCATCCCATGTTTTATTGAATACATCTTGAACCCATACTTCCTGCCCTTCAGTAAAGCTATCTTCACGGTTTAAAGACTTTCTATCATAATGTGACTTTTGTGCTTTCTGAGTTTCTATCATTTTTTCATAGATGCTGTCCTCAACAAGTTTGGGGTTTAATAGTTCTTCTCTCATTGGAATTTTACTTCTTAAGTGTCTGCTGTTAAGAAGCTGAGCTGGAGAAACTTCAAGGTTAGATATTGGGCTGTTTTTGTAGTTTAATAAGTATAACTGCAGATCTTGTTTTGTTTCTTGACATTTTTTTAACATTTCTTTCACTATTCCGACAGATTTTTCCAATGTCTTCATCACGTTTTCAACAGTTTCAACCACAGACTCATCTTTTATTGAGTTGTACAATTTCAAACCATCTGTCCCCAGTAGATTTTTCAGTCTGGCTAATTGAATTTCCTTACTTTCTTTCGTTGTTTTTGTAGCAATAAAGTAAATGTCGGTTTCTTTCTTAAACTGTTTAAATTTGTCTGAAACGTTTCCCTCCGATAGGTTCAGTGGATCTGGTTTATTGAACTCCATAATATTTAAACTTTACTTTCTCTTCTTCTATTTAAACTTTACGACTGCGCCATGATTATAAATTAAAAGTCATAGTTTGGAATTAACTATCTTTTATGAAACCAAAAGTAAATATTTACAAACACAACATAAACAAATGAATATTAAACATATGTTATTTGTCAGTTCCAACATGTTCTACCATGTTCTACCAATGTTCCAAAAATGTTCCAACATGGTCCACCATGTTCCACCAATGTTCCAAAAATGTTCCAACATGGTCCACCATGTTCCACCAATGTTCCAAAAATGTTTCAACATGGTCCACCATGTTCCACAAATGTTGCAAAAATGTTACAACATGGTCCACCATGTTCCACCAATGTTCCAAAAATGTTCCAACATGGTCCACCATAATCCACTAATGTTCCAAAAATGTTCCAACATGTTCTACCATGTTCAACCAATTTCCCAAAATGTTCCAACATTGTCAACCATGTTCCACCAATGTTCCAAAAATGTTCAAACATGGTCCACCATGTTCCACCATTGTTCCAAAAATGTTCCAACATGTTCTACCATGTTCAACCAATTATCCAAAAAATGTTCCAACATGTTCTACCATGTTCCACCAATGTTCCAAAAATGTTCCAACATAATCCACCATGTTCCACCAATGTTCCAAAAATGTTCCAACATGGTCCACCATGTTCCACCAATGTTCCAAAAATGTTCCAACATGTTCTACCATGTTCCACCAATGTTTTAAAAATGTTCCAACATAATCCACCATGTTCCACCAATGTTCCAAAAATGTTCCAACATGTTCTACCATGTTCCACCAATGTTCCAAAAATGTTCCAACATGGTCCACCATGTTTTACCAATGTTCCAAAAATGTTCCAACATGGTCCACCATTTTTGGAACATTGGTGGAACATGGTGGACCATGTTGGTTCCAAAAATGTTCCAACATGGTCCACCATGTTCCACTAATGTTCCAAAAATGTTCATGATTATAAATTAAAAGTCATAGTTTGGTATTAACTATCTTTTATGAAACCAAAAGTAAATATTTACAAACACAACATAAACAAATGAATATTAAACATATGTTATTTGTCAGTTCCAACATGTTCTACCAATGTTCCAAAAATGTTCCAACATGGTCCACCATGTTCCACCAATGTTCCAAAAATGTTCCAACATGGTCCACCATGTTCCACCAATGTTCCAAAAATGTTCCAACATGGTCTACCATGTTCCACCAATGTTCCAAAAATGTTCTAACATGGTCCACCATGTTCCACCAATGTTCCAAAAATGTTCCAACATGGTCCACCATGTTCCACCAATGTTCCAAAAATGTTCCAACATGGTCCACCATGTTCCACCAATGTTCCAAAAATGTTCCAACATGGTCCACCATGTTCCACTAATGTTCCAAAAATTTTCCAACATGGTCCACCATGTTCCACCAATGTTCCAAAATTGTTCCAACATGTTCTACCATGTTCCACCAATGTTCCAAAAATGTTCCAACATGGTCCACCATAGTCCACCATGTTCCACCAATGTTCCAAAAATGTTCCAACATGGTCCACCATGTTCCACCAATGTTCCAAAAATGTTCCAACATGGTCCACCATGTTCCACCATTGTTCCAAACATGTTCCAACATGTTCTACCATGTTCCACCAATTTTCCAAAAATGTTCCAACATGTTCTAACATGTTCCAACAATGTTCCAACATGGTCCACCATGTTCCACCAATGTTCCAAAAATATTCCAACATGTTCTACCATGTTCCACCAATGTCCCAAAAATGTTCCAACATGGTCCACCATGTTCCACCAATGTTCCAAAAATGTTCCAACATGGTTCACCATGTTCTAACAATGTTCCAAAAATGTTCCAACATGGTCCACCATGTTCCACCAATGTTCCAAAAATGTTCCAACATGGTCCAGCATGTTCTACCAATGTTCCAAAAATGTTCCAACATTGTCCACCATGTTCCATTAATGTTCCAACATGGTACACCATGTTCCACCAATGTTCCAAAAATGTTCATGATTATAAATTAAAAGTCATAGTTTGGTATTAACTATCTTTTATGAAACCAAAAGTAAATATTTACAAACACAACATAAACAAATGAATATTAAACATATGTTATTTGTCATCTTCCCCTTGAACTATTATTTGTCATCTTCTCCTTGAGCTTGGAGTCCTAATCTTTTTTTATAAATCTATTATTTCTTCTCTTTATACCCTTGTCTTTAATAGAAACTAAATAAGATCTGGGTTGTTGAAGTTTCTTCTCTACTACTCCTTCATCCCATGTTTTATTGAATACATCTTGAACCCATACTTCCTGCCCTTCAGTAAAGCTATCTTCACGGTTTAAAGACTTTCTATCATAATGTGACTTTTGTGCTTTCTGAGTTTCTATCATTTTTTCATAGATGCTGTCCTCAACAAGTTTGGGGTTTTATAGTTCTTCTCTCATTGGAATTTTACTTCTTAAGTGTCTGCTGTTAAGAAGCTGAGCTGGAGAAACTTCAAGGTTAGATATTGGACTGTTTTTGTAGTTTAATAAGTATAACTGCAGATCTTGTTTTGTTTCTTGACATTTTTTTAACATTTCTTTCACTATTCCGACAGATTTTTCCAATGTCTTCATCACGTTTTCAACAGTTTCAACCACAGACTCATCTTTTATTGAGTTGTACAATTTCAAACCATCTGCCCCCAGTAGATTTTTCAGTCTGGCTAATTGAATTTCCTTACTTTCTTTCGTTGTTTTTGTAGCAATAAAGTAAATGTCGGTTTCTTTCTTAAACTGTTTAAATTTGTCTGAAACGTTTCCCTCCGATAGGTTCAGTGGATCTGGTTTATTGAACTCCATAATATTTAAACTTTACTTTCTCTTCTTCTATTTAAACTTTACGACTGCGCCATGATTATAAATTAAAAGTCATAGTTTGGAATTAACTATCTTTTATGAAACCAAAAGTAAATATTTACAAACACAACATAAACAAATGAATATTAAACATATGTTATTTGTCAGTTCCAACATGTTCTACCATGTTCTACCAATGTTCCAAAAATGTTCCAACATGGTCCACCATGTTCCACCAATGTTCCACCAATGTTCCAAAAATGTTTCAACATGGTCCACCATGTTCCACAAATGTTGCAAAAATGTTACAACTTGGTCCAACATGTTCCACCAATGTTCCAAAAATGTTCCAACATGGTCCACCATAATCCACTAATGTTCCAAAAATGTTCCAACATGTTCTACCATGTTCAACCAATTTCCCAAAATGTTCCAACATTGTCAACCATGTTCCACCAATGTTCCAAAAATGTTCAAACATGGTCCACCATGTTCCACCATTGTTCCAAAAATGTTCCAACATGTTCTACCATGTTCAACCAATTATCCAAAAAATGTTCCAACATGTTCTACCATGTTCCACCAATGTTCCAAAAATGTTCCAACATAATCCACCATGTTCCACCAATGTTCCAAAAATGTTCCAACATGGTCCACCATGTTCCACCAATGTTCCAAAAATGTTCCAACATGTTCTACCATGTTCCACCAATGTTTTAAAAATGTTCCAACATAATCCACCATGTTCCACCAATGTTCCAAAAATGTTCCAACATGTTCTACCATGTTCCACCAATGTTCCAAAAATGTTCCAACATGGTCCACCATGTTCCACCAATGTTCCAAAAATGTTCCAACATGGTCCACCATGTTCCACCAATGTTCAAAAAATGTTCCAACATGGTCCACCTTGTTCCACCAATGTTCTAAAAATGTTCCAACATGGTCCACCATGTTCCACCAATGTTCCACCAATGTTCCAAAAATGTTTCAACATGGTCCACCATGTTCCACAAATGTTGCAAAAATGTTCCAACATGGAATACATCTTGAACCCATACTTCGTGCCCTTCAGTAAAACTATTTTCACGGTTTAAAGACTTTCTATCATAATGTGACTTTTGTGCTTTCTGAGTTTCTATCATTTTTTCATAGATGCTGTCCTCAACAAGTTTGGGGTTTAATAGTTCTTCTCTCATTGGAATTTTACAATTTTACAATGGAGTTGTACAATTTCAAACCATCTGTCCCCAGTAGATTTTTCAGTCAGGCTAATTGAATTTCCTTACTTTCTTTCGTTGTTTTTGTAGCAATAAAGTAAATGTCGGTTTCTTCCTTTAACTGTTTAAATTTGTCTGAAATGTTTCCCTCCGATAGGTTCAGTGGATCTGGTTTATTGAACTCCATAATATTTAAACTTTACTTTCTCTTCTTATATTTAAACTTTACGACTGCGCCATGATTATAAATTAAAAGTCATAGTTTGGAATTAACTATCTTTTATGAAACCAAAAGTAAATATTTACAAACACAACATAAACAAATGAATATTAAACATATGTTATTTGTCAGTTCCAACATGTTCTACCATGTTCTACCAATGTTCCAAAAATGTTCCAACATGGTCCACCATGTTCCACCAATGTTCCAAAAATGTTCCAACATGGTCCACCATGTTCCACCAATGTTCCAAAATTGTTCCAACATGTTCTACCATGTTCCACCAATGTTCCAAAAATGTTCCAACATGGTCCACCATAGTCCACCATGTTCCACCAATGTTCCAAAAATGTTCCAACATGGTCCACCATGTTCCACCAATGTTCCAAAAATGTTCCAACATGGTCCACCATGTTCCACCATTGTTCCAAACATGTTCCAACATGTTCTACCATGTTCCACCAATTTTCCAAAAATGTTCCAACATGTTCTAACATGTTCCAACAATGTTCCAACATGGTCCACCATGTTCCACCAATGTTCCAAAAATATTCCAACATGTTCTACCATGTTCCACCAATGTCCCAAAAATGTTCCAACATGGTCCACCATGTTCCACCAATGTTCCAAAAATGTTCCAACATGGTTCACCATGTTCTAACAATGTTCCAAAAATGTTCCAACATGGTCCACCATGTTCCACCAATGTTCCAAAAATGTTCGAACATGGTCCAGCATGTTCTACCAATGTTCCAAAAATGTTCCAACATTGTCCACCATGTTCCATTAATGTTCCAACATGGTACACCATGTTCCACCAATGTTCCAAAAATGTTCATGATTATAAATTAAAAGTCATAGTTTGGTATTAACTATCTTTTATGAAACCAAAAGTAAATATTTACAAACACAACATAAACAAATGAATATTAAACATATGTTATTTGTCATCTTCCCCTTGAACTATTATTTGTCATCTTCTCCTTGAGCTTGGAGTCCTAATCTTTTTTTATAAATCTATTATTTCTTCTCTTTATACCCTTGTCTTTAATAGAAACTAAATAAGATCTGGGTTGTTGAAGTTTCTTCTCTACTACTCCTTCATCCCATGTTTTATTGAATACATCTTGAACCCATACTTCCTGCCCTTCAGTAAAGCTATCTTCACGGTTTAAAGACTTTCTATCATAATGTGACTTTTGTGCTTTCTGAGTTTCTATCATTTTTTCATAGATGCTGTCCTCAACAAGTTTGGGGTTTTATAGTTCTTCTCTCATTGGAATTTTACTTCTTAAGTATCTGCTGTTAAGAAGCTGAGCTGGAGAAACTTCAAGGTTAGATATTGGGCTGTTTTTGTAGTTTAATAAGTATAACTGCAGATCTTGTTTTGTTTCTTGACATTTTTTTAACATTTCTTTCACTATTCCGACAGATTTTTCCAATGTCTTCATCACGTTTTCAACAGTTTCAACCACAGACTCATCTTTTATTGAGTTGTACAATTTCAAACCATCTGCCCCCAGTAGATTTTTCAGTCTGGCTAATTGAATTTCCTTACTTTCTTTCGTTGTTTTTGTAGCAATAAAGTAAATGTCGGTTTCTTTCTTAAACTGTTTAAATTTGTCTGAAACGTTTCCCTCCGATAGGTTCAGTGGATCTGGTTTATTGAACTCCATAATATTTAAACTTTACTTTCTCTTCTTCTATTTAAACTTTACGACTGCGCCATGATTATAAATTAAAAGTCATAGTTTGGAATTAACTATCTTTTATGAAACCAAAAGTAAATATTTACAAACACAACATAAACAAATGAATATTAAACATATGTTATTTGTCAGTTCCAACATGTTCTACCATGTTCTACCAATGTTCCAAAAATGTTCCAACATGGTCCACCATGTTCCACCAATGTTCCACCAATGTTCCAAAAATGTTTCAACATGGTCCACCATGTTCCACAAATGTTGCAAAAATGTTACAACTTGGTCCAACATGTTCCACCAATGTTCCAAAAATGTTCCAACATGGTCCACCATAATCCACTAATGTTCCAAAAATGTTCCAACATGTTCTACCATGTTCAACCAATTTCCCAAAATGTTCCAACATTGTCAACCATGTTCCACCAATGTTCCAAAAATGTTCAAACATGGTCCACCATGTTCCACCATTGTTCCAAAAATGTTCCAACATGTTCTACCATGTTCAACCAATTATCCAAAAAATGTTCCAACATGTTCTACCATGTTCCACCAATGTTCCAAAAATGTTCCAACATAATCCACCATGTTCCACCAATGTTCCAAAAATGTTCCAACATGGTCCACCATGTTCCACCAATGTTCCAAAAATGTTCCAACATGTTCTACCATGTTCCACCAATGTTTTAAAAATGTTCCAACATAATCCACCATGTTCCACCAATGTTCCAAAAATGTTCCAACATGTTCTACCATGTTCCACCAATGTTCCAAAAATGTTCCAACATGGTCCACCATGTTCCACCAATGTTCCAAAAATGTTCCAACATGGTCCACCATGTTCCACCAATGTTCAAAAAATGTTCCAACATGGTCCACCTTGTTCCACCAATGTTCTAAAAATGTTCCAACATGGTCCACCATGTTCCACCAATGTTCCACCAATGTTCCAAAAATGTTTCAACATGGTCCACCATGTTCCACAAATGTTGCAAAAATGTTCCAACATGGAATACATCTTGAACCCATACTTCGTGCCCTTCAGTAAAACTATTTTCACGGTTTAAAGACTTTCTATCATAATGTGACTTTTGTGCTTTCTGAGTTTCTATCATTTTTTCATAGATGCTGTCCTCAACAAGTTTGGGGTTTAATAGTTCTTCTCTCATTGGAATTTTACAATTTTACAATGGAGTTGTACAATTTCAAACCATCTGTCCCCAGTAGATTTTTCAGTCAGGCTAATTGAATTTCCTTACTTTCTTTCGTTGTTTTTGTAGCAATAAAGTAAATGTCGGTTTCTTCCTTTAACTGTTTAAATTTGTCTGAAATGTTTCCCTCCGATAGGTTCAGTGGATCTGGTTTATTGAACTCCATAATATTTAAACTTTACTTTCTCTTCTTATATTTAAACTTTACGACTGCGCCATGATTATAAATTAAAAGTCATAGTTTGGAATTAACTATCTTTTATGAAACCAAAAGTAAATATTTACAAACACAACATAAACAAATGAATATTAAACATATGTTATTTGTCAGTTCCAACATGTTCTACCATGTTCTACCAATGTTCCAAAAATGTTCCAACATGGTCCACCATGTTCCACCAATGTTCCAAAAATGTTCCAACATGGTCAGCCATGTTCCACCAATGTTCCAAAAATGTTTCAACATGGTCCACCATGTTCCACAAATGTTGCAAAAATGTTCCAACATGGTCCACCATGTTCCACCAATGTTCCAAAAATGTTCCAACATGTTCTACCATGTTCCACCAATGTTCCAAAAATGTTCCAACATGGTCTACCATGTTTCACCAATGTTTCAAAAATGTTCCAACATGGTCCACCATGTTCTACCAATGTTCCAAAAATGTTCCAACATGGTCCACCATGTTCCACCAATGTTCCAAAAATGTTCCAACATGGTCCACCATGTTCCACCAATGTTCCAAAAATGTTCCAACATGGTCCACCATGTTCCACCAATGTTCCAACATGGTCCATCATGTTCTACCAATGTTCCAAAAATGTTCCAACATGGTCCACCATGTTCCACCAATGTTCCATCTTGTTCCATCAATGTTCCACCATTTTCAACAATGTTCAACCATGTTTAGAAAATGTTCCAACATGTTCTACCATGTTCCACTTAAGTTCAAAAAATGTTCCAACATGGTCCACCATGTTCCACCAATGTCCCAAAAATTTTCCAACATGGTCCACCATGTTCCACCATTGTTCCAAACATGTTCCAACATGTTCTACCATGTTCCACCAATATTCCAAAAATGTTCCAACATGTTCTAACATGTTCAACCAATTTCCCAAAATGTTCCAACATTGTCAACCATGTTCAACCAATGTTCCAAAAATGTTCAAACATGGTCCACCATGTTCCACCATTGTTCCAAAAATGTTTCAACATGTTCTACCATGTTCAACCAATTATCCAAAAAATGTTCTAACATGTTCTACCATGTTCCACCAATGTTCCAAAAATGTTCCAACATAATCCACCATGTTCCACCAATGTTCCAAAAATGTTCCAACATGGTCCACCATGTTCCACCAATGTTCCAAAAATGTTCCAACATGTTCTACCATGTTCCACCAATGTTTTAAAAATGTTCCAACATAATCCACCATGTTCCACCAATGTTCCAAAAATGTTCCAACATGTTCTACCATGTTCCACCAATGTTCCAAAAATGTTCCAACATGGTCCACCATGTTCCACCAATGTTCCAAAAATGTTCCAACATGGTCCACCATGTTCCACCAATGTTCAAAAAATGTTCCAACATGGTCCAACTTGTTCCACCAATGTTCTAAAAATGTTCCAACATGGTCCACCATGTTCCACCAATGTTCCACCAATGTTCTAAAAATGTTTCAACATGGTCCACCATGTTCCACAAATGTTGCAAAAATGTTCCAACATGGAATACATCTTGAACCCATACTTCGTGCCCTTCAGTAAAACTATTTTCACGGTTTAAAGACTTTCTATCATAATGTGACTTTTGTGCTTTCTGAGTTTCTATCATTTTTTCATAGATGCTGTCCTCAACAAGTTTGGGGTTTAATAGTTCTTCTCTCATTGGAATTTTACAATTTTACAATGGAGTTGTACAATTTCAAACCATCTGTCCCCAGTAGATTTTTCAGTCTGGCTAATTGAATTTCCTTACCTTCTTTCGTTGTTTTTGTAGCAATAAAGTAAATGTCGGTTTCTTCCTTTAACTGTTTAAATTTGTCTGAAATGTTTCCCTCCGATAGGTTCAGTGGATCTGGTTTATTGAACTCCATAATATTTAAACTTTACTTTCTCTTCTTATATTTAAACTTTACGACTGCGCCATGATTATAAATTAAAAGTCATAGTTTGGAATTAACTATCTTTTATGAAACCAAAAGTAAATATTTACAAACACAACATAAACAAATGAATATTAAACATATGTTATTTGTCAGTTCCAACATGTTCTACCATGTTCTACCAATGTTCCAAAAATGTTCCAACATGGTCCACCATGTTCCACCAATGTTCCAAAAATGTTTCAACATGGTCCACCATGTTCCACAAATGTTGCAAAAATGTTCCAACATGGTCCACCATGTTCCACCAATGTTCCAAAAATGTTCCAACATGTTCTACCATGTTCCACCAATGTTCCAAAAATGTTCCAACATGGTCCACCATGTTTCACCAATGTTTCAAAAATGTTCCAACATGGTCCACCATGTTCTACCAATGTTCCAAAAAAGTTCCAACATGGTCCACCATGTTCCACCAATGTTCCAAAAATGTTCCAACATGGTCCACCATGTTCCACCAATGTTCCAAAAATGTTCCAACATGGTCCACCATGTTCCACCAATGTTCCAAAAATGTTCAAACATGGTCCACCATGTTCCACCAATGTTCCATCTTGTTCCATCAATGTTCCACCATTTTCAACAATGTTCAACCATGTTTAGAAAATGTTCCAACATGTTCTACCATGTTCCACTTAAGTTCAAAAAATGTTCCAACATGGTCCACCATGTTCCACCAATGTCCCAAAAATGTTCCAACATGGTCCACCATGTTCCACCATTGTTCCAAACATGTTCCAACATGTTCTACCATGTTCCACCAATTTTCCAAAAATGTTCCAACATGTTCTAACATGTTCCACCAATGTTCCAACATGGTCCACCATGTTCCACCAATGTTCCAAAAATGTTCCAACATGTTCTACCATGTTCCACCAATGTTCCAAAAATGTTTCAACATGGTCCACCATGTTCCACCAATGTTCCAAAAATGTTCCAACATGGTTCACCATGTTCTACCAATGTTCCAAAAATGTTCTAACATGGTCCACCATGTTCCACCATTGTTTCAAAAATGTTCCAACATGTTCTACCATGTTCCACCAATTTTCCAAAAATGTTCCAACATGTTCTACCATGTTCCACCAATGTTCCAACATGGTCCACCATGTTCCACCAATGTTCCAAAAAGGTTTTAACATGTTCTACCATGTTCCACCAATGTTCCAAAAATGTTCCAACATGGTCCACCATGTTCCACCAATGTTCCAAAAATGTTCCAACATGGTTCACCATGTTCTAACAATGTTCCAAAAATGTTCTAACATGGTCCACCATGTTCCACCAATGTTCCAAAAATGTTCCAACATGTTCTACCATGTTCCACCAATGTTCCAAAAATGTTCCAACATGGTCCACCATGTTCTATTAATGTTCCAAAAATGTTCCAACATTGTTCACCATGTTCCACCAATGTTCCAACATGGTCCACCATGTTCCACCAATGTTCCAAAAATGTCTATGATTATGAATTAAAAGTCATAGTTTGGTATTAACTATCTTTTATGAAACCAAAAGTAAATATTTACAAACACAACATAAACAAATGAATATTAAACATATGTTATTTGTCATCTTCCCCCTGAGCTATTATTTGTCATCTTCTCCTTGAGCTTGGAGTCCTAATCTTTTTTTATAAATCTATTATTTCTTCTCTTTATACCCTTGTCTTTAATAGAAACTAAATAAGATCTGGGTTGTTGAAGTTTCTTCTCTACTACTCCTTCATCCCATGTTTTATTGAATACATCTTGAACCCATACTTCCTGCCCTTCAGTAAAACTATTTTCACGGTTTAAAGACTTTCTATCATAATGTGAATTTGTGCTTTCTGAGTTTCTATTATTTTTTCATAGATGCTGTCCTCAACAAGTTTGGGGTTTAATAGTTCTTCTCTCATTGGAATTTTACAATTTTACAATGGAGTTGTACAATTTCAAACCATCTGTCCCCAGTAGATTTTTCAGTCTGGCTAATTGAATTTCCTTACTTTCTTTCGTTGTTTTTGTAGCAATAAAGTAAATGTCGGTTTCTTCCTTTAACTGTTTAAATTTGTCTGAAATGTTTCCCTCCGATAGGTTCAGTGGATCTGGTTTATTGAACTCCATAATATTTAAACTTTACTTTCTCTTCTTATATTTAAACTTTACGACTGCGCCATGATTATAAATTAAAAGTCATAGTTTGGAATTAACTATCTTTTATGAAACCAAAAGTAAATATTTACAAACACAACATAAACAAATGAATATTAAACATATGTTATTTGTCAGTTCCAACATGTTCTACCATGTTCAACCAATTATCCAAAAATGTACTAACATGTTCTACCATGTTCCACCAATGTTCCAAAAATGTTCCAACATAATCCACCATGTTCCACCAATGTTCCAAAAATGTTCCACTATGGTCCACCATGTTCAACCAATGTTCCAAAAATGTTCCAACATGTTCTACCATGTTCCACCAATGTTTCAAAAATGTTCCAACATAATCCACCATGTTCCACCAATGTTCCAAAAATGTTCCAACATGTTCTACCATGTTCCACCAATGTTCCAAAAATGTTCCAACATGGTCCACCATGTTTCACCAAAGTTCATAAAATGTTCAAACATGGTCCACCATGTTCCACCAATTTTCCAAAAATGTTCCAACATGGTCCACCATGTTCCACCAATGTTCCATCTTGTTCCATCAATGTTCCAATATTTTCAACCATGTTCAACCATGTTCCAAAAATGTTCCAAAATGTTCTACCATGTTCCACCAAAGTTAAAAAAATGTTCCAACATGGTCCACCATGATCCACCAATGTTCCAAAAATGTTCCAACATGGTCCACCATGTTCCACCAATGTTCCAAAAATGTTCCAACATTGTTTACCATGTTCTACCAATGTTCTAACATGGTCCACCATGTTCCACCAATGTCCAAAAAATGTTCCAACATGGTCTACCATGTTCCACCAATGTTCCAAAAATGTTCCAACATGGTCTACTATAATCTACCAATGTTCCAAAAAGGTTCCAACATGTTATACCATGTTCAACCAATTTCCCAAAATGTTCCAACATTGTCAACCATGTTCCATCAATGTTCCAACATGGTCCACCATGTTCCTCTAATGTTCCAAAAATGTTCCAACATGGTCCACCATGTTCCACCAATGTTCCAAAAATGTTCCAACATGGTCCACCATGTTCCACCAATGTTCCAAAAATGTTCCAACATGGTCTACCATGTTCCACCAATGTTCCAACATGGTCCACCATGTTCCACCAATGTTCCAAAAATGTTCCAACATGGTCTATCATGTTCAACCAATGTTCCAAAAATGTTCCAACATTGTCCACCATGTTCTACCAATGTTCCAAAAATGTTCCACCATGTTCCACCAATGTTCCAACATGGTCCACTATGTTCCACCAATGTTTCAAAAATGTTCCAACATGTTCTACCAGGTTCCACCAATGTTCCAAAAATGTTTCAACATGGTCCACCATGTTCCACCAATGTTCCAAAAATGTTCCAACATGGTTCACCATGTTCTAACAATGTTCCAAAAATGTTCTAACATGGTCCACCATGTTCCACCATTGTTTCAAAAATGTTCCAACATGTTCTACCATGTTCCACCAATGTTCCAACATGGTCCACCATGTTCCACCAATGTTCCAAAAATGTTCCAACATGTTCTACCATGTTCCACCAATGTTCCAAAAATGTTCCAACATGGTCCACCATGTTCCACCAATGTTCCAAAAATGTTCCAACATGGTTCACCATGTTCTAACAATGTTCCAAAAATGTTCCAACATGGTCCACCATGTTCTACCAATGTTCCAAAAATGTTCCAACATGTTCTACCATGTTCCACCAATGTTCCAAAAATGTTCCAACATGGTCCACCATGTTCTACCAATGTTCCAAAAATGTTCCAACATTGTCCACCATGTTCCACCAATGTTCCAACATGGTCCACCATGTTCTACCAATGTTCCAAAAATGTTCCAACATTGTCCACCATGTTCCATTAATGTTCCAACATGGTACACCATGTTCCACCAATGTTCCAAAAATGTTCATGATTATAAATTAAAAGTCATAGTTTGGTATTAACTATCTTTTATGAAACCAAAAGTTAATATTTACAAACACAACATAAACAAATGAATATTAAACATATGTTATTTGTCATCTTCCCCTTGAACTATTATTTGTCATCTTCTCCTTGAGCTTGGAGTCCTAATCTTTTTTTATAAATCAATTATTTCTTCTCTTTATACCCTTGTCTTTAATAGAAACTAAATAAGATCTGGGTTGTTGAAGTTTCTTCTCTACTACTCCTTCATCCCATGTTTTATTGAATACATCTTGAACCCATACTTCCTGCCCTTCAGTAAAACTATTTTCACGGTTTAAAGACTTTCTATCATAATGTGACTTTTGTGCTTTCTGAGTTTCTATCATTTTTTCATAGATGCTGTCCTCAACAAGTTTGGGGTTTAATAGTTCTTCTCTTATTGGAATTTTACAATTTTACAATGGAGTTGTACAATTTCAAACCATCTGTCCCCAGTAGATTTTTCAGTCTGGCTAATTGAATTTCCTTACTTTCTTTCGTTGTTTTTGTAGCAATAAAGTAAATGTCGGTTTCTTCCTTTAACTGTTTAAATTTGTCTGAAATGTTTCCCTCCGATAGGTTCAGTGGATCTGGTTTATTGAACTCCATAATATTTAAACTTTACTTTCTCTTCTTATATTTAAACTTTACGACTGCGCCATGATTATAAATTAAAAGTCATAGTTTGGAATTAACTATCTTTTATGAAACCAAAAGTAAATATTTACAAACACAACATAAACAAATGAATATTAAACATATGTTATTTGTCAGTTCCAACATGTTCTACCATGTTCAATCAATTATCCAAAAATGTACTAACATGTTCTACCATGTTCCACCAATGTTCCAAAAATGTTCCAACATAATCCACCATGTTCCACCAATGTTCCAAAAATGTTCCAACATGGTCCACCATGTTCCACCAATGTTCCAAAAATGTTCCAACATGTTCTACCATGTTCCACCAATGTTTTAAAAATGTTCCAACATAATCCACCATGTTCCACCAATGTTCCAAAAATGTTCCAACATGTTCTACCATGTTCCACCAATGTTCCAAAAATGTTCCAACATGGTCCACCATGTTTCACCAAAGTTCATAAAATGTTCAAACATGGTCCACCATGTTCCACCAATGTTCCAAAAATGTTCCAACATGGTCCACCATGTTCCACCAATGTTCCAAAAATGTTCCAACATGGTCCACCATGTTCCACCAATGTTCCAACATGGTCCATCATGTTCTACCAATGTTCCAAAAATGTTCCAACATGGTCCACCATGTTCCACCAATGTTCCATCTTGTTCCATCAATGTTCCACCATTTTCAACCATGTTCAACCATGTTTAAAAAATGTTCCAACATGTTCTACCATGTTCCACTAAAGTTCAAAAAATGTTCCAACATGGTCCACCATGTTCCACCAATGTCCCAAAAATGTTCCAACATGGTCCACCATGTTCCACCATTGTTCCAAACATGTTCCAACATGTTCTACCATGTTCCACCAATTTTCCAAAAATGTTCCAACATGTTCTAACATGTTCCACCAATGTTCCAACATGGTCCACCATGTTCCACCAATGTTCCAAAAATGTTCCAACATGTTCTACCATGTTCCACCAATGTCCCAAAAATGTTCCAACATGGTCCACCATGTTCCACCAATGTTCTAGTTTGCTTGTCGTTACATGTTAATTCTCCATAAGAAATACGTTAAAAAACGACCTTTTTAATCAAAAATCCACCATTTTGAATTTTTTTTAGTAGGTTTAAGTTATAGAAGGTCACTCTAGGGACTTTCCTTTCAACGTTGGGAGCATAAAAAGTAGAAATATATGTGCGAAAAGTCGTTTTAAAAATTAAAAACACTTAAAAAAATAAAGGATTTTTACAATTTTTGGAAGTAGAGCGTTTTTTGAAGGTGAAGGAGTGCGAATTTCGATATGACGCCTTCTCAGAGAAAACTGTCTTGTAGAAAATTTAATTGCGAACTCACGATTTTTCCTCAAATCGATTCTAGCTCTTACCGTTTTCGAGCTACAGCTGTTTTAAAAAAACATGTTTTTCCCAAAAAAGGGCGTTTTTAATGGAATTTTTTTGGGGGGGTTGCATTTTGAAAATGTAACTTTTTGGGATTTTCCTGGTGGTCTGGGACCCATACGGACCTCGACCGAAAATTTCAGCTCTCTAGCTACTCTAGAAGTGCCCAATCTTTAGTATACCTGATCAGTGAGTCAGTGAGTTACACATGCGGTTGTAATATGGATTAATTAATTAATATGGACTCGCCTTTGGCTCGCTGGGGGCTCCGCCCCCAGGCCCCCTTTTTTGGTTGGGGTAAATAGAAATGGGCCATGGCGCAAGACCTGCAATTGAGCCAAATTTCAGATCTTTAGCTAATCTGGAAGTGGGTAAAATTGATTTAGACCGATGCACCTGTAGGAATAACATTGGGGGGATTCTAATTTTCGTGGGAGGGGGGGGAGTTATATTTGTAAAATGTCACTTTTCGAAAAGGGCGCAAGATCAACAATCATGCCAAATTTCAGATATCCAGTTTATCTAAAAATGGATAAACGTGATTTAGACTTATGCACCTGTAAGAATAACATTGGGAGGGAGGATTTAATATTTGAGGTGGGTTGAAAATACGACACCCCCAGGCCCCCTTTTTTGGTTGGGGGTAAATACAAATGGGCCATGGCACAAGACCTACAATTGAGCCAAATTTCAGAACTTTACCTAATCTAGAAGTGGGTATATATACATATATACAATATATACATTTAAGGCATTAAATTATATTCGTTTCATGTGATAACGGGCAAATTTCATAATTTAACTAATATTTACAGATGCATTAGAACGAATTAGTCTGCTGGTATAAAAATTGTTCTGTTTATAAAATAAAATTTTAAATGCCTCAAATTCAATTATATAATTTATAGTTATAAAATCAAACCGTCATAACCTAACCAAACTATAAGCTATAACGATAATTAAGAAATCGAATCAAAAAGTTTGTGCCTCCAGAGGTTTCGAACCGGAACCTATAGAACATATCTCCGGTGCGATAACCTCTACACCATCGAGACATGATGCATATCTGTGGGGAGCGCAATCTCCTAAGCCTCTAGCATTGACTATACTCTAGGTCGATCACAGCATAGATAGCTACCCCCTCCCACCTTGGCCGATGTCTCGGCCATACACACTGTAACCACGAGACACATTGCACTCGCCCCACCCAAGACCCCACTACACTACCCCCCCCCCCCCCTACACCTTGTATTTCTTATTTTCGCGCCAATTCCATCCTAGACATTATTGTGAACTGTGAGGTTATGTTCTAGGATAGCAACCTAATTGGTCTGCTGTGTCCACAAGTCCAGTGTCGTTTAGAGTTCCCTAGTAATAATTCGTAGTGCTACTTACTTACAAATGTAGACAGTTTTTTCGTGTGTATCTATTTATTCACGTGTGTGGTTTTTGTGTGGTGTCATGGGAAATAAAAAACGACCGTTGCGAAGAAAGGTGAAAAACAGAGGTGGTGAAAGGTTGGCTGAGTGGAGAGTGTTGAGAGATTCTGGTGTTGTGGGAAGTAGAAAAAGAAAACTAAGTAGTGATGTTGAGGAGCTGATTGCTGATGAGGCGGTGAGCTGTGGGGGAGAGGATGGAAATTTGTTACCTCTAATTGTAGACAATTCTACGCCATCATCTGATCCTACTGACTGTTTGGGCAACTGTGATATTACCGGTCGTAGAATAGTTGACATTTGTTATTTAGTTGATCAATTTGTCCAACTAAGTGAACATGCGCCTCAATTCGGCTGTTCCCTCAGAAACCTGAAATTAGTTAATGAAATAAAAAGAGGGCTTAGGAGTGGGTTTGTGTTTGATTGCAACATGTGCCACATCAAACAGACAATATGGAGTGAGCCTGAACCTCGGGGAAATGCAATGTCAATGGACATAAACAGTGCAGCAGTAGCCGGTTCTATTACCAATGGCGGAGGATTTGTCGCCTTAGAACGGCTGCTGTCTGCAATGAATGTTCGTGCCATGAACTGGAAAACGTATGACAATCATGAAGAACTAATTTCGAAAGGTTGGGAGGAAACTGCTGTACAAGAGATGGCAAAGGCAGCCGAAGAAGAAATCCGCCTAGCTAAAGAACGTGGCGACGTCAACAAAGAAGGGGTTCCTTTGTTGACAGTTGTTGCTGACGGAAGCTGGGCAAAGAGGTCATACAGGAGAAACTACAACTCCCTATCAGGAATGGTAAGTGTTATTACTAATAAATTCTCAATAATTAATACAAATAGACCTTGACGCTTATAGTATCTTTAAATTATATTAGTACAAACCATCTTATTATAAACATAAAAAGTAAAGTACCGGTAAGTGATAAAAAGTATTGAACAATTGTTATCTTATAAGTGAAGCATAATCTATTACTCAAAATTGACTTGTTCAATTTTATGCCTGTTATTATAAAATCATGAATGAAAATTGAACCGAATAATACACAAATGAGGCGTCGAGAGGCCAAGGGAGATATGTGACTTTTTAAAAAATGTTGTCATGGTAACGGGTTTTGTAAAAAAGGGTGGAATTTCAACAAATAACTCACTTATATCCCTTGGCCTCCAAACTAAACACCTAAGAGTTGGAAGCCAAGGGGTATAAGTGAATTTATTTTTTTTATTTTTTTTATGACCATGAAAAAAATACAATGACATTTTTTTAAAAGTCACGTATCTCCCTTGGCCTCTCGACGCCTCAAATTACGTAACATAAAAGCACATACTACGAGTTAAAAATAATATTTGTACTAAAACTCGTAAAAATGTTGATGTTATGTATTTTTTATTTTAGGCGGCCATCGTTGGATACCATACTCGACAAGTTTTGTACTTTGGAGTTAAAAATAAATACTGTGTCACCTGTGCACGCAATCCTGAAAACACAAAACACACTTGCTTCAAAAATTGGAATGGTAGCTCATCCAGCATGGAAGCTGCAACCATTGTAGAAGGATTCTTGGCAAGTATGAAGAAATGTATAACGTCCAATATGCAAGGTATATTATTGACAATATTTACAACTTGGCATGTTCTAGTTATTTATTACTAGCATAGCACCCGTCGTAACGTAAAAAGTAACCCATAATAATAACTTTTAATGTTTATCAACATTACTGGTATTTTTATTTAGTAGTGTAGCATTTTAAACAATTTCAAACAATTTATTAAGTGTGATAACCCTAACCAATAGCCCTTAAAATCATCCTAAATTATAAACAATAGACAACACGTTTTTAGAATGATTGCGGATGGAGACAGCAGTGTCTACAATAGTGTTCTCGATGCCAATCCCTACAACAACCTAAAGGTGAAGAAAATCGAGTGCTGCAACCATTTACTACGGAACTATTGTAATAATTTGAAGGATGTTGCAACAACCAGTGCACCTAAGGATGTATCAAAAGAGGACCGTGGGCTGCATCTAAAAATGCGTAGGATTCTAGGAGGTAGGTCTTAGTTTCGTAATAAAAACCCATAACTGTTTTATTCAAAAACTTGATTGTATTCAACATATAATCAGCCCCAAGACACATTTTTTGTAGCTTGGTTTACTCAAATTTTCATAAATAGCTCCGAGCACCCAAATAGCTCAAAACAATCCTTTAAGCCGTGTTTTCCTAGCGACGCACTTTCTACGTGGCGTACAACGCACTTTTTGCACTACCCAGTCAGACACAGCAGACACTACTGATTGTTTTCCTAGCAGCGTTTATTCGGTTGTGCGCCAACGCAGGATGAGCGACGCAACAGGGTGACTGGGACCAGACCAGTCAGTTCGGTTGTACGCCGCGCAAATCACAACACTTGTTTTTGCTGCACATGTTTGATGTTATACAACTGTGTTTTTGTAATAAAATTGGTTCCTAGTAAATCATACTAATATTATAAATGTGAAAGTTTGTGTGTTTGTTTGTTTGTTTGTTTGTTTGAAGTTCAATCACGCTTTAACTACACGCTTGTACTTACGCTTTACTTTTAACACTACGCTTGTACTGGACGGATTGGGCTGAAATTTGGCATGATGATAGGCCACATTCCCGATTAACATATAGACATATTCTTATCTCAAAAATCCTTTCGGGCTCCGCCCCAGTGGCTCTGTAGCTCCCCATTTTAACCTTATGAGTATTCATATTTAATGGGAATTAAAGAATTTAGTCAGCTGTTTCAACTGAAAAAGTTTGTTCTATGATATGCAAAACCATTAAAAGGTTATGAGATTTACCAACAGGGTGCAGCACTATTATTTTTTTTGCATTTATGAAAACTGCTTACCTATTTAAACTAAGCAGAAACAAAAAACTGTGATACGTAATGAGAACTGTCAAAGTAGAATTGTTTACAGGCATGTTTATGTTTTTAATTTCACAAATGATTTGTGATATTTTGCGGATTTTTTATAATTTTTTTTATTGTTTAGGAGAAGTGGTAGAACATTATGGCTATGGTAGATGTGTAATACTATAGTATACTGTAAATTTAAAGAAGTGTATTTTATTAAACTGTGTCCTCTCTATTGCAAACGCAAAACTTGAGTATAACTGCAATAAGCATTTTATACTTGATGCCAACCCCGTACGAAGGACGGGATCTCTGCTAGTCTAAAATAAGCTTTGAATTTGATTTCGTCATCTAAAAGGTGCTTATGTATTAACAACTGAAACACACCCTCGTCTCCTCTAAAATTGTACACGTCACTGGTTTTACTTCTAACTGAACAATACTTTTTCGTTATAACATTAACTTCTTCATCAATCTCGTCTAAACACTCCTTACCAAAGCACATATTTGTTTTCTCTTCCGCGAGCTCATCTTGAAGTTATCTTGCTAATTACGCAGCTGTACTGAACATTTCTAGAAAACTTGTACGCCGCGATATAATACGCGGAACACTACTGATATAAGAACTGAACTGAAATGGCTACTTTAAAAAACGGTCGTAGGTAAAGCCGTGTTTTCCTAGCGACGCACTTTCTACGTGGCGTGCAACTTATAACGCTGACGTATAACGTACATATAATAGTACGTTATACGTCAGCGTTATAAGTTGCACGCCACGTAGAAAGTGCGTCGCTAGGAAAACACGGCTTTACCTACGACCGTTTTTTAAAGTAGCCATTTCAGTTCAGTTCTTAGAATTGAAAAGTTTCACTTAACAGCTGTTTACTTTCATATCAGCATAGTTTCATTTCATATCAGCATAGTTTTTCTCATATCAACACAGGTAACGGACCAATGAGGTTCAAGTATTGAGAGAAAAGAATTAAAATTGTAATGCTTCGAACGTCAACTAATCAGCTGATCAGCTGATCAGTTGACAATTTTAATTGTTGATCTTACTTGTTCCTGTTGATACTCGCGTATTCTTAACCTAAGTTGTGGAAGTGAAGTTGACGAGATGGAAATGAGAGCACAAACTGCTTATAATATTCTATAATATTCGATGCTGAGATCTAACTGTAAATTAACTCTTTCACTATACTCATTCAGTTGTCCAAAAAAAAAAAAGAATTAAATGCAATATTTACCTAATTGTACCTGATACAGTATTTATGGTAAGAATGCTGCTAGCAGAACCTATTCCCTGAAAAAGGTATCTTATTATTTAACGAAGTTTTACAAACACTTAATTACATGAAATTAGCTGATTATACAATAAATCGTTGCATCACTTTCAGTGGCACTGACAATAAACGAAAACATAACCTCTCTAAGAAGTTATGAGTAGTGATTGTTAGTAACTAAAAACCAGATTGTTAGTCATTAAAAAACTGTCTTAGGTAAAGTAGTGTACGCAACTCGCGTTAATAGTCTTTACGACACTCGTAGAAGTTTTTAAGGCACTCGCCAAGGCTCGTGCCTTAAATTTTCTACTCGTGTCGTAAAGACCAACTTAACGCAATCGTTGCGTAAACTACTATTTTACTTGGGACTTACTATGTACAAGGAACGTCTGAGTACAAAAAGAACTATATATACAGGGTGAGTTTTAATTGTCCCCCCCCCCAACGTTTTTTTACATTTTTTCAAATATCAATCCCAGACCACTTCCAAACATTGTTGGGTAGTAAGTACTTCATTTTGACAAGGTGGTAATTTCCGGCCGCCATCTTGGATCCGCCATATTGGATGCAAAATTTTGTTTTCAAATGTAAAGGTGAGGTTGTGACCCATTATTTCGAACTACTTTTTTAAGCTGAACTTAATTCCATGATCCGTTTTTCATTTTCATTTTTTGATTTTTAAATATTGACATTTTTTACAAAAAAATTGCAATATTTCATAAATACAACTTGATAACAAAAAATAGATTGCGGCATTGAGTTTAGCTTAAAAAAGTAGTTAGAAATGATGGGTCACAACACTCCCTTCATATTTAAAATAATTTATCACATTTCAAAATGGCGGATCCAAGATGGCGGCCGTAAACAATACATCAGTCATAACCAAGTGAAAATAGGTCGGCAATTACTGGTAGTGTATACTTATCTTTATCTAGCACTATTTTGAGATTATGGTCTTAGTTTGTAAATGCACAATGTTAAAATGGGCTAAAAATAAAGTTTTAAAAAGCCCTCATAACTTTAGAATGAATCAAGATTTTACAGTTTGCGGCATTGTAATCAGGGTAAAAATCTAGTTCGAAATAATGGGTCACAACCCCACCTTTACATTTGGAAAACAATGTTGCATCCAATATGGCGGATCCAAGATGGCGGCCGGAAATGACCACCTTGTCAAAATGAAGTACTTACTACCCAACAATGTTTGGAAGTGGTCTGGGATTGATATTTTAAAAAATGTAGAAAAAAAGTTGGGGGGGGCACAATTAAAACTCACCCTGTAGATGAGTAAATTAACGACTTAGTATTTTTTGCCAGGTCGCATAATGAGGTTGCGGACAGCAGTTACCAAAGCTATTCAACATCGAAAAGTCGAAGAGGGAGTAATGGCCAAAAAGGCTGAAAAACTGAGGTTAGACATTCTGAACGGCCCGAGTCATGTATTCGGAGAACACCTTCACTGCAAAAGTAGAGGCTATTTTTGCAACGGGCCAAAAGAAGGTAGGCATGCATACCTTTTTACATTTGTAATTATAATAGGGTTAAGACTAATATATAAATATATTATTTTTTCAGTAGTGTCTGAATTGACATAATCGTTTTTGGTATTTCACTGTTGTAGAATAGTATGGGACAAGTGCATAACTGATTATTTCCCTCTACCAATTTGGTAAAAATATTAACATGTAAAAGAACACATTTAAAACAAAGCATTATTTTATTTGAAGGTGGTACAAAATAAAGAAACCGGTATAATGATGAGTTGACTACTAATGGTTTGATGTGTATTCACATGTCAAGTAGGCATCCAAAGTTCTAATTACTTCATCAAATTACTTCATGAAAGTAAAGTTTCCCTAACCAAGACTAGCCGGTAATAGCTTCTTTCATAGTTGTTGGAACTTATAGTACGTGTGGTATATGTGTGTGTGTGTGTGTGAAAAATGGCTCTTGAGTGTACTAAAAATATGAATAAATTTGTTACAGGTAACAAACTATATACCCGATATGAGGGCAAGTGGTGTGTACCAAAAGATCATGGTAGCAGTCAACAGCGTGGCTGACAACAGCAGTCACCTCATCTACGATGTAGATAGTAATATGGTCGAGCACTATAACTCAGTCGTGGCGCGATTTACCGGGGGAAAGCGGGTAAACTACATCCAAAAAGGATCGTATCAAATGAGATGCGCTGCCGCTGTAGTAAGCCACAACACCAGCCGACCTCTCTACAAGCTGCATAAAACTATGCTGAAAAATAGCCCTGGCATGTACCTCAAGCTATTTGAGTCAAGGCACTTGACAAAATTGTCAAAAACGTCACAAAGAGAACTGGTGAAGCCCCGAGCAAGGCGGCGTTTGAGACTTACACCTAAAGCAGGTGACGGCGACTACGGACCCATGGCAAAGAAACCAGACATGGAGGCCACCATCTATCAGACTAAGCTCGAAGATCACATGGCAGCTCTTCAGAAGACGAGGGAAGACATTCTTGAAATTGAAAAGAACACAAGAGGTGGGCATCGGTTTTTTTTACTTATTTTTAATATTTATATTTTTTGCTAAAAATTAAAAAAATCTGATATATCAAATTTAAAGGCTATGTTACCGCTACCCACTGGTTTAGAATCGGCAATACAGTACAGACAAAATATACTGTACCTACGTTTTATTGGTGTTTTCAATTATGTATCATAATAAAATAATTGGCAATCGTTCGTGTTAGTAAATGAAAAGCACTATAAAATATGGGTTTCACTAATAACCCAGACAGCACACTTTATCCCAGGGACATCCCATAGTAGTCCCCTATGTCCTGAGAATGTCTCGGGATATGTACGCTATCCTCAGGATATCCCGCAAAATCCCGGGACAAGTACGAAATCCACAGGATATCCTACAATATACCGTAATGTCCCGGGATTTGTAAGTTAACCTCAGGATATCCTGTAAAGTCCCGGGATATGTACGAATGCCATAGGATATCCCAGAATGTCCCATGACATCCCGGGACATTTACAAAATCCACTGGATATCCTGTAATGTCCCGGTAACAAACTGAAGAAAAAAAATACTACCACTGATGAAATGTACATCTAAATTTAAATGTTCAACAAGGCCAATATATAATAATTTTTTTTTTCACTAGCGCTTTCAGAAACTTGGTTTCCATCTTCAGGCTGTGTTAACACTAGTACAAAAAGTAAATATTTACTTAATAAATTAATTTTAAACAAAGTTAAAACAGATGATTTAAAGGATATTGGAAGAATAAAAAATAATAGAAAAATTAATCTTTTGAATTTTGTATACCTATATTACAGTGTTGTTCTTGATGTAATTATTTTCAGTAATTCCAAATTTATAATTGGGCCGTCTTCATTATTTAACAAATAATGTTGGTCTGTTTTTTTTTCTAAAAATAAGATTCCCACGCATTAAGATGTTGAGGTTTTATAATTTGTTTTAAAAGTTTAAGGTTTCCCAGATTGAAAATATGTCTTGTTAATACTATGGCTAGCAAGGGCTGACTTAACTTTACTGACATATTACTACCACTGAGTTCAGGAAAACTAGAGTTCTATCATAGTTGTGTGAAATGTGAATTTAATTCTAACTTTAAATTAATAAAACAATTAAAAACTAATTTTAATCATATAACAATCAATTATAACAGTGCTAATCTAATGGTAATTAAATAATCTATATTCAAATACCAGTATCCTCTCCAACTACAAGAAAAACAATTCAACTACTTGAAGCCTAAACAGATTAACGATTAACAGAATCATATCATATACTGTAGTATCAAAAATATTTTAAGTATTGCGACCATTGCAACTGTCGGCTACTCTTTCACCACTTGAAAAGACCTGTAATCATCAAGCGCAGATAGCTCAGGAGGTAAGGCAAGAGGCACACAGGGCGAAGGTACCAGGTTCGAGACCCGTCTGGGCCAAAAACTTTTTTCTAGTTTTTTTCTTCAAAATTTGTGTATATTAACTATTTAATCAGTTTACTAAACTTATAATTAAGATTTTCATACTAAATCTATATTATTTTGTGTTTTTTATGTTCAGGCCCAGACCAAACTTTATCCCAGGGACATCCCATAGTAGTCCCATATGTCCTGAGAATGTCCTTTAGGATTACCCTGGGATGACCTCGGATGTCCCACGCACGGATATGCTGTGAGCTTATCCGTAGGACATCCCCGGGCGGGGACATTACGCATTCCTGTGGATAACCTGAGATATCCCGGGTTGACCATAGGACCATTATGGGATATCTTGCATATCCTGTTGCAATATCCGTGGGATGTCCTGAGGAGAAAGTGTGCTGTCTGGGAACCAGTATAAATTGTAAATGATTTTATTCTAACTATACTAAGCCTCACACGAGCTAATCAGCCCACCCTATGGCCTGCACACGGTATATTTTTATGTATAATTTTAGGCCCACAATACTGTAAATTCACTAAAATATATTGTTTTCTCCGTAACAGTTTATTAATTATTGTTTTTTTTTTTATCATTCACTTTTAGCAAATTTCCCTATAGTAGTCTATTACCGTAGGTGGCACAGTAAGACCTAGGCCCAGGACCGATTTACTTTTTCATTTTGATGTTCCCGGAGGCCAAAAACACCATTCATTCAAATTTATCTATATATATATATATATACATATATAAAAATTTGAACGAATTGTGTTTTCCGTGAACGAGACGCAATAGCTTGAGTAATTTGTGTCCGATTTAGATTAAATTTGGTTTAAAGTTGTAAGGACATAAACTTGAATAAGTTCGGGAATCAGCATGATCGGACCATGGGAACGGGATTATATAGGGTAAAAAATGGTGTTCGAATTTTTGACCCTCAAAACACAAAATTTCCCAATTTCTTTCTAGACCTCTTTAAAGAGCTTAAAAACATAAAATAATTTTGTTTATCAAAATATTTTTAAAGGGTCATTGGTAACGGAGAAATTTAAAAAAAATGTAAATTTAAATTTTCTGTTATTTTTATGGAGAATATTGTAAAATGTTGTAGTTTGCGGGATTATGAATATATTTTTATCAAACTTGGCAAATTTATTCATTTCATACTAAGCTATTTACAGCAATATTTTACAAAAAATATACTTAATTTGTTTCCTTATTGCAGCAATCCTAGGCAGTCATTATAAACCTAATGTCATTAAAATAGCCTTGATAAAAAATCAATTCAGACAAATAGAAATTGCTTAGTGGCAGGTTTGCTGCGGTGGGGGTTTTTATGTCAAACTGTTTAAACAATTTGGGGGATTTACTGAAAAAATTATTATTACTTTATTCAATAATTCTGCTAATTATTAGAAGTAATAACTAACAGTACCTTAACACAACTTCTTAACACTGACAATATTTAAGTTTATATTATTTGAGTCGACATTAAAGATTGAAATATATAGGGAACTGTACATTCAGTGCAATTTAAATTTAAAGATAAAAATAAAACGGAAGGTTTAAAATTCTGCACTGCATTAAATAGTCTGTATTAATAAAAGTTAATTAAAAAAAATATTTGATAAATTAAAGTCAGAGGTCCAACAAGAAAATCGCATTACAATTTAAACAATTTATTAAAACACATTTAAAATATACAATCTTCAACAGTCTACACAAACTCATCGTTTCTCTCTTCTAGTATCGAAGAATTAAATGATCCTTTAGCCTCGCTGTCGGGTCCCTCAGTATCAGGTTCCAATGTTGTGTCGCTACCATCAGGTAATGGTCTGAAATAAAAATAGAGAAGATTTTAAGTTAAACTAACATACAACAACCCATGAATCAACCACTTAGTAAAGATAAGTTATAAAAACAATCAAATGGAGGCTTCTCCCTAAGAGGGAAGGAGAAAAGAGCACCTTCGACTAAATGTAAGGTTCAAAGAGTGAGCAGGGCCCAAAATTTTACACTCACAATATTCACTAATTTCCATGGCACTTGACACATATTTATATTTTTTAGAGCTTTTTTGATCCTGAGATGCCACAATTATTCCACTTAAACCAATGGCCTACTTCGACGAGTTGTTCTTGTCCAGCTGCCTGGATGCTACGGAGCACTTTGACGAGGTACTCTCGTCACGCGACAGTGCTAGTAATTTCGGCTTTTTCCAATAGGTAGCAGCACAAATTGGGTGACTTAATGGTAATAAAAATCAAGCTATTATTCCTATCTCCTGGTTAAACCCATAGATCACCAGGTAGAAACCCTTGCCGTCAGACCGCCACCGCCCACCACTGCTCGAGCGAACATCATTACCGCAACAATACGTAGTACAGCCATCGGTCTCAGTGGTGTAGTGGATAGCGCACCGGGCTGATAATTTGGAGGTAGCCGGTTCAAAACCTACCGGAGGCATTAACTTTTTGACTCGATTTTTTTCATTATCAGCAAGTTTGGTTGGTTTGGTTAGGTTATGATAGTTTAATTTTATAATTAAAAAATTATTAATTTATTTTGAGACATTTATAATTTTATTTTATGAACAGAATTATTTTTGTTATTAGTAAACCTTCATTCGATATTTTCATTATCAGCAGGTTTGGTTAGGTTATGACAGTTCAATTAAATTAAATTTAACCTAGAAACGATACATTTTGACAGCGACAGTGATAGAGATAACAATTTCCCACAAACAGTTCGGCTATGCACGGTATGATGCGTTAACCCTCACCCGGAGGGTTTACTGAAACCTAGTTTAAACAGAGAAATTATTTTAGGGAAAGTGAATCTGAGGTTGAACTAAAGTTTAAACCACGATCAGAGTTTAACTTGATTTGGGGAAAGCGGCCCTTAGCCAAATAAAGTGATCTACTAAACCATTATAGCTAGCCTTTAGTATTTTGACTAAAAGAATAAAGAACAAAAAATATAATTTCCCCTAAAAAGAAATCGAGAAAAACACTCAAACCTCACTTATATGAAAACATTGACTACAAATATTGGGTTTTATTTTTATATAAATTAATTTTGTTATGAAATACACTCAAAAGAGCTTCAAAATGTACAATAGGATGAAAAGATTAGGCCTACATACGTGGGATTTAAAGTCAATGCCAGAATAATCAATTATGCAATTACACTGTAATACTAGGTGTACGCTCATTTTTCCCGTATTGGGACGAAACGAAGACTGTGAATAAGGCTGCGCTGGTAAAGCCGACCAGAATACACAGTAGTAACCTAGTTGTTGTCACACATAGAAATTACATGTATAGGCCTACTGGATCTAGCAGTCATGGATCAGCATGGATGCTCAAACAGTGTCTTGCAGAGCAGATCATTTCAAGAATGCCAGAGGTCTTGGTGCAGATGTGGTGAATATCTGGCTCAGACTCATATGACGAGTCAATAAGAATCTAGGAAATATTCAATATCCAGAGAATTGAATTAATGCTAACAATTTTCAACTTATTCTTGGTAGGATTTACCATTATCTTTGGTCAAGTCTTAGCTGAGAGCCTTGAGCAAGACTCAAAGTCATGGAGGGAAGCAACTTTCCACAAACAGTTTTATATCGCCAGCAAACTAAAGAAAAGGGATCTTGACAACTCTCTTGGTGTCGTTAAAGAATGTACCGGTAGAGCTGAAAATACAGTATCTGAATTTTGTTGGATGTTTTCATGATATGCAACAAATCCATATTCACCCCACAAAACCACATGAAAACCAGTTTCAAGACAGTTAGTAAAACTCAATCTATAGAGGAAGTGTTGTGTTTTATCGTATTAAACCAAATTACAATAATAAAGTTATCAAGATCCCATGACAACTCCTCCTTATCCTTAGTCAAATAAGGACTCAAAACTATGGTACATTCACTTAGGAATATGTATTGGAAATTTTCCCTCTAACCCATTATCAAACAATAAATGTGGTCAACTATGGTTGCTTGTTTTTTTAGCTACGCTATTTTAAAAAGTTTCTGTTAGCATGTGTAATTAGGTTTTTTGAATAAAAAAATCCAAAAACACTCATATTTGCACCACAGCCTTCTATGAAAGGGAATAAAAGATACCATTTGCTACTTTGTTTGTTTTTAAGCAATTTTTACCTCATGCAATGGAATTTTGAGGTTTTCAGGGTATAAAATGGTAAAAAATCATATTTTACGCCTTACAACACTCTGTAAAAGTCTGTTTTCTTAGTCCGACCAGAATGATTTGTTACACTCATCATATTATGTATATGTGTTCAATCTCTTAAATTTAATCATATCAAAAGTGGTTGCTTTAAATATCATGGGATATTATTTTTACAGATACCTCAGTAATCCTTTATCAAGCAAAAACATATGTGATATACTACAGTATAAACCTGGTTAAAACCGAATTAAAGGGCGAGAGCTTTTTTGGATAACCAATTTTTTTGTTATCATATGCTTAAAATAACCAATGTGTTCCCACAGTGTGTAGAAAACATGAATTTAAGACAATGACTTTATAACCATTGAATAACCCAGTGTTTTATTTAAGCTAAAACAATGCTACAATGGGTTAGAAAACACTTTAAGCTAAATAATTAAAGTTACTAAAGCATTTTACAACCCTGGATTATTTTATGGAACCATTTCGGTTAACCCGGGTTTCGATTAACCCGAATTCGGTTAACAGGGGTTCTTCTGTACTTTGTTGGTATTTTAAGGTCTTTTTAAACAGATCCACTAAACCCATGTCATTTTTAGGTTTTCAAAGCATAAAATGGCAAAAACTTATATTTACCCAATGCAACCCCATGTGAAAAGCCCATTATCATAGTAAGATTAAGATGATTTGAGAAACTCATCATATTGTATAATGTGTTTACTCAGTTAAAACTAATTATATCAAAAGTGGAGTCTCATGTGGTGCTTTAAATTTGGTTCTGTCCCGGGTTCTTTGAATCCCGTCAAATCATTAAGGATTTTTTTATTTTATCCAAGTGATAATGCCGCAACCCCTAAGTATAGCCAGAAAGAATGTGAAAATCAATCCTGGGCTCGTACCTAGCACCCTAGGAAAATAAGTTCTTGTCTGGAAATGTTTTAAACCTTACTTCCAGCGAATATAGTATTGCTGGACTCTACGGTTTCCCAACGCAGAATGATGAAATAGACTCAATGGTATTACGGGGTGCGACCATAGGAAACTTATGTCATCGGCTGCACACAAGTGAAAAACCCTCTTTCTTGCACTATGTGTCAATGTGTCCACTTTATATTGTGTATTATCACTGTTAAAACTTAACTTAATTGAGTGTCTCCCGTATTACTCCAAATCTGATCAATGCTGGAGGATTGACTTCAACTACATTAGAACTATTGGGGAAAAGAGGCCTATATTAGTAATTTTATCTGTAAACTTTCATAAAGAAAAATTTTTTTTTCTTTTTACGATCCTTAAATAAGATTTGATAAATATAAAGGAATTTGTACATTTAAAAAATAAAATAACCCCACACAGCAAATCTGAAGACCAAGCAAATTTCCTTTTGAAACCTTTGATTAGTTTTAACTTTTAAGGTGTACACACACCGGAGCCGTAGCGGTGCGATAGTCGCACAGTGATTTAGTACAATGGAAGTAAATGCAAGCGGCCACAATGGAGCGGTAGCAGTATACCGCCTGTACCACCACTCCGCTGAGATGCAACATGTTCTATTTCACCGCCCAGCGGTGCCGGTGCGACAAGCCAAGCATTTGTGTTTCTTGTCTTTTATAAGTATGGCCCCATTTATGCACCAAGAGCGAGAGCGGGGCGATAGCGGGCCCGCTCCCGCTGTGAAAATTTTGTAAAAATTGTGCAAGCGATAGCGGTAGCGGTTGGTCAATGTAGAATGGAAGGGGGACACAGTCTTGCCAACTCAAACTCTGCTAAATAATTAACTAAACTATTTGTCTTAAGTGACCGTGCGCGTGGGTCAAGTTGGCAACCCTGGCTGCAACCGCTCCCGCCCTGCATAAACAGTCTCATTTGACTCAATGTAGTTGAAAACCGCTCTATCCTAAGCAACCGTTGCGATTTCTAACTACACAGCGGTCGAATTAGAAACCGCAGTGAGAGGTCAACCGCTACTGCTATCGCTCTTCGTGCATAAACAGCCCCATTTAACTCAATGGTGTTGAAAATCGCTACCGCTCCCGCTCTTGGAGCATAAACAGGGCCTATCGTATTTGCCATGCTCAAATCGCCTTTTGTTCATGTCATACATCCACTCCAAATTTTTGTGATCGTTGTCTTCAGCTACAGCAAACAATTGCAACATTTCTTCCTTGTAATCTGATGTAAACAATGTAAACATATTTCTAACTAACAACACACTGAACTTGTTGACTGCACACTCATAAACGAGGACGGAAAATTACTGTAATCCGCTGTCAACGCTGAGGTGCGGAATCGCTCCGGTATGAATGCCCCAGCTATACTGCTGGGTGATGATAGTAGATGGGGGGGGGGGGGGTTAAAAATTGTGCCTATACCACCATCATTCCGGTGTGTGCAGGCCTTAATTTATTTAAGTAGATTAGGTTCAATGAGTACTTAGGTATGCTGCTGCAGGGAGTAAAGTGTAGTATAATGTGTTTTTAATAAAACATCAATATCGTGGTATAAAATAAATAACGTTTCCATATAGGTAATATATCCACAAACAATCAAACCACAGCGGTTTCCTTCTTCTCCATAAGAATATCATGGGAATTTTAAATTTAAAATTTTTAGAATAGCCAATAACTGTAGGTCTACACAAACACTTTGTTGTAAGATCTTTTTACAAGCTCTTCAAAATGTTTTAGAGAGAAAAATTGGGAACACTGTTTCTATGATAAATTGTTAGGCTCCTTTTATGCACAGTGGTAGAGGTTTTTGCCACCCCGATATAAAAATTGCCTGCAAAATTCTCAAGCACAAGCGATCCCTACTCGCTGCTACTACTGGTTTTTAGCGACAGTAAGACCTAGACCGGGGACCGATTTACTTTTGTTTTGAGGTACCCAGAGGCAAAAAACACCCCTGGTTTAAATTCATAGGCTATATATATGTCTGTTAGCATGACAACTCGAGAAAAAATCATACGATTTTAATGAAATTTGGTACAAACGTGTAGACCTACGTTTATTCAAAGAGTTCGCAAACCAGCATAATCAGACTAAGGGAACAGATGTTTAAAATTAAAATTTCACAAGTTCTTTCCAAATCATTTGGTACCGTAGAGCTTGAAAAAAGAAATACCTTTGCATATTGAAGCATGGTTGTATGCCTAACGGTTACGGAGATAATTAAAAAAATTGTAGGCCTAAATTTAAAATTCCCATGTTATTTCTATGGAGAATAGATAAAATATTGTAGTTTGCTTGTTTATGGATATATTTTAATCAAATTTGGAAAGTTTCATTCCATTGTTTATTTCATTCTAAGCTATCAACATAAATTTAATTCTTTCTTGGATATGATATGTATTTCAACGCTGCTGAGCATAGCATGGGTTCTCTAGCGTTAGGTATTTAGTAAATGAATCTAACAATTTGAGGGAATATTTTTGTAGAAATTCAGACAGGTAAATGGATATTGGCTAAGTGTGCAGGTTTGCTGTGGCGGGGGTATTTATATCAACCAAGGTTTAAGTAAGTGCTGCCAAATATTTATCTGTTATGTAGGCCTAGACTCATTACCTAATATTTGGTTGAAATAGATTCTTATTCGATTGTAGGTTACCACCCTCCTGACCAAACTAAAATGTCCAAAGCCGCTGCCAGTTACACGACATTCAATAACCCAGAGCTGTCTCATGACGTATAGAGCTCTTGCTTACGGAGCTAGGTTAGGATAGGTTAGTTTGCACTACAGCCGGTAAAAAGAATTCACAGTGTGCAGGCGCTCTGGACGTCGTGGGACAGCGCTGAGCTATTGGACGCTGTGAAACTGGGAGCGGCTTTGGACGTGGTGCAGTTGCTATATTTTAAAGAGTGTTAAGTGCGCTGTTTCACGACGACCAATCTCATGACCAGAGCTTGTAGAAAGACTATGTTATGTTTATTGCAGTTACTGTACTTTTGGACATGATGAGATTTGAACGTCATGCAAGAGATAAATATTTCAGACTATTGGACGCCGTGAGACAGCTCAAGAATTTTACTTTGAATGTTGTGGAATGCATCCTTACTTATACAACAGTTTAAACAAAAAAAAACTTTTTAATACTTGATAGTGCCTTACCAGAAAGTCTGTACACAGCATTTTGTTACCATGTTAGCCTACCCATGAGTAATGATGTGCGATACTGGTCAATGTGTTGATACTGCTTAGAGATATGTATTAGAACGGAATGTATCGATACCTATATCATATGGTATCTTTGTGCATGAATATTTACCCAAATCAGATGAAATATCGTATAAGTTATTTCAAATTTTTAGAAAAAAAATTTTAATACCTTAAATATACAAGCTGCAGAGACAGATACTATGTTATTTACGAGCTTGTACCCTCAAAATTCAAACATATTTTGTTATTGCATTCCTAGTTTTTGCACATGTATAATTAAGTAGAAAAAGTAGGCTACCGGTACTTATAATATTTGTGGTGAGGCTTACTTGAACACATTTAATAGTATACCCTAACATGGATAATGAGGGTCACTTCCATTGATGATGTCCCTAGTTTTGAGGTTATTTGCAAAACTTAGCTGAAAATACATGTTATCAGTATTTTTGAGAATTTGTAGAGTAAAATATCAAATTTCAACTACAATTGAAGGGAGGAGAAAAATCCCCCCACCGGGTTTTTACGAGAAGGAAAGGAAAGGGAGGAAAAGTTACTTAGGCCTACCTGAAAAACTATATTTGATTTATATTAATAAATAAACAATACAGTATTCAATACGGTGCTGGTTATAGGTATATCGATACAGGCATATCGATAAGTTACACGCCAACCATATGATACAAAATATCAATATTTTCCTGTCCTTGTGCTGATATCCGAATCGACACGTATCGATTTTAACTTACCTATGAGCACATTTGAGAAATCAGTAGGCCTAAGCTTTTTTTAAAACTTTCATCATGAAGAGAAGTTTTTTTGGTTATTAGGGAAAATTATGAGACAATATCAACATTTGAAAGAATGTAGGCCTACTGTAGGTAATTTAAGAATAGGCAAAAAACTTGTTATTCCAAAATTATTACCTAAATATTAAAAGTACGGTAACTTATGTACTGTAATTTTTCAGATAAGTTAGGTTACTTAGTAAGAATTACTGTAGAACTTTCGGCCGATTATGATAACAAATATACAATTAATATTAATACAATTAACTTACATTCTGTTAAAAACAATCAATTACTGTATTTATGGTGCCGCGTCGCCTCGCATAAAAGCTCATAAGACTAAGTAACTTAAATGGTACTTTCCTGTTATCTGGTACCTGCAAAAAAATTCTTCCCTGTTTTCTGGTACCTGTGTTTATTAATCAAACGATTACATATGAGTTTCGGGTGGCCAGAAGTATTGAATTACTTCTAACAGTGCTTCGAAAACATCGCAATCACCGAACATCTTGCGCCACATAAACTCTGCCAAATAAGACTCTAAATGATGACGTGCAGTGCATCGGTGCTTCTTGTTGCGCCACTTTGCTGCCCAACACAAGCGTTCGACGGTCTGAGTATCTGCTCCGCACTCTGTATCGACGAAGTTGTACTTTGGTTAGGTTAGTTTATCAATAACATGAGTATTGTAAGTAAACGAACCTAACCAAACCTAGCCTAAACGGTAGTAACTTATGTGCTCCGGACTCTGGATCGACGAAGTTGTATTTGTGGTTAAAGAATTTTTTTGCAGGTACCAGATAACAGGGAAGTACCACTTAAATGTAGGTTGCCTACTTAAAACCGCTACAAAGTTGCGGTTCCTAGGCTCGCCGCTCTGGACTATAGAGCAAGCTGATCCAGCTAAGCCAAACCAAAAATACTTTTTTTAGAGTAGCTGGCATTCGAAAAGACCTGAAACAGTTTATAAGTCGACTTGAGAATTATTTGTTTGATGCCTTTATGGTTATCAATGTCCATTAATTACACCCACACTGTGTGCCCTTGCAAATTTCAATAGGCCTAAGTTATGTTTGTGTGTGTTGCTAGCCTATTGATTAGGCTAGCGTTACTGATTTTAGAGCAGGGGTACAGATTCAATTTCCGGCATATCCATAACAATAACTTAACTTAGGCCTAAGTTAGGCCATTTTTAACATTTGGACCGCTTTCCTTAAAAGCATTATTACAGGGGTTTTAGGTTTACTTATCGGTTAAAAGTAGGCTAGGCCTACTCGATTTATTATAAAATGTTATGTTGGTTTGCCAGTTAAATATTTGAAAACATGATGCCAAGGCCTAACTTAAACTTATCTAGAAAATAATGTGTTGTCTAAGTTAAATATTGTCTAGAGAGAAGTACCGGTACCTACTTATAGTGCTCACCTTCAAATCTGTAGATTGATTATTTGATTCCAAGCAAGTTGATTGTTTTTGTTAACAATTAATGACTGCTAAGTTTGCCTATCCAACAATAAGGTGTAAACAAGATAAGGTTGTTGGGAAGTTTACTTAACTTAACAAGACCATGGTTTGAACCGCTCCCATTAAAAAGGTTAAAAAATGCCGTCGGCATAGATACTACAAAAAAATAATAAAAATAAAACGAAATGCCTTACAGGACATAGGTCTAGGCCTAAGTTTAGTTGCTGAAGCTAATGATTGTGTTATGCTGATACATACAGGCATAACTTGGCTAACAAGTTTCTAACTTGCACGCCTAGGCCTAGGCATAGATTTTAGGACCAAAAAAACTTAACAATAAGTTACAAGAAGATTAACACCACCTAAGAAACTACATAGGCCTAGGCTAGGTCTAACTTACTACGAAAAGTTTGGTAAGGCTTTAAGTAGAGTACTTAACCTAAATGTTTGAGTGGAAGTGCTCCTACTGAGCTATATAATAACATAGACAAAAATAATTAAATGATCTATTTATCTTAATGTTACCCACCCAAAATGGGGGCTACCGCTACCTACCTGCTAGATAAATCACGTCACTAATCAACTAAACTAAAGCAAGAAGCAGGACTAATTATTCGATAGACGTGACTAATAATTTAGTGCGATGTTAACATAATTTCATTCATAGAGTACAAAATGTAAGGCTTAACTTTTGAGTAAAAAGTCGAAGTCACTAAGTAGGGCAATAGCTATGAATTATTGGCAGTTTGTGTTTACGTTTACTTCACTAACATTTTTGTAAACAAAATATTATAACTTAAATGACAGTCTACTGAATCAACTCAAATCAAATACTCAACACGACGGACGACAGCTAAGAACTATGATAGTCAAACGAACAACAAATGGCTAACAACTAAAGTCAAAATTGAAAATTAAGTTAAAAACGATAAATCAAAAACATAAACGAAAATTACCGAAATATACCTTAGAAAGAACTACATAAAAAAATAAATGTGTGGTACAAGAATCAGATTTTTTAACGTTTTCGTAAAAAAGCCTTATGGTAACAAAGTTTAGCATACGAAATTTTTTACTTGAGTATGAGGACTTCAACTTCGTTTCGTCCAATTAACAACTAAGGTTATGGAATATAGCTTAGAATAGGCCTGTATCAGTTTATGGCCACACCGAATTCAACCTAGTTCAGTGGTTCATGTGAACTGGAGGATCTAGCGCAACACAGTCTGAAGTAGGCATATGTCCTTTATTCAGTCGAAGCGGCTGCTTTAAGCAACTTATGTGAAATGTACTTCCAGGGTTAAGTCAGTTATGAGGGAAAATAGCTTACATAAATTTGTCAATTTATGGCAATTAAGTAAATAATTATTTGGTAAGAGTGTAAGCCAGGCCCAACATTATTACGCATTACGCCTACCCGATAGTTAAACATTTATGTCCAAGGGAAGTTGGCGCACCCCCTGTCTGCATCCGCCACTGTAGGCCAATGGATTAGGCCTAATTTGAGACTTAAGTTAGGTTTACACTAGCATTGAAAAGTTCTACACTCACAAACTTGTCGTTTCTCTCTTCTTGTATCAAAGAATTAAATGATTCTTCAGCCTCGCTATCGTGTCCCTCACTATCAACAGGTTTCACTGTCCGGTCACTAATCTTCAGGTAACGGTCTGAAATAAAAATAGAGAAAAAACAAAAACACATGAACCACTTAGTAAAGATAGTTATAAAACAATCAAAGGAGGTTTCTCCTTACGAGTGAAAGAGAAAACCACCTTTAACCAAATGTAATGTTAAGGTTCAACACTAACAATATTCACTAATTTGCATGGCATTTGACACATATTGCTTTATTTTAAGATCTTTTTTGATCCTGAGGTGAAAAATCCCAAGTTTAACATGTACGGTAGTGTAGGGGAAAACTTCTTACATTTTTAGATTTATTTGGATTTAAAAAAAAAAAAGATCGTAGGGTCTAAAAATATAAAAACTAGAACCGAACTTAGCAAACAATATTTGTTGAGCATAACAAAAAAAACTAATTAATCGAGTTTCAAAAATTAATTAATACCGTACGCAAAACTTCCCAGGACTTGCGTAATTTAGTCGATCGGTTGGAGAAAAACTCTACTTAAAAAATGTCTTTGCATTATTGCATTGTTAACTTGATCAATTTTACTAATTTATTTAGGCCTATTAAGAATGCGAATGACTAGTTAATATAAGTTTCCTCATCTTTGAGGGTATTTTTTTTTTGAGGTGAACAGTTAATGTGTTGAGAGTGTAGGTTAGTATTATTAATGAGCTGTGAGGTGTAGTCATTTCAAATTACAAAGTAACTTAGTGCTGACTTTTTTGAGTCATTAACCTACTGTAGCCCAACGGCCATTGGAAATGTTATTTTTTAAACAGCTAAGCAAGACTTCTAAACCTTGTTCCGATATAGGTTGGTGTATAATAAGCCTATGACTAACTTAAACGTTGCTGGGAGTGATAAGTTAATGTTGAAATGAAACGCTTTATTAAAATGCACACGCACATAAAGAGCAATAAGTTTAACTTAGGCTTCATGAAAACAAAAACAATATAACTTACAACTTATTTGATGATTTTGTTTTCCTACACGATCCATACCGGTAAGTTATTCTTTCTGTTTTAATATCTTCAAACGCATTTAAATTACAAATGAAGAACTAACCTTGTTTTGGCAAAAATAATAGCCTATAGGCCTATTGGATTAGGAAATGAAACTAGCCTATTCTAAACTAACTTAACGTAACTAATCACACTGGCTATAGGCTACGTTAGCGTTTCAAAATTCTTTTTGATAACAGAAAAGGCATATAGGAAAAAGGCTTTCAGACGGAATTTTTAAATGTTAACAGCAAGTTTGGTTGGTCCTTACTTATTGTAGCCTTACCTAAAAAACTGATTTAAAAGCATAAGTTAATCAAGATAGGTTATGATAACTTAGGTTACTTCCAGGTGTAACGTATGCATGGAATAGTCTTGGCTCAATCTAACATTAGAGTGACATTTTCTTAGGCAAACTTAGGCCTACAGGCTGCACTTTACTTGACGTCCTACACTCATTCGATTGTATTTTTCGATTCGATATTTTCATTCGATTAATTAATTCGATATATCGTTTGGTTAGTTAGGTTAGGTTAACCTTACCTAACTAACCAAACGATATATCGAAAGAAGCAATCGATTAATCGATATATCAATCGATATTTTCATTCAAATGAGTGTAGGACGTCAAGTAAAGTGCAGCCGGCCTACATAGGCTACTTACATAAATAATACTGTAACTTACATTAATGTAACTTAGCCCTATCAGATGCAGTTCCATAAGTGACCCGCAGAACAATCGAATGGATGTATCGATTTATAGATTTCATTTGGTTATAGTTAATATAGGCTGCACTTTACTTTACGTCCTACACTCATTCGAATGAAACTATCGATTGTTCGATCAATTGATATAACTTATCGAACAATCGATATATCGATCGATATTTTCATTCGAATGAATGTAGGACGTAAAGTAAAGTGCAGCCTTAATATAACCTAGGTGAACCTTACCCATACCTAATCCAATGACATATTCGATAAGCTATATTAAGAAAAAAATTGATATATTTATTTGGTTGTTCTGCGGGACAGTTATGAAACTACAGCCAGGCTAAGTAGGCCTATCCTATCATGATATTTTAATAGGCTAAGTTAACTTAAATGGCTCAACTTACATCACACTAACTTAGCAATCAATGTCCTGAACCCTACCTAAAATGTAACAATTCGTATTCCTTCTGTGTTAATAGGTACTTTCCTGTTAAAGGGAACATTCATTATTATCGATGATTTCTGTTCGATATATCGATATTTTTGTTTTCCATCCGATATATTGATAGTAACAAATTGAAACATATCAGCTGATAAGTACGATATAGGATACAGTAAATAAATATTGTTCAGTATTAACAAACAATTAAAAAAAAAAATTATATTGAAATGAAACTGTTCTAAACTAACCTAACCAACCAAACTTGCTATAACTTAACATTTCAAAATTCCGTTTGATAGCCTATTCCCCATATGCCTTTTCTGTTATCAAATGGAATTTTGAAACGGTAACTTAGCCTATACAGCAAGTTTGGTTGGTTATGTTAGGTTAGTTTAGAAAAGTTTCATATCCTAATCCAATATAGGCCTATAGCCTATTATTTTTGCCTAAACAAGGTTAGGTAGTTCTTAATTTGTAATTTCAATGCGTTTGAAGATATTAAAACAGAAGGAATACCAATCGTGAAGTAAAACAAAAATATCGATATATCGAACATAAATCATCGATAATAATGAATGTTCCCTTTAACAGGAAAGTACCTTAATATCTTCAAACGCATTTAAATTACAAATTAAGAACCAGGCCTAACCTTGTTCTGGCAAAAATGGGTACACTCCCATAACTTATGTGTTGGCACAAACAACCGAATGAAAATATCGATCCATAGGCTATCGATTATTTGATATATCGTTTGGTTAGTTAGGTAAGGTTAACCTAACCTAGCTAACCAAACGATATTGAATTAAACTATCGATCGAATAACTTAGTCAATATTACTCATTCGGTTGATTGTGCCAACAGATATGGAAGTGTACCCGCAAAATAATAATAGCCTATATTGGATTAGGAAATGAAACTAATAAGTTAGCATATTCTAAACTCTAACACAAACACAAACTAATAAGTTAGTCCCTAAATAGCTCATTCCCTATAGGGCTAACTTAAGTTATGGGAAATTCACTAAAAGTATGGTACATTGAAAAATGAGTTGATTTCTAGCCTAGCCTCCCAAAACACAGCCAAAACGATAGGCCTACCAATGATACATTAACACTTTAACTCATCTTAAGTAGCCTATTTCATTAATATTCAAGCTAGGCTACAAAAAGGCCTAAGTTAGGTTGTACACTTAACAACACTGCTTTTGAATGATAAATCCAATGTAAATATAATTTTTAGCGATTAAGTGTGTTAAGCCATAGATGAAGTGTGACTGTTGCCAAATAACTTAAGTTTATCACTTTAACTTAGTTAGGTGTACATACCCGGCTTTGTTTCATTATTATTTAGCCTGACTTATAAACCGATCAAATATATTAAAATATTATTAAAACCTAGCGAAGTTACAGCTACAGCATTAAGTTATCTTAAATTTTAAGCTTTATTTGATTTGTATCTGCCAGCAGCCTACAAACTGGACCTTAGCCTGAGTAGTTCATGGAATTTCCTAAAACGTTGTTTTATATTTAACTAACTTAGGCTACTTCTGTAATATTTCAATAATTTGACTTACCTCATCAGTATCTACAGACAATTTTCCACTTCCTGTTCACAACATAAACAACACTCACTGAGTGAGAACTAAAATGATAACTTATGTAAATTAGGTAAACAAAAACAAACACTGGCTTCTGTCAGATCGGATAGAAAAAAATGGCGAATGGCGGCGTCTTCTTTAATGTTTCACTCCACTACTCCCAGCAGTCCCAGAGCTCACCGGTTGAGAGCCCGATGCATTGTGGGATTGAGTTTTCAATTCCTATACAATAGGTAGGTTAGGGTTCACTTACTCTACGAATCATTGACACAATGAGCCTCCAAATATGTAATTCTTAAAACACATGGCTCACTTACTCTACAAATCATAGTCTATACGAGCTTCGTAAATAATATTGAAAGTTCACTTGCACTACAGGCTCGTATACTATACGAGCCGATCAAAAATATCAAATAAATGAAGAGGGTTCACTTACTCTACAGATCATTGTGCCTATGAGCCAAGCGTATGAATTCTTGAATAATTCAGGAATAAGCTCGTATAGTATACGAGCCAAAATACTGAATTTAAATAAATTACAGGAGTAGGCTCGTATACTATACGAGCCTATTTCATGATAACTATTACACAAATAGAAGACGGCTCACTTACTCTACAGTTCATTGGCACAATGATCTGTAGAGTAAGTGAACCCTCTACAAATATAAGAAGGCTCACTTACTCTACGGTTCATTTAGCTACTCGTCGCGCGGTTTGCAGCGCATCGTTGCAGGCGTGTATGGTAAACCAATACCGCAGTTCTGCCGTTCTGCCTTACTTCTGCCGTTTACTAGTCTTGCAGCGTGAAAGAGAGCTTGTTATGTTAATGCATTGTTGAATTTTTAACTTGTGTAATCGTTGCTAGAAATCAAGCAATTATCAAGTACCGGTATTACAGGAGCTATTTTGAGAGTTATTACAGACTTAATTTTCAATTAATTAAAAAGACTCACGTAAAAGCTTATGCAACTAATGGAATCACTTACTGTGTTATGAACATTTCTATATAATTAAAGTTGTAAATATTTTAAAATTGTTTAGAAGATTGCCTTTTTAGTGTTTTCTACAAACGTGTCTCAACTTAAACACATAGCCGCATTGATGTTAATGTGCATGTGCATTTTCGCCAATGATAATGTACCAATGTCGACCGTACCAATGTCTAAACTTTACTTTCAAATGGATTTGTTGTTAAAATTTTTTATATTTATACATCATACATAATTTAAATGTTTTTACGTGACAAAATAACAAAATATAACAAGCTACATTACATACAATATAATTTAGGCTTGAGCTAATGGAAAACTGTAGTTTTCGCATACTTGTCTTAGCTTACAGATTCAATTACATCCTTTGTTTACCAAACAAGATATTTACACTTATTGAAAAAATAACACTTAGACAGATCAATAATTGTAAATTACGATGACAACTGCATTTACATAACAATCATTACACAAAGAAGTATGTTTTTGTGACAAAGAGGTCAAATAGAAATTTCTTTTAGAACTATATAATTTATAAAGACCGGCCTTTTACAGTAATATGGTTTACAGTACTTATTAATTGCGCAGTTGTTAAATGCCCTTATAAACATATGGAAATTAAAAATTTAAATTATTAAATCATTTTCTTTACAAACTCATGAACAATACAAAACGTTCTCTGACCCCTCATAGGAATGAAAAGTGAAGATGATCGCAAGATCTCAAGTTCAAGTCACGTTCTCATGGGCAAAGACCTGGCTGAGAACAAGCCAGGCATAGATTGAATTTCGATTTTAATGATTAAAGTGTAAAAAAAATTGGCCTGATCTGTAGTTTTGCAAAGTGTTTTTAAATTTTTGAAATCTTTATTAGTTTGGGCAGGTTTTCTCCCATAAGATTAACATGGAGGAATCTAAATATTTAATTGGAAACTTTGTGTCCACTAATTCGAGAGAACGGCTGGGCGTAGAAACTTGGTAGAGGTGACCAAATAAAGGTATTGGTCTGTAGATGAGTTATCAGAAGAAAAACTAAGTAAATTCCCTTAGGGCTCTGCCCCAGAAGCCTTTAAAGATCCCTCCACAGATTTGTTTACATTTTGGTCATGTGGATAATACTTTTTAATGAAACAGCTGTTAATTTTTAAACTGTATTTTAAACAACACACATTTATTAGGAGTTACTGAACTGTCCAAAAGAAGTATTTGCAATGTTATTTTCTGTTTGTAATAGCTATTTACCTAACCCGCCATGTTAAACTTCCCTATCCCAAGCGTGATGTATACAACTACCTTACTTCTCGAGTGATGTAAAGTAGAAAAAAACTCACTCGGTGATGTAATAAAACCCATTTAAATAACATTGAGTGGATAACTTAAAAAATATACCTCTTATGGAGCCAACGACGTTCAACGCTAGAAATCAGCTGTGTGTTTAAATGTTATTGTTATGCTTTGAAGAATTTTCCTAACCTAGCTTTTGTTTGTAAATGAACGTTACTGTTAGAAGATGAGTGAAATTGATAATGAAGCATATTGCTCGTAACCTCCTGAATATTGTCGGGTCAGGGGTCAGGTAAAATCTTGTACGTTACACGTTACGCAAGAGCGTGTTTACATCACCTCGGTGAATTATGCAACTCGCCTTCGCTCGTTGCACAACATTCTGATGTAAAAACGCTCTTACTACACTTGTAATGTAAATAGCTATTACTTTGCAAGTGTAGTAAGAACGTTCTTACATCACGCAGGTGAAGGTTGTGCAACGAGCGGAAGCGAGTTGCATAATTTACCTAAGTGATGTATAAACACGCTAACGTACAAGATTTCACCTGATCCGACAATAAACAGGAGGTTACGAACAATATTAATCATTATCCATTTCACTCATCTTCTAACAGTAACGTTCATTTACAAACAAAAGCTAGGTTAGGAAAATTCTTCAAAACATAACAATAAAATTCAAGAGCACAGCTGATTTCTAGCGTTGAACGTCGTTGGCTCCATAGAGGTATATTTTTTAAGTTAATCACTCAATGTTATTTAAATGGGTTTCATTACATCACTGAGTGAGTTTTTGATACTTTACATCACTCGAGAAGTAAGGAAGTTGTATACATCACGCTTGGGATAGGGAAGTTTAACATGGCGGGTTAGGTAAAATTAATTTTCTTCTGTATCATGTCATGTTTTTCAATATAACGTTTCATTACGAAATCAGTTAAAAATCCTTTTATCACAGTAACTCTTTCAATTATTTCTTATTGAACTATCTTATATCTATTGTACGGGTTGCTGTCTGCCTTTTTCACCACTTTTGTCTATATTTTATCATATTATCTTTGACTATCAATGATATTATTCTAGACAGATCATCATAGGTTCATGAAATTATTGTCATACATGTTTTCAAACGTTGGAAAAATCTTCGATTGTGTAATACAATACACAATAATACAAGTGCAAAAGGAGACGTTGCCCATATGAGCCGTGTCCATATTTTGTTAAATGGATAATAGTTTAGAGCAACTGGATAAAACATTTTACAATATTTATGTAGAAATATGTGTATGATTTAGAAAGTCATTAAGCTGGAAAACTTCAATTTACTGCAGACTTTTCAGAGAGGTTACTTTGATGTATTCATTCAACACAGAAACCTTGCCTAAAATGGTATACCTATCTTGAATTATTTGCAGTGGCCTATATTACGGACCGTGGCCCACTGGGTTGGTAACAAAATTGAAAATAACACGACATTTTGGCTGTAAACAATAGCATAAAGAGTAAGTACTATTTAAGCAGCTACTGTCGTGACGTAAAGGTCATATTCCTTTTAATTTAGATCACATCATCTAATATAAGAACAACGTAACAACAACGTACGTTAACAAGATACGTTGATTAACAATGCATGTAAACGTCGATATTAACGTAACAGCCAATTTACAGTACTTATTTTTATTTTTGGAAATGTTAAATTGCTATGTTATTTGCATTATTTGTTGCCAATGAAGCTGCGCGACCATTTAAACAAGGAGGTCCCTAAAAGTTCAAGAATAAAAGCCAACTCCACTTCAAGTACATTCCACTACACCTAACATTCCGTAGAGAGATTATATTGACAACTTTATGAAAATGATAAGGCTGAGACATCTAACTGCCATCCCCCATGTCACGCAATTCCAGCTTTAACAGTAACCCCACAACCAATTTTTCAAAACTATGCTGGAGGGTTATTTGTTGAACAGAAGTACGATAAGAACTGACGCGTTGTGACGAAGGAAAACTCCCTTTGAAGTTTCAGGTACCTATTTGACATGTCTCACATATCTACGTTTTCGACCAATCTAGTGTAAACTAAGTTTTTTTACTTCATTAATACTATCAATCCTTATTGCCTTAATATTTAAATCGGATATCTTCTAATCTGCAGTACAGCAATCATTTGCAAATTGCATTTCCATCCCGTAATCATTTTCATCTTGATTTGTATTAATTTATGTTATCACTTTAATTGTTATTTTACTGTATTATTGGCCTAACCTACGTGAAAAAGTGTACTTCATTTACATTATTACATTATTTCACTTTTTTGTATATCACGTATTTAAAAAAATCGTTATATTAAGCCGGGTTTACACTATGTAGCAAAACCTGCTATATAGCAGATTTGTGTAACATCTAGCAATGTTATATAACATTTGCTAGAAGTAGAAAAAGTCACTTTTCAAAAGTGCTATATAACACTGCTATATGTAGCAGATTCTGCTATATAGACTATAGCAAAAATTGTGCTATCCATCGGGAGTCGGTAAAGATCAAAAGAAATGCATGCTACATCTAACATTGCTATATGTAGCAATGTTATACAAATATTTTTCGTCTAGCATCTGCTATATGTAGCATTTAGTGTCAACAGTTCACAAAAGTTCACAGTTGTAGCCTCCTGTGTACGGACGTTTTTGCTCGGGGATCTTTGTTTACAATGGAAAGACTGTAAAGCGACAGTGCGTGGGATCGGGATGCTATTATAAACTTTAATTGAACTGTTCCGTGGACAACCGGCGTTGTGGTCATACGTAAAACATTTTTGAATCTACCATCGTCTTATTTCGCGTTTTAATTATGGATCGCTTCCGCTTCTGACTTCCGATCACCGTGATAGCTGCCTCGAACAATGTCTCTTCGGCTCGACATTTTCGATACAGAATGTAAATGAGGTTGTGCTACATATAACATATAGCACGGGCACCGGAATCACAAAATTGTCTGTAACAGTTGGTTTCCTTATTTAGTGTGCACTTTTCCAGATATGCTGGAAAAACTATTACTGTATAGGAATACATATAAACCTTCGCAAATACAATATCTGACAGTTTCAAGCCAAAACGAATGCTTCGCAATTAAATGTTACCCAATCTTGTTAGTCCATATTTTATATCTAATGAAGGAAGCAAAGGAATTGCTTTATAGATCTACTAGCAACAGTCTGATCTCAATCCAATGTTGTGTGTTGTGTTTGTGATGTAAAAGTGATTATTAAGTTGTAAATATAGACCCTGTAGATTTGTACAAGTTAATGACTGAACCCCAGTTATTTAAACAACACATACAATTTACAGTTGGAATTGGGTCAACCCTCTTTAAAATGTCATTACATAATATAATGATGTAATTTATATTACAACTAAAGTGTAAAGAACTCATTTATATACTAACTAGCAACAGTGGTTAAACACAACGGTCTCTAGTAAAATAATGGTTATGAAATCCATACACAACTTTACTCACTAAATGGTACAGTTTAAGCGCATAACATTAGAATCACATACTAAACATAATGAACACACTTTAATTACAAATGCAAATTGTTAACAACAACATTTAATCAAAGAAAAATTAATTAGATAACAATAAGCTGTTGAATTATTAACACATGTTTCGTATGATTAGATTATACATACTGGTAAACCAATTATTACCATCTATAAAAATAGTTGGTTTTTCTTTTCCGAGTCGGGTTAGCTCTTCTACCCGACCGATTTTCATAATTTTGGCCAACTAAGGACGTACCGCAGATTTATTTGAGCTATTGTTTATTGAGATCGGACTACCTAAAGCACACTGCTGAATCACGAATCAACGATAATTACCTATCTGCAATCAACGATACGTAACTATATTTTTATTTAAGTTATTTTATATGTCTTGGTCATAAAATACTTCAAAAGCTTTCACTTGAGATATTGATAGTTTTAATCAGTTAAGTTCAAGATACTGTATCGCTCAATCATAAAGTATAAACTTGTATTATATCTTGGATATGGAATTAAGTTTTAAATATATTTACTTAATTCTAACTACGTTATTCTATTTGTTTTGACCTAAGAACCTTCATTGAAATACCACTCCCATATCATTAAAGCACACAGCTAAATCACGACCAACACAAATTGTTCAAACAATTGAGTCCTTTATCATCGATTTATATCCAAACGATCTTGCTTGCAACCTCAACAGTACTTTCATAATTATTTGCAAATACAGTGTATTCACAAATTAGGCTATCCAATGACCTATTAATTAATAAAATCGGTTGACTAGAACTGTAGATTTAATAGTACAAAGCTTAAGAACAACATATTTAATTCAGTATTTTCTCACTACTAGATATACATTTGGAGGTTGCTTAACGTTTTTGCAAATAACTTTGAAATGGCGAGGAAATCGACCAAAGTGGAGCGTGATATTCTGAAAGAGAATAAAATTTCCTACAAATTACCACTATGTATTTCTTGAAATTACAAGAAATACATACTGTTTCATTAAAAAGTAGTGTAAAATTATACATACTAGTGTCCCTGTTGCTCGAATTCGAGCAATTGCTAAGTATTACAGGTGTTATTTTTAAACGAATAACAGTCATTAGTTCTGATGAATTAAAAAGATTCGACTCAAAGATTATGGAAATACTCACAATGTACATAACAGATTATATCATTTAATCAAGGCTCTCTCGATTTTTCCATTGTAATATTTGCGCCAAACCAAATTAAAATTTTGTAAATATCTCAATTCAACCAAGTTAGTAAATGTTTGTAGCAAACTTATTGACTGTTTACAATTAACATGTTTTCTTCTTCTCACTTTTCATTTCTGTCAACAGCTGGAGTTTCATAACAATTTTGTTTCCCATGTTAATCTTATGGAGAAATACGGAACTTTAAAAGGTCCCAGGGCCTAACTCTCTAATTATTTCCATAAAAAGAAAGTTTCCTGCACAACTTCACGTCACGCTCTTTCCAATGACACCAAAAACATGTCAATCGGTTCAGTAGTTTCAGAGGAGTAATTGTCACAAAAAACCTGCTTGCGTATTAAATAAGTAATATATAGATTGTCATATTTGATAGATAGATTGGCATTAATTTGGCTAGTTACGTATACAGACAAATTAATATTTACGTAACAGACAATTTACAGTATTTATTTTGCTTTTTGGAAATGCCACATTGCTATTTTATTTGCATCATTTGTTGCAAAAGAAGCCACATGACCATATAAACGAGTAAGCCCCTAACATTACGTAGAGAGATTAATTGACAACTTTATGTAGCCTATGTATAAGGCTGAGACAACTAACTGACATCCCCCATGTCAATGAATTTTAGCTTTAACAGTAACCCCACAACCAATTTCTCAAAACTATGATAGAGGGTTATTCATTGGCACAGAAGTACATATGTACGATATGAACTGACGCGACAAGACGAAGGAAAAGTCAAAAACGGATATACATCCCTTTGAAGTTAGAACGTGCCTTCTCAACAAACAGATATTTTTTCTCATATAAAATCATAGATTAATCTGCTCTACACTGGTAAAATAGCGGACATATAGAAATCACTACTAAAAAATTATAAAAATTTAGCATTTTTTTTAACCAGAGCAGGTAAAGTGTTTAACTTCAAAAGATCCACCAATACGATTTCAATAAACCCTGCTATAGTATATAGTGTGCTGCTCCTAGTATATCGAGCTCTAAATATTTGCGTTACCAACGGAAGCGCAAACAATAGCATTGTTTCCTATTGTACAAGCCTCCGAGCGCCCGGTTGGCGGTTTTTTGCTGTGTCTACTCAGTACACTACTGCTTGATTTCATCGCAGAGGCGCAGTGTGCGTGTTGTTAAGCGTCACAAAAATGCAAATACCCCATTTATATTATTGAGCGAAGCACTTATAATTTTGTGCTTATTTTTGAGCCTATAAAAAAAATATGTATTTTAATTTATAAAGGCATTCTGCACATCCACAGGAAATCTTTCTAACAGTATGCGTAGATTTTCCCTGCGATGCACATAAGCTGAGAAAAAAGGTTTTAAAGCATACTAGCTGTTACCCACGGGCTTCACCCCGTTTTAATTCATAAGTATTAATAAAATTATTGATTGGTTAAGTTAAACTTGAATAAACAAAACAGAATACAGAAATACAAACAAATAATTACACCTGATTTTAATAAGGAAATACATTGAAAGAATAACATACAAATAAGGACAGCTGAGGTTTTTTTTAACATTGTGTATAAGGAAAGTTCCCTTTGGAAAGAAATTACGACCTTAAAGGGTGATTTATGAAATAATGGATAGTTTTGCGCAAGGTTTTTCGTTTTTCTCGTCATAACGAACATTTTAAGTTTATGGTTTATGGGGGTGTGACTTGTAGTTTTCTCAAAAGTTCATGGGTACTTTTGGCTTTATATATAGATTTCTGCTTGCCTATTAATATATACGAGAGGTCGTCCAGTGGTCGAAACTCGACCAAAAATATCTAATGTACTCACTTATCTATTTTCACCCCACACTGTAAATAAAACATGTGATTGGAGTTTCTTCCATTTGTTTTTATTATCTGTTTATATTTCGTTGTTATTTCGTCACCATGGCAACGCATAAGATCCATGTTAATTTTTTCAAATTTTTAAACTCATTTTTCGTGCTTATCTTTGAGCCTATTTAAATTTATAAAGGGATTCTGCACACCTACAGGAAAATAGCTTTCTAACGGTATGCGTAGATTTTCCCTACGATTCACACGAGCTGAGAAAAAAGGTTTTAAAGAAACATGCTTGCCTATTAATATATAGATAGATTCACTTAGATCAAGCATCTGCAGTTGTTCGCATTTCACGGATTGTGGCCCATTCTGTAAGTAACAGCTGTGTTTACGTCGTATGCATAAAGTTGGGCATACTTTGGTTCAATGTTAGAGGGAATTAACGGTCCAATCAGATAGTAGTATCAGGTTTATTCCATTGTCTGTGGTAGTATGTTTTCTGTGCCGATGGTAAAAGGAGTCCGAGTACTTAAAATTATATAGACTAACTGAATGATGACGATTCATTTTGACACATCGTTTTTAAAAATCCATCCATTATTAACGGAGGAGTAGTGTTTCGTAGAAATCACCTTCACGTATTATATATAAGGAGTACCATAAGATATTTTTATTAACATTTGATATTATTACACACCAAGTTTAACATGGAGGATTCGAAATGTTTAATGTCAAACTTTGTCTAACTAATTTGAGAGAACGGCTTGATAAATAAAGGCATGTTTATTTATTATTTGTTTTATTAATTAGTTTGAAATAAATAGAAGTAGGGAAACTTCTTTTTTTAGCAGTAGGAAAGCTCTGCCAAAACAATTACATATAAAAACCGATGTTCATAGTTTGGTTTACTGATATCAATATTTAAATGAAGTATGATAGCATTACTAAGTGACAAATTATCAGTTCACTGAGAGATTATGTGAACACGAGACATCTTCTATATAAATAAAATTAGAGTTTTGTCTGTACATTATTTCTTAGTACGATCTAGGACTTGCCTGAAATATTGTGATCAACTGTTACGGGCTAGAACTAGCGTAAGATGTGTTGGTGGGATAGAAAAAAGGTAGAAAAATTACAGGGTCGCGTGACTTTCTCTCAGTAACACTATTAAATTGTATTTTAGCTTTTATTATGGTTTAAAACGCAATACCATAGATCCAAAATGTTATAACACACATATTTTTACTTTGTTCAGTTGAATTAGTGATTAGGGTAGAGGCAGCGTAAAGAAAATGAGCAAAATACAGTGCAGATAGTGGCGTACACAGGGTAGTATTTAAAGGCTAAAAATAGATCGTTTAAGGAGTTTTCTTATCGAATAAATTCCTACTGTGTGTATTGATGTCATTAGCATTGTTTTTCAAACGTGCTATTATCTCACGTCAAAAATGTGCTAGTATAATTAACGACTAGTGTACATGTTGCTCTAAATCGAGCAATTGCAAAGAAGTAAAGTAGTTATTTAAAAACAATTATTAACTTATTTAAAAACGAATAAAAGTAATAATTTCCGATTAGTTTAAAAGACTAAACTCATAGATGGAACGTACCTAACATTTCCATATAATAGCCTAAACATTTCTTGTAAATATTTTACCATTTTTCAAAAACTGATCTGGTTTTTAGTGTATTCTACAAATATTTCCCACTTATAGCCACATTAGGTAGTCCATGTTGATCTTCGTCAATGATAACGTAGTCAGCATGGTACTACCCATTGTCACCAGTACGTTTACAAATTTCAGTAATTTTTTTATAGAGATACAATTTTGTTTACAATAGGTATTTAAGAACTGCCTGATTTTCTGCATAACCTCTCTGTCACAATTTTATTTGCCTCAATTGGCATTAATTTGGCTAGTTACTGTTATAACGTAAGTTATATTTACCTGAAAATATGCAGAATTGTAAGGCCTAATGTTGTTCAGATGGTTTGTTGTTTCCCTTAAATGCGAATAATACGAAGCCTCCAATTAAAGTTTTACTAAGGTTTCTTGGATGTAATCATATTCTTTTTTTAAATCACTTGACCTTCATGAAAACTTGTGTTTAATGTCCTTGCCTTACCAGTTTAAATCAGCCTTAGAGGGGTTTCCTTTGCCAATTATCATAATGTTAAGTCCATGTTTCCTACAAAATAGTACAGTAGTTTTCGTGGTAATGTGAATAATGCGAATCCTTCAATGCAAGTTTTATTAAGGTTTCTTGGATGTAGTCATATTATTTTAAAATCACTTGACTTTTATGAAAACATATATAATGTCCTTGCCGTACCAGTTTAATTCGGCCTTAGAGGGGTTTCCTTTGCAAATCATTAGTTCGTTTAGTGAGTCGGTGGCTCAGTCGGTAGCGTCGCGGACTTCGGGCCCAAGGCAGCGATGTCGTGGGTTCGGATCCTGGTCACTGCCGATAACATTTTATCAGTACAGTTCACCTTTGTACTGTACCGGCTCACTCCTTGCTTTGCTGTAAACGATCCACGCACGGGCGCTTAGTCTATGTGGACGGGCAAATTCAAGGTTAAAAGAGGCCGCCAACCTCTTTAAAAAAAAAAGTTAAGTCCGTGTTTCCTACAAAATAGTAGCACTTCCGATAACATCCTTGTTCATTGTTTGTGGGAATCTTCATATTGTAGGTGTTCTTCTTTTATATAGGACTAGCTGTAACCCGCGGGCTTTGCCCCGTTTAACTTCTTAATTTTCAAGATGATCTCGTTCGCATGGCTCAATCACGTCCTGCATTCAAATTAGCACGAAAATAATTGTGAATTGTTTTATACAGGGTGAGTTTTAAATGAGTTCCCCTCCCTACTTTTTTATACATTTCTTAAGATATCAACTCCGAACCACGTCAGATAATTGTAGAGTAGCGATTATTTCATTTCGACTAGTTTTTATTTTATCCGTTTTTTGTTATCAAGCTTTCTTGATAAAATATAACAATTATTTTGATTTAAAATGTCAATATTTCAAAAACCAAACATGACAATGAAAAACGAATTACGGCATTGAATTCAACATAAAAAAGTAGTTCGAAATGATGGGTCACAACACCCCCTTCATATTTAAAATAATTTATCACATTTCAAAATGGCGGATCCAAGATGGCGGCTGAAAAAAATACATCCGTCATAACCGAGTGAAAATAGGTCAACAATGAATGGTGGTGTCCACTTATCTTTATCTAGCACTATTTTGAGATTATGGCCTTAGTTTGTAAATGCACAATGTTATAATGGACTAAAAATAAAGTTATAAAAAGTTCTCATAACTTGAGAATGGATTAACATTTTTTAAACGGATTGCAGCATTGTATTCAGCGTAAAGGTTTTGTTTGAAACGGTGGGTCACAATCCTATCTTTACATTTGAAAAAATATTTTTGTATCCAAAATGGCAGATCCAAGATGGCGGCCAAAAATGTAAACCCAGTCAAAATGAAGTACTTGCTACTCTACAATGATCTGACATGGTTCAAAGTTGATATCTTAAGAAATGTATAAAAAAGTAGGGGGGTAACTCTTTTAAAACTCACCCTGTATAAAACAATTCACAATTATTTTCCTCATAATTATTTTTAGTTTTGAATGGATGCCATTTTGAAATGACTTGATGAACTTGACCATTTTCAACCCAGGCCGAGATAATGTATTCAAGCACTTGTGTGCCAAATTTCATGAAAATCGGTTCAGGCATTCGGTCGTTATAGCCAATTCATGGGGACCCAGCATCCTCTTACGGCCGCCATTTTGATGACGTCATTACGGACGACCGAGGTCCTTAAAAATTGGGGTCTGGGCGGTTTTAGGTTCAGAAACTTGTATACTATGACCACCTAAAATTGCAGCCTGTCTGCCAGAACTGAAATATTCTGCCACTATATGCAGCTATACGACCCCACTACTAGAGTAACTGCATTTTTTTTTACTATGGTAACCGTTAAGGTTATTCCACTCGATACAAAGTATAGATTAAACACTAAAATTACGTGTCAAATTAAATGTTATGAAATTTAAAACAAAACTTTGAATAAATTTTCAACACATGTTTTGAAATAAAAACAAAACAGAAGTTTTCTAACTAATCTTGCATCGTTGATTATTTAGTCAATCGGGCTATTTCATGTTAAACATTCCTTCAGCACGCAGCACAACACTCTGACAAGGCTCCTGGTTACGACCTCATAACTGGTAAAATACTTAAAGAGCTTCCACGAAAAGGAATAATGTTTTTGACTATTTTATTTAATACAATGTTAAAACTTGAATATGTACCAGATCATTTCAAAAGAGCACAATTGATAGTCATTCCGAAACCTGGGAAGCCTCTTGACCAGGTAAGTTCTTACCGACCCATAAGTCTTTTACCAATAATGTCTAAGTTATTTGAAAAACTTCTTCTGAAAAGAATACAAGAACTTATTGGCGAAGATGTGATTCCTGCACATCAGTTTGGTTTCAGACGGAAACACAGTACCATAGAACAGGTTCACCGAGTTGTTGACGTGATACGTCAATGTATGGAAGATAAAAAGTTTTGTTCAGCTGCCTTCTTGGATGTTAGCCAGGCATTCGATAAGGTGTGGCATGTTGGCTTGTTATATAAAGTAAAAAAGTTTTTACCCCATTCAATTTATAGCATTTTAAAATCCTACCTTCAAAACAGAACTTTCCAAATTAAATATCAAGACGTCCTCACTAACCTACGTCCAATTGAATCTGGGATTCCTCAAGGAAGTGTCCTCGGGCCGTTTTTGTATATTCTCTACACAGCAGATCTCCCAGAAAATGAGTTGGTAGAAATTGCTACATTTGCGGATGATACTGCGGTTTTGTCTGTTCATCGTGATCCATTTCAAGCTTCTCTAAATTTACAGCAAAATCTAAACATAATTACTGATTGGTTTAAGACATGGAGGTTCAAAATTAATGAAACTAAATCTGTCCACATTACTTTTACTCTAAATCAAAATTCTTGTCCTCCTGTCACAATAAACAACACCCAACTTCCCGAAGTAACTGAGGTTAAATACTTAGGTATCCATTTAGATAGGAAGTTAACTTGGAAAACACACATTTGGAGAAAACGGCAACAACTAAATTTAAAATCTAATCCGTTAAATTGGCTCATCGGAAGAAAATCAAAACTTAGTCTAGAAAATAAATTATTGCTATATAAAACTATATTGAAACCAATCTGGACATATGGAGTGCAACTATGGGGCTCAGCGAGTACTTCTAATATAGAAATTCTCCAAAGATACCAATCGACAATGCTGAGGAAGATAACAAATGCACCATGGTATGTCAGCAATAGGACACTACATCAAGACCTTAAGATGCCTACAGTTAAGGACGAAATCATGACCATAAGTGAACGATATATTACGAAATTGGAAACTCATGAAAATCATTTAGCTCTTAACTTATTAAACAACATGGATACAATTTACAGACTTATGAGGCCATCAATTCTCGACCTGCCCTACAGATTTTTGTAAAGTGTTTTTATTGAAAAATTTGTTGTTGAGAGTGCTTAACAGCTATTTTTAATGTTCCAAAGTCAATTTTTCGTATTACATATTATTTACTTATTGTTCAATATATAATAGAACAGATTGTAAAGTAAATAAATAATAATAAAAAAAAAAATTAAATGTTATGAAATTTAAAACAAAAGTTTTGAATAAATTTTCAACATATGTTTTGAAATAAAAACAAAACAGAAGTTTTCTAACTAATCTTGCATCGTTGATTATTTAGTCAATGGGGCTATTTCATGTTAAACATTCCTTCAGCACGCAGCACAACAATAACCTACTAATGTGAAGAAATGTAATCAAAGTAAAATAATTTTGTAAACTTCGTGAACATATGTTTAAAAAAACCAAAGCTTAAATATTTCAGCCATTCTACTTCCATTTACTTTGATTTTAACCATCTCCCACGATTCTACTAAATTTCATGCGCTTGGCTAATTTACATACAAATACACAAATTTGCAAATTGCACAGTAAAATTAATTTCAACATTCTAAGACATAACGACAAAAGTCTCAATTGTATGTAACGTCATCCCTGGTTTTATATAGTATACAGTACATTGCAGAATTTACTGGCAAACGAGTTAAATCCAAATGTAATATTGCTTACTGGCTTAATGATAAATCACGATCAGCTGTATTGAGGTAAACAAAAATCAACAGACAAATGGCTTCTAATGCTATTCTTATGGAGAACATTTTACGTTATATCATTGACTAAGTCAAAGGTTATGTCTAATTTTGTGTTAAAATTTGGGGAATTTCACTATTTTTCCGGGATCGAGACCTTTAATTTGAACCCTCTCCCGTCGTTCTACGACTACCCAGTCGCCCACAATTTTGACGCAAAGAATCGGCTTTCGTAATTAATATATAGATAGATATTTAATTTCCACAAAATCAGTTAATGTAACCAATGCGTTTCGTTGAATTGAAAAACAAAGAACACAATTAAATTAAACAGCTGATGTAAACAATATTATGTTCTTCGTAAGGACAACATGGGAACTTAATAAAAAGCCACTGTGGCAGAGGCCAAGGGACTTTTTCAAAAATTTTAGGCCAGTTTGCAAATCTACGCAACACGCTCTTTCCAATGAGACGTCAGTGGATAAAATCGGTTTAGAAATGGTGGAGGATTCAACCGACAAACTTCGTGTTCGCGTATTAATTATATAGATTTCATATGTGCATGAAATGTTGGTGTGAAACCAACTTGTCTATATATATAATTCCGTAAGTCAAATTTTTGTAAAGAAATTGTGAGTGACTGGATGGCCGTAGAAGGATGGGAGGGGTCTTATTTTAAAGGTCTTGACGTGAATTTTGAGGGAAAACTATTCATTTTTCTTATTTTTTTTACCATAAATTCGCAACAGAATAAAACTTTTCCCATTAAAACAACATGGGGTTTAATTTGTTTACATCTTTTGAAATTAAAACAGCTGTGCCACAGATTTGAAAACAGTGATCAATACACACATTTGGTTTACTTTTAGCCAGTCAACTATGAAATGTATACTATAATAAAACTGAAATATTGAAGATTAGTCGGAAAAACGTCTGCATTCTTTGTTTATATTTAAATCATATACTCAAGTTTCATTTTTTCATGCTTTTACGTTATTGTCGTGTTAAAGGAATAAACGACATAGAATAAATATTCTGTATAAATAATCAAAGAGTCGAAATTAAATCTAACTTCTGTTTTGTTTTTATTTTTAAATCATATGTTCAAGTTTATTTTAAATGATGTTGTTTTCTTTATATGTCTACACATTTTAAGGTTAAGGTTGTGTAAATATATACAACTAAAATAACCTATAAATGTTATTGGTTCTAAAATGGTGTATTTGCATTCCTTCGTAAGTAAATTTTTTTAGTGCAGTGAATATACAACGTAGAGTAATCTAATCATATTCGATCATACTTTTATAAAATCACCAGGGATTCAAGATGTTTTGGTATGTAGGCTGCTGGATATATATTCTTTTCATTATAAGTACTGTAATTAATATGAACGCCAGGGGAATACCACAAAGGCGGGGAACTGTTCATAGGAATGACAGTGCGCGTAGGAGAGCAAGAGTAGATAATGACGAACTTAATCAAGATATGTTACAACCCCTTTTTAGGAGACCCATGGTAGACGAGAGAAATGTAAAGATCCATGATGCAGGATTACTGGACCAAGAGTGCATTCAATGTAGTGCTCTTCATTTTAGAGAAGAACTAACGAATAATCATTTTCTGACATGTTGCCATAACGGACTTATTAACCTTCCTCAGTCAAAAACTAATGTAGAACTTAAAAGTTTGTTTGAAGAGAGCCCACAACTGTATAAATTCATTCGACAATGCAACAGTGCGATGGTTTTTGCTTATTTTTCAGCCAGTAAGAAAGATATTCCAGGAAAAGGACCATACTGTTTCAAAATTCAAGGACAGATTTATCGTTCAATCTCAGATTTGCTGCCTCGACATGATGAAGACCCCGTGTATGGCCAATTGTACATTATTGACACATCAACAGCAACAGAAATAATTCGTCAAAGGCGTCGAGAAAATAGTGACTTAAAACCTGAAATATTGTCAAAACTAGCTGAAATTCTATTAGAAAATCCATTTGCACAAATTTACAAAAGAGCTTCGGAAGAAATGGTTGTACAAGGTGACAGTGAATTAGAACTTAGGTTTGTAGACAGGATAAATATGGATCGTCGTAGGTATAATAAGCCTACTGCAGATGAAATTGCAGGCGTCTTCAATTCATCTGAAGGCGAACCTCCAATGATTTTTTAAAATTCCAAACAGGGAAGCTTTTATTTATCCTCATTAACCACAAGACCAAAGCTACCTTAGTAAACCAGTATTCATTCACAAACAATGATATGTTTGCTGCATTTTCATGTGAAACCACTGGATTGATTCAAATTATTTATTGAAAATGACATCAACAAAAGCAAACAAAGAAGAACAACAAACTGGTTTTTACACAAAAGATATGGTGTAGGGATGCCTATTCTGACACATAGATAATGTTATTCTGAGTTTGTTTAAATACCGGTATTGCAAAAAGTTGTTTTACATTTGAGCTTTTTAGGGACTTATGTCCCTACAAGCCACTAGTATAACTTTAAGCTAAATGGTTTAAGTTACCTGGCTTAGTCAAGTGATCCTTCTTCAGTATTACACTACTATAGTTTCGGACTTGAAAATAAGTCCATCTTCAGAAAACGTCAATAGGTCATCTAACCAAATTGGTTAGATTACCTATTGACGTTTTTGTTAACCTGAAGATGGACTTCCAGAGGCTACCTCACCATGTATACCTTTGAAGTAGAGGCTATATTTATTCCCAAAAGGTATCAAACGCCAGCTCCTGATCAAATCTTTTCTATCCCTTTAAAGTTTGTTTCGTGTTTTAGTCTTCACGTACAGAGACTTAAATCTTTGTATTAAATTGTTAGCAATCATAAATCGTGGACAGAATCTTCCACAAAAGATAAATACAATATAGTTTAACACCCTAGAACTCCTTAAAAAAATATATTTTGTTAAGGCTTCGTCATAATGTTAAAAATACTCAATACAACAAATTCATTAATTTTACATATGTAAACGTTGATAGTTGTATGCGTATTGTATTTTAATATATCTTCTGTATACATCTAGTCCTCTATATTTTCTGTGAACACAAATGCTTCTGTATACACTTTTTTTGCAACTCACAGTAACTGAGAAATATTCTAAACTGGTGAACTGTTTTTATAAATTTTTGCCATTATTCCTCAACCCGTGCTTAGAAAAATAGTGACTCGTGGATGAATCCAGATACAAAATTTAATCTAAATCGGACCACAGGTTTTGTCTGTAGCTCTGTATCTGGATCATACAAGTGTGTATTATATAACATGATCAAATCACATAGTCAAAATATGTTTTATTCTATAACTTTTAATTTAATTAAACATAAAAGTCATGCTCCCTCCATTTTTAAAGTATTCAGTCCAAAAATGTAATAAATTTACTTGTGCATACATATTTATTTCGTTTTAATAAATAATTGAGGTGATGCAATACACTTATGTAGGCAGTCGCAGCAGTCGAAGCCGGGCATAGCGCCTAGAGTTTCACGAACGCAAACCGCGCAACGAGTAGCTAAATGAGCCGTAGAGTAAGTGAGCCATCTAATATTTTGAAGAGGGTTCACTTACTCTACGGATCATTGTGCCAATGATCTGTAGTGTAAGTGAGCCATCTAATATTTTTCTGCAGGCTCGTATAGTATACGAGCCTATTCCTATAATTTATATTATTCATTATTTTGGCTCGTATACTATACGAGCCGATTCCTGAATTATCAAATAATTCGTAAGCTTGGCTCATAGTCACTATGATCTGTAGAGTAAGCGAACCTTCCTACTGTATTTTTAAATATAATACACGAGGCTCATAGGCACAATGATCTGTAGAGTAAGTGAACCCTCTTCATTTATTTGATATTTTTGATCGGCTCGTATAGTATACGAGCCTGTAGTGCAAGTGAACCTTCAATATTATTTAAAAAGCTCGTATAGTCTATGATCTGTAGAGTAAGTGAGCTGTCCCCAATAGGTATTCTACACATATTCATTAGGTATCCTCAATCTAGGTATCATATAGGTATCCATAATAGGTATCAAGTAGGTCAACGAGACTTTTGTGCTATATGGGATGTGGCTACACATCATTACACTATGAATACAACCACATCTGGTGAACTTTTGCAGCTTAACACTAGTATTATTAAAAGGTAACTTATTCAACAAAAAAATATAAATCACTGATCACAGAATCAAATCTCACTTTAATATGAGTAACATTATTACAGATATTTAAACTTGAAAACGTGATACAATAAAATGATACAATAAATTACAGTTAGGAACATTAGAATAAGTGTTTAGGATTAAATCTACAGAGCATTCCTCGATGCCGTTGGGTTCTGACTGTACTTGTCATAGGCCGTCTTCAACATCTGTAGGACTGGCCCCATGTACTCAACCGATCTGAAAAGTACAGAATATTCAAGTTTTAATTAGGCTAATACAGTTTTAACTTTGTAATGGTAGTAACACCACAAATGAAGAGATGAACATATACAACTTTTCTCGCGTGCAGATATAAAATTAAAATAAGAGTAAGCTACGGTATTGTTTCAACAATCCTAAAAAATCTTCTATAATAAAAATACGTAAATGAGTAAAGATCAAGTTTGGTAAGCATTACAAAAATTAGGATAACTTAAATTTGAATGGTTTAACATTTTTCCTAGATTGCCTCAACATTTAGTTGTAAAAACAGCAACTTGTCTAAACCTCTTTTACGCCAGCGTTTTTTACGTGCGCATGTTTTAAACAAAAGTCTATTAACATCTAAAGAACGAAGAACGCCACTTTTTTAACAATTTGGATATTAACTTCTATTTTTCAGTGTTTTTCAAAAGAAATTTTGTTTTCTATCGTATTGTATTTACAACACGTTCTTACACTGCATTTAGACCGAGAGTTCACAGCAAGTGGTTTTAACAACTTGTGTTGACATAGGAAACACTCGTTTTGGCTGTTATTTGAAATAAATTGCGTAAACACATGCTTCAACAATCTTTTATTCGATCTTCACTGACTTCTTGTGTAACACATTTTTAGTATGATTAGTATTTTTTTGTCCTAAGATTTTTTTTATCACTTAGATAAAATCCATTGGTGACTAGGTGGGGATCGAATCCGGGACCTCAGGTACTGAAGTCCTGCGCTCTAACCACTACACCAGCTCGCTCCGGGAACGGGACGATTGGCACACATTTTTGGATCTTCTGCCCATGGCAGTATTGGCACAATCATTTGAGCGGAATAAGTAGGGTCAACTCGCCTGCTTGGAAAAGGCACGATTGGCACAATCGCTCGACCAGGTAAACGCCATCGAACGAGGGAAAACGGGAGGTTTAAAATTCCCCGTCAACTCTGCTACGACAGTCATTTGCCGGTAATACCGCGTATTTCCAATGGTTAGGTTATGTTAGCTTAGGTTAGGTTAGGTTAGGTTAAGTTAGGTTAGGTTAGGTTAGGTTAGGTTAAGTTAGGTTAGTTAAGTTAAGTTAGGCTAGGTTTAGTTAAGTTAGGTTGGGTTAGTGTAGTTTTATTAGGGTCCAGCAGGGGCAGTGACCGTAGCAGCAGATTTGTCGCTCAAACTTACACCATGGATGAAGTAATTGCTAACTCTAATAATCATTACAGCGGGGACTTTGTGGGGACAAAACAATTTCCATTCTGGCTAACTGCCTACTACTTCCTTGCCGGTCTGTTGTGCCAATCGTGCCTTTCCGAACCTTCCAGTTTGACCCTTCTTAATCCCCTCTAATGATTGTGCCAGTCGTGTTATTCCAAATCGGCTAAAAATGTGTGCCAATCGTTCTACGGCCCTCGCTCCCCAGTATGATTAGTATAAGGTCATTCAAGTCACAAAACTTGTTACACTGAATAGATAAAACATTGTAGTCAATTACATCTTATAGTCCACTGTCAAATGTACACCCGTGTGCTCCTTGATGAGGCAGGTGTGGGAGTAGTCTTAATCTCTTTGTTCGACCTTGGAGAAATACAATTTCGATGGTGGCACTCTTGAAAATGGTGCGTTTGAACGCTGTGGGTAAAAAACAAAATGGCCGCCATTTAAATGTTTAAAGTCAAATTCCATGAAAACCAGCTATTAAAACAAAATTTTGCAACACATTATTTAAAGTTCTTTTCATTACAAATACAATGACACTTTATTTGCGAAAATCGGATAATAAATAAAAAGGTTATGTCACTTTTATTATTAATAGTAATTATCAAAATGGCAGTCATTTTGAAATCAGAAAGTTAAATTCCATAGAAGATAGTGACAAAAACATAATAAAAGTTACATAACTTTTTTATTTATTATCCGATTTTCGCAAATAAAGTGTCGTTCGATTTGTAATAAAAAGGACTTTACATACTGTCAAAGTTTTGTTTTAATTGCTAGTTTTCATGGAATTTGACTTTAAAAAATTTTAATGGCCGCCATTTTGAAATTCGATGAGCCTGATCAAAGATTTTTTTGGAGAATGTTTATAGTTGTAGACTTAAAGTTTATACCAAGTTTCATTAAAATATCTCCAAGAGCTTTTGAGTTATAAATGATTTAAAAAAAATACAAAATGGCGGATTACGGCTAAACTAAGCCGAAACCAAAAAAATTTTATACAACATTTTTTACTTATTTTTGCACATAGAATCTGAATCTGCATAGCCCGTTAAGATTTTCTGAAACATCCTTTATTACTTTTTTGAAATATTTAACTGTCCTGGGACATTACATCCACCCTGATTAATTTATTTATGAAAAATATAAAATTATGTTTTATGAAAGAATGGTGTATCCTACATAACAACTTTAACAATCTTTTTTGTGCAGATTTGAAATAGCTACATTTTGGTATCACCAATTCATTCATAACTCTAACGGTTACTGATCTAAGTAAGAAAAGAAGTTTGCGACGGCGGCCATTTTGTTTTTTACCCACAGCGTTCAAACGCACCATTTTCAAGAGTGCCACCATCGAAATTGTATTTCTCCAAGGTCAAACGAAGAGATTAAGACTACTCCCACACCTGCCTCATTAAGGAGCACACGGGAGCCTGTATATGTACATTTGACAGGGGACTATTACTTACTGGGGCCCATTTCATAATAAAGTACAAACTAATATTATTAGTAAATCAGCTAATCAGCTGATCGCCCAATGCAAATCTAATGGTAATTACAAGTTACAAGTAGTAACTTGTAACTAGTAGTTTATTATGAAATGGGCCCCAGGAGGTCATAGTTAATTTTATCAACAAATGTATTTATATGATGTATGCTAAACTACTGTAGCTTCGTAGATGATCCAGCATATTTGTATCGGTTCACTGTATTAAAATCAAAATATTGCAACTCTCAACTTAGGATGGATGACATGTAAATGACATGAACTGTGGTGTAGCCTAATAACGCAGGTTGTCACTACGGACTGACCTCTTCTGGTAAGTGTTGGGAGTGGGGTAAGAAGCCTGGGGATACTGGCCGTACACATCATTCTGGTACAGGTTGCTGGAGTAGCCAGAGGCGGCGCCCGCGTAGGTGTCACAGTTTCCCAACACCTGGCACAGTCGCAGGTTGAACATCGGCATGATCAGTGCTGCTATTGCTGCCAACACGACAACACCCAGCACCACAGTACCTCCGCTGGAGATGATCTGCATCAGGTTGTGCGGGATTCCGTACTCATCTGGAAAACAAAAATGTAAAACAGTCGCTGTTGAACCATTTGTTTTTGGAAAAGATATGGGAATTTTCAAAGATGATCCCAGAGTGTTCTACAACTTTAGTTATCTTCAGGATTGCGATAGAGTTCGGTTAGCTTACCTGAGAAACTTATGTTCAGGTGCTTAACGATAGACCCCTACGCAAGTAAAACATTTAAAAATCTCACTGATAATTCACTACGCGGGTCCGGATGGCAGGACAAGATCATACTTACAGAGGGGTATTACGGCTGCTGGTAGGGAACGAAAGAAGTCCTGCACTAAAACAAAATATCTGAGCTATGTTACGTAACCAATAGCAAAGATATTTCATTGGAGCCCAAAACCAATGACCCTCTAAATTCCACCCCAGCTCTATTACCGCTCAGCCATCCAGCTATGAAGTCAAACGAAAGAAAGATTTAATGAAATATGCAGTAATCCAAATGAAATAGTCTTTCTCCCATTTGATCACAAAAATGAACAATAAAATTTCAGATTGAACTCAAATTCATATGAGCGTACTAAGGATTTTTTACCCAGAGAGTTCTTGCCTACTTACTGGTCGCAGGAGAAGTAGTTGTGGTGGCAACTTGTGTTTTATCAACCTTATCAGCGGCCGCAGTTGTAGCAGAGTCTGCAGCCTTTTCTGCGGCCAGCAGGGTCGCCAACATCAGGACAAACAAGGGGAAGACAACGGCGAGCTTGGTAGACATCTTGGTAGACGATGGTCTGGAGACATGAAAAGAAATTAGTAATGACTTATCCTCTACCACCCAGAAGCACCTAGCATCCGTCAAAAATGATTGATTAGCTTTAAACCCTTAAATTTTGTATGCAAAATATAAAAAATTTCACAAAACTTAACAACTAAAACCCAATCTTTGGTCTACTTGCTCAACCATATCCACTAACCTTTAAACTCTAGTATTAAATTCCATTTTGTAGCCATTGAACTGCTTAGTATAGACTAAACTAAAACATACATCGTCTTGCACTTCAAATACTGTAGTGTGTTTTAATACACTACATTCTTATGTTTCGCCATATTTTGAATTTTCAAGTATACAGAAACATTATAATATCCTAAGTGGACTCGTCAAGTAGTTTGGTAGTCTATCTCTGTCAGTGCCATGATCAGGTGTTGTAGGCCTACATGTAAATAATTTTGTTCGTACGTGTTAAAATGTGTACATTTATGTTTTAATGTAAAATTCTACGACTTAACAAGTCCAATTTGGATATTAAAATGTTTCAAATATACCACTTGAAAATGCCAAATATGGCAAAACAAATGTAGTGGAATAAAACACACTATTTGAACTGCAAAACTAGGTATGTTTTAGTTTGGTCTAATTAAAAGTAATTAGAGTGAGACCAAACTGCAGTCAGTTTATTGAAGAAGTTTGCTGAGAGTATGAGTGGTGGGGAGAGGGAGTCTTAGACTTGGACAACAACAATAACAAGTTTAGTTCCAACTCAACTTGACTCATATAACTTTGTTTATTAGCACATATAATACCGGTGTGAGACTTCACCACTGTCAAGCACCTACTAACTCTGGTTAACGTTGGCGACTAACACTTACACGTACCAGATTACCATGAGTAACAGGCTATGAAACTTTGTACAGTGCTGCTTATCCTCACATAGTCGAGGTGTTCTGTGATAAACTATGTTGCACTTAGCCACTTGTGAATTGAGGTTACGTGTGCGATTCTTATGAGTGGTGCACATTATTTTAAATATGGTTTAGATTCACATTTCGGCTTTTTAAATGCAACCCAAATTACAATTACCGCAAGACACTTTTTAACGACAAAACAAACTCAGTTGGCATCCCTGTTTTTTATCTTCTTTGCCAATCAGTTGATATACATTGTTGCATACTATGAGGTTTACAGTTATCGGGAATATATTTGAATAAGAATCAAAATGTTGTTTCCACAAGCCCAAAAAGTATTGTACATTAAATGTAAATCATAGGGTTTATGCCAAGAATGGTTTGAAACTAAGTTTAAAGATGTGACTCCAGTTAAGGTACCTAAAAATCAACTATTCAAAGAATTTTCAACATTTAAGCAAATTGGATCAACAGAAAAAAACGCCTACAACACATACTCTATTTGAGCTCGCAAGAAAACCATGTTTGAGCCTTATTTTCAATAAATTATGAATGACACTAAACCTCATAGCTATCTATGCAACAATGCATAAACAGCAGATTGGCAATGGAGTAAAGAAAACAGTAATACCAACAAAATGAGCTGGTTTTGTCGTCGATTAGTGTCTCACTGTAGAACACCCTGAACAAGCAAAGGATCTAATGTGCCAAGAAGGTAAGGTTAAGACCAACCATGAACGAGATAACCACTGCATTGTTACTAATTAAGAACAGCTGGTTCTTAGCTAGAACTATTTATTAAAAGCTCAATGATCAAGGACAAACACACAGACCTTCTAGAAACTATCTTGTTTGTACTTCTTTGGATTTAGAATTAAAAACTTCACCTGTTAGTATGTTTTGTAAGAAATCTCTTCAATAGTTTCTTACTTTACTTAATTTTGGAAATATGTGTCTCTTCAATTTGACGACTTTAGCATATAATCCATGATACAAATTCTAGGGTTGGCAATTGTTGAAACTAGTGTTTAGGGTATACTGTTCTTTCTTAAATGTATTGTTTTAAAATATTTGTATTAGTCCTGGCTATTTATTTTTATTTGTGATCAAAACTTGACATGGTTTAGGTTTCTAGATGGAAATTGTGTGCTGGAAAAGCCGTAATGAGTTTAAATAAGTTCCTTCTCCTAATACCAAAATGGAAAATAATATTTACATACAATTTTGAAACACAAAAGTAAGGCTATTAATTAAAAAGAAAAATGACACACCAGTGAAGTTAATTAACTCATTGCACAAGCTGAAGAGAATAATGACGTAAGTTTCTTGACATTAAGTGCGTACTGCAGCCTAAAATTGATGAGTTATCTAACATAATGTATTAATTTTATTTGTTTTAAAACAACTTTTTTGCTTAAATCAGTCAACTTTGGTAACAATCATTTGTACTTCAAAGTTTTGACAAGAAAACAAGAGTGTGGAAAATTTCCGTAGAACTCTGAATCACTTGGACTTTTCACTCAGTAAATTACAATTTGTCTTGTCATGCAGATGCGCTGTGAATGTGTGTTTCTAATGTAAATGTCATGTAACTCGTACAGAGAGAGTGGGCCGGATATGGATATAGATAGGCTACATACACAAACACACATTTTGGTGAATGTACTTAGGTTAATGGGACAATATTTATCATACTACAAGACATTTATTTTTTCAATAGGTGCTGTTATTGCGGATATACTGTTTTGTAAAAGTTTTAATTTATTGAATTACGATACAAAAACAACATCTAATGTGTTTAATATTTAATATTCAATATTTACTTTTATTTATTTTTATTTAATATAACTTTTATTTTTATTTAATATTTATTTATTTTAATATTTACATTTCTTGTAGTGTAGATTTTGTTTAAAAACCTATGTTTAATACAGAGTTTTTAATCCATTTCAAGTATAATTATTTTAAATGTACACACTCCGCAAAGAAACTTGGAAGGAAAGTATAATGTAACAAAATAAATTAAACACCCAATATGTTTTCCTGTTTGTAGTGTAGATAACATCTATACAATTAGTTTGTATGTGTCATTATATTGTTGCCAAAAAAACATTACTATTACTACTGATTAGGTTGTTCAATTGAATTATTATTATTGTCACTCTATATCTGTTACGGTGACAATGTATGGTTACTGTCTCGTAAAGTATTTTTTTTAAACAAATCTCCTATTTTAAGAGTTGTATAATTTATCCGTATAGGAAATGCAGATCAAAATTCATTCACTCCGTGATATCATGTTCACTAGTTCAATCTTTGTCAAATTACTTGAGCTTTCTTATACTATTTAAAAATAAAACGTAAACATCACTATTTAATATTGATGACCGTATTATAACTATTCATATAGCTAATAATAAAATTACTACGTATTTTTGGCGTAAAGTCAAACCCGCTAAAGGTAAATATCCCCTCGTCTTGCAAGGTAAGAAGCAAGAACCAATTTTGTGGTAACATCATAACACAAGAGTGTGCGTGGTTTGTTTACAGACAAGATTCACTTTCTTCATTCGCATAACAGAAGCCCGTGAGACAGTTACCGAAGATGGTCTACAGATGGAAATGACGTCATCGACGCGTGACACGTGACAAACCGTGACGTATGACAATGACCAAGTGACGGTCTGTAGATCACGATGTAAACATTGATGGTTGTCGAGATTCACGTTCAATGTCTAGTAAGAATAGTTTACCAACAATACGTTTCAAAATGAGAGTTTAGCTCCGTGTTTAGACATTTAAATTAATAATACATGTGAATTCACGTAAGTTTTAAACTTATAAATCACCTGATGATCGTTCAATTTTTCAATAAAATTTATAAATGCTACTGCATTTAACAAATTAATATTGTTTTAAATTTAAATAGAAATCAGCTGTTTCATTGTTATTACGTTTCTATAGCTGATGTATTTTAGACTGACACTACCCATGAGAATTGTATTAAAAAAACCATGCATTTATTTATTGATTTAAGCTACATAAATCAGTGTAACTATATAGAGGAACTATGTAATCATGACTCAACGTAAAGCAAATACAGATTACAGACTATTGCTCATTAATTGATTTTACACGATTGTACGAGTAACTATTGAACAACATAGTTTGTTTCAACTCGTGTTGAAGAAAAACCATTTATATACGTCAAACCCAAACATCAGGTGTTTAATCTTCTTCTGATGAAACAGTCACACCAAAATGAAGTCACACCAAAATGATTGCCAAAAACGCCATCAGAGTGCCATAAAAGTGTGACCTCGGTTTTAAATCTTACAATGCAGATCTTAAAAATAATTTACCATATCGATAAGGTTGTTCATAAGGCAAACAAATCATGATCCTTGTTTTTTAAATAATTCATAAGTTCCAAAATCTTACTAATATTATAAATCTGAAAATTTGTGAGTTTGTGATTTTGTGAGTTTATCTGTTTGTGTGTTGTTCAATCACGCAATAACTACAGGACGGATTGGGCTGAAATTTGGAATGATAATAGCTAACATTCCCGATTTACATATAGACGTATTCTTATCTCAAAATTCCTTTCGGACTCCGCCCCAGTGGCTATGCAGTTCCCCATGTTAACCTTAAGAGTATTGATATTAAAAGGAATTAAAGAATTTAGTCAGCTGTTTCAACTTTACAAGTTGGTTCTATAATATGCAAAAGCATTAAACAGTTATAAGATTTCCCAACAGGGTGCAGCACTATTATTATTTTGTTTTTGCATATATGACAACAGCTAATTTGAACTAAGCAGCAACAAAAAGTTGTGATACTCAATGAGAACTGTCAAAGTAGGATTTGTTCATAGTTATGTTCATGTTTTTAATTTCATCAATAATTTGTTATATTGTGTGACTGTTTGATAATTATTTTTTTCTATTGATTATGTGTAGTGGTAGAACATTATGACTATGGTAGATGTGTTATACTATATCATACCGTCAATTTAAAGAAGGAAATCTTATCAAACTGTGTCCTCCCCCCATTGCAAACGCAAAGCTTGAGAGTATAACTACAATAATCATTTTATACTTATACGCCAACCCCGTACGAAGGACGGGTACTCTGCTAGTAACGATATATTTTCAAAAGGAGGCATAAAGGCTGTACTCTTTCTATTAAGATCTAAATTGACTTGTTCAACTTATTCAATTATGTTTCAATGCTGATACATAAACACAATTAACACAATTAACTCCCAGAAAACATACATTGCCTGGCTCATGTGAGAAAAGAGTTGAAACGATGGGAGAAAACAAAGAGTATTGTAAGTATTAACAAAAGAAAAACGGCGTAATCTAAAAAGTCTGACAATGAAACAAATGAAAATGAGACAAAGGCTTACCTTTGGAACGGAGGTTTGGATGATTGGCCTGGAGCTAGTGTAGACAGGGGAAGCTAGCTGGCTTTTATACCCCTGCTTTTTGCCAACCCCTGATGAAACTGATTACAACGGGGGTAAAAAGCCACATTCCTTGCTAACACAGTTCATCACAGAATCCAACCCTGGGGCAAAAACTGTGTCATTGGGCTGAGTAGGGGGGTCTTGCCAAAGTGATGTTTTATAGACGACTTATTGTGAAGGCTAAAAAAAATTGTACTTGTAAAAATTAAAATAAGCATCTTACCTTATTATTGACTTATAATAAATAAAAACTCTATTAAATTTCAAAACAAAAAAATATTGACATGAAAAGTATTTCATTCGCAATCTAACGTACCATAAGAAAGGGGTTTGTTTTAAATGGTGATCTCAACCATTGGTTTGTTTCGATGGTAATGGAGAAATAAATGATTTAAATATTTTCTTACCTTGCCTAGAGCTTCAATTAAAGCTTTCCTTGTGCAATATACATTGTTTGTCAAAGTTTGCTATCCAATAAATCTACTCAAAAGTCTAGATTTATTGATTGGTTTGATAACAATAACGTTGATAATAACAATGAAAATGTGTAGAGTGAAATGCAATAGTATATTTCGTACCTAGGGCCGAAAATGAGGTTTTGCTGGCTCGAACTTAAAACGATCGAGAGCTGGAAAACCATTTCGGTCCGTGGTACGAGTCGAAAATTCCCTTTGTCTTATTGTTTAGTAAGGCTGGCACTGGGATGTTTACAATACATTAAAACAACATCATTGTTGTTAGATAAATAATTATCGAAATGTGAAATAGTGCAAAGGAACTGCCTAAATTATTTATTTTAGTACAATATCAGCTTTCTTGTATAATCAAGTGGTGCTTTGCTTATTGTTAGCTACACACCGAAAATAAGAAGTTTAACACATCCAATCATGTGGATATGCGATAAGGCACAACCCCTTTGGATTCGCATATTTCTTAGCAAGCTTAATCTTGCGTTAAATTAACAGGAAGGAGAAGGTAAGATAAGTAAGTTATAAAATCAGCAAAATTAATCGTTAGGTATGAATTTATTATGCTGTGTAATAAGTAATGTAAGAAAATACTTTAGTACGAGATGTACAAATCCAAACTATAATATAAGTAAGTAACATTTGCCCACAATGATTTCAAAAACTGCCTCTACGATTTCCTCTAAAGAGTTAGGAATATCTTAGTTTTAGGCTAAAAACAATATCCTTGCTAGCCACTGTTTTTGGAAAATTCGTTTTACGTTAAAAACTTTAAATGAAATTTTAATATTTATAACATTGCTCTTATGTCTAGGTAGCTATGACAACTTTACGAAAATGTAAATATTGTAACATATGCTTATAACAAATTATCTACCAGTACAGTGGCAAATTACTAAATACAGTACAAAAGAAAAGGACATTCACATGAATACGTTATACCCCAGCAATGGCCAAATTAATACACTTTGGTTGTTTTATCAAGCCTTGGATAATTACGACTGTTCAAAACCGTAGAATATTTTACCGCAAACGATTATACAATAATACTGAACCATAGACGAAAAGAATTAACTAAGAGTATATTGAGGAAACCACAAAGACTTCAATTTTTGATGATTCGCCAGCGGAATGGGCGAGATGTTTAACGATCGTATACGGATTATAAAATATAAAAGATTTGGATCATAAAAAAATGCCCGAAAATAAACTTGTTTGTATTATTTTTTAAATTTAACTGTCAAAAACTTCCAAAACACATGCAGAGATTATTAGTAATAGATTCCATCCAGTGACGTCATTCTTTTTCATGCATACAGTTTCTGTTCTAATATTAGTGGACGATCCCATTGTTACGACGTTCCGCGATCCAGTCGCAACCAGAGAGCGCATAATATTCGCAACTCGCAACAATGCTGGTCAACAGCTGAGATGTTAAAGTATTATCACGAGTTTTATAGTGAACATTATTGTAGATATTGTCCGATTGTTTATGTGGAAAGGATTGTTGATTAAATTAAGAATAAAGAGTCTCTCTATGAAAAATTGGCTTTACAACTTAATTGACGTGGAAAAATTGAAAATGGAGATAATTAACACGTAACACGAAAAGATATATGTTCTTATAGGTTAACTAGAGTTCAAAATTAATTGTTTAATTTTAACATGATTTTTTTATTTAGACATATTTTACATGTGATTCAGTACAAAAACTAACCTTTCCTTTTTTTTATACACTTGTATAAAAAATATGGTCTAGACTCAAGAGCATGACATTTTTTGTCTCGCAAACCGTTAAATTCAGCCTTTGATACTACATACAGCAGAAAACCACATCTTAGAGTATTCGGAGTGTTTATTTACAGTTTTCACTAAGTGTTTTGCCGTTTTTTTGTTTACACTTTAACTTATTTCCAAGAGTATATGCGTCAGGGTAATTCACTCGTGTTGGATAAAAATAGCATTTTCTTAGGCTCAGCACAAAACTATACGATGCAATGGCAATAATTAATTAATCAATTAATTTGTGGAGGAATCCCAATGTCAAATATAGGTCAATAAGCTATGAAATATAAGATTAACAACATCAGTCTTATAGAAGAGCTCAGTTTAAAAAAATGACAATACTATAAAGATACTATTTTTAAAAACAAAATTTTTACTTTGACAATTGTTTATGGTGCCAGTAATGAAAGTTTTTTTATGCCTGCAATGGTTTTCAATTACTTAAGACGACAGGGCCGTGCACAAAATGTTGTGCAAATAGCACCAATACGTGAGCATGCAAAATGTTATGATATAAATGGTTTTATTACATATTTTATACTACACTTCATAATATAACTAGCTGTACCCGCGGGCTTTGCCCCGTTTAACTTCATATGTGAGCTCGTTCGCATGGCTCAATCACGTCCTGGTTGAAGTTCGTTCGCTACGCTCACTCACCTTTACGGTTGGAGCTCGTTCGCTGCGCTCACTTGCCTTCAGGTTAGCTCGTTCGCTACGCTACCTCGCCTCCGGGTTGAAGTTTGTTCGCAACGCTCACTCACCTTTTGGTTTCAAATTAGCTGCTGTCAAATATTAAAAAAAATAATAGTGCTGCACTCTGTTGGTAATCCTTGTAACTTTAATGCTATTGGACATCATAGAACAGAACCACCTTGTTTAATTAAAACAGCTGTTATGATTCATTAATTCCATCTTTGACTATTAATACAACAACTTCTGTATCCGATAGTCAATGATTCCATTTAAATATGAGTACTCATTAGGTTAATATGGGAAACTCCAGAGCCACTGGGGCGGAGCCCGAGAGTCCGATCAGAATAAAAACCACTTAGTTTTCCTATTTAATGCCTAAAGAATCAGTGTACCAAATTTCAGCCTCCTAGGTAATTGGGAAGTGGGAGAATTAGTGATGAGTGAGTGAGTGAGTCAGTCAGTCAGTCAGTCAGTGAGGGCTTTGCCTTTTATATACAGGGTGAGTTTTTTAAAGTGATCCAATAGCCAACTTTTTAATTACACGACTTAGCACCACACTTTTAAATTTGAAACTTGCTCAATTTTAAGTTTCACTCAAGAATACGATTTCAGATTTTTTCATTGTGGCCGCCATTTTCCAATATGGCTGCCAACTTTAAAATTTCTTATGGAACACCCTGTATTTTATTTTGTTTTTAGATTTTACTCTAAAAAATAAAACATTTTTGTATTTGAGATTTTTTCAATATCTCTAACGGTTAAGGAGCTACGAGGACTTAAAGTTTTCATACAAAGTTGCATGAATTCTAAAGCAATGTTAGTTTTAAGTGTTGTTACTGTTTAGTTGTGTCCTCGTAGATCCTTTAACCGTTAGAGATATTGAAAAAATCTCAAATACAAAAATGTTTTATTTTTTAGAGTAAAATCTAAAAACAAAATAAAATACAGGGTGTTCCATAAGAAATTTTAAAGTTGGCAGCCATATTGGAAAATGGCGGCCACAATGAAAAAATCTGAAATCGTATTCTTGAGTGAAACTTAAAATTGAGCAAGTTACAAATTTAAAGTGTGGTGCTAAGTCGTGTAATTAAAAAGTTAGCTATTGGATCACTTTAAAAAACTCACCCTGTATATAGATGGAAATTGTACTTATTACATGTATGTTTATTTTTATGTTTATTTTTTAACGTCTCCTACAAATTAAATACCACGAGCAACGCTCGGTCCCCTGGTACTACTAATTAAATGTTAACTAAATGAATATTATGCTGTTCGATAACACATATTTTCCTTGATGTTTAAGGTATTTTGTTCTGAAGTGATGTTTTCATAATGAATATGGTAAGAGTTCTTTCGATAAGGTTTGTTATGAAAACTTGAATGTGGTTGCATCAGTAGGTGCATGGCAACCAATATACAAGGTGAGTTTTAAATGAGTTCCCCCCTACTTTTTTCTAAATTTCTTAAGATATCAACTCCGGACCACGTCAGATCATTGTAGAGTAGTAAGTACTTCATTTTGACTGGGTATAAATTTTTGGCCGCCATCTTTGATCCGCCATATTGGATACAAAGTTTTTTTTTTCAAATGTAAAGGTAGGGTTGTGTTGTGACCCATCGTTTTAAACTAAATTTTTATGCTGAATACGATGCTGCAATTTGTTTTTTTAAAATCTTGACCCATTCTTAAGTTGTGAGAACTTTTTATAACATTATTTTTAGCCCATTTTAACATTGTGCATTTAGAAACTAAGAACATAATCGCAAAATAGTGCTAGATTAAGATAAGTATACACCACATAATATACATAAATCTTTTTCTAGCACTATTTTGCGATTATGTTCTTAGTTTCTAAATGCACAACGTTAAAATAGGCTAAAATAATGTTATAAAAAGTTCTCATAACTTTAGAATGGATCAAGATGTTTAAAAACGGATTGCAGCATCGTATTCAGCATAAAAATCTAGTTTAAAACGATAGGTCACAACCCTACCTTTACTTTTGAAAAAAAACTTTGTATCCAATATGGTGGATCCAAGATGGCGGCCAAAAATGTATACCCAGTCAAAATGAAGTACTTACTACTCTTTAATGATCTGAAGTGGTCCAGAGTTGGTATCTTAAGAAATGTAGAAAAAAGTAGGGGGGAACTCATTTAAAACTCACCCTGTATATGTATGTACTTAATAACATGAAAACAATCCCTACCATTAACCCCAAGGTGTAACACGTGTACTGTCGTTTTCAATAGTAGGTATACATACAATTTAGCCTTATGGCGAAAACTAAAAATGTTGATTACGACTAAAGGAAAGCGTTGACTTGACTGCTGAAAATTATAACTATTGATTACAAAATGTGGTTCTCTACTTATCTATAATATTAAAACGAAAGTGTGTTTTTTTATTTCACGATTCTGAATCAACCACTCGACGGATTTTCATGATTTTTGTGTTGAAAGAAAGATAATTTTGAGAACTAGGGAATGTCGAAGCCATAATTTTAGTTTAGGGTCCCAGTTTTTTAGAAATCGTGTTTTAATTTTTAAAAAGTCTAGCAGCCGACGCTAAGATTTTAAACTAGCTTTTGGCATAAAATAATTTGTTTAACATAACAGCTGTAAACATTCAGCTTTTGTGTCACAAATTCGGCATTTGGATAAAAATGTAAAGACATACTTAGGGTTGACTTATTTATACTATGTGTAATGCTAATCATTGATACGTTTAATTCTTCTGTAAGAGGATGACAGATTGATTAAATATACATAGTAGGATGTTCAAATTATTTTTAAAGCAATCTCTGTAATCTTCGATTTGTTTTAGAGCAATATAATTTGTTTTAACTAACAGCTGGTTAAATTATAAACTATGGAATAATGAGGTTATTTTATTTACTCTTATTTTGTCATTGATTATAGTAAATAAGTAAGATTAGTAGAGATAATTAGACCACAGTTTAAAATAGTTTACACCAAAATTAATTAAACCGCAGTACACATCGAGGCTTACACGAGTCTTAAATAAAAAAGGATAAATGCAAATTATTTTACTGCTCCACTTTTCAAGGAAAGATTAGAAAAATAACAATGTTTACATGTTTTAATTCTTCATGATAGCTTTTTGTTTACAATTATGTTTGTCTGCTTAAACATGGTTTGGATTAGGCCCGCAAATATTGATGTTACAAAAAGAAGATCAAGTATAATCAGGAATCACGATTTTAAATTACCTCCACAACCTTAGCCGGGTTTTATACAAAGATAAACAGATGGATGACATAGATTGAACACAACGTCAACATTGACCTAGGATACTGCAATTAGACAAACCATCCTTTTATGAAATCGTGAAATCGTTCAGTTGTGGTTACGTTTGGAGGTGCTTATATCAGCGCCCCCAAACTTGAAAATATCACTTTTATTTTAACTATGACTATATTGTAGTTTAAATTAACTAATATGGGAAAGTACGATGTACATTTATTTAATGAGGGTGGGTAATTATCAAGGATAGAACTGATAACGGTATGGATAATAAACATTGACAATTACGTCATTAGCTTTACTAGCGTGTTTACTTTTTATATTACTGCTACATGTGACCAGTTTTTATTCAAATGAATGTTATTTGAACCAAACAGCTGTTTCAAAACAAACTGTTATTGTTTTTACTTTTATTTGTTTACACTTATTATTTATTTAGCAATTAATGCAGTGAAATTTAGGATAGTTGTGACGATTAGTTTTGATGTTAGGACACCAAAGTTAAATTATGTGTACTGTGAATTTTATTGGATATTATCGTTTTATTTTAGGTCGTTTATATTCAGACCTACTGGATATTGTGTATAGTAGTTGTATTGTGATAATTGTGACAATAATTAATGAAGAGGCAGTTATGCTATGGAAGGTAGTATCGTTAACTAGGTCTATAGACTTCTCAATTGACTATTACCATAGGTAGATCAAACATACTCCCCTATTACTCTCTCTATTGTAGCACAGAAAACATACTACTATTCTGTGACTGTAGACTACTTATAATCAGAGTGCGTCTGTGCGAATTGGCTGCCTCACTTAAACACTTTTCACATCGTAAAAATTGCAGAATCGATGTTTTATTGTAAAATTATCGGATTTAAAATGCATATCGTATAGGCCGTATCAGGTATATATTATGATGGAATAAAAACATATTTGGTCACACAACATTTGTTTACAAGATGATTTTTCACATTAAAACTGCAAGAAACTTTGTCTTTATGTGTAAACTAGCTGATTCGAATTGTACACGGTTTTAACTGACTACTGAATTCCCGTACGTAGGACGGGCTAACACCTCGTATTTTATGATTACAATTTCATAACAAATATTGCCTTCTCACAACTCAAACGTAGAAACTATCCACCCAGGTAAAAAAAGGTTTAAAAACCTTCTGTTTCAACTGATCAACATTTTATTAAAACGATACCCTGTGTAAAACACAGTTAAAAAACGAAATATCATACCATTGTTACTGAGAGGGCTTAGGTAAAAAGTCTCGCGAACCTCCTGAAAGGGCAAACGATAAAAAGAGAAAATGGAAAGTGTCCGTTGACGATAACGCCGGCATTGTTCTACGTCCAATGTTATTGGCTGGCCATCAGAGCGGTTTAGGGGCAATCAAAAAGTAAATTAGGGCTGGGGATTTGAACGCTCGTGGATTTAGCTTTTGTTCGATTGGTCCACAGGAGGGAGTTTTACATTAATTCTCATCCTGGATTATACGCTATGTTAATTAATGTACTAGTGATTGCCTTTACCGATTGGGGTTGTTATTTAAATGTCATTGCTGTGGTGTATATCAAGTTATAAGGGATAGTTGGTGTGGTGGAAATTAGGTTCTGAATTGTTGTACGATGAATTGGTGTGCGTATGTGATTTAGGGTACTTAGAAACGGGGCGATTGAAATGTGTTAGTTGTTGTTAATTTAATAATTTTAAAATAGGCTAACATAATTTATTGAACTGTTTTAAAACTTGAAATCTAATTAGTTCGAACTCATATAGGCAGATTGATGTCAAATTCTGGTATTTTTGTCATTAGCTAGATGTTATATACTGGATGTGTCTAGATTTTATATACTGAGTTGCTACTATTGTTTACTAATATATAAAAATAATAATATGCATGACTGATTTTCTATTTATTTTAAGGTTCAAATATATTTTTTTAATTAAGTTACATACATTTATACACCACAAAGGGATGACTGAATTACAATTGTTGGAAACAATATTCCAAATGTTGTATTAAAGACAGTTGAACGTTAATTTGAAACGAAATTATATTTCTTATAGTACACGGCAGATGATTTTGTTATCTGTACCATAAATGACCTATTATCATCAAATAATTATCATAGACCATTTATATACCGTAGTTGTCTTAAAACTAGCTTTATTATGTGGTAATATAAATAGTGGTTTGAAATTCTCTACAAACTGTAGCATTTAGAATTATCTTCTGGTTTTCTGTTAGAACATTCTTATTGTTCTTGTTGTTCTGCTACTAGTATGAAAACTACGGTCTTTAATAATATAATGCCCGCTATAAAGTGTAGCTGTTAAACATAGTTTCCAAGGAGTGCTTGTCCACTCAGTCTTTGAACTATAAATTCATTTCTTACGTGAAGCAATGCAAGCCTTTTTATCAAAATAAATCTTTATTGGAAAACACTGTAAACATTAACCTATAATATAACTCAGAAACAACCAAAGAACGACTATGTTTACCAAACACGATTGAAATCGCGAATAATTAAAAAAATATATAGTGTTCAATAAACAAAAATAATAAATTAACAGAATTACTGCAAGATACAACATATTAAAATCATACTTTCTGCTAAACATCAAGAGAAAACTCATTACAATTTCGATGCAACCCTCCAAGTTCTCATCAGTTTTGACAATTTTATGAGAATGGCTGTCTCGGAGGCGCTATGGTAAATGAAATGTCTGTGGAATGTTATCATTATCATTCATCGCAATAAGGGGAGGAAGGGTTCGCCTTAATAACGCAGGGTGTGGCGGAATGAGGAAGACACCTGGGCAAGACTGGAATGCCATTAGACTGCAAAAACTGCAACTTCCCTTCCGTGGCTGGCCGCAGCTCGTGAACAGTAGGGGACCGAGACTACTGCCTTGGGGAACTCCGACACCGACGTACTAAAGGGGTATTAATTACGTGTATCGATTAAAATGTATTTCAAAAGTAAAATTAGACACTTTATTTTGGGTGTAATTGCAAATCAATTTTTAAGATTCTGAATAAAGGTTTATATACATAAATATTCAATTCATCTTTTATTCACAAATGATTTAATAAAATCTTATTGTGACAAATTATTTACTTTAACAACACAATTTCTATTAATCATGTTTACCTATACTATGGGTTTCATCAGAGAATTAAATTTTGTGCTTGAAATAAACTTATAATGGTTAATCGTACATCATAATTATTGTGATAATTATTTTTTTAGTCTTTATTTTAGGAAAATGAAATGGTTCACTGTTTTAGAGGAAAATATTAGTTTAAGCCCAGAGAGGATTTGGAATGAGTTACGTTTGTTTAATCCTTGTAATCCAAACGCGCCCCTTGACTCAGGCAAACAATTTCTTTTACTATGTGGCCCGATAATTTGTTAGTGAAAACTTACATCGGAGCATACTTTTTATGGTTGTTGGTACCATCAATCGTAATATATTCATACTTTTGACTGCTACATGAGAACTAGTTTTGTATATAAAAAAAAAATACGAATTTTTAAAGTTGTGTTGTAGTCTTATTAAATTAAAAAATTAAAGCCCAAGACTATTTATTTTCCAAAGTAAATTTCTATAGTAATGATATATTCCATGACATAAACACACAAAAATATATTTAAACTGAAGTGACATTGTCTAAAATTAAATAAAGATCATAACTCATGTTTTTATTATAAAATAACTTATTTAACTTATAATTTAACAGTCCATCGTCTGCTGGATTGCAAAATAAACAATCATCCTCTCTTAAACTCGATTTAAAAATGCATGCTTCTTCCTGCAGAGAGCTAGTTTCTAATTGAAGACGCCTTCAAAAAACGTAAAAATGGTTCAAATTATTAAGTGGTAGTTGCAACCAACCAAGAGGAAACTAATTGTAAAGTCAGTTGAATACTTTAATACTTGCTTATTAAATGGCGACCCTACAAAGTAGGTATTTTAAGACAAGTATGAATGGAGATGAGTGGCGCGATCTTGTAGTCTTTTTAGTGACTAAGGCCGACATTCCTTAGACACAGTTGTTAATTAATAGCCCATACAGCTAATGGCAACTAAGGGACCTACAGTTTATTGTACCGAGCCACGTTTTTGCCTTGGAATACACGAATTGGTCTAATTATCAGGATAGGACTGCGGATAGTCGTAGTACTCACTAGTGCGGACGTTAATCCACACCAGGGAGTATCACATCCACGGTGCATTCCTATAAATATCCACAATTCGTGACCTCCTGGTAGTTGGATTACTGGACGACGCTACCCGTCCCAGTCAATTAAATAAACGTGTAGGCTAAATAATTTGTAAAAGTGATAACAATAATAAAATGTCACCCCAAAATTCCAAGCAAACTCTTTAAAACTGTTCTGTTTATATCTGTGTAAATTTTATAAACCACAACTGCTTATCATTTACGGACTCCCTTTAAAAAAATAAGAACCATGAGGAAAATCCAATGATTTTCGCAATGAAAAAAAATTATCACTGAATTAAATAATTAATTTACAGGTGATTCTAAAATCACTGATGTTTAATAAGTGAAATTGGCAGTTATGTGTGGGCCACGGACGGACGCGCCGTCACACCTGTGCAGACGTACAATAGGGAAACCGAGAGCATTTCCATGTGAATGTCGCTGCGGGTATAACTACGTCGCCGGCGCCGTGCTGTTATCAGTAGAGTCCTCCATTATCAGTGCCATGTGGCGGTCCATCATAGTGCTGTCTGTGGTCGCCGGGCTGGCCGCCGGGTCTGCCATCCAGAGGGTGCCGAGGGAGAGGAAAGCTGGCTTCGGTAACTTTACACACATTTAGGAGATATTAACAAATATTTGGATCAAAGTTTGATTGGAAATTTTAGTGTTAGCTTACATAAGTAGTTTTTAATTAAGTTGTTTTTTCATGCAATTTTGACTGGAGAATCCTACCCTTAATTATAAAATATAAAATGTGAATGTTTCACCAACATTTACAGGAATAGATATTTAGTTGTAGTGAAGAGAATTGTCTTTTAATATTGACTATAGCTGTACTCTTTTATTCAAAAGTGTAACACCTTAATTTTTCTTAAAATCTGATTAATAAATGCACGAATGCTAGAACGAAATCGGGTTGCATCGTAAACATAAACAAATTACGTCACTGGCCCGAATCTTATACTAGTAACCAAACAGTTGAGTTGAAGTTGAACGTTTTTGACAGTTGCATTAATAATACATTACAAATATCTTCACTGGGCCAGTAATAAATCTCTAATACTCTCAGGAATAAGTAGTGTAATTAATCAAAACCATGTTACTGTACTTATTTTAAGAGATACGAAAGGCTTGGGAGGTATACATACACCTACTCACCATTAATACTTGCTCTGAACACATGATCATTTAAAACACTTTGCACACATTGTGTAATAAAAAAAAAAAACATTAATCAACCTGTCAAGGATAATACACAACATAAGATTACAAAATCGCATAAATAAAAATTCAAGTTATCCTGGTAATTTAAAATCTTCAATACAAAATATTAAAATAAAATATTGTCGATCCTTACAAAATGTAGAGTAATATCACAAAGAAAGGTTTTGTGCATTAACTCATAAGACTCAAGTAGTAATAAAATTAATGTGCACATTATCATAATGTGAATTTTTATTTTTTATTTTTGAAATTATTTATATACCTCCTACCTTAGGCTATGGAAATTATTCCTTGCAGCTTATCAATCAAACTTTAGACGCAGACAATATAATACTTTGGTTCCCATAGCCTGTGCTTTAGATTTTAAGGTTTAAAACAAAATTACTCTACATTTTATTGGAATACTTTTCAGATTACTCTACTTAGATTGGAGAAAGAATCCTCTAACTTTAGTTAATAATATAATTTAACCTGATTAAAAAAAATATTTTTTCTGGCCTCGCATACTTGATTTTTTTCTGGATCAGGAACTAAATCTTAATGTGGACTATAAGCCACAAAATTGGTGTTGTTTAATTAAACCCAAATACAATCTTTTTCCGAAAAAAAAATTAGTGCAGAGAAAATAACCTGCTCTAATATAAATAAAACAACGGTTAACAGTTAAAGTCAACGGTTTTAACTGTACAATTCTCCAGGTGTCAAAAAGATCCTATACACTATAATAGTACAGTATACTATAGTATTCTCAGCGTATGACCAAATCGTTTACTGACACCACATTTTGAGACAAAAACATTAAATAAACATACATTTATTTACCCAACAACTAATCTATTTAAAAGCGAGACACTCCCCAAACTCCAAATCCAAGTCAACTCAACATTTTATCGAACTGTATAAAAAGTAACGTTCCCGACACTGTACAGCAGAAACACAAACGTCTGTATAATACGACTATTATCAACACAAAAACTTTCAAACAAGCCTATTGAAAATCTTGGACATAATCTGGGTAGAGCCGAGTTTGCATTAACATTCAAAGTGTTATTGCCGGCTCTACAGAGTTTGCAAAGTTTGTTCGCGATGCAAATGGTGTATTTGAGCGTTTGCTTGAATTCCTCTTTTGAATGGACTCTAACTATCAATACGGAAAGTTTGCATTGGTTTTACAGCCTGAAAATGAATCCACACTTTCTGGAAAGTTGTGGTCAGCCATTGTTCGATTCTTTTGTATTAGGAGGTGTTTTATACGTTCCATTGTAAAATGTGTACCTGTTACTAGATTTGATAGCGGTTCATTGTTTTAGATGGCAACATTTAAAAGAGAGTTCAAATACTTTAGAGTTACTTTTTTAAGTTAAAAATTATAATAGAATTTTCCTATTAAAATCTTTTTACTAATTGAAGCAAACGAATAATTTAAGTACAAAGTACCTATTTCGGAGTGTCTCTTTTAAGCTGTACAACCTGACATAAAGAAATGTAAATTGATAATGTGATATCACATCTTGTTTAAATCAGTGGTTAGTTATATAAACAATCTTACGTAAACAAATGCATATTTTCTGATTGCCGTTTCTTCTTCTTTTACAGCTTCGTGTGTATTAATGGCCTAGTTAAATACAAGTTTTAAAAGGCCACTAAGCTAATTTCATATATCAAAAATAAATATGGAGAAATTAAAAACAAAGTTTTTAAGAAGTTGAAGGTAATGATTGGTCATTAGAATAATTTTAACAAAATAATTAAGGCTAACTTTTTAAGGTAAGTATCAAAATAAATATTTTACATAAAAATTATCTAAAAATATACGATACATAAATTTCACAGTTCCAATGAATTAATTTAAACTAAAAAATGCAATAAATCTTATCTCCTAATTGCTGGGAAACGGTAAACGTCCCGGTAAACTATTCCGAACTTTCTTTCTGAAGAGAAAGCTGTTAGGAAATATCGAAACAAACCCGAAATTAGAGGTCGGAACTAGCGGATTCGGCTCATTCATATGTAGAGAAGTTCGGTGTTTGGTGGGAACGCGGTGATGGGGCGGTAATGAATGTATTCAGGTGTATGCAGATTACAACTATGCACAAGTACTGAGGCTGGAGGAAATACAACGGTCAAATACAGAACTGCTTGCTGCCAGGAAGCTTGTATGTTAGCTGAGCATAACGGTGGTTTGAACATCTGATATCGTTAATTAATTTGTGTGATAATGCAAGAATATTCCCAATTACACATTATTTTACAGGGTAAAATATAAACATTACTAACTTACTTGTGTATTCAGAAAACGTGTTATATTTAAGTTTACTTTGGATAATGTTCTAAACGATGACATTCAGTAACAAAATCACGATTGAATCAGCTCTTGTTTGATTCATATCGGAAACCATTTATGTCGGGTGTACGGGTCTAATTTCAACAATGGATTGCAATGTTCGTAAACAAGTTTTAATTCAACCTTTCAATATGAATATTTTATAGATCTTTACACTCAATGCGTGTAGTAAGAATAATCAGACTATCAGTGTATTCCTGGCATATCCAAGCAATTTGAGGAGATTAAATCGACTTTCCATCAACACCTTTTACGATTAATTCATATCAAATCCTTCTGTTCTGCCAGTACCACAAAATTCACTCACTCAAAAAGAATTTGGAACATTATTTCAACTTATATTAAAACATTTTATAACGCTTCCCTAAAATTAAACATGAAAACCGTTAAGTTAAAAGATTAAACAAGGTATTTGAATAAATTTATTTTTCGTTCAATACTTAAAACATTAATTGTTTCCTTTACTTAGCTATCCCTAATTGGTTTCGGTAGTGAAAATGGCCTTTTGCTTAATGTAACCAATCTTACACAAAAGAAAGTCATTCGGAAAAGAAAATCTTATAAAGTAGACTTAAATGACCCAAGTCAGTGATTCAGTCTCCTTACACTTGTAAGAACGGAGCCAAGAAAGTTGCCGTAAATTAGGGATTAGGATCAAACGGGTCGGATTAGGTGAAACCCCGAGTCAGCGAATGTGAGAGGGTGACTTACTTGGGGATGTCAGGTATACAGTACTGGGGGGAATTAAATTGTTTAAATTAGGTAGTTGACCTGAAGAAGTTAATTGTAATGTGCTTGGAAGTTGCGAGAGCGTAAGACTTTGATAAAATGTAAATTATCACAGACTGTGTAGTAGTTAATGACATGCATTAAAATGAATACGATATTATACATGTGCATAAGTTTAAAAATCTCACAAAAAATTATTCACTTAAAATGTATTTTACAACTTTGTTGACTTGTGCTTGATTATTTAAAAATAAAGAAAAAAAGGTGATCTTTAATGGTTGTGGTCATGGTTTCTTCAAATAACGAAATGTCCATTGCAAGTTATCTGAGGAGTTTTTTTCACTTTAATGTAGGGAAAAACAAACTCGTATTTTATGAGTAAAATGTCGAAGTGGATTTCTTACTTACAAAGATCACCTCTGTTTTCTATCGGGACCTACTAAAAGCTTAACGATAAAAAAACAGTTAAGTTCAATTTTGAAACATAATATGTTAATGAGTTTTCTAAGGATTGAACCAGCTACATAACCACTCAGATATCCAACTTTACTAGTGATATAATCATTAATAATTGTGTGCCTCCATTCCATTATGGTATTCAACTCAAGGCACAACGCATATGACATCCGTTGTTACAGTTGTCTTCAAGTCATGTAATGCACAACTACTTTTGAACTATTCAATGAGCATTTCCACTGTCCAAAACATTCCTATTGTGATCGTGAAAGCTTTAACCGTGTTCCTATCTTGTGTGTTCATACGATTACATCAACTATCAACATTTGCGACTCCTTGAACTTTTTTCTAGCCTTACAGTCAACATCTTTTAAGCACTATTTGGTATTTCACTGTGCCATTGGCTTTTGTTGGATTAAGTTGATCAGTTTGAAAATCTGGGATCAATCACTTTAAAACGTACAACTTAAATGTACGTCCAATCTTATGTTCAAGGTATAAGTATTTAACCAACCTCGTAATTAAAACCCTTCAGTCCCTTGGTATCATGTTATATGGGATAGAAAGTTCAAGAGCTGGTGTATTATGTCATTATACTTTAAATAATGTAAACTATGTACAGTTCTTCAACATTTCAATGAGCTAAAAAATAATTTTTTTAAGAAAGTGTGTATTTTCCACAAATAAACTTATTATTTAGAAAAGCAAAACTGTCAAAGACAAATTAATAGATAGTGTACAACAAATTTTAAAGCGATTATGGACTCGTACAGCTAAACTTCTGAATACTATCGAAATCTACTATCAAAGTGAACAGATCTCTCTGTATTTAAAACTACTCTAAGCCTTTCGCCAATTCTGACTTCTGGTTCTAATCCTCTTGCATTCCAGGAGCCGGCCTCGCCACCATCGTCGGCACCCTCGCCATCCTGAAGGTGAAGGCGTTCATAGTCACCCTCATAGTGTTCGCTATCGCCGCGTTCCTCTCCAGGTTCGTGGGTCTAGGAGGATGTCTAGGAGGAGGCGAGTATGGCTGTGGAGCCTCTGCTCTCCTGTCTCCCACGGCCCACTCCAACAACTACGGGTACAACTACGACACCTACACTGGCTCCAACACCGGCTACAACTACTACAACCACAAGAGATCCGCCAAGTCCATCCAAGGGTGAGTGGAGATGAAATGTAGCAGTGAGAGCGTAAGACTTTTCAATCTTGAGAGGGATTTAATTGAATATACCTCCTAGGAATAAGTTTTTATAGAGAACAAGAAGCTTTCATTTCTCTTACTAGACAGTTTTTATAATGCCTATGTAAATATTCCTTGTAAATACCATACCAATAAGTACCCTAGTGGTAAGTCCTTAAAAGACAGAATTCATAGACTTACTCAGTGATGCATTTACACCAGGCAAGCCACTGGCATTGCTATCGAAAACCTGACCTAATTGTATTAAATTGTATTGTTGTCTGAAAACAAAAGAAAATTGTTAAGAGTACACAATTATCAATTACACATTCTTAACCTGGTCAAATATAAAATTAAAACAGAGGTTCAACCAATGAAATACTAAACAGTTATAGTGAACAATTATCTTGAAATAACCAACAATTACAAAAGCATAAATTATTTGCTGTCTTGGAATTGTTTTAACATTGTTTAAATTTGTAAACTATTTAGTGGTCTTAGGATTTTAATATGTATGTATGTGAGATATTGTAAGATGTTTAACATCAAAACATACATCTTAAAGTGACTCATCACTTCTTCTAGTGATCATGGTATATTTTTTACAGTTGGGACATCCTAGACATGAGTATGGAAGTTTTGGGGCTTGAGTCTGACGATTGCAAGAAGAAATTCGTGTGTCTGGCAGACAACGAAGCGATAGAGAACCCGTTACTCAACATCCTTATGAGGGCTTTCGGGTAAGCTTAGAAATTTAACAATTAATTATCTATCAGCGAATAATTATATCTGTGCAAATCAGTTTAATATATTTTAACAACATCTGTAATGTTATTCTTTTGCCTACGATTATGCACTGAAGAAAAACATTTTACAATCAATATGGTGGCATTCTTTCGAATAATTATTGAACAGTATAAAAGAAGAAATTATTGTTCCACTATCTAAAAAAATATACTTTTCATTATTGATATTTTATTCGTTTCTATAAAAGTTAAATATCCAGATATTAACGTACACAACCTCTAATAAAATTACTTGTTTTGTTTCCATTTCGTTATTATTTTATTGAGATGGGTTAAGTAAGTCATAAATATCAAAGAATCTATCACAATACAGTATTATATGCCGGATACAAAGGTCTGACATTTGTATGAATTTGTAGTTTCAGGTTGGATGTTGACATATTTTTGCAATTGCATTTTGACTATGGTTTTAGCAATATTGAAAGAACTTTGGTCTAAGGTGTGCGTTTTTGAATACAACATAAAGCTAACCCGAGATCACTCTAACTCTAAACTCAAATCTCCAGAGACGTGGTATAATTCTTAAGTATGCAAAGAATTATAGATTTTAGGTATACTTTGCTTAGAAAATAATTAAAATGCGCGACAATTTAATCATTGCATTGGGACTACAGTATTTGTATAGCAATTTAGTTTTACACAAATCGGAGAAAGAATGATTCTCCTAATCTTGACCGTGTAACAATTTATTAGTAATACTTGTCAGTAAAAACAAGTCAATTTTAATTTAATCGCATGCGCGTTTAGGTTAGTATTACGCACCAAGCCACTGACCCGACACTGCACCACTGGTCACTTGTTGGATTGTTGCTTTGTTTTGAAAGTTTTCTCTCCGATGCAGGTCTAGTCTGACCAAGTACCGAGACCTGGATGACGTAAGCGGCTCCAAATCAGCCCAAAACTGCGACAAGCTCTACCCGAAATGCGCCCGGCCCCTGCGTCGGACCTCCCCTGAAGAGGAACCATCTGATAAACTACCCTACGACGACAAGCCCACTGATAAGCTGCCCTACACTGACGTCACGTCTACTGATAAGGTGGCTTATCACGATAAGAGAAAGATCGGAATCCACCGGTGAAACACGTGAACTGTTTGTAATTTATTTTGTTACGTTTATTTATTTTGTTGCTTTAAGAATAAAGATTTTGTAATTGAAATGAGTGTTTTCCTCTTTTGATATATAATTGGTGAATAGGGATGTGTAAACATTTTAGATTAAAAATATTGCCAAATAGTTTGGGTAACCAAGTAGCTAAAACGCATGTATTAAAATTTAAAGTTTTTAGTTAGATTCTGTGTGAAATCCTTTAATTATGCTAAGCAGCCGAGGGTTAACTAATATGGGTTTGGACATTTCCTTTACGAAAAGAGTAAAAATGCTAGTGTCATTAAAACACACAAAATAAAAAATAATGAGAAAAGTATATTCAAAAGGTATTTCATGCTTTTGCAATAAAATAATACAGTTAACGCATTACCGAGGTTTTTTAAAACTTGAAGTAACCTAGGCTTAGAAAATGAAGTGAGTGTAATTTAAATGTATTTTAAATGCAATTTAAATCCGTTCTTAAATACAATATCTCACTTCTCTAAAGCACGTATAAAGTTTTTATTTTACTGGAATTTATTTCACCTATAAGTCTTAAAGCCTCTCACAACAAGAGGCTCCTAAATACAAACCAACAATGTCTGCCAAGATGTAAAAGGTCCAGCTGATTTTTCCCGCCCTTTCCGTGTTACAACTGGTCTTGGAGAAACTATCTTACAGCCACGCCTTTTTATGTGGGACAGCCTGTTTTAAAGGAATCTTACTGTAATTCCAATTTTATTTTCTAGTCACACCGTCTTATTGTCCTGCAACTGTGTTTATGGATTCGCAATGAATTTAAAACCGAATTCACAGTTTTGAACCATCTGCATTCAAAAGTGAAAACACAAGATTTTAAAATATGCAAGTAGTTTACCTATATTAAAGTCCACATGTCATAAACGAATTATTGTGACGAACCTTTACTTAATTTGAGGATCTTTAATTTGTATAGGTTAACAGGAGTTTTGGCTGGATTATGTACTCTGGTTCACGAGTTTAAATTATAAATCTACTATGTGAATTGATTTAGAACGGTTGCTGTAAGGAAAAAAAAGCAATTGCTTGCATTGTATACATTGTGGCACAATGCTAGATAGTTATTTACTGAAAGTTTAATCCAAAACTAAAGGGAGTCATTTATATCATTAATGGCTCTTATCGTAGGGTAATGAATTCAGTTTTGAGAGAGAAACACAGAGACTTTTGACTGTTGGAAATAAAGTAATATTTTTTTAGTCATTGATCTGTAATCTTCATTATTTTTAGTATCCAATATTTAGTCAAAGATTATAAACTTTCATATAGTTTTTAATCGTAAAATGAAATTAAATTGAAATAAAATTAGAAGACAGTTACTAGAATCTGTGATATGTTATAAAGCTTTAAATGAAAGAATTTGTTACCTTAGGTTAAGAGGAAAATTTAATAGTTTATCTGTGATTAGTTACTATGCGCCAACAGAAGAAAGTAATGATGAGGATAAAGACAATTTTTATACACAATTAGAAGAATTAGTTACCGATATTTCAGATTATGATACGCTTATAATGTTAGGAGATGCAAATGCCAAAATAGGTAGAGAAGATATATGGAAAAGTGTAGCTGGAAAAGAAAGCTTACATGAAGAAAGTAATGAAAATGGTGTGAGGTTACTAAGTTTTGCTTGCTCCACAGACTTATTCATAGCAAGTACCAAATTTCCTAGAAAAAATATATACAAACAAACCTGGGTATCACCTGATGGACACACAGTAAACCAAATAGACCATGTCCTAGTAGATAAAAGACATCTGAGCTCAGTTACCCAGGTAAGAAGCCTAAGGGGAGCAGAATGTGGCACTGATCACTATTTAGTCTTAATAAAAGTAAAACAAAGATTAAAAATAGAAAAGAGAAAAAAGAATAAAGCTGAAGAAAGAATATTGTTTGAACCAAACAAGATAAAGGAATACCAAATCGAACTGAAGAATAGGTTTTCGGTATTAGCACAAGACACCGGAGAGGATGTAGAAAGAGTATGGGAAACCATTAAGAAAGGGGTCAAAGAATCAGCTGAAACAGTCTTTGAAAAAAGTAAGATTATTAAAAAACCATGGTTTAACGAAGAATGCCAAAAACTTGTTCAAGAAAGAAGACAAGCGAAAAAGGAAACACTCGCAGATAACACGGCGGAGTCAAAGGCAAGATACCAACTCCTAAATAGAGAAGTAAACAAAACACTAAGAAGAGAAAAAAGAAAGTATGTAAACAACACTCTATTACGAGCAGAACAGGACTGCAACCAAAATAACTCTAAAGACTTCTACAGAAGAATTAGGTTTTTCCAAAAAGGTTTTAAACCAAATGTAATAGGCGTGAAAAATCGAAATGGAATAGTAACATGTGAGCCAACTGAAGTTTTAAAAACTTGGAAAGAGTACTTTTGTGAACTATTGAACTGCAATGAGGATGAAGCAAGGAATATTGAAGATGAAGTTTTGGCAGAGGAGGAAGAAGATCAAGGAATCGAAGAAATTCCTTGTGCTGAGCCCACAATGCAAGAAATAAAGGACGTTTTAAAAACATTCAAAAATGGCAAAGCTCCTGGTGAAGATGCGATCCCAATAGAATTAATGAAAAATGGAACCGAAGAACTTTTCATCCATCTACACAAACTGATTCTACAAGTATGGAAAAGCGAGAAAATGCCAAAAGAGTGGACTGAAGCAGTAATAGTCCCACTGCACAAAAAAGGGGACAAACTAGAATGCAAAAATTATAGAGGTATATCCCTTATAAATACAACATACAAAATACTATCTAAACTTATCTTAAACAGACTCAAATGCCATGTAGAAGAAATAGTAGGAGACCACCAAGCAGGTTTTATGAAAGGGAGATCAACAACAGACCAAATATTTATTCTAAAACAAATAACCTCAAAGTATTGGGAATACAACAAAGATATATATGTAATGTTTGTAGATTTTAGCAAAGCTTACGACTCAATAAACAGACATAAACTGTGGAAGATGATGAAAAAGTATGGATTACCTAATAAAATAATTCAGTTGGCAAAAATGTGTTTAAATGAATCCAAAGGGAAAGTAAAAATAGGGAAAGAATATACAGATACATTTAATATAAATACCGGAGTGAGACAAGGTGATGGTCTATCGCCATTATTATTCAATATAGCACTAGAAGAAGCTCTCAAGAAAACAAGAAATAGTGAAGGAGGGGCAAGACTTACTGATAAAATAAACCTTCTAGCATTCGCAGATGATGTAGCCATTGTAGCTGAAAACAAAAATAATCTCAAAGTGCTAACAGAAGTACTAATTAAAGAAGCAAGAAAAGTGGGTTTACAAATAAATGAAAACAAAACCAACTACATGAAAATAAGTAGGCAAGATGACGAGGAAGACCACTTAGAAGTATTAAACTATAGGTTCCAGAAAACTAGTATCTTTAAGTATTTGGGAGTGATGATCACAAACAATAATAGAGAAGAAATAGAAATTCAGAGCAGACTCACAGCAGCAGAAAGATCATACTGGAGTTTAATAAAATTATTCAAAAGCGCCTTATTACTTTTGAAAACAAAATTTTGAGAAGAATTTTTGGACCAGTAAAAGAAGGAAATGCATGGAGGATAAGGAAAAATAGAGAGTTAAAAGAATTATATGGTGAACCAGATATTGTGGGAATAGTTAAAAGTAGGAGATTGAGATGGATGGGCCATATTAACCGTAGAAGTGAGAGAGAGATGGTGAAGATGGTACTCAGAGGTATACCAGAAGGAAGGAGACCATTAGGTAGACCAAGAATGCGATGGGTTGATGAGGTGACGAAGGACTTGAGAGGAATGGGAGCAGACTTGGAGCTGGCAGAGGATAGAAGAGCTTGGAGGCACATGGTTGGCGAGGCCAAAAACCACCTAGGTTTCCAATGGCCACAGGAGTAAGTAAGTAAGTAAAATGAAATTAGATGAACGTGTGAATAATAGGTGACCTTTTTATGGCTATAATACGAGTATAAGGTTTTCATACGTATAACATACATATTTTATAAAATCATATATAATGGTTAATCTCAAGCAAACGTTTTTGGTGAGTAATCCTCAGGAATATATGCAGCCTCAAATTGTCCAAATAACAATGAATAATTATATTGGCAACACGAACCAGTGTTTCAAGAAGTTGTTACTTGTTCTTAAAGTCACAGCCACAAGTGCAAGATGATTGTAACAATAATGACACTGCAGACAAAATCATTGTTGTACCTTGCTGTATTGCAGTCATCGTTAGCTGCATTGTACCTTCGTTACAACGTCACAATCCAGTGTCATTAGGGACAAAAATACACGAGTTGTGTACTACTGTAAAACAGTGAGGGGTTATGTTGACAATAGGAGCTCCAACTTAGTAACAGTGGAGGATCAAAAGTACAGTACAAGAAGGTTTTGTATGTCAAACCAATTTGACAGGTTTTCATTGTATAGGTTGTTCATTGTTGTAGGTTTTGTGTTTTTTGTTCAAGTAGTTCTGTAAAGATGTGATATCTGCAGAATATTTAAAAGAGGGTTAAAGAGGAAACAAGAGGAGCTTGTACGGTTGGTATAAACTCTAAAGGTTAGAGAGCAGAACATATGTTCTGTACTCCATACTTTATCCATCTATTCTATGGTTCTATATGGTAATATGCCTGATGATAAAGACGATACCCGAAGTACAAGTTCAGAACCAAACTTTAGTTGTAGGACTATCAAATAACAACCCCTGCTAAGACTGTCTCTTAATTGGAGTATACAACTTTACGAAAAGCCATGTGATCTTTTAAATTATTACCTGTAATCATGAATAATGCAGTAATATAAAAAGAACATGACGGTAGAAACATATTTCGGTACTTTCCTGTTAAAGGACACATTCATTATAATTGATGATTTTTTTCTCGATATATCGATATTAACAAATTGAAACATCAGGTGACAACTACGATAAATATTGTTCAGTATCAACCCCTGAGCTATAATTCTAACTGGAGGTAGGACTGAATGTCAAAGATGCGTGTCGCCAGCCGCCATGTTTACGTGAGGTGTGAGTTATAAGAAGCCATGTTATTGGATAAGAAAACTCACTGCTATACCAACCTAGTTATAGAAGCCATGTTATTGGATAAAGAAACTCACTGCTATACCAACCTAACAAAATCAGCGACACGCCTTTGACAGACTTCTGCCATGGCAGTGCTACCTCCAGTTATAATTTTAGCTCAGTGGTATCAACAAACAATAATGAAATGAAACTGTTCTAAAAAAGAACGTAACATAACTAACCAAACTTGCTACGTGTAACATTTAAAAATCCCGCGTGTTTAACTTGACTTTTCTGTTATCAAACGGAATTTTTAAATGGTACAGCGAGTTTAGTTTGTTATGTTAGGTTAGCTTAGAACAGTTTAATTTCTTAATAATAGGTTATTTTGGCCTAAACAAGATCAGTTGTTAATTTGTAATGAATCGGAAAAAAATATCGATATATCGAAAAAATCATCGATAATAATGAATGTACCCTTTAACAGGAAAGTACCCATATTTCATTGTTGGATTAAAGTTTTGAAAATGAGAGCTAAATACTAGTCAAAATTGTAATAATGATGGTTAATTTGATTACATGTATTACCATTTATTTCAGTCAGGATTGAATTTAACGATGGTGATCCAATTGAAATTGTTATGTTTGCCGAAATACAAATTACAAGTTCCATTGTCACACCATTGTAACACCAATTATTCATTTTTCTGCCTTTAATACTTTTAATTGAAATGGTGACCATACGAAGGTAGGTATTTTAACCCAAAAGAATGAATGGAGATAGACAACAGAAATTAATATTTAAGTAGTGGTAACTAAACTAATACTTTTGTTTAAAAAATGAAAAAAAATGAAGTCCCCTAAACAGTTCAGAATTGACACTTCATTACTGTACCCACAATAAAAATGATTAATCAATTGTATTGCAACTTGGGTAGTGTTCACAGAGGCGTCCACAAAATACTTCATTTCCTTGATAGGATTAAAGCTTGGACATTCGAGGCTCATGTTGATGGATAAATGCAAGGCTGAAAGAGGTCGCAATTCTTCTGACAACTCACCAAAGTTACGAACTCAATTAATGTCAGTCATTAGTTGCAGAGAACAAGATGACAAGAAGATGATGCGAATGAGTGTGTTGAAACGTCGACGGCGTCACAACTTGTCAAGGACGTTGAACATATCTCGGGACATCACAATAGACCTGACGAACTTTGCAGATGTGAGTGAAAATATAGACAAATCTTTTTACCTTAAAATGTAGACTTTTGAATACCAAATTATACATCTAATTTGTATGTACCATCTGTACCAATTTGAATAAGCCAATAATGGAGTGAAATTTGCGCAAAAGTTATATTTTCTCTCTCAATTTTAAATTATTCAATAGTTGATATGACATTAAAAACGATAAGTTAGTTTTTAATTCATTTAGCTTGGTTAAAAGCTCGGTTTTTATTCGAAATAAAAAAAATAAATAATGTATCAGCACTCTCTGATGGTAGTTCCAATTACGTTCAGTTTTATTCTAAAATTAGCCACAACCCTAATATGGAGAAAGGACGTTTACGTAAAGATAACATTAAGCGTTGAAGTATCCATAGTAAAAGCTCAAAGTAATATTACAATTGAAAAAATAATATACGACTTTGTAACAAGTTAGGATTCAATACGAAGTTTGACAGAACATTGATGGAGTGTTGCTGCAAACCACTGTCTAAACTAGGTCAAACCAGGATTTCATTTTCGCTCACACAATAGCAAAATGAAATGTCAATCCATTTACATCACACAGCTTTAACTTTGTTTTGTAACGTGGTGGGTTCACAGAAGAGAATAATCTGATTCTTTCTAGTGTATAAACCAGTTGTTTGTAAAACACTGTTTAATATGATATTACAACTATTTTAATGGAAAGCTTAACTGTAAAACATATAGTTTAACGTTTTTTGGTTTAATGAAACATGCTGTACATTAGAAGAACTTTGATAACTCAATTGAAATGCGAGTAAAGTAAATGCAAATCAAGCAATGCAATTGTAGCTTTTATTTTGATGCCATACTAGATTAGCCTAAGTCAAGTAACCTTTTATGGCTACTTCCGGATCCTAAATACATTATTCCCTATGCCTTACAAGGACTTCATTGAAGCAAAGATCACATTGCACTCATCCTAGGCCTAACTGTTTCAAAACTGATGTAATCCTAGTTAGCCCGAATGCAATGTGTGTAGCTACAGGATCGTAGACAGATAATGATTATGTTTTTTGCAGTCTTACTACTACGGCGACATCACTATAGGCACTCCGGGTCAGCCAGTGAAGATCAACTTCGATACAGGATCTTCAGACTTCTGGGTCGGTTCAGCCTACCTCTGTACCTCATACCCTGAATACTGTAACAAGTGTGAGTATCTACCATGGGTGCTTCCAGAAAGTTGTAACGGGGAGTGACCGAAAGTTTGTGGGTCCGGGAAAAAGCCATCTCAGTTGATTTTTGAAAATTAAATTACCAAAAACAATGTTTGAATATGTTTTCAAGATGATGCACAGTAAAAAAATAACGTGGTTAATTTTTTCATAAAATATGACTGCATCATGCAACAGCTATTGCCTATTATCTTTCCTGTTCCTCTTTTGTGTTGTTTGGTACCTCTAGATTTGGTTGCTAACCACCGCGATTGAGTTCACTGTTAACTTTAGATTAAGCCGCATTGAAAACTCACAGCGAGTAGCTACATCATAGCCGCGTGAGTAGAATAGTTATAGCTGTTGAGTGTTGAGTAGAGGTAGAGTACTGCTTTGGTTGTAAGCCAATTTATCCTCAGTAATATGGAAGTGTCCATGAACATGTCTATTAAATGGCGTTCAGGGTCACTTCCATATTGCTAAGGGTATAATAATAAACTTTTGGATGAGATGGTGTTAGTGTTTGTGTACCGCTAGTCTGTGTGTAGTTAAAATTTGATTCCTCAACTATCTACTTCACTCTTAATCACTCAGATCAGATACAATGTTTATAGTTATCAGGTGGACATTCCGTGTACGACCACGATCAGAGCTACAGCTACCAAGAGGACGGCAGACTCTGGCGTATTGGTTACGAGGACGGCTCCTTCTACAAGGGGTTCATATCTAAGGAAGATTTTGAGGTGAGATTCCGGGATAGCTCATCTTGATTCCTGATAAAATTATTAGCTTTCAAAACACTCGAAGCTGAAATAGAGTTCACGTGAAACCTGCAATTGCTAACAGGAAAGCTAGAAGTTCTAATTAAACTAATTTTTACTTATTTGCCAAAAATATGCTCTTCAGCCAAATAAAAGTTGGAAAAAATATGACGTAATATCATCATAATCATCACTGTAACTTCACCACTGAGGTTCACTAGCTCTCCACAACAGTGTCTTTAACCCCCACAATCACTATCATATGTTTGTAGATAGCAGGCGCTGACGTGGAGGATCAGCTGTTTGCAGAGGTGATCACCATCAACCACGCAGACAGTACCTGCCAGGAACAGTATGACGGTATCCTGGGCTTAGGCTACCCTGACTACGGCTCTACTAATATACTCCGGAGAAACCTCCCACTGCTCAACATGGTGTGTCAGGGAGTCGTTGACGAGCCCATCTTTGCCTTCTACCTTACCCAGTAAGCATCAATGCTTTTGGTAGAAGATTCTAACAATTGATCTCAAATAGATATTTTAAAATTTACGATTTGATGAGATAGAAAGTAAAGATATCAATATTGACTTTTGAATTCTCAATAGTCAATGATATTATTGAATAGCTGAGTGGTTATATTTATACCTGGTAGACGGTTTCCAATTCAACCCTGAGGAAAGTCAGTAGCTTATTGATGATTTGTAACTAAATCCAGCTGTCCTCAATAATTGGGAATTGGTAATTGGATAATCAATGATTCTGTCAAATACTGTATAATAGATCGTCATAGTCGTGATGTTACAAAAGACAAGTATTTCAATTATACACTCATAATTAGGTTGTGATACACCCATTTATGTTTTAAAAACATTTCTTGGTACAGCGTGTACTTAGACCTCAATTCCAGTCAAATATAGAGTCCCAAAATCTTGATAAAATGTGCTTCGTTGTCCATTAATGTAAGTTATTCCCGAGTGTTTATTTGTAAATTTAATGTTACATGGACGACCCACCACTCGGCCGTACCTGGTGCCCGGAACCCGAACTTCCTCTCTTCTCATGGTTACCAGAACTTCCAGAGTTTCCTTCCTGGTTACCCACAATCCCGAACTTGTGGGGTTGGTGGTGCGACTCCAAGGAGGATGAACGCTCAGCACAGCTCGTGATCGGGGGCTTCGACCCTGACCACTACACTGGGGACCTTGTCTACTCTCCGGTAGTCTCCAGCAAGGCATGGCTCATAGCCGTCCAAAGGTAGGACAGTTCTGGAATAAAAGTAGATTAAACATCAACATAGTAAAGTACGATAAGTAAAGTGAAGTCCTGCAACGAAAGAAACTTTATAAAGTTAAAAAGTATACAAAATATACCTAAAGTAAATTTCAGACATAAAAGTAATCAAATACCCCCGCCGCAGCAAACCTGCAGACTAAGCGAATTTCAACTTGTCTGATTACAGTTTTACTAAAATATTTCCATGAATAAGACATATTATTCCCTATTTAAATAACATTAGATTTAACAAGTGCTTAGGTTTGCTGCTACGGGGAAGGTAAAAAGTGTTTTTTGACCACACATCAATAGTATAGGATGAAATAAATAAATTCGCCAAATTTTATCAATATATACCCATAAACAAGTAAACTACAACAATTTTCATTTTCCCCATAAGAATAACATGGGAATTTTTAATAACACTATTATTGGATTTTCTCCGTGACCGTTAGGCATACAACAGCGCTTCAATATACTAAATTATTTCTTTTTTTAAGCTCTACAAAACGTTTTAGAAAGAAATCGCAAAGTTTTTTGTTTTTAGGTTAAAAAATGGGAAAACCCCATTTTTACCCCATAAAACCCCCCATAATCCCCCGTTCCCATGGTCCGATTATGCTGGATCGCGAACTCGTTCGAATAAACCTCACGTTTGTACCAAATTTCATCAAAATCGGATCATTTTTGCTCGAGTTATCGCGCTAACGGACACACATATATATATTTATATAAATATATATATATACATATATATAAATACTGTATATATATATATAAATATATATATATATGAATTTGAACGGATGGTGTTTTTGGCCTCTAGGGACCTCAAAATGAAAAATTAGATCGGTCTCGGGTCCAGGTCTTACCATGAGTACTACGGTAATAGCTTATTCCCTATATGGGAAATTCGCTAAAAAGACACTGAACAGATGAAGACACTAGTAAACCTTCGCAAGTGGTTGTTAAAACGAAACTACAATATGTCTTTGACATTAATTCCTATTGACTCCTTTTGCAGCATAAGGAACATTAGTGAATCAGATGGCAGCTTTCCTTTTTTACCTTCCAAGGTTTTGCATTTCTCCCCAACTCACGTCCTTGATTACTGAAACCTTTTTTTTTGTTTTCCCACTTTCCTACTTTCAGCGGGAATCCACTTATATGAATATTTCGTATTGCTGACTTAAATGCAAGGGAATTATGTTTTCATGTGCTGAGCTAAACACAAAACTGCATTATTATTGAACTACTGATTGTTCTAATTTAAAAGTAAGTATGGTTTTTGTGTATGTTGCAGGGTGTTTGTCAAGGATCAAGAGATCAAAGGACACATGATGGCTTTAGTTGATTCTGGAACGACTCTCCTGTATCTTCCAAAGCAAATGTTCAACATGTTTTCCAGCATAGGGATGCTCGGATCACAAGACTACTACGTAAAGTTACAATGTTTTGTGAAGTCCATCGTCCTGCTTTACTAGTGCGTGTAATACATCTAAGCTTGTTTACTATCTTAATATTTAACATATAGCAAAAGTAATCTTACATGAGTATGTCTTATATTTAACACATTCAATGCCAGCTCTCACAAAGCCTCTCATACAAAGGAGTGTGGTGGCTGGTAGGCAAGTGCTAAACATGGTTGATAGCTAACGGTTGATATTATAATTGCTTTAGAACTAACCTGTTTTAAATTTAACTGGGTCGGCTGGAATTCACTAAATCACTTATTATATCAATCCTACTAATTTCAGTTGTTTACACTAATTAATGCTGCGTTAAATATTTTTGGCGTTAACCTAGAAGAGATGCCAATAAACATAGAAACTGCCCAGAGGAAATAATCCTTTGCATGCTTAATTAATTCGGCAAATTCATTTTGTGCATTATTAATGGAGTGGTGGAAATTTTTGAAAAATTTCAATAATTAAAATACAAATTAATTCAATAGTTCAATAATTAAATGAAATGTTTATTTCTATTTCAAATTATAATTCTGAAAAGCCTAATTTATATTTACCACAAAGAAAAATTAAAAACTGGAAGCTAAAATATTAACCTAATTCACAAAGGTTAGGTAGAAAATAGTTAATTATTATATTCATCAGACATAATGATTACATGTCAAAAACAGTACTAGGTGGTCGGATGTGGAGTTTTAAAACACTCTCTTGTGCAATGAAGGTTTGCTTCGTCCGTAAATTGCTTAAATTTTAATTTCAAGGATTTGGTAGGAACCTTTCTTGGAGATGACGGATGAGTTTTGTAGAATTAGTCAACCCGTCTACTTCCCTCTTCTCTCCCATTTGATGACATTTGATAGATTTACATGATTTTTATTTCGCTTTAAATACGTCATCAGCGCGATAATTTAGAATCCGGTTTTGTTTTAAATATAGGCCCTACTCGTTTTGTATATAGTACGACTCATTAATAGGAGTAAATCTCAATATATCATATCAATCTAAACAATCTTAGTTTAAAGTAATACATTTTTTACCAATAGTTGTGGCAATTTGTCCCGTTGCATAACTGAAAATAGGCATGAATTTAACTAATAACAATTAACCTACCAATAAAGTATTAAAGTATTAACATAAGCTGCTTAACTTTAGCTAGAAATGAATAACTTTTTCCAAAAAATCTATATATGTTTAAAAAGGAAATAATGTAAACAAAAATACTATGTACATGATAGTTTACAAACTTAATTAGATTGTTTATAACACACAGTGTGTTAAATAAAATAATTCATTAGTTTGATTATTTAGATAAGTTTTAAAATATTTATCTAGACAAATAAATTTACATGTAACACAAAAAAATTTCAGTGTTAAGAAATTAAAGTTCTAGATTATGTTAACCAATTTGAAATGTATACCTATTAGTTAGCAATTATTATAAAAATATATTAGCCTATATTTGCTATGCATATTATAATCACAGCTATTTAGAAGATTATTTATTTCCAGTTTGACTGTGCCAAACTTCACATGCTACCAACATTGACTCTCGTCATAAGTGAAGTTAAAATGACCCTGGAACCTTCTGAATATGTGTTTAAGGTAAAACAAACTTCTGTTCATGAACGAATATTTGTAATAATCCTAACTAATTCTCTGTGAATGCGATAGTACTCTGCTTGCCCAGAATGTATATATGAATTGAATTTGTTAATATACAGTATAAGGTTAAATACTAAACATCAACCATATATTGGCAATATGTATAACATGTAGATACATAGAGGAACAAACAGCGTTTACTTTTAGCTCTAAAAACACTGAAGAAGACTCATTGACTCGTGGGGTGTGATTACCGCCTCAAGGTTGCAGAAGAGATTCATTCTTATAGACATTAAGCCTCTAATCTTCTTTAGTTGGATCAAATCTTTTAAAACCCCTTTTGGTATAAAAGGTTCATGCCACAGATGTTAATGCCTTACAAATCAAACTATTGTCACAAATGGGCGTTCGTTAGGTGATACTATCACGAGAGTGACCTTAAGTTTTCCGCAGTAATTAAGGTGAAGAATCAGAGCTATGTTTATTTGAAGTTTGATGAATTGCCTATTTTTTTATTGTGGCTGAATTCGGGGTTTACATGTTTTTAATTAGGGTGATTGATGAAAGAGATATGACCCATAGGAAAAGAAAAAAAATTTGTGATGAAATCTTTACCTTGATTGAGAAAGAGGTATCTATTGAAACAAAGTAAGTTCTTAATTCCAATGATTGTCTCCAGGTTCGACCAGGTGTCTGTGACGTGGGGATTAAGCCGTCTGATAGCGACAGTATGTTCATCCTTGGCGATGTTTGGATGCGCAAGTACTACACAGTGTTCGACATGGGCAACCATCGTGTGGGCTTTGCCAGAGCCGTCTAGGAGTTACCCATACCCAAGTCAGCGACAAAAGAGAAGAACTGTCAATTCTCACAGTAGAGCCTTCTACCATTGACTATAACATACTAGGAGGCTTGGCGTAACAACTAGAACCGTTCTGAAGGAATGAGTCATACAACTGACATTCTTTTTAGATAATATTGTCAGCCTACAGAGAGATTGGGATGAAAAAGTAGTTGAAAACCCCGCAATGAAAGTGGACTGTTGTGATAAAGAAGAGGTGTAAACTAATTGATTAAACTTAAAAAAAAACACAGTGTTTCTTTTTCTTGTCAAGTCGTTGAAATAGTTTTATTTTATGGGTAACATTTGTTGTATAAGACATGACTGTAGCTCGAAACAATAATTATAAAATTATCCTAACTCAGGCTAGGTGTAGATAGTTGAGATTGACGGAATTGACCACGGGGACTTCTGCTCGTGCTCTACCACAAGATTTGCTCGCTGCCTAAAATACAAATGCAAAACACTACGATCTGTAACAAGTCTTATGATTTCTTGATCGACCAACATTATGTATTGATATTTTTTTGTTATCCAAACAAAGGAATAATACATTTGTCAAACTGTGAAAACTGAAGTAATTTGGGTAAGAAGGTTGTAGTCGAATAAACATTTCGTTAAGTCGCTTATCTGGCGAAAGTTGAGAGAGAAAATTTGGATTTAAGTGCTGTAAAGCGACACGTCCTTTTATCATTTTTAATTCTGATCTCCCTCTCTGTGTATAAGTTGGTAGCTGAGTGGTTATAGTGTTTAGCTGGTGCTTTTTTACCAAAAAAAGCTAGTTCACTTTACTATATTCTTTCTTGTCCAAAAGGTGCTAAGAGGAGATCAAACAGAGAGTGTGAAAGCCGTCCATACCCACATGTTTTGTGGATATGCCGGGAATCGAACCCGTACCCCCGCAAGTCCGAGACTATAACCACTGGGCCAGCAACACAATTGTTTGATGTTTCGATATTAAACTCAGCTATATACATGATCGTTGGGCTTTCAGTAAATAGTGCTAGTAGTACTGATATTAGTACAAAGCTACACGCGAATAAGGCATCGCACTCCATTTTATACCCATCTTTACTCGTGTTCATGTAAAAATACGCAGCAGCGTCCCTATCCCGATGTACAATATGGTATAAAAGGATGTTTTAACTACCCTAACAAACATAACGGATTATTGACAGTACTAGGACACTATTGTATGCATCTGAGTATCTCATTAGACCGTTATTATATCAAATTACACATATGAAAACAAATATATAATTTCACTCATTGTATAATTGTGATATCAATCCACACAATTAATTATCCTCAACGTGTTTTAGAAGCATCTAAAAATAAATGCGTAGTTATAGCTATAGGGTTAATAAACAGTTTATTAGAAGACAAAAATATATCTGCACTCAAGTTTTCAAAAAGACAGATCTTAGTTGTTTAGCATCGATGAATATGCATGTCAATGATTGTCAAAGCAATGATCCAATGGCAGCCAAAGATACAGAGGCTATTGGACACCAATAACAGAAGCTCGGATGTATAATGGTTGGTATTAATGTCCCGATATTGAAGTCTAGATATGCAGATTTGTTAATGATACCCTTTCATGTGGAATGTCTTGCTTAAAGGTGGTATTATTGCTCTGTAGTATCTCCTTGTAGATATTGGGAGTAATGATGGATTACAATCCTTTGCAAAAATAATTTAAACTGGACGATTTGATTAAAATACTGACTTATCGATTTGGTTAAAATACTGACTTATACGTTATAGTATTTTGCAAAAGATTCAAAGGCGTTCTCGTATTACCAATCAACTACATATTAAGTTAATAAGAGTATATTATGGACAGTTTTGTTTTATGTGTTATTTTTCATAATAGTTTTCTTTTAATTTTGCAACTGCCTTTTTGTGTAACGGAATTAATCAGTGCTCTTGGAATTTAAGGAAAAAAAGTTCCGAACGTATAATTCTCTTTTATAGTCGTATTGCTTTGTTCATATCACTACAGTTATTTCTACAATTGTATCTAGTCAAATTTAAATTTAAGCTGTACAGTATTTTAGTAATTTGAACAAAAACGCTGTTGCGTTGGCTAATATCTGACGCATATAGATTTCTTCAAACGACCTCAACATTTTAGGCCCTAGTGATGAAATAATCAACTACTGTACTACAAGATACTGGAGGAATGACAAACTTTATCAATATGCTTAAACATTTGTCCTCTTGTCAATGTAACACAACTAAAAACGACTAAAACAAATAATACATGAAATTAGTGGCATTGTCATTTAGGCAAATAAACAGGAGCTTAGTGTACCTAATATTCCAAACAGTTATTTTTATGAGAAATATCTATCTATATACTTATTTAATACGCAAGCAGTTTTTTTGTGACAATTACTCCTCCGAAACTACTGAAACGATTGACATGTTTTTGGTGTCGTTGGAAAGAGCGTAACGTGAAGTTGTGCAGGAAACTTTTTTATTTAAATAATTAGAGAGTGAGGCCCTGGGGCCCTTTAAAGTTTCGTATTTCATTTCTCCATAAGATTTACATGGGAAACAAACATTGTTATGAAATTCCAGCTGTTGTCAGAAATTAAAAGTGAGAAGAAGAACATATGTTAATAACAGTCAATAAGCTAATTTAACAGTTTGCTACAAACATTAACTGACTTGGTTTAAATGAAATATTTACTATTTGAATTAGGGTTGGCGTAAATATTACAATGGAAAAAACGAGAGTGACTGGATAATTTGATATACTTAAAAGAAAACTAAATTAACACTGTGCTGCATTTCTTAGTAATCATTGAAAGAGCCGATTTGCTAACTATGGAAACATAGGAAAGTCAAAGAACACCACCAAGGAGAAGAAATAGAAACGTTTGTCTACAATTTATAATCGTTATTATGGACAACCTAATGCAGCTATGAGTAAGACTATTTGTAGAAAACGCTAAAAAACAGGATCAGCATTTGAAGAATGATAAGATATTTACAAGAAATGTTGATTATATCGGTATGTTATGTACATCTTAAGTATTTCCATAATATTTGAGTCGAACCTTTTTAAAGTCATCAAAAATTATTACTGTTATTCGTTTTAAAATACTTAACGCCTGTAATACTTAGCAATTGCTCGAATTCGAGCAATAAGTACACTAGTATAAAGTTAATTGATTAATAAACTGTGTTATAAAAACTAAGTTGTTTGTTGTTATTCACAAAGATTAACTAAGATTATATCTCTGTCTCATTTTCAACAGCTATTTATTAATGGTGTTCATTAAGCTGTTTAAACGAGATCATTCTGTCAAAAGAGCTTAATTTATTATCTGAGATGACGTCATTTTTGTGGAGAGGAAAGCTGAACGAACCTTGACGCTATTTACATGGAATACAAAATTAAGGTTTTCAAGTGTTATATTGTTTAGAGGGATATTATAGATATGTAAACCTATAATAATAAGAAATGACATTTTAAAAGTGGCTAAAACGTTTAACATAAAAAAAATTATCACCAAGACTATTAAAAAGAAAACTCCAAGTTATTTAAAATATAGAAATAAATATATTTTCCCTCGTCCTTAATAACAACTTAACTACAAAATCGATTAATGTGGAATAAGTTATGGTTCTATTTCAAACATACCACAGAACCTAAAGTAAAACATGTACTGTGCATAAAATAATATAAAACATCAACGACATAACCAAAATTATTTAAAATAAACATAAAGGAAACAATATTCAACCATCGGTAAGAAAAATTAGTTGTTATTGCAAACATCAAACGGATTGGTGATTGTTTGAAACTCACCACTGAATATTCACGTCAATGATTGTCAAAGCAATGACTGTCCAATGTTAGACAAAGGTACAGAGGCTATCGGATACCAATTACAATGACTCCAATACCGTTAGTTAGTATTAATGTGCCGATATTGAAGCCTAGATATGCAGATTTGTTAATGATACCCTCTCACGGGGGTGTCCCAAATAGAGGCTATCATTCTGCATTATCTTTTGTTATGTTTTAAAGCTAAGATATTGTTCCAAGATATTGTGTTGAAAGGGTTTAACAACTTCTTACAGTATACTGTACTTTTAAAATATGAGAAATTCGATTCTTTGGTATATATTACAATATAATTTATGTACGAAATATAAATTATGTATAAATTATATTTAATTTGTTTGTTCGGCTGTTCAACCAAAGATGTCAATAAAATATTTATCTATAAGTATAAAAGAGGATGTTTGTATATATATATATATATATATATATATATATATATATATATATTTGTTTGGCAGTGATAAACTCAGACACCGCTGAACCGATTGCCACGAAACTTGGTACATACGTATAGAATTTCATGGAATAGGTTTATACACCATCAATTTCGTGATCCTTCCAATCGGCTCCGCCCCAGTGGCTCTGGAGTTTCCCATGTTAACCTTATGAGAAATGGAATTAATGAATCTTAACAGCTGTTTCAATTAAACAAGTTGGTTCTGTTCTATGATGTTCAATAGCATTAAAGTTACAAGGATTACCAACAGGGTGCAGCACTATTATTTCTTTTACATTTATGACAACAGCTAATTTGCAACCAAAAGGTGAGTGAGCGTAGCGAACGAACTTCAACCTGGAGGCGAGTTAGCGTAGTGAACGAGTTAACCTGAAGGCAAGTGAGCGTAGCGAACGAGCTAACCTGAAGGCAAGTGAGCGCAGCGAACGAGCTCCAACCTAAAGGTGAGTGAGCGTAGCAAACGAACTTCAACCAGGACGTGATTGAGCCATGCGAACGAGATAATCTTGAAAATTAAGAAGTTAAACGGGGCAAAGCAAGCGGATTACAGCTAGTTTTATTAAAAATGATTCATTTTGCCGTATGAATGCTATATAAATTAACAGTATCAAAATTATGATAATTATTATTTTACTAGAAAATCTTCTTAGACACTAATTATTTCTCGAAATGGATCATATTCCTACACACATACAAAATAACGATACTTATTTTATAAGAACAGGCTTTTAAAATTGAGTATATTGTGATTTTACATGATTGAACTTGAAGCTTGCAACATTTATATAATATATTTCAATTCATAAGATCCACAGATTTCAAGCGTTATTCTAAGATATTCGATCGAAAACAAAAAAAATCTATGTATACGAAATTCAAATTACGATTGCCAAATAATATTCTCTAATAACATAACGAAAAGCTGAAGTATCATTAGATATTTATTAGAGTTAAGTATTAGATATTACAGTAAAATAACCTTGCAATAAAAATATTTTCATCACTTTGGTACGGTTTAGTTGCTGGTCAACAAGCTGTGCCATGATAGTAAAACCTTAATGTCGTAATCAGAAGATGTTAGAAATAGTTCACAACTATGAACTAGAACTAGTTCAATAATGCTCTCATACCAACTTACTCTGATAACCGAACAATTCTCAACTTCTGAGAACGCACAAAGACTGCCAACTTAGTTTTATTTTTATTAACATTACTCAAAGTTTAATAGCGAAACATCAACTTTAGACACTGGCTAATGTGTAAAAGAAGCAAAAACATAGTGTGTGCCATGACAAGCAAATAAAGTTAATACAAAACTTTTCGAATGTATTACAGAATTACCAACAAATTATATTCTATGTAGATTGAAAACTAATCAAACTTTGGTTTTAATAGACACCTAAGCTTCAGAAATGACAACGTGTTGAAAAACTACACGATATATAGCTTTTAAATGCACTACTTGCAGTAAACAATTTATATTCACCATATAGCAAACAAAAAAACCTTTATTTTGATTGGGTGGATAAGAAAGCATAAACTTGACTGTAAACTCGCCTATCAGAGAAAAGTAGATAGGGCCATTCTTCAGTTAAGGGCTGTAAAACGATATTGCCTTTAATACTTTGTTTTCCTAACGTGGTTATCTCTTTCTGTAACGTTAAATTCAGATTGTAAATTCATACTTGATCTAATCCGAGTCAACACAGTTTTATGTGAAGACCAATACGATTGCTGAATTGAATTCTCTAGGGTTTCAGTGAGATTAGGGCTTGTCTACAAACACGTTGTTAGGTACCTCTAGCTTGCCTTGTTTGTCTTCTGTATTCAACCCTGAGGGAATACAATTGTTCTGTGACTAATCAGCTTTGCATCTTGTCGTGGTAATACACAATACTCAATACACAATACACAATACACGAAACAGAATAAGATCCTAAACTATAGATGTTCTAGTCAACTATGAAACGTTAGGAAGATTTAAATGAAAATAAACACTTGGGTAAGCATTTGGAACTAAGAGGTTGTAAGCGATGTAAATTAACAAACTTTCTGTTTCTTTCTTACACTTAACTTTACAGAAGGATTTCAGGTTCACCTAACTGCAAATGTATTTTTTAGGGTTGACCTTGGACGAGAGACTTAGTTTTTGCAGCCATGTCAAACACATTTAAAGTAAACTCAGTTCTAGAATTTTTGTTTTACGCAATCTCAGGAACAATGAAAATCTAGATGTGTTGCTAACCGCTTATTTTGGGCTCATTTATCTAGCATATGCTGTTGCAATTTGGGGATTTCACAACACAAATATATTTTTATAGTTCAAAAGATGGCTGTGAGGACTATGTTATCTTTGCATGCATAAGCGTTAGTCCTGCAGAGAGTACTTTTTCAATTCAAAAATCTTGACTTTTTCCTCCATCTACATTCTAGAATCTTTGATCTTTTTGAAAAAAAAAACTTTTCTGATTTTGACTTCTTCACTAAAAGTCAATACACATTGTGCAATTCATTTAACTTGCCAATTCGTAAACACAAAACATCTTAAAATACCACCACCACAGCAAACCTGCAGACTAAGCGAATTTCCATTTACCTGGCTGGACTTCTACTAAAATATTCCCTGAAAATTGTTAGATTTATTTCCTATTTAAATAACATTAATTTTGAGTACCTATGTTTGCTGCTGCAAGGAAGGTATTGAGGTGTGTTTTGAAATGTTGATAGCTTAGTATAAAATAAACAAAAATGCTAAATTTGATTAAAATATATCGATGAACAAGCAAACTACAATTTTCTTTAAGAATAACATGGAAATTTTAAATTAAATTTTTCACCACACTACTACTATTCACAATCATAATAATTAAAACTGATATTCAACGCAACTTTAAGGCTATGTGAAAAAGACATTTCAGGAATCAGCAAAAATAATAATAAACAGTTGCTAGGGAGCGGTGAAAATAAAACAATTCTATTTCAACGCTATGGATACTATTTGTGTAATTAATATGCAAGCGGACAGCTGATTTTGCGGCCCCGGGATGTAAAAACCTGCTCGGTCCCCAAATTACGATGACAGCTCACATGGCCAGCAAAACGTAACTTTCCACCAATTAACGTATGTAATACAGCCAAAAACATCATAGTGTGGTAAAAAAAAAAACTTTTCACCACACTATGATGTTTTTGGCTGTATTACATACGTTAATTGGTGGCTGAAAGTTACGTTTTGCTGGCCATGTCAGCTGTCATCGTAATTTGGGGACCGAGCAGGTTTTTACAGGCCGGGGCCGCAAAATCAGCTGTCGCTCTTACTTACTGAAAACATGAATGCATTTTAAATACACAATCAAAATTCATAGCATTGCAATAGAGTAATTGTGTTATTGTCACTGTTTACTAGCAACTATTTATTTTTATTTTTGCTGATTCCTCAAATTATTTTTTCACATAACCTTAAAGTTGTAGTTGTGTTGACTATCAGTGTGCATTATTATAGTAGTGAATAGTGGTAATAGGGAATAGTGTGGTGAAAAATAGCGTTCGAACCACGGACCGAAATGGTTTTGCAGCTCTCGATTGATTACGTTCTCGACTTCGTCTCGAACTTAAAAAGTGTCTCAAGCCGGCAAAACCTCATTTTCGGCCCTAGGTACGAAATATACTATTTTATTATCTCGGTAACCGTTAGGCGTACAACAACACTTCGATATACAAAATTATTTATTTTCGTCGGAAATCACACAACTGTTTGTATCCAAATCGACTAAGGTTTGTCTATTGACATATACTAGTACTAGTTGCTTTACGCATCCACACAAAAGTTGTCCATTGGCGTAAGACCACATGTTCACAGAGGCCAGGGCCAGGGATCGTAGCTAGTACTAGCTACTATCCCCGGCCCTGGGCCACGCCAATTAATTTCGCGAAATCATGCGATAACGGAACGTGTTTTGCAATAAGTATATTTTTTCTGTATGCACGGTATGCATTTTTCGATCTTTATTACGGACCGCGTGTTCTGTGCTGCGTTTTCAACCAGGCCGCTTAACGGGTGACCTGCCACTCTTTTTTCATATGACCTCTTAGGGTGGGCATTAATTGTGCCAACTGACCTGAGTCAGGTAATCGGGTATTCCTGAATTGCGCGCCAACTATAACTACTGCAGGCCAATATAATCGATACGTTCATTAACTGTGCCAAGTGGCAGCCCTCTTTAACTGTATAATTGAGTAGGTTGGGTTAGTTTAGGCTAGGTTAGGTTAGGTTAGGATATATTAGGATGACACGTAAACAATGACATTCCTTCTGCCGGTTACTCATCCCTACCTGGCTTGGACTTGGTGGTAACGAAGGAAAGTTTTTTGCAACCCTTTGAGGGCTTGGCGCAATTCAAGAACTCTTTAGCGCAATTAACGCACGACCACCTCTTTTCCTGTTGCCATGTTCACGCTCACAAAAGACGCCATTTCTCTTTCCACAGAGGCTTGAATTTCAATTAGTTTACAAAGTTGTATTCAGTTTGAAGATGATAGTAAGGATTTTTACAAAAATATTTTTGTTGTAAGCTATTATACAATGGATTCTGCAACAACGTCCATAAAATCGATGGGCGTAGCTCCAATTGCAGTGCACGACGGTGAATTGATTCATTGGGGTCCTGCTCAACAGTGCGTTCGACAGTAGAAATGGTTTCCTCATTATCCATTGCTTGACGTCTCTGCGGAAGTGACTTATGAAATAGAGTACATGTAAGAAGAAAACGGACCATCGATCATAAACGGACCATCGATAATAATGAATGTTCCCTTTAACAGGAAAGTACCTAACAGGTTTTAACTTACTTTACATAAGTTAAAAGAGGACACTCAGTAATCAGTGTTTAAATTTTACATAAATAAGTAAAATCAAAATATCATATATAATTTCCTTATTGTGTTCCCCCATTTTTCTTGGACTTCTCGTCACCGTCCTCTTCATCATTCAGAGCTGTAGCTCCTTTTATCTCTTTTCTCTTCTTTTCATTCTCCCCTTCATGGAAGAGGAGGTATGCGAACCAGGCCATGGCCAGTCCACTAAGCGTGGTCACGGTCAAGAACAACCTCGTAGCGTTGGCCCACGGAGGGAACGCGGAGGACTTGAGATCGAGGTAGAGGGAACTGACCAAGGCGGCCGCGACCGTAGGGAACCCTAATGCAGTAGGAAGTGAAAGCCCCAAGATGGCGACGTAAGTAGGAGCCATGATCAACTTCAACGTATCAAAATCTGGCTTGGGAATGGGGCTGTTAGAGACCGCAAGACCCCATTTTATGCCGCTGAGGACGGCCACGCTGGAGGCGGCGAGATTGAGCTGGTAGAAGGTGACGGTGTCAGAGTAACCTCCAATGATCTCCAGTAGTGGGAGGACAACCTGGGTTGCCCCAATTCCAAAGGCTAACCAGAACGCGGGCGGAGGCGCGTCCTTCAAGTGGTCCAAGTCAACGGAGTTCAACATGTTGATCATGTTGCACGCCAATTCACTGGGACTGGGGACTTTTGCCTTTTCCTCTTTCTGGTCAGATGCCCAACGTATGCTCAAGAAAGGTGTAATGTAAGGGACGTTATTTATCATATTATTGTAAGTTGGCGTAAGCAAGGGTTTGCTGTGGAAGGCTACGGGTAGAGTCGTTCTTGGCCGCTCGAAGACAGCAGAAGATGCGGCGTGCGCAGAGAGTGCATACTCTAGGTGTGGTATTTTAGCAAGGACTTTTCTTGTGGATTGAGAGAGTATTGCTCGCAGCATCTTTATTCCACCCTGAAACAAAAATTGCAAATAAAATATTTATGGAGATACATGTAATATTGCTGTTAATTTTAACTACTGCAGTATTAAATGTTTTGGGTAGATCATTATAGAATTATGTAGCGATTGGTGCATTATTGATACATGGGTACATGGGTATTGGTTCATTTTAGAATTATATAGCTTCATTACTTGACATATTTACTCAGTAACTATTGAATCCTTATCACGCTACCAGTTCTTACCCGCTACATGTACAGTAAACAGAATGCCAAAGGAACGATGCAACAATTCAAATCATTACGGAGTACTGTAGTTCTATGTACAGAGTTAAATTTATGCCAATAGTCAATGGCTGTATCAATCGTTCAATTGAACTCTAGGGTAACTTAATAATTTTGGTACATGATTAGATATGAACCTAATAATAACTAAACTTTTAAAAACTTACCGGAACCACGTTGTAAGGTGAACATAAACGATAAATAACCAAATATCAAAAGGTTTTGAATGAAAAGCGTGAAAAGTGTATCTGAAGTGAAAATTACAAACAAAAAATTTACCGTTGGCAAAATAATTTGTAGTTTTGTGTTTACAATGTAACAGCTGTTTGATATAAAGTTAAAGCCTTGTTAGATTTGAGCTTTTCAAAGACATACAAATAATAGCAAGGCCACTGAAATCGTATGATTAACTTGTTACTCACCGTAGCCCATACTATACAAAATATCCCCGCCCCACAGCAAACCTGCAGACTAAGAGAATTTCCATTTGCCTGAACTAATTTCAAATTAAATCTATTTAAATAGAATTAGGTTTAACGAGTACCTAGGTTTGCTGCTTCAGAAAGGCTAATAAAGTGTTTTTTTTGTAAAATATTAGTAGCTTAGTTTAAAATAAATAAATTTGCCAAGTTTAAACAAAATATATCCATAATCAAGTAATCTGAAACAGTTTACAATATTCTCCATAAGAATCACATGGGAATTTTAAATTAGCATTTTTTGGAATTTTCTCCGAAACAAATAACCGTACAAAAACACTTTGGTATACTAAATTATTTGGTTTTAAGCTCTTTAAAATGGCTTAAAGAGAAATTGGTAAATTTTGTGTTTTGTGGGTCAAAAATAAGACGAACCTATTTTTACTCCATAAAAACCCCCGTAAAACCCTGTTCCCATGGTCCAATCATGCTGGTTCGCGAACTCATTCAATTTTATCCTGCCTTAAACCTTGAAACCAAATTTCATCAAAATCGGACACTAATTACTCAAGTTGTTCACGGACGTATACATAAATATTTTTTTATGTCATTTATATATATTTGAACGGAGGGTGTTTTTGGCCTCTCGGGACTTAAAAACGAAAAAGTAAATTGGCCCCGGGTCCAGGTATTACCATGAGTACTACGGTAGTAGCTTATTCCCTACATAGGAAATTCGTTAAAAAGAAAAACACACATTGTGCGTTCGCATAAAGGTGTTTAACTCACTTACCTTAAGTTGGAACAAACTTTTCAAAATTCAAAAAACGGTTAAAATATAAATCGCTAAATATATTCTGTTACAGCGTCCAATAATTCCTGAAAATTTTTGAAAGCTCTAATGTGTAATTAATGTAAATATTAGAATTAGCAATTGCTGTATAGTATAGTATTTTTGTACTGTTGTGACCTGGCTAATGCGAACTGTACTATTGTTACTTTGGCCCAATAAAATAATGTTTTTAGCGAATTTCCCTATAGGGAAGTAGCTATTACCGTAGGTGGCACGGTAAGACCTAGACCCAGGACCGATTTACTTTTTCATTTTGATGTCCCCAGAGGCCAAAAACACTATTCGTTCAAATTTTTATATATGTATATATATATATAGACATATATATATATACGTCCGTGAACGCGATAACTTGAGTAATTTTTGTCCGATTTTGATGAAATTTGGTTTAAAGGTGTAAAGCGGGATAAACTTGAATGAGTTCGCGCACCAGCACGATCGGACCATGGGAACGGGGCTTTACGGGGGGTTTTATGGGGTAAAAATTGGGTTTTCTCACTTTTGACCCTCAAAACACAAAATTTCCCAATTTCTCTTGAGACCTTTTTAAAGAGCTTAAAAAAACAAATAATTTAGTATATAAAAGTATTTTTGTTAGATAATTAGTAACGGAGAAAATTAAAAAAATTGTAAATTTAAAATTCCCATGTTATTCTTATGGAGAATATTGTCAAATGTTGTAATTTGCTTGTTTATGAATATATTTTGATAAAACTTGGCAAATTTATTTATTTTGTACTAAGCTATCAATATTTTACTCAAAAACACACTTTATTAGTTTCCTTGTAGCAGCAAACCTAGGTACTCGTTAAACCTAATGTTATTCAAATATATTTAACTGAAAATCAATTCAGACAAATGGGAATTCGCTTAGTTGGCAGGTTTGCTGCGGCGGGGGTATTTTGATTTTAGGTTGACAGTAATTTTCATTAAAAAAATAGTAACTATTGTTGGTAATAAAAAACAAATATATTGTTGAAACATAACAAATATTGTCGTAGGTAATATAATAATCTGTACTATGTCTCTACTCTCTATGATTTGATTGAAATCTGACATGTAACGAATTTATTTTGCAAAAATTAAGTACAGCTTTGCAGGTCAATGATAGAGAATGCCTCGTCGTCATCTGAATGTTAGAAATAGTTTGCAACTATGAACTAAAAGTTATAGTTATAATTATTTTACAGTTCAATAAGTTGCGACGTCATACCAACATACTGTAGTTTAATGTTAAAACCAAAAAATCTAAATTTTTGTTATCACCAAAAATTAGAACAACTTAATTGAATTTATATCAAAATCCCACAAGTCTAAAAACTGACATGGAAAACGTATGTTAAAAATTTGTAAAATGAAACACTTTTTTAATTACTGATTTGCAAATACCTTGTTTTAAATACAGGCATCTAACCTTAATAAATCACAAAGTAAGAAAAAACTACTCAATTTATTTTTAATGTTCACTATTTGCAATAAACAATGTACAATTACCATCTCAGTCGATAATAATAGTAAAAAAAAATAATAGTGCTTCAGCCTATGTAAAACATTTCTTTTATGAAATGAAAAAAAAAATAGCTGTTGTCTTAGTTATTGTAGCCTTTTTTAAGGTGAATACCAACATCAGAATTAAACACAAATAATAGGTTAGTAAAGTATAGAATATAAGTTAAATGAATAGATTAAAACAATTTAATTTGACCTGTGTTCTAGAAACTAATAAGAAAAAAAAACATATTGTTTGCATTGATTTAGCATTGTAAAACAACAATACAACATTTCAACTATTAAAAATATTAAAATGTAAACACTATTTAAAATGTTTGAAGATTTTATCAGAAGGAAAAAAAGAATAAACTCAGAAAATTTGCTTATCTGGTGAAAGTTGATAGAGCAATTCTCGACTTGATAGGATGTAAAGTTATACTCCCTTTTAATACTACTCTCTCGCCTCTCTTTTAGAAACATTTATTTTCTATAGTCTCTTTAGGATACAAATTGTCGTCATATCAAAATACCCCCGCCGCAGCAAACCTGCAGACTAAGCGAATTTCTATTTCCCTGAATGGATTTACACTAAAATGTCTCCTTAAAAATATCACATTTATTCCCTATTTAAATAGAATCAGTTGAAAACATACTTAGGTTTGCTGCAACAGGGAGAGTAAAAGTGTTTTTTATGTAAAATGTTAATAGTTAGTAAGAAATAAAAACATTTTCCAAATTTGGGCAAAATATGTCCATAAACAAGCAAACTACAACAGTTTACTTATTCTCCATAAGAATAACATGGGAATTTTAAATTTACAATTTTTGAGAATTTTCTCCGTAACCATTAGGCGCATTATAACGCTTCAATATACTAAATTATTTGTTTTTTTAAGCTCTACAAAATAGTTTCAAAAAAAATTTCAAAATTTCATGTGTTTTTGGTCAAAAATGGGAAAAACCCATTTTTACCCCATAAAAGCCCCCATAAACCCCCGTTCCCATGGTCCGATCATGCTGGTTCGCGAACTCGTTCGAATAAACGTAGGTTTACACGTTTGTACCAAATTTCATCAAAATCGGATCATTTTTGCTCGAGTTATCGTGCTAACGGACATATATATATATATATATATATATAAATATATAAATATAAATAAATATATATATAAATATATATATATAAATAAATATATATATATATATTTGAATTTGAACGGATGGTGTTTTTGACCTCTAGGGACCTCAAAACGAAAAAATAATCGGTCCCGGGTCCAGGTCTTACCGTGAGTACTACGGTAATAGCTTATTCCCTATATGGGAAATTCGCTAAAAGATAAACGTTGCATTAGATGATTCAATCGTTGACTAGTTCCAACGGTATCAATAAGACGAGGAGCAGTGTATAACGACGTTAATTAGTACCAGTTACCTTTCAGCTTACCTTACCTTGTTTGTCACTTGTATTCAACCCTGGGGAACAAACTGGGTCCCTAACTAAACACCTCTGCTCCTTGTTACATACAATACTCAATTGGCACCATAGAAGTTTAGATTTGAGACTGAGTTTGTCGGGTGAATTGTATCGATTTTAAGCTTGAATACACAAGTTTTCAATTATGCTGATGCTCATTGCAAAGGATTTTGACATATCCTCCAAAAAATGTTTAACCAGGACACATCTATTCTTGCGAAAACATATCCATAGCTAATGATTCAAATTATAACAGGGTACACTGAAATAGGGTATGTGTAGCACTTAAGCGATATAGATAAAAATCAAAATGGTTTTTGTATAATCATCAATAGTTTATTACAAGTTGTGTAGTTTGAAAATGTTGGATTTATTTGGACAAATTACATATAATTTTAGTAGTTCCCATGGCATTATTATGGAGAAAATGTTTGTTAACAGATGAATACTTTGAAATTTACACTATTACTTGAAACAGCTGGTTATACTAAAATTCACGAGAGCTCGCCCCGTGGCTGAAAACTCGACCAAAAGTATGTATTGTGCAAATCTACAGACAAAATCTTTCATTTGGTACCAACTGCATGTAATTCGATCCAGTAGTATGGTTAGGCTAGCTGTCATAGGTTTTGCAAAAGTCTTTTAGTACATAAGATTTAGATTTACTACACAATTTGATTGATCAGACCCAGTGAGGAATTCAATCAAACATACATTTTATAAACACTCTATACCACCAAAATCATATTATAAGCAGTGATTAAATACTCCAGAATTAAGGGTTCTTAATAAATTTGTATTTAGGAGTTTGAATCTTTTAGGTTAATACACTAAATACTAAGTAATAAGTATAAAAACTAAACCAAACTACAATGGCTTTGGGGTTCGTGTTAACTAACTGACAGATAAGAATTGTGTTTATCTCATAACCTGGTGTTGATGTTAAGCTGTAAAGCGATGTTTCTTGACAACATTTTTATGTTTAACCTTATCTCGTAATTCTTTCCACAGAGTGCATGGTCCTTTCTATACATTTACCTTTTATAAGAAAAAAAAAAAAAAAACAGCAAATTGACTTCTACAAAAATCTATGACACCAAATGTTTAGTTTTGTTATTAGTGGTGTATTAGGGTAATAACGAAGACCTTTTATGGCATTTATCAAGATGGCCCAGATTCCCTTTTTCATTTCTGATACAAAGTCAATTTTATTATTAAAAGGATGTCTTGAAGAAGAATAAAAACAAAGGGGTTAACCTTTTGACTTTTAGGTCAGCACTATTTGCAAGAGGTGCAAGTTTACGTTTCTGTGTAGCTTAAGATTAATTTTGCTAACACACATTTAGACAATAATACTAACTATGCCATGTGTTCGTGGTTGTATATGCAGGCAACTCAAATAATATCATGACACATGTTAGTTATTCATCGAGATTTTATGACGTTTCAAACTCTATAAATCGAGATGAAAAAATATATGAGTCAGTCATAAAATCTAAAGCTATGCAAAATTTGAGCTAAACTACTATGTACAAATTCCATTGATTTTATTTTAGAAATATGTAAGAGGATATCAACTACAAACTCTGCAAGTTGAAGAAACAGCTGCAGACAAAATACAGTTTGGAAACCAAAAATTAAAGTCAGATACACAACAACACATTACTTTTTAACAAGAAAATACATTTAGCAAATGCAACTCCGAGGGAAGAGTTAGTTCTTCGAAAATGACTTTTTATTTGAACCCAGGCAATACAGCAAAAATTAGCAAAATCATTCATGAAAATAGATGAAATTGAAAGTTATCCTACAATCTATATATCTAATTCCGTAAGCTCAAAATTTTACAATGAAATTGTGAGCGAACGGGAGTCCGTAGAAAGCTGGGAGGGGTCTCATTTTAAAGGTCTGGGCATGAAATTTTGGGGAAAATTATTCATTTTTCTTAATCGTGCACCAAAAAGTTGCTACGGAACAAAATAATTCACATTTAAATAGCATGGGAATCTAGGTCATGTCTGCTTTGTTTACTTAAAAACATGTGGTTTAACTTTATTTAAAGCATATGGTAATATGTAGTACGTAATATCATTACTGTAATATGTGTACTGTTTATAAAGCTGAAATAAACTTTTTCCCAAATTTAAGGGTCTGGATTTAATGAAGTACGATTGATTGTGTAGGTATGTCTGAAATAAGTGTAAAGATAGAAGTAATTACTGGAGTAGGCAAAGGGATCATATTTTTCATGCCAAAAATTAAACTAATATATACAGATCCTAATATGCCGTTTAAGTTTACAAGGATTCAATGCCAATTGCAAATAGCTTTCACTATTATTATACATAAAGTGCAAGGCCAAACCTTCATAAAAGTTGGCATTTATTTGAAAAAAAAAACCAGTGTTAACATACACAAATGGTAAGCGATCATTCAAGGTAGGGTAACCCATGAGACTAATACATGTAATTTATACAAAATAGTTACTAGAATATACATATAGGGGCTATTGCCCCTACAAGCCACTAGTTTATTTAAACAGTCTAAAAGAAAATAGGAATAATAGATAACACATCTACATGGAATTTGTTGTTATTGCAAACATCAAACGGATTGGTGATTGTTTGAAACTCACCACTGAATATTCATGTCAATGATTGTCAAAGCAATGACTGTCCAATGTTAGACAAAGGTACAGAGGCTATCGGATACCAATTACAATGACTCCAATACCGTTAGTTAGTATTAATGTGTTGATATTGAAGCCTAGATATGCAGATCTGATAATGTTCCTGACCTACCAACGTTCGAGTCAATCCTCGCCTTTATCGGTAAAGTAGTTTTTGAGTTTTGCGTAGAAAATAATACAGAAAGTAAATGAAAGAAACGTCTTATAACACTTAAAACATATATTTACACTTATACTGTTACTCACAAAACGGTAAATATACAGAAAGATGGACACTCCAATCATCTTCAGACCCAATAGGCGAAGAACATTCGCCTATTGGGTCTGATGATGGTTGGAGGGTCCAATCGAAATCGATTACCACTTACAATCTTTTTTGTATATTTACCGTCTTGTGAGTAACAGTATAAGCGTAAATATATGTTTTAAGTGTTATAAGACGTTTATTTGATTTACTTCCGTAAATTTAATAACACGTACAATGCTGATCAAGAAGTTATTTAGAAAATAATGACATGAATTCCACATTATACCATTACACCACAACTATTATACCATTATACACATTATATTATTCTTCATTATAACAAAGTATAGATTAAATTTTGAGCTTTAAAATACACCATGGAATCGTAAACGCCCTGATATTCAAAGCCGTTGCTTTTTATCGATTTTTGCTTTACTATCATATTCAATTAATTGTTTCATACAACCAAATAGTTTTTGTGACATTCAGTTTTACCTTGAATGCGTTAGTCGAGAAACCTGAAATGTTTAGTTTCATGACAGCGAACACTTAACGACTTCATCAGAAGATGTTAGAAATAGTTCCAAACTATGAACTAGTTCAATAACGCGCTCATAACAACTCAGATAGCCAAACAATTCCCAAGTCCTGAGACGCAGAGTTCTGGGATTCCGAACTTTGTAATTGAATTTTTATTAATATCCCTCAAGACTCAGGAAAATAGATAGCGTAGAATGGTTAAGTTGATTTGGTAAAGTTTGGATTTTAAAAGCTTTTATTGTAATTGTTTTGCTGAATAAAAGTTCATTTTGGGTAAATAATTATTGTGGATTAGATAATACTAAAGTTTGTGTAACTATTAATGACTTTTACTTCATCAAGGGATAAAGTAAATTATTTTTAGGATGTCACTATTAAATATCTTACAGTCATTATTATTTAATTAGTTTGGTGTGTTTATTTTATAGAAACTAGGCTCAAGATATAAATCTCACTGGGTGCTACACCCATCTGCGGTGGTTATTATGTCATTATTTTTCCAGGTTTCTACTTATAAATTATAGTGAGGGATAGATTTTCAAAAACCCTACCATAGAACTTATTGACAAAGAGTCGTAACAAAAAGTTCATAAAAAACTTGATAGGGAGGGTTGCTGAAACTGCGGTCTTCCTTGAATCCAGCCTTTATTATTATACCGACACATATTCAGACACATGTAATCTATGCATTTTCATTCAGATACTTATACTAACCGTACGTCCAACATCTATACTATTATATAAAAATCTAATGGTGTCTGTCTGTATGTGTATTACTAATAGGTGCAAAAACTACTAAACCAACTGGGCTTAAATTTTACAAAAATATATTTACCATACCAAGGACCTTTATAGGACTATTCACATTTCGATACTGACCGTAGGCTTTGTCCCTTTGGCGTTAAAAGTTCTGAGGTGAACATTTTAAAAGTAAATATTGATTGGTCTCCATGGCTGTGATGAGAACCCTAACAAATGTTTGTTTAAATTTGCTTTGACAACTAAATGTAAACAAGAAGAACTGCTAAAATGCATTTTTCACAATTTCAGACAGCTGATACAAAGAAATTAAATATTATATTTTCCATAACTATGAGGTAGGTTTATTTTAATCTAATCTTTTATCATGGATTATTTATTCTAAAACTATGTCAATGATTATAGAAAAAAAGATTCTATAACCGTTGCTGTATCAATTCCTGTTCTGCTTTGGATCTTTTAAAGCGTCTAAGCTGCAAATAATGTTATTGATATGTTTTCATGGAAACAGTATGAAAATTACAATGTATAGATGTTTTGTATGAAGTTTGAGGCTACTTTAAATAAATTCTAACTGCTTAACTATGTGTTTGATTACCTTAACATAACTTGCACATCACAATGTTTTTAATATGTATATTTAGGTAAATTAAGTTATTGTGTTTTGCTAAACCTATGCTTAAATTAAACTAAAGAATATCATCAATAACTAAATTGTACCGTTGATATTTGTTTTCTAAAATCTGTTATATATGTGTAACTGTATTTAATTAGCAAACGGTAATACAAAATACTCTTATTTTTTCTTAACATAGCTTTCAATTCACATTTACTTTATTTGATACATTTATTATACAGGGTGAGTTTTAATTGTCCCCCCCCCAACTTTTTTCTACATTTTTTAAAATATCAATCCCAGACCACTTCTAAACATTGTTGGGTAGTAAGTACTTCATTTTGACAAGGTGGTAATTTCCGGCCGCCATCTTGGATCCGCCATATTGGATACAAAATTTTTTTTTCAAATGTAAAGGTGGGGTTGTGACCCATTATTTCGAACTAGATTTTTACTGTGATTACAATGCCGCAAACTGTTTTAAAAAATATTGATTCATTCTAAAGTTATGAGGGCTTTTTAAAACTTTATTTTTAGCCCATTTTAACATTGCGCATTTACAAACTAGGATTATAATCTCAAAATAGTGCCAGATAAAGATAAGTATACACTACCAGTAATTGTCAACCTATTTTCACTTGGTTATGACTGATGTATTTTTTTCGTCCGCCATCTTGGATCCGCCATTTTGAAACGTGATAAATTATTTTAAATATGAAGGGGGTGTTGTGACCCATCATATCGAACTACTTTTTTAAGCCAAACTCAATGCCGCAAACCGTTTTTTGTTATCAAGTTTTATTTATGAAATATTGCAATGTTTTTGTAAAAAATGTCAAAATTTAAAAATCAAAAAATGAAAATGAAAAACGGATGATGGAATTAAGTTCAGCTTAAAAAAGTAGTTAGAAATGATGGGTCACAACACCCCCTTCACATTTAAAATAATTTATCACATTTCAAAATAGCGGATCCAAGATGGCGGTCGAAAAAGATACATCAGTCATAACCAAGTGAAAATAGGTCGACAATTACTGGTAGTGGATACTTATCTTTATCTAGCACTATTTTGAGATTATGGTCTTAGTTTGTAAATGCACAATGTTAAAATGGGCTAAAAATAAAGTTTTAAAAAGCCCTCATAACTTTAGAATGAATCAATATTTTTAAAAACAGTTTGCGGCATTGTAATCAGGGTAAAAATCTAGTTCGAAACAATGGGTCACAACCCCACCTTTACATTTGAAAAAAAAATTTTGCATCCAATATGGCGGATCCAAGATGGCGGCCGGAAATGACCACCTTGTCAAAATGAAGTACTTACTACCCAACAATGTTTAGAAGTGGTCTGGGATTGATATTTGAAAAAAAATGTAGAAAAAAGTTGGGGGGGGGACAATTAAAACTCACCCTGTATGTGTTTTGCCACACCACTGATTAAATTAAACCAAGGAAAATATCATAAAACTAAGCAGTACACAGTGTTCTTTTGTTTCTAAAATCAATGAAATATCTACTGTTACTATGTTTACTTAATGGTAAGTGTGAAAATGTAAAGGCAATGGACGATGGAACTGATTAAAAGAACTGGTTTGTATATTGAGTTGTTTGTGGATATTTTTGTAGAGTAAAATCAGAGATGCAATGAAACATATGCTGTATTTGCTATTACATTTTTTAGTCCTTGATGCTTTGATAGTCATATTAGTTTTGTCTGCTGTCTTTAATGCTAAATTACTCGTATTTGTTTAAATTTTTTTATAGTACCTATAGATATAGTTTCTTTAATATTTCAAAAGATTGATAAGGCACAGCAATATTTCTAAAGTTTATAACAGCTGACTTAGTTCTGCTAATGATTTATTGGGAGTGAAGAAACTGAAGATGAAAGGATTTGTGATTTAATATAAAGAAGAGTAGAATAAAAAAAAAATGTTCATTTAAATTTAATAATTAGTATTACTTGTATTGCAACTTCAAAATTGAAATTTAAAATTACAATAATAAATTAAAAGATATGTAAGTATGGGAGATGAAGGTAAATAATGAATGTCAAAGTTTTATTCAAAGATTTGGCCAGTTTTTTCATATCAGCCTACAAAATATTTAAAATTAATGAAAACCAAAATTGTGGTATCCACTACTTACCAGATTTTAAAGTCATAACTTAAACATTTCTATTAATGCCATAAAAGTTGAATTTTGTTTCCAAAAGCGTTGGCTGATGTGTAACTATTATATGCAACAGATGTAAAGATTAAAATTTTATATTTTGTGTCCTCTTCCCTTGCAAAGCACGGGTATAACAGCTAGTTCCTAATATGTTTCAATTATGGTTATTGTTATTTATGTAATTATTATTTTTTTTAGATGTCTGTGAAAGGGAATATCCATGCATACACAAATAAAACCTATAAATCATAAAAAAGTTACAATATTATAACAAAATAGCTTATTCCCTATACTTCCTATATGAGGAATTCAGTAAAAACGTACACAAATATTGAAAAGGCCAAAAATCAACGCGACTAACATCCACCAATGTCGTCCTTTGTAAAAACATAAAGGATGTTCTTTGAGCCTGGTTACTTCAGAGTATCAGCTGGCCAACAATGGATGCTCTAATTAGAACAAAGTAACACAAGGAGGTACTTTCTGTTAACGAGGAGAACAACACAAAGCAAAGGTGCTAATTGGAGAAGTACAGTCCAACTAACGCTTGCCACTGTAGTTGACATTCGATATACGTAACAATAGGGTGCGAGGAGTAAAATGCAAATCAGATTAAAGACAGTTTGTATTTTTTGTGTACAGTTTATGATAATTATGAGTTTTTTTTACGAAAGGTTTGGTTAATTTTTTAAAATTATATATTTGCTCCCCACAGTTTTCATGGGTTAATCAGGGGTTTTAGTGTTAAGGGTGTTCAAATAGAAAAGTGGTTTGAGTAAAATTATCCTTACATTTACAAATATATATTCTTACAACATTGGCCACATACTTTATTAATTAATTGTTTAAAGGCTTGAAACTTAAATAGTAAGTAATTGAAAGATAAATTAATTTATAAATATTTATTTAACCAAAACAATACATCATTACAAGGTACAACTGTTTCAATACAACAATAACAAAAGTATGATGCAATTAAATAAATAACATTCATAGTTACTACTCTATGACTAATTTATAATTTAAAAATACAATAAAAAATAACACATTAAAATTAATTAAACGATTTAACAACAAATAACTTTAGTATATACAAACAGTACATTTTTATTTTGGAACAAGTAAGTTATAATTTTTTTTATCAGACGTTAGTTTAGAAATATATTGCACAGATAAACTAAAACTGTAATATATTTTGTAGTAATACCTGCAGTTTGATGATTTAAAGTTAGTTAAGTTATTTAAATCCTAAAAAAACTAAATCAAACAACTTAAAGAGAGACTAGACAAAATGTTAACGTTACTTATGAATTTAAATAAACATCGCCTTTATTTTAATTTTATTATTAACAATATTTCAAACATCGTTACCATAAATTATATAGGCTATGTACTTATAAACTATTTTGTCAATGATACAGGTAGATATAATATTAATCAGTAAACCACTACAAATGATCATCCGACGAAGCAAGGTAACGTAGACCTTTTAGCTACAAATTAATTACATTTAACATATTTTAATTTTTTATCACTTGTTTGCACTGGAAAACCTTCTTTTATTCACCCAGCTTATTAGCGAATGGTATCACATAATTTATCCTTTTCGAAGTGATATAATCTATTTTACATTATTTAAAAAAAAGCATGAAACATACACTAAACAAACAATATTTTTTTAATTCAGATATCATACGTAAATCTTAACTGCTAAAATAACAGTGCATACGATTTTTACAGTTTCAATATAAATCCGCCTAGGAGAAAACCAGGAAGCATACAACTTAACTTTTCCAATCTTCTTATAGCCATCTAAACACGACACTACTATACTTATTGTGAATTTTTATGTTACTAACTAATTTGAGCCTGAAATAGCTACCTGCAATATTCGAGAATGATTTGATTTGATCGCATAAATTATATGTTGAAAAGTACATACACAATGGGCAATATTTATATTGATAGATGGTTGAGAAGAGATAGCATCCTTTGGTTTAAATTAATATTCGTGGTACAGTAGTTAATTTATCAATTGGTCAACATTTTAACATGTTCAACGCGACGTCATTCAACCGGGTTTAGTTGTTTGAAACCCAATGAAAGCTTTAATTTTCCAAGGAAAACCAATTGAAAAAATAAAATATTTTTGGCCAATACAAAATTTCTTCAGAAGTACTGGATTGATCAATTACTACCCTAAACATTTCTCATTTTTAAAGGTTTTTAACCAAATTCATTGTTCAGTTTTCTCTTGTGACAAATTTCTAAAAATTACCTAAACATTCAAAAAAATTTGCACATCCAATTTGTAATATTCAACATTTGAAAATATACTTTGTCTACAGTGTTTATACAAAGTGGCATTTTGTACACTAGAATTAATTCTAAAACAGCTGATTTTTTAACAGTTTCTTTGCTCACAATTCATTTTGTGTTACTCAGTTAGTTGCCGTCGAGTTGGGAAACTTAGTGGGCAAATTGAAATCTAAACTTTGCCCATTACCTTTCCTCATTCGCATGACAACTGGAGAAAAAATTAGGCTTTGTTTATTTCAATCAAACTATAACTACAGAAAATAGTCTGTGGGTGGATTAAAGTAATTCTTACATGTAAGACGGTAAGACGTTGTAAATAAACTTACAAACAACGTTTTAGATAAAAAAAAATATTATTAGCTTATGGCGATGAATCACGGTTTGTAAATGGAGAGAATTTTTAATTTTCCGAAGGAGGAATTTATAACATCCACTGACATTGTTTATATTGTCGCCTCAACAACACAGCTCAGCCACAAAACACCACAACCTCAATGTTGTAGGTATATATTGTATGAGCACATAATATCTTTTTACAAATATACAAAAAACTGTAGACGAAATTAATGTGTGATTAATGAAGTGTTTGTTTTTACTCTTACCATAGTACCACTTTGCCCATTAGATGTACAAATGGCTATTTATCAAATGCAGATTCATGATACAGTTTACCCCTCCAGGTTCTTCCCTAGGCTGTCCACTTTGTTGGCCACCACACCCACAACTCCTGACAACAAGTTGCCGACTGTCTGACCGAGATTGTCGTCGCCCTTCTTGTTGCCCTGAAACATTAAGAGCAGGGAATCAATCTGGCTGTAAATAGTGACCTAGGCAATGTCTGAAAGCACAAAAGGCACAAATAACACTTATAGTAATATATTTACACTTATACTGTTTACTCACAAGGAGGTAAATACATATACAATCTGATGATGATTGGAGTGTCCAGTAGAAATCGATCACCACTTACCATCTTGTATATGTATTTACCGTCTTGCGAGTAAACAGTTTAAGTGTAAATATATTATTATAAGTGTTACTTGACGTATCTTTTGTTCTTTCAGGTAAATTAATAACACGTACGATGCTGATCAAGAAGTTATCTAGAGAATGTCAAACGTTTTAACAATCTAAAAATCCAATGAAATAACAATAGTTAAATTTTTTAAGCTAAATCTTATGACAGAAAATGTTTGAAATTTATTCAAGAGTTGTGTAAAAAGATAAAAATAGACGTACGTTGTTGTGGTCAAGTCATTAAACATTAGTCTTTACGGAGCTATTTATATTATGATTTTGTAACCGTTTTACCCTTATTCAGTCAAAAACCTGTGCTTGTTTCATGATGTTGTAAATACTATTGGAAAAATTAACCGAACCTTCCCGTTATACTGCATGAATGCTTGAAACGTAATTAGTTTAGTTATATTGGTTTAATTTTCTTTAGCCGACCACACCAGTCACCAAGTTAGTTTAGGTTATGTTTGGTTAAATAATCAAAAATCTTATTTTAAAGTAAATGTATTTTTAATCTACATAACCTAACCTAACATGGTGAGGTGGATATACAGTAACAGAAAACCACCTGGATGGTCGGTATAACAGAAAAGTACCGTAATATTTAAGTGCTACAGATAAAGATTTTTATTGTGCTTATCAAGACATTCCACTTCCTTGCTCAAGCTGTAGCTAGTTTAGTGATAACAATTCACGTAACTTAATTGACCCACTGCAGCGTGCGCAGTTGTAAATTACTGATTTCCGTACAAAAAGTCAATTATTAACCAAGTCAAACTAAAATCAAGTTAAGTGATTCCATTCAAAATATTCATACTATTTAAGGTTTACGAAAATCAAATAACATAAAGTATTCCTTTAGATAATGGTAATGTTGACGAACCATTTTGTCTTGTATTCCATCACCAAGGGCTCCCAAAGTGGAGCTCAGTTTAGCAGTCAGCCCAGATAACAGCTGAGGATCAGGTCTGCATGAAGCCTGGAAAACATACGAGAGTGGTTAAATTAAAATTTCAGTAAATAAAACACAAACAATATGTAACAGTTTCTTATGTGAAAAGAGGTGTATAATGTGCATTGTGTAGGTTTCTCATAATTTTTTATCCGAATTTTTTCGCCGATCCCAGTCATCCTCCGAAAGTTCCTGGACCAAATTAATTTTAAAGGTTTTAAACCACTATTATGCAAGATAGGAAGAACAGATCTTTGGGAAATTTCTAAATTTTTGGAGATTATGTTTGAGGAAACAAAGGGATTTTCAATTGTTCACTGCAAAACATCCAACGATTTAATGTTGGTTCCGTTGAGATGAGAAATCGAATACTTGTTGAACTCGAAAGATTTCCAAGAGGGAATGGGGTTTCGATCAGCCACCGCACATTTTCTTATGTATTATAAGAAAATATTTATCCAAGAATGGGACTTGTCCAGACCGTCCAAAGAGAACACTTTGCGCACCTCTTGTAAAAAAGTAGGTTTGATTTATTATTTTTTAAATTGTATATTATGCTTAATTTTATTTATCAAATATATATTTTCCGATTTAATTTTAATGAATGTCAAACAACTCATTTTGCATTTTAAAATGGCTGCCATTTCGATTAGGGGTGTAATATTGACCTCCGGTTTGTGCAATTTAATTTTTAATGATAAACCATTTGAAATGAATGGTCACTAGACAGGAGTTTACATTTGAAAATTTGGTCCGCCCCATTTTGGGGACCGGGAAAAAGTTGATGAAAAAGTGCAGTTTTTCAAGTTGTAAACATGTGCTGAGTTTCGCTTTCTTACTGCAACGCGTTAAAAAGTTAACTAGGGGTGTCCAGACTTTTGGTTAAAACTGTATACATTATATACATTTTTCAACTGTTAAACTTACCAGATATGAACTAATATCTTTCGTAAATTAATAATAGTTTTACCACGCAAATGTAAAAAATACAAAATACTTCACTGAACCTCTTTCTTGTGAGATACTTGTCTGTAAAATATAAAATGAACATAAAATAGACAGTATAATTCTTTGAAAATTTGATTTTTTATGGAATAAAGCTACTGTATTATGATTTAATTAGAATTTAATGGGTAGAACAGTTTACTTGAAAGCCAACTAAAAGAACGAGTGCATAATGAATGAAAACTAATATTTTTGGCAATTTAGTGTTTGATCACAAAACGCAATTGCACAAAAAAATCTTAAGTAATGAGTTAGTTGTTTAGGAGTAAAGTGAAAGAAATTACAAAAGAATACAAAGATAAACTCACTTGATGAGAAACTAGAAGCACGAAAAGTAGTAAAACAGGGACGGACTTCATAACGATAAGTGAGCACTGGCACGAGCACAATGAATGAGCAAATACGTTGTTAAACGTAAACAAGTGTAATCGAGGCACGGTTTTTATTTATGACTTTGTCCCAGTTAGATTCATGATATAGAGGAATGGCCTAGTTTTGAATACTACGATCAAGGGCGAAAATAATATCGTATTGTTTTTATGATCAAAGGATCCATTCGTAGCGCGATGTGATCTGCATCTGGCTACAGAGGAATCTCCAACTGTGGGATAGCTTTGTGATTAGATTCTTTTACTTTGAAAAATATCATGAAATGTACTGTTTGTCCCCTTTACTTTTAATATTGTACAGTATTTATACTTAGTTGTAATATTAAGAATCTGACAGGGGCTTTATATCAATTTTTTTGGAGGTAGCTTGGCTTGTCTTACCCAGCTTAGCGTTACCAGTGGTAACTCCTAGGCCCAAGAGCACTTAGTTTTGTTTGTTCAAATTGTTGTATGAGCATGTATGTATACAACTTGTTGTTAATGGGTCTACAAAGTATTACGCAAACATTTTTACATAGTTTCTTTCCCACTTTTTAAATAGTTTTTCCAGATATTTCTTGATACAAAAACTTATTAAATGAACAAAACAACAGAAAGCAGGATTTAAAAATAATTTGACACCAATAATTTATCAGTTTGGCAATTACGTTGCTGAGAAATGTTGATATTTTGAATGTCAAAAAACACACAAAAAGTCACCCAATCATCTTTTAAGTTGCCTAACAAGCTGGGCAGGCGAGTGATTACTGGTTAACTCATAATATTGGACGTCGCAATTTGTTTTTGTTTTTTTAACTTGCAAGAACAGTTTTTACAAAAGCTTCGATAAGTAATAAATCACCTTGTTTAATTTAGTAAATAAGAATATAGTTATTAACAATTTATTCTGTATAAATCTACAGCACTCTATACTCAAAATATTATCTCTTGAACTATTTCACCCATACACATCAGTATTAATGAAAAAAGATTCATTAAAATGACTGAAAATTCAGCATCAACGTCTTCATTGATGTAGCAATGTTTATGAACTACTCGGGTAGATAGGTCATGGAAAACAAAGTGTAAACACTTTAACTATTTATTACTGCTTTACGTCAAGGTAAATAAGTGATCAAACAAACGAAAAGCAAACACATTTCACCATTTCGTAATTTCCTCATACGTTGGTATAGAAGGCTCTACCTTAAATTTCCTACTCGTGTCGTTTACTATTAAATAGCCGCGTAAATTTTACGCAATTTGCTTACACTACTTTACCGAGGAAAATGTTTTAATCCATCTATATCTATATTCTATATTCTATACTAATCTATATCTATCTATACTAATGTATAAAAATGAGATGGTGTGTGTTTGTGTGTCTGTCTGTTACTTAATAACACAAGAACCACTGAATCGATTGAAATAAAAAATTTTATGAAGGTAGCTTATATACCTGGTTAACATATAGGCCTATTCATGTTATTATATTTCCCTTGGGCTACGCCCCATGGGCTTCCAAAGTTTCAATGTTTACATTTTGGAAGAATGTAAATAGTAAAAAGTATTAATTGAAGTAAGCTGTAAATACTATAATTTGACAGTTCAAACAGCAGAGGGTAAGAGGTACAGGTTCTGCTCCCAAGATTATAAAGTTTTATGATTATGAGAATAGTTTGATTAAAATATTTATGAAAACATACATATTTTCATGGAAACAGAAGGATCAATACAATGTATAATTTTTCTGAATAATTTTGATAAGGTAGCTTTATGTTTACAAAATTGAACTGATAAAAAAATGTTTGGATCAGGGTTTTATTAGATTTTAAAAACTAAGAGATATGTTACAATTTTGTAAATTGTTAAGTACAATTTATACTTATATAGGTTGTTGGTACAGTTTAAAAAATTTAACTGACTTAATGTTTACACTTATTTGTGTTTTAATTCTATTTACAAACTAAATTTCAACTATACCTACTTTTATTCTGTCCAGAGGTAGCTACTAATTATATTTTCTTAAATCATTTACTTCACATTAGTTTTTTTTAATTTACAGAAATCTCCTTAGTAGTTGTATATTTACAACACTGCTTTAATTTGACTATGGAGAATATCGCAAAACTAAGCTGCACGCAATTCACTTTTGTATCTAAAATCAATTAAAATCCGTAACGTAACTATGTTTCTTTACTCGATGCTTTAAATAATGATGTTAATTAATGCAAATACATGCACGTTTTGAACTATGGAACGAGTTAAAATAATTACTGTTACGTATTACGTTGGTGATTTATATTTAAATTGATGAAATTTGAGCCCTGATTAACAATAATAGTGGTTGGCTTTCTAACAAAAGGTAATACAAGTTTTCCATCAGTTTATTTTTGCTTATTATTGTGATATATACACACTGATCTGCAGGTAAAGATTTAACTTTGAAAAAAGCTCATTAGCTACGGTAAAACATGTCAATTATATGTTAAATCAATATAAACTGTTTTTTGCTTTACTACAGTGCTTTATGTTGTGCGATTATTTTACCTTATTTACTTTATATGTACGTTTATCAACGAAATAATTGCTTAAGTAAGCTTATCATTTGAAAATTGAATCGTATGGGTACATTATTTCCACAAATGCACAAGCGTCTCATATAATTCGTACTAGGTAGCCTAGCCTTAAAGAAAGATATTTTTCAAACTAAGAATTTCAATTGAGTTATGTTTCTGAAACCAAAGGAGAGTGTGTAACTATTTTATACAACCACATTCAAGATCATTTTTTCGCTTCTGTGTCCTCTCCGTTGCGAAGCACGGGTACAACAGCTAGTTACTAATAATCACTACTCATAAGCTTACGTTTTCGTATATCACCTCTCATTGCCACTAACAGTGAATCAACGAATCATTGCACCAAACACCACTCAACAATTAAATTGGCCTAAACAGCTGTTTAGTTGAATTTCGAATCATTGCAATTTTACTTCTTCTCTCTCAATCCTTGAACCTCATTGGTCCGTTACCCGTGTTGTTAAGGGTCTGACTTAGGGGAGGTACAAATGAGGCATTTAGTTCAAAATTCCTCCGTGAACAGCGCTGTAGTAGAGAGCACTTTGGCAATAAAGGTTTACTAATCTCAAAAATAGTTCTGTTCATAAAATAAAATCATAAATGCCTCAAATTCAATTTTAACTATTTTTTAATTATAAAATTAAACTATCATAACCTAACCGAACTAACCAAACTTGCTGATAAAGAAATAATATAACAACAGTTTAGTAATCGGAAAAATAATTCTGTTTATTAAATAAAACTAGAAATTGCTCAATTAAAATTTTATAATGACTTAATAATAAAATTAAACTGTAATAACCAAACCAAACCAACCAAACTTGCTGATAATAAAAAAATCTTGGGCAAAAAGTTAATGCTACCAGCGGGAGTCGAACCCGGGACCTACAGTATATCAGCCCGGCACGCTAACTATTAGACCACCGAGGCCGATGGCTTACGAACGTTTTGTTACGGTAATGGCGTTCCCTCAGCTAATAAGAAGCCCTCAGCTGTCATCGTAGCCTCTTCTATACCTCCCCTGAGTAAATACCTGTTGTTAAAGGAGTACCAGACAAGAATAGAAGTTTGTTGAATTCCTAAAGTTTCAGTTTGATGTCAAAAATAACGTTTTATGTCACATGTGTTGCTGTTGAAACGATTAGGAAATGGGCACATCTTTAGTTGTTAATATCTCGAATGTCATGATTTCATAATGGATTGGTTTCTGGATATTCGGAATTAAAACTAAAGGGTTTTGTTACCTGTGACGCTGTCAAAGATTATCCATTTCTTTACCAAATAAAGCTGTTTTGTGCGGAAGATCGAGCACATCTTCAGATCAAAAGGCTTCCCGAGAGCAAAGATCGGAGTTTCTTAATTTACCTGTTCGCTATTATCTCGGTTTATTTAAACCGATTTTATAATTGTTTGGCAACTTGGTGCTTCATAATTAAAGTATTAAGTATGATAAAGAGCAATACAATACAAGAGAAAATTTAACTACGGTACGTATTGTACAGGTAAAAAAGTGGTTAAGAACATTACAAAATTCAAAAGCTGTTTAAATATACATTTTGTAAAAACATGAACAAAAAGTATTTTTACGAGGCAAATCAGTAAGCATGGATCTCAAATTATTACTAAATATGCCATAAATATTACAAAGCATTCTGGAAGTTTAGTAACATAACTAACAGGAAGAGTTGTTTATTATCAATTCGGTCTGAAAAGTGATTTGTTTTAATCACTTGAGAAGAAACTGCATTGAAGTAATTTGGGCCTTGCAATTCAAACGTAATCGCTGATGTATTATCACTTTTGAGGATGTGTTAAGGCAATTCCGTTCAATTTATATAGACATATTAGCTATTTAGGAAGGGATTTAAATAATGAGGACAAACATTGACTAATATTAAAATAACTTATTGTTTTGCTTTGTCTGTTTAGTTGAAAGTCAGGTTGTTACAGTTTTCATCAAAGTACTAAATTACACATACTTAGATAGGAATAGTACACCTCATATAACAACATATCTACACTGCTGATAAGCTTTGTTTGAAATTTCACAACATTTGCAATGTTAACAAATAAATAAGCTAATAAATAACAAAATAAATAACTTAACACATTTGAAATAACATCTGAACATATTTACAACTACATATTTTATACTGTATAATTTTTCGAATTCGCGTTCAATTTAGAATAATTCTGTATAGTTAGGCACTTTAGTAGTTAGCTTAGCCTAAAAATAAACCCTGCTATTATTACGAAGATGAGTATTTGTCATACGCAGCATCTAACCTCTTCATCGCTGCGTCCACCTCTTCTGATAAACTTCTGCTCCTTAAACAAAACAAACTTAAATATAAGACTTGCTAAACTATATTCTTTTCTTTATATAATTTAATATTGCTACTATTATGATCTCCACTCTTTATTGTCTGTTGATAAAATCAGAAAAAAGCTTTGTGGCAGCAATATAGTAAACGATCAGAAAATTGTTATTTTAAATACATTTTTTTTGTAAAGGTGTTTCAAGTAAAGTATTAGTATGTATACTGTAAGTGGCTTTTAATGAACGTAAAACATACACAGACGGTATACACAGATTAAAGCAGTGAACTAAATTTCTTTTCCTTAGTGGTCTGTTCTGATAGGTGTAGTTTTTGGATGATAGAAACATGTTTGGTACAAAACCTCAGTCAGAATCAGACAATTAGGACGGCAAGTTGATTTAGAAACATTGCATACTTAGTCTTGATTTCAATGTTTTATTTTTCTACCGTTACTAATTCCCTAACATTTTGCCAAGCCACCTCAGTGCTATCTTTTGTAAAAATGGTTACAACTAACCTATAAATAAATATAAACAAACAATAAAAATAGGATAGGATCCTTCCTTTTTTGTAACATCTACTAAGACAGAGCGAGCTAGTCTAGTGGTAGAGCGCGGAGCTTCGATGCCGGAGGTCCCGGGTTCAAATCCCAACAATCAACAATGGTATTTATCCATGTGATGATGCCACACCCAAAACTAGTCTGAAGTAATGTGTAAAACAGTTTCGGACTGGAACGAAGGTGCGACAGAAATAAAAACATCTAATAAGGAGCCTTATCGGCTTTTCATAAAACGAATGACGCTTGGTATGAAAATGAATGAGCTGTTCTTATAATAGGGAGTGCATATTTGGCTATCCATAGTAATCAATTAATTATCTCGTGAAATTTAGGGGAGGAGTTATCCAAAATAGGGCAAACTGTCATCACCAGAAATACTATTATTTCCTTTTCTAGATTAAAGGACGAAAAGTTCAAATATTTGACTATAGAGAGTAGAGGTCGTACCATATTTAAGGTAGAGTTTTATAATGTACCATTTTTGTAATGAAGAAGTAGTTTAATTGAGCAACCGACAGAGCGTGCTGCTTCCAAAGACGCCATGATTACTGATAGGATGTGTCATGTCACATCTAACTTCAAAATACCAAAACCTAAAGAATAAATTCACAATTTTGACAGCAGTGCACAGTGCACGTGAAATGCTCATTGAATTATGGTCTGTTTGAATAAGGATTCGGCTACAGCTGGTCAATATAGATGGGATGTCTACTTGAGTATCCTAAAGTGAATGACGGTACCCACCCCCTCTGTCCCACAGTGTCACCCAAGTCCCTGAGGAAGGTCCTAGCACGGGTCTTGAGAGTGTCACAGTTCTCCAGAAGCGAGCACACGAAGGGTCCCAGAGGAGGCAGCACGAAGATGGCGACGATGATGTTAGCGAACAGCTGACCGATGGGTCCTCGCTCGTTCAACCAGTTGATCACCCAACCAAAGCGACGCCCTGTTGAGGCAGCTGAAACAGTTGAAGAAGAAAGTTATTAAAATGTTAGCATACTACAACAACCTCAGTGTAGTGTGCTTTGAACATATACAGCTTAAACACCCAAACCGTGTTTGCACTGTAATCCACCAATAACCTCCATCTAAGACCAATTTCCTTCGGTTCTCTTTCTTGTGTGGATAAATTGGGAAGAGAATCCACATGAGACTTATAAAAATCTATTAAAATTACCTAGAAACGACATGTAAATTTGCCCAGTTCGGACGTAATCCTCAAATGAGGACCACATGTTGATTATGATTAGCATAATCATAATAGGCCTACCGATTTAAATGATTTCTGATTCATCAGCTGTAACCAGATCAAAATATGGGCATGAGTGGAACTTGGGAAATGACCTACCGTTAGTTTTCAATACTTCCTAGGAACGCTCCTTAGCTTTTTGGTGATATGTGAAATAATACTATTATTTTTCCCCTATTACATCCTAGATAATATGGATATTACAACTGCTCACGGTTAATAGGAAGACACTATCAGCGTTATTTCACTTGCTCGCTCTAACGGTTCAGGCGACGTTACAAAAACAGCCATATTATAATCATAAATTAACAGAGTATTCAGTAATCCATTACCGGGGTATGGAGACACTTTTCCGTAGATTTTGTTCCACCTTCTTACAATGTGATGGTTAGTGGGACAAACATAAAGTTAACTGACATACTTTTTCTGATCAATGTTCTATTCTAGAGTAATTGGATTCAAATACAAAACATATCTTATCTGGATACCCATCAAGGTGGTAGGTTTTCTGTACATAGACTTAAAAGATTGCATGAAAACGGGTTTTAAATATAATATTTTGATTATATTTGATCACATAAGAAACTCTACATCTTAAAAAATTCCTGTAATTCTTACTGACTATTATAGATTGCTACGCTATGCTAGTTTTCTATTATGAAAGGAACTATAAATTTACCTAAAACTGTAAGCCACAAATTCACAAACTTTAAAAACTAATGGAAGGGAAAAGTAATATCCCTGTAGATATAAAAGTTGATCGGACTTTGTAAAATACAAGACAAAAAATTGTCGACAAACGGTCCAAACTTACACCCCCAGTTTCCGGAGCGAGATTACCGCGTTCTGAAAGATGCGGCTCATCCGTATCAATAATATTTTACCCAAACACATTTTAACCACCTGACACGCAATCTCCTCTAATATATTCCGTCATATTTCTCCCAGCCGGGTCATTTATTTCCCTAAACACACAATATATTGGCTCTTTGCCGGTTTCCAATATCAAAATATTTCAATGCGTTTATACCGGACTATTAATCACCGTCCCTTTATGATGGTGCTTTTATCAGTCTTTTGTGGCGAGATTCAATATAATATCCATTATTTAGTCCGTCATCAATAATCCAGAGATTTTTGAAAGAAAATTTAAACTGAGGTGTTTTGCAGGGTTAAAGGGTATTAAGAAGGATGTGTAGGCAGTTGTTTATTAAACAAAGTGTTCTTTGCGTCCTAATAAATTACGTTAAAGAATATTATAATAGATGTACGAGTATCAAACATATTGAGTGAAAAATAACAATCTAATTAGACAAGTAAAAGAAAATAATTACTTTTCATTGATCGAGTATAAACTGCAGCGTTTTAGTGTCACTTTAAAACAGAATGGAAACTTTCAATGGATTAGCAATGCTGAAAAGGTCTTTCATCAGTGTGTTCCATCGAATCAAATATTTCGAATCCACATACCTAAAGATTCAGAAACTACTAGATCCTTATATTTATCTAAAACTGGTTGCTCTATTCCCTATTATATTACTACGATACATTTCTGTTTCTGATTATTTAGGTTATTATTTCTTTGTCACTCCAGGTTGTTTTTTAGGCTCAGAGTTCATTCGTAATGTAAGTCAAATGTAAATTTGGCTTCCTAAACCAGGTTTGACTGTATTAAGGGGATTAAGTGGAGTTCCATTGATTGTTATGCTATTTTAAGACTACATTTACCCGTCGTGGTTGGAACGTATGAATAAAAGCAAGATGTGAGCCAAAAAAATTCATAATGTGATGATGATGACAAATACCTTAATGCGGCACCGGGACATAACTGTTACAAATCGCCCAAAAACCTAACTTTCCTATTTAAGGAACACTCTCCTTTGGAAACGGATCGTCAATGCAGGTCCCAACCCTTGGGCCTTAATAAATCTTTGTTGTCAACCAAAGAAAACATTTTCTGTGATACAGAAAAAGAAAAGTTGTTGTTTTTTACAAAGATTTGTCTTAAGTATAACTCACGTTGCGTCTGCGTGCTGACGAGCTGGTTGTCAGCTGAGTCTGTCTGACGGCTGTCCACCACATAGCCGCAGCAGCAGCCTACTACCAGCAGCAGCAGCAGTGACGTCAGCAGGGGACGGGCAGCAGCAGGGACAACCATTCTGTCTATGTTGGTGAATAAACATAAATATCAAAGTAAGTTTCAGCATAGATCAAACTCTCTTACAAGCGTATCCACCAAGTAGAAAATCCCATATGGATTTACTACCAAGCACCAGATAACGACTATTATAAAGTTACAAATTTGTTATTGGCATTTTTTACCTATTTTCATTGGGGAATGGTTCAAAACCTGGTCTTGTTAAGGTTTAACGTAGACCCAATGTTAGATAGAATGATTAATTACAGATAACAGCCATTGGCATCTTAGTGGGAATTTATTCTAAAGATTTAGAGGCAAGCACTTACTTGGTATTCTAAAGGATAAGCCAGAGATTGTCTTATATTTTAAATTTAAATTAGATTCATATTACTTTAATGTAATAATAAAAGATATCCCATTAAAATTACTCAGGGTGATATTTATGACGAATTAAATGATATTTGGATGTATTTAACTTAAACATAGGTATAATTTCTACACGAGTATCTTGAAATTAGATGTATAATTATTTTTAGTGGTATTAAATATTAAACAGCCAAGTTAAATAATACAGTTTGATTTTAATAGTTGTACGATATTTAGGTTTTACTAGATTTTATTTAACAAACATTGAATCCCTTTGATATAAATTTAGACTACTTCTGATACTAAGGACATTAGAGTGGTATGTGTGCAAACAACGAAAGATTTCCTTAAAAGTTTTCCCAAATACATATTTCAACACAAACGTTTCTGAATGATTGCTTTAGAAGTTTTACATTTGTTTTTGCAAGAAAGAAAATTCAAAGAAAGTTGGATTCTCTGAGCGAGTTACAATTTCAGATTTGCCAGACGACGTTTTAATGACAAACTTGCACAGCACTTGTTTATCTTTCTGTGGTTATTGAGCATGACTTATATCCTGGATAAGGTAGATATGTATAGAGGAAACTTACTTGTAGTATAAGTAAACGTACTTAGTAGAAGTATTCATACTGAACACATTTAAATTATCTACATAGATTACATTTTTTGTGTTTTTATTTCAATTAGAACGAGGTAATCAATAATTACTAACCATATATTTCGGTTGGATTTATAAAGTATAGTGGTAAAGTTCAATTGATAATTTTTTTAGGTTTCTAATACTTATACAAATATAATTAGTTCAATTCGAGCATGCTTATCTATGGCAGTACATAGCTCAATAGCAATTCTAGTAAATCTCAAGTGAATTGTTGATAAATATAACTTGACAAAGCTTATAATAATCCAAGCAAATTTGCTTTCCCACCAGGTACTTAAATAATGACACATGTATTTAATATTTGTTTCAATATCAAATATTTTAAATTTTGTTTAGGAAAATACTTCACTTATAGGCCTACATGAAATTGTCGTTTTATTTGTATTAATATTAAATATTAAAACCTTACCGATAGACATGAAATTGTCGTTTTATTTGTATTAATATTAAATATTAAAACCTTACCGATTGAATACCAAGCTACATTAAATTTGTTCAAACGGGTTCGTAGTAATACAGGCTTTAAACTTAGAAAACTACTACCCAAAAACACTGTATGAGTTATTTAAATTTTTGAAAGGATACACATGAAAAAATTAACTTACAACACAACGAAGTAAAGAAATTTGTGAAAAATCTGCAAGTTACTCCAAAAAGCAAGAAAAGTGCAACAATTAATAAATTTTGATAAGCTTAACATGAGAGCAAAACGTACTAGGCTCGTTTTCAATGTGAATCGTTAAACAATTTGAAATAAAAATATAATATATACAAATTCATTTATTATTTTAAGCTGCTATGAACGGTAAAATATTATCATAATGTTTTCAAAATACGAAAACCTAAGATAGTCCTTGATCTTACCATAAATACTACGGCACTACTCCTCTACAGGGAAACTTCCAATTACAACGAGCACTATTTAATTAGTCCAAGACTCACCTACCTTACAACTTTGGTGTCAACAGTTGTAGTGTCCAAAGACGATTAAAGTTAAGGGTCTCCTGAGCTCAGTACGATTGATCTAGATCCGGGGTAGTTGGGGTGGGGAAGGTAAATATAGGGTGAAACTCTCTAACGGAGCTCAACCACTTTCACATTCATGTCAAATTAGATCAAGTGTGGTTGTTGTCAAATAATGATTCATATCTTTGTTGCAAAACGGATGAGCATTGCGTAGTTTGTATGATGTCACTGTTTTATTTTAAATACCTTAGTCACATGGCTATTCTACAAATGTGATATTAGGGGTAATGATGGTTTGTTCTACACGCTAGGTAACTTAATAGGCCTACGATAACTTTTTATAATGCTCTGTAAAAAGAAAGCGTTGTGACAAATTATGTATATGCTACTGAATGAAAATGTTTACAGTTTTCAACTTCATAATTTAAGAATCCAATATTAAGTTTTGTAGAAAAAATCACACTCAGCATTTTTGATTACAATAGGTTCTCCCATAAAGGGGGTTCCCTGTCATTTGTCGAGTTTGACATACCATTACTCTACTTGTATTGATGCGTTTAAGAAAACAATCCCAAAAGTTTTCCGAGTATTACGTTTTAAGAATGGCCCAGTAAGAAAAACTCAATAACTCATTTATTTAATAAGTGTCACTAGCTAATCAAACTATATGAATTTTGCCAAAAAGCTTTGTTTGAACGTGCAATTATTGAAAACTATCCAACTGAAAACATAAAAAAATAAGCTTTGGCTCAGAAAAAAAACTGTTGAAAATTTGCTACGTCGGCCCATACTGTAACAAGGTAATTTAAGAAAAATATAATAATTGAAGCTGAAGCAGCTATAACATTGAAGTAACACTTCTGAAAATGTCCTAATGCTGCTATAACATTTGGATTAAAATCAAAGAAACAATGTATCTTTCCAAGTTTCACGAAAGAAATCTTCATGATTTATACAATCTTTAAATAATAAAACATTACAATAGTCACAATATACTCTTTGAGGGATCTAGTTCTGAAATATGCAACCATTTTATGCCTTAACCTTCTTTATTCACTACATATACATTTCAGGACAGGGAGAAGAGATCTAACAATCCCACGTCGCCAAAGCTGCCGTTGGGGCGATGAAAATCCAAACGTACCCTTAGAAATCCCTTCGGCGGCGACTGACCCATCCGATAAACTTGATAAATTCCCGGCTTTAGATAAACCACCCTAATACGGATTGGCGATTTCAGAGTCGAGTTAAAAAGTGGTCTAAAAGCTTTTACAGCGGGGGCGAGCCAGTGATGAGATACTTGAAAAAATCGGCTTCCTACAACACTAAAGAAAAGTGTTTTCCAATGTAATTTACTAACCCCATTGATTAATTCAAAATTTCGTGATTTTAAAGTATTTTAAGTTGTAAAAACAAGCAGTTAACTGGCTAGGATTTTATCTCAATATTTTTAGCAAACGCGAGCTCGTTCACCATGGATGTTATTCTAAAACTAGTTCTGAATTACCAGATGTTACAATGATTGTGTATTAAAAAAAAATTAACTGACTTAAAAGTCTTACAAAACATTTAATTAGATTTTATTCAATCGGTTTTGTGGTCACGTACTGAACGTTAACATTTTCAGTCATCCTTTTGTGGACATAAAGACCAAACAATAATAATTCTCATGTGCCTAAAATGGTAAACTTGAAAGATAGGACAACACAGCCCCAAGGAATTTAAAAACCGTGAATTAGACAAAAACCTCCCGAGATACACTTGAACAATTCACCAAAGTATCGTTGTGATTTGATGGGCATTCTATTAGTGAAACGATAAGTCTTCAATGTATTGGTATAAGTATTGCTTGCATTGGTCGGAGAGTCTTGGAAATCGGCATTCATTCAAATTAAGAATACTCACTTTCCCTTGCATCTATATTTAGAATACTTTAATATTTTTAAAGCAAAATCATAGTTTTTTGTAACCTTTATTTCCTTACTCCAATTACAATAGTAGATAAAAACGATATCCCACATAGTAAAATTTCCTTCTTAAACACAGTGTGCTTTATAATGCCACAATATTGTTCAACTCACTGCCCGAAAAACTCAAGTCAAAGTGAAATCAATGTACTCAAACGAAAACTGGAAATATTTTAAGCAGAAAACAGTTTTAATTTTGTAGACAATTATGTTAAAAATAGGTGGTAAAGATGTTTGTTACTTTGTGTGACTAAGCCACGCATATTACTGTGTTTTAAAGCTATGCAGAATATTTGATTTGAGTTTATTTTATTTTATCTTTTTTTGAGGACATAGGGTTTGCAGCTCTTTCTTACTAATTTAAAATAAATAATAATAAAATACTAACATTTAATAACATTGAACCGGAGTTTTCAATACAAAATTTCATTCGTTTTTCTCAAATTCAGTCCCATATACACATACATAGTTATAATTTCCCGTTTGCTGTACCTAAAACACAACCCTCAGGTTTAATTGAAAATTGTTATCATTCATAAGATAATAAGACATAACACATAACATGTTCATAGGATAAACACACACAAACTTTATCATTTAGATGTTAAGATTTAAATAATTTTGTATGCACTGGTTTAGGAATTCTTCTCTGAAGATGGTGTTTAGTGTTGATCAGAGAGTTAAGGGAAACTGTATTATACATTACTGTATTAACATTCCTGGTTTACGCGTTTAATCAACAACTGAATAAATCAATGGGAAATTTTCTTAGGCTTCAGTTACTGTTATTCCAATGCACTCCAAAATTGGCGCAATATACTCGTAGACGTAAACGTATTATTACCAACCTGCCTTTCTATTGGAGTATATTTAGCATGAAAGAGTAAGTAATACATGGTTATTATCATTCTGTTGTTAAGTTAGTTAACTCAGTTTTTCTGGTTTTGCTTACTGTATACTGTATGTGGTTAAACCCAGATTAGAATTAGGCCTACTCTTTTGTATAGTTGGATTTTATCCAAGTGATAGTGCCACAACCCCTAGGTCTAGTCTGAAGTCATGTGAAAAACAATCCCAGGTTCGTGCCTAGAAAAAAAAACTCTTTTGTATAGTGTGATTGTTGTAAAAGATGGTATAAACATGACGTTTTCTACAAGTATAAAACAAAAAAAAGTATGCAGAAAGGTAAATGACAGTAACCGTCAATTGCTTGAGCTATGATTATTATTCATGTGCTAAATGCCATGCTCAACACTCCAACTCTTTAAAATAAATAAGCTAGATAAGTATTGGCTGAATTATTTAGATTATATCGACACCAACATCGGAAAAGTGTTGACAATAACATACAGATTTCATCCCAACTCCAGACAGGGTGATATCTCCCCTTATTTTGACCACTCAACCCGGAAAACCGTTTAAAAGATGCACCCTCCGTGTGGAAATTGGATGCTTATAGGATCTAACAGTCTTGGGTTTGATACTTCGGCGATAAGCTCTGGAGCTTTCGAACAAAAAAGAAAAACGTGTGGGCACAGACAATGATGCAAGAAAAGTTGGTCTAAATCATATGCCATTGCGACAGGTTGGAAATTACTCTTGCTGTTGATAATGTGACAAACTAATAATTGTCTACAAATTGATTACTCATCAAGAATTTGTTTTATGATATTAAATTTATATTATCGTTTTTATGGTTAACAATACTGAAACGTGATCTCGGTGGAGTAAAAGTGGCATTCAGCGCAAATTAACCTCTGATCATTAGCAGGAAATAGTTATTTGTGTAACTAGTGGTGAAAGTGGCACTTTAGAGCAATGTTTACGCACGAGCCGCAGGCGAGTGTGGAATGATCTCGAGTGCAGCAAAGGCCTTTTTCACTCGTGTTACACATTATATTTTTCCTACAGTCACTATAAAGCATATAAATAATTAGTCTTTCAAACACTATGAAACACGTTTTTAGGTTCAGCTGGCAACACAAATGGACAAATGGTGCCCTAGAGAAAGTAGTACCCGCGGTCCATATCACTCCGCTATTTTTCCTCGGCAAGAAATGTGCTCCGCGTTTTGAGAATATAGTTCCGTATGTTTTTGTAATTTGAAGTGGTTTCCGCGCCTAAAAAAAAATGCTTAAAAGGTATTTTCTTGTTTATTAAGATCGTAGGAAGGTTTTAAAAACGTTTAAAATAAAAGTCCAGAAAGTTCAGGAATACCGAAACTATAAACACGAAATGACAGGTTAAATCGTAGTTATAATAGTCAATCAGCTGCTCATAGTATAATTATCTTTAAGTGTTGCCAACCTATTTCCAAGCGTACACGGATTACGTGCATAATGGAACCACGCTGTTTTGTGTTGTTTCGTTGGAATACTGATGTGCGGCAAAGTATAAACCGTACGGCAAAGTATAAATATGCAGCAATTAGCAGCTTTCTGTACTATAAACAGTACAAGGAAGCCAACTTTGTCGGGTGACTGTAGGAAAACTTCTTTATGAGTAGCAAAGTGCAGGCATCTACTTAAAATGTTAACTTAACCTTACATTATTTATGCCCCCACACCCCAACAAAATATATAGTCTGTCACCACTGATACTGTATAAATCGTTTCTACAAAGTATAAGTGTGGAATGAAAATCTACCGAAAGGGGGAAATTAAAGAGTCCCATGCGCAGTCCACCCCTAGATAAGATCTAGGTCGCACATTCTTGGGACAACACTTTTACTTGGGGCTACAAACGTGATCGCTGGTTCTAACGGCAAGCGGCTTAAATAGAAGCCTGCTTCATTTAATAGAGAAATGCAGGGTAGCCTATGTTGTAACTGCATGTTTCATGGTGTGTTTAATCCGTGGCCTAGGGGATTGATGGCAATTATAATAGTTTGCTCTTATCCAAGGATAAACTTCTGAACTTTACTTTGGCTATAAGAGGATACGAATTATTTTACACATAAATTGTACTCCGTTCACAAAATTTAGGCGGTTTGAGGGGAAGCGATTCCATCCCCTCCACCTCACCCTAACATTGAAATAACAGCCGACAGCTGATCCGCTGGTATATACATTAAGCTAAAGTGGGGGAAACCAAGAAGGACTTCCCCTTACCACTTAAATTTTGTGTACGGACTATAGTTTCAAAGTTGGTGAAAAAATAAGTAGACGTTAAAATTTACTCATGCACTGAACAGAGACACACAGTACTATATTGTAGCCGATTGTTCAGAGCCATAAATGACAAATATATGAGGGGTTATGTTTAATCTATGGCTTTGAGTGTTAATTAGTTCAACTGTCAGGGGAAACGATATAAACATACTTACTACGGTTTCGTAAAGAATACCTACATTTGGAGATATAATGCAAAGAAACACATTAAAATGATCAGCAATATTGCAACTTTGTTTACTTTATTTGACTCCACTTTTTACATTTGTGAAACATGTTAAATCATTTTAAATGGTTGAAAACACTTTCCTGAATCAGCTCGATCGACAGCATCTTGTTATTGTTTATTGACAAATACACTTACAACTGATACAATATCTTGTTTGGCAGAGCTGAAAGTGATGATTGTTCAAAGGCCTCTCGCTTTAGGACAGTTTCTGCATCCTAATTGGCAATAACCAAAACTGAGCTTTGTCCAGCAGAAGTCTGTGTATCGACGCGATACTAATTAGTGTTTGTAGAATACAACAGTGATCAAAACTAATAATTGATCGGTGATATTTTACCAGAGTTGGAGCAGTGATATAAATATTAGATATTTTCAAATGATAGAAACTTTTCGATTGTATAGAAATATCTCATGAATTTAAATTACATTTAGAAGGTTATGTTTGGGTAAGGTTCAATACAAAGGTGTTCTATTAGGTAATTAGAAATTTTATATTTCATCACTATGTCATAAAGTGACTCTTCCCGAGTTTTTCACCATCGGACTGGGAAATTGTGCGAGGGTTGAAAAAGATACTTTTTGCCCGTGTCACGAAACACATTTTTCGTCTTATTGTAACATTATTTAGAAACAGCCACTAAAATAGAGTTAGGGGCTTTTTATTTGGAAATAATCGAAGAATATTTTGTTTATCCCAGCAAAGGTATGTAGGTAGTCTTACAGACTATTAAATTCAATATTTAATAGAATAATAATTATTGTTTCTGTACGAACGATTTTGGTTTGATGAAATAATTTAAGTTTAATAGTAGGTCTAATACTCTAGTTTGGTGAAAATATTGAAATAAGTGATATTTTGCGGTGCAGTATTATAAAGGGCTCATTACGATGTAGAAAGGTTACTAGCTTTGGAGCTGTACATCTAACAGATTCGGCTAGAATTAAACCTGTTGAAATTTGTTTACCAATAATTTCTTTAATGCAGTAGGTTACTTAAAACTTCAAATAAATTGAACATTATAATAATTTACTTTGGATACTACAGGAAGTGCAGGGAGTATACATGTAATGTGTTGTTTAAGAGTGAATGTAAAAAATTACCGTATAGGGGATACATTTTTTTAACATCTCGTGAAAAATGTCGTTAGACGTAGGTAACAAATGTGGGCGACGGCATGAAGGTAGAAGGTACTTATCAATATTTCTATTTCTCACCCACAATTGATAGTGTCTCAATCATAATTCAATACCACATAATAAATAAATATGTGTAATATTTTTCAATTGTTTGTCATTAGGACAGGCACTTTTGAAGCATTAGGACCAAATGTTTATACTTAACATCCACTAAGTACTCAAACCAAATTAGTCAAACTTTCACAGAGAATAAATAATCTCCCTTCATATTTCATTCAATTAAACCATTCAACAAATAGAAACCTTAGGCTAAAACTTCAATTAAAGAGGTTGGAGTATTTCTCTCAACAATCTCGTTTTAATGTTTTCCCTCATAAATTCTTATTACTGTAAAAACGTCTGAAAAGACTCATCAAGAGATTTCAAACGATTACTCCTCTAAGACGACCAGTTTCCTTTCTGTCAGCAGAAGTAAATTAAGACGGATCTTTTGCAAGTAGATTGTACATTTTGTGATTAAAAGATAGATGTTTCTGAGTAATGTGAAAAATAAGTCACATTGAAACAGGCAAATGGAACTTCCTTTAAAAACATTTCTCATTGCGTAAAAAACATTATGATAATTTAATTCCGACACATTTAACACAATATCGTGAGTTTGTATCAAAACAAAATAATTTTAACATTGTTTAACATTTTAAGGATTGGGTTGTAGCTAGAAAATTCATATTGTAATAAAAACGGGAATCTTATCTTTGACCTTTACAAAGGCATCCTTATAAAGGTGTATTACATCTGCTAATTGGATAAAGGACTTAACTGTACATGTATGTGTATGTAGGAGAGCTGGCAGGAAGTAGAAGAATGTAAATTAATCAATGGCTATGTATAAAGTATATAATACAATGTAAAAGATTTACAGGTATATCACAATTTAAAGTTAAAGAAGGTGAAGTTATTTGATATCATGATGTAACAAAGTCTAACAGTAAAAAGTATGTAATATAGACTTCAACACTTCCTTACAACAATTAATTACATAAACAAGATTAAATGTAATATAATTGACCTTTAGTACCACGACGTTTTAAATCCATTCTATTGATGAGCCGAATCAATTTTTACGGCTAAATAGACGACAGTCGAATGTGTCACTCTTATTTTTATCTTAGTTGTTCATTGTATTATAGTTATTTCTATTAACGTCATACAATAATTTACAATAAGTTAACATTTTTATATTCCTTTGTAACAAATCTGAAGTAGGCTATATACAAGACAAACCAGTATTGACAACAGCTCATTTCGTCCGAGACTCAATTCAACTATTGATTTGTGAACTGGCAACAATGTTAACATAAAAATGTAGGCAATGCTAGTTCTGTGCATAGTCATATCTTTTTATATACTGTATTTTGGTAAAAGTACAAGATAGATAGAATAGCAAAACCAAGATTATCAATTATAATGTTTGCTAAGATCCCCAAAGTTGTACTGAGTTCCAAGACGTTGGTGTTTGATCATTAGTTGGCTTACTTTGAGTGATTGTCAACATTAGCTTGTGTTTATGTTTCGCCACAAATAGATGAACCTCTTGGTAGGCACTGACTGATACGCACAGATTTGGTTATAAACAGTTGGTTGGAACCCTACACAAGGGTATTGGTGGTGTGTAGCTTGGAATCAAACCTCTCAAGGAACCTGTACCTATATTTACCTCTCCGACTTGACTTGCAGAGAGAAAACCACTCACTGTGGTACAAATCATGGAGTTTTCTGAGAGAATGGTGTACATTTATTATTCTAAATAATATTGAGAAGCAGTTAAAATTCATCCAACCAAATTCCTCAGTGTGTTAAAAACAGACAATATTATAAATACTTTACCATAAATTGGTGTAAATACATGCATCTATGCGATCCAATGTGTTGCTAAATTGCAACCGGTTTCGACTCACATAGGAGTCATCATCAGACCAGTAAAGATGTCTTCTCACTTATTAGAAGGTCGTCAATTGGTGGTGGTACCCTTGCAGTATTACCCTTAGTTTTAAATCCTAAAGTCTCGTTTTTATGTTTGTGTAAGTGTGCGTGTTTAATTGATTTATTTATTATCAATTGACGATCTTCGAATGAAGGGAGAAGATATCTTTACTGGCCTGATAATGACTCCTATGAGAGTAGAAACTGGTTGCAATTTAGCAACACATTGGATCGCATAGATGCATGTATTTACACCAATTTATAATATTTAGATGCAATCATCAGGCTAAAATGGAGTGGTCCTTAATGTTCTAAGTTTTAACTTATATGTTTTAAAAATCTAGCTGGGTTCCTTTAGTGTTTGTTTGTTCTCTTTCATAAAAACTAAGTCATTGATAACTATCAGGTCTCTGTGACAGGCTGCTTACGTTTGGAATGAAATATTTCAGTTTTAGTACAGGTTTTATGTGTTCAAACCTACCTATAGGTATGAGAATGCTATGCTTCATACATAATTGATTTTTTTTTCATTGATTTTGAAAACTGCAACAACAAACTTCAGATCACAGGACACCAAAATTAACAAAATACTTTTATTCATATTTAGGAAACTTTTTACACTCCAATCTTCATAACAATGGAACAAATCCATACAAACTTGCATGTAATCCAAACCAGCACAACTGTGGTAACAGATTAGTTGTAGAGAACTTTGAACACAAAACCAAACAATGTTAATGCAACACGTGTTGCCCAACAACTGATAACTGGAGCTGTGACTCTCAGTTATGTATGTGAGAAAGGTCACAAGTGTGTGCTTTGAAAACTTACTCAAAGTCAATGATTTCGTTTGGTAAAGTTTGAAGTTAGACCATTAAAATAACCAATCATGAATAGAGATTCAACCAGTAAAAGAATTGGGATTTGTATAATTATTTAGACTAAAGTGAAATTAGTCCTGACATTTTAATATACAAGGTAGGTAGTATGTGACCGATCATAAGAAAGGTCAGTAGCTTTTGATGGTTGTAACTGGACAAAGCGGAAAGCGGTTCCTGATCATTAGGCTTTTAAAAAATAGTAACACAAGATATCTTACTCCAATCTAAACTCATATTCTGGTTGACATATGTACCATTGTGTTTCTACCTTAATATTATAGTGTAGTGTTAATGATAAAAATAATGTTCTTTCCAATTAGTTGTGTTTGTAGCCTGTATGACTCATGGTTCAAGGCCCGGGTCAGTCCCAGGTAAAGAAAGGATCGGGAGACAGGTTCCACAACAGTGGCGTCATTTCACCAAATCCTTGGGGGGGGGGGGGCAAACTCTGGGGGGTACCCCGTTTAAACCCCCGTAAACTTTTGCAGTTTTGAAACAAAAAAGAGGGGTTTAAGCTTATTTTAATTGTCAAACACACTTTGAATAAAAACAAAATTGTGAGTAAAATTTATTTAAATTTAGGCATAAAATTAATAAAACTAACAATCATTGACAACAGACAGAAACATAATAATATGTTGGTAAGTTATTTATCTAAGAAACGTGATCAATAGTTTCATGGTGTATTAATATTATTTTTGTTATTAGATTTATGACCAAATTCTCTTATACAACATTTAGACCCATAGCAATGAATACGGGTTTATTCATAGCCTATAGTTTATGACAGTTTAATTTGATTTCTAAATAAAACACAAGTATTTAAGTTATTAAAAGCAAACCAAATTGTATTACCAATAAAATAATTTGACACAATTAATTTGAATGTGCTACTGAGACACTAAAAAATAATATTTTTGTTTCAAACTACTGTAGAAGAATAGGCAAGATTTTTGTCTGCCATGCTTTTTAGGATTTGACAGGAGAAAATATTTCTATATTAGCTAGTATGGCATTTTTTCTCTAGCCCAGGAACCAGGGGGGCAAGGGCCCCCCCCCTGCCCCCCCCCCCAAAAGACGCCCTGTTCCATAATATAGACTATAGTCTATAGTCCACCCGAACTACTATTTATTGATTAGCCATTTAATTGAAATAGAGAACTAATCAAACTAATAAATTTATTTTACAAAACCTTCCACATGGTCTATTCTTAACTAAAACCATTGTTGAAAAGACAATGGTGTCAATTAATTTAACAATTTAAATCAATAACTAAAAAGAAACAAAAAATATTTTTTAGAAAAACTAATTTTAGCAAAGCAGTGAAATATGAAAACTCAAGGTAGACTAAACAGTACAAATTAAAAAAGTGAACATTTATTTCTTATACAACGTTACAAACTATTATTAACATACTCTGGACGCGTGTTTTATTTTGCAATCACTGGCTAAATGTAGCTAGAGTGTCACCCAATTTCAGCCACCACTCTGCTATGCTAGACTCGGACACCGAATGTTGAGTCATATTCTCCACTTCTGAGTCATCTTCAGACTTGAATCGTCATTTTCTGTGCTTAACCTCTGAATTATTATGCCTATAATAAAGAGAAAATACAGTGAAAGAGGAGCTGGAAATTAGTCGAATGGCCAACAGTAAATAAAATTACCAATAAATAGTTATTTGTGTAACTAGTGAGCAAAGTGGCACTTTGCTGCACACGAGAGCAAAGTAGTATGATCTCGAGTGCAGCAAAGGCCTTTTGCACTCGTGTTATACATTAGCTCATATGCACATTAGCTATATTATTATATTTTTCCTACAGTCACTATAAAGCATATAAATAATTAGTCTTTCAAACACTATACAACACGTTTTTAGGTTCAGCTGGCAACACAAATAGGTGCCCTAGAGAAAGTAGTCCCCGGTCCGTATCACTCCGCTATTTTTTCCTCGGCAAGCAATGTGCTCCTCGACTTGAGAAAATAGTTCCGTATATTTTTGTAATTTGCAGTGGTTTCTGCGCCTAAAAAATGCTTTAAAGGTATTTTCTTGTTTATTAAGATCGTAGGAATGTTTTAAAAACGTTTAAAAGAAAAGTTCAGAAATACCGAAAAGGGAACATAAACTATAAACACGAAATGACAGGTTAAATCTTAGTTATAATAGTCAATCAGCTACTCATAGTATTATTATCTTTAAGTGTTGCCAACCTATTTCGGATTACATGCATAATAGAACCACGCTGTTTTGTGTTGTTTCGTTGGAACCCTGATGTGCGCCAAAGTATAAACCGTACGACAAAGTTTAAACCGTAACACAAAGTATAAATATGCAGCAATTAGCAGCTTTCTGTACTATAAACAGTACAGGGAAGCCAACTTTGTCAAGTGACTGTAGGAAAATAAGACTTTGTAAATGAGTTATTGAAATATTGATCATCATATCGTATATAACTTTAAATAATCAAGAGGGGGAAGCAGGGTACATTGGAATATTAGTTGACATATTTATAAATTATTCTGCTCCATTGTTTTAACAGAATTTTACAGAAAGAGTTTGATAATTTGTAAGGAATCTTTAAGTAAATTTGTTAATCTTGGTACTGTATAGGTTCCAGAAAAATTAACCTGCTAAATATAACCTTCATTACATGGCAATACGTTTGTAAGCCAAATATAATATATTGATTCCTGACTAAGGAAATCATCTCATATTAACCAACAGTGAAAAAGTACCAGCAACAACCAGTTTTAGTAGCCCAAACAGACATAACTTACTGGCTTAACTAGACTGAACAGACCTAGGAGAATCTATCTAGTCAGTGAAAGTAAGACAGAAATAGAAAGAGTGGATGTTTCCATGTTAAATTGGTTATAAATACAGTATAAGCACATTCTTCGATATCATTGCAGATCAAAATCACACAAGCAACCAAGATTATCACAGTAGCAAGTTTTAAGTGGAAATGTGAATTGTAGTTTAGTCATGAGATGAAATATTATTAAAGCCATCCATCCTTATAAGTATCATATTATAACATAATGACTTGTGAACACGATTTCATAAAGGCTTTTTTGATATTATATTTATTTTTAATTATTTATATGTAGCTTGTCTGTTTAAAAATAAATAAAAATAGGTCAACTATAGAAATTTATAAGATTATTGTTTCTACCCTTTATCAAAGTAAGCTTATCGGGCAACATACATGATGCAGATGTTTATAATAGAAATTTTCTATCATTCCAATTTTTAGTTCATGCGAGTAGTAGACTCCATGCTTGGTAGTTAAAGCTAACCGACCTTTACATTCTCATTGTTAATGCATTTCTAGCTATATCATTGAAAGTAAAACATACCTTACTGTCCTGAAATACCACCTTAGCTGGAGAGGGCTTCTATTGCTTTATTTAAACCTTTCATTGCTTGCTTGTACCTTTTATTAATTGCATTAAACAAAGAAAAATGTATTTTTTTATGTAATGAGAAATATTTGACACGCAAACTTAACTAAATGGAATGATTTTTCACTTCTTTTAGTTAAATATATTTTGTTTTAATCTGCTTTGCATATACTACTGGTAGCCAACCTGACGTTTTGGACACTGCAAAGCCTAAGTTCACAACTGTTAGTAATTTGTTTGACAAAATTAAGTAGAATAAAAGATTTAGGCTAGAATATTTCCTAAGTGCAGTAAAAAGGACTAATTTTAAAGCCTATTATGGATATTTTAAGTATGACCAAAGATTACATATATGTAATCTTTGGTATGACTAATGAGCACTATAAATACATATTGGAAATGAAAACCCATGGTTGGGTATTTAATAAATGATGGTAAAAGTAGTTTGGAAAACTGTATACTTATTAACTGTGTTGTCTCTTTGCTTTCAATAATTACCTTTCATTTATTTGAAAAAAAAAAATTAAAACACTAATAAACAGAATTTAACCATAATTTTTTTATTTACATGGCAAACACAGACATGAATTTAAAAGAAAAAAAAATCATGCTGTAAAATGGAACTTAAAAAATAAAATCAGCAGTACAGAAAACAAACATTTAATGTGTTTTCAAACAGTTCATATAAATCCAAGAATATGAAATTAAATAACTTGAACAACCAACATCTTACAGATTCTCACACATGTTACATAAGGAACGCTAAGAGATTCTTTAACAATCACGTACAAAAATAAGGGAAAAGTGATTTTTTTAAAGTTCCAAACCTGTACTAATGCTTTGTGATGTCACATAAACATAAAAACAACAGCTACAGGAAGTGATGAGAAAAACAAAGTGAATAGATAAAATAATAACCTCAGAGAGCGTTTGATGAGTATTGAAAATAGTCTATACTTAATTACAAAATAGTAACAACTTTTAGACATCTATGTTTAAAAAATAATTTTTTCACATAGCTTATATGTAAAAAAAGAAATTAAAAAATGCAAAAGGGTAGTGAAATTACAATTTTATTTTTCATTTTATACCTCTAAGGATTAGTGCAAATGAAAGCGCAATGTAGATTGTAATAAAAATCAAACTGTTTAAAACATAAATTTGTTCAAAACTATTATCAATAAGAAATACTGGTAAATATTTTTACATTAATATTCTATTACCATGTGAGATTCGTACTATTCAACACTTTCTATCATCATCGCTTTTGAACAGTGATCAAAATAAATAAATGTGTATAAAAAACTGATGATGTGTGAACTCACTTTGGGAGCGTGAGGACGCTCGGCTGGACAGATGTTTGACTACGCTCGTCACTGGAGCACGACGGAGCCTTGACTAGTTCTACATGGGGGATCATCCTTCGCTTGGAGACCGAATACACCCAAGCTACTCCGGTGGTGATGAGCACTAGTGAGGCGAACCCTGCGATGACCAACACCCAGACAGGTGGGGACTCGTCCAACTCCACCACCTTCGCGTTCTCCGGACTACTCAGCGCCGCTTGCACACTCTTGTCTAACGACACCTTGGAAACTCCGACATCACAAGCTGACTCCCTTACGTACCTGAACCAAGTTCTATTGACGTTATCGTTTATTTCGGTTCTTCCAGTTTTTGATCTATGAACAATGTTCTTGATGGGTGCTGTTTTCTTGTCGAAATGACACCAAAGTCCCTTCTTTCTTTTGCCTGTTAGAGAGCGGATCTCTTCAGGTGTTGTTCTAGAGCCTATCAAGACTCCTACGTCCCCCTTTACTTGCATGGCCCACCTCCACATGTCGGCAATGTTGCATCCACATTTCCAAGGGTTCCCGACGAGCTTTACGCCGGTCAAATCTCTGTTGTTTGAGAAAACGGAGGGTTTGATGTAAGTCAATCTGTTTGAACTTAAGTCGAGATATTGCAAATCAGGAAGATTCCTCAAAAACTCAAGAGAATCTTCTTTAGTTACAGTCAAATTATTACCGGCTAGTAAAAGTCTTGTGATATTGCTGAAAGAATTTAGTACTGCTGGTCTGATGTAAGTCAAATTACAATTGCTCAAATCCAAGGTTTTCAGTCTTCTCAATTGTCTAGGCAAAAATGATCCGATGGAAGGAACAATCAATGGATTATGTGCTAGCCTCAGTTCTTCTAAATCTGGATAAGTAAAGTTATCAGGGAATACAGTTGAATTCAAGCGGATCAAACTACAGTTGTTGAGTTCCAAAACTTCTAGTTTTGTTAAATTTTGGAACAAACCAGGTTCTAAGCTCTCCAAAGGATTTCCAGACAAAATTAATGTTTTCAAGGCTGTCATCTTTGAGAATGTAGTTTTTGACACCCTACCAAGATTGCTGTTGCCCATGTTCAAATATTCTAAGGTATCTAGAGGAGACAAGAGTCCTGTAAAGGCATCGTTCAATGGATTTTCTGAGATATCTAGTTCTTGTAAGCACGAAAATCTGTGGAATGTGTCAGCGGGTAATCTAGTTAAACTGCAGTTTTTCAGAGACAGTTTCTGGAGGCGAGACAAAGGTGCTAGAGCGACAGCCAAATCTGCGGCTGAAAGACGATTTCCAGTCAGTAACAACGTCCGTAGATTGGTCGCATTCGCAAAAGCATCCTCGGACAGTGGGCCTTTCAATCGACAGTTGGACAGATCCAAGTAGTCAAGATGTTGCAAGTTGTTGCTCAAGGTAGAAGACACATCCAAATCTCTCAGCTCATTCTCAGCTAAAATCAAACTTCTCAAGTAGGTGTTGTTCAAGAACAGATTCTCTGGAAGGTTCACAATTCCAGACCTTCGAAGATCCAGGTACTCTACTCTCATTAGTGGCCCTAGGACTAAAATCCAATCAATTGGTCCAACCAGATTGTTCTCTGACAGTTCAAGCCTTTTTAGATGTTCATTGAGAACAAAAGCCAACGGGTCGATTCTGGTTAAGCTGCAGTTTTTCAGTTTTAGGTCCTCTAAGCTCATGAGGTCATCAAATATCCCAGCCTCTATTACTCCCAGAGGGTTGCCTGAGAGGTCTAGACGGTTGATAGCTGTGATGTTTTGAAAGAAGTGAGAGTTCAGCTTTGTCAGGGTACATTCACTCAAGTCCAGGTAGTGGAGAGATTTAGAGTAGATAAATGGTCCGTCTACTGGCTCAAGAGGATTCATCCCCAGCTCTAGTTGGATCAGACCAAAGTTGTTCCTGAAACAAAACACCCCGAAATATAAAATTAGAATAGTAATAGTAAGGGATCTCTAAAAATCAAATTGCCAAAACATGTTTGAACTTACACCACTCAAGGATATCGAATTAAATACCTATGGAAAGGAAAAATGTACAAAGAGTTTAACTATTAGTTTTATAAATGGCTAAATGAATATGCTTTAAAACTATGAAATTAGCTACAAAGATTTAACTGTGACATATCGACATATGTACCATAAACTTTGACCAACATCTTAATTTATAATGATGTATTTTGTGATTGACTACTTGTTCACATGTATGGTATAAAGTACTTGTAATATACCCAACCACTTAAAAAAAAACTTAGTTGGAACAAGTTGACATATATATTACAAATACTGCTTGCAATTAAATCAGGACAAACACTTCAGTATCTTTTATGCGTTCTATCACTTCCTTCAATTGAATCTGAACTAAAGAGTTATTTCAATAAAATTTATTTCTAAAAAAAATTGTCTTAAGCTTTCTGTCATTTCATTTTAATTCTTCTTTCTGTCATAATTAATTTAACACATTCATTAAAGATAGTCACATGACCTGAAGTACACAGGTGTGAGGGACCAGAAAGTAAACAAGTTACAAATTTTTATCTCAAATCTTAAAGAATAGGTAATGAGAAGTTTGTACTATTTAAATTTACAATATTTATTTTGTCACAAGTACAAATACCCAAAAACCAATCCCCTGAGAAATCAAATCGGTAACTTTGGTCATGAAATTTTACCACACAGGTGACGGTTTCAAAATTAGTTTTGAAACATCTGTGATCCTCCGCTGTCGATTTCAATTGGATGGTTTTGTCAGGGAAGGGGGTTTGGTGAACAACCTTACTTAATTAATCCGCTCTGTACCGCGGAGGTGACATCTGCCCTACAACTACGGCTGCTAATTGTGAATAGCAGATTGCATAAACGCCGTCTCTCAGCACTCGGCTTAACTCTGTTCTGTGTTTGTCTTGTGGCGTTTAATTGCGTTGAGTCGGTGAGATAATTGCATCTATGTTTAATTCGCAGAATCGGAATTACAAAACATTCCGTTGCTTCGACTCTGCCTCGTTTGCCGGATTTAGTACACACGATTTCAAAACATGATTGCGTTGTGTTTGCAGAGGATTGGTTTTCAGTGTAATCTACAGATAAATGTATATTTAGGGCAAAACTGTTCCTTTGGTTCATTTCTGGGAGTATATTAAAGAGGTTGGATGACTGTAGTTGCATCACTAAATTTTCTTCTACTTTTCGTTTTAACTATTGGTATTTTTTATATTGAACCAGGCCGATATAGTATAAAATAAATAAAAGAAGATAGTACACACCAACAAGGTTCTTAATAACAAGATTATTTACAGAGCCCTATCGATTTGCACCTAAATTGGATGCTTTCATTACACAATTCCAATAAATATATTTAACTTAGTTTAAAAACAAGTATTAAAATGTTATTAGCATCTTTTAAGAGTTTATTACAGTTCAAGGTATTAAGGCTTTTATTAGGATACATACTTAGGCCTAATTATTTCAAAGATTCCCACAACAGTGTTAAACTTGGAACCTTCCTCAAAACCAAGAAATATAGCCAGAAGAATATTTAACAAATCTTTGTATTGATCTGGCATCTGAATAGTAAGTGCATTCTCGGTACATAAGTATTACTGAATATTCAGTAAATTTGTTATGACCAGCCATACCCCATACCATACCCCTTATAATATTGGTCCAAAGAAGAAGAATAATCTCATTAACTTACTTCTGTCTAGGTTACCATATAATGTTTGAAAGAGTAATTCAAAACTTATTTGTGGTATCATGATACATCTTTATGTGTTAACCCATAGTGATTTCAATTGTGGTACAATGCAACTTTTAATGCAGCAAAATCTTGGGACGAATGTAATTGTGAAACAATTTTGCTTTGTAATCAGAATCCTGTTAAAATCCTGGAACAGTACTTACACAAAGGCTTCAGGATGAACAGAGTGAATGTTATTGGCCGTCAGATCGATGTCTATGAGGTACATCAGGCTGGAGAAGTCATCCTTACCAACGGTTGACAGCATGTTCTCTGCCAACTGAAGACTACGTACCTGCAACACCAATGTGATGTAAGAACACTGTGCAATGTAGCATTGGATTTTATATTTACAAGTACAGTAGAACCTTGATAAGAAGACCCTCGAAAACAAGTCACCCAGCAAGTATCATTTTTGAAATCCCCTTGAATTTACTTTACCCCAAATCACATGTTATTGCAAACCTCAATAAGGAGTCAATCTTGATTACAAGTCTCATTTAATAATCCCCTTGAGAGTCTTGTTATCAAGGTTCTACTGTATTTACTTGCCAGTTCATAGGGTATGTTTCCCATACATATAATACTATTTAATCAATCTAAAGTGATCAATTTCTTGGCAGTAAAAATTGTTATGAGAATTGACAGTCAGCAGATCAAATTACAGGGGTCTTCAGAAAAAACCCAGAAGATAGGGTGATTTCTAACTAAAATAATCATAGAATATTCATAGATATTATACCGGTAATCATTTCATGTTACCAGAGCTGTCCTATTAAGACCCTAGAATAGTAGGGATTAGTGTAGCAGACATTGCCATGAGAGGGGTGGGATAAATCTTTAGTAATATGAAAAAATGTTAGATCTCTGAACAGGTTTCTTTTAAAAAGTGTTTGTGAATATTTATTTTAAACTGCTAGGTTATAGCATAGATAAAACATACTCCCTTAGTAGATTTCTCATCCTTATGGAACGGCTGAAGACAATTTTATTGTTAGTTCATGTACGGTTTATGTAGAGGTCGTGTTTTGTTTACAATTTGTTTCCCGTTATTACAGCCATTTAAAACCTCGTTTAACCAAATAATACGATCTAATCATAAACAATAACTTGTCCCCTAGTTATATAACCAAACAGTAAAGCACAAATCAAGAAATTAACCCTAAAATATCGGAAACAAAGTTTCATCGACACTAGCGCCTTTGTGTCACGTACATGAACTAGACACGAAAAACGTGCTTCAAAATTTACAATGGGATGAGAAGTCTACTTGTGTTGGTTGGTCTATGGTTATAGACAATAACACAAAAAAAAATCTGTGAAATGGCTGATTTACTGGTCCTCTTCTGTTTAGGAGGCCTGAATTCAAGACATGCAAACATCAATTGCAATTGCTACGAGGAAACTACGATGTGGTGGTTCTATATCTTGCAAATCAGTCCACCAATCAAGTAACATCTCTCTAAGGCCAGGGACACACTTACCGGCGAAACCGCCGGACGCCGGAGCAAGTTGAGATACACAGGAAGGCATTAGCCGGCCTAGGCACGTGCGAAAGTTGTGGCCGCTCAGGGCCTCGCATTTAGTGTTAAATACAAAAAAATTTTAATTCTGTGAATTTTACATTAGTTATGTCAATAATGAAAAAAAGAAAAAGGGGGAGTATATATACTAAAATTAAGCATTAAGATTTTTGTAAGTTATTATTAGGAGACTATTTTTTTTGGTAGTTTTTTGGGCTTCCCTATGAATGTTTGCACTGGGTCACAACCCCTTAAGTCCGGCTCTGCGAGATAACTTTGCAGATAATATCTATCTAAATCAACAGCTAAACTAATTAAGTTTTACTTTAAACACAGGAGAGTCAACACACGTAATTTATCTATACTTAATTCTCTTGAAATTAACTGCCATACCTTCAGGTCGTTGGGGAAAGGTTCGAGCTCCCTGAGGTTGTTTGCGTTCATGTTCAGTAGGTACACGCCTAGACTGAGGCCCTCCTCTACTGTAGGCACCGAGGTGAGGTTACTCTCCGAGCAGTCAGTTACCCAGTTGATGCGCCAGTAGTGACAGTCACAATCATCTGGACAGTCCTGGTCTGGGAGCTCGGCGCTCACCTGCGCCAGCGCCAGACAGGCCACCAGCCACACCGTCCATGCCATATTCATTGTCACACTAATGTACACTTGCGCTTGAAGTTAAATATGTGGTTGGGGTACTTCAATCCATGTTTCTGCAACAGAAATGTTATATTGTTAGTTTAAGCACAGGTTTTTTTGGTGACTGTGAAAAATTCGATGATATCGTCGAGAGGATGCTTTTAGGTTTTAGGTGTCAAACTAGGTAACATACTAATCACAGATCATTGAATCCATGTGTTTTATGAGTAAGAGCATTGACATTTAGATACTCAGATACTTGGGTGCACATCCTATCTTTATTGAGCAGGTTTCAAATAAGAATTCAATTAAAATATAGTTAATGAACCCTACTGCCAACATTCTATTGCCTCTCTATAATATTCCACACTATAGTAATGTTTATGTTTTATACTAATATGCTTCTATCCATGATCCTATAACATGAATTAACCTGAAGACATGTTAACACTTAGGGGGTGCCTTAGGTGAAATATGATCCATTCCTGAGTTTTTCTAGCAATAGTGATAAGTTAATTATCTTTTTTGTAGATGAATGTGATTTATCATGTGACAATTAATTGATCAATTGTCAGTGTTTGTGTCAAAAAAGTGGATGGAAATAGTGCAGAGGTAATTTAATTCAATGTCAGAAAATTGTAAAAATATTTTAACATATTTTTAAATAAAAAAATCCTATGTCTCACACAAATTATGACATTTACAACCCTCATATTGTAAAAATCCAATCTGCAGAGCAATTCCTCTTAATAACGTTCATAATACTCCTTTTTGAAGAATTTTTGTATGAAAGAACAATACCTTTGTCATACATGTATGTTAATAACTTTTACAGTGAAAATGTTAATATATTTTCCTACTAATGTTTTAATTTAGGTGTTCACGTAATAGAGCTCTATTACGTGAATTTCCTCAATTGCTCAAATTTCCTAATAATATATTTTTTATATATATTTTTAAAATATTTTTTTTATATGATTTTTTTAATTTATCGTTTGTTTTTAGTTGTACTTAAAGTAAAACATTATATGCCAAATGCTTCTTTGAGAAACTCCACAATCATGTAAACTTTGTAAAATGCAATGAACCATTTCTTTTAACTTTTACAGAGATAATCAGGTTAACCAAAACACCTCCCGTAGCATTTACAAGTGTCAGGTGTGGGTGTCGTACCACAAAGTCAGGTGTTTACAGTTCCATTTAAATATTTATAAGGGCTCAGGGAGTTGTTTATGCGGACTTCTCACCTCCACTTCCGGTTCCGTTCGATATTTCCGCAATGTGATTTCCAATTCCCCGGGGCTCCGACCTTATTTCCACTCCCGGCTGGCTTCTTATCTTATTATTGTGTCGACCCCTCGTGGGACCGGGCCACGTCCGACAAAACCTCTTTACCAATTTACCCTTTTACTCGCCATTTCGTCTCCAGGTGCCAAAAATAACATTGGCGAAAATAATAACTGCAGATAGAGTTATCGGGTGGGGATTGGTATTTTCGTTTAACAGAAAAAAAGATTATAAAGATAAATGTTCGGATTGGTATTATTTTAAATCAAATTTTCCTTTCTTTAGCTATTCAGACCCAAACGTCAACAAACATTTCATTATATAACCAAATATGCATAAAACATCGGCGTTATTACTATGTAGCCATCCGATTTTCCATATTTTAGTTTTATGATTTTCCGACATCTATGATTTAGTTCTACATACATCATGTTAAGGTCCGCTCTAAGATAATCGGTGACCGTGACCATGACGAAGAAATCTATGCTGAAAAGAATACCTAGAGTAATGGTTTAATCGATTACAGAAATGGGCTAGGTAATATATTTTCCTACAGTTACCTAACAATGTACATGTTCTCTCACTGATTTGAGAAAGCAAAGTGGCCAATTCGCTCATCAGTGAGACAATGTTGACATTGTCTCACTCTAATTACTTTGTCTCACTCCAGATTTGCAACGAGAAGGCACGAAATAGTGAGCGTGTAGCATGCAGGCAACGTCGTATGCGCGCAAAATACGTTGGCAGCACTGGCTGTAAATCAGCTGGTCAGCTGTTGTACTGTTGTATTTGTCACTTCACATTAAATATTATATTAAAAGTTCACTTCTGTGTAAAAATAGGTTATGTTTCTACACCAATTTATTTGTTTTATGGTAACTGTAGGAAAAGTATAACGTGCAACTCGAGTTCAAAGTACAATTGCCTCACTCGAGAAACCATTCCTCACTCGCCTACAGCTCGTGAGTAAGGATTTCTCTCGAGTGAGTCAATTGCTCACTTTTCTCACTAGTTTACTGGTTTTTGGACATTTTTTGTTTTTGGTTCGTGTGATTAACTATATTTTCGTCTTACTGGTCTACTTTTTTAACTACATAATTCACAAAATTAAAACTGCGTATACACTTTACCTTTATAGCTTATAAATCAGATGTAAAAATGATATCCGTCTGTCCGTTTAGGTGCCCAGGGTAAATACTTTATTAAATAAATTTGTAAACGCTTTATAAAATAACCGTGTCCAGCTGAGAGTACTATAACCAACCAAAAAATCTCTCTTCGTGAGTAAGAAGTGATTTCAATAAGTTTTTGCTATGCGTTTAAATCAAAATAATTTTCAATTACCTAGGGACTGTAATCTTTAGGTGATCATACCGTGTCCACTTATCAAAATAGCTGCACAAAACTTTTACGCCATACTGCAGTCAAATTACTGTTCAAAGCGGTCCTTATCAACGGGGTCGGAAGGATTAATTGCAATTTTAATGAGTCAACCGCATTTTTACCAATGTAAACCACTCATTGTTTAAGGGAGTGTAGGATGATATGTACAAATCAGCCACTTAACAATAAAGCTGCATGCATCTTTACATACGGCAATAAAATGACAGTCCGTCTTAACAGGGTCTAGAGAGAGTTAATTACAAATTCAACGAGTCAACCATATATTTTACCCATGTGTAAGATATAATCTGTATAAATCAGCCGCAGCAGCCGCACAGTGGTATAATTGTAATCCTATCGGAGCCTCACACACATGGTGCTGGTGCTGGACTAGGCTTACACAGGATTACCCGCAACTTGCTACAATCTGCTTACCGAGACCGACTATTTATCACACAGTTCTACATGTATCGACGTCTGCGGCGCTACAAGCCGATTAATTTCGTTCTGCAAGTCGACGTTCGACGCAGTGTAAGCGTCCAGCTGGTGATGAGACAAGCGATGCTTGATAATCCGATCGGAGGATGGACAGATTTGAGCTTTCTGGCGATGTAGAAATTGTTGGATGGGAAATTATTTTGATAGGTAAACTTAATTGGACTATGTTTCGAAAGAAGGAAATTTCGAGAACAAGAAAATATTCAAACTAGGAACAAAGTTGCTACTGTAAATTGAAAAACTAGTATATTTTGGTCGAAAGACAGGATTTGACTAATTTAAAAGTAAATCGTACACGATTTGTTTGATAATCGTGTTCAAGATGAACGCACTTTAGCATTATAGTTGACGTAAAGGTTTTTGTTAGGACGGAATTTTAAAAAGTAATGTTAGATTGGGGAAGATTTTAGCTAGAAACATTTTAAAGAACCAACGTAATTCCGGAATGTTTGATCATTTGGAAGAATTTAATTTTTACAAAATTTTCAAAAACATTTTTTTAAAACCAGCTTCATATTATGGTGGTCAGTATCCAGGATTTATTCAGCTTCAAAAGACGATTGGCTACAGAAAACAACTATAATCATCGGGGAAGGTATAAATACATTTCTTAATACTTACAAAAATGTAAAAATATTGTTTCTATTACATTTTCAAACAAAATTGTATAAAAATGCGCTTATTTATAACAGTCTTTAAAGAATATATTTACATTCCTACTATCTTGTGAAAGTTTTGGTGTTAAATGGATTAAACATTATACATTTAATTAATATAAATGACTCAGAGAAGTGTTAATGATATTCATTAAAACAATTATACAAAAAACTTGCCATACGCTCAATAAGAGTGAATGGTAATTTCAAAGCGCCTACAAATACGCCTACTGACACGAGAGTACAGCACAGTGTTCAAGTTGCTGATTGTATAATGCAGGAGTCGCGAGGTAAATATTGTGCGGGAGAAATTCCCTCGGTTGGCATCACTGCAGCGTTGAGAAGAAACTCGGACGAGCGAGTAAACTGGAGTCTGGACATACAATCTGTATCATAGCTTCTGCATATGTACTTATAAGATTGGCGATTGCTATGTCTAAGAAGATATGTAATTTTTTTAGATAATAGCTTAAAATAAATTATAAATACATGTTACAGATTATCTGTTAACATTCGTCGAGACGATTATTATTACTAACAACCATCATAGTTTATTATGTGAGATAAAGTTCGAATTTACTAAATCCCGTAAGTATGTAGATTGTACTAGTTTATTGGCGTTGAATGTCACACGTGTTTAAAGTGAACATTTTAGAAAGACTGCACAATTGAATAAATTAACACAATTTTTAAAACTATTAGCGTTTGGATTTATACGAATAAATAGTTAAAATACCTTTAAAAACTGTAAAATGATCCTTTTTTACATAAGACGAGCTAGGGTCAAGCCTAGGGGTTTTCCTGAATATTAAAGCATTAATTTTTAAAATCTCAACATACCTGCGGTCGTGGTGACCCAGGATTGAAGAGGTTGTTTTAATAAATTAGTGTTAACTTTGAAAATGGGACCTTAAAAATCTAATTCTTTGGTATTATATCAGAAAAAAAAACAAGTTTACTTATTACAGCAGTATTACATGTATTTTTAGATTACATAATTTTACAGACTAATTTCATATGTGAAGATACTACAGTAACGTATTTTAAGACCATTTAGGATATTGATACACAACAATTATGTTTGACTTTCAACTAATTTAGAAAGAAAAAGAAACAATACACTAAATCTAAATTCAACTCCATTACCACAACGTACTTTTTACGACCGAACTTTCAAAGCTTACTTCGCAAGTCTACAGTATCTTTCCAATTCAAATCAGGGGGGAAATTAGCCTGGCGAAGTAATCAAGAGACTTTGTGCGTAAAAAAGTTGTCCGGTACAAGCGGGATAAGCGGAATACGATTGCGGGAATGGAAAAAGAAAGTGTCATTTGCATGGAGTGGTCCCGGCGGAGCGATCAGGCTGATTGTGCGGGTATCTGAGACTTGCATTTGCATTTCCCACTCCAAAGTTCCCCCGTTCCTCCAACACTGGACCGTCGGAACTGGAACTCGACCGGTTATGCGATTTGCGATTACTCACTTGAACAGTTTCAGCTATGCATCTGTATGTATGGACAGATCATGGTGAATATCACATAAAATTGTTTCGGTGTATGCCATTTCCGAGTTCGGATACAGCTTGGATTATACATTCTCCCTTATAGATTTATTATAATTTGAATCAGCTTTGGACAATATTAAGGGTTGTTCCGTCCAGTTTCTGTAGAAAGCGTTTTTTGTTTACTATTTAATTTCTAGTTTCTCAACATATTTTGAGACTACATAGTTTTATCAAAGTAAAACTTTATATACAATTGGTTAGTCTCTGATATTGTAATCAAAGAGTGTAGAAAAATTCATAAATTCTACCTTAAAATTATAAAGAACCATAAGTCAACATCAGAGAACTCAAACGTTACCAACGTGAAGCGCAAGCACCTACAAACATGTTTCTAAGAACAACAAAACAGGTTGTGAAGATTACTCGCAATATTCTACGTAGCTGATACCAGGGAACACATTTTATGTGTCTGAACCATCTGCGGTCAATTGTTCATACAAATAGAACCTAGTTCCTCTATTTTCAATCAAAGATTTTCCTAACGCACAATATAAGTGTGATTATGAAAATCACTGATCTACATAGTTCGACCGAGCAACATGTTAACAGACAAGATGAATGTCGAGTTTCGAAAGTAGCAACAGTGTCAGTGGTCACTTGGCAGTTGATTGTCAATGACGAAAGTACACTGCAATTAGAGTGGGCGGATAGTTCGTCACTTCCCTCACCTACACACTGTGCTGCGGAGACTACTGGTGTAACAGCCAGTAAAAACTCTGGCGGAAAATGGGATCGAACCAGCAAACATTCCTACTTGACTTCCGAGACAAATTATAACCAAGCACAGTAATGGTAGCTTCTTGTTATCACGTTATGTAATCAAGTAAAGATGACAAAGTATGTGAAATTTTAACAACTAAAATAAGAAGTTTGCTGTTTCTTTCAACCTTGCATTTGGCCGTTCACATAGGCTACGGACATATGCGTGGAATGTATCTAGCAAAGCAAGGGGTGAGCCGGTACAGAACCAGGGTAAAGTGTAATTATACAATGTAGTGGCAGATTCCAGGATCCGATCCCACGACATCGCTAAGGATATGTTTATGAAAAACATGTTGCTAATGAAAATAATACAATTTCTGAATACAATGAGGATATACAGCATAAGGTTTTGACGAGTGACCGAATTCAAGAGGTTCCAATGCGAGGCCAGTGGCCTTGTCCTTTAAATCGCGACGAATTGTGACCGCGACCCGACTCTCCTTCCGTGTGTCTGTGTGCAGCCACAAAATGTGACCATCATGATACAGTATACAATCAAACATAGGGTACAACCATCCAGGTGATAGAAGTACTGGAATATGGCTAAACACGATTTAATCGTGCTTTGCTGTAAACATAAAATGTTTGCGAAGATAAAGCTTATGTTGTGAGCGTCTACTTGTATTGGCAGAACTATAATGATACGTTATCAGTAAACTGGAGAACTAAGACTCTGTACTTCCTGTTTGGGATACCAGAATAAGTTAAACTTGATTCACGGAACTCGTAGGCCTACTGAGCTGACAACGTTGATTTCTTTCGAAGTATAAGCTGTTGTGCGCAACTGTTCATATTTGCAAACTGTAATCTCAGATGACTCAGGCCCGATGGGAAACTCCAGAACGTTGAGGAATTTAGTCTGGGAATCAACAATGTTGACGAATCGGATTCCAAACAAAGGATTCAATAGATAAAATTGATGAAACCTGCAGAAATTCAAGACAAAAGCAATAGCAAAAAGACTTTCTTATATTTGAGCCAGTCAGCTACTTGCTCTTGTGCGGATATGTCTAATCAACAGGCCTGTTTAGTAAAAAACCCCCGTTTATGTTTATGTATGTGTACGTCGCGTGTGACAGTTTGTGTTTTTGTATATTAACGACGCCACTAAGGCTGAACGTCTGATGATGGCATGGATATGCTGAAACGGCCGTAACAATGTTACAACTTCTATGAGCTGATTGACGAAGGTAACCTTATTTATTGATTTAGTCACAAGATCAGCTCAGGGGCTAAAAAAATATGGATTTTAAAAGCAATAGGTTTGTTCAAGTATGGTTTCGAAACACCAGCAACCAATGTAAAAACCTCAGCTTTGCAATCATACGGGGTAATCAACGTTATCAACGTAATCAACTGATATACAATAGTAGAACTTTGTAAATATTCAAACGCTTTAAACGCAATTCCAATGTTAATCCATACAGACTTACAAAAATACAACAGTGACTTCAATAAAGTGTTAAAATGTCCTGAGTGAAGAACACAGGAGATAAAAGAAAACAATTTGTATATAATTGATATAGTAGTTAATTAATTTCATAATAAATGTAATCTCTTGACTTGGCCAATGCATGTATTGTTAATCTGGCTTAAAAAAAGGACTTTGACTTCAACATTCCTCCAGAAAACTGTGTTGTATGGGAAAGCATACGACGTATAGATCTCGAAATCTTCAGCTTATGATTATCGGCTCAACACAACAGCCTAGCTTACATCACAGAGCATTACGGGGAGATTAGATAAGCGCACTTTACACCAAATTGGTGATAAACTTTGGTAACGATGATAACGTGTATAAAGCGAGTCGAACACGCCTCGAAACAAGGTGAACACAAGTTTATGGGCCCCGAATGGGAAATACTAATCCGAACCTGAGCCAAGGGGTTGGGTTATGTTTACAATGCATTATTTTGATTACTCAAATATACTTTCGTTAGTTTAAGATGGTTCTGAGACTTATTATGTAAAAAGTATTAAACCTTTTGAGCATTAAATGTTGTACGAAATGTCCTATGTAAAAGAAGGGAGTATGTTTTATCTATGGTAAAAGTACCATGTAATGCGCACTACTGCTTTAAATGTTATTATACATTTTAAGCATTATTTAAGGTACAGTTTGGAAGTGTGATATTAGGGGTTTTCAAACAAACCTAGCCCATCTCTAAGCTATTAAAAAATAAACCTGTAAATATTGATTTGTTTTATAATGATCAATATTCAGTGTACTCATTCGTTATATTTGGTAATGAAAAATATAATTTATGTATTAAACAGTTATTTTAATTACACAGGCGGAGTAAATGTTTTTAACAGATGCTTAATTTTACTCTTAAATAGTTCTAGCTATTTGGCAACATACATACGTGTAGAATTATACATGAAATGACTCGTTGCGCAGGTTCAACTATAGTCACAAGACTTCAATTTTGTATCAAGGAAGTAACTAAAACACCATAAAACCATCTCTGATTACATTCGTGAACTGAACTCAAGATGAGAATGAAAAAGGTTTAATTCCACATCAGTCGACGTGTAAAACAAATCAATACTCGATACGAGAAGGATACAGAGAAATATCGAAAGTTCAGAGATACTTCCCCGCTTTGGAAAGGTCAATAGAAAAGTTGCCGACGCGGCGGAATCTCTCTCCAAACCGACTTTTCAAAGTTGGTTGCGCCTTTTAAAACTTCCGACAGAGAACAAGAGGCGGTAATCACACGGGAAATAACATCTGGAGACCGAAATGGATAAAAGACACTTTCCCATGTATCGAGTGGATAGAATAAAATAACATGTTTTGTTGACACTCTTAATCAACATTCCAATTAAATAAGAATTTAGAAGATTTAAATACCTATAGTACATGACACTAGCATTACTCGAAATGTGGCGTACTATCTATGTAATAAATAATACTAAGATCCAAGAACAAATCGTAAATCACAAACTAAAAAAATGGAAACAAATAAAATTGTATGGAAATGTCTAGATAAATGTCACAAACAACAAATATGTAGAAAAATAAAGAATTATTTACATCAAAATAAATTAAGTTGAGTTAACGATGATTACATCTAGAAGTAAAACATTTGATATAGTTTACTTTTTAAAAAGTTTCTACGTACATAAAATGAAATATAGTTTTGCTACAGTCACCCGACAAAGTAGGCTTCGTTGCACTGATTATAGTACAGAAAGCTGCCAATTGGTGCATTTACTTACATCGCCGCACATGTTTTACTTTGTCACAAACCAGTATTCCAACCAAACAACACAAAACAGCGTGATTTATTAGGAACGTAATACGTGTAGGCTTGAAAATAAGTTGGTAAAACTTAAATATATTGCAACTACGATCAGCTGGTGCAGCGTTTCCCATTTAGTTCAATGTTTGGATTTAACCTAACCTAAAAACATTTGTACAGTGGTTGAAAGACTAATTATTTTATATGGTATTATGAAAAATATAATGCGTAACACGAGTGCAAACTGCCTTTGCTGCACTCGAGAAAACTCTTGATTTGATATAGTGACAAACTGTCATAAGAGGTTTGTTTATATTGTGAAAAAATATAAAACATCACAATAAACATTTTTGGACTTTTTGCGATTAGAAACAGTTGTCAAGTTTAACTTTGTTTAGTAGTTTTAAAGAGGACGAAACTAATCAAATGAATCCTTGAACATTTTCTTAGCTACTAGGCTGGTTTCTAAATGGATGGGTAAATAATTTGACTGTAACCGATATGAGGATTATCGAGCGTAGCTTGGAAGTTGATCCTCGCTTAAGTGATGAGCTCCGAACTAAGTTTCAACCAAGAGCCGCTAAGAGCTGATCAACCCGCGTTTAGGCAAAGGTTAAGAGCAGTAACAGGAAACTTAACAACATTTAATCGGCTAATTCGTGAATGATAGCATATTTTTTACACAAGAAAACTTTTTTTTCAGTTTATGTTTAAAGATAAAGATCGAGGGTTGGAAAGACAGTTTTTTCCGTGGTAATGAAATATACTAATCTCATATTTTACTATTATTCAAGCTTACTTATTTACAACACAATTGGCAATTTCTTTCCTTTTTCAGTTTTTCAGCTCCTAAAAATGGTCCCACCTTGGATAGCTACTATAAACAGACAGCTGTTACTTAAATGTAACATGTATTATTCCACCAACAAAATAATAAATTAAAAATATTTAAAACATATACTGTAGATCTATTACCGTACAACAAGAGTAGACTTCTCATCACATTGTGTTGGTTTGTCTATGGCAACAGGTAATACTGTACCAACGCAATGATTGATATAAAATAGGCAATTGGAATTTATTGGATTTTCAAATTTGCAAAACTGTATATATTAGGAGTTTTTATTTCATTGAAATTTCATTAAAAAAATACATTAGCCCTATATCTTACTAAATTACACGATAAAAAACACAATCCGACAGATTCATTAATAAGAACTATTTTTATATACTGCAACTGAATCTTTGTTTACTCTTGTGATAGAAATGACTACTTAAGATCTGCAACGCATAGCATTAAAAACAGTTTTTCACTGCAATAGATTATAAATAAAATAAATTTACTCGTAAGTACATTGAATTGTATTACTTACGGATTCAATGATATTTTCATGAGTAAACCGTTAACCTTATCACAGAAAATAAGATAAAATTACGAATGCACGTATGACTAGAGCGACAGTAAAGAAATTAAACTAAACATCACCACAGTACTAAAGTTATAGGCAACGTACTGTGTTTTCATCGTCCGTGCCTTATCAAATGTGTGTGAAAATGTGTCACGACTTTTCTCTTACTACCGGACGCAGATGCAACAACACCAGAGCAATCAACATGACCAGAACTGAGTATGAACTGAAATGTTGAAACGCGTACTCCACTAAGGAACACGATTTAAAACGTCAATAAAATACAATATTTTATAATTCAATCCACCACAGAACTTGTTTGATTAAAATCAAACATGATTGCTAATGTTTGATCGACTTCGACTGGCTAACAAGGAATATGACGTATCCTCTGACTTGCTGCCAAAGTAAAAATATGAGTATTGCACCGGTTGCTCCATGTTTGGCAAACATTCAGGCATTACTTACATCAACCTAACACAACACCATCGCCAAGCCAAACAACCCACGTTTCTAGCCCAACGTTCTAAAAAAGGAACCCTAGTTGGAGTTTGTGACTACCACCATTGATACATCCATTAATAAAGTGATTCTGGCCACCATTCGAGCATCTGGCGCAAGTGATTAAATTATTGTGTATTTATACACGTACTGTGTGTTCATTTGTTGTGTTTATGGCTACCTTACGAGAATCTGGTGTAAGAGACAGAATTATCGTGTATGTGGAACTGTAGTATTGGCGGCTGTGAGTGTTTGTTTATGTGTTTATGGCTACCTTACGAGAATCTGGTGTAAGAGACAGAATTATCGTGTATGTGGAACTGTAGTATTGGCGTCTATGAGTGTTTGTTTATGTGTTTATGGCTACCTTACGAGAATCTGGTGTAAGAGACAGAATTACCGTGTATGTGGAACTGTAGTACTGTAGTGATACACCTACTGTGTGTTTGTGATGCGTAACGACGCGCAACCGACACAACCTTGGACACATGATGTACCTGGCACTGTGACCATCGTCCACACACTACACCTGGTCAGCCGGTGTATGGGCTAGATAAACCACACAATAATGCATAGAACCATACGATGATCAACAGGAAACACAAAAAACACAGAAACACAGAAACACACACATTAAATCTACTACACAAACCACACAATAATGCATAGAACCATACGATGATGAACAGGAAACACAGAAAAAAACGAAAAAACATAGATTTTACATACTACACAAACAGCACAATAATGCCTAGAACCATACGATGATGAACAGAAAACACAGAAAAAACTAAGAAACATCGATTTTACATACTACACAAACAGCACAATAATGCCTAGAACCATACGATGATGAACAGAAAACACAGAAAAAACTAAGAAACATAGATTTTACATACTACACAAACAACACAATAATGCATAGGACCATACGGTGATAAACAGGAAACACAGAAAAACACAGAATCATAGACTTTACATCTACTACACAGACCATACAATAATGCACAGAACCATACGATGATGAACAGGAAATACAAAAAAACACAGAAACATAGACATTACATCTACAAAATTGGTAACTAAGTACTCAACACAAGGCCTACTCCATAGAACAAATTTTAATACAAATACCATACAACGATGCTTTATTACCGATTTATTAATTTCCTAAAGTGTTAAACGTGTTAACACTTTATATTAAGTGATCATGTTATAAGTGTTGAAAACGTGGTGTTGAAAGAAAAATATAAAAATTATGATTTAAAAGCATTTAAGTACATACTTATCCGTTTCAGTCTCCATTTGAAACGCATTATTTTAAAGTGTTGTTAAAGTGCGATACAACATTTAGTGCAGAAAACTAAACAATCAATTTAGTTGAATACATAAATCGACGGAATGAGGCCGCTGTACTAAATCCCAGGATTATGCCTTCACGTCCTATATTGTAGGGGTTTGAAATTTACTTGGAAAACTTTAACTTGCGACAAAAACTCTGATAATGTTACTGTAGCTGAGTTTATCCCCCAGGTATGATACAAGGCAAATACATTTAGTGCACAGAACTTAATAATCAATTAGCTGAATAAATAAATTGACTCAATTAAATAGTTGCAATCCCCGGGGGCGGCGCGGCGGCGGTGTTTGTTTGGCCAGACTGCATCGTCACCGTCGCCGATTAATTGCATCCTCTGTTTGTTCTAGGACACAGTACAGACTGCAGAACCGACTGTCCCTGGGGGAGGTCTATTGCATTACGTCATTACTGAGCGACAACGCGACGAAACCGCTTAATTATCTAGCCGAACTTCTACATGTTTGAAATAGTTAATTAAGGTCCATCTGATTATAATGTTAGGACTGATCCTATACGAAAATCTACATCTGTGTTACGTGAAGTGGTACTGAACTGTATTGAAAATACATCCTGTTCGACTATTTATTTGACAATTAACTATTGTACGGATGATGTAAAAACATTCCATAGCTGTTGACATAATGAATTTTTGTTAACTAAACAGTAAAATATAATATTACTAAAGATTACACAATAGTATTTATTTGTTTACCTAACCCGCCGTGTTAAACTTCCCTATCCCAAGCGTGATGTATACAACTTCCTTACTTCTCGAGTGATGTAAAGTTGAACAAAAACTCACTCGGTGATGTAATGAAACCCATTTAAATAACATTGAGTGCTTAACTTAAAAAATATACCTCTATGGAGGCATCGACGTTCAACGCTAGAAATCAGCTGTGCGCTTGAATGTTATTGTTATGCTTTAAAGTATTTTCCTAACCTAGCTTTTGTTTGTAAAAGAACGTTACTGTTAGACGATGAGTGAAATGGATAATGAAAAATATTGTACGTAAACCCATGTATATTGTCGGGTCAGGTAAAATCTTGTACGTTACACGTTGCGCAAGAGCGTGTTTACCTGCGTGATGTAAAAACGCTCTTACTACACTTGTAATGTAAATAGCTATTTTTAACTGCGTTTACGTATGTTTTTGGCATATTTTACGTTTTTACGAGAACCATCCAAACCCTAGTCTTGTTACTATCTTATGCTGACATTAGCCCAATGCCAAATGGCATCTTGGTCCAGTAAAGATCTCGTTTGGAATCGAACCAGTGTGCTTCAGATTTGAAGGCGAGTACAACACCACTCGGCTACCCAGACAACTATAATCATAGATTATTGATACCTTTGTTAGCTTTTGGCCGATGTATAACAGCAACCAACATTTAACAAATGTTTTTAGAAATTCAAGTACACAAAAGAGCGAAAATGTCTGTGTTTGTATATGGAATACATTTGCCCTTTATAAAAAGGTCTAGTTAATTTTTATGGAAAATGCAATTAGTATATTTGACAAAGTTTTAAAGTATTAATATGTAGGCCAAAATAGTAACCCTCAAATCTGTGAGGCGAGAACCTATACTCACAGAACAGCCAAATGCTAAAAAAAAAAACACCACGACTTTTCTTGATTGGAAAAAGATACTTTTAAATTCAATATTAATGCAAATTTGAGCAGATATTTAAACACCTCACGCTGGTGCAAGGTAAAAGACTAAGAATGTTGATGTTTTAGTTCTTTAACGGTATGTTCCTTGTGCAAACGAACAAAGCAAAGTAGCAACAGTGTTTTTGTGAAAATTACATAAATAAGCCAATTTGTGAGGCCAGTTTGGAGATATGAAATCACGCGACTTGCAGACCTTCAGAACTTAACCTTCACCACGGCAACGCGACAACAGAGTACATGGAACATCCTTATTTGGTGACCTTTGACTTCACATGACATGCTAACCCAAGGTGGAAAAAACTGAAAAAAATATCAAATCCGTTTACAGTATCCGATTGAGTTATTGTTACCCTCTCAAGTAATACGGTTTTCACCTAAGACCTCTCGATGAATTTCGCTACGGAGTGAGTGCTACGGTATGTTTCTACAAAATTTTAAGAAGATAGGCCGGGATTTACTGAAGGGAGTCGTAATTATTTTAAGACACTAAAAATACGAAATCCTGGTCTTGTTAATATCCAACGTCGAACGTTTGTTTGACAGCATAATTAGCCCAGCTTAAAAATGTCATCCATATGACCAGATTCAACCAAACTTGAGGTCCAACCAGTAACTTAAATATTAAACTCAGGCCAACACTATGTTATGTGCACGGCTACACAGGCAATCTTTTTTATGTTAATGTTACATACAAATTTAACTGATTATAATCACTTGATATTTACACATAACACAGTGTAGCACTTTAATAATGTAATTATCTCTATCTCAACATTATTCACTCATTCAAACCGACTACAAACTAAAAGTCCAGACAACACAATCCACCATTACCACACATGTTCACGACAATTGTTAGTCCAGATTTATGGGTAAAAGAATACATACTGACGTACGATTATTGGGTAGATGTTTGCAATCTATGTCTAAATTCACTTAAATCAGTCAACACTTAAACAGCTTGACAATGTTTCAAAGGTGTAAAAGCGCAGGAAACCTGACAATGAGATAATCACAGTGGTTTTCCCAGTCACCGGTTACAACCAGCTGAGTGTTATGCAATGATGACCGTATGTTGTGAACTGCACAGTGCAAACCTCACCACTTCACAGTCTAGACACTGTAGCGCTGAGGATTGTACAACAATATAGTATCATGGTTGTTTATAGTTTCATTTATTTTCTTAAGTATATCTTGTAAGTAAATAGTCAAAGAATATTCATACGTCACATTTAGAGCATGTTTCTTCTGCTGGGACCAATAAGCCAGCTTCTAGCACTGGTACAGAGTCATAAACATCGTCCTTCTGCGTGTATTAAGGGCTCTCCCTCACCAGTCCTTGGAAATTTGTAACTCCCATCTGGGACAGGGAGGTGTCTTTTGTCAGTGTTACAACGAGCACCACAATGTTCGGTTCGCAAAGCTTCAAATAGGACGTGAGAGGCAGATCCCTCCACGTATTTCATTAGTTTTAGTTAGAGTTTAGTACAACCACATTATAGTTTCAATTTAGCAGATAACAGTTTTGATTTATAATGTTTAAAACTAATATTATATATGGTATTTATCACAAGAAATAAGTCATTGTTCATTTCAAGTGTTAGTTTTTATCATACCAAAACATCAGAGCACCGCAATAATAATCTTAAACAGAATTGTAAATTTACACGGGTAGAGCCAGAACATCACCATGACTTCACTAATCCTTTTGATCTAGTAGCACTAAGCGTTCTAGAAAACCTTGACATTACAAAGAACTTCAAACAGTTATATCTGTAGATATGCCGGAACAGAGTAATTCTAGGAGTGGAAAGCCACACTTCTCATTTACAAAATTGTTTAGAGAAGTATTTTTTCCCCATTTTAATCCAACGTTTGTGGTTTTATAGGTTTTTATTTTACTATGCGGGTTCAGTATAAACAGAAATACAAAAAAAAAAAAAAAAAAAAAAAAAAAATACACTTAGGCCCTAATAGTCAGTATTAAAATATAAAAGTAGTTTGGATGTTCTATGAAGAAAAATAAAACAATGAACGCTCTAGAAAGATAATGTCAAAGTGTCACTTGCACGGTTTAAAAATAAAACTCACTGACAAAAAACAATTATCTTTCACAAGTGAAACAAGTAGGCTGATAACATTTATCAGTAATTTTTCAACAATTCCTTCATTTAAAATATAACCGAGTGAAAGTACTAATGGATTTCCACAAGTAGGCCCTACCTAGCTACATTGACACTTTGTTGAACTAGTTGTCGGATTTGGGTATTTAGACCAATGCCTCACACACACTGTGCCTTGTATAGGCCTACCGACCCAGCCTACACAACGGCAGAATCCACAATACGTCACCTACAAATAGTTTTCAATATTCTTTCAGTATTGAAGTTTACTCGTACATCATTCATTATTACTGACTGAAGTTCCACAGTCTAAGCTGCTGAAGTGACATTTTTGTTTGAAGCAGCCTTGCATCGCTACCCTTGACCTAGCCTACACAACTGCAGTCTACTACTATGGCTAACAGCGAGGGCCACACTATCTAGATCAGGGCTAGATTATGCACACACATTAGTGTTCTGCATATGCTGATCGCGGGCCAATTGACACATTAGTCACAATCTCCTCATTTACCTTGCAAATCCCTGTTTACCAAGTGGTCAATGAACATACGTTAATGATCGCGCGTGTAAACAATTCAACAAAATTGGAGATTTGAAAATGTCGAGCTGAACAAAGTTTGCACTTTTGATCAAACTGGGTAAAATCTGGACTCAGATATCTCTAGTCAATGAATTGATCGATTGATAATGATGATCAGGTATATGTAGGCCTAACAAACAGGTCGACATTAGTTAGTAAAATACTTAGGTTCGACACGTACCCTCTAGATAAAGAATAATGAAAAACCTCCATTGCACAAAAAAAAACAAAAAAAAAACACACACAAAAATAACATATGCGAATTTCAATCAACGAAATAATACAAACCACTTGTAATAGTATATTTTATTACAAGAGTAGAAAGTCATTGCATAATTTGAGACCATGTTTGAAGTGCGAGATTTATCGAGCACTTTAAATGGTCGAGAATATGTATAGACCCACTTTCACTCGTGTTTTTAACGTTACTTTTCGCTACACTACAAAGAATAATTATTTTCTCCATTACAAAACTCATAGAATGTTTTAGGTTATACCTTCAATTTAAAGTTAATATTTACTTTAGTTGTTGAAAATTGAAACAGTTGATAAAACAATAACAACTATTTGAACGACCACAGTCGTCCGGTAAACACACATTTTCAGGACTAGTAAGATAATATAGTATAACGTATACAGTTCTAGAGATTCTAATACTAATTAAATCATAAGGTTAATTAATTTGGTGTTTGAAAGCTACAATATGCTAGCCTTTGCATGGTTTAGAAGGCAGAAACACAAAATAGTGGCAAAAGTTAGTCAGAGCCACAGAATTGTGACACAAGTTAAAGTTAAGGGCTCAGCCTTTAACCTTTAAGGTACTTTAAGTCGTAGTTTACCTTTAGTTAAGTTTAAAGTTTATCTCTCTGCATAGTTGCAAGGTGCTGGCGTACATCTAGGGAAACTTTTGTCGACCACAATGATAATTATTTTAAATATTTTAATAAGTAAAATAAAAGTAAATGTACAGAGAAACCTAAGTGTTGATTGTACTAATAGTCTCATAATATGCAATTCCACGCCATTAGCTAACCACTGACTCAAGCCGTGACTCATAGCGTGATAAGGCGGTGTTGTGGTAATGCTATTAACTGAACTTTCATAAAAACACGAAACTTAACCAGCTCGGTGATAAGCAGGCATTGTTGAGTAGTTGGATTCTTTACTTGCTCAATGAATCTTACATTTGATATTACAAAATATTGTAAAGCCTAAGTCATACGGCGTTGTCCTTGTTTGTTTGCACATTTAAAATCCCGAGTCGAACATTTACCAGTGTTAACAATGTTGATTAAAATTGTTTACTTTTTTGGGAGAAGTTTAAATGGTATTTAAATGATAATAATCAGCAAAACATAATAGGCTATTTTAATAAACATTTGTGGACGAGAAAAAAAGTTTTATACCATGAGCTACGATATAGAAGCAACATAGAAACATGAATGGAATCAGCCGAGCAAGGAAATATCTTTGAAAATTGACAAGTAGTCATCCCTTTGTAATAGGAACAAAGAATTCCCTACGGGGAAAAACGGTATATAAGCAATCTGACACATACTTTCTCCCATTAGCTTATCAACAACCTTTATCATGGGTAAGCGGTGGGAGTTTACCTATTATTTATAGGGAAAATTACAAAAGTTGCAATAACTTTTGAAACATAATTTTTACAGCAAAGGAAGGTATACCATTTTGTTCAGAATCTAAAGGGCTATAACATACTAAATTTTTTTCAAATCGTTCGGGCCGTTTTTGAGAGAATTAAATTTGTCTGCTATTCTATGCATTGTTATGAAAAAAATTGACATCAAAATCAAAATTTCAAAAAAATGATAAAAAACGCCTGGAGGTACCATGCGTTAGTACCTACATACCAAATTGTATGACAATCGGACCACAAGTGTGGTCTGTAGCACTGTACACATCCACACATGCAGACACACACACAGACATCACTTCGAAAACCACTTTTTTTGGGACCAGGGGGACCCAAAACCTAATATATCAACTCTCGAAAACTTTGACGATTACAATACTTTCTCCATATAGGTACTTTTGTATAGGGGGAGAAAGTAAAATGGACGTAATTGAATTGAACCTTCAACACGATGCGCTAAAATGTCAGGTGATTACGAAATTGTAAACTGTAAGCAAAACCGAACAGAAAAAATATTACTAACTTAATGCATATTTATTTTTATGACACTACAGCTCACTTCATCTTAGTTAAAAAAGAGTGACAATATAACTTTCACAGCAGCACAATCTGAAAAGCCACATTCAAATTCAGCAATATTCTATTAAAATAAAAATCGGTTAAAGCTGATCCATGATTTAACCACTTTCGAGTACCCACAGGTAGGCACAAATGTAAATGTAAATGCATTTGTCTGCAATATATCTGATACTTTCCGGCAGTCGCTACCCCATTACAGATATGTACACTGTATAAAAATCACAGCCCTATATTTTCAAGTAGTATAGTATAGTGGACATTACGTCATGAGGTTTCACGAGGTCAGCTGAGCCGAGGTATTTACACCTTATGCTACTTTCTCCGCATCGCAAATATAGTATGGACGCTGCAGGTTAGGATCCGAAGATCCTTGAATCAACCAGATGATTGGTCGGAGAAAAAACAAAACATTTTCTCAGTTTATCAAATGGCTTAATTGACAAGTAGGCCTATGAAAATTAGTACAGTAATTTATTTATTTAAATATATCCTTTATACAAATAAATGATAAAAAGTGTGGAATTGCCTGTAGATGAATGAGTACCGTAATTTACTACTACTGAGATAATACTAGAACTTAAGTTATTTTCATAATTAATTATATTCGCACAAAAGTGATTATTGGCTAACAACTTTTGTATCTGTGTCGTTAGTTGAGACTCTGTATTCATTGGTTGAGGACTAAAAAATTGTCAAGAAATTTAGATGTATTAATATGTTGTCCCGTTATTTAATCACAAGTTGTCAAACAAGTATCCTTCCTTGATCGATAAGTTACAGATTTGGATTAAACAATAAACATTTATAGTCCTATGCACATTTAAATACGTGTAAATTTAAGATTTACGAATGATTGGAGGTGGAGCTTTTTTGTCAAACCATCCAAACCCACCAATCTTAAATAAATAAATAATATAAACATAATTTCATGTGCTTTGTATGTAAGACTACTACTTGTGAATTGCAAAAAGTTCTGTGTACAGTGTTACTACAGAAGTGGTACATAGGCCTAGTGTTCACAGTACAGTGTTACTGTTGGTCACAAGGACTTGATAATTGTTCTCCAAGGAGTGGAAATTAACACTTACGGTGGCAAGAAACAAGACGACAAGTAATCATCTAACTAGTGAAACCAATACAAAGATTTCTAGTTTCTTCTCTACTCATGTAATACTAGCCAAATAACAAACACTACAACTTCTCAGACATACTGACTATGCTCTTAAACTCAAATATTATTTTTTTTGTGCGGAGTTGTTTTAAGTAGAAATTAAGTTATTCATAGTAAAATGTTTTTTTTTTTTAATTTGTTGTCCCAATTCTTTTAACACTATGAGTAAAACCGATAAAATTAGCTTTAGCTGGGATAAATACAAACAGCAGCCTACATTGCTGTAATTTTCATTGGACCAATCAAGTTACATCCCTTCTTAACATAAATATGGTCTTTAAATAAAAACATATAGCTTTATGTCAACAGATAGCAGCAGGCATTGTCATAGATTGTGTAACTTAGGCCTATACTGAAAAACAATTGATAAATCAAAGTGCTATTAACTTATTCGATGTATCATTTTGCTTGCGGCGCGTAAGGATTTCGAGTGTCCTCGGAATATCGATTTGCAAAGTGGGCGTTTCACCGATAGGGGCGAAAGTCACGTAGGCCTACATCTGCTCCGGTAAAAACAAAACATCGAAACTGGTCTAACATATTAACAAGGGTAAAGGTAAAGTTTACATTGAAACAGATGAATCAAAGTGAAAATATTGCTATATAAATAGGCCTAATGTTGTGTTTAAAATGAATTATGTTTGTACGTAGTTCGTCGTGATGTATTGTTAGACAACCATAGTCCCATAGATAAATACATCAGCAATCTGTTGTGGTTGTAAAAAGACAGTCCTAGGATTACAGTTAAAATACAATTATTTAAGTAAAATAAAAAATAAAGATTTATGTAGCTTACCTCAAAGCTCTCTACACTAGCAGAAGACACCGGGATGACAAGTAAAGGTTATGACCACTACACAACGTTCCACTTAGGCACTTTCTGGCTTTATAACTGAACAATAGACAAAGTCTAACTTAAAAGCTATAACGCTGACTCACATGGATGATAAATCACAAAATTTTAAAGTTTAAATCACCGTGAATTGAGAAAATCACTAAAATACGACGCAGCGTCAAACATTTGCTGCCGACGAGAAACAACAAACAACAACTGACTGGCGGTGCTGCCAACCTTTGCGAACAAAATTACTCCGCCTGACCTTCTACGGACCGAAATATACATTTTGGGAGTTTTATTAATTTATAAAATTTTTTATGTTGATTTTTGAGACGTTTTTTTTATATAAAATCCAAAACTATGTACTATAATGTTAGCTATTGTGAATTGAATTATATATAAAATAAATTGCATTGACAGTTTCACTGTTGTGACGACTGTTTAACTGCTGGTATAATACTTATATCAGCTGCTAAACTGTGGAATTTGACCTATGCAACATAACATCGTTATTAAAGCACATAATATAACATACGAAACATACTGTATTATGTAAATATTATAACTTAAGGGCTTAAATGGACTAGTGACAACGAAGCTGTTATAGGGGTAAATAACTAGGAGTTGGCTTTGAATTTAAGCTCGAATGAAGTTTAATGTTGATTGGTTGAACATTTTTAACCTTCTCGGAACGTAGATAACATGAACACAATGAAATAGTTCATAAACTTGAGAAATTACGGCTCTCCTTAAAACTGTTTAAATGCGCTAGCTACTTCAGATAAGTAAACATTATAGTACCTCCTGGGTTAAGGCGATGAAGTAGGGCAAGTATAAAGGCGTAAAAGTAGTTTCCCATTTACATTCTCCGAAGTTTTACTGCAGGTTTATGTGAAGAAATGCAGTAAAAGTTGATAACTGTACTACTTTTGTTTATAATTCCACCCTTCAATTGCAATATATGCTTTTAAAAACAATATATATACAAGGTTAAGATAATCTTACTAATATTATAAATGTGAAAGTTTGTGTGTTTGTTTGTTTGTTTGAAGTTCAATCACGCATTAATTATTGGACGGATTGGGCTGAAATTTGGCATTATGATAGCTTACATTCCCGATTAACATATAGGCATATTCTTATCTCAAAAATCCTCTCGGGCTCCACCCCAGTGGCTCTACAGTTCCCCATGTTAACCTTATGAGTATTCATATTTAAAGGGAATTAAAGAATTTTGTCAGCTGTTTCAACTAAAAAATTTGGTTCTACGATATGCAAAAACATTAAAAAGTTATACGATTTACCAACAGGGTTCAGCACTATTATTATTTTTTTTGCATTTATGAAAACAGCTAATTTGAACTAAGCAGCAACAAAAAGCTGTGATACACAATGAGAACTGTCAAAGTAGGATTGTTTACAGTTGTTTCTGTTTTTAATTTAATGAATAATTTTTTATATCAAGCGATTTTTTTATAATAAATTTTTCTCTGTTGCTTAGGTGGTTTAGGTGAAGTGGTAGAACATTATGGCTATGGTAGATGTGTAATATTATGTATACCTGAAATTTAAAGAATCAAATTTTACCAAACTGTGTCCTCCCCCATTGAAAACGCAAAGCTTGAGTTAACTGCAATACTGTAATAATTTTATTCCTTTATGCCAACCCCGTACGAAGGACGGGTACTCTGCTAGTTTAGTTAATATAAACAACGTAATTCGATGAAATTCAGATTTACAGATTTTAAATAAATACATTCAATTTAATCTTAAAACACCTGACTTGTTCACAAATATAGTCCAGTCAATGAATGATCCAAAAGTAGGTGTAGAGTGCGTGAGCAGGTAACTAAGCGATTCCTTCAGAAACTTGTTCAGGGGGCTTAGGGTGTTAACATACCAAAAGTCCTGACTCCTAGGTGGTGAGCCAGGGGGTGGAGGGGGGAAAAAGGGGGGGAAAAGGTACGCATTTTGGGTTTTTTGATTATATCTCGAAAACTATCAACTTTTTGTATACTATAGTAAATTATAAAATTGAAGAAGATTAAATTTTCTACAAGAAAAGTATATAATGGGTTTATTTTGGTTCAACAGATTACGAGTTATAACTTATTTAATTGATATCTTATTAAAATACTCCTTCCATAAGAAATACATGTAAATTAGTATGCGAAATGGGGCGAATCCTATCCGCCCAAAGGAAATATAACTGATATTCTGGAAATCTTGACAAAATTTCCAGTAATTTGACACTTTAATCATGAAATTTTGTCAAAAATTAAAGCGAGGGTGAGCGTTTAAAAATGGGATGATTTAAGGTTTTTTTTATATTTCCAATAAAAAAACACCAAAACTCGACATTTTGTTACCTCGCCCTCGCCTTAATTTTGGATCAATTTTAATGATTAGGGTGTCAAATTACTGGAAATTTTGTCAAGATTTCCAGAATATCAGTTATATTTCCTTTGGGCGGATAGGATTCGCCCCATTTCGCATACTAATTTACATGTATTTCTTATGGAAGGAGTATTTTAATAAGATATCAATTAAATAAGTTATAACTCGTAATCTGTTGAACCAAAATAAACACATTATATACTTTTCTTGTAGAAAATTTAATCTTCTTCAATTTTATAATTTACTATAGTATACAAAAAGTTGATAGTTTTCGAGATATAATCAAAAAACCCAAAATGCGTACCTTTTCCCCCCCTTTTTCCCCCCCTCCACCCCCTGGCTCACCACCTAGGAGTCAGGACTTTTGGTATGTTAACACCCTAAGCCCCCTGAACAAGTTTCTGAAGGAATCGCTTAGTTACCTGCTCACGCACTCTACACCTCATTCCTTGACTGGACTAATACCCCAATGCGAGTTAAAATCATTTGGAATCTTAATTCAGGTTTCTATTACTAGAAGCATTGACAAAGCTAGAAGTATCAAGTCATAGTCAACTACTGTCATTATGCGTTTGTAAAGCATATGAAGTGTTTTCGAGAATCTAAATTTACAGTTTTATACAGTACCTAATAATTAGTTTACTCTATACAATTTTACCATAAGCTAACGGACATAATTAAGTGCCAGCCAATAAAGCAAGAAAATAAATAGTGCCCAGGTTTTCATCTGATCGTCTACCAATCTTGAAAAAAGAAACAAGATAGGATTATCATGTAGGTGAACTTTCTTTATATCTGATAAATCTACCATTTATTTTCATAACCGCTATAGCCACAATTTGTATCTTTTCCATCAATATCAAAATAATAGCTTAGTTTAAGTTAACCAATAGTTTCTCCTTAATATCGCCCACACTGTATGTCCTTGTCACATAATCATTTGTCACAGAATGATCTTGGGACACCACATCCTGATCCTGGCCCAGGACCTTACCCATCCTTCATCAGTCCTGCTGCAAGCGGCCAAAACCGGTTATCCTTTTCCGCCTATAAATTCATGCCCTTGGTTAACCAGCCAATATTTCAATGTGTTCATTGCAAACACATTGAACCATTGCCGTTTGTGTTTAGTTTATGTTACAGTATGTATTTTTTATAACTAGAGGTTGTCCAGTGGTCGAAATCTCGACCAAAAATATGTAATGTACAGACTTCTCTATTTTCACCCCACGCTGTAAATAAAACATGTGGTTGGAATTTTTTAATTTGTTTTGATTTTCGTTATCGTCACCAGCATGGCAACTCATAAGGCCCATGTTAATTACTTTAAAATTTAAAATTAATTTTTTTAGGTTATTTTTAAACATATTTTAGTTTATAAAGGGATTTTGCACATCTACGGGAAAATATCTTTCTAACAGTATGCGTAGATTTTCCCTGCAAAGCACACGAGATGAGAAAATAAGACTTTAATGAAACATGCTTGCCTATTATATATACTGTATAGACTAGAGGTCGTCCACTGGTCGAAACCTCGATCAAAAGTATATAATGTACAGACTTCTTTATTTTCATCCCACACTGTTAATAAAACAACGAAAATTTATATATACTCCGTGTTTTTCGAAGTTAGTTTGGTTACTTTTCTGTAGAGCTCCAAACTCGAGTGTCAAACTTTTTCCCCGACAGTAGGCCCGTTATTTTTTTAAAATTTAAAATTCATTTTTGTGCTTATTTTGACCCAATTTTGATTTATAAAGGGATTATGCACATCTACAGGAAATATCATTCCAACAATATACTTAGATTTTCCGTCCGATGTACACGAGCTGAGAAAAAAGGTTTTAAAGTAACATGTATTATATAGATTATATAAATATATAATCCTTTCACTCCGCGTTCTTTCTTCGATGTTTAAAAAGTGACATGATCACCAAAGCATAAAATTTAGATTCTTAGTGATTTCCAAGAAAATCTTATATCAGGCACAATAAAAAAAGAACAAAACATCGAATCCTAAACCAAATCCAATATTTGTTGAATATAGTAAATGTTTTTAATTTTTGAAGAGACTGTTGATTTTATTTGTACTATTGCTTATTTATTACTTCATACCAATAATATTAGACTATATAAAGCAGTAAAATAGTAATTCAATCTCGTGTATAACACAAAGAGTGAAAAATAAACTATTTAGGAAGAAGAATGAAATAATTTGAATGAAAAATCTAAAGTGGTTCCGGCTAAGCTGGGCTAGAGCTTAAGTACCTTTTGGCTCTTTCATCCTCTTAAGTTGTCCTTTTGTTTTTTTATACTTTATATTAGAGCATTTATTTCACCAAGCACATAAATTATTTTCTAAATTAAAGGTGAAATCAAATAATTATTTTGTTGTTTAGTATCGATGTGTAAGGTGTTTTTAATATTTAATACAATACTACAGCATAGAAGAATTTGTAACCTAGTATTAGCTTAGTTTGTTAACCACGTTACATTTTTTTCTGTTATTTTACTATCCAACGTAAACTATAACAAGTGAACCTTTCATTGCCAGCTAACTTGCCTTCATTATTTATTAAAGTAGGCTACTGTGTTTTTCTTATACTGTTATTTTACATTGTGTTTAAGCCTTTCGATGCTTATTATTACCTTATCTTTTCTGCATTACTTATTTAGGAACAGTGATTTATTACTTTCTGTAGTTTATAATGCATGTAAACTTTTTATTGCTAGCTAGCTTGCCTGTGCTATTTATACAAGTACTGTTATTTCTTTTATACTTTAATTTTATCTTCAAGAAGAACTAGTAATATTGGAAATAATATAAATTTAAAATAAAAACTTCACCAATATTTCTTAATTATTATTTATAGAATTAAAAATTCATAAATATTGGTGACGTTTTTATTTCAAATTTATATGCAATTTTATGATTTAAACTTATAATTCCTAGCTATCCTGCCTGTATTTATTTTACATGTAAACTTGTTATTTCTAAAACTTGTTTGCATGCATTTTTGAATCTGCTAATTGACCAAATTTATTGCACGCATGATGTTTAATAAAATCTATCCATCTATATGTTTCATTTTGTACGAAGATTAAAAATAATGTACACGAAACCATAGATTATGTTTAAACTATAGAAACCACCAATTAAAACATATTGCTGTATGCATATAATATCTAGTTTATCCCTAAGTTATTAAGTTATAAACAGTTTTTGTATTAAATTAGATATTACCATTTTATTTATATGTGCTCTTGAATAGTAGTTGCATAGTTGTGTGTGTGTGGTATTCAACAACACAAAGGTAATAGGTACAGTAAAAATTTTAATATTATTAAAGTTCACTTAAAGTCGCTTAAGTTCAACTTGGGATAACTCAAAAAATATAAACAACGGATATTTCACCAAACTATTTTACAATTCCTACAACAAATACCTCTCCTAATTTTCTCTGCGATAGTTTGTCATACAAAACACTTACAACAAAAACAATAAAAAATCCTTATCTTGTTTACCATTGTAATGAATCTATTTTGTCCTCTTTTCTTTATCAGTAAAATATAACTAAAGTTGCATTGGCCAAAGAATCGTCCTGAACTAGTAGTATGGGGATAATTTAATATTTTTATCTAGACTCATCTACAATACACTGACTAAGGCCAACTCCAGAAGATTCCTAATCCAAAACCATTGAATAGAACCATTGACTATTGGATAGATCGACAGAACTTGAATTAATCATGACCGCGATATGTTTCTAAGTTAAATCTTTTCAGTACGTAAAGGTCCGTATTCACCAGGCAAGCAAAATCAACTCCGCTATTTTTGAAAAAAAAAACAAAAAAAAATACAAAGGCGGATAAAACCAGAACAACAAATATATTTTTCAAAATTAATTTGATTTTCTAAATTTGTATGTGAATATTTAAAAAGCATAAAGGTTTGCTTGTCAGTACCATTAAATTGCACAAGACTTCCTTAATTCTCAAGAGTTATCTCAACATTTAACACAGAAAAAGGTAGGATACATTCTTAATTGAAAGACATGACTCGTACAACTATTTGTAGAACTTTACTGTAAAGATGTTCACTGTCAAAGGTACATAATCTTTTAACAATAATCCAGTAAAGAAAGCAAAAAGTATTAAATTATATGAAATTGTTAAATTTGCTGTTCAAGGAATTATTGCATATATTATCCATCACTATCACTGTACATTAACGTATTAATATCCATAATAATAGTTTAACCAACATAACCCCATCATCACTACACTCTGAAATAAAAATGTTGCAAAAGAGGTTGCTGTAGAAATGTTCTATCACTATCCCTACCGTGTTATGGAAAATGTCAGCAATATTCTTTAAAATAACGCAGTATCGCCAACAAAGGGGATAGATACAGGAAAATGTTTATGATTTATAAATATAATTATTTTTCTTAAGTGGCATGAGAGGTAAATGACAAGAAATATTAGAAAAATTGTACTGCAATCTAAAAATAATGGTCTACAAAACAGTTTTACAACCTACCTATGACAGAGCGTGGACGGCGGGTCGGCGACGGACGGCCAAAAGGAAGTCACCAATCTCGGGTCCTGCACAGGTCCCTGTCCCGAGTCCTGCTACTACAATCACATTGTCATGTCCTTAGCAACCCAGGTCACTCCACTAGTCGTACAGGTTCATCATTAGTCTAGGAAGGAACTGGTTGGTGAATAAGATGAGTTCATAGTTTATGAAACTGGTTTATCGATGTCTACTGAACTTGTTGCGCGGGTTTTGATTGTTGGTCTAGAATCTATTTATGCAATATTAGTGACTGCGACAAAATGCATATAGGGCTTTTGGGAGGATACAATGGTTGATGACTGTCATTACATAAGATTTATGTACATTTCGTATTTATTACATTTCACAAGTATATTATTGGCAGTAAAACTATTTGATGAACAATATTTCTTGTATTTTTCTTATTACTCCATTTAAATATTCTGAGTAGCTTAAAGAAATAATATTTAGACCTAATTTGTTCCAATCTCCTTATGAAGTTATGGATTTATGAAGTTTAAATGTGTTTCTTAATATTGGTTTAAAATGACGAGGGTTTAAAGAAACATCATAATTAAAATATCATAGAAAATACGACTGATCATAATCACTAATCATAATCACTAGAGCATAATCTGCAAGTTTTACCTGAATATTTAGCCTTACATATTTTATGGTCTATGGAACGTTAATGTAAGAATAAGTTGTGACAAAGTTAGGTTATTCGTTGGTTCTGGATCTTGCTGATTTAATTTAGAAAAATGGTCATGGAAAATAGTTATTTCTCTTTTGTGAACTGCAACACTCATTAAAGTTGGTTGCTTTGGACGAGCCCTCGACCAAGAATAAACGCCGGAAGAATCAATTGTGTCCGTACAATGTTGAAAGACCTCCAGAGCGGCATGCAGATCAGCTTACAGACTGTGCAAACTGCAAAATCAACCTACGGCCATAATCATGTTAATTACAAACTGGACAAACTCTACCTTCTCTCACGACCACGTGATTCACTAATCATGCAAGTTCGTAAGCATTGGACTTACAAACTCTTCAAGTTCAACCATAGTTCATGAGCTACTCACATTGAAAAATAAACCGCACGCTCATGCAAACATGATGAAAAAACAATGTAAGATGAATCATACTCATGTGCAGATAACTTGCAATTTTGTGAGTGAAACCATAGATAAAACATACTCGTGTTATCTATGGTGAAACCTAAGATCAGGTGTATCGTGTAGATGATTCTAAAACCCTACAGTATGATCTTACGTTTGGTGCATGAAACCTAAAACTCATTATGCTTGTAACTATACTCATTAGCATTGTGCATAGATTTTTTTACCTTACAATTTGAGCCTTTGCTCAAGTGCAGGACTTTTTAAACATACTAAACGTATGCAGAGATGATTTTCAAAACCCTACAACTTCAACCTAAATTGTGTTACTACAGCAACTTTCATATAAAAAATATTTATTTTGCAAGACAATTAACTTATAACTAGTGTCCCTGTTTCTCGAAATCGAGCTATTGCTAAGTATTACAGGCATGATTTTAAAACGAATAAGAGTCATAATTTTTGATGACTTTAAAAGATTCAACTCAAAGATTATGGAATACTCATGATGTATATAACAGATCAATATAATAAAAATGTCTTGTAAATATCTTATCATTTTTCAAAAGCTGATCTTGTTTGTTTACTACAAATAGCCTTAAGTTAAACCTAAGTATATTTGCGGTGAACGGACAAACCATCCAATTTGAATCCACACAATTCCGGGATTCGTCGCAATAAAATTCCTCGGCCATCTTGAAACGTAAAGTAGGTTTATCCACGATGTTTGGATATAGAGGGGCCTAAACGAAATGTCGTAATGACCCCAGGCTAAATCCTTATACGGTAATAGATGCCTCCCTATGATGGAAATTCGCTAATAAAGTCCCTCACTCCCCCTTATTCCCTCGTTATTGCCACCCCTTCTGAATCAAACGTTACCGCGACGGGCGCCCCCCACTTATATGACGCATATTTCCACATTGCCACTATTCTGTATTTCCATGCGTGTTTGGGGTGAGCTGTGAAGCGTCCTGATTTTATTATCAAGTACGAAAGCTTTTGATCGCATCTCTTCCTCATGGGTGGATTGTGTTTTTATATTTGAGGTAGGATAAAGCAAAAATTGGTTCACTTATGAATTTTGCTGCAAATGTTCACTTTGTCAGTATTGACAATTGACAAGGTGCTACCATGCATCGTCATGTAGACTTATGGATCTATTGATTTGACGGTGATTTTCGTCATGTTTGTTCCAAGAGATTAAGTCAAAGGAGTATCAATTAATTTATAATTATAGATGCAGTTTAGGAGGATTAAGGATTTTTATTACTTTCTCCCCCTATACATAGTCAATTATACATTCCCTAATATATTTTTTTGAAATTTTGATTTTTTATGGTGATTTCCCCATAAACTTAAAATAACGGAAAAATTGAATTTTCTCGTAGATGGCCCGAACGATTTTGGTAATTTTTTTTTAGCCCTTTAAACTCACCACTTACTTATGATAAAGGTTGTTGACAAGATGATCGGAGAAAGTATGTGTCAGATTGCTGATATCTTTTATTCAATTGTTTGTTACAAACAATACCGCCAAACTTGCGCTTTTAAATTAGCAATAAAAAAAATTATGGTGTGTTTAATGCTGTTCCAATTGGTGATGTATTTATTGTTTAGAATGTATGGCTTGGTATAGTACATCATTGTATTATATGGTATTTGTCCTACATCTTTTGGTAGCTATAAAGACCTACGGAAATTAACTAATTCTATACAAACTATTACCATAATTGTGTATCTTAAAAACAAGCAATTCAATAGCATTGAATTGTTTGGGTGCATACGTAATAAAATAAAAAAATTACGGAGTCTGCACATATTTTTCACTTTCAAATATTTTTGATCCCTTGAAGAAAGCTTATATTAAATCAATCGTTTTACAGTTCGTAACCAAACAAAAATCTTATCGTATTTGTGTAAACTATTATTGGTTTATTAGAAGTATAATTATCGGTAACGTGCAGCTAAGGTGCCACCGAAATACATAAATGCAAAATGTTCTCAGGTGTTTATTGAATTCTCTTGCAGGTCTTTAGGCAAAAGTTTGTTTATTGTAGGCACTGAACGCCTAGAGTGTACAATCATCTTGACAGCTATGTCAGTCGCCCAACAGTATGAACTACGAAGGCGTCAGGAATGCTCCATTCTCCACTTGAGGCGGCCAATCCATTTACGTTATACCATAGACTAAGCAACACAAGTTATTTTAGTTATGATTGTATCGTTTTATTTGGTTAAATGAGGTTTTAAATGACTGAAATAACAAGAAACAAATGTAAACAAAACACAACCTCTACAGTTGGACGTACAGAACTAATAATAAAAATGGCTTCAGCTGTTCCATAAGGATGACAAATCTACTAAGGGAGTATGTTTTATCTATGGTTATACGTTATACAGAAATGCAGTATTATGTTGGAATACTAGTACAATGCTCGTTAAGTATTACTTTTAAAAATTGTAATTTTTCGTATTTCAATAATCTTTTCTAGACCTGTCACTCTCTAGATGTGTAACTCTCAACATTTATATTGACTCTTCCCTATTTCCAAAATGTAGTGTAAATAAATAACGTGCTCGAGTGCTCCATAAAGTAAAGTGGGAGATTTTAACTTGTATTTTTAAGATTGATAAAAACGCAAATTTAACATTTTGCAAAAAACCCCAACGACAATCTACAGCAACTGCCTCGTATTCATAGTCAATGCTCGTATTCATATGGAATCTCGTAAAACTGAGACTTCTATTCGAGTGAGCTTTCCACATGAATATCAAGGGTTCGTACCCCACTCTCAGTAATGCGTGTGTGTAAATGTTTGATTGTGTGAGTGTTTCAGCTTGAATGTGTGTAGACTAAACCGTTAGCGCCCCTGTCCATAGGGGAGGCGATTTGCCATTTCTATATTCTTTTGGGAACGCGTGATTTTATTATCGACGGAGAGTCCTTTGATCTTTGAGTGTTCTGGCAAACACTCGCGCCCGTGTGGGCTTTGATCACTACGTAACCGCTTTGGCGTTTATTTACAGAACCCTCCGCAAAACATAAAACCATTATTTCATCAACGATTTTACTAATGTAATTTCGTACCAGATGTATTAAAACAGATCAACTTGGAACTTCGAGCTTTGTTACTTATGTTGTATAGGTATGTTTTGTTACCTTATACTTTAAATAACTAGTTATTGATTAAAAACCCCTAAACTATTTTTAGAAAATGTGAATAGTACTAACAGTTGATCTAAGGGGAACTAGATTAAAAACAATCATAATTGGTCTTAAATAAAAATATCACTATTATATATTGCAGAAATGTTTACATTAATTAAAACAGACATGGTTATGTGGGAATCTTGTAACTTTCCTTAACAGAGTTGACAAAGACTTCATAGAAACCATTGGATGTAGAAAAAACCGTATCTATTATTTCATATAAAAATCTATTTATTTTTTTATAAATGACCACCCTCAATATGGCAGCTTGAAGATCGTTGATAAATCATTCTGTATTTCATTGTGTTTATAGAATAAAAATGCGAATTAACAGTTTTTTACTTTGACATTTTTCCATTTTGCCTTCTCGTTATGGGGCTACAACATGTTGAAAATTGAAAAATGTGGTTGCCGCGTCCTTTTGGGAGACTAACATGTTGGGTGACCTATGAGAATTTTTTAAGTAAGCCACCATAACGGAAAAAGAAGTTTAAAGATGGTTATATGACCAAAAATAAAGGGGAATGTTTTAGTTACTGGTTAAAAACATCTTAAAACTGTCTCCAACTGATTCATATGAGTAAACAGTTTACAAGATGATACGTTCCACCATTGACTATATAACCACAACCAGTTGTGGTTATAAAGTCAATAGTTCCACCAACATTAAACAAGATGTTTTACTAGCTATCGCAACAGCATGAATTTCGATCACACATTATAAATACCTCCTTCAAATTGATGACAAAAATTAAAACCATTATGCCAATAATTTCAAAAACCTAATACAATGCTAAACTTTTTAACAACGAGATTTTTAATTATTATAACACTACCGAGACGTGTCTCATCATCCCTTACTGTTCATATCGCGTTGCTCTTTGAGACAGCCAATAAACAAATGTCACATGTCAGCGAAGACAAGCAATGCTGCGTGCTCATGTCAACATAATAAAGCGACTCTCAAGTGTTTACGACGTAGGATGTAATATCACCGTGTTTAAAATACAATACAATGTATGTCGCAAGATGAGAGCAGGTTTAGTGAGCAACGCAGGTTTAGTGTATTTCATACACTATAGTCTTCGAACTACATTTTAGAGACTTTTTTGGAAATCGAATTAACACCTAGTAATTTCTGGTTATGCATGGGAATTATCTATGTATACTGTATATTAATAGGCAAGCATGTTTCTTTGAAATCTTTTTTTCTCAGCTCGTGTGCATCGCAGGGAAAATCTACGCATACTGTTGGACAGAGATTTTCCTGTAGTTGTGCGGAATCCCTTTATAAATTAAAATAGGCTCAAAAATAAGCACAAAAAATGAGTTTAAAAATTTGAAAAAATTAACATTGATCTTACGGGTTGCCATGCTGGTGACGAAATAACAACGAAATATAAACAGAAAATCAAAACAATTGTAAGAAACTCCAATCACATGTTTTATTTACAGTGTGGGGTGAAAATAGAGAACCCATTCTTAAATTAACGATGCACTTACTACGCTGAATTAACTATGTTGTGTACATCGATAAGTGGGATTAGAGAAGGATTCAGTGCGAATGCTTCACACGGGTCGGCTAGTTATAATATATGTCTATAATATAAAAATAGAATAACTGTTTCAATAAATTACGAATAGTGAAATTGTTAATAGCAAAATAATAACTCAACGTTAAACTGTATTGAACCTTTTCTGTACTATAAGAAACATAAAATGAACGAAGAGATTTATCATCTTAATGGAACTTTCAGGGGAGACACTAAAAAGCCTTTCCGGGGCTTAAACGCAGGTTTTATTTCCGTGTCGAGCCAGTATTGCATTTATGTTGAGAATTATACTGAGCATTATTCATACCCAAGAATTAAAACAATTTAAAATTAATATACACGTCCCCAATTCTTTGCAGGAACAGGGACTATTCAGTAACATGGTATTAGCTAGAACTATTTTTATGGTTTGTAATTTTATTGTTTGATATACTGTTGTAGTTTATCATTAAACATGTTACTGATTCAACCATTGTAATAAAGTGCATCTTACACGTTTATTGTTTTGCTCTATGTTCCATATTCCCTTAATACACATCAAGAAGCTTGTTTATATACAAAAAAATGATTGAGGATGGCCGCATTTATGTTTCAAACCACATTAAGTAATCTATTACTATTCTTTCAATTACATTTACATTTTTTCAAGATGCAAAGGATTAGTGAGGTTAGCTCACCCAAACTCGGCCTATCACGCTCTGAAAGAGCTTGTCTTACATTTAATTTTTCATCTACAGAACTAGGCTGTCTTATATGAGATTAACTAGTTTGAATGCATCATGCATTAAAACAATTCTGCAGTAAGACTAATTAATCTTATTTGACGTGTTCTTATACTGCTGTAGTTAGCTCCTAATAGCAGGCAATAGATGTTTTTGGCTGTATTACATATGTTAATTGGTGGCTGAAAGTTACGTTTTGCTGGCCATGCCAGCTGTCATCGTAATTTGGGGACCGAGCAGGTTTTTACAGGCCGGGGCCGCAAAATCAGCTGTCCGCTTACTTACTTAAAACATGAATGCATTTTAAATACACAATCAAAATCCATAGCATTGCAATAGAATTGTGTTATTGTCACCGTTGCCTAGCAACTATTAATTTTTATTTTTTCTGATTCCTCAAATTATTTCTTCACATAACCTTAAAGTTGTAGTTGTGTTGACTATCAGTGTGCATTATTATTATAGTGGTGAATAGTGGTAATAGGGTATAGTGTGGTGAAAAATAGCGTTCGTACCACGGACCGAAATGGTTTTGCAGCTCTCGATCGATTTAAGTTCTCGACTTCGTCTCGAACTTAAAAACTATCTTGAGCCGGCAAAACCTCATTTTCGGCCCTAGGTACGAAATATACTTTACCGTATAATTCCACAGAGAGAATTAAGAGCGAATTTGCATTTTTCAAACCCCCCTTGTTGGAGATAGATTAAACGGGTTTTAAGAACCCCAACGTATTACATGGATTATCACGATTAATAGGCTGATCCATAGGCAACTTGAGTTCTTCTTAGGAAACTTTTGGTTCTTTTGGTTCAATGGGGTTTACAAGGATTGCATTAAAAGACAATTAATTTAATTGGTTCATCTCAAAACAAGTTATGATATGGTACAACGTAATTGTAATAAAATCAATTTCATCTTGAAACAAAACAAAATTCAGTCAAATGAGCATTATCACAATGATTGAATGAATAAAGCATTCACTTTTAAAACAGTAGAAGTAGGAATAAAAAAATATTTGCAAACACATATTTACAGTAATATATATTTGCAGTTTAATAAACAGTAGTTTTGAAAGACTTAGGCACGGATTTTTTATTGGAAATTATTCACGTGTTTGGCTTGACAAACATAATAATTAGAAGTCTTAACTTAACCTCGAAACTGGCTAAAAATGAGAATAAAATCTGCACTTAAGCCTCGGAAAGGCTTTTATTGTCTCCCTTGAGTGTTCCATTAAGATAAGAAATCTCTTCGGTCATTTATGTTTGTAACAGTTCATAAGAGGTTGAATGTAATTTATTTTAAAGTCTTTAATATTTAAGATAACAAAGGGAAGATTACGTTAACTCATACAGTTTTTAAATTATCAAATTATATAACAGAATAATGAAATCTAAAATAGTTAGTTGTCTACATACGACTTCTCTAATAATAACAATTATCCATCTCACTTAAGGATCTGTATTTCTGATAATTGATCAAACATTTAGTCAATAAAACACGTGTGTTTACTTTAATACAAAAATCTAATTACACATTTAGTTCTCCTATGAAGAAATGAAAGAACTTAATCCTTAAACTACAATACTTAGCTCAATAATACTTCAATAAATAAATGTCTCAATGCCTTCAATGATCCTTAATGCTTGATCATAGAATCGAGACGTACACAATTTAGTTTTTCCTGAATTACTAAACGCGTTGGTAATTTAAACAGTACACATATCACAGTTTTTAGCGAGTTTTGATTAATATGTTGTTTTGTTTAAGGCCTGAAACATGCCATCACTACCTGTATGTCACCACAGATATATTTTGTGTTTAGGCTAATCCCAGTTGACCACAGTAATGGGCGAAGCGAGAAGTTCTCTTTATGACGTCATTTGCACTCTAACTCATCAAGAGATTAACTTTTTCGAACATTAATTTGACGATGACATGAATGTAAGCAACGTGGTTAAAAGAAACATTATACAAAAATATATGTAGCTGTAATTCAAAATAAAAGTAAAATAAACGTTGAGAATATGAGACGGTTTCTAAATTTATAATTTTTGTTTGGCATGAAATATGATTAATATGAGTGTAGAGGTGTATATTATCTATGCCACAAAAAGATTTGATTAAATTGGACTCAAATTTGCTGCATGATTTCATAATTTATATTAAATCTCAATAAAGTGGACTATGTAGGACATATCACCGCTATATCTTCTCCTTAAGGGAAAACATATTTCTGTTTGAGTTTGATCCGAAACCTAAAGAATTGGATATTTTATTGTATTGAATACACATAAAATAATAAAACTCTATTTGATAGGAACATACGAGTAAGTATGCAGAATCATAGATTAGATTGAACAAAGGGATATCGTTTTATTATAGTTGTAGCATTGTTTGAATTTGTAAAGCCATTGACTTCCCCACAGGGACTTTGTTATAGTGACATTTAAACACCTAAGTAGTCTATACTATCTTAATATAGGCTCTTACACTCATTCGTTGTAACCTCATTTAAGGTAGTAGAACCTGGAGAAATGAAGTTTGAATTTAAATATTGACTGACAATAACGCATTTCAGCAACTTGATAATGCTTGGCAGGCTTATCAAGGATAACACGTTGGGGAGGAGCTTATATTAAACTTTATCTGAAAACAGAGTTGACCTTTTTAGCATGGGGTAGTTATTTACAATTAATTTGATCATGTACTCTAACTATTAAAAACCCATAACTGATGTCAAATATATATTTTCATTGAAATAATCGAGTAAAAAGTAGGGAGGATGCTCGCTTGAGAGACCTGTTTTTTGTTTCCTGCTTTTTGTTATCCAAAGTTGAATGTAGGCCCCTAACTCAATGTTCCTAACATTTAGTGCACGTAATCATTAAACATGTGATTGGAATGTCTTCCATTATTTTTAATTTTTTGTTTACATTTCGTTGTTATTTTCTCCCCAGCATGGCAACCCATAAGGCCCATGTTTATTTATTTTAATTTTAAATCCATTTTTCGAGCTATTTCTTTAGCCTATTTTAATTTATAAAGGGTTTCTGCACACATACAGGAAAATACCTTTTTAACAGTATGCGTAGAATTTTCCTGTGAAGGGCACGAGCTGAGAAAAATATTAAAATAAAACATGCTTATCTATTTATATATAAGATAGATGTGAGATAACAAAATTTAAGGGGGGTGAAAAAAAACTAAGTTAAACACCATAGGGATATAACCCTTGAATAGTGTGTACATACACTCAATCTCCCGGTTTAAATATTTAGTAAACTATTGTCTTTACCTCGGTGATAATTCAGTTCGAATGTTTATTGTAATTCTTTTTCCCTTAAAACACTGAAATTCAAAAGCTCTAAAGACCAATTAACATTTATTACTCTCTCCCCTACAAACCTGAGATTAAAACAGTCCTTAGCGGCATCCAGACCGTTAAAACTTTCATAATCTCTAATCTCTGAAGAACTTTTAACCAACATTAAGTTTAAATGAGGAACAAAGTGTTTTCTTAAACTTTTGTAATCTCATATACAAAGGCTACATGTAATGGATCCGCCTATGTAAAACTTCGTTAGCATAATAATTGTCGTCCTACAGAGCAGGTTTTGGCCTGAAGAATATATCCTTTTGTTTGTTAGGTTATACATTGGTTGGGCTTTCAACTTAGAACGTGCTCTAAGTTACTGCGTCACAGCATTATTACGAAGTTAAAAGTAAACTAAATACAATTTGTATACGCCCAAAGGTTTTAGTATTTCAGGTATTCTTTAAGCCCTAGTCTACATGGCAGAGTTTTTATCACCAGACGAGACATCCCTTCTCAGTCTATGAAGTCCATAAATGTGTATAAGTGGTAGAGGATTGAAGAAAGAATGTCAAAAATATTTTAAAATTGGGTAGATTTAGATCAGTTTAAAAACTTGAGTAAATTAACTAACTAATCAATTTAATACGGAAACCCTTTTAACCATGGGCGCTCATTGGGAGGTTGCAAAGGGGTGCACTTGCACCCCCTGGCTAAAAAATAAGAAATACATTTAATACTTGAAATGTTCTGTAATCACTTTTATAAAATAAAAGTGGGGTTTAAGAAATTAAAAAAAATAAGTTTCATAATAGCCATTGATAAAACAACTTTTAAATTGACGTTTAAATCAGATTTGTAGTTGACTCACAAATGTACTATTTATATCCTTTTTTAACACACTATTCAGAAAACAAATCATCAACTTTTATATACTGGATTTTTTTTAATATCATGTAGCTATACCTACATAATATTGTCTTTAGTTACGTAAATTCTTAACGGTTATTGGTCAACAACTGCTCATTAAATCTTCAAAATAATGATCTTTTTTCAAATGGTTTGCAACATCACTCTTTAGTTTCCAGTCACTTTTCCAATGTAAGTTTCACAAACAAATGTTTGCAAGGAGAATGTTAGCGGAGAAAGCAGCTCTAATGGGCGAGATGGCGCTACAATCCCTTCTTAATGAACAGAGACAATCCTTGTAATATTCTGGCACTGATTTTCTTAATTATCTTAACGGAGCTCTGACTTCTATGTTATTTAATATTTGCTTGTCTTTATATAACAACATTGTATTGTGATTGCTGAACTTGTGTGTATGTTACAAAAAAGCACAATAAATTGACTTAAATAAGTATAAACATAGATTTGATGAATAAAGGTAACGATTTGAAATAGTCATTCAAATTCCTTTATGTAAATGTACAGTTTAAATGTTTAAAATTCTAAGTTACATATTTTGTGGACGTGTTCCTTGGGCTAAGACAAACATAAAATGCCATATAAGTATGGGTCTAAAATGCCTAGATTTCTGTTGTCGGTCTGCTTGTGATTTTTAAGAATTATTTTTTTTCTTGTGCATTTTTCAAAATAGAAATTTCAAAATTAATATAAATGTGTATTTTAGTAGGTAAAAAGAGCTTACAAAGTTTCGTTCCATTATCTCAAGCCGTTTTAATATGGCGGCCATTTAACATCTCTAATGCCAAATTTAATGAAAACCGTATATATTAAGGCAATTGTTTATTCGGATTAGAAATATATATAAGTCCTAAGCAGAGTAAAAAGGAGGAGATAACAATGTTTGATGCACTGCTCGTTGGATCAACACGGATAATGTTTCCTGCAATTAGAGAAAAATGTTTGTAAACCAATCTTGATTGTCGTGTGTTTGATTCGTCTCGAGGACGACTTGGAAACGTACACAGTTGTGATGAAACTGATACTGTTTTGCGCCTGTGTTATTTATTTTAATTAGCCTGTCAATCATTTAACACATGTTTATAATCTTTTGCACTGATAACACTGTGATTTTTAAGTTACTACAATTTGTTTAGTAGCTCTTTTTTGTTTCAAGGACTCGCTTGGATTCCTTACGATTTAATTAAATTAGAGGAATTACAAACGAGAATCAGTGAGGGGTGCGCTTCCATTTTTAATTGTAAATAATGAATGCCCCTGGAGTAAACTTGTAATCACATCAGGGGAGGGAGATTGTAGCTTCATATCTACAGATAAAAATAACATCTTATAGAGTAGGCATTATGTAGTGGGTATAACGTTAGTACGGAAGTTAGGAGGGACATTGTTGGCCTAGTATGTTTATTCGTAGAGAGGTTTGTCTTTCTCTGTGTGTATTGTGTATAAGTTTAGGGTCACATAAGTTTTATAATAAACAAACTTGTAAATCAACTGTACAGAGTATCATATAAAACATTAGTTCAAGGTAACAAATTAATGTTTTTCGTTTGTATACTAACAATGGATTAGGGTTAATTTATTTATATGAATAATAAGCTGTGTAGCTTTTAAGGGAAATCCCTGAGTTACTTCTTTAAAATAGCACTTGAATATGAATACACAACCAGTAAAAAACAATGTCACAAATCTCATCTGTTTTATATGACACTTTCAGGGTGTTGACTCTTAGGGGCCTCATGATAGACCACATGGTCAAAGTTATCATCTTGGAAACCTTATTAAATGAGTTATCAACAAATTACTTAAAAAAAAAACAGTGAACTGTGGGACTTAAGCCGTACGTGAATAAATCCAGTATGTACACACATATATACAAAGTACAAGAAGAATTTATTAATGATTATAAAGACTAAACGAAGCTATAAAATTATGCTTTTGTTTAGTAACCTGATACACTGTATTTACCATTGAATAAAGATAACATGTCAAGAAATATTATCGGAAACCTCGTACGAAGCCTTGAAGGATCAGAATGTAACAAGATAAACGTATGAAATGCCGCTGGCGAGAGATGAAGTGTGCCACAGGTGAAGATCTTGTTTGTGTAGAGTCTAGGTATTGGTTTTTTTTGTATGTATAGATAGGATAAACATACCAGGCAGACTTTTTTGACAAAAAGGAAATTGAACATAATAATATATATATTCTTACCTTCTTGCACTGTGTTATGGAATACAGTCTAGTTAGACAACTTTGCTTGTTTTTTCATGGAGTTTAAATACTGAGGTCATAAACATTTCACAAAACAAATTATTTATATGCCTAAAATGCAGAATTTATATAATATTTTTGTTTTTACTTGCTAAGTGTTTAATTTGCACAACTTGACTGGCATGAGTCTTATGAAACATACGTTCAGCTGAAGCAAAGATTTATTTGTGTTTAATTTAAATGTTAATTGTGCAGCCACTGACGACTACCTTCAGTCATTAGTACAAGTCTGATATACAAACAGCGCTACCCCTTGTTTTGTTTATAAACCCTTCAGTCACCCTTGTATCAGGCAACCCCTTAAACTTTGTTTATACAAATTCTGGATTTATGTTAGTCTAGGATCAATATCCATCCCCTACCGTAGGAATCACGTCTCCTTAAGGTATATATCTAACTATTGAATTCAATTAAATTACTAAATGTAGTTATTACTCACCTGAAATCTAATGACAGGACGCGATTTTCTTTGTTTTTCAATTTTGTATTTCTTTCTATTTTCTTTCACAACATTTTAGAATACAATGACGAGAATAATCGTTCCGTAGGAGGTGATCAGCTAGAATAGAAGAGGATGAAGCAAATAACTCAACGTTGGTCTCAGATTCGAACTATCTTCATTGTCAGGGACGGGAACTCGATGAACCTCTTAATTTAAGGATATTTCGCTGTAATCATCATGATGTTTCAACTTCTCAATTTATTCAATGATACATTCAACTAAATATATTGTAATGGAAAGTTTTACAGGGTCCAGCATTGTGATCATAAACATGACCGGTGGGGCACACGGAAGATTTCTCAGGTGCCGTTTGACGTCACTAACTGCTGCGTCTGAAGAAATAGACAATTTTATAATCTTTCTATTATTAAACTAAACTGTCATAACCTAACCAAACTAACCAAACGTGCTGATAATGAAAAAATCGAATGAAGGCTTACTAATCTAAAACATAGTTTTGTTCACAAAACAAAATTATAAATGCCTAAAATTCAATTTTATAATTTTTTAATTATAAAATTAAACTGTCATAACCTAACCAAACCAACCAAACTTGCTGATATGAAAAAAATTGTTGACAAAAAGTTAGTGCTACCAGCGTGATTCGAATCCGGTATATTCGGATTGTCTGCCCAACACGCTAACCACTACACCACCCAGGCCGATGGCTCAAAACTGTATCGTTGCGGTAATGGTGTTCCCTCAAAGTGATGTCAGCAGTTAGTGACGTCAAACGGCACCTGAGAAATCTTCCGTGTGCCGTTTTCTAAACCTTACATTGTGATTCGTCAAACAATCAACACACGTTTGGTTGCCTCAATGACAAGAGATTGGTCGTAACACGCAACACGCAGCTTTGGCGTAATTTCACCATGATGACACAAATCAAAATGTATTAAGGGACATTCCCCTGGTTATTAGGGTGGCACCCCTGTCTGTGTTACAAGCCAGTCTACCGAGTAATGGATTTCAATAAGGGACGAATCTTCCTTTCTTTAATAATCTGAAGTTGATGAACTCAATTTCTTCTGCTGCTCTTTTATAATACAGTATTCGTCCGACATTCTCTGCGTGACACAAAACTGTTGCTGTTATATTAGGATAGTATACACTGATTGTGTATGTACAACTGATTTTGACTTAAGGGAACAAACATAATATAGTAAATTTTGCTTTTATAAAGCATGCATTCTTATTTACCCAATTTTACTTTCATTTAAGTACTGTACTATTATAACTGAGTAACTGTCACAGCTATCAAAACATACACAATATGGATCACAAACATTAACGAATTACGTTACTGGTGCGAATGTAAACATGTTTGAAATAATATTCATGGCACTGTAAAAATAGCTATTGTGGATATTATTTAAGTATTTGGACCGGTGACGTAACTTTTTACGTTTATAATCCAAATCGTTGTGAAATTATCGGTATCAGAGTTCAAGTAGTCTGTTTTATCCGCCGGACAAAAATCAACTAAACGGAGTTGTGTACATCAACTAAAGATATTATTAACGTTAGAATTAGTACAAAAAAAATTCCGATAGATATAGTCCCGACAAAAAAGTACTCTCATACCATAAATAAGATTGTTTAGAGTTCATCATCGAGCTAAATTGCATACACCACAGCAGTTTTGACATTTAAATAATTAAATTTGAGCCGGTAAAGTAAAAAAAGTTGCAATTAAAAAGGTATTTAGTACATTGTTAACTTAGAAAGCCTATTGACGAAACTTTAAGGGGTATATATTACAGGAAATGTATTCAAGGACATAATATTTGCCCCAATCAAAATTTTATCTACTATTTTTGAAGTTCATAATACAAAACAAAAATATAACAATTCATATTATATTAATATATAATAATAATTTCTGGTATTGTATGACTCTAAAACGGTTAAATATATACAATTTAACCACAAACCAATAAGTAATAAAAGGATTGTATAGGTTTCAACAAAGAAGCCATTGAGTTGGCTTCTCGTGAGGATCATAAGGATTGACACAGGATAAAGATCTGACATGACTTGGGTTGAGTCCTGCAAAAGAATCTTGGTACGGACTCCTTCTCTTATTATTTTAATGTTGGCTTAGTTCTATCAAAACTTGATACCCAGTCAAAATGAAGTACTTACAACTCTACAATGATCTGACGTGGTCCGGAGTTGATATCTTAAGAAATGTAGAAAAAAGGGGGGGGGCATTTAAAACAGAGCCTATACAGTATAATATTTTCCCTGATGACAACATTATCAAACTACTCCTCTTCCAGTTCACTATGGCTACTATCACAGACAAAAACATTATAATCAGAATTTTTGTAAAGCTCAACTACACAGTCTACATAATCAAACCAAAACCTAACTAAACAAAACCTCATACCGGTAATGGATATGAGTATTCTCGTATAATCAGAATAATTTTAGATTTTTTCCGTTATCATTTTCATTTTGAGAAATATAAATATGATTGCTAAGTATAAATGAAAGTTATGTATTAGCTTGTAAGTTCATTAGCCAAATCACAACCCCCTGTCATTAAGATAAGTCTGACAGACAAACACACAACCCCTTGTTATGTTTACAACCCTTCAGTCACCCTAGGCTGAGGAATCCTCTTAACCATCATGTCCTCATGCACTTGTCCTCCAACTCACAATTTGCCTTCCGTACAATTGCCAAGATGTTTGACTTAGTACTTGCCACTTCTATATGAACTATGAACTATGATAGTCTGTTATGTGATTTAAAATTTAGAAATTGTGTTTGATAGTGGAAACAATTTTTGTTAGCGTGGTCGGGGTTAACTGAACATCCTAAAAAATTGTGATTGTAAATAAATTCCTTTGTAAAGTGTAATTATTTTACTTTCCATCTCAAACCAAAAAATAAACTGCTTTTTATTAAAATCCTTATATTTATATTAATGGGACAAATAAATTTGATTAATTATAAAATTTGTCATGAGTGTTTCTTAATCTTACAACTGTTACAAATGTACACTTAAAGAACTCAATTACGTCGTTTCCTCTAAGAGGACAGAAAACACTCACGTCTTATTTATTGTGATGATATAAGTAAAGTAAGTAAATTGATTAAAAACATTGACGAAAAAACTTAAAATTAAAACAGAGTCCATAAAGTAAAAACAAACATACGGTACTTAAGAAATATAAAGGCCTACTTTGATGATAAAATAATAAAATAAAAATAATATAGAAATAGTCTATTCCTTAATAAAATAATAATTCACATTTAACAGTTTACACAATATTAAATAAAACATAATATTAACGACAAGATATCTTATTATTAATTGTGTCCTCCTCCCGTGTTCAATATTTCTTCTTTGAACTTGAGGCATTTTCTGTTATTCCAACAAAACTGATTAACTGTTTAACTTGGTCTTAACCTTAACCTACTGAATATTACAAACATAAATATTTACTCCCAAAAAGCAAATGAGTTTCTTTTTATAAACAGCTGTTTTTGTTTTTAAATTTGTTCTATGTATTTCTTATGGGGAAAACCCGACCTTTGAAAGGGCCTCACGCCCTTAAGAGCAGGAATTTTAAAATTCTAAAACCTTATTGCAAAACTACATATTGAGACGAATCTTTTGTCACCTCAAACGTTAAAATTGGTCTACAAATAAGGGAGGAGTTGCGTTAACAAAAAATGGCTTCACGTATTATATATATAGATACAAGTTATTCAAAAATCTGTTGTATTAAATCGGTGTACTATTATAATTTAAGAAGTCAATGCATAAGGTAGGCAATAATCCAACCTGTTATTACTGTCACTGGTTACAGTATCTTGGTTATTACATCAGAAGCACGGAAACTTTGCTTTCTGTGATCTTCCTGGGGACGAGGGTTAGGGGGACGGTGAAGTTCTAATGTATGTTTATTTGAGTTTAATAATGCATAAATGAAGGGACGTAGGGGCTGGCACGCTAATGTGTAATTATTCTGTACCAAAATATGCTCTGAATACTATATTTCCTAGAAATAACCAGCCTCATATGGGGTAGGAAAATCCGCCTTATGTGCCTAGAATTAGTACTTTATCATTAGCTAGGAGTAGCTTAAGTCCAAATTTTTAAGTGTTTTTTTTTGTATTTGGTAAAGTTTTAGTAGTTTGATGTAGACAAATATATTGTTTCTATTAGCCGAGGGTAACTATACAATGCAAAATTTAATCCTTAGCTAAACACAAAACAGCTCAAGAATTTACAAAATATAGTTTAAATCGTTTTCAGCATGCATCATGGCATTTGGATAGAAAGTATGTTGTACATGGAAATGTACTTAATCTGATAATTTCATTTCAATAATATACGCTTTTTTATGAGTGTCTTATTACATGTTTTCCTCTGAATTTTGACATGCTATAATTTATTTAGTGGTCCCCCTGTTTACAGAGTTTTCAATTTCAAGAACAAATTTAATCATGTATTCAAAGCCCGCTCCTTTAACGATGAGGTTATCCCTCTCAGCAAATACACCATCTATCTCATCTTACAGTGAGTGACACAGGGGTAGCTAGGTTCATTACAGGACTACCAACATAAGCTTTTTTGTGCAAGACTAATCTTTGTGTCTATGTGAGTTTTGGAGGAAAAATTCCCATATATCACACTATTAAAAATTGGCAACTAGCTCATCTTTACACAGCAACTTAATGAAGCATCAATTAAACGTTGTAGTGAAAGGCTGTAGACAATGTTAAGTGTATGAGAGATGTAACATATCTTTTACTATGTGAAGTGACCTGTACTGTGAGTATATTCTTTTGGTTGGCATGCTTAAGACAAAGAAACAGCTTGAAGTCTCAGTAATGATAGTATGTATGTAAAAATTGCTATTTAGTTAATATGTCATTGAAAATCACTATAGTCAATGAGTATACGTAGCCAAAATAAAAATTTGTAATCATTTTCTATGATACATTTTGAAACATGAAACTAAAAATGAAAATTCCATTGATACTCCTTAAAACTCAACTAAACCTTAGCGGTTCTCCAATTCACTTTCACATAAGCATATGAAAAGTACAGTAAGAGATACATAATGTTTCAGTACGTCCATGCTGTGTTAGGGAGAGTCTCAGTCTCTGGATATTACAAGGATTGTCTCAGTTCATTAAGAGGGGATTGTAGCTCCATTTCTCCTATTAGAGCTTCTTTCTACCGCCTACAGTATACAGCTTACAAGGCGTCTTAAGGGAAGAGTTTTATAGCAAAATAAAGTTAACTTTGGCCTCAAGCTCTCAACTTTATTTGTATATTCGATGTATTTTTATTATTTATCTTCTTAGGCGTAAGATAATCCTTAGTATTTTCACTGTGAAACATCGGTTTGTAGTTAAAAATGGGATCAGAAAAGTTCCAATGGATAGTTACATCCACAGTACGACAAAAAAAGCTAGTTTCATATTGTAAATACAAGTTTTTACAAACTTCACAAGTAAGTAGTCTTAGCTATAGGGGGTTTGCTATACAAAACCCAAATAAATAAATTGTCGCCAATAATTTCTTCTTAATACTAACGGAAACTGCATAATGGACTTTTCCTATAATTTAATGCGACCAAAAATGTATTTTTAAAACCCATGTTTTCTTATGTAATGCAAGTTATGAAGCTAATCTCAGCCCTAAATTTTTATATACACAAGGTACAAAGAATGCTAAATTTATTCGCTTAAGGTAAATATTACGTTGCTTGTAAAATGTTTTAATGAGAACATATTTTCTAGGGTTAAATGGAAAGATAAAAGTTAGCCTGACTGTATAAAATTCTATTAATCATATAGTAAAGCTTTACAGGCAAATCCATACAATAACGTAAAAACATCCCAAAAACATTTTTAACTGTAACAAGTCAATAGGATACTTAATACCAACTAGATTTTTAGAAAACTCCGAAGAAATAAAAACATTCGATAAGAAGCAGGATTTGGTGACATGTCTTTTCCAGATCCGTCACCTGTTAGATCACAACACACCACAAAGCCAGGTTTTGTTACAGTTTGATTTTTTACCATCCTCTTTCTTACTTAATACAACTACTTTTGTTGACTTATATATATGTAAGCTATATCTGTGAAATATCGTGTAACTTACTTTGAGTTTCAATTTCTTTATGATACACAATTCATAAGGTTTTGGTCGTAGGAGTTAAAAATATGGTTAGTTGTATGATATTGTTAGGTGCATGCTACTTACGTTTGTTTAGTGGCATATATATTTATATAACCGACAAAGATATGTAATTACTAAAAAGTCATAGGTTAAAACATAGTAAGCAGTTAATAAAATAAAATACCTTGAAGTCGTAGAAATGTTATAAAATATAGTCTATAAAATGACCTGTTTGTAGTGGTCGGCACTATAAAATACATAAAATAATAGTATCCGCTAATTGGACGCTCTATAAGAATAAAAAATCCTGTTCTTTACCGTTTTTACTCGCTCCAAATCCCTTTGTGCTCTCTTTTGAGCCCTGAAAACAAGTTAACCCCGCAAAGAAATAATATAGAAAGTTCCTGAAAAACAAAATATTCCTGTTAACTTTCAATATATAATTATACTAGCAGAGCACCCGTCCTTCGAACGGGGTTGGCATATAAGTATAAAATGCTTATTGCAATTATACTCAAGCTTTGCGTTTGCAATGGGGGGAGGACACAGTTTGATAAAATTTGGTTCATAAATTTACCTAACCCGCCATGTTAAACTTCCCTATCCCAAGCGTGATGTATACAACTTCCTTACTTCTCGAGTGATGTAAAGTATCAAAAACTCACTCGGTGATGTAAAGAAACCCATTTAAATAACATTGAGTGCTTAACTTAAAAAATATAACTCTATGGAGCCAACGACGTTCAACGCTAGAAATCAGCTGTGCGCTTGAATGTTATTGTTATGATTTAAAGTATTTTCCTAACCTAGCTTTTGCAATTTTGTTAGTAAAAGAACGTTACTGATAGAAGATGAGTGAAATGGATAGTGAAAAATATTGTACGTATACCCATGTATATTGTCGGGTCAGGTAAAATCTTGTACGTTACACGTTACGCAAGAGCGTGTTTACATTACTTAGGTAAATTATGCAACTCGCTTCCGCTCGTTGCACAACATTCACCTGCGTGATGTAAAAACGCTCTTACTACACTTGTAATGTAAATAGCTATTACGGTATGATAGGGTGTCCCGGAACTCTCTACCAATATTTTAGGGCATTGCTCCTGGGTAAGAAACATAACTAAATATCATATTTAAACTGTCCGGAAGTCCTTAGTTACTCACACAGCCGCCATTTTGTTTTTTTTTGTTATTAATTTTTTTCTAAAGAATGGTTAAACATACGAAATGGAAACTTTGCACAAACATTTATGACAACTAGACAAAGCTACCAAAAAATTATCACGATTTTTCAAATTCATAAAACAAAATGGCGGCCATTTAAAATTTTTGTAAAATCAATGGTTATTGAGGTATTTAAGAAAGAAAATTTTAAATGGCCGCCATTTTGTTTTATGAATTTGAAAAATCTTCATAATTTTTTTGTAGCTTTGTCTTGTTGTCATAAATGTTCGTGCAAAGTTTCCATTTCGTATGTTTAACCATTCTTTAGAAAAAAATTAATAACGGAAAAAAACAAAATGGCGGATGTGTGAGTAACTAAGGACTTCCGGACAATTTAAATATGATATTTAGGTACGTTTCTTACCCAGGATCAATGCCCTAAAATATTGGTAGAGAGTTCCGGGACACCCTGTAGTATAACACATCTACCATTGCCATAATGTTTTACCACTGCACCTAAACAATATATAAAAAATAAATTATCAAAAATTCTCACAATATTACAAATTATTCATTAAATTAAAAACTCAAACCTAACTGTAAACAATCCTACTTTGACAGTTCTCATTGTGTATTACAGCTTTTTGTTGCTGCTTAGTTCAAATTAGCTGTTTTGTCAATGCAAAAACAAAATAATAATAGTGCTGCTCCCTAAGTTGGGAAACCTTATAACTTTTTAATGCTATTGCATATTTTAGAACCAACTTGTAAAGTTGAAACAGCTGACTAAATTCTTTAATTTCCTCTTTAAATATGAATACTCATAAGGTTAACACAGAGCTATTGGGGCGGAGCCCGAAAGGATTTTTGAGATAAGAACATGCCTAAATGTTAATCGGGAATGTCCGAATTTCGGCCCAATCTGATCAGTAGTTTATGCATGATTGAGCAACACACAAACACACACACAAACGCACAAACTTTCAGATTTATAATATTAGTAAGATAAAATGCTCGAACCCTCAACATTCCTCACTCAATAGATTTTATATTTTTAAATATGACGGTCAAACAATTGATCAGGAGTGTTTTAAATGTTTAAACGTTGAAATTTTATGAATAAGGTGGCTTTTCATCCAGGCCTCATCAAAATATTCAAAAGTTGAGTGTAAACTTTGGGTGAATTCAACTCCTAGAGCCGCTAAATGACAGTTTCTCTCTGAGGAAAGGATAAAGCTTTTCTGTGTCCGGCTTAGTCCTTAGTGAGTAAATGTTGTATGGACTGCAAGTTGAATAGCTGCAAACTCGTAGCTCTGTATCCCTAAGGTTTCATTATTAATTCGTATAATATAATTGTTCGTTGTATAATTGTGTCGAATCTTTTTAATTTTTAATTTTTTTAAATCTTCAACTTCGATCTTCATTTTTAATTACAATAAATAAATATTAAATCAGATTAAAAGATTATTTAACTTTCTTGTAAATAATCTACATCCCTTCGATTTTTGTAAAACGAAAAGGTTTAAACATTATAATCTTCATTAATGCAAATATTCAAATTAGACCAAAAGTTTCCTTCCACAAAACGCCCAACGCTAAGTTACCAAGGGATCAAATATTATTAAACATTGTAATATTTTCGGGGGGTTAAAGCCTGTTTAATCTCATCCCAGCAGGAGGGCGGCTGTAGGAAAATGTAAATTAGCTCTTTGTTGCTCTTTTACTCTTTACTGTCATGGTAGGGTAATTAAACAATTAACCATGTGCCTTTTGCAGTTCTGAAGAAAATTCAATTGTTTTTGTACTACGTTATAGTATATGGTTATAGCTTTATTTAATTTATATATATATATATATATATATATATATATATATATTTATTAAATAGTGCATTCAGTACATTGCATTATTATTACATTTGTTGAATAATAAGTTGAACCTGTTATTTAGAAACATAAGATGCCTATCTTAGTATAAAAAGTGTATCATTATAAACATATTCAATATGAACTTACTAGAAAATAAAATATGAAACCCTTGTATAATAAAAACAATTACGATGAGTAATGACAATGAGTTTTTAGAACATTTACCAACAAAGCTAGGTAAACTATTTTCTTTGATAACAGTCATGTCAACAGCAAGTCAGAATATTCTGCATTTGTAAAATTAATTATTCATTGACATGTTATTAAAACGTCAATAGTGCTGGTGTTTAGTGACTTGATTGTTAATTAGTTTCATAAAGCAATGTGTCTGAAACACCTCAATATTTGCAATGCAGTGACTCCGTTAATTACTCGAATTATCCATTGAAAATGTCAATAACCTAGAAAATACATTTTGGGTGATTCGATGTGGAAATATACTGTATTACCTGAATTACCTGAATTACCTCCTCTTCATCGATGACCAGCCTAGGCTGGATAGATAGCGTCAACGAAAACAAAATAAAAACTATATACATTTATATACATTTAAAACTGTGTGGTGGCGGTGGACAGCTAGTTCATCGCACCAGCATACTTGAAGAACTCCGTAGTTGAGTAGAAAGGGTTCTCCAATAAAAATTGTTTGATTTTATTTGTGAACACTTTTGTGTCAAGTTCTGTTATTTTACCAGGCAGAGCATTGTACATCCTGACAGCTATGGCCGGGAAACTGTCTCTCGTCATAGTTAGTCTGTAGCGATCAGTATTTTATTTATGGGCACTTCGGACATTATAGTCGTGCATGTCACCCCTTGTTTCATGAGAGTTCAAATTTCCTTTGACGTGCAGAAGGCAATTGTAGGTGAACTGATTAAACACAGTAAAAACATTCAGCATTTTGAAAAGTGGTCTGCAATGTTCCCGTCTTTCGCTGCTTGTAATTATTCTTAGGGCTTGTTTTTGCAGTTTGAGAATCTTAGTACAGGCGGGTGCGTGGCCCCAGAGTATGATGCCATAGTTGATGTGACTGTGAAATAAGGAGAAATAGACCATCAGAAGATATTGTTTAGTGATCTGGTGCTTAAGTTTTCTTAAGAGGAAATTGACCCTACTCAGCCTAAGACAAACTGAGTCAATATGACAGTCCCATTGAAGTTTTGGGTCCAGGATAAAACCGAGTAGTTTGACTGGAATATCTTGAGATGGAGATGATTTACTGAGTGTGCACAGGAGCTTTTGCGTTTTATCTTCGTTTAACCTGAGGCCATTTAGTGAGAACCAATTTCTTGCAATTTCAAACAGCTGGTCAGATTTGGTTATTGCTTCGTTGGGGCACTGTCCCTTGCCGTACAAGGTTGTGTCATCCGCATAGAGTAGGGTAAAGTTGAGACCTGTTTCCTCTGTAAGGAGAAAGGCCTCAATGATAAAAACGCTAAACATATAGCTGGGTCTGGGCAGTGCAGTGCATTTAAAGGCGCACTACAACAAGCGAAAGCCCAACCACGAAGATAAGGATCCTCCAGTGCAATGTAGATCGATCCAGGACGGCTGACGCGCTTCTCAGTCAGCTTGCCCTCGAACACGGTGTTGACGCGCTCTTGGTCAGCGAACAGTACCAGTACCGGGACAGGGACCCATCTCTTTGGTTTCCCGATACACTTGGTACTGCTGCGTTCTGGGTTTGTAATACAGCTAAAGTGCAGGTAAGGAGTCACGCGAAGGGCCGAGGATTCGTTTGGGTCCGGTGCGGGGATGTCACTTACTTTAGTGTATACCTCACCCCCAACGAGGCTATCCGTGACTTTCGTGGAAAGATAGACCGCCTGGAAGAGAGCGTGCGCGATACCGCCGGGCACGTTGTCGTGGCGGGGGATTTCAATGCTAGGGCTGTCGAGTGGGGAATGACTCTCACTAATTCCCGGGGGAAGTACATCCTGGACTTTGCTGCCAGGGCTGGACTTGTTGTCATAAACGAGGGCAACACGCCAACTTTCCAGCGTCCCGGAATGAGGGGAACGATCCCAGACATCACGCTTGCATCTGAGTCCCTCTTGCCGAGGATACGAGCCTGGAGAGTCCTAGAAGATTATACGACCAGTGACCACCAGTACATCATTTTTGATGTCATGGATAGTCATCAGAGACAAGCTACCGTGTCTCGGCAGGTGCCCGTTCGGTGGAACACCAAAAAGCTGGACGTGGCCAAATTCACCGAAGTCATACTACGGGGAGAGCCAGTGGTACCTGCTGCATCTGGCGTGGCTCACGCAGAGACATCAGTTACATCATTGATGAGGCTGATAGTCTCGGCCTGCGAAGAGTCAATGCCTCGCAGGAGATCCCGGTGCGATAAGCGACCTGTGTACTGGTGGACAACCGAGATCGCAGAACTACGACGGGCAGCATTGAGAGCCAGACGTCTTGCTACCAGGGCCAGAGAACCTGAAGATAGACGTCTTAAGTCTGACGCTTACAAGGTGGCTAGGAAGTCTCTTCGCCGGGCCATTAACCGGAGCAAACGCAGTTGCTGGGAGAAATTAAGGGACGATGTCGATTCCGATCCGTGGGGCCTTGGTTACAAGATAGTAACCAAGAAGCTTGGCACCCGCTCTCCACCTTCCGTTATGGACGGGGCCTCTATGGAGAGGATCGTAAAGTCCCTTTTCCCGACTCACACACTGCGTCCATTGCGGGAGTTCGGAAGGGTGGACGACGTACCGCTTTTCAGTCTCGAGGAGTTGGAGGCGGCCGTTCTGTCCCTGAAGAACAACAAGGCTCCTGGACCGGATGGGGTACCTGGTGAGGCCCTGAAGAAAGTCTTTTCAATAAACCCACAAATCCTTTTGAGCACGTACAATGCCTGTCTGGCCGAGGGGAAGTTTCCCTTCTGCTGGAAAACAGCTAGGCTTGTGCTCGTGGGGAAGGGAAAAGGAAACCCAGACCTACCCTCCTCTTACAGACCTCTCTGTATGTTGGACACTGCTGGGAAAGTCTTGGAAAAGTTGATCCGTTCCCGACTGAATTCAGCCGTGGTTGCTGCAGGGAATCTATCCCCTCGTCAGTACGGTTTCAGGAAGGGACGGTCAACGGTTGACGCTATTGAGGAGGTAAAGCGAGCCGTAATGAGAGCTGAGGAGTTTAACAACTATTCTCGTCGGGTTGTGCTGCTTGTAACACTTGATGTGCGAAACGCATTTAATTCCGCGAGGTGGTGCGATATGCTCGACGCACTGGAGAACACTTTCCACGTCCCGGCATACCTCATGCGCATGATAGAGGACTACCTCCGGTACCGCCTCATCATTTACGACACTACAGAAGGCTCCAGGACGATGGATGTAACTTCTGGTGCTGCTCAAGGATCCATACTGGGCCCGGACCTCTGGAACGTCGCCTACGACAGCCTCTTGAGATCCGAGATGCCTGAGGAAACTGTCCTAGTTGGGTATGCAGATGACGTTGCGGCTTTAATAGCTGCACGTAGCATTGAGCTTGCCCAGCTGAAACTAAATCGAGTCATGCGAACCATTAACGCATGGATGGCAGAACATGGTCTCTCGCTCGCTCTGAGCAAAACTGAGATTGTCATTCTGACTAAAAAGAGGATTGACACCATCTTGCCTTTGATGGTGGGGAACGTTGAAGTCCAAACCACTCGTGCCGCAAAGTACCTTGGGGTCATGGTGGACAGCAAGCTCAGCTGGCGAGACCAGATCACCCGTACGGCGGACAAGGCCGCTAAAATGGTTTCTTCCCTTAGTCGGTTAATGGCCAATGTCGGAGGTCCACGGTCCAGCCGCAGAAGGCTGTTGATGTCTGCGGTCCAGTCAGTGCTCCTGTACGGTGCGGAGGTCTGGGCAGACGCTCTCAATAAGGAGGTATATAGGATGCGGCTCGCCCGAGTGCAGCGTCAGGCAGCACTAAGGGTAGCATCTGCCTATCGAACAGTGTCCGAACCCGCCGTCCTGGTGGTTGCTGGAGTCATCCCCGTCAAACTTTTGGCGGCGGAGAGGAAGGCAATTTATCAGCGCCGTGGGGAGGACCAGGCAAGTATTGAGGAACGCACCCGGACCTTCCAGCTGTGGCAGGAGAGCTGGGAACAGGAGACAAGGGGGCTCTGGACCAGGCGACTGATACAACAGGTCCAACCTTGGGTTAATCGGCGGTGCGGAGAGGTGAACTTCTACCTCACCCAATTTCTGACGGGTCACGGCTTTTTCCGGTCGTACTTGTTCAGGATGGGCAAAGCCGTGTCACCCGATTGCATATACTGCCCAGGCATTCCCGATGACGTGGAACACACTTTCTTCCACTGCCAGCATTGGGAAAGGCCCCGCCTAGAGGCTCAACAGTTCGTAGGACTGCTGTCGGTGGACACGGTCATACCGATGATGATGGAGGGTGAGGACAATTGGACCTGTGTGTCACTTTACATCCAGGGTGTTCTCCGCGCCAAGAAGCTTGACCTCGACCGGGATGCGGTGTAGGTCAAAAAATAAATAATGCCAGAAACGGTGTGAGCCCTGTGGGCTTAGGTCACATGTTGGCCTGACTTGAAGTAATGTGACAAACAATTCCAGGTCTGTGTCCAACAGAGTAGAGGGGGTTTTTTAGTGAGTAGTCTGTGATAAACTCAGGAGTCTCACACTACAGGCTGGCTACCTGTGTGTGCGTAAAAGCATTTTCCCTCCTCTCCCTAAAAAAAAAAAAAAAAAAAAAAAAAAAATAGAGTAGGCATTATGTAGTGGGAATTTGTTAGTTCGGAAATTGGGAGGGAAATTGTATGTTTATTCGTAGAGAGCTTTGTATTGTGTATAAGTTTAGGGTCACAAAAGTTTTATAAATAAACAAACTTGTAAATCGACTGTACAGAGTATCATATACAGCATTAGTTCAAGGTAACAAATTAATGTTTTTTGTTTGTATATGATCAATGGATTAGGGTTAATTTATTCATATGAATAACAAGCTGTGTAGCGTTTAAGGGAAATCACTGAGTTACTTCTTTAAAATAGCACTTGAGTATGAATACACAACCAGTGAAAAGCAATGTCACAAATCTCATCTGTTTTATATGACACTTTCAGGGTGTTGACTCTTAGGGGCCTCATGATAGACCACATGGTCAAAGCTATCATCTTGGGGACCGTATTAAAAGAGTTATAAAAATAAAAAAAAAAAAATAATAATTGTGGGACTTAAGCCGTAGGCTACGTGAATAAATCCAGTATGTACACACATATATACAAAGTACAAGAAGAATTTTTTAATGATTATAAAGACCAAACGAAGCTATAAAATTATGCTTTTGTTTAGTAACCTGATACACTGTATTTACCTTTGAATAAAGAAAACATGTCAAGAAATATTATCGGAAACCTCGTGCGAAGCCTTGAAGGATCAGCATGTAACAAGATAAATGTATGAAATGCCGCTGGCCCAGAGCTGAAGCGTGCCACAGGTGAATATCTTGTTTGTGTAGAGTTTAGGTATTGGTTTTTTTTGTATGTATAGATAGGATAAACATACCAGGCAGACTTTTTTGACAAAAAGGAAATTGAACATAATAATATATATATTCTTACCTTCTTGCACTGTGTTATGGAATACAGTCTAGTTAGACAACTTTGCTTGTTTTTTCATGGAGTTTAAATACTGAGGTCATAAACATTTCACAAAACAAATTATTTATATGAATAACTTCTTGATTAGCATCGTACGTGTAATTAATTACCTGAAAAATACAGAAATATATTACGTCTTACACTTGCAATAATATATTTACACTTATACTGTTGACTTACAAGACGGTAAATACACGTAAAAGTTGGTAAGTGGTGATCGATTTCGATTGGACACTCCAATCATCATCAGACCCAATAGGCGAATGACAAGAATCAAAAATGCTTGGGATGCTTGGGAAGAATTGTATTTTTATAAGGAAAAATGTAAAAATAGAAATAAGCTAATCAATGAACAAGTAAATTTTGACTCCAGTTGAACTTATAGAAACTTAGTGGCCGGTACTTCCGGTAACCAATAGTATATAAGGGAACGCCATTTTGATTCTTGTCATTCGCCTATTGGGTCTGATGATGATTGGAGTGTCCAATCGAAATCGATCACCACTTACCAACTTTTACATGTATTTACCGTCTTGTAAGTCAACAGCATAAGTGTAAATATATTATTGCAAGTGTTATTAGACGTAATATATTTCTGTATTTTTCAGATTATTTATATGCCTAAAATGCAGAATATATTTTTATTTTTATTTTGCTAAGTGTTTAATTTGCACAACTCGACTGGCATGAGTCTTATGAAACATACGTTCAGCTGAAGCAAAGATTTATTTGTATTTAATTTAAATGCTAATTGTGCAGCCACTTACGACTACCTTCAGTCATTAGTACAAGTCTGATATACAAACAGCGCTACCCCTTGTTTTGTTTATAAACCCTTCAGTCACCCTTGTATCAGGCAACCCCTTACACGTTGTTTATACAAATTCTGGATTTATGTTAGTCTAGGATCAATATCCATCCCCCGTAGGAATCACGTCCCCTCAAGACATAAACCTAAATATAGAATTTGAGTAAATTACTAAATAATGTAGTTATTACGCACCTGAAGGAAAAATTTTAACTACAGAAATCTAATGACAGGACGCGATATTATTTGTTTTCAATTTTGTATTTATTTCAATTTTCTTTCACAACGTTTTAGAATACTATGACGAGAATAATCGTTCCATAGGAGGTGATCAGCTAGAATAGCAGAGGATGAAGCAAATAACTCAACGTTGGTCTCAGATTCGAACTATCTTCCTTGTCAGGGCGGGAGTTCGATGAACCTCTTAATTTACGGATGTTTCGCTGTAATCATCATGATGTTTCAACTTCTCAACTTATTCAATGATACGTTCAACTAAATGTATTGTAATGGAAAGTTTTACAGGGTCCAGCATTGTGATCATAAACATTACATTGTGATTCGTAAAACAATCAACACACGTTTGGTTGCCTCGGTGACAGAGATTGGTCGTAACACGCAACACAACACGCAGCTTTGGCGTAATTTCACCATGATGACACAAATCAAAATGTATTAAGGGACATTTCCCCGGTTATTAGGGTGGCACCCCTGTCTGTGTTACAAGCCAGTCTACCGAGTAATGGATCTCAATAAGGGACGAATCTTCCTTTCTTTAATAATCTGAAGTTGATGAACTCAATTTCTTCTGCTGCTCTTTTATAATACAGTATTCGTCCGACATTCTCTGCGTGACACAAAACTGTTAATGACAATTTTTCTTTCATAAATCATGCATTCTTATTTACCCAATTTTAATTTCATTTAAGTACTGTATAACTGAGTAACTGTCACAGCTATCCAAACATACACAATATGGATTACAAACATTAACGAATTACGTTACTGGTGCGAATGTAAACATGTTTGAAATAATATTCATGGCACTGTAAAAATAGCTATTGTGGATATTATTTAAGTATTTGGACCGGTGACGTCACTTTTTATGTTTATGATCCAAACCATTGTGAAATTATTGGTATCAGAGTTAAAATAGTCTGTTTTATCCGTCGGACAAAAAATCAACTAAACGGAGTTGTGTACATCAACTAGAGATATTATTAACGTTAGAATTAGTCCAAACAAATTTCCGATAGATATAGTTCCGACAAAAAAGTACTCTCATACCATAAATAAGATTGTTTAGAGTTCATCATCGAGCTAAATTGCATACACCACAGCAGTTTTGACATTTATATAATGGAATTTGAGTTGGTAAAGTAAAAAAAGTTGCAATTAAAAAGGTATTTAGTACATTGTTAACTTTGAAAGCCCATTGATGAAACTTAAAGGGGTATATATCACGGGAAATGTGTTCAAGGCCATAATATTTACATCAATAAAAGTGTTTAACTACTATTTTTGAAATTTATATAATAAAACAAAAATATAACAATTTATGGTATATTAATATATATTAATAATTTCTTGTATTGTATGACTCTAAAAAGGTTAAGTATGTGCAATTTAACCACAAACCAATAAGTAATAAAAGGATTGTATGGGTTTCAACAAAGAAGCCATTGAGTTGGCTTCTTGTGAGGATCATAAGGGTTGACTCAGGATAAAGATTTGACATGACTCGGTTGTTGAGTCCTGCAAAAGAATCTTGGTAAGGACTCCTTCTCTTATTTATTTTAATGTTGGCTTAGTTCTGTAAAAATTTGATACCAAGTCAAAATGAAGTACTTACAACTCTACAATGATCTGACGTGGTCCGGAGTTGATATCCTAAGAAATGTAGAAAAAAGTAGGGGGGGGGGCATTTAAAACTGAGCCTATATAATATTTTCCCTGATGACAACATTATCAAACTACTCCTATCTCAGTTCACTATGGCTACTCTCACAGACAAAAACATTATAATCATAATTTTTTTAAAGCTCAACTACACAGTCCACATAATTAAACCACAACCTAACTAAAAAACCCTCATACCGGTAATGAATATTCTCTTATATTCGGTAATGGTATTCTTTTATAATCAGAATACTTTTAGTTTTGATCCGTTAACATTTTCATTTTGAGAAATATAAATATGATTGCTAAGTATAAATGAAAGTTCACAACCCCCTGTCATTAAGATACGTCTGACAGACAAACACACAACCCCTTGTTATGTTTATAACCCTTCAGTAACCCTAGGCTGAGGAATCCTCTTAACCATCATGTCCTCATGCACTTGTCCTCGCAACTCACAATTTGTTCCGTACAACTGCCAAGATGTTTGACTTAGTGCTTGCCACTACTATATGAACTATGAATTATGATTTATGTGGTTTAACATTTAGAAATTGTTTTTGATAGTGAAACAAATTTTTGTTAGCGTGCTCGGGCTTTGCAGAACATCCTCAACAAGTGATTGTAAATCAATTCCTTTGTAAAGTGTAATTATTTTACATTCCGTCTCAAACCAAAAAATAAACTGCTTTTTATTGAAATCCTTATTGTTTATATTAATGGGACAAATAAATTTGATTAATTGTAAAATCTGTCATGAGTGTTTCTTAATCTTTCAACTGTTACAAATGTACACTTAAAGAACTCAATTACGTCGTTTCTTCTAAGAGGACAGAAAACACTCACGTCTTATTTATTGTGATGTTAATAATAGAAGTAAAGTAAGTAAATTGATTAAAAACATTGACGAAAAAACTTAAAATTAAACAGAGTTCATAAAGTAAAAACAAACATACGGTACTTAAGAAATATAAAGGCCTACTTTGATGATAAAATGATAAAATAAAAATGATTTAGAAATAATCTATTCCTTAATAAAATAATAATTCACATTTAACAGTTTACACAATATTAAATAAAACATAATATTAACAATACTAGTTATTAAAAAACCTGTTGTCGTATTAAATCGGTGTACTATTATAATTTAAGAAGTAAATGCATAAGGTAGGCAATAATCCAACCTGTTATTACAGTCAACGGTTACAGTATCTTGGTTATTACATCACAAGCATGGAAACTTTGCTTTCTGTGATCTTCCTTAGGGACGAGGGTTAGGGGGATGGTAAAGTTCTAATGTATGTTTATTTGAGTTTAATAATGCATAAATGACGGGACGTAGGGGCGGGCCTACTAATGTGTAATTATTCTGTACCAAAATATACTCTGAATACTATATTTCCTACAAATAACCAGCCTCATATGAGGTAGGAGAATCCGCCTTATGTTCCTAGCCTTGCTACTTTATCATTAGCTAACAATAACTTAAGTCCAAATGTTTTAAGTGTTTCTTTTGTATTTGGTAAAGTTTTAGTAGTTTGATGTAGACAAATAATTTTTTCTACAAGCCGAGGGTAACTGTACAATACAAACTTTAATCCTTAGCTAAAATAAAACAGCTCAAGCATTTACAAATATTCTAATTTGTTTTCAGCATGCATCATGGCATTTGGATGGAAAGTATGATGTACATGGGGATGTGCTTAATCTTATAATTTAATTTTAATAATGTACAAACTTTTATGAGTGTCTTATTATGTATTTCCTCTGAATTTTTGCATGCTATAATTTATTTAGTTATTCCCCTGTTTGCAGAGTTTTCAATTTCAAGAACAAATTTAATCATGTATTCAAAGCCCGCTCCTTTAACGAGGAGGCTATCCCTCTCAGCAAATACACCATCTATTCTCGTCTTACAGTGACACAGGGGTAGCTAGGTTCATTCCAGGACTACCAACATAAGCTTTTTTTTGTAAGACTAAGCTTTGTGTCCATGTGACTTTTGGAGGGAAAGTTCACACATATAACACTATTCAAAAGTTGGCAACTAACTCATCTTTACACAGCAACGTAATGAAGCATCAACTAAACGTTGAAGTGAATTGCTTTAGACAATATTAAATGCATGTCAGATGTAACATACTTTTTACGATGTAAAGTGGCCTGTACTGTGAATATATTTTGTTTGGTTGGCATGCTTAAGGCAAAGAAACAGCTTGAAGTCGTAAGAAATACTTTTCCATGCTATTCAGTAATGATAGTATGTAAGTGAAAATAGCTATTTAGTTAGAATGACTATGAAAATTACTATAGTCAAACTGGAACTTTTGTAATTATATTATATGATACATTTTGAAACATGATACTAAAAATGAAAATCCCATTGATATTCCTTAAAATTCAACTAAATATTAATGGTTCTTCAATTCACTTTTACAAATAAAAGTGTAGTCTTACCATATAACAAATGGGAAATTTCTGTTTGCTTGGATCTTGTTAGTGTGTATTATCGTATTGTAAATTAATTTATTGTAATTTATTGTTCTGTTTTTGTTCTTATTTCAATTTTTTTTGCATTGTTGTTGTATATATTGATATTCCTCGTTGACTGATCTGTTATCGTTTCTTTTGATGTATTGTTAAACATGTCGTTCTTTGCTGTTGCTTGTGTAATTTGTTGAACATTTATCATGTATATTTTGAATTTTTCATGTATAAATTGGCAATTTTGCCGTTGAAATAAATGAAATGAAATGCAAAATTTCACAACTTAATTTTAACAATTACAGTAAGAGATACATAATGATTCAGTGAGATATTTGCTGTGTAAGGGAGAGTCTCAGTCTCTGGATATTACAAGAACGGTCTCAGTTCATTAAGAGGGGATTGTAGCTCCATTTCTCCTATTAGAGCTTCTTTCTACCGCCTACAGTATACAGCTTACAAGGCATCTTAAGGGAAGAGTTTTATAGCAAAATAAAGTTAACTTTGCCTCAAGCTCTCAACATTATTTGCATATCCGATGCATTTTATTATTTATCTTATGAGTAAGATAATCCTTAGTAATGTCACTGTTAAACATCGGTTTGTAGTTAAACATTGGATCAGAAAAGTTCTAATGGATAGTTACATCCACAGTACGACAAAAAAAGAAAAAAAAAACTAGTTTCATATTGTAAATACAAGTTTTTACAAACTTCACAAGTAGTCTTAGCTATAGAGTTTTTGCTATACAAAACTCAAACAAATAAAGTTTCGCCAATAATATGTTCTTAATAATAACAGAAACTGCATAATAGACTTTTCCTATAATTTAATGCGACCAAAAACGTTTTTTTAAAACCCATGTTTTCTTATGTAATGCAAGTCATGAAGCTAATCTCAGCCCTAAATTTTTTATATACACAAGGTACCAAGAGTAATAAATTTATTCGCTTAAGGTAAATATTACGTTGCTTGTAAAATGTATTAAAGAGAAAATATTTTTTAGGGTTAAATGAAATGATAAAAGTTAGCCTGACTGTATAAGATTCTATTAAACATATAGTAAAGCTAGGAAACATGATTTGACAGGCAAATCCACACAAAAACGTAAAAACATCCCAAAAAAATGTTTAACTGTAACAACTGTCAATAGGATACTTAATACCAACTAGATTTTTAGAAAACTCCGAAGAAATAAAAACATTCGATAAGAAGCAGGATTTGGCGACATGTCTTTTCCAGATCCGTCACCTGTTAGATCACAACACACTACAAAGCCAGGTTTTGTTACAGTTTGATCTTTTACCATTCTCTTTCTTACTCAATACAACTACTTTTGATGACTTATATATATTGTATATATATAAGCTATATCTGTGAAATATCGTGTAACTCACATTGAGTTTCAATTTCTTTATGATACACAATTCATAAGGTTTTGGCCGTAGGAGTTAAAAATATGGTTATTTGTATGATATTGTTAGGTGCATACTACTTACTTTTGTTTAGTGGCATATATATTTATAGAACCGACGACAAAGATATGTAATTACTAAAAAGTCATAGGTTAAAACATAGTGAGCAGTTAATAAAATGAGAATGAGCTATTAGGAAAATATCTGTCGTAGAAATGTTATAAAAATAGTCTATAAAATTACCTGTTTGTAGTGTTGGGCACTATAAAATAGAAAAAAATAGTTTTCGTTAATTGGACGCTCTATAAGAAGAAAAAACACTGTTCTTTACCGTTTTACTCACTCCAAATCCATTTCTGCTCTCTGTTGAGCCCTGAAAAAAGTTAACCCCACAATTAAATAATATAGAAAATTCCCGAAAAACAAAACATTCCTGTTAACTTTCAATATATAATTATATAACATGTTCGAACCTTCATTATTCCTTACCTAAGGTTTCGAGATTTTGAAGTGTGATGGTCAAACAATAAAGATTAGATCAGGAGTGTTTTAAATGTGTAAACGTTGAAATTTTATGAATAAGGTGGCTTTTCATCCTGGTCTCATCAAAATATTCAAAAGTTAAGTGTAAACTTTGGGTGAATTCAACTCCTAGAACCGCTAAATGACAGTTTCTCTCTGAGGAAAGGATAAAGCTTTTCTGTGTCCGGCTTAGTCCGTAGTGAGTAAATGTTGTATGGACTGCAAGTTGAATAGCTGCATAGGCGTAGCTCTGTATCCCTAAGGTTTCATTATTAATTCGTATAATATAATTGTTTCTCATTTCGATCTTCGATTTTTAATTCGAATCTTTTTAATTTTTAATTTTTTAAATCTTCAACTTCGATATTCATTTTTAATTACAATAAATAAATATTAAATCATCTTAAAAAATTATTTAACTTTCTTGTAAATAATCTGCAACCCTTCGATTTTTGTAAAACGAAAAGGTTTAAACATTATAATCCTAATAAATGCAAATATTCAAATGAGACCAAAAGTTTCCTTCCACAAAACGCTAAGTTACCAAGGGATCGAATATTATTAAACATTGTAATATTTTCGGGAGGTTAAAGCCTGTTTAATCTCATCCCAGCAGGAGGGCGGCTGTAGAAAAATGTAAATTAGCTCTTTGTTGCTCTTTTACTCTTTACTGTCATGGTAGGGTAATTAAACAATTAAAAATGTGACTTTTGCAGTTCTGAAGAAAATGCAATTGTTTTTGTACTACGTTATAGTATAAGGTTATAGCTTTATTTAATATTTATTTTATATATATATATTCAATAGTGCATTCAGTAGCATTATTATTACATTTGTTGAATAATTAGTTGAACCTGTTATTTAAAAACATAAGATGCCTATCTTAGTATAAAAAGTGTATCATTATAAACATATTCAATATGAACTAACTAGAAAATAAAGTATGAAACTCTTCTATAATAAAAACAATGACGATGAGTACTGACAATGAGTTTTTAGAAAATTTACTAACAAAGCTAGGTAAGCTATTTTCTTTAGTAACAGTCATGTCAACAGCAAGTCAGAACATTCTGCATTTGTAAAATTAACTATTCATTGACATGTTGTTAAAACGTCAATAGTGCTGGTGTTTAGTGATTTGATTGTTATTAGTTTCATAAAGCAATGTGTCTGAAACACCTCAATATTTGCAATGCAGTAATTCCGTTAATTACTTGTATTATCCATTGAAAATGTCAATAACCTAGAAACCGTTTAGGATACATTTTGGGTGATTCGTTGTGGAAATATATTGCTAATATGGTATACTAATATGCTGGTATGCTAACTTTGAAAGGTTATATATTTTATCCAAGCTTGTTTTAGCCTAACTGTGAAAGAATTGTGTAGTTTTTGATCTGATGTATGTGTGTAGTAATAATTATTAAGCTGTCTTCTAAACATTTTTGTAAATTTCCAGCACCAACTCCTAAGAATCCCTCTTGATTGTGTAAAGAATTTACTTATGTAAATCCAAAATTTGAAGTATCAAATTTAATTTAGGTAAAAAAATAAATATCAAAATCTGTTTGTGAATTGAACCTTTCCTTTACTTTAAGCAAATGTATGTGCTTTTTAAGAATAACTTCTTGATCAGCATAGTACGTGTTATTAAATTACCTAAACAAAAAAAAACAAAAAGATATTCATCTAATAACACTTGTAATAATATATTTACACTTATACTGTAGACTCACAAGACGGTAAATACATATAAAAGATGGTAAGGCGTGTTTCCATTGGACACTCCAAATAAAACATCATCAGACCCAATACGAGAATGACGTCATTCGCTTATCGACGTGTACGACATATTAATTTCAGATAACATTTTTTTAAACTTGTACTAACTTTGATGGTATGTATACTACAAACTAATGCTGTGCAAAATTTTTAGTTATGAGAGCCATAACAATAAAACATATATCGCTTCTTTTAGTTTAACCGGAATAAAGAGGGTTGTGTTAAATATATAAAATAATATATGTTTTAAAAGTTACATGGTAATTTATATTCATTTGCTATTTCTGACTTTTGAACAACCGTCCTGTCACAAAAGCAATCTTATTGTAACCACGCAAACAATTCAAAGGCGTTAGGTTATTGTTAAAGGATGAATCAAAATGATTAAATCATCTGGACCTATTGGAGAAACTACTGTATATTGAAATGTTTTTGTCGGTAGATTTACTCAAAACACTGGCAGAGCGACCACCCTAATACAATTACAAAGATGATTTCCCTTAATATATTTTGCTTTGTGTCATTTTAGGGAAATTACACTGAACTGCATGTTGCGTGTGTACCAATCTGTAGTCACTGAAGCGACGAGACGCATGTCGCTTTGTTAACGAATCGGAAACGATGTAATTTAGAACCGCAATGTTCAATTCAGTCTAGTAATCGATGGGTGTGTGGGTATATTTAGCATAATATAACATTGTCCAGATTAAATTAGCTGTTCACTAATCCATTATTACGCAGCAATTAATTTCACAACTATTTTTTTTACTAATCTGCTCTCCCCTGGTGCAAAATATCACCAAATACACATACTTCATCATTACGCTTAAGCATATTAATAGGGAGATCTTAAATATTTTACCAAGTGGTTGTAATTGAACATTGCCATTCGTGAAAGGTGCTTTTTTGTTGCCAACCTTGTTTTGACTGGATATATGCTTGTGTGATATATGTAGTAGTTAAGGAGACACAAACCCAGGACATTATACATCCAAGATTTGTGTAAACAAAGTTTAGAGGGTTGCCTGATACAAGGGTGACTGAAGGGTTGTAGACGCAACAAGGGGTAGCAATGTTTGTATAACAGACTTGTACTAATGACTGAGGGTAGGGCCGATACGGAATGATGAGATTGACAATTGGGTAAATAAACATGTCCTTTGGTCCCGTCAAGCTATTTTATATAATAAAAATTTTATAAATTTTAACATATTACTGCATGTAATACGTTAACTATTTAAAAAATATATTTCCATCAACATAGGAAACACTTAGATGGATTTAACGTTACAAGAAATGTTTAATTTGCTTTTCTATAAACATCAGATTTTTGGTGCCCTGTAGCACCGCAGGTAGGAACTGTAGGTAAGAAGTTAAAGAATTTTATATTTTATATTATTAATAATTTCCATTTATTCTGAAGTTCCCAATATAAACTAGAATTTGCCTATAAAAAACCAGATTTTCACATATGGTGGGGTCGAAGAAACAGGGTTCAGCAACCAGCGACATGTCATATCCTTATCTTGTTTACACATTCTGTTACTCCAGTGATGTTTTGGAGGGATTTTGTTGATATTTATATCATAACAGAATTTATATACATTACATCGTATTTTACAAATTTGGCTGTAAATGGTCGAAAAGTTATTGGGAAAAAATAATTGGGAGAAACAATCAAATAGGTCATCAAATACAATTCACAATCAAATACACCAAAATTATTCATTATACTTCATTGAGCAAGTGGCAACTCTGTATATACTTAAGTCTTTGATTTACTTTATTTCAATGTATAAATACTCCAAATTTCCATCTACGTTAATTTAAAATCTTTTCTTTGACTCCTCATGGCTTCTATTATACGGGGGGTTTTGAAATGTGTTGCTCTTAGGATTCTACGACAATCTCTCCTAAGGCCCAAGTTTACACCCCTCTAGTATAAATTAATTATTTATAACTCAACTTAAACTGAGAATGTTTCCCTCCCTGATTATCGTTTGTGATTCCGCTTCCTTAATGGAATCTTAATGAATTCAAACATGTCCTTGCTCTAACGATAAGAGGTTGGGTTATTTATCATCATCCGTAGGCTTAAAGCGACCAGTGTCATCTCTACATTCTTGATCTTCCTGCAAGAGCCGTGTGAAATTGTTATTAGCAATATTTACTCTATCTACATTATGTTTCACCCATTCTACGACGTATCTCACTGGTAAGCTGAGACTACTGTGGTGGTCTGAGGACACTTAGTAGAATGGGGCGAACTGTCTGTTATTGTAGATAATGTAACTAGTAAAATTACCCATTAGATGCTGCTTTCACCGGAAGACCGAAGACGACCTGAGTTATTCATATATAGCTATCAAAGTAAAATAAGCTTACGACCCCCCAGACTGCAGAATTGTGGATGTATGTAATCATTAGGGAGTCCTATAGTACCGAATCTAATAGCTCCAAATTATTTTGGTACCAAAGACAATATGGCCGTTTGGTGTTGTATAGGTTATAAGTCATTCTGTGCTGTGCTACAAAAACCTCATTCTGAGCAATACAGTTTTAAAATTGTATTATAAATAAACGATTAAATGCTTTGGTGCAATTCCACAAAATATGTGAATCGGGACCGGTACTTAAATACTTTACTTTTCATTAAAATGGCGACCATACAAAGTAGGTATTTTAAGCCAAGTATGAATGGAGATGAGTGGCTAAAGATCCAAATAGGTATTATGGGATTTAGTAATTTCCCGTAAATATTACTGTTAAAGTATACAACACACATTTGAATAGACAACTTTTAACAGTTGTTACTTGTCTGATTATGCAAAACTTTACCTTATATAATACGATATTTCGTGGTTTAGTTTCAGTGCTTTTTGTTCATAGGTTTTAGCGTAGTCACAACATGTTAACCCCTAATTTCGATTGGTTGTATGCCAAAAGTATCCACCGTCTAATTTAATAACATTCCTTACCAGCCAAACCTAAGTACAAGAAGAGGATCTTGATGCATTTGTGTTAAATTCCCAATGAATTTTGCTATCCTTTTTACACGAAAGTCACAATAGGTGGAGTTTTCACACTGATCTTGTGCTTTGAAAACCAATTCTTAAGTCTAAACCAAATACTTGGGGCTCAAGATTATTCATTTTTCAAACACATACTCCGATTGTAGGAACCTAATGCTTTCTTGTTCTATGGCGTAGTCTATAATATATATCTGTTTGTTTTTAGCAAAAAATAATGACACATTTTTGAAATATTGTTAACAGGTTTTTATAACTTTTTCTCGAAGAACTATTTTATATTTTAAATAAATTGCTTGTAATTTAGAATATGTAGGTATGTTACTACATGAAACAATCTTGTAGTTTCGCTTGTATTTGATTATTTATCCGCAGTCTAAATATTTGTGGAATCACAACAGCATTTCCCTTGTTCAAAACTTTTATTAAATAAATTAAGTTATTAAAACGGATGTTATTTTATACTAAACGAATGTTATTATTGTCAAACGAATATTAATTTAGTTATGAAAATAGCTAACAACGGCGTGGTTATAAAAGTGATTACAGTTCAAATATCAAAGGCAGATGTAAGATAAACATGTAAATTAATTATACTCTAAACTTAATCAATGCTATCTCTAACAACTAAACAATCATCACTGAAAGGTTAATAACTGTACAAAAATTAAAGGTAATATTTACTGTTCGTAATTTATTTACTTGTATAGGCACACATTATACATGTTACCAGAAATTATATAATCATACATTCTATAGAATAATTACATTCCTCACCTCAATCAATTAGATTCGTGTGGTTTTTTAACACTGAAATTCTTTTATCTATATATCTAATTCCGTAAGCCCAAAATTTTACAATGAAATTGTGAGCGAACGGGAGGCCGTAGAAAGCTGGGAGGGGTCTCATTTTAAAGGTCTGGGCATGAAGTTTTGGGGAAAATTATTCATTTTTCTTAATTATGCACCAAAAGGTTGTTACGTAATAAAATAATTTACATTTAAATAACATGGGAGTCCAGGTCATGTCTGCTTTGTTTACTTAAAAACATGTGGTTTAACTTTATTTAAAGCATATGGTAATATGTATACTATTATAAAGCTGAAATATAGACTTTTTCCCAAGTTTAAGGGTCTGGATTAGTTAATGGAATAAGATTGGTTGTCTGAAAAAAGTGTAAAGTTAGAAGTAATTACTGGAGTAGGCAAAGGGAACATATTTTTCATGCCAAAAATAAAACTAACATCTAAAGATCCTAATATGCCGTTTAAGTTTAGGGATTCAAATCCTATTGGGATTAGCTTTCGATATTACTATAAATAAAGCGCAAGGCCAAATCTTCAAAAAGTTGGCATTTATTTGAAAAAAAGAAACCTGTGTTTACCCATGGTCAACTTTATGTTTCTTTTAGCTGGTTAAAGTGGCCAGATGATGTTAAAATAGTATTAGAACAAAATAAAGACCAACGATTCGATTAAAATGCATACTATACTCTGTTGTTTTCAGAGAGATTTTGTTATGATTAGCATTATACAATTTGGAGGATGACATTATATCTATGTGTTTTATTTAAGTGAATAAACCACCTATATTCCTATATTCAAAGGAATTGATAAATATTTATTTAATAGTGATGAAGATTATTATTGAAAATGTTCCTTAGTTGTATATTATGATTAGAAAGTTTGTATTATAAACACACTGCATGAACAGTCCTTTGGAATCTATATTTTAAACAGAACAGACATCAAAAAATTGCATTATGCAGATATGTAATAACTTATATACATATTATAATATACAAAAATGTTAAACGATAATTCAAGGTAGGGTAACCCATGAGACTAATAATTTGTACAAAATAATTACTAGAATTTTTATATAGGGGCTATTGCCCCTACAAGCCACTAGTTAACCTATAACCCTCTATTGTAATATTGTACAGGGTAGGGCAATGAAAGTGCCCCAATTCAGAATCGGTACTAGGTGGCGTTCGCAGAGGCATCCACAAAATTGAGCGGAGTCATCAAGGGTTTATATTATATTGTTTTGGTCATACTGCAGTAATATCAGTAGTTTTTAATGCATGCGTTGCGGGTCTAAAGTAGCATTTTTACTCTTTAGGAAGTAAAAATAGTTTTTATCCTCTATGGAGTAAAAATCAGCTGTTGTCAACTCAGTTGTAAATTACTATTATAAACGATTGCATGTATCGAAATATGTATCGATTTGTGCTTCGTAATTATTTTAACCTACAGTCTACAGTCTATTCCCATAGCGTTTTAGCATTGCAGATACATTAATCCATTCTCACACTCAACACGCTCACCTTTACTACTTCCTTCACCACCCCCTACGTCGTGGACCTATTTCCCTCTCTTCCCATAGCATTTTAGGATTGCAGATACATTAATGTAATTGCCAAAGACAGTTCCCACACTCTGCACTACAAGCCTTACTACTTCCTTCACCATTCCTACGTCATAGACTTGTTTCCTTCCCTTCTCATAGCATTTTTGGATTAAAAATACATCAATCTAACTGCCATAGACGGTTTTCACACTATGCTCATACTTTACTACTTTCTAAGCCATTTCCTACATCGTGGACCTGTTTTCATCACTTTTCATAGCAATTTAGTATTTTAGATACGTTAATCTAATTGCCCCAAACACTCACCACACTCCGCACTGCTAGCCTTTACTACTTCTTTCACCATTTTCAATGTCGTGGGGATGCTTCCATCCCTTCTCATAGCATTTCAGCATTGTAGATACATTAATCAAACCACTACAAACTGTTTCCAGTTCCCACACTCCACACTGCTCACCTTACTACTTCCTTCACCTCTTCTTACGTCGCGGACATGTTTCCCTCTCTTCCCATAGAATTTTAAGATTGTAGATACCTTAATCTAATCGGCATAAGCAGATCCCACTCTCCGGACAGCTCACCTTGACTACTTCCTTCACCACTTCATACGTCTCGAACCTTTTCTCTCCCTTCCCATAGCATTTTAGGATTGCAGATATCTTAATCTAATCGTCATAAACAGTTCCCACACTCCGGACAGCTCGCCTTGACTACTTACTTCATCACTTCCTACGTCGTGGACCCGTATTCCTCCCTTCCAATAGCATTTTATGATTGCAGATACCTTAATTTAATCCTCATAAACAGATCCCACTCTCCGGACAGCTCACCTTGACTAATTCCTTCACCACTTCATACGTCTCGGACTTTTTCTCTCTCTTCCTATAACATTTTAGGATTGCAGATACCTTAATCTAATCGTCATAAACAGTTCCCACACTCCGGACAGCTCGCCTTGACTACTTCCTTCATCACTTCCTACGTCGCGGACCCGTTTTCCTCCCTTCCCATAGCATTTTATGATTGCAGATACCTTAATTTAATCGTCATAAACAGTTTCCACACTCCGGACTGCTCGCCTTTACTACTTCCTTCACCACTTCCTACGTCGCAGACCTGTTTCCCTCCCTTCCCATAGCATCATGGGATTGCAAATACCTTAATCTAACGGTCATAAAAAGTTCCTACACTCTGGACTGCTCGCATTTACTTACTACCTTTACCACTTCCTACGTCACGGACCTGTTTACCTCCCTTCCCATGGAATTTTAAGATTGTAGATACCTTAATCTAATCGGCATAAGCAGATCCCACTCTCCGGACAGCTCACCTTGACTACTTCCTTCACCACTTCATACGTCTCGAACCTTTTCTCTCCCTTCCCATAGCATTTTAGGATTGCAGATATATTAATCTAATCGTCATAAACAGTCCCAACACTCCGGACTGCTCGCCTTTACTACTTAAATCGCCACTTCCTACGACACGGACCTGTTTCCCTCCCTTTCCATAGCATTTTATGATTGCAGATACCTTAATCTAATCGTCAAAAACAGTTCCCACACTCCGGACAGCCCTTGACTACTTCCTTCATCACTTCCTACGTCGCGGACCCTTTTTTCCTTCCTTCCCATAGCATTTTATGATTCCAGATACCTTAATTTAATCGTCATAAACAGTTCCCAAACTCCGGACTGCTCGCCTTTACTACTTTCTTTGCCACTTCCTACGCCACGGACCTGTTACCCTCCCTTTCCATAGCATTTTATGATTTCAGATACCTTAATCTAATCGTCATAAACAGTTCCCACTCTCCGGACAGCTCGCCTTGACTGCTTCCTTCATCATTCCTACGTCGCGGATCCGTTTTTCTCCCTTCCCATAGCATTTCATGTTTGTTGATACCCTTATCTAATGGTCATAAACAGTTCCCACACTCCGGACTGCTCGCATTTACTACTTCCTTCACCACTTCCTACGTCACGGACCTGTTTTCCTCCCTTCCCATAGCATCATAGGATTGCAAATACCTTAATATAATGGTCATAAGCAGACCCCACACTCCGGACAGCTCGCCTTGACTACTTCCTTCATCACTTCCTACGTCGCGGACCCGTTTTCCTTCCTTCCCATGGCATTTTATGATTGCAGATACCTTAACTTAATCGTCATAAACAGTTTCCACACTCCGGACTGCCCGCCTTTACTACTCCCTTCACCACTTCCTACGTCGCGGACCTGTTTCCCTCCCTTCCCATAGCATTTTAGGATTGCAGATACCTTAATCTAATCGTCATAAACAGTTCCCAAACTCCGGACAGCTCGCCTTGACTACTTCCTTCATCATTCCTACGTCGCGGACCCGTTTTCCTCCCTTCCCATAGCATTTTATTTTTGTTGATACCCTTATCTAATGGTCATAAACAGTTCCTACACTCTGGACTGCTCGCATTTACTTACTTCCTTTACCACTTCCTACGTCATGAACCTGTTTACCTCCCTTCCCAAAGCATTTTATGATTGCAGATACAAATCTAATCGTCAAAAACAGTTCCAACACTCCGGACTGTTCGCCTTTACTACTTCCATCGCCACTTCCTACGACACGGACCTGTTTTCCTCCCTTTCCATAGCATTTTATGATTAATCGTCAAAAACAGTTCCCACACTCCGGACAGCTCGCCTTGACTACTTCCTTCATCACTTCCCACGTCGCGGACCCGTTTTCCTCCCTTCCCATAGCATTTTATGTTTGTTGATACCCTTATATAATGGTCATAAACAGTTCCCACACTCCGGGCTGCTCGCATTTAATACTTCCTTCACCACATCCTACGTCACAGACCTGTTTTCCTCCCTTCCCATAGCATCATAGGATTGCAAATACCTTAATATAATGGTCATAAGCAGACCCCACACTCCGGACAGCTCGCCTTGACTACTTCCTTCATCACTTCCTACGTCGCGGACCCGTTTTCCTTCCTTCCCATGGCATTTTATGATTGCAGATACCTTAACTTAATCGTCATAAACAGTTTCCACACTCCGGACTGCCCGCCTTTACTACTCCCTTCACCACTTCCTACGTCGCGGACCTGTTTCCCTCCCTTCCCATAGCATTTTAGGATTGCAGATACCTTAATCTAATCGTCATAAACAGTTCCCAAACTCCGGACAGCTCGCCTTGACTACTTCCTTCATCATTCCTACGTCGCGGACCCGTTTTCCTCCCTTCCCATAGCATTTTATTTTTGTTGATACCCTTATCTAATGGTCATAAACAGTTCCTACACTCTGGACTGCTCGCATTTACTTACTTCCTTTACCACTTCCTACGTCATGAACCTGTTTACCTCCCTTCCCAAAGCATTTTATGATTGCAGATACAAATCTAATCGTCAAAAACAGTTCCAACACTCCGGACTGTTCGCCTTTACTACTTCCATCGCCACTTCCTACGACACGGACCTGTTTTCCTCCCTTTCCATAGCATTTTATGATTAATCGTCAAAAACAGTTCCCACACTCCGGACAGCTCGCCTTGACTACTTCCTTCATCACTTCCCACGTCGCGGACCCGTTTTCCTCCCTTCCCATAGCATTTTATGTTTGTTGATACCCTTATATAATGGTCATAAACAGTTCCCACACTCCGGGCTGCTCGCATTTAATACTTCCTTCACCACATCCTACGTCACAGACCTGTTTTCCTCCCTTCCCATAGCATCATAGGATTGCAAATACCTTAATATAATGGTCATAAGCAGATCCCACACTCCGGACAGCTCGCCTTGACTACTCCCTTCATCACTTCCTACGTCGCGGACCCGTTTTCCTCCCTTCCCTTATAATTTTTGGAATGCAGATACCTAAATCTAATCGTCATAAACAGTTTCCACACTCCAGACTGCTCACCTTTAGTACTTGCTTAAGCACTTCCTACGTCACGGACCTCAAGCTAGTGTCGTCATTTGATTATATTTATGATTCATACCGTTTCTGTTCTAATATCTATGGAATAATGCTATCAGCTATTTCTTTATCTACTGCATTCAAAAGTCAACAGCTGATCATATGTCTTTGTTTCTGTGTCAAATACTGCTTCCATAAGGATTACATTGAAACTTTGAGACCCAGTGGGGCGGATTCCTGAGAGTTATTTTTAACGCCATATAGATGTTGGCACTCACCGATATGGTCTTTATCAGCATCCAAAATTTGAAAACGTTTGATTCAGCCGTCTAGAAGGAGTTTGCGTATTACGAAATGCATAAAAGTATAAGATAAATAAGAAAAGTATAAGATGCATATGCATAAGTATATATAAGAGCTTCGCTCGCTTCGCTCGCTCCGCTCAACAAACTCAATTATATTCACCCTATGGATATAAATAGCACACCAAAACACAGCTTATCTTTTGCCATTTTAACTTAACAAAGTCATTTCTTGAGAACAAAATCCTACAAGTGACTTCATTGTCCTACTTGACATTCCTTTATAGGCACTTGAAACTCCATCAAATACTCCTCCAGCACTTCTTCAGGAATCACTTTAGTTTTTGGACTATCTTTAGCTTCGGTTCAAGCAAATCTGTGGGGTGACTTTAAAAAACCTAGAACGTCAAGTAGCTTATTAGAACAACCCCCCCCCTCCCAAAAAAATAGCCAACGTAAAGCTTTCAACAACAAAAGCTTCCTGGCAAATCTCTTCGGACTTTGAGTTACTTGGACTCATATTCTTTTAACATTTGCTGGTGTACAAAGAGTTTTGCGGCACCCATAGATTATTTTTTTTTACTTAAGCGATTATCCTAAATAATTTTACCCAGTTCAACATTGTTTTCCAATCTGGAACAGCGCCATGTTGACCAAGGATGGAATACGGTCCAAACAACCTCTGGGTTTTTGCACAAGAACCACTATTTTATAAATAGGTTTCCACATAAAAATCTCAGTGTTAATAGCCTCAGGCATAATATTTACTAAAATGACATAGTTTAATTGATGTTTTAAGCACAGCTGATCATTCATTGTTGCAACAATTAACATGTGACAGGTAAAACAAATCGTAGAGTTCTCATTGCCTCACCCTGTATTTTGTAAAAACTGAATCATGTATAAGAAATAGAAAAAATGATTTGATTTTGTAGCAGCTTAAGTAGTTTTATTTGTTGGTATGAATTCATTACTAGTTTACTAACCAATCCATGTAAAAAGGATTTTTGTTCTTTTTAACGCATAAAATAACAGTACTGTAGTTTCTTTTTGTATAATGTAAAGTTATGAAAATGGCAAAATGTTTATATTTTAACAGTTTAAACAGTTTATCATCTAACTTAGCTTATACAAAAACAATTCCACGCTCAAGAGGCACTGGAACTTTCCGCCCAAAAAGTCACTGAGATAAATGTCAAAACTGGGATTTACAAAATATGTTTTTGTTTAATTTGAAAAGAAAATATTATTTACCATTGGACTTCTTTGTGTTTTATGGTTCAGATATTTTGAAATATGATTGATAAACCATTTGCGTTATATCACGATTTATAATATGTTGTGACATCAGAGCTATGAGAATTTGTAGCACAGTACAACCAATTTTGATAGTCAAGAGGATATTCAAAGTTGAGGTGAAACTTCTCAAGTTGAGCAATACAGCTTCTCTAAACCAAATGACATTTTATCTCTAAGGAGAAGCTAAAGCTTTTCTGTGTCCGGCTTGGTCCTTAGTGAGTACATTATGTATGTGATACAAGTTGAACTGCATAGTACTTTTTTATTACCATTGACTTATAGATACTGATGTTTTCCATTAGTCAAAAATAGGTTATCACTAACTTAAAAGTAACACTGAAAAAGTTTATATATTTTAAAACCACAACATAAAATATTTCCTTCGTGTGGAGAGTTAGTTTGATATAATTGTATTAGCTCACAAGATAAAATTCATTACACAACATGTATTGACTAAAACTTTGCTCTCTAAACTCGGCAATGAGAGTATAAAACCCCTCATAAGTAAAATAAATAATTAAATGGATAAATAAAATATAGAAATTAACAAGTATCATTACAATGGATAAAACAAGATAATGAATTTATACCATGAATGGTTTTATATTTAACTAAGAATTCCTTTTAATTAAATTTTTATGAATTGTAACAACAATAAATTGACCGGAGGGGTTTCTAATCTCAATGGAACACTCAAGAGAGACAACAAAAACATTTTCGGGGCTTTTATGCATATTTCTTTTTTGTTTCAATATTAAAATTATTGTCATATTTTATTTTGCCTGAAATTCTTGCATACTTGTAAATAGTTTGTAATTTAATGTACCAATCATAAATAGTTTTACTAAAGTGTCAATAACATTTATGATACAACATCTTTCAAAGCAATTACAATTCAATTTGTTTGTAAAAAAGACTTGATTTTTTATATCAATAAATACATGAAAATATAATTGAAAAGATTATACTCTTTTATAAATAATGTATATGTAAATAATGATCAACTTACGAACGTAACTACATGATAAGGCCTAAGTAAGATAAGTTTGAACGATATAAATTTAATAATTGCTAATATTTAAATGAGGCTAAAAGTTTCCTTCCACAACGCTAAGTTACCAAGGGATCAAATATTATTAAACATTGTGATATTTTAGGGAGGTTAAGGCCTGTTTAATCGTGCTAGCATGAGGACGGCTGTGGGAAAATGTAAATTAGTTCTTTGTTACTCTTTTACTCTTTACTGTCATACGAGGGTAATTAAACTATTATAACCAAGTGGATTCTGCAATTACAACGGTAAACGTCATAATTTAATGCTCTTGTACAACGTTTTAGTATTATTATCACAATGGTAGTTAGGCTTAAAATTAAATTAACTTGAGGTTTATCAAGTGAATGAGTTTTTATTCTACTTTTACTAAACCCAGGAAGGAATTATATTACTTAATTTTATTTTTAAGATAGTGCCCAACTAATTAATAGCTATTAATTAAAAATATATTGATTATATAATAAACGTGTTTTTTTCTACAAAATACAGAATACTGTAAGAAAAATTATATGAAATAATTTTTGGCTACCTTTGATGAAATGTGTATTTACTAAAATCTTAAACTAATTTCTTTCTAAATCTAATACCAGATACCACGTTATGTTAAATTGACACAAACAAGACAAACTTACCTTACTACGGAAACGATATTAAAAGTTTGTAGGATATTGGTAAAAAATGGCTGACACAAAATGATTGAATCAAGCTTAGTTTATTAAAGAACACGAGATACTTTACTGAAACGTATTACTTGGTAGACTTGTTTAAAGCACAGACAGGGGTGCCACCCTAACAAAATTACCCGGCCAATTGTTTCTTAATATATTAAGATTTGTGTTATTATGGTAAAACTAAGCAAAAGCTGCGTGTTGCGTGCTACGACCAATCACTAGTCACTGAAGCGACGAAACGCGTGCTGATTGGTTAACGAATCGGAATTGATGTCATTTCGAACCGCAATGTTCAATTCTGGTGACTCGAGAATTCATCGTTAATTTAGCATAATTCAACGTGGATGCGTGTGATTGTGAGCCTAGAGAAGCATCGAGGTATCCAATATGCAATCGTGAATCCAGCTGTACGAATTCATTGTATTATTTTAAAGTCATTCCTGGGGCCTTTTTCATAATAAAGTACAAACTAATATTATTAGTAAATCAGCTGATCGTACAATGCAAATCTAATGGATATTACAAGTTACAAGTTGTAACATGTAGTTTATTATGAAATGGGCCCCAGATGTTAAATTGTATAATCTAGTGTAACATATTTTATATGCAGTTTAAGTATAGGAGTTTTCATCACTCCGTGACAAAAGTAACTATTTTCGATAACAGCTGACATCAATGAAAGTAGTCGTTTCCCAAGCTCTAATTTAGGGCAAGGGAAAATCGATCAGCTGATTTTCCCTCGCTCTAAATTTACTTTCCCTCGCTATTTATTTTACTGCTCCACTTTTCAAGGAAAGATGAGAAAAATAACAATGTTTACATGTTTTAATTCTTCATGGTAGCTTTCTGTTTACAATTAATGTTTGTCTGCTTTAACTTTGTTTGGATTTGGCCCGAAAATATTGGTGTCATAAAAAAAAAGATCAAGAATAATCAGGAATCACCACAAAAAAAAAAATTACCACCACAACCTCAGCCGGGTTTTATACAAAGATAAACAGATGGATGACATAGATTGAACACAACGTCAACATTGACCTAGGATACTGCAATTAGACAAACCAGCCTTTTATGAAATCGTGTTCAGTTGTGGTTACGTTTGGGGGTGCCTATATCAGCGCCCCCAAACGTGAAAATATCACTTTTATTTCAACTATGAATATATTGTAGTTTAAATAAACTAATATGGGAAATTACTATGTACATTTATCCAATGAGGGTGGGTAATTATCAAGGATAGAACTGATAACGGTATGGATAATAAACATTGACAATTACGTCATTAGCTTTACTAGCGTAGCGTGTTTACTTTTTATATTCCTGCTACATGTGACCAGTTCTTTTTTTCAAATGAATGTTATTTGGACCAAACAGCTGTTTCAAAACAAACTGTTATTGTTTTTCCTTTTCTTTGTTTACGCTTATTTATTTAGCAATTAATCAGTGAAATTGATATAAAGGATAGGTGTGACGATTAGTTTTGATGTCAGGACACCAAAGTTAAATTATGTGTACTGTGAATTTTATTGGATACTATCGTTTTATTTTAGGTCGTTTCTATTCAGATCTACTGGAAATTGTGTATAGTAGTTGTATTGTGGTGATAATAATTATGGAAGATGCAGGTATGCTATGGGAGGTGGTATCGTTGACTAGATTAGGTCTATACACTTCTCAATTGACTGTTACTCTCTCTACTGTAGGCTACTTATAATCAGTGTGCGTCTGTGCGAATCGGCTGCAAATCTCACTTCAACGCTTTCCCACATCTTAAAAATTGCAGAATTGCTGTTTTATTGTAAAATTATCGGATTTAAAATGCATATCGTATAGGTCTACGATGGAATAAAAACATATTTGGTCACACAACATTTGTTTACAAGATGATTTTTCACATTAAAACTGCAAGAAACTTTGTCTTTATATGTGTAAACTAGCTGATCTCAGTTGTACACGGTTTTAACTGACTACTGAATTCCCGTACGTAGGACGGGCTAACATGTCGTTTATAATTAAAATCATTACAGATGTTAAATTGTATAATCTAGTGTAACTTATTTTATATGCAGTTTAAGTGTAGGAGTTTCCAACCTTTTTCGCTCTACGTTTCTCATAGAATCATACATTCTTTCTTGCGCCCCTTTCGCACCAGCCACCCATACATTTAATTGGGGAATTCTAATCCCTATGTGTATTTCATTATTTAGAATTAGTTTTTCGATAAGGTGATGTGAGAAAACTTTCAATTTGTATATGGCTACAATCCCAATTTAGTTTTATTCTATTTTTTGTTTAATTTTGAATGTTTATTTGTAATTAGTCAAGAAGTAGCCTCATTCTCCCCTGAAATCCTTCCACAAGTTGAGAACTGCTGGTTTAGCAGATATGCTATTCCATTCTAAAAGCTGTAAAAACCGACCGAACGCTCCGATATAGTTTCTCAAACAACTCTATTGTATTTATCGTGGAAATTTTTGTAAATATATTATTAATTTATCATATTACTTGGCTAAATCTTTGTGCATGTATGTACTCTATATTTTTTATGAACTATATCAGAAAAAAAACATTAATAATTCATTATCAAGCTTATCAATAAGTAGTTATAAAACTAGAATGACGGAACATTGCTATTTAGTATGAACGGTGTTTTGGTTGTAAACCTTTTTTGCCATGATATAACGGGTAACCTGTTATCACCCTGAGCATTAAAATTCAAGGAATAGTGTAAACAACGTGTGGGTTGCCTGATACAAGGGTGACTGAAGGGTAGCGCTGTTTGTATGTAAGACTTGTACTAATGACAAAGGTGAAGTCTTGTCTGAGTGTTCGATAACGTTGACTTTTAATCTCTGGTTTTAGTAAAAAAACAAGGTCTTTCTTCATCCAGGCAAAGAGCATTTCATGGAATAATTGCACTTTAAACTGCCACCTATCACTACAGGGTACTTTACAGAGGAAATGTGTAGAAAGTAAGCTTAAACAAATATTTTTTCACGAATTTTTTTTTCCTTTTTCCGTGGGAAAGGTCAGTATAAAATATCGTTTCCCATTTCTTTTTTAGGTTATCGATATCAACCAGCCTCTACATAACAAAACAAGATAACCACTTGCGGCGGTGTAGCACGCCTCAGCTAACTTTAACGGCTTGTAATATCTTTATGTTCTTTTACACACTCAAATATGTCAGGGTGTTTGAAAGGCTTTTGTTGATAATTATTTCTGGTTTAATAATGTTAATAGCTTAACTATAAAAAGTTGTATTTCTAAAACTCAATGTAGCTCCCAACACGACTACACGAGGCAATGGTTTATAAAAAAATTGATGAATTTACATTACAAATCAGGCATGGATAAATTCATAGGAAGATTGAGAATTAGAAATACTAGAGCTTTAGGCACATTAAAAAAATCCTAAGTTAAATACTTGCTCTATAAGATACACAAGCTAAACTTTCGTAGATGTCTACCGTGTAGCCTAAATGATGTCACTGCTACATCAATTGCCTTGAGTTCTTCAGTACGTGGCAACCTGCAAGATACTTAAGATAGTTCAAATCAACTTTCACGGACCCTTCAAAAATCTAACAGCCATCATAGTTGTTTCGACGGGATGTTTGAGAGCCTGGTGTTCGTATCCACAACCTATTGAGAAGCGTTACCCCTTCTGACACACCCTAAGCTAACACCCCTTCAAGAATAAATAAATAATTTATAACTGAACTTTGACCGAGAATGTATCTGTTTCTGATTATTATTCATGATTCTACTTCCGCAACGGAATCGTAATGAATCCAAGTATGTCATACAATATGCTAAGTTGGGTTATTTATACCTTGGTTTGGTATGAAAAGAATCCAAGGACTACTTTGTTAACTGCGGATGTAAGTAAGTGCAACGGGGTTAGAAATACTCATTCGGAGTTATACTTAAGGGTTTAACATGGTGTTTTGGTACATTCTCGAAAATATCGATGTATTTAATATAGTAAAACTTTAGTCTATAGTATAAATAATTCACAAAAACGATTTAAATGTGTTTAATCTTAAATTTTAGATAGGTTAGATCTTATTAAGGTTCTACTAAAATAATTACAGATAAAAAGTAATTAAAATATATTTAACTAAATTCATATTGCTTGGCGTATTTCGATCTAAAATGGACAGATTCTTTTTATTTCTTACAACATTTTTTTAATTCTTTAATCCATTGGAGGCTTTTCTTCGCTGCCATTTTTTACTAAAAATAAATATTTTTATTGCTTTATCTATATTATTGAATGAAGATCTTACGTTTTTAAACTCTTTTTAGTATTGAAAGAAACAAACTGTAGTATTTCAATTATTATTGTTTTTTTTTTTCAAACTAAAACACAGTCGCAGTCAGTGTCAGTTTTCACACTCGTGATGTTCTTTGTTAGGACGTCCTTAAGCCAAATCAAAAGTGTGTAAACAAGGTCTGTTTGTCAAACATGTTCTCTAATTGTAGGAAACTTAATCTTTGTTGTTCAACAGTGTAGTGTTTCGGAAATGTTTATGTTCAGAGCTAAATAATGAATCTTGTGTAAAAAAGTAATTCTTCATCAACCTAATCTGTGAATAATGGATTCGTAGGTAAATAACATCGTTATTCTAACGTTTGTTGAAGCTTAAATTGAAAGGGGAATTGGTAAGTCATTTAAACAAAGATTATTTTGACTGAAATATAGTACTGTAATAACTATTTTTGAAACAATTGATACCGCAATGGCATGCTTAGAAAAGAGATTACAGTTTAATGTCAAAGTATCATGTATGATAAGCATATTTTTTTCAATTTATTATTTTCTTTAAGTCAAACATGGGAAGTTAACTAATAGTATAAATGATCAGATTAGATGTGAATGTTCTATTATTTTTGTACTTGCATGTATTAACTGCTGATGGATTTTGGTGGTTTTAAAGTTTACATTTTGTGCCATAAAATTCATAGTTTTGTTAAGATGATTAAGTAAATCAGTGCCAGAATATTACAAGGATTGTCTCTGTTCATTAAGGAGGGATTGTAGCGCCATCTCGCCCATTAGAGCTGCTTTCTCCGCTAATATTCTCCTTGCAAACATTTGTACAGAAACTTCCTTATTAAAGAAAATTGCACTTATTTATGTTTTGGACATATTTCCATATCCGTTCTCTAGCGTAGATTTTTTTACATAACGGTTTTAATACTTGTGAAAAGTAGAATAATAAATGTTGTTTGCCTGGATACATCCTTATACAATCTGGAAAACTTCGCCATGTTCAGTATATATTTACTGTGGTAGTAGATAGGTAGATCGTAATGGAATCGATTTATAAATAAAAATTACAACATAGTAAGTTCCTCTGAACTAATAATACTTAGACCTCTATGGTAAACATGTGATTTATGTTAAACGTTGCTACACGTGTATAGTTTATTTTTTTACACATTTGAACAAAAATACCCTGAACACCGTAAGCTTGCACGTTGGCTGGGGTGTGGCTGTTATTTGTTTCTTTTCTTTCATAAACCAAGGTGTCTTGTGTAGTGATTATATTTGAATGTATAAAATCAAGGACATTCAGATTTAGAGTTATTACAAACTTCTTAAAGCAAGATATTATGAAAGTTTTAACGGCCTGGAGGCCACTAAGGACTGTTTTAATCTCAGGACTGCAGGAGAGTGCGAGCAATAAATGTTAATTGGTCTTTTGTGCTTTTAAATCTTAGTGCAAGAACTGGAAAGGAATTCGTATTACCCACGAGTCTTTAAATATTATGCAGATAATGTCTGAAACCGTAGTAAAGCTTTTCTCTCGGGAATATGTTAATATAATTCATGAAATACGTTAAGAAAAATATATAAACAATAATACATTTCGATCTGAGCTTGATTAATATAACACGTCACTTACCAAACTCAGAGTGGTTTGTTTATATTCTTATGTCGTGTAAATTATCTGTTTTGATGTAACTTAATAAAAACATATTTGACCTACGAAACATTTTCTACGAAATACGGATTTGGTACTAATATACCTTTGTAAGAATAGTCACAAGATGTATTGTTTAGTTCATTAATTACGAAGGATATGATAAATATTTTATTCTTATTTAGGATTTTTACAGTCATAATGTAAACTTAAAAAATGTATTAAGTATAATATGTATAAGAAAGCTTCCAATATTTCATGTCATAATCGGGTCCAATTAAAGAATGTTTGATGTGCATACAACTAATGCAGTTTCTCTTGAGAACTAGATAAGTGGTTCTCAAATACGAAATATGGTTGAAATAAATAATTATTTAGATATGAGTAAATTAAAAAAAACTAGCTTTAAACATACTATAGTCTATATGATGGAGCATGTATAATGGTCGGAGGGGGAAGGAGACAGGTTCCACCATACTAAGCGTAATAAATAATCCGGGTTCGGAAAAAAATTTGAGTCACCTTAAAGATTTCTATGATTGTGATATCTCTATGATCAGACAACAGCACAAACCCTCGAATAAAATGTTTTGAAGTGTTTTCCCTTAAAAACGACTATATCAATGTTACCACAAGTACAGTAATGCAGGGTGAAATGTTAATTACTTAATGTCCGAAAGTGTACATAATGACGTCATGCAAGGGAACCACTCGCTTCGTCCATTACTGTGGTCAAATAACATTACAAGCGAATTACGTCTCTGTGATGATGAAATGCACTTGATAATGGGAATGTGTATAAAGTCCATTCACCAAAACTATTTCAAAATATTTACATAATTGTTTTAACAGCAAGAGGACAAAAGACTTAAGTTAATTGTAAGATATAAGGAAGATAAATTAAATTATTTTAATGTTTTTGTAAACAGACAACTCATGGTTTGTTAAAAAAATCACACAATGTCCTGATTGATTGATAAAATATATAAACAATTTTGCATTTCTATAAATTTATTGTGATGTATGGGTCTTAAGGCCATTAGCAAGGTATGAATCAATTAACAAAATGCAGGAAAATTATTTTTTATTTGTATTATTATTGTGTCAAGATCTCTTTAAGGTATTCATACTTTACTCTAATACATCTAGGTATCCGCAAATAAATATGTCAAATTAAAATATAGGCTACATACACGTATTTATAACAAGAATTCGTGGATCGTTGTACTTAATATACTGACTGGGTAGTTAGTGGAAATCAACAGATATGAGATGTAATTGGCTTAGTCTCTCGTGAGATCACTTCCCTGTAGTCTCCGTGTTTCAACCCCTGTCTGAGGCCATTACCATGTTAATGTGAGGGAGACTCCGTGACTCTGATGTGAGGGAGAGACAAGGAGACACTATAGATGTGCTTGCAACAGTTTATATTTTCATTACGGAAAGTCTTCTTCGATAAAAAAAAATATCTTAGGATGAGTGTCGTCAAAAATGTTGACACATCAATTTAAACATGTATTCTTGTTTTGAAAGATATGCAGTCCTATATGTAGTAGTTATGCTTGCTTTATGCGACTTTTGAACTGTTTTACACATAGACAAATCTTCCACCATATTTTAGCTACAGTTAGAACCAACAACGTAAACAACTCATCTAGCATGCACGTGAGGTACGCCGCCACTATCTTGCCAGTTGAGAGTGGGGTAAGCGAGACCGAAAACAGCGCCCGGTACGCCACTGAGAGCGCAATCCAGTAGTTATTTACATCGTTGGTTAGAACAACCGGCCCACTGCATTATTACTTGGAAAAGCCGTTGGTATGTGGTAGGGTTCCAACAAAAAATATACCAGCGGCCAGTAAATATTTCGTAATATTTATTCTAGTTGTTTTGGTTTTTGAAAATTCTAGGATTATGTATTTGTTTCTTATAGCAGACTAGCTGTAACCCGCGGGCTTTGCCCCGTTTAACTTCTTAATTTTCAAGATTATCTCGTTCGCATGGCTCAATCACGTCCTGGTTGAAGTTTGTTCGCTACGCTCACTCACCTTTAGGTTGGAGCTCGTTCGCTACGCTCACTCACCTTTAGGTTGGAGCTCGTTCGCTACGCTCACTCACCTTTAGGTTGGAGCTCGTTCGCTGCGCTCACTTGCCTTCAGGTTAGCTCGTTTGCTACGCTAACTCGCCTCCAGGTTGAAGTTCGTTCGCTACGCTCACTCACCTTTTGGTTGCAAATTAGCTGTTGTCATAAATGTAAAAGAAATAATAGTGCTGCACCCTGTTGGTAATCCTTGTAACTTTAATGCTATTGAACATCATAGAACAGAACCAACTTGTTTAATTGAAACAGCTGTTAAGATTCAATAATTCCATTTCTCATAAGGTTAACATGGGAAACTCCAGAGCCACTGGGGCGGAGCCCAAAAGGATTTTTGAAATAAGAATATGCCTATATGTTAATCGGGAATGTGAGCTATCATCATGCCAAATTTCAGCCCAACCCGACCAGTATTTTTCGAGTTTACTTTTCCCATACACACATACAGCAACCACCTCTTTTTTATAATAGTATAGATGGAAATGTTAGCCTGACTTACAATGTATAACTGTGAAATAGTACAAAATTATGTCATTGGCAATAACTTAGTTATGCACAAAAACTGTTAAAAAACAAAATTTCAACTTTACGTGATAGAAAAATGTACTTCAAAGATAAATAAACCATAGACCATAGTTTTTATATTTTACTAGACTTGAACCAGGAGAAAATTCTCCAATATGTAGACGGGTCCTATCTGAAAAAAAACCTTTCCAAAGGTTTAGGTATATCAAAACCCTTTTAAGCTATCTCAGAAACCTTCTGTAAAATAATTATACTACGTTGTTGTCATTAATATTTGCCCCAGAAATATCAGAACAGAGGTTCCGTGTACTAAACATGGACCAGTTAAATCTTTTTCTAATTTGAAACAACAATTAAAAAAATTCAGCTTATCCTCCAGAATCGCGACATATACATACTAAAAACCAATGATAAGTAAGGCTAAGGACCACCTACTATTATTGTATTCCACACACACATCACAGGACTATCAGATAAGCGATGGTGGTGTTATAAGCCTGCAATACTCAAGAGATAATGTCACTTGATGGGAGACTGCGGGAAGCCTCCTTTCTCTTCATTGCCAAATATCTGGGGATTTCCATTGGTAACATAAAAGTGTTATGTACACAGTAGTTCGGAAATCTTTTACATTCTTAGTGTAATCTATGTATTTTATGGATTTTTTAGACCAGGTAAGATTAGTTTAGAGAAAATAAGTGTTAAATATTTAATATAAATACTAAGTGTTTCTGTCCTATGTTTAGTTAGATAAAAAAATGGGTAATTAGAAATCTTAAAAAAGCCAAAACTGATACTCCTTTACAAATTGATTTTGTTAAAAACTTTAAATAATGATTTATTTGTGAAAATTTACTATTGTAAAAAAGTGTCTAATTTTTTTGGAGTTTTTTTTTCAAGTTTAAAAGTAAGCTATTACTTATTGAATAGTAGTAGTTTACCAAAGCAAGTTTTATTTTCAATTAAATTAAGAAGGCAAACCTATGAAAAACTTATGAGTTTCCACACAGTTTCCTTGCCGTAAAGCTTTCCAGGATGCGATAATATTAAAGTACGTTAGTTTTGTATTTATTAAAATTTATGTTACTCATTACGCAGTTTGCAATTTTAGCAGTGTTTTATGTATGATGCAAGGACAATTTCCATTTATATAATACCACTTTCTAAAAATGTACTTACATCTGTTCTTAAGTACGAGTAAAAATACAAAATCAAATGAAATAAATAAAAGTAACCACGTAAAAGGGAAAACTTTCCAAGAAAAAGAAAAACTGCTTGAAACCCCGAATGAAGGAATAAATAAGACAAACATTACTTTATATCTTGAGCAGAAAATGCGAAATACGACGTACATCTTTTAGAGCGTTAAGAGATTTTCCGCAGAACTTACCGCTTTGGCCATTAATCCATTCTTTAAATGTTTTGGTTGGTATTCAACTCAGGTTTCCTAGTCTATTTTATATTGTATATAGTGTAAAATCTGAATTTCATCCTGATTTTGTATCAGTTCAATGATATGCTAAATGCAACATTAAGCAAATTAGCAACATGTAATCATCGGACTTAACTTGTAAGCAAAACATAGACAATACAGTAAATCTTGTAACTAAACCCAACTGATCCGGAATAAAAAGACCGTATTAAATCATACAATTTAAATATGGACGAAGAATTAAATTTAAAAGCCCTTTTGATCTAATTTCACTATAGGAAAATGGCTACTACCGTAGGTGGCTCAGTAAGACCTAGGCTTTCATATACATATATGTGTATGTGTATGGGAATATATGTGTACGTGAGAGTAATAAGTTGAGTAATTTTGGCCCGGTTTTGATTGCCAAAGGCTTGAAGGTGTATGGCGGGATAAACTTAAATGAGTTCGCGAACCAGCAAGACCGGACCACGGGAACGGGGTTTAATGGAGGTAAAAATTGGTCTTCACCATTTTTTCTATTTTTGACCCAAAAAAAAAATTAAATTTCTCAATCTCTTTCCAAAGCATTTTGTAGAGCTTAAAAAAACAAATAATTTCGCAGAAAATTCAAACATTTTAAACTTAAAACTCCAATATTATTCTTATGGAGAATAAGTAAACTGAGGAACTTTGTTCTTTTATGTATTTATTTTTATAAAACTTGCCAAATTTATTGATATTACGTTAAGCTATTATATTTTAATGAAAAAAAATGCTCTTGTTTACCCCACCTGTAGCAGAAAACCTGGGTACATAAACCAAAATGTTATTTAAATATATTTAAGTGAAAATAAAATCGGGCAATTGGAAATTCACTTAGTCTGCAGGGTTTCTGCCGCGGGGGTATCTCTAAACTATCCACCTTTTCAGAACAAAGGCATTACATATTCCTAAGCTCAGCTGAATGAAATACAGTATTAGTAAAACGCTCTTAAATTCCCCTCTTCCTTAGTCGTAGTTTGTTATTTAATGAGGTGCGTCATAGTTAATTATTCAGCTACACCTAGCACACTAAAGTTTAATATATATATAAGGTTTAAATATCATTGTAGTTAATAATTGCAATTAATTTTAATGCCATTCGCAAAATGCCATGCTCGGAGGTTCTTAGCAAAGACACAAAGCTTGTTTCTGTTTGTGGAACCTAGTTAAGGTGTTTTAATCTTATATATTAATTATAAATTACCAGGGGCTTTAAGTTAAGACTTTAATATTATCACTACAACTTCTTAGTCTCAAAACAGAGTTACAAAAACTATTCCGTTGATTATATGAACAGTCCTCATTGAACATGGTTTAGCAAATATGGTTTAAGGCAATGAATATTGAGTTTATTGGTAACTTACAGAATGGTTCCGACTAAAAATGCATAAATAAAAACTTATATTGTACCCGTACAAGTTGATTTGAAGTCAAAACTATATGGATTTTTGTATATTGCGTTAGGATATTTATTAATACTTAAACATTTTGTGTTATTAACAAACGAATAAGAATGCACACAATAATATGGACTTACAATAAATAAATTAAAACTTTTAATGTAAACGATTACCTGAAAACTAAAATTAAAACTTATCGTACGTCCATGACACAACATTTAACTCATTAGTAAATTGATGCCTGGTGTTATGAGATATTTCCACCACTATCGACCTGGTTTATCGTTTTAATTTTTCTTTCTTTTCAGTTACGGTATTCGACACATTTATAACAAACAATACTATTTTTAAAACTCAACCGTTTGAAGTCTACCTCTTAGTCAGTCGGTCGACGATTTTAAATTAATTAATTCATTTCAATTAATTTAAATTAAATTAATTATTATGATTTAAAAATGTTTCCTAAGCTCTGGTTTTGTAATACTTATATTGACAGTAACAACTTACGGAATTAAGTTTAACTAGAACGATGACATAACTAAATATTGTGGATGTAAGTACTGTAGTTTGCTAACTATAGTCTATGACGGTACATAGACAATAGTATAAATTGCTTGGTAGAGAAACTGGCTTAGATTTTATGAACCGAAATTACTTTCCCGCTGCTCCTTTGTTCTTTAACAAAAGGTAAGCGGTGACCACATAAACTCCTTGTCTCATTGCGACTGTGTTTTCCAGTTGTTGCTTTTTACATTTATTTTGTGCTTTCATTGAGGTGAAATAGTTTGTACAAAGCGTTTATTTCATAATAAAAAATGTGATTCTTAGAAAGAACAGAGTGTTGTTTTGCTAATAAGGACATGAAGACAGATTTTCAATCTAAATTTATATCCATGTTTACGGAAATGTTTCTCAACGAAGGTTAACGAAATAATATTATATTTGAAGAACCCATGTACAAACAGTAAGGAACCCTCTCTAAAATTTACCGTTTCAGTCGCGTTGATGCGTTCTGTTTAACAATTCCTCAATTGCTTGTAAGTAATATGGACTCAGAGAACGACCAATAAAAGATTATTTATTTCAGAAAGGAAAAATAATATTAAGCAGATTTTCGATCTAAATTGTTTCCACCGAAGTTTAATATGCTCACGAAAATGTTTCTCAACGAAGGTTAACGAAAATCATATTATGTTTGACCGTAGGGTTATACAAAAGAGAAACCCAACTCTCAAGTTTTTCCGTTAACACAACAGCTGTAGTAAATCGCCCTTGGTGGTCTTGACTGGACCATTAGTTTTGTATTGAGACCAGGAGGGAAAGGTCATTCAGTTTATGTCTACAAGTTCTTTGATTTATTTCTCTAAGTCCATTTTATACCATTTCGTCTTAACCATTTTACCTTTGAGGACTCTGCTACATCTGTGGTAAAAATAATAAAAAAACATTCTTACTTATTTATTAATTTTGTGTATGAATGGCAAAAACAAACGAATAGTATGAATAAACCTGTATATTTAAAAACAGGGTGTTTAATTTTATTGTTAAACTTGGTAGGATATTTACAAACACGTAAAGAGGAATGAGTTATGAGCGTTGCATCAGTGAAAAACAATAATTGTATAAGATTATCTCTGGATGCAGCGTTGTTTAATATACAGTATATGAGATATTTGTTTATTGCCAAACCCACCTAAAGAACCCATATACAAACAGTAAGGGGCCCTCTTTCAAATTTACTGTTTCAGGTTTGTTGATGCGTTCTGTTTAATAATTCTTCAACTGCTTCTAAGTAATATGAACTCATAGAACGACCAATAAAAGAGTATACATTCCAGATAAGGATATTACATTTAAAATCAGAAAACTCTATCTTATACAGGGTGGAACGAAGTTAGTGTTAAAAAAATGTATGTGTTAAACTACTAAGTAATGGTGACAAAATGGCACCAATTTAAGTTTCCATACCCTCACAGGTAGGGAATAACAGACAATTTAAGATTTTTTCAAAATATTTGTACTTACTTACATAAAATGGCCATAAGTGCATTAAACATTGTTTTTATTCCAAATTCATTGTCATTTTCAGAATCCTCGTTAAACTTCCAATAGTAATAGTACAAATTCATTGAGATTAAACATCTGTTATTGACAAATGACAATGAATTTGGAATAAAAACAATGTTTAATGCACTTATGGCCATTTTATGTAAGTAAGTACAAATATTTTGAAAAAATCTTAAATTGTCTGTTATTACCTACCTGTGAGGGTATGGAAACTTAAATTGGTGCCATTTTGTCACCAATACTTAGTAGTTTAACACATAAAATTTTTTAACACTAACTTCGTTCCACCATGTATAACACTGCCTAAGTTTCAATTGTGTATTGTTGAGCTCTTATAAGGCTTTATATCAATATTTCCAGCACATTAGCCCGAAAGAAGCTTATTGATTTAACATTTTTTTTTTAAGAACCTTTTTATATTTTGAAGTATCAACTCAGATTGACACAAGTGTAAGACAAACAAGCAAATGTGTTTTAAGAGCTCATGCAATTGCTTCATCGCACATTCATTACAAATAATAACATTTTATGCAAAACAGGCTACCTATATGTTCACTTGTAGAGCCAAAAGCCATCTACAACCCCTATTCTTCACTGACAAATGAAGCCTATTTCCAAGAGTGACGCTGGTGGTGAAGAGCCCCATAAATGTTCCATAGCTCCAAGAGAGAGCCACTTTTGCCACTTGCCACTTGAGAGTGTATTGATGGCGTCACTTTGTCGCCAACGTTGTTCTTTTACAAGCAATAATTCACCTCATATTTTCTCAGTTTCAACGAATCTTATAAAAAGCACATTAACGGATGTGTTTTAGCTTGAAAGTGTAAACCTAGGTCTGGTTACTCCAATTAATGTCAATTTTGTTTGGTAATAACATAGTTAGTTGATTGTGCAATGACATAACTGGCTTCCGGGTGAAGAACCAACCCCGATTGGGAACACTAGCGATCATCACATTTAAAGGCAAATTATATAACTTCTCGGTTACTTAGATATTAGGTTTGTTTTAAGTTACTACTCGTAAATTTTGTATAATTTACAAAATGTTTACAAGCTCTTATACATTTTATTACATTACGCTTTGTATAAGAGATTATTCAGTGTGGCAGATTGCGTGTAATAAATATACAAAGGCTACTTACAGTCTTCGCAATCCTGTAAATTGAGCATTACGGCCGCTTTGTATAAATCACATACAATTTACATACAATTTTTAATACTTTACAAGAATCTTTAAAAAAATATTTTTAGGCCATTAATTGACAAAATGATGAGCTTAATTGGTAAAATATTTAAAAAAGCTATTAGTTAAAACTAAAATATTAAATTGTATTTTTCAAAGGTCAACTTTCAAAAATAAGATTAATGTCTCTTAATATTACATTTGACATTTAACATTGCGTTGGTGGGGAAATCAGATAAAGGATTTATACTTTAATTTATTAAACATACATTAGAAATAATTACATATTTAATAATTAATTTTTTCACTTTGATGGAAATTATACCTACTGCAAATGTTTAAAAATGATCGGTATGATCAAACTGACACCTAATTTTTCCCATTAGATGGACAGCACCAATGAAAATGGGTAAGTTAAAGGAGTATTTTTAAGTTTTCACCGGGTAAACAATGAAATAATTTTTCAACTGTAGTTTTTTACACTCTTAGAAGTGGTACCATTTTTTTTAAGTTGGATAAATCAGAATCGTTTGATAAACAAGCAAACTACAACAGTTTACTTATTCCTTATAAGAATAACGTTAAGATGTAAAATGTTTTTTTCTAATTTTCTCCATAACCATTAAGTGTAAAACAACGGTTTAATGTACATGTTTTACCAGGATACCTATGGTGATAGTAAGCTCCCTACAAGGGAAATTCGCTAAATAGAAATATCAAATTAGATGAACCCACCAAACTTTTATTGGCGACTGTTGACCACTGTTCTTATAAACTTTATTGATAATAATTCTTTTACTAAAATAAGCCAACATATAGTGAACAGACAATGACTGGTCGTACTAAACGTTCCTCGACAATCTATGCTAGTGTAGCTAACTGATTCATAAATATATAATCATATATACGGAAAATTTTGTTGATGACTAAAGATAAAAATAATTAGCATACTATTTAAGCTCATGATATCTTTTTTCATTATTATTGCAGTATTATGATTCTAGTTGAATTCGTATATTGCAATGTTCGAATCATTATATGGTATAAATTTAATAACTAAACCCATAAGGATAGGGGGGGGGGGCTGAAGACTATATTAGTTATCAAACCAAATCCCCAAACACCTGTGACATATCACGAGCAACAATAAACAGTATTTACCCTGTAAACTAGGAGGGATCCTCTACTGATGCCCATCAAGGAGGGTGCGATATCTCAAGGGTATTATTGAGCTTATAGCCACCATTACTTGTCTGATAGACTTGTAATGTATGTGACTGGGATACAAAACTAAGTTATGATCTTAGTATTAGTCACCAAAAAACACGTGTGAGCATAATGCTAATAATGCCCATGGGCAAATATATGGGACCAATGTAAATCCTTTTTATGGGGCTTATTTGTTAAAACAAAATAGTCTGGAGCCATTTTAAAACATTTAAGCAAGAAAATGAGAAACAAAATGAGTAAAACACTGTGTTAGTTACGGGGATTGTCGCTGTTCATTAAAACAGGGATTGTATGTTCATTTAACTCATTAATGGGACTTTCTAGGAACTCTTCTTAGTTCTTCTTGCAGAGAACTTTTTTGTTTAAGTCATGATTTGAGTTAATTTGTAACAGTTTCGTTACTGAAATTCGCTCATGGATAAATACCTTATTTTTTTATTAAAGTGTTGGAATATCTAATTTAAAATACTTTTTTTGCAAGGGGGGGGGGTGAGCTGGTACAGTACGAAGGTGAACTGTACTGATAAAATGTTTGCGGCAGTGACTAGGTCCGAACCCACGACATCGCTGCTTAGGGTCCATAGTCCGTGACGCTACCAACTGAGCCACCGACTCACCATAAAAGCCGACTTGTGCATAAAATAAATGTCAACTTATTACTCCTTATAAACTCCCCATACGGGAACCTCTATTTTTAAATTCGTTCTATGAATAACACCTTTTTAGTGCGATCCTCTGGCTCATGCACTTTATATTGTTACTTTGATTACAATTCCTATAAAGAACATGCTAACGTGTATAATGATGTAAAAAAGACAGTGAAACTCTCAAAGTCTCTTGTTGAAAGAGGTTTGGTAAAATAGTTTTAAAATCTGTTGATATGATTGATTGATGATTGACTGATTGATTGTAGAGGGTGGACTCATGGTCCAAGCACGTGAACCGAAGCTTAAATCTGTTACGGTATACCAAATAATTATTTCGTTGATGTTTTAAAATAAGAAATATTTTCATTGTTTTAACATTTAATTATTAGTGCAAAAGGGAAAAATCTACATGTTTGAGAAATAGCTTTTCCCTTGAATTAGTAATCAATGTTTTGTGCATTTATCCAATACTTTAGAAAAAGGGAGAAAAAATATATAGAGATATTTAATTACGTTCGAATGAACATAATTATCTTTGTGTAAGATAATAGAATATATCCGAGCCATTATTTACTTTGATGTCGTTTCAGATTTCTTAAAACTTTTAATGAACTTCATTGGACTTGAGTTATCAGAAAACTCTAGTTTATTCAAATACGACGAATTTAACAGTTTCTTTCTTACCTGATTTTTAAGTAAAAGCTTTGATACGTACTGTATATTTTCCCCCCAAAAAGGTTCTGGTGTTAAGTTGTAAGATTAGTAGGCGAAATTGTGAAGGAATAATTCCAAAGGCCAAACCAAATATAAAAAAAAATCGTTAAAAAACCTAAACATCATTTACGAAGAAAATATGACAAATTGTTTACAATGATTTAATTTGATTTAAAGACTCAAACACTGTAAAAAGTTGTTATCCGACGTATGTAATGAAAACTTTATGTTTTAGACAACAAAGGAGGGAATCCAATCATCCATATTTTCTCTTAGCACTATTTGGATTAGATAAAAAAACCTCCAAAACTTTAATGAAAGACTCGACATCCAATCATACAAGTGTTACTAGGTTGAATTAATTCAACGTTCTTCTTGATTGTAGCGATTATGTATGAAGAATGGTATAGTACTCTTTACACAACAAATCAGTTGTTGTTCTAAATTAAAACATTATAAATATTAAAACGTTTTGCGTGTTTTGGTCCATGCCCTTTTGTACCTATTAGGTTCCATGTAAAATTATATAAACTTATTCCATCCAGTGTACGATTGTTTATAAAAGTGTTTAAGTTATTCAAGGGAAAAGAATATAGTGATAAAATGTGTTTGTCAAAAAAAAAATAATCTATACTAAAAAAAATCTAAAAAAAATAATCTGTACTGTTTATAAATTTACTACCATTTTAGATTTTCCTCACGTTCAGTTGCCCTCGTACGAAAAAAGACTGAGGGTGAAAAAATGTTCAAAATGAGTTTCCTCCCTTTGTGATAAACAGAGATCACTTGTGTTGGCCAGCTGGTGCTTCTTGGGAGACTGTGAAATGTTGAGATATCCTTGCATTACTTATGTAGTTTTATACACACAACATTGAGAAAATCTTTAAAACAAACTTAAACATTCATTAACACCATTGACCAAGTGTTCACGTGTTTTTCTGTTACATTGGACAAGCGTCTGATATAACCCTTTGATTACCACACTTACCCAAAGTCTATTTTCTCTTGGCTTGGGGGACTTGGTTTCCTTTCAAACTGTGTGTTCTGCGACATGAGTGATTTAAATGTAACTTTTAAGAATACTCTATGGGATGAAAGTTAAATATTGCCAAATTTATTGTTATTAAAGATTAAAATATTTCAAAATATATCTTTAACAGCAAATTCCACTGGGTCAAGTGCAAGGTATCTTTTGAATATAAGCAAGGCATAAGTCAATCAATACAGTTGATACATAAGGAATTTACAATTTAACATTAAATAAAACTAAATGTAGCTCTAGAAAAAAAACATAGTTTGCTGATAATAATTCAGCGAACACATAAAACAGCTAACAATGTAGCACCATTGGTTCATAGTTATTGGGTTTACAAAGGTGTAAAAATTTACTGTAACAAAATTCAAAATAAATTGAGCAACGATTTAATTCTTTTACCCATTCGAAAGTTCTATAAAGCGACGTTGAAATCGCTTATGTCATGTAGATACACAGTTTGAAAGGAAACCAAGTCCCCTAAGCCAAGAGCAAATAGACTTCGGTTAAGAAGTGTGAAGATCAAAGGGATGGTATTAGGCGCTTGTCCTAAGTAAATCTAACACGGGAACTTAGGTCAACGGGGTTGAGAATTAATATAAAACTCGGGTTTGATGAATGTCAAAGTTGGTTGATAGATTACCTTAAGCATCAATGTATACGGGTTATATGGTATATATTGTGTACTGAGTTAAAAAAATATATTTTAACAACTAAAGCTATATACTACGATAAAAAAATAAAATCATAATCCTAAATCCACATTGCATACAATGTATCACAAGGTTATAGTAGTTTATATAATTTGAAGTTCAATGTAAGGAATATTATTATTTTTATTTCGTGATTGAGTACAGTAGTTTATAGCCATTATACATAAAGCAATTCCCTGATGTTAAATATTGATTCGATTTTAAATAATATTGTTTTTCTAGTGGAAGATTACATTTCATTAAATGGACCGTTTGCTGGATTAAACAGCATTACTATATTTTAACTCCACCAGGAAAGCAGTCCAAAGACTTAATGAATACAAAACTTATTTTAGCTAAACGGAGTGTTAACCCTAATGTCGTTTCCATGCGGCGAGGTCAGTGAGCGTTAAGAAATGTACAAAAAACGGTTATATTGTTCATAGTCAAGCGTAAAATTTGCACCGAGGAAGAAAAATGCAATTAAGTATTAAGTTATTTTTTTAAATAAACTGTTAAATGCATAATCCAAATTCTGTACTTAGTCGTTATTGACTAATGACGAAGTAAAATGTTTATTAAGTCTCGTAGCCAGAATAGTATCGAAACGAAATAAGGCAACCACATTAAGTTTATAGGGTGACAGTGATGACAAAATTAACGTTTCTATATCCACCCTATTGCAAATGCATGATGCGTTAAGACCCTTCACTGTAGAATTTCGCCTTATAATAAACAGACTCGCTATTCCAATATACATTGTGTAATAAAATGTGGCTTATTGAAATACGTCCTTATCCCACAAATGACTGAATACATTCTCGAGTATTGCGCTTAATAACGATGAATACACTGTTAAGAGATATCCTTTTAGTCCAGTCAATAAAGGGATTGTAGAGGACATGGAGAGGGGGAAATTTTTTTTCTGCGGGAATGTGTTTGGGGTAGTTAGAAGATAAAAATATTAAAAGTCCCCGCCCCTGGCCCTGCTGCTTCAGCGGGGGGAGGGGGGGAAAGGCCCCATTTTTTAGTTTTTTACTTCTACACTGAAAACCGTGCATCGTACGGAAAAAACGTAAATTATAAAAAGAAAGATGATAAAATTCTCTACAAGAATGGTCATATTCATTTCTTCCGTATATACATTAGTTTAAAAGATATTCTCAAAATAATATAAAAATTCTTAAATAAATTTTTTTCCCACGTTTTTTGTCAAATAAGTTTATATTATCCATTAGCCTGTTGTTGTTTCACATTAATCAGCATAGAAAACAGGTTTTTGAACACTAACCTATATAATATAATAAATCAGTCGTATATATTGTGTTAAAAATAATTTATATACATTTAAATAAATTATGTATATTTGTCATGGAAACAAGTAATTTTGGCATAATTATTACACAAAAAATTAAAAAGATTATGTTTGTAGCTATATTTGTCCAGGTTTATTTATATCAATTATGTTCATGGTCTCTCCATAATCCAATTCTTGTTCATTAGACTCAATATCTATACTGTTAATAATGTTCTATGAAATGACAACCATACAAAGTAGGTATTTTAAGCCAAGTGTGAATGGAGATGAGTGTAGGATGAGCATAGGATGAGTGGCGCGATCTTGTAGTCTTGTTAGTGACTAAGACCGACTTATTCCTTAGACACAGCTGTTAATAGATGAGTGAACGAAGTGAACGAATCTATGTATCGTGTATAGCGGAGTCGGAGAAAAGTTGTCCGCTGGAGTATGTGTGTGTGTGTGTGTGTGTACGCACCTAAAACTCAAGAACCGTTGCACTTGTAGCGTTCAAATTTTGCACAAATAGTTATGACACCAGTGTAAAGACACCATTCTAGACGATTCCGCTCAGTAGTAACTAGGTGGCGTTCGCAGAGGCATCCACAAAATTGAGCGGAGTCATCAAGGGTCCATATTATATTGTTTTTGTCTTACTGCAGTAAAAACAGTATTTTTTCATGCATGCGCTGCGGGTCTAAAGTAGCATTTTTAATATTTAGGGAGTAAAAATCGTTTTTAGCCTCTATGGAGTAAAAATCAGCTGTTGTCAACTCAGTTGTAAATTTCGATTGTAAACGATTGCATGTATCGAAAATATGTATCGATTTGTGCTTCGTAATCATTTTAACATATTACATTCTCTTCAGTAGCAGACAGTCTACAGTCTCTTCCCGTAGCATTTTAGCATTGCAGATACATTAATCCATTCCCAAACTCAACACTGCTCACCTTTACTACTTCCTTCACCACACCCTACGTCGTGGACCTGTTTCCCTCTCTTCCCATAGCATTTTAGGATTGCAGATACATTAATTTAATTGCCAAAGACAGTTCCCACACTCTGCGCTTTTAGCCTTACTACTTCCTTCACCATTTACTACGTCATTGGCCTGTTTCCTTCCTTTCTCATAGCATTTAAGTATTACAAATTCATTTATCCATCTGCTCAAACGGTTCCCCCACTCTGCACTGCCAGCTTTTACTACTTCCTTCACCACTTACGTCGTGGACCTGTATTCATCGCTTTCCATAGCATTTTAGTATTTTAGATACGTTAATCTAATTGCAACAAACATCCCCACTGTCCGTACTGCTAGACTTTACTACTTCTTTCACAATTTCCTATGTCTTGGGCATGCTTCCATCCCTTCTCATAGCATTTCAGCATTGCAGATACATTAAAACTGCTACAAACGGTTTCCAGTTCCCACACTCCACACTGCTCACCTTACTACTTCTTTCACCTGTTTCTACGTCGCGGATCTGTTACCCTCTCTTCCCATAGCATTTTAAGATTGCAGATACCTGAATCTAATCGTCATAAACAGATCCCACACTCCGAACAGCTCGCCTTTACTACTTCCTTCGTCACTTTCCACATCGCGGACCTGTTTCCCTCCCTTTCCGTAGCATTTTAGGAACGTTGTGACCTTAATCTAATCGTCATAAACAGTTTCCATACTCCAGACTGTTCACCTTTACTACTTCCTTAACCTCTTCATACGTCACGAACCTCAAGCTAGTGTCGTCATTTGATTATAGTACCTGGGGACCGATCATTAGTTCACTCTGAAAGCACCGTAGTATTGGAGATGCATAAATCCACACATCTACATCCTACACAATTTCCTACGTCATGGATCTGTTTCCCTCCATTCCATTGCATTTAAAGATTGCAGATACCTTAATCTAAAAGTCATAAACAGTTCCCACACTCCGGACTACTCGCATTTACTACTTCCTTCATCACTTCCTACGTCACGGACCTGTTTCCCTCTATTCCCATAGCATTTTATGATTGCCTATACTACTTCCTTCACCACTTCCTACGTCGCGGACCTGTTTTCCTCCCTTCCCATAGCATTTTAGGATTGCAGATACCCTAATCTTATCGTCATAAACAGTCCCCACACTCCGGACTGCTCGCATTTACTACTTCCTTCATCACTTCCTACGTCGCGGACCTGTTTCCCTCCCTTCCTATTGCACTTAAAGATTGCAGATACCCTAATCTTATCGTCATAAACAGTCCCCACACTCCGGACTGCTCGCATTTACTACTTCCTTCATCACTTCCTACGTCGCGGACCTGTTTCCCTCCCTTCCTATTGCACTTAAAGATTGCAGATACCCTAATCTTATCGTCATAAACAGTCCCCACACTCCGGACTGCTCGCATTTACTACTTCCTTCATCACTTCCTACGTCGCGGACCTGTTTCCCTCCCTTCCTATTGCACTTAAAGATTGCAGATACCCTAATCTTATCGTCATAAACAGTCCCCACACTCCGGACTGCTCGCATTTACTACTTCCTTCATCACTTCCTACGTCGCGGACCTGTTTCCCTCCCTTCCTATTGCACTTAAAGATTGCAGATACCCTAATCTTATCGTCATAAACAGTCCCCACACTCCGGACTGCTCGCATTTACTACTTCCTTCATCACTTCCTACGTCGCGGACCTGTTTCCCTCCCTTCCTATTGCACTTAAAGATTGCAGATACCCTAATCTTATCGTCATAAACAGTCCCCACACTCCGGACTGCTCGCATTTACTACTTCCTTCATCACTTCCTACGTCGCGGACCTGTTTCCCTCCCTTCCTATTGCACTTAAAGATTGCAGATACCTTATTCTAATCGTCATAAACATTTCCCGCACTCCGGACTACTCGCCTTGACTACTTCCTTCACCACTTCCTACGTCGCGGACCTGTTTTCCTCCCTTCCCATAGCATTAGGATTGCAAATACCTTAATCTAATCGTCATAAACAGTTCCCACACTCCGGACAGCTCACCTTGACTACTTCCTTCATCACTTCCTACGTTGCGGACCTGTTTTCCTCCCTTCCCGTAGCATTTTAGGTTTGCTGATACCTTAATCTAATTGTCATAAACATTTCCAACACTCCGCACAACTCGCCTAGACTACTTCCTTCACCACTTCCTACGTCGCGGACCTATTTTCCTCCCTTTCCATAGCATTTTAGGATTGCAAATACCTTAATCTAATCATCATAAACAGTTCCCACGCTCCAGACAGCTCGCCTTGACTACTTCCTTCACCACTTCTTACGTCACGGACCTGTTTCCCTCCCTTCCCATAGCATTTTAGGATTGCCCATACCCTTATCTAATCGCCATAAACAGTTCCCTCACTCCTGACAGCTCGCCTTGACTACTTCCTTCACCACTTCCTACGTCGCGGACCTGTTTCCCTCCCTTCCTATTGCACTTAAAGATTGCAGATACCTTATTCTAATCGTCATAAACAGTTCCCGCACTCCGGACTACTCGCCTTGACTACTTCCTTCACCACTTCCTACGTCGCGGACCTGTTTTCCTCCCTTCCCATAGCATTTTAGGATTGCAGATACCCTAATCTTATCGTCATAAACAGTCCCCACACTCCGGACTGCTCGCATTTACTACTTCCTTCATCACTTCCTACGTCACGGACCTGTTTCCCTCTATTCCCATAGCATTTTATGATTGCCTATACTACTTCCTTCACTACTTCCTACGTCACGGACCTGTTTCCTTCCCTTCCCATAGCATTTTAGGATTGCAGATACCTTAATGTATTCATCATAAACAGATCCTAGACTTCGCACTGCTACCCTTGACTACAATGTATCGAGTAATCTTAAGTATAATCTTTGCTCAATATTAACAAGTGATGTTTTTCCTTTTGTACTGTATTTGTAATTTCCTAGTATACTGTGGGTAGTTGGCTTATTATGAGCACATGCTAAAACTTCAAATCTTTTGTTTACTTTTTACTTGTTATTTAATTCAGCCAACATGGTTACCTAGCAACCCATAAGACTAATGTTAAAAAAATGTGATTTTCAGTTTCATTTTTCTACGGATTCCTGAGAGACATTTTTAACGCTATATAGATGTTGGCACTCACCGATGTGGTCTTTATCACCATGCAAAATTTGAAAACGATTGATTCAGCCGTCTAGGAGGAGTTTGCGTATTACGAAATGCATAAAAGTCGACGTATAAGAGCTTCGCTCGCTTCGCTCGCTCCGCTCAATTATAAAATACTTAAAAAAACATTTTTAAATTTGTCCCATAAGAATAACATTAGGAGCTACCTTCTTCTTCTTTTTATTTGTTTACGTTTTGCGACCAACAATTTTGTTGTCTACTTAAGACAGAGAGAACGACTTTTACTCTAAGCTCTTTCATTCATGGAGTAAACAGTTTGGCGTCTATGAATATATATCATTATAATTTCACAGCTTTCAGAATAATGTTATTTAAGCTAATTAAATCTCACAACTTTCATAATAATAAATTGAACTTAACAATATTAGTCGGCAGTTATATACCGTTTATGTTCAGTATTAAAATTTCGCCTTTTAATTAAAAGTATATAGGTATGTATGTATTTAGAACAAAGCAGCTTTTTACATTATTCAATTTAATGTTGGCATTGAATATTAAAATGTTATTCAAAAATGTTGGTATATTTTTATACTAAAATGCTATGGGAAGGGGTGGGGGAACAGGTCCCCGACGTAAAGAGTAGTAAAGAAAGCGGAAAGGTGAGCAGTGAAAAGAAAGGAGTACGGAAACCCTTTATGACTGTTAAATTAACGTATCTATAATACTTAAATGCTATGGAAAGATAGGGAAACAGGTCTACGATGTAGGAAGTAGTGAAGGAAATAGTGAAGAAAATAGTCAAATCGAACGCTGCGGAGTGTGGGGGGCCTTTATGACAGTTAGAATAATGTATCTGCAATTCTAAAAATGCTATGGGAAGGGAGAGAAACAGGTCCACGATGTAGGAAGTGGTGAAGGAAGTAGTCAAAGTGAGCAGTCCGGAGTGTGGGAAGCCTTTGTGACAATTAGAATAATGTATCTGCAATTCTAAAAATGCTATGGGAAGGGAGGGAAACAGGTTCACGACACTTAGGAAGTGGTGAAGGAAGTAGTCAAGGCGAGCATTCCGGAGTGTGGGAACCCTTTGTGGCAGTTAGATTAATGTATCTACCATAATAAAATGCTATAGGAAGGGAGGGAAACAGGTCCATGACGTAAGAAGCGGTAAAGGAAGTAGTCAAGGCGAGCAGTCCGGAGTGTAGAAACGCTTTGTGGCAGTTAGATTAATATAACTGCAATTCTAAATTCCAATAGGAAGGGAAGGAAACAGGTCCACGACGTCGGAAGCGGTGATGGAAGTAGTCAAGGCGAGCAGTCCGGAGTGTAGAAACCCTTTGTGACAGTTAGATTAATATACCTGCAATACTAAAATGCTATAGGAAGGGAGGGAAACAGGTCCACGACGTAAGAAGTGGTAATGGAAGTAGTCGAGGCGAGCATTCTGGAGTGTAGAAACCCTTTGTGATAGTTAGATTAATGTAACTGCAATTCTAAAATGCTATGGGAAGGGAGGGAAACAGCTCCACGACGTAGGAAGTGGTGAAGGATGTAGTCAAGGTGAGCAGTCCGGAGTGTGGGAACCCTTTGTGAAAGTTAAATTAATTTATTTGAAATTCTAAAATGCTGTAGGAAGGGAAGGAAACAGGTCCACGACGTAGGAAGCGGTAAAGGAAGTAGTCAAGGCGAGCAGTCCGGAGTGTAGAAACCCTTTGTGACAGTTAGATTAATATACCCGCAATACTAAAATGCTATTGGAAGGGAGGGAAACAGGTCCACGACGTAGGAAGTGGTAATGGAAGTAGTCGAGGCGAGCATTCTGGAGTGTAAAAACCCTTTGTGATAGTTAGATTAATGTAACTGCAATTCTAAAATGCTATGGGAAGGGAGGGAAACAGGTCCACGACGTAGAAAGTGGTGAAGGATGTAGTCAAGGTGAGCAGTCCGGAGTGTGGGAACCCTTTGTGAAAGTTAAATTAATCTATTTGAAATTCTAAAATGCTGTAGGAAGGGAGGGAAATAGGTCCACGACGTAGGAAGTGGTGAAGGATGTAGTCAAGGTGAACTGTCCGGAGTGTGGGAACCCTTTGTGAAAGTTAAATTAATCTATTTGAAATTCTAAAATGCTATAGGAAGGGAGGGAAACAGGTCTACGACGTAGGAAGTGGTGAAGGAAATAGTTGAGGCGAGCATTCCGGAGTGTAGAAACCCTTTGTGATAATTAGAATAATGTACAGTATCTGCAATTCTAAAAATGCTATGGGAAGGGAGGGAAACAGCTCCACGACGTAGGAAGTGGTGAAGGATGTAGTCAAGGTGAGCAGTCCGGAGTGTGGGAACCCTTTGTGAAAGTTAAATTAATCTATTTGAAATTCTAAAATGCTGTAGGAAGGGAAGGAAACAGGTCCACGACGTAGGAAGCGGTAAAGGAAGTAGTCAAGGCGAGCAGTCCGGAGTGTAGAAACCCTTTGTGACAGTTAGATTAATATACCCGCAATACTAAAATGCTATTGGAAGGGAGGGAAACAGGTCCACGACGTAAAAAGGGGTAATGGAAGTAATCGAGGCGAGCATTCTGGAGTGTAAAAACCCTTTGTGATAGTTAGATTAATGTAACTGCAATTCTAAAATGCTGTGGGAAGGGAGGGAAACAGGTCGCCGACGTAGGAAGTGGTGAAGGATGTAGTCATGGTGAGCAGTCCGGAGTGTGGGAACCCTTTGTGAAAGTTAAATTAATCTATTTGAAATTCTTAAATGCTGTAGGAAGGGAGGGAAATAGGTCCACGACGTAGAAAGTGGTGAAGGATGTAGTCAAGGTGAACAGTCCGGAGTGTGGGAACCCTTTGTGAAAGTTAAATTAATCTATTTGAAATTCTAAAGTGCTATAGGAAGGGAGGGAAACAGGTCTACGACGTAGGAAGTGGTGAAGGAAATAGTTGAGGCGAGCATTCCGGAGTGTAGAAACCCTTTGTGATAATTAGAATAATGTACAGTATCTGCAATTCTAAAAATGCTATGGGAAGGGAGGGAAACAGGTCCACGACGTAGGAAGTGGTGAAGGGAGTAGTCGAGGCGAGGAGTCCGGAGTGTGGGAACCCTTTGTGACAGTTAGATTAATGTATCTGCAATAATAAAATGCTATGAGAAGAGAGGGAAACAGGTCCACGACGTAGGAAGTGGTAAAGGAAGTAGTCAAGGTGAACAGTCCAGAGTGTGGGAACTCTTTGTGACAGTTAGATTAACGTATCTGCAATAATAAAATGCTATGAGAAGAGAGGGAAACAGGAAATACGTTACGTATATTACCAATGACTTTGGTTAATTAATGGACGAGAAGTTAGGATTGTTGTTGACTGAGATTTGGTTTTTTTAAGAGGTTGGTCCAGCCTCTTTTAACCTCGCCCGTGCGTGGATCGTTTACAGCAAAGCAATTGGTGAGCCGGTACAGTACAAAGGTGAACTGTACTGATAAAATTTAGTGGCAGTGACCAGGATCCGAACTCACGACATCGCTGCCTTGGGCCCGAAGTTCGCGTGACGCTACCGACTTGAGTCACCGACTCACCATTATTTGCCCCGACTCATGGGTCGATTTGCCCATACAAATAACATTATTGTGTACACCAGTGACACCGGTAAGTGTGCTAGGTGTGGGTAAACTCTTTCATTATTGCGCTCATGTTCACTCATCCTGTTACGTGCAGAATAAGCGTACTACTAGTTAATAGCCCATACAGCTAATGGCAACTAAGGGACCTACAGTTTATAGTGGAATCCGAACCACATTTTTGCCTTGGTAATTACGAATTGGTCTAATTATCAGGATAGTACTGCGGATAGTCGTAGTACTCACCCGTGCGGACGTTAATCCACACCAGGGAGTATCGCATCCACCTTGCATGCATATAAATATCCACAATTCGTATAAAAGGGGTGACATAACCGTATCTATATCATTATTATAGAAATTTTTGAGGTTAATATAAATAATATTTATGCTTAGAACATAATAAACTCTTTAATTATATATTACCCTCATACATGAGCCCAAAAAGTTTAATTTGAGACATAAATAAGGTCTTTCGGACAATTACTTCAAAAGATACAGCAAAAAATCTAAATTTCCAAGATGGCGGCAGTTTTGTTCAATATGGCGGCCGTTCCCCAAATGGGATTTCTTGGGACTTTGTGTGGGCCAATCAGGACATTGTTTTGAACATTACCAAAAATTTTAAGCCTGTTATCAATTTTGTCCGGGTCATAACTTAATTGCACTGGACTAATAAATTTAAACTATACAATATCATATACAAAGATAGTTTCTGATCAGAACTCCCCCCCCCCCCAAGAAACCGCCACTAGTCAGTAAATATTCATTTGAACAGAGACGCCAAAATTATAGTAACAAGGAACAGTTAATCCCTTAACCAAGTTTTTTGCAAATGTACCCAAGATTACAACAGTGCCAGATGTGCAATTTGTGCATGCAAGAAAATGTCCAATAAGTGTTCTCCGTTATGCCAGAACTGCTAAGGGATCTTTTTACATGGAATGACCATTCTGATGAATGAGGAAGATGAAGAATATACAGGCCTACACAGAATTCTTCACCGACACTTTAACATTCATTAAAACAAAGTATTTTAACACTCCTCAACCCCATTGACCACGTGTTCACGTTGCACTGGACAAGCGTTGATATAACCCTTCGGTCTTTACAATTACCCGAAGTCCATTTACTCTTGGCCTATAGGACTTAATTCAATTTCAAACTGTGCGCTCTGCGACATGAGTGTTTTAAATGTAACTTTAAAGAATATTCTATGGGATAAAATAAGCTAAATATTGCCAAATTTATTGTTATTATAGGTTTAAAAAATATTTAAAAATATATCTGTAACCGTAAATTCCACTGGGTCAAGTGCAAGGTATCTTTTAAAATAGGCAGGGCATAAGTCAATCAAGCATTAAGTCAATTTACAATTTAACATTAAATAAAACTAAATGTAGCTCAAGTGAAAAAGAGGGGAACAGTTTTTTTTATAATAATTCAGTGAACACACAAACAGCTAACAATAAATACTGTATAGCAATTTCGTAAGTACTGGCACGTTCGTAAGTATTGGTTTCATAAAGGTTTAACTAATTAACTTGATCAAAATCCTATTCAAGATAAATTGAGCAGCGATTTAATTCTTTTATCCATTCGAAAGTTCTGTAAAGCAATGTTGAAATCGCTCATGTCATGTAGATACACAGTTTGAAAGGAAACCAAGTCCCCTAAGCCAAGAGCAAATAGACTTCGGTTAAGAAGTGTGAAGATCAAAGGGATGGTATTAGACGCTTGTCCTAAGTAAATCTAACACGGGAACTTAGGTTAACGGGGTTGAGAATTAATATAAAACTTGGGTTTGGTGAATATCAAAGTTTGTTGATAGATTACCCAAACCGTTAATGTATACGGGTTATATTGTATATATTGTGTACTGAGTTAAAACATATATTTTAACAACTAAAGCTATAAACTACGATAAAAAATAAAATAATAATTTTAAATCCACACTGTATACAATGTATCACAAGGTTATAGTAGTTTATATAATTTGAAGTTCAATCTAAGGAATATTATTATTTTTATTTCGTGATTGAGTACAGTAGTTTATAGCTATTATACCTAAAGCAATTCCCTTATGTTAAATGTTGATTCGATTTGAAATAATATTTTTTTCTAGTGGAAGATTACATTTCATTAAATGGACCGTTTGCTGGATTAAACAGTATTACTATATTTTAACTCCACCAGGAAAGCAGTCCAAAGAGTTTAATGAATACAAAACTTAGTTTAGCTAAACGGAGTGTTAACACTAATGTCGTTTCCATGCGGCGGGGTCAGTGGGCGTTAAGAAATGTACAAAGCAAGTTTTTATGTCTTTGAGATTAAAAATTAATATCTACGTTTTCTACGCTTCTACGTTTTCTTATTTCAATATAAAAGAGCACAAAATTCAAAACAATGTAACAGCTAATAAGAACGGTTATATTGTTCATAGTCAAGCGTAAAATTTGCACCGAGGAAGAAAAATGCATCAATTAAGTATTGACTTTTTTTAAATAAACAGTTAAATGCATAATCCAAATTCTGTTCTTAGGCTAGTCGTTCTTGACTAATGACGAATTAAAACGTTTATTAAGGCTCGTAGCCAGGATAGTATCGAAACGAAATAAGGCAACCACATTGAGTTTATAGGGTAACAGTGATGACAAAATTAACGTTACTATATCCACCCCATTGCAAATGCATGATGCGTTAAGACCCTTCACTGTAGAATTTCGCCTTGTAATAAACAGTCTCGCTATTACATTGTGTAATAGAATGTGGCTTATTGAAATACGCCCTTATCCCACAAATGACTGAATACATTCTCAAGTATTGCGCTTAATAACGATGAATACACTGTTAAGAGATATCCTTTATAAACATAGCCTTCAAAATAATTATATATAAATTCAAAGAGAGCACACTTATGACAATATGTATTCATAAACAATTAAATCTGTTAATAAAGACAAACGTATCACAAATAGAAATATATTTATCTCAAGAGTCAGTGTGTTTGGTAGATTAGCTTGGTAGTGCAAGAGTAGGCTTAAGGGTTGCTGTTGAAGGGGCCATGATCAAAAAAAGTTTAATCATTTTATTATTCTTAAATCTTTTAGGTTTTCGTCTACAATTTTTCCTTTTGACTTTAAGTCTCTGTTAAGCTTAGAGTGAATGGATTTAGAAGCTCTGAATGAATAGTAAATCTTGTTCAGCTTTTCACATGATTTGGAATCAGACAAAAATGTAACTTATAATATTTTCAAAGAAAATTACATCAGATAATGGCCTAAAATTATATGTTACAGAGAAATTATAACAGTCTGTCTAAGGCCTAATCCTGCTCAAGTAAAATCCCTTTGAATATTCATAAAGTTCACTTCTGTTTGACTTCGGAATAATTTTGTCAGACGGCCACACATGTATACTCAAGAGTATATTTTGTAAGTATTTAAGCTATTTTGAGATCATTTATATTTTGTAGCATTGTTCATATTTGTTTTTAACCTTAAATGCACATGATAGGTTTGCATTTAAGACATTCTTTTGCATGTGTGTAATATTTCTTATATTTGTATAATATTCAATACAGTTTTCATAGCCCTAGTAGTTAAAAAATTAAATACAATTTGAAGAAAACAAACACATCAATCTTGCATTATTCATCCAGTGATTTGTTAATTGAGAATAGGTACAAAAAACTTGCGTCACCATGGGCCGCGTCATATTTTCACCCCAAAAGTTTCATGAAACTCAATTTCATCTTCAAAAATCTTCGTTTCATGGCCTTTTCTACTCCTAAACACCAACTTGTTTTTTTTCTTTTTATTCGGGAAATTAAAACAAGTCCCTCGTTTAGCACAGGAGACTTCCAAGACAATATTGTTGAAGTTCCGCCTGGGCTTTTCAAAGATCTTTCGAGTATACATGTATCCATCATAGTAATGGAATGTATATGAATTTTAGTTCTTGCTCGACTAAACAATAGTTTTAAATGTGGTTAGAAAATTTACTTTGTTAATTTTATAGGGTAGATTGGGACTAATGCAATAAACGAAGGACTTAGATGAAATATAATTTAGTGAAACCTTGTCATGTACCTTGCGCAACGATCGTGGAAAGATATTCTTTAAGGCACGAGTAGACGATTTGGGGCACGAGCATTGGCGAGTTCCTCCTTCCATCGGGCGCATCACGGAAGTTACCTCCGGGTCACTAATTTTTTCGCTATAAAAACTATAGTATGTCTTCGGCAGGGCTCTTTCCTGTTTTACCTCACGAACCTCTTTTGCGGAATCGGTTTTGTATACCCCTTTGGGGTTTTGTATACCCCTTTTCCAGTTGTCAGTCGACCTTGGGGAGTGGTTTGCGTCACTACTGGAAGTAGCTTCCGTGTGCGCCCTTGTGTTTGACCTTATTTAGTGATATTATAAAATGGATGAAGAAGATCTAATTGCGAGATTGTTGGCTAGTGTTGAAAGGGAGGACAAGGAACAACAGTTAGTAGAAAGAACTAATGGTGCGTGAGATCGGAAACATTTTTTTTTTCAAGAAAAAGAGCTTTGATAAAATGTGTAGGCCCTCTAACAAATGTTTTTTTGCATTACATAATAGGTGTTTTATTTCAAACACCATTGCAATTTTTTTCTAAAGAGTTGCGTACACTACTTTACGTACGATAATTGTTTAATTACTAACAATTACTACTCATAACGTCTAACAGAGGTTAGTTTATAATCTTCCATTGCCACTGATTGTGATACAACGACTCATTGTTCGACCACTCACTCATTGTATATTTAATTAAATTTGCCTTACAGCTGATAAGTTGACGTTTGAAGCATTACAATTTTACTTCTTTTCTCTCAATCCTTGAACCTCATTGGCCATTGGTCCAAAAGTGTACTGTAAAGTAGCAAAATAATTTAAGTGAGTCTTTTCAATTCTATTAGCTGAATTAAAAAGGCTAGTTTAAAAAACGGCCGTAGGTAAATACTATAATTACGCCTGTAGGGCACACTGGTTCGCAAACATTTCAATTATTCGTTCGATGTTCTGTGTAACAATTATCATCTAGATCATTCGACTTTAGTCACGATTACGAAGTTTATGATGTTCATGAAGTGTTAACAAATAATGCTTTTTTGTTATGTCATCAATGTTTTACAACACCAAAGGCATCAATTCCTCAATCACATCAATCGCCTTTTACTGCTTCATCTTACCTACAATTTCCTGGTACAAACGTATGCAACTACAGAAAGCAGCGTCCTATAAGGAAAATGGGTAAACTACAACTACTAAATAACTCAGTAATGGTGTTAATCCAAGTGCATACCTAAATTTACTATGTTTATATAAGTATACATTGAGTAGTGCAATAAAATAAAACAACAATGCACTACTAAAAGGTGAACTGTAAAATATTTAGATACTGTCATAAATTTATAATCAGGCTAAATTAGATATAATTTAATTAATTTATTAAAAATTGAAAACGGGCCATCACGATTGGTATTGATCCAACAACCTTCGGTTTCTAGCCAACATTATTTTACAAAATCTCGTACGTGATATTTTCATTTGCGAATAATATTAACCAGCCAACGTATATATTTAAGATGAAAATGTATACAAACTCTGACAATGTTCAGGATGGGACAATGTGTGTTATCAATCTTGAAATAATTCACATGAATATTCATAACTTCTGTTTGCTGAGGACTAATCTTAAGTTATCTTTACATAACCCCAATGTTAAATCTTCTTAGTTAAAACACGCTTTAAAAATAATATAATAAACATTTGAAGAGTCTTATTGTTTAATGATTTAAAAGGTAGATTCGCGGAACTTTCCAAATACCAAAAGACACGGAAAATCAGTGAAATTTGTACCTTATTTGCCGGAATAGAAGGCCCAAGATCTTATCTTGTTCAATCTGACAACCAATTGCCATCATATGTAACAAAATATTACATCGAAGCCATATTTCTCCAGTGGTATAGTCACGTCTCACACATTCCCTCACTAATAAATTATCGTGAATTTAGCTTACATGATTTTAAGCATCACCCAAGGCAAAGCAAATTGTTCATGCTAATCATTTAAAAATACTAATAATAATGTAAAAAATAACTTTTAATAATGTACTAGTGTAACTCTAGGCACCATAACCAAAATACGCTTAAGAACCATGATTTAACAGTGTCCTCATAATTTCATCTAATATTATGAATCTGATAGCGAGTTGTCAATAATTTTCCCTTCAGAAAAAAAGTATTTCAAATTAAAGTTTTTTGATTTACAAAAAAGTTAAGTAATTGTTAACACAACTACTATTAGATGGATGAACATATTTGCTCAAATGTTAAACGAAACGCATGAAGCTGTAAACAAGCGTTTTGTAAACCTCAGATAACGATTGTAAGTGGGATCGTTATACTGTGTGCACATGGGTTATCATTCCACTACGATTCATCCAATTGTTGAAACATGCGGAAACATCTCTTACATTTTCTTAAACGCCAGATAAAAGCCTTGTAAAAAACATACTTTTTTAAAGATTTCTAGGCCTATATATTTATATTTTTATGGTTTCATAAAGATAAAACTGAACTACTGTAAAACAGCAAGGATCAAATTTAACTCTGGGTGTGGATCGAACCTTTCATATCTTTGTGGAACAACATTGGTCAATTTTTTAATATGTTTTCTTATAAGAATAGTTATTCTTTTAAAAACTATAATTTTAGTAATGCACCTTCTACTAACACTTTCTTTGAATTAAGCCTTTTTCAGAACTTTAATAGATGAACAAAGTTGATTCCGTACAATTTGTCTTAAAAACAAATGTTACAGGATATTATGTAATCTGTTTTTTTTTGTGTATTGCCTTCCAAATTACTTCACAAATTATATACAAGAGGTTTTACCTTTATGCTGTTCAATTAATCCAAAAGACTAGGAATACTTGAACAGAATAAATGTAACTTAACCTCTAGTATATGACACGGGTTGTTTAGTATATAACTTGACTACGGGCCACAGATTGATTGATTATGAACTAAATATTGAAATGGTAAAGTATTTAAAATTAAGACATTCTTTATTTAACTTTTTAATAATAAATAGTGGTGTTATTTACAAGAAGTACGCTACATTACACAGTTTTGTTTAATTATTTCCCAACATCGTTGAGTTATACACAACAAATCTTCACTAATTCAATATTCTGTACAACAGAATCAGTTTAACTTAAATAAATATCCAACACGGTCTAAATTTAAAGCAACATACATTTCAGTTTAATTTACGTACTTCACATTCGGCAGTTTTTTTCAACTCTTTCAATGAATGTTTTGAATACCTCCTACAAAAAGATTAAAAGCACTTTAAGAGCCGTTGCATAAACAAGACTACCTATTCAATCTCACTCGCTTAGTCTACATAAAGTGCAATATATAGAATAAGTGAATACGAATGTTTCGCTTTTCTATCGGTGCCTGCCGCTCAGTTTAAAAGCCTTTACTCATTTCAATGTTCAATCTAAAGTATTTCAGAACTAAGCTGAGATGTATACATGTAGAATCTTCCTTTTTTAACGTTCCACAAAAGGTGGAAACGTTGCAATTTTCTGATGATTTTAAAACCAATATGTTTTATTAGTTTTTAATTTGGAACCATTGTAGATACATTTCAGTTTGTTTATATTTTTTATCTGAATAACGTTAGTTAACATGTGCTCATGTATTTAAACTTGTTTTATGTATGTCTCATTTAAGCTTAACCTTTGTTATATTACCAGGCATACGAATGATTAGTGTTATAAAAGTGTAGTTTAGTTAAAATTTTAAAAGAATTTGTATTAGAGAATTATACAAAGGAATAACATCTTTTCTAGTCCAGAGGGAAATGTTAACTACTAATTTTGTACTACCATTCCTCTTGACATAAAATAGAATATCATTTCTCTTTTTAACTACACGATTCTATATAAACACATTTCCAAACATAAACAATAATGCAAAAAACTGATATAAAATAGGGCATGACTTTGGATTTGCGTTTTGTTTTCAGTTTAATTTCAAACGTTCCAACGTAGGGTTTTGTAATAATTTACGCGAGTGGCGTACACTACTTTACCTACGACAGTTTTTTAATGACTAAGAATCACTACTCATAACTTCTAAGAGAGGTTATGTTTTCGTTTATAACCTCTCATTGCCACTGAAAGTGATCCAACGAAACATTGTACCAAACACTAATTGCACCATTTAACAATTAAATTGGTCTGAACAGCTGATTAGTTGAAGTTCGAATCATTACCATCTTACTTTTTCTCTCTCAATCCTTGAACCTCATTGGACCATTACCCGTGTTCTTATGAGTAAAAATATGCTGTGAAAGTAAACAATGCTGTTATGTGAATATTTTCAATTCCAAGAACTAAACTAAAATGGATACTTTAAACGATCCGTAAAGTTTGTAGCGTAATTCATTATTGATGTGTTGCCATTAAGCCAACTAGCAACAAAAGGTAGCCACCAATGAATTGAACCTTTAGTAATAATAGTGGATCTGAGAATGGTTTTGAGGGAAAACAATAATGGAAGCTGTTATAAATGGGTTTATTAGGATTAAACAGTCATTTATTGAAAACTAGCAGAGCACCCGTCCTTAGTCCAGGGTCGGCATATAAGTATGAAATGCTTATTGCAGTTATACTCAAGCTTTGTGTTTGCAATGGGGGGAGGACACAGTTTGATAAAATTGTGTTCATAAATTTAGGGTATGAAATACTGTAGTATAATACGTCTACTGTTGCCATAGTGTTCTACCACTGCACCTAAACAATAGAAAAAAATAAATTATCAAACATTCGCGCAATATCCCAAATTATTAATCAAATTAAAAACTCTAACCTAACTGTAAACAATCCTACTTTGACAGTTCTCATTGTGTATTACAGCTTTTTGTTGCTGCTTAGCTGTTGTCATATATGCAAAAACAAAATAATAATAGTGCTGCACCCTGTTGGGAAACCTTATATCTTTTTAATGCTATTGCATATTAAAGAAGCAACTTTTAAAGTTGAAACAGCTGACTAAATTCTTTAATTCCCTTTAAATATGAATACTCATAAGGTTAACATGGGGAACTACAGAGCCACTGAGGCAGAGCCCGAAAGGAATTTTGAGATAAGAATATGCCTAAATGTTAATAGGGAATGTGAGCTATCATCATGCCAAATTTCAGCCCAATCCGTCCAGTAGTTTATGCGTGATTGAGCAACACACAAACATACACACAAACTTACAAACTTTCAGATTTATAATATAAATTATAAGTATTAGTAAGATAAAATAAGATTGTGATTCATTGTATATTATAGATACAAATCTCACATTAATGTATTGTATTGTAGAGTTTCCCAGAATGCATCACACGTCATTGTAATAGGTCTCTTTTTATTACGGAGGGAGAAAACTCATTTTGAATATTTTTCACCCTCAGTCTTCCTTACAACAAGAGCTGGAGGACGTGAGAGAAATCTGAAATGGTAGTAAATTTATAAAAAGTACCAATATTTCATGTAAATAAACTTTTTCTATTGTATCAGGGTACCTTAAAAAAACACATTTTGTTCATAAATTCACCGTGGTTAACTTTGTTTAAAGGTCTATTATTTTAGAATTTCCTCTGTAGTCAAAGAGTGTAAGACTTCAATAAGAAAAGCGCAATCTTTATTGTTCTTTGAGTATTTTGACACCAATTGAGTTGAAAATTATTGGGGAGTTGTGCATTATGTTTTGTTGTTTCAAATTCATATTAAAGTTGAAGGCGTTCTAGGAACTTTGAACAGAAGACAAAATTAGCTGAGATATTCTTTTTGTTTGTATTACAACCTCTTTATAGAAAGTTAATTAAAAAATTAATTTCTTATACTATAGTTTCGATAAATCTTAACAATATTTAATTAAAACATTCCACCCTCTCCAAAGATGGGACCTGTTTCATTTACTTCTATTAGGTTTAGAACAGTAAATTAGTAAAGTAAATTATAAATTTGAAACCATGTTGGAGGTGACATAACAGTTAGTTTAAGGAGCAATTTCGCTAGTCTTAATTCAACTCCAGCTGATCCAATGTACTGTGAAAATAGAAATTACTAGCAGAGTACCCGTTCTTCGTACGGGGTTGGCGTATTAGTAGGCCTATAGTTGATAGAACAGTTGATTAGAACAGAGAAATACGAGGATTTTAAAAACATCCTTCCCCAAAATAGTAATTATGTAAAATCAACACCAATAGGCCTACATCGCAACAAAAACGTTTTACATTTAAACAGGTTTTATAGCTAGTAGTATAAGCAAGGAGAGTTTCAACTCTCAATATCTTCACATAACGATCGGGATGTGTCAAGTTAAAGGAATGATATCAATGTTTGATAAGCTGTGTCATATGTCATGTGCAGACTCATTTCAACTGAAATGTTTTAGAATACTTGACATAAAGAAATGAGATTCTCAAAATTCCTCTTAATCAAAAGTTCCTACGCTTCCGTCTCACGTGGAATATAATTCAAGTTTTTAAACTTTGTAGAGTATATGCTTTTTTAAGTAAAGTTTAATCATATGGAAATCAACAAGAATAAACATTTGATGGTGAAATTTAATTGGTAACCGCAAATGTCTAAAATGGCCTATGTGCCAATATTATCCTAGAATCGGAATTTATTTATCTCATAACGTTCCCTAATATCATAATGAAAATGGTTAATTATATTAAAAACAGTCACATATTGATGTTTTATTGATTATAAACGTTAAGGGACAAAATCAATCACTCACCTTTCAATCATGCACGGATGAAAATACAAAGCAACGGCACTCTATATATGTACATGCAGCGCTGTAGCACTATCAGTTTCTATGGATATGGGAAAATTTACTTGCCAAGCTGAAGAGTGCTGTAACATTTGAATATACTCGTAACAAACTGAGCAACAATTAAATCTGTGTCTGTGAAAAGTGGGATATTTAACACAAGTCTACCATTCCATTGAATTTCAAATGAAGCGGTCTACAATCAGTATTTTTGTATTATTCATTGTGACCCTTGGTTCCTTATCCAACCACAATTGTTGGTATGAAAACATGTTTCGTTCCTTATAACTTCGTCAGGTCCATTTAGTATGCAACCACATCATCGATGTCTACATTTTGGTATGGCAATAGATTCGTAGAACGATTGTCACAATCACAATAATTCGAACTTATCTTGTTTATAAAATTATTAAAACTTTGTAAAAATCAATAAAACTGATTAAAAGTGTACGGGCTAGCCAGCACTGTCTTAACACTGCCACTGACTAAATAAAACTTGAATTTTTATGTAAACTTACTCATTTGAACGATATACGATATCTATGCTTCTGTTTTTGAATGTAAAGTTTACATCTTACGTGTTGAACTAAACGCTGCTTTAAGGGTAATCGTAACAACAACATTTAAATTAAACTAGCTGTTACCCACGGGCTTCACCCCGCTTGACTTCATAAGTATATGAAACTATTGATTGGTTAAGTTAAGCTGAAATAAACAAAACAGAATACAGTAATTCAAACAAATAATCACACCTGATTTAAGGCAATAAATTATAGGTTTTACATATGAAGTTGACATTATTTAATTGTTTGGCAAGTATACTGTAACAGAAATCATACCGTCAATAGTTGAAAACTTCAGAGTGAAAAAGAGGATTAAAGAAAATATACATGTTACTCCCGTAGTATTTATATTTTTTTTCTGAAATTTTTGTAGAAGACTCGTAGGCCAAACAATCGCAAATTATGTTTATAGGGACAATTTTAGTGACGCGTTAATATCAAGTCAAGGAAGGATAAGTCCTCAGCAAACATGAGAAGTTATGAATATTCATCTGAATTAATTCAAGATTGACAACACACATTGTACCATTCTGAACATTGTCAGTGTTTGTATATATTTGCATGTGTAAGTTCATACGTTGACTGGCTAACGATATTCACAACTCATCACTGGGAAAATATTTTAGACAGTTGAAATTACCCTGAGGTTCATCGTTTGAATACTTTGAAGAATGATGGTATTTTATAATAAATATCTATCGATGGTTTATTTTCATCGCAGAGATTTACGTCTGATAAAAAAATCTATTTATAACTCAATTTCCTAAGCCTATTATTAAAGATTAATTGAGTAATTTAATTATTTGTTCTTATAAATTGTGTATACCCTATGTATAAAGTATGAAGATGATCAGTTAGGTTAGGTAATCATGGTTGTTGAATTTAACGATACTAGATGTTAAGTCTGATAACAATCACTAGTTATGAGTTAATGGGGTTAATGAGGTTGTTGAATTTAACGATACTAGATGTTAAGGGGATATGGCACTGAAATAATGATATATTTTAAAATTTGTCTATTATTTTTTATTTATAATGCTAAAAATAAGAAAAATTGGTCAAAAATAAAAAAGATATTTTTAAAAAAATCCGGTCATTGACTTATTTTAGTAATAATAATAATAATTAGCATTATTCTTAATAGTAATTATATAATAATTAAATAATAATTACATAATAATATAATAAATAATAATAAAATGCTTGCATAAACAAAAAATTGATCCATAACTCGACAATAAGGATCACCATGGTTACACTGCCAAGTGTAACTTTAGCGTGCGATTCCCGCTAATAAGTTTTTTAGCGTCTTTAACTACTAAATTTGACATATCTTCAAAACGGTTTATGCTACATTATTAAAATTTTTACCAAGTGTTTAGAATGTCATTATCTAAATAATTAGGTAGAATTGTAAATGTATGTCTATTCTAAAGTTAAAAAAGATTTTTTTATTTCCACAGAAAACCAATTTATTTTTTTTAATTACAAAATGACCCATAAAAAATTAAAGATACTGTTATAATTCTACCTAAATATTTAGAGAGCATTATTCACTGCGAACTGGTGGTTTAATGATTTAAATCCAATAATTAGAACTGAAGTTATATCAAATTTAGTTAATTAAAAAAAAAAAAAAAAATATTAAGGGTGTAACTTAACGAAAAAATTTACTTTTAACTATGTTTATACCTATTCTTATGCCTATAAAACACATGGTATAAGTTTGAAAGACCTAGTGATAATGTTAAAGAAATTAGCATTTTCAGTGCCATATCCCCTTAAGTCTGATAACAATCACTAGTTATGAGTTAATGGGGTTAATGAGGTTGTTGAATTTAACGATACTAGATGTTAAGTCTGATAACAATCACTAGTTATGAGTTAATGGGGTTAATGAGGTTGTTGAATTTAACGATACTAGATGTTAAGTCTGATAACAATCACTAGTTATGAGTTAATGAGGTTAATGAGGTTGTTGAATTTAACGATACTAGTTGTTAAGTCTGATAACAATCACTAGTTATGAGTTAATGAGGTTAATGAGGTTGTTGAATTTAACGATACTAGATGTTAAGTCTGATGACAATCACTAGTTATGAGTTTAATATGAGTAATCAGTTACGGTGGTTGTTGAGTACATGCTAATGGATTTCTCGCATGATCCTAAATGATGTTGAGTATGATGACAATATGTATAATGACAAATCATATTCACTCACGCGTCTTACATCTAAACTACACAATGTGCAGAATATAAGAGTATGGAATTCACATTTTTTACTAGAAATTGGGGTGAAGACGATAGATAGAATTAACTATGTAAATAAATACATTTGACACCATAGTGTCTTAAAAATTAAATAAAATTTTACTTATTTGATCTATTTGGACAACTATAGTTATGAGCCTATAAGTCAAATGTAGTTAAAGAAAATATAGTAATATACTCAAAACTTACTAATAATCTTCTAAAAAAATAAAATATTATAGTTAAAAAAATAGTGATATATTAAACACTTTACGATTAGTTAAATACTATCAGATCTAGTTGAATTTTAAAGTAACGAGGTATATCGATTGTAATAATTAAGATTATAATGTAAAAAAAGTTCAAAGTTAGATTCTTAAGTTAATAAATAAATAAATCGCAAAAGACAAATCCATCCGTAATTCTTTCCAGATACATTTATCATACAATTTGTTGACAACTTAGACCCTCGTATAAATCACCGTAGAGGGATGGTGAATTAAGTCGTGTGGTCAACAGGAAAATTAACGCAGAAGTTCAAACGAATGTTCCAGATGTTTGCAGACCAACGTATCAAACGACTGAACAGCCATTCCAATTACAGTTTAACAAATGTTTTCCAGAGTTGAATAAAATACAATTTATTCATATGATGACTTGTTTTTACATTTTTAGTCATATTAATTAAAAATAAATTTACCAAGCTTTTTCTAAAATACTTTTATTGATGTATGACTTTGATTAAATAAGATAATTTTGTAAAGTGATACCTATGCATAGAAATTTATAGAGTTGTTTAACATACGGTGTCCCTCCAAACACAATTCAACAAAGCTTTTCCATTGAAAATACATCATAGCAGAATAGAAACAAGAGTTTCTAGGAATGGAAACCTTTTCTATACTAAAACATGTATTTATGTCGATCTTTTTTTCAAAAGCAAGAGCAAAAAAGAGCTTACATTTCAAACTTTGTGTCTTGTGTAGGAATATCCCTCTGTAAACACAGTGTATAAAAAATGGGGTTTTACCCAGAATAGGTTGTCATTTGAATTAAAATTTAATTAGCGTGAAAATACAAATCATCCCATATGATGATTTTTTGCCAAATTGATTGTGTTCATAGCAGAGACAATGTGTTTAAGATTATTCTACAAATTATTAAAGAACTTTGAGGACCATTGTTATCGTTTCGTTTTATAAACAAGCTCACATCAGGATTCGTTAAACTACTGTACGTTTTCCAACATTATTCGACAAACCTACATCAATATTGCAAACATTTACATGAAGGTAAGTATCATCATCAGGCCTGATCGTAGTTGTGTATGCCAACTTTGCAGTGTCTGATTTGGCCTGATGATCTGTATGATCGAAATCGGTCGCCTCTGTAACAGATTCTATATGCACTCACAGTATTTTCAGTGTTTACAGTATTGTTGACACGTTGAATCCTGTTGAATTTTTTATATTCTTCAAATAAAACCAAAATGTAGGGTAAATACTAAAAATCAATTACAAAATAATTTAGGTTAGAATAGTGGATACACCATAATTGTACAGAAAATAATTTGACAATCCTTTATTTTGTCATTATTAAAATTTATGTATTATGTTGCAAAATGTTGTGTCTTATCAGACTATTTATTAAAATATATTTGAAACTTCTATATTTCAATAAAGCACGTCCTGCAATACAATATACAGAGATATTCCTTAGGAATGGCAAGATTGTTTAATACGGATCGTATCCCTCAATGAAGGGGACGCAGCGTGCATTTATAACAAGGTTGGATAAAGGTTAAGTTCATTCATGGCCGTTACAAAAGCTATAACTCATGATTAAAATCACGTCAGATCTCATAATTGTGTTGTTATTGAACAGGTGAGCACATTGAACAATATAAATAATAATTTATAACACGTATTTATTCCTGTAAGTAGAGCTCTAAGTTTCTGCAAACCTTTGGAAAAACTAGCCATATGTCCGAGAACATCATGCATGTAAGGAATGATAAGATCTAATGAAAGAGTAAAACCTTAAAACTCTAAGTTTCTGCTGCTCTAAAGGGTAGGAAATATTAAACAATTTTGGATGTCTGGGGATATCATAATTATAAGGAATTATGGGAAAACATATGAGGCTTTTTTATTAAATGGGGGTATTAAATTAACCAGACATTGAAGTAAGGCAAGATGCAAGTGTTAACGCTTCAACGGTCTTCTGGAGGGTATCAGCTGGTCAAAGTAGCACGGAGGGAGGAAACTCATTTTGAAAAATGTTCACCATCAACGAGGGCTTCTGAACGTGAGAAAAATCTGAAATAGTAGCTAATATATAAACAGTACTGACAAGGCGTGTACAGTAAATGGACTTTTGCATTATTGTAAGTCTCATTTTTAGTATACGATCCCTCGGCCGTGAATCGATGTACAAAAAGGGAATTTCTTCAACTGAACTAATGTGGATTTTTTTAAATTTTGGATCTTTCATAAGTTATTTGATCTAAAAAAAATGGATATAACTATGATCTTCACGTTACAAACTATACTTTCACGTCAAAAAGAAAATTATTTTTGTACGGAATAGAAAGACACGAACATTGTTTGTGAATAATACCTTTTATAAAACTAAATCTTAGATTGAGACCTACGCTTATACCGACAAAACAAATAGTGTGATCTTTTAAAGTAGTAGTTTATATTAAGACAATACTAACCAATAATTTCAATTTGATGTGTAATGAGTTTGAATATTAATTTTAAACATGATTTAGTGACCAAGTATGATGAACTACGACAGTAGGAAACATTTAATGCACATTTATTTTGTTAATTCATCGGTCATGACAATCCATACATATTTTAAACGTTGATGATTCTTTTGAATTGGCGACTATTAAAATTTCTAAATGAAAAATGAATTATAAATTGTAAACCTTGTCAGAAAGGAAATAACAGTTGGTTTAAGAAGCAATTTTGCGAGTCGTTAACTCCAGCCGAGCCAATGTGAGACCTGAGAAATGAGAAACCTCGTTAGGAATAAATTAAAGGGTTGTCAAAGCAGTTATTCTATGCTTGGTATTTGGTTTAAATTATTGGCTGTCTAAAGTAAATTTAATCTGGGATTTTTTTTGTAAATATCAAATTCCCTCTCTACAGCTCATTGAAAAAGTTGGCTGGCTGAAAATATTTAAGTATCTGGTAAAGCTTGCATTACAGAGCTCAGAGCTAACGTTAAACAAATTAGGTCAAACTATTATTTTCTCAAGTAAATGCTATAACATAATTAAAATAGAATATTCTAAAAGCTGACTTAATCCGTAAATAATCTTGGTGAAGTGTTAAGCTAGAGACCTACGATCTACCATTTACAATCAGCATTAATCTATGATGAATTAATCTTAAGTAATCATTTAAATTGAATGTATCTACTTTATGTGTATGTGTGAAGTAATTTTGACGACGGCTTACGCAAGAGGATATGTTTGACATTTGACGACTGAAGAGAAGATTTGAAAATGGGGTCATAACCCCGAAACTATAGTAATCGAAGACAATAGAGGACTGATTGACGACAGGTTAGTAACCTCATTTTATGTCAATAGATCAATCCTGGAGGCAAATTATGTACTAAATATGTCATTGAAGTTGCTACAGCTAATATTAAAACATTCAATTTTAATACCTAACGTTTGGAATAAATTAAGTTTACGAACGATATTGCAGTTTGATAAACTCCGTCACATGTCATGTGCAGACTAATTATAATTGGAAAGATGGAAATACTTGACATAAGTTAACGAGACAACTAAAATTATACCTCTAAAATTTTGTGAAAATTTTTCCTTAGAGGATAGAAATAAATCGAACAACACATTAGATTCCTGTCTGTTTTACTGAGAAACAGATGTTTTCATTGCAATTAATTGTTGTTGTTGATTAAGGTCAGTTAGTTTCTTTTGTACTAAGAATCACTCGACAAAACCTGTATATTTCTCCTTTCAATGATTTTAACGAAGAAAAATGTTCTCTTACAACTTAACGTTATTGGAATTCTATTATTAACCTACAATCTATACTTATAAAAGGCAAAGCCCTCACTGACTCACTAACACACTCACTCACTCAGCACTAATTTTTCCAATTCCTAATTCTAGGACGCTGAAATTCGGTACACCGATTCTTTGGGCATTAAATAGGAAAACTAAGTAGTTTTTATTCTGATCTGAATGAATCTTAACAGTTGTTTCAATTAAACAAGTTGGTTCTGTTCTATGATGTTCAATAGCATTAAAGTTACAAGGATTACAAACAGGGTGCAGCACTATTATGTTTTTAAATTTATGACAACAGCTAATTTGCAACCAAAAGGTGAGTGAGCGTAGCGAACGAACTTCAACCTGGAGGCGAGTTAGCGTAGCAAACGAGATAACCCGAAGGCAAGTGAGCGCAGTGAACGAGCTCCAACCTATAGGTGAGTGAGCGTAGCGAACGAACTTCATCCAGGTCGTGAAAGAACCGTGCGAACGAGCTCATCTTGAAAATTAATAAGTTAAACGGGGCAAAGCCGTCGAGTACAGCTAGTTTGATTATATATTCATGAGAATTACTTATGATTTTTATTTAATTTTTCTAGATTAGTATTTAGTTTTACGGCGTACAGCGTGATATAATAAATAAGAATGTTTATAATTTCTTGAGATATTAATTTGTAAAAACATAAATATACCAGATGAAAAAGTAAGAACATATTTTCAATTTAAGCGTAAAATATTGTATGTATTGGCTTTACGGACCATAAATCTGCATCTTGATTCTATACGTAATTATCATCCTTCACTTAATATTTTTCATTGCAATCCTATTTTATGAGTGTGGTGGTGGAGGGAGCCTAATAATACTCTAGAAATATCACACCCTCATTGATGGCAGTATCAGGAAACCCTTAATCTTCTAGAAGATCAATATGGTAATAAATTGATTCATTGTTATTCATTACAAAGTCATAAGAATGTGTTGTAGCACAATGTCATAACATTATTAATTTAGTGACACAACAACAAAATGCTTAACAAATGTATTTGAAGAATTTAGATATAACTGTGGTAAGATAGACAGAAATCATATTGATATTGTTCTGTAAAAAAAAGTTATGTTAAGGTAATAATGTGTTAATATTCATCTAAAAAAGGAAGGATGCAAAATTATTCAAAGTTGAACTTAACCATGAATTTGAAAAGATTATAAACTTTTTATTCAATCCAATATCGTCAAGTCTCCGCTTTAGCCATTAGTACATGTCTAACCAACAAACAGTGTTACTAGATCTCAACCCTTGTTGATGTTTCATCCCTAAAGTCACCCCTTGATCTTGCCAGATCTCAGGAGAGGTTGTTTACATCAACTGTTCATGTCAAAATAACTCGCGTGCTATAACCAGCGGTGAATGTTTCAAATCGACTAATGGTAGAAATGTGTTTGCAAGCAAAGGTAGCGTAAGATTTGTATTAAATAACTATTTAGTTATCGAATAACTTGGTAGATAACCATTCAAACTATTCAAACAAATCATGAATAAGTTCGTAAGTGAACACTATGAATACGCAAAATGACAGACTCTACATGAATTAACTTGTATTCCTTTATTTGTTGTATACTATTTACAGCATTCGTTTGTATCTAGGCTATGACTTATATCGTCTATTCTTATAAATAAAGCATTAATTCTACAAGAAATGAATTCAAAATATGGTAAAATCCTATTTGAGATGTCTTTGAGCGTATGGTTGCACAAATAAAACTGTAACTGTTTCTGGAAGTTTAGCATTAATCTTGTAAATTGTAAAATGGCAGTTCAGTTTCTCGCCATACTCAGCCTATATTTTATACGATAGCTGGAAAGACTGCACAGTACACAGCGACCAACAAACAGTGGATGGTTCTAAATCAAAACCACTTCCTTGGTGAAATGTGCCCGACGTGAAAAGAGACCATTCATAGCAAGACTAACGATGCCGAACCTGATGAAAAGACATCGATCCTATAGAAAAACTGTGGGGGGCAATGTAAGAATGTACCAAGTAAGGTTTTGTCAACGTGTTAACGATGGTGTTTAAGTTATGATAAAACCATAGTAAACGAAAAAAAAATATAAAAAATATCAAAATAACACCGTTAATTGCCATATAAATAAATTAAGAACGACCATCCATATTCATAAGAAAAAAATGAATAGTAAATTATGAGAAAACTGAGGCAAAACCAAACTTCGACGACCCACTGGAAACGTAGACAATTATTTTTATATTAAAAACAACCCAGAGACTACAATGAGCAGCTTTTCAAGGCCTGTTATCTAAAACACGTGATTTTCTGGGATCAAAACGCGAATCAGCTCCTTACTTGGGGTGTTGGTGGGTGTCTCTATTTTCTATATATACGGAAAATACTTTTTTATTTTGCTGTAGATGTAATGCGTTCAAACAAACTGGGGACAAAGACTGTAAATTTTTGCAAATACACAAGTACTCTAGTAAAAACATTGAGTATTTTTATCGAACGACTTCAATAATCAAATTACAATATTTCAATGTTACGTAGCACCTAGCCTAGTTATTGAAATGATAAATCATGTAATGTGTGTTGAAAATTGTGTGTAAAAGGTGTTTGAGAGAAAACGGTTGCAGTAGTTTACAAAAAACATTTAGACTTAAATATGAAGAATATGCACCTAGTTTTGTCAAGTTTCTATTTTAATGGATATTCCAGCAATTAATGTGGAACAAAATAACTGTAAACAGAGTGTACAATAAAACAGAGACTAGTGAGCGTTGTATCTTTTGTCGCAAACAAAGGCGAGACAGAAAACTGTTTATGTTGATAAAATACAGCTTTTGAAATGCCATTTGTCGACTACATCTTGGGTATAAACGTACCATGAATAGATGCTTTGCTTAGCATTATAAAGCTTGAGTTTTCAACAAGTATTCATCCAATTTCATCTAATTTGTATATAATATTATATTAATCGTTTGAATAATTCAGTATTTTTCCCCCTTATGAACGTTATCCCAGCTCTTTTGATTACAATGGGTGAATGTATTTTACTAGTGGATATCTTTACTTTACTTAAAGATTTGAGAGAACAGCAGAAAATACAAATAAAACACATTTCTGTTTAAATAACGTTTTATGATAATTTACTTTGAAATAAATAATGTACTAATCGTATGAAACTTCTTACATAGTTGATCATATATATAAAATGGTATTAAATTTAAATGAAATTAAACCCTTGCTATGTAATATTTCTCCGCCTGCTGATTGTAATTAATACTCAACTAAAAAAAACAATAAATTGCAAAACCACGAAGATTTTTTGAACAGCAATGTGGATATTGACCATTATAAGGTCTTCATCGCCAGATAATGCTCCACATATTAGCAAGTATATTACACATCTGCTGGGGACTGAATCACTCATCCTCTCCTGTATAGATAAGACCATTGAAGCAGGCAATAATCATCTATATACAAAATAAATTGGTAAATACTCAATCTCGTATATTCTTTAGTCCTCGGTAGTATTTCGTTTACCAAATCAACACATGATGAAACCAAAGTATCCTTCTAAGTATGAATATTCATATTGTCACTATCGATATAAGAAATAGAATTTTAAATCAAGGGATATTTTGGAAAAATACTGACACTTTTTCGTTAAAAGTTTTAATTAAATTCATTGAGCAAACCTTATCTGTCAAATGCAGTCGATTCTTGTTCAATGGAAATCTCCGATGAATTAACGACTAATTCTTTACTTGTATTAGATCGAAAAGTCCTGGAACCTTAAATATTTCCGATAAAAGACTAGTGACAACAAAGATGGTCAGTGTACCTCATAATACGCATAATGCATTATGCATCTATGCACAGCATTCTTAAAAAAGTTTCGTGTTACACTTTTGTGTAGGCATATGTATTGAGGGTGTGGCATCTTTTTTACGATGCCATATCAATGTTTTCCTTGGTTTGCTGTATTACAAATACGGTAATAAGGTTTTGCAAATTAATTAATAACAATGATCAATCAGTTTCCTCTTATTAATTTTGTGATTTAATCTTTTGGTTTTCATAGCCAATATTGTGTTTGAGTTTATTTCTATTGGTATTCCTCTAAATATAAAGTGAAAAGCAATTATTTAATGGAAAATGTCTTTAACCAAAATTAGAAACGACATTGATCATAAACTACCGTGCCGATGAGACAGTGGAATCTTAGTACTACCTTCAAGAAAACATAAACCGACCATGGTTCGAATTCGGTTGACATATTTTCTTTGGGTATTATTGAAAGGATGCGGCCGATTCTTCAAAAACCCCTAGCATCAATAAAGTGCCAACAAAACTAGGGGGATATGATTTAAAACGGTAATTTTAACAATTAAGTTAGCTTATTGCCAAAACATATTTCTAGGAAGGAAATAGCAACGTACAGAATGGATATTTCAGTTCCTTAGATGTTATTTTCTCTCAGAAAATGGCTCGAGTTTAAGATAAATATTGTTTGGACGAGGCCATACCTTCTTGACAATGAAGCTTTTCATGTTTTATTGCTCTAAGAGGGAGGATGATCATCCTGGTACCGAGGGAACTTTGATTAAGAGAAAGAGAAAGTGAGAGGGAAGTCACAACGTGGGACGTGACTTGAAGTGAAGTGTTGCTGTAAATGCGGCCTTGGAGGTGTTTGCTGTACAACACTGGAAACAACTCATTTAATAGCCTCATGTAAATATGTGGTATGCTACGACATCCAGACATCTTGTATCAAACGTCAGTGAATAAACTTTCATTTAATGGTTTCCTTGTTAAATTTTCTTCGTTTCAATTGTTGGCAACTCCAATATCCGACAACCCACCTTCATATTAGATTTTCTTTTGCAACCCATCTGTTAAATAAATAACACGAGAGCTCGTCCCGTGGACGAAAACTCGACTAAAAGTATTATTCAAAATTTCTCTATTTTCACCCTACTGTAACATGTAGTGTAAATAATCTGGTGACTGGGTGATACTACTTCAAATTGGTTCGGGATGACTGTGGACTAAGATAATGGAAGAGAGGTATGGATGCATGAGGATTGTGACAAGGAAAAATATATACTTATCAACAATATCTATGAGGTTGAGAAGGACTGTTAACTGTAATTTAAAGGATTTTACCCTGAGGTTGATCGTGCCCATTGCCGTTAACACCTTAAGCCAGCTTTTGATGAGCTGTGACCTTAGTAATTTATGACAAGTAAACCTTACAACTAACCCACTACCTGACTATGAAGAAATTGCATATACAACATTAATAATTAATGAACTAACACTGTAAAATGGAAACTGATAGAAGTTAGGCAATCTAGCAATGAATTACTCGAATTGACAGGACATAAGTTTAATTATTGAACTATTAGAACCATGTGAATTTAGATTTTGTTTCGACAAGCTGATGTCGGCTTCCTTAGGAGAAGAGCGACATTTTAAGTTAGAAAACCTACATCCTAAAGCCCCCTGATTTCTCCCCGGCAACCCCTAACTGAACTTAAACTACTTCATGATTGAATTTGGGTTCCCTGATAAATTAATGCAATTACTTAGACACTAATAATTATGTTTTAATTTGGAGTTGTCAGCAAGCTTCTGGGTCGGCGACGTCAAGTCCGAGAAGAGGCGAAAGGAGAACGAGAGAGATTTTACGTATCCTCGTCGTTTTTACCTCTATTGCCGTTGACAGCTGATACGCTTCGGCCAATAAGTTATTGCTCGCGCGCTGAGTATGTATATATAAAAGTGACGCGCACGGCACAACACGCTTTAAATCAAACATGTGATTGGAATTTCTTCTATTTGTTTTGATTTGTTGTTATTTCTTCACTAACATGACAACCAATAAGGCCATGTAATTTTTTTAATTAATTTTTTTAGTTTATTTTTGAGCCTATTTTAATTTATAAAGAGATTCTGCCCATTTACAGGCAAATATATTTCTAACAGTTGCGTTGATTTTCCCTACGATGCACAGGAGCTGAGGAAAAAGGTTTTTTATAAACATACATGCCTATTAATAATGTATATGGAAATAGCCCAATGTTAAATCTCTATAAGAAAAGTTGAATTTCCATTTTTGACCAAATTATCATAAATATTTTCAAAATACAAATAAAACCTGCGCATATAGGACCGATAACCTTTCTTTTGGTACAACTCGAGTGAAATTTTGGTCAGGCTAGCTGTCATAAGTTTTGCAAACGTTTTTTAATATATAAGATTACTACAATTTTCTAGTAATCGTAATAGTTCAAACAGTAATATTTATAATATTATTATTTTCCTTCTTCCTAGTATGTAAAGGATCCACAGCAAAACGCGAATTAAAATTATGAAGACAGATTAAATGAAGTCAAAAATCTCTATATTTCGTAAAACATAAATTATTGAGAAGCGTAAAGCTAAAGTTTAAAGAAACTTTCCCTGGATTGAATGTTGCCTACTTATCAGATTTCAATAGTAGGTCCCTTGCCGAACTATCGTATTGTATAAGTACAAGAACCCATGTTGAAAATGTAGGCATAAACTGAATTTCAGATTTGCTGGCTGACATTGTTCCGCATGAAGAGTTCATTTAAAACAGAGACGGCATGAAGTCAGTGAGGCATCTCCTGCCGTCAGCTGTTGTTGCTGAGCTCGGGGAAGCATGAAACTAATCTAATAAACTTGAGGTTTTTCGTCATTTACCTAATAATTATTGTTATTACAAATATATTAGAAGGAAGTGATTTTTTTACGTCTGTAACTTAGGTATAAACAATACTTCTTTATACAGCAACGAAAGGTCTTTAAAAGTTTTCAGAAAATAACATTTGCATCTTTGCATACCGTACACTATCTAGCGTGAAAACTTTATTTTAGCTCGTAAATTTTTGCACACATCGACAATGATCCATTTTGATCCACAATGATTCTATTATTTTTATAGTTTATATTATTATTATGGGTAGTATTATTTTACCAATATTATTGTTGCTTTCAAAGAAAAGCTAGGTTAAACTAAACTTTCATGACAAAATAGTGGGGAAAGCCATCCTAAGTTTAACTCGCCGATTAAAGTTAACTAAGAACAAGTTGAACTTGATTTGGGGAAAGCGGCCCTTTATCTACTAATTTAAGTGAAAAAAAATGCAAACACCCTAATCTGAAATATTATTAATTCCAAATTAACAGATATCTACTACACATATATTAACGCCACTAATTTAAAAACATAAATAAAGTAGGTACTTACCAGCAAACACGTATCAATAATATTATTTTTTACATTTTAAATATGTTCATGTAAAATTTACTCGTATAGCTATTTCAAAACTACATAACACTAGAAATTAGAGTATCTAACAGCATTAAAATTAGTTTGAACTTCCTACGATTTTACTTGAAATTTAGTTGCATTTGTATGTACTACATTGCAAGTAGCCAACCAACGTCCAGGATGGCTTAGTTTCGCGCCATTAACTTGAGGTTGCGGCCTCCTTAGAGTTTATGGTGTGGAAAACACGGTCTGATTCATACACTAGAATCTTAGTCGAGAAAATATTAACTGGCAAGTACGGAACGTACAGGTTATAGCCCACAACCATTCAAGGGTTGGTTTGTAGTACATAAAATTATGTAATTTGACTCTTAAGAAGATGTTGTGTTTTTTTTGTTTACAAATAATTTAGCTGAATATTTTCTTTCATATTGGAGCTATAGAAGCCGGCCGGGTGGTCTGAAACATCCTCTATAATAATGTGGGTTTATTATGTTGAAACCAATTTTTAAAAGATTCTTTCTGAACGATAGACGAATTATTCTTCATGTTTGATCCATCATAAGATCATGGAATCATTCTTCATAGTAAACTTATAGGAAGTCAATAAAAAATATATTCAACACAGTAAAAATAATCTTTTTTGTTTCAGCTATAGAAGAAATATGGTGGTTTGATAGAATAGCACTAAAATACGTAAGTAAGATAAGCAGCATATGAACTAGATTATCCTGCAGGCGAAATATCAGTTGCAGTATATTTCCCTGCAATGCTGAAATATCACTTATCCGTAAGAGTTTGATATATAACCTAATCATCGAGTATATGATCTCTCGCACAGATACTTCATCTTGAGAAATGACGTCACTTACCTAGGTTCAGCTGTTAGCGAAATATCTATAATATTAAAATGTAACAGGTTTTTTTTTTATTTCACGATTCTGAATCAACCACTTGACGGATTTTCATGATTTTTGTGTTGAAAGAAAGATAATTTTGAGAACTAGGGAATGTCGAAGCCATAATTTTAGTTCAGGGTTCCAGTTCTTTATAAATTAAGTTTTAAATTCTAAAAAGTCTAGCAGCCGACGCCAACATTCTAATAAAGCTTTTGGTATAATTTAATTTGCTTAACATAACAGCTGTAAACGTTCAGCGTTATTCAGCGGATAAAGATGAAAAGACATACGTAGGGTTGGCTTATTTATACTATGTGTAATGTATATGATAATAATAATCATTACTCGTTCAATTCTTTGGTAAGAGCAGAATGTCAGGTAATTTACATAACAAAATATACATAGCAAATACTAGATGTTCAAATTATTTTTAAAAGCAATCGTTAAACTCTTCTGTTTGTTTTAGAAGGAGATGTATCAAAAAAGGAGATCAAGAATCATCATGAATCACGATTTTGAATTACCACAACAACCTTAGATGGGTTTTATCCAGAGATGAAATATATTGAACACATCGTTATCATTGACATCGACACAATCACTGTTTTATTGTAAAATCATCGGATTTAAAATGCATATCTTATAGGCCTTTATTGGTATGAACACATGTTTGGTCACGTGACATTTGTTTATAAGATGATTTTTCACATTATAACTGCAAGACAATTTTGGACAATGGCGCTTTGATAGAATGACACTAAAATACGTAAGTAAGATATACTATAAGCATATGAACTAGATTATCCTGCAGGCTAAATATCAGTTTGCAGTATATTTCCCTGCAGTGCTGAAATATCGCTTATCCGTAAGAGTTTGATATATAACCTAACTAGCAGAGTACCCGTCCTTCGTACGGGGTTGGCATATAAGTATAAAATGTTTATTGCAGTTATGCTCATAAGCTTTCTGTTTGCAATGGGGAAGGACACAGTTTGATAACATTTGCTTCTCTAAATTTAAGGCATATGTATTACACATCTACCATTACCATAATGTTCTACCAGTAATAATAAATTATTAAAAATTCGCAAAATATCACAAATTATTAATGAAATTAAAAACATAAACAAACTGTAGTCAATCCTTCTTTGACAGTTCTCATTTCGTATAACAGTTTTTTGTTTCTGCTTAGTTCAAATTATATTAGCTGTTTTCATAAATGCAAAAAAATAGTGCTGCACCCTGTTGGTAAATCTTGTAATTTTTTAATGCTTTTGCATATCATAGAACAAACCTTTTTATTTGAAACAGCTAAATAAATTCTTTTATTCCCTTTAAATATGAATACTCATAAGGTTAACATGGGGAACTACAGAGCCATTGGGGCGGAGCCCGAAAGGAGTTTTGAGATAAGAATATGCCTATATGTTAATTGGGAATGTAAGCTATCATTATGCCAAATTTCAGCCCAATCCGTCCAGTAGTTAATGCGTGATTGAACTTCAAACAAACAAACAAACACACAAACTTTCACATTTATAATATTAGTAAGATCATCGAGTATATGATCTCTCGCACAGATACTTCATCTTGAGAAATGACGTCACTTACCTAGGCTCAGCTGTTAGCGAAATCTATACTATTATAAAGAAGAGGTGGTGTCTGTGTGTGTGTTTGTATGAGCTAATCTCAAAAACTACTGAACTTATTGGGCTCAAATTTCACACACATGAAGCTACAGTTCCGAGGATACATATAGAACTATTCCCGCTTCGATATTGACCTCGGGCTCTGCCCCGTGGGCTTTCAAAAATCGGAGGTGAGAGATTTCAAAGTAAATTTTGATTGATGGTATCCATGACAACAAAGAACAAACCTACAAAGTTTAAAAATGTAAACAAGCAGTACTAACTGTCAAATTAATTTTGATTTCACAATTCCATACAGCTGGTTCAAACATTCATTTAAATACTACATGAATATTAGAACAGAGAGGGTAAGGATCATATTTAAAATAATGATGTCACTATCCTGAATGTAAACATTATTTAACATTACTTAAATGGAGCTGTCAAACCATATACGCTAATGTCACTTTATACTTACATGCCAACCCCGTACGAAGGACGGGTACTCTGCTAGTATATAAGTAAGTCTATAAATTGAAAGGGCCAGCGTACACACATAATGACGGACCAATGTTCATAAGAGCCTGAGTGTTGAAAATCTAAATCTCTTAGAAATTCTATTATTGGTAATGTTAAAACAAAACTCATATTGCGATCGTCAGATTTCATTTTTTCTTAGAAGAAACTAATATCAACAAATTTTACCCTATGAATTATACAATAAATCTGTCTATGGATTTCGAAAAAAAAATCTGGATGGATTAAAAAAAGAATTAATAAAACTATTGGCTTGAAATCACTGAGGATAAATCGACTATTTCTTAATATTATTAGTAGTTTATTTAAAGTAAAGAATATAGCTTATATCTGGAATTATGTGCAGGTCTAATATATAAAAAAACAACCGTGTCCCAGAAATAAAAAACCCGAAAGTAATATTAAAATGATATTATATAGCCCAACATACGGTATTCCGATATTAAAATCTAAAGAGGTCCATCATTACAAATTATTATTATTTACATTTTCATTTATTTATGTTTTCATGGCAGGAAATCATTCAAAAACTTTCATTTTGTAGAAGATAGTATACATTTTACCAAGTTAGTATAAAGTGAAGGCCCAGGAAGATGGTAATTATGGTTTTTACGGTAATTATTAGTTATCTTATAGAACGTTGCTAGTAAATAAAAACCTGTATACAATGAATGTCATATAAATACGACTAGAACTCTCTGTTAAAATTTTAATTGTTTTCTCTACCAAGGTTGAAATAATGAGCTAGTGAGTTTAAACGTTTGCTTAGCCAACCGTATGTTAGCTTTAATGTCGTTTCCATACAACTAGGGCAGCGGTGGGCGGAAAAATTACGTTTACCTAAAGCTTAAACAATTTTGTCGTGGGTATAAAGCTGAATTCGCCTCTTAAACCGTTAAGGTGTATTTATTTATTTATTTATATAACAATCCATTGAATACTACGGATTTTAGTTTTTGATCTAACCTATCACACAGTTAAAATTATTATATCCAGCACGGTAAACGGTAAATATACAAAAAAAGATGGTAAGTGGTGATCGATTTCGATTGGACACTCCATTCATCATCAGACCCTATTGCCAATTAGCCTATTGGGTCTGATGATGATTGGAGTGTCCAATCGAAATCGATCACCACTTACCATCTTTTTTTGTATATTTAACGTCTTGTGAATAACAGTATAAGCGTAAATATATGTTTTAAGTGCTATAAGACGTTTCTTTTATTTACTTTCCGGATGATGTAAATAAAGTTAAACTATATGTATATTTAATAATTAAATTTATATACATGCATATTTAATAATTAACCTCCAGTACCAACAAATATATTCAATCTTAAATATATTTCTTAGAAATAGTATTGTATCTTAAATATTGTAATTGGCCCTTATATGAGGGTTCGCAATAAGCAAACAACATGATTTCCATTTTAATTTTATATTATTTTTACTAGGTTACTCATAAAAATTCTACAGTTTCAATTGATTAGGTAATAATTTAATATTTACATTACATTGTTATTCAAATAACAGCATCTAAATATATATATGCAATAAGTTTACTTTAGAAAAAAGGCAAATTTTTAAAATTAAAAACACAACATCAAATATATCAGAAAAATGTCAAAAGACTTCGTGAATTTAAAACAGTTAAAGGAAAATTCAACCCAACAGGGACGTTTACCTCTAAGTAATAATTTAAAAAAGTGCTTTGTCTTCATTGATGCATAAGATTAAAAGAAACCAATTCTAGATTACATCGTCATTTGCTTCGCATTACCAATTACTTATGTTTACCTCCATCATCTACTTTAACTGATTCTTAAATAAACCAAATTTGAAATACTATAACTGCAAGTACTTTTTGAAGTAATTGTATATTAACGGTGTGGTTTTGAGCCTATCACAAAACAGTATCTGTCGACACACACACTCTGGTTGAATTCCATTAACACAAGAATGAACACATTACAACACTGTGTTTACATCCGCCAGAGCGTGAATATGCATCAAACTCGATCACCAGTGTAATTTAATGAGTTAAAACGATATGAGATTAGCAGATTACAATACTGACCAGACAAAAGTGGGTTGTTAACATTCTGGAAACGCAATTGGCACTGACATTGGGTATTTACAGATTTTACCAACACTTTGTTTTATATTATATGACTTTCATAGATAAAACGAAAAAGAACAGAAATTATATCGTAAAAATCTGTTGCCAATAGATTTTCTTGTGAACTAATAAACGTATAGTATTTTTCAAAATAATATTACTACCAAAGTAATAACTGTACGGATCAGAACCAGTTTCGGGAATTAAGTCATATTTTTAAACCTAGAATAAGTGGTGAAAATGCATACCTACATATAAATATATACTTTATGTACAATTTAAAACGCTGTACACAAATACTAACCACAGTGACATTTTTTTACAAATGATTTCAATTTTTGGTTACTGTCCTCTTACCAAACGATGCAAAAAGAAACTTCAGAATTAAGAGTTTTTAATATGAACATCCATTATTTAATACGCTTGATACTTTAAATCCTGAGTAGCTCTAATCAGTTCTTGTTTTTAAGTGAGTAAAATGGGGGTTTATATAGTTCAATACATTTAAATGTGAAGTTGTCTTTTATAGGGCTTTACAGGTTCGCTGTATTTTGACATTAATGACTTGAAGATATCTTAGCTAATCGTTATACCAAACTTCATTATTTTTTTATAGAACTCACTTATATCCAGATGTAGCAAACTAGTTTTACGCATTGTAAAGAGAAATAAAGGTAAAATGTTTTCACATTATTCTTTTTCCTCTAAACGAACTAAGTCTTTTTGTCGGCCAAGAATAGGGAAAGTAAAGATACAAAAGACACTGCCATGCTAAATAAAAAGTGAAACAAAATAAATATCTCTACTTTTGATATCTTTGATGGCAGTGCGTTGACTTTACATACCGTAATATTATGGCGTTCCTCTTCATAAATTCTATATCAGATTTTCAATTTGTTTAAAGGATTATTATTTTGGTTAAATACTTTTGTTTAGAGTAAATTAATTGTAAAAATAATTTTAAAGTACTGTAGTTTATTTTTGATGCGTTAAAATATATTTCAAATTTTGAAGTTGACTTGTATAAATACTGTAGACACTTATTTGTCACATATGGGTTTTTACTTTTAATATCGACGTATTATTGTTATCATTAAATTTTATAAAAATTTAAAATACGTTAGATAAATTCCCAGGGATCATAAATAATACGTAAGTTAAATTTTGAAGTCTATTCTTGACAACAGGAAAATGTCGAAAATTTTAAATTGTCTATCCATTTAACAAATTTGCTTTTCTGTGTCAATCAATACACACACAACTGTAAGCGTAAATTTAGATTCTTAATAAACTTAAGTGTTTACGTCCGTGTGGTATTTTTTATATTTTAAATCACCAACTAATTTATGACTTCTGTCGGTGAGAAAATGTGGATTTAAAGCAAGTGGTTTATGTAAGACTGATAACTAGGGTTATTTCCGGAAAATATATTTTCATCTCTTCTTAACCTATATTAGTTACATTGGGAATTTTAACAGTATGATGAATGAAATTAACTTTTCAATAATTTCAAACAGACTTCCATGTGTACACACCTTAGGTACTTGGTGAACCATATCCAACGCGTACACCGAGGTAACACCCCATTTCACCATTCTCTACTCATTACACTTGTTAAGATATATTCCCATTTATCACTAGAATGTTATCAGCTGATGTTCCGCTTCGTCAATCAAGAGATTTATCACAGCCATTTCATCAGGTGTCATCCAGCGGGAGGTTGCATAACAGTAATGATTTAGCTTAGTCATGGGTAAAGACAATTAGTGCAAAACATCTCATGTATTTATTCCTGTACCGTGCTGTTTTAGCTAAAATTGAATTATAGATACTTCCTTCGCCAAGCGTCATTTACCATGAAAACAGTTGTTATGCATCGATTCAACCTCTAGAACAATAAGAACATAATGTAGCCTAATTGTGTTTGTTTTAGAGAAATTAAAAATTAAAACACGTGTGCAGCTTCTTAGTTATAGTTATAGTTTAAAAAATATTCTAATTGCTTTAAAACAAGCATAAACCAAACGTTATAGTATTAGTACCTGGGGACCGAGCTTTGCTCGGGGAAAATCATTAGTTTACTCTGAAAGCAGTCTTAGTATTGCAGATACATAAATCCATTCCCAAACTCCACAGTGCTCGCTTTTACTACTTCAATCACCACTCCCAACGTCGTGGACCTGTTTCCCCCTTCCCATTGCATTTTAGAATTGCAGATACATAATTGTAATTTAGGCAGACAGTACCCATACTCTGCACTGCTAGCCTTACTACTTCCTTCACCACTTCTTATGTAGTGGACCTGTTTTCCACCCTTCCCATAACATTTCAGGATTGCAGACACCTTAATCTAATCGTCATAAACAGTTCCCACACTCCAAACTACTCGCCTTTACTACTTCCTTCACCGCTTCATACGTCGCAAACCTGTTTCCCTCCCTTCCCATTCCATTTTAAGATTGCAGATGCCTTAATCGAATCGTCATAAACAGTTCCCACACTCCGGACAGCTCGGATTGACTATTTCCCTCACCACTTCCTACGTCTCGGACCTGTTTTCCTCCGTTCCCATAGCATTTTAGGATTTCAGATACCTTAATCTAATCGTCATAAACAGTTCCCACACTCCAGACTACTCGCCTTTACTACTTCCTTCACCACTTCCTATGTCGCGGACCGGTTTTCCTCCCTTCCCATAGCATTTTAGGATCGCTAATACATTAATTTAATCGTCATAAACAGTTCCCACACTCCAGACAGCTCACCTTGACTACTTCCTTCACCACTTCCTACGTCACGGACCTGTTTCCCTCCCTTCCCGTAGTATTTCAGGATTGGAAATACCTTAATCTAATCGTCACAAACAGTTCCCACACTCCGGATAGCTCATCTTGACTACTTCCTCCACCACTTCGTACGTCGTGGACCTGTTTTCCTCCCTTCCCATTGCAATTTAGGATTGCAGATACCTTAACCTAATCGCCATAAACAGTTCCCACACTCCGGACTACTCGCCTTGACTACTTCCTTCAAGACTTCCTACGTCGCGGACCTGTTTTCCTCCCTTCCCATAGCTTTTTAAGATTGCAAATACCTTAATCTAATCGTCATAAACAGTTCCCACACTCTGGACAGCTCCCCTTGACTACTTCCTTCACCACTTCCTATGTCGCGGGCCTGTTTCCCTCCCTTCCTATAGCATTTTAGGATTGAAGATACCTTAATCTAATCGTCATAAACAGTTCCTACACTCCGGACTACTCGTCTTGACTACTTCCTTCACCTCTTCCTAAGTCGTGGACCTGTTTCCCTCCCTTCCTATAGCATTTTAGGATTGCAGATACCTTAATCTAATCGTCATAAACAGTTCCTACACTCCGGACTACTCGCCTTGACTACTTTCTTCACCTCTTCCTTAGTCGCGGACCTGTTTCCCACCCTTCCCATAGTATTTCAGGATTGGAAATACCCTAATCGTCATAAACAGTTCCTACACTTCGCACTACTGGCCTTGACTATTTTTCCACCTCTTCCTAAGTCACCGACCTGTTTTCCTCCCTTCCCATAGCATTTTAGGATTGCAGATACCTTAATCTAATTAAAATAAACTAAGCACAAATCTGCTACCCAATAAATGTAAAAAGAGGTGTATGAGTTAAAGCTAATTAAAGATTATTCCATCCTCTCTTTAATTTAACTACCGTACTCGACATTGACAGAAATTGGGTTTTCAGTTGTAGTATAATATGCTCAATGGTATAATCTGATTGTTCATTTCTCTTGCTCTGTATATACACATTGTTATTTCCTTTTGGTCTGTATAAATATATGCTACATATCCTCGGAAAGTGCTTCAAGAGCTTTCTGCGCATACGCAAGCTGAGGTGCCTGTGGGTACAGAACGTCGAGTTATGCCTTAAAATGTAAACAAAATGACAACAATGGCGGAATGTTTTCTCATAAGGCCCATGTTAAATTTTCAAACGTTTGTACTCATATTATGGCGAAAATAGATTTTACGCCACACTACATTATTTTGACGAACTTCCCACGCAAGGATTTAGTCCAGAAAACAGCTGTTTGCCGCCAGCTTGGGCGTATTTCAATCCTTAACATGATATTATGTATTTCAGTTTTTATAGGAGTTTAATTAAATATTTTGTAAGGGATTGGTCCAAATCTTCTCGGGGAGATAGTTTTGTTATTTTATTGAATTTTACGATTTAATAGTTTATTTAATTTTAAGTACCTGGGGACCGAGCTTTGCTCGGGGGAAATCATTAGTTTACTCTGAAAGCAGTCTTAGTATTGCAGATACATGAATCCATTCCCCACACTCCGCACTGTAGTTAGCCTTTACTAATTCTTTCGCCATTTCCTTTGTCGTGGACGTGTTTCCATCCCTTCTCATAGCATTTAAGGATTGCAGATACCTTAATCTAATCATCATAAACAGTTCCCACACTCCGGACTGCTCACATTTACTACTTCCTTCACCACTTCCTACGTCACGGACCTGTTTCCCTCTCTTCCCATAGCATTTTTTGATTGCATATATCTTTATCGAATCGTCATAAACAGTTCCCACACTCCGGAATGCTCGCCTTTACTACTTCCTTCATCACTTCCCATCACTTCCTTCGTCGCGGACCTGTTTCCTTCCCTTCCCATAGCATTTAAGGATTGCAGTACCTTAATATAATCATCATAAACAGTTCCCACACTCCATACTGCTCGCCTTTACTATTTCCTTCACCACTTCCTGCGTCGCGGACCTGTTTCCCTCCCTTTCCATAGCATTTTAGAATTGCAGATACCTTAATCTAATCTAATCGTCATAAACAGTTCCCACACTCCGGACTGCTCGCATTTAATACTTCCTTCATCACTTCCTACGTCGCGGACCTGTTTCCCTCCCTTCACATAGCATTTTAGGATTGTAAATATCTTAATCTAATCGTCATAAACAGTTCCCACACTCCAGACTGCTCACCTTTACTACATCCTTCATCACTTCCTACGTCACGGACCTGTTTTCCTCCCTTCCCATAGCATTTCTGGACTGCAGATACTAAATTTAATCGACATAAACAGTTCCCACACTACGGACTGCTTGCCTTCACTACTTCCTTCATCACTTCCTACGTCGCGGACTTGTTTCCCTCCCTTCCCATAGCATTTTTGGATTGCAGATACCTTAATCTAATCGTCATAAATAGTTCCCACACTCCGGACTGCTCGCATTTACTACTTCCTACGTCGCGGACCTGTTTCTTTCCCTTCCCTTAGCATTTAAGGATTGCAGATACCGTAATCTAATCGTCATAAACAGATCCCACACTCCACACTGCTACCCTTGACTACAATGTATCGAGTAATCTTCAGTATAATCTTTGCTCAATAGTAACAACTGATGTTTTTCCTCTTGTACTGTATTTTTAATTTGCTAATATACTGTGATTAGACAACTTACAAGTCTTTTGTTTACTTTTTCCTTGTTATTTAATTTAGTCAACCCTCAAGTCGCTTACATAAATCTACAAGCTGCCTTGACTGAACTCCAGTATTGGCTTAAAAAGTGGAGGATAAAAGTCAACGAAAACAAGTCCAAACACATTGTTTTTACTCTGAGAACAGGGTACAATCCTCCTGTAACCATTAATAATGTAGCCTTAACGGAGGCAGACAGTGTAAAATATTTAGGTCTAACTCTTGACAAAAAATTAAATTGGAAATCTCATATCTGGTGCAAGAGACAGCAAATGGAATTAAAACTTCGTAAACTCAATTGGCTACTAGGTACGAATTCAAAATTATCATTGGCTAACCAAATTTTACTGTATAAAGTTATGATCAAACCAATTTGGACATACGGAATTCAACTTTGGGGGACCTCGAGCAAATCCAACATCGAAATTCTTGAACGATTTCAGGCTAAGGCACTGAGAAGAATTATTGGCGCACCCTGGTTCGTATCCAACACTACAATTAGGAATGACTTCAAAATTAAATCAGTGAAAGAAGAAATTACAGACCTTAGCAAAAATTATCAAGAAAAATTAGAATATCATCCGAACAGTCTTGCTGTTAATCTGCTGGACAATAGTCAGTGCATTAACAGGTTAAAAAGTGTTGTGCATGTGCTGGACCTAAGCTACAGATTTCTGTAAATGTTTAAACGACTGATCAAATTTTTGGCAAGACTTGTTGATGAACAGGTGCTTGCTTCCTGACATTGCTTGATATATGTTTTACTTATTGTTCTCATATTTGAAGTTTGAACAGATTGTAAAATAAATTCTGATAAAAAAAAAAAAAAATTTAGTCAAGATGGCTACTTAGCAACCCATAAGACTAATGTTTAAAAAATGTGACTTTCAGTTTCATTTTTCTACGTAATTAGATTTTTGTTGGCAGTTCTAACTGCAGTAAACTCGTTTTTAGGCCAGGAATAAACTATTCATAACATTTGAAGAAAATCGTCGGATCCGTTTTCGAGATCTTGGTGCAAGCAAGCAAGGATACATACATACATACAAGCAAACATTGCTCGTATTAGAGTATAGGATTATTTTTTAATTGCCCCACCAATACATCCTAGGCCGCTAATCCTAGCCAGGAACTCCAGACTAGTCCTAGAGGGTTGCGGCATCATCACATCGGTAAAATCCATCGGCGATTGGTGGAATTTAAACCTGAGAGCTCTGGAACTGAAACCACACAATACTCGATGATTTAATACTGATTTAAAGGGTTAGTTTATGGAATAGAGAATTTTCAATTACGTTTTGGTACCGTAGGAAATGTGTAAAAAATGTCTCAAAAAGGGATGACACAAATCATAACGTACCGTAACTCCCATTACTCCACGTGTTTCCACTTAGTATCGCTGTTGACATTGTCTATCTTTAGGTATATACCTGTAACCATTTGTGATATTTGTGATATTGTTATCTATATAGAAGGTCACACTGCAAAAGTAGGAGGCAAAATATGGTTAACTGTGACCAACCATTGAAAACTCGTCTTGCCAAAAGTATGTCCCACTTACAACGCCAGACCAGTGTGTCGTCTACTCAGACAATGGCTCTCATAAATTCAAGACACTCCCTTAGACCACTCTCCCTACACTATATCAAGCTCGGAAGAGGTTCTGTGGTAGTTGACAGTTTCCAGTGCACGGCCTTCGAGTGGAAACTGTTGAGTTTTTTTTCTCTTTCTTCCTTTTTGTTTATATTTTTGATCATTTTCACTACATATCAAAAACTTAAATACACACAATGAAAGATATTTACTTTGCAATAAGTTAATATGATTATCTATCTATATATTAATAGGCAAGCATGTTTCTTTAAAACCTTTTTTCTCAGCTCGTGTGCATCGTGGGGTAAATCTACGCATACCGTTAGAAAGCTATTTTCCTGTAGGTGTGCAGAATCCCTTTATAAATTTAAATAGGCTCAAAGATAAGCACAAAAAATGAGTTTAAAAATTTGAAAAAATTAACATGGATCTTATGCGTTGCCATGCTGGTGACGAAATAACAACAAAATATAAACAGAAAATCAAAACAAATGGAAGAAACTCCAATCACATGTTTTATTTACAGTGTGGGGTGAAAATAGAGAAGTGAGTAAGTTTACATTACATATTTTTGGTCGAGTTTCGACCACTGGACGACCTCTCGTCTATATATTAATAGGCAAGCATGTTTCTTTAAAACCTTTTTTCTCAGCTCGTGTGCATCGTGGGTTAAATCTACGCATACCGTTAGAAAGCTATTTTCCTGTAGGTGTGCAGAATCCCTTTATAAATTTAAATAGGCTCAAAGATAAGCACAAAAAATGAGTTTAAAATTTGAAAAAATTAACATGGATCTTATGCGTTGCCATGCTGGTGACGAAATAACAACGAAATATAAACAGAAAATCAAAACAAATGGAAGAAATTCCAATCACATGTTTTATTTACAGTGTGGGGTGAAAATAGAGAAGTGAGTAAGTTTACATTATTACATATTTTTGGTCGAGTTTCGACCACTGGACGACCTCTCGTATTAACTTATTGCACAGTAAATATCATTTACTATTCTATATGGTATAAAGAAAAACATTTTAGGTTTACACTTTCAAACTCATAATGTAAAATCTAGTTCAGTTAGTATAAAAAAAGTTATAAATAGAAATGAAACTATCTATTTTGTTCCGATAGCAAAATTAACTAATTGAGATATAAACACATCTTTAAAACAGCAACAGCTTTTAGATGATTAAGTTAAGTTTGACGCCCAATATTTTAAGTCCAAACCAAACTAAATTGTACAAAACATATTTTTACATCCTTAAAACATATTATCTATCCATTTCTAAATATTTAACAACCCTATGATTTACGTCGTGTTAACGAGAGTGTTCAAATTATAAGTAAAATACACAACTAAACGATATTATCCAACCTTGATTTTAAAGTATAAATATTTTTATACTTTTGAACCTAGAAACAATAAAGAGCAGTAATACATCAGAAGGTTTATCTGTTGTCATTTCAATGTCCTGCCAGATTTATATGCAGTCATATGTCATAATCATTCAACGGTGGATGGATACTTTTAGGTTTTAGCATTTCTAGAATAACACGCTCTTAATCGCCACCTAGACATAACAATCATTTGGAATTTTTATAGCTTTTTTTTGTTTTTTTTTTGTAGAAAGTAAAAAAGTGCATGAGCGAATTTAAGTATTTTAAAAACTGTATATATAGTCAATGGTGAAATTTATAATTCAAACATATGTTCAAGGACTCGCGAAATAAGTATTAATTACACGTTTTTCTGCGTTGGACCACTTTGACAAAAAAGGAAAAACTTGACTTTTGGTACAAAATATTCCGCAAATTCAGAATGTCTGAATCAAGTAGACATTTTGGAATCTCTTAGCATTCGCCTATAAAATCATATTACTGAAACACCTGGTTGTAAATTAGTATATTTCGTACCTAGGGCCGAAAACCCTTTCAGCAGTGGCACGAACACGAATTTTCACCACACTATACATAATTGAGAAATGTATACAATAAATGCACACTAATAGTCGATACAACTAAAACTTTAGCAGAGCAATAAAACAAGTCTATGCAATGGACTGCTTGCGTATTTAATATACATTAATGTTTCAAGTAAATAAGGGAACAGCTGATTTTCAGCCCTACGGAAGTAAAAACCTGCTCGGCCCACAAATGACGATGACCGCTGGCATGGAAAGCAAATCGTAGCTTTCAGCCTCCAATTATCGTTTGTAATAGTATATTTCGTACATAGGGCTGAAAATGATGTTTTGCCGGCCCGCGATGGATTTTTAAGTTGGAGACGAAGTCGAGAACTTGAAACTATAGAGAACTGCAAAACCACTTCGGTCCGTGGTACGAACGAAATTTTTCACCACACTGTACCCTATTACGACTATTCATTACAATTATAATTCACACTAACAGTCAACACAACTACAACTTTAACGTTATGTGAAATATTTTGAGGAATTAGCAAAAATAACAATAAATAGTTGCCTAAACAGCAGTGACAATAAAACAAGTATACTGCAATGCATGTGTATACTGCTTGTGTATTCAATAGTCTATACATTAATGTTTTAAGTAAATAAGCAAACATCAGGTTTTCGGCCCTAGGGATCTGAAAACCTGCTTGGTCCCCAGTTACAGCATGGACAGCAATACGTAGCTTTTGGCCTCCAATAAACATTTGTAAAACGGCTAAAACATCGTAGCGTGGTGAAAAACTGCTTTTCATCATAGTGTGGTAAGGATTATTTATTTAGTTTCTCAGTAGTTTTAACGGCAATGCCAATAAGTTTATATTTGTTTAATGACTTCTTGAAAAATGACTCACAAAGAACTAAAATTAACAAATAAAACTACCCTAAAAAAAAATAGGTGGGAAACTGAATTTTATTACAAGTTTTAACGATGCCGTCATAATAAAACTGAATTTTAATTTAACAGAAAGCAAACACATTGTTCAATTAAGTCTTTCTTCTCATAAACGAATACTTAGCTAAATCCTTTAGTCATAAAGTACTAACTGGCCCGACAGACGTCGTCCTGTCCTAATGTGGTTTTATGTCAAATGCTCGTTAATTTTCAAGACGAGCTCGTTCGCAAGGCTCAATCACGTCCTGGTTGAAGTTCGTTCGCTACGCTCACTCACCTTTAGGTTAGAGCTCGTTCGCTGAGCTCACTTGCCTTCAGGTTAGCTCGTTCGCTACGCTAAATCGCCTCCAGGTTGAAGTTCGTTAAATACGCTCACTCACCTTTTGGTTGAAAATTAGCTGTTGTCATAGATTTACAAATACAATAGTGCTGCACCCTGTTGGTAAACCTATTAACTTTTTAATGTTATTGAACATCACAGAATCAAATTGTTTAGTTGAACCAGCTGTTAATATTCTTTAATTCCATTTAAATATGATTACTCATAAGGTTAACATGGGAAACTCCAGAGCCACTGCGGCGGAGCCCTTTTGACGGATCTGCAACAAAACTTCAATCAAACCATCCTTGAATACTGCGTAATAATGCCTGAAAGTTTCATTACAATCTATCTAGCGGTTTCGGAGTCCATAAAGGAGAAACAAACAAAAAAACAAACATGCATTGGATTTTATATATAGCTGGCCCGACAGACGTCGTCCTGTCCTAATGTGGTTTTATGTCAAATGCTCGTTTATTTTCAAGATGAGCTCGTTTGCATGGCTCAATCACATCCTGGTTGAAGTTCGTTTACTACGCTCACTCACCTCTAGGTTGGAGCTCGTTCGCTGCGCTCACTTGCCTTCAGTTTGAAATTCGTTCGCTACGCTCACTCACCTTTTGGTTGCAAATTAGCTGTTGACATAAATTAAACAAAAATAGTACTGCACCCTGTTGGTAAACCTATGCTATTAACTTTTTAATGCTATTGAACATCACAGAATCCAGTTGTTTAGTTGAACCAGCTGTTAAGATTCTTTAATTCCATTTAAATATGAGTACTCATAAGATTAACATGGGAAACTCCAGAGCCACTGGGGCGGAGCCCTTTTGAAGGATCCGCACGAAATTTCACAAAACCCATCCTTGGGTAATGCTTAATAATGCTTGAAAGTTTCATTACTATGTGTCAAGCGGTTTCGGAGTCCATAAAGGACAAACAAACAAACAGACAAACAAACTAACATACAAACAAACATACATTGTATTTTATATATATACATTCCTATCCATAAATGAAATTGATTACACATTATTGAAAAGCAAATAATAGAAGGAAAATGAATGCTCTGGTAAAACAGAATTTTAATTTTACACAAGCAAACAAATTGTGCAATTAAGTCTTTCTTCTCTTAACGAATTCCCATCTTACAGTTTTTAGTTATGAGTAGGCCTATCCATAAATTTAATTGATTACACATTATTGAAAAGCAAATAATAGAAGGGAAAAGAACGCTCAGATATGAAAGAAACATCGTCAAAAACAACTTTTGTAACACTTTGAATGAGAATGTGCTTACATTGGAAGTGTCAAGCATCGAGATCCATTGTTCGCCCCTTTTGTCACTTTTGTTAAAGTTTCCCTTTGTGTCGGCAAATCCCGAGCCTCTTCGCACTGTCTAGCTACTAACTACTGTCTACTGTGTACTGTCTGCTGTATATTGTCTACTGTCCACTATCTACTGAATACCATTTATTGCATATTGTCTATAATAACGTTTTTACTGCTGAGTACTAACTTTATACTGTCCGTTAGTACCTTTCACGAATACTAGAAAAGACCCGGTATGGATCATAAACATAAACAAATGACTTTTTTGGCCCGAAAGTAAACATTAGTTAACATTATTTAAATGGAACTGTCTAAACCATTATTAGTATAGGATTCGGGCCAAAAACGTCATTTGTTTATGTTTATGCTACATACCGGTATTTTTCTAGTATTCGTGGTACCTTTAAAACTATTATCAACCAAAACTTTACTCTTTACGTATGGTTGGACATTTAATTAAACCAAAGTATATTTTTGTCTTGCAAAAAATCACTTAATAGTTGTGGAAAGCAGAGTTCTTATGGGTAAAATATTCAGACTTTATGGTGATTAATTTAAATCCTATAAAAGTAGGCTATGTTGAATTGCCAACTTAGGCTCATTTTACCAAAATTATTGATGTTTTATACAATTTTTTTAAACCTAGACTATCGGAATATCTAAAAGCTGAAATGTGTTAAACGTTATGTCAATAATTATGGTCTTTGTGTATGCCATAACCTATATATGTTCAAATGCTATAAAAATGTAGTTATATAGAAAAAAATATAGTTCAGCATACGAAATTCAAATCTTTACTTCCGGTTATACAACTGAAACAAGACTTTCGCATTACTCTACTGTACACGATACCTTAAAGACGCAAGTGTAAGGCCCACCCTGCCTAATACCGAGGAAGATTTAATACTTTGCTATTCTGCTTACATCCGGAAGAAAGGTAAAGATAATCTCCAGGAAGGAAATTACCTTCCGTCTTAACACCAGGTTGTGATTTGAGATATTCCCTACTTCACAACGGGCTCAACGTGTTGTTCATATATCATTATGATACTCATTATAAATGCTCTAGGATGTTTTTTTGATCAAAATTAAAAAAATACTTAAAATATGATCAACACCCATAAATGAAAAAAACTTCCAAAACTACTTAAAGTTTCTGAGTCCGGAATATATAGGACGTAATTATTAAATTTCTTAATAGGACTCAATGCCATTTTTAAAAGATTTTAGTATGCAATTATCTTACAATATCCTACATTTAAAAAAGTATAGTAAAATCCCGTTTTAATTTAAGGTTATAGATTTTAATGGTGCTATTACAATTTATTATTGGTGATTATTGGTGATTATTGGTGATTATTGGTGATAATTGGTGATTGTTGGCGATTATTATTGGTGATTTGGCGGGATTTGAACTCGGGGTTTCTGGAACCGAAGTCCCACTCTCTAACCACTAGACCAGCTCGCTCCCCCAACTTTGGCTCTATACATATGAAAAAAAACAAAAAAAAAACATAAAACTAATGTACACTGTACAGTAAGTGTTCAGCGTCATCTTTCCAAGCGGAGGGAGTAGGATCAAAATAAAAACTTGTGAAGTCAGCTTATTTCCAGTTTCATTTGTAACTGTTAACTGATGAATTGTGATTTTATAATTCCATTCGTCTTTGAAAATTGACGACTCTATAATCTCTGAAAATTTAAATTTCCTAACTCGTGTGGATGAAATGTTCCAGAATTATTCAAGTTGCATTCACAATTTTAAAACCAAGAATTATTGAGCTGAGCGAAACGAAGCTCTTTGGGATCGACTTCAATGCAATCTTCATAACACTAAAACTTATCGGCTGAACATATTTTACAATTTTTGATAATGCCTATGTAATTTAAAAGTAACTCAAAGTTTTTTTTTATTTTTACATTGGCCCTATGGGTTGCCATGATGGTTACAGACGTAAATGTAAACAAAACATGGAATCATGGCACATGTTAAAATCAAGCCACGGCCTAAACACAGTATATATATAAAATCTAAAAAAAGTATAGTGCCCCAAAGATACGTTTGAATTGTTACAAACGAATATATTATCTGTCTACTGAATAAACTTATGCTTATGGCGGAATTTTTGAATCAGGCCTAATACTGTACCGAAATTTATAGGTACCTTTTAAATCAAATTGATCTGTTGATAGTCGGAAGTCTTCCTTGGACCAGACAACACTGGCACTAATTGAGTAACAATAATTGTAACTCTACGGACACAACGACATAATGTTGTATGTGGTATGCCATTCTAAGTTTAATTATGTTTAATAATACCTATAATATTCAATTTAAGTAATCGTTGTTGTAGTGTAGCCTATGTGTTTCATGAATGGTATATACAATATATCCTCTCCAAAACATTCAATGTACTGTATATTTTGAAAATTTTAAAACTAGGTTTTAAACCTGGACCTAGAGTCGTTTTCGTACATGATCCTCTTATTCTTTGGAAGTGTGGTTTTTCTTTTTGTTTTCTTTCTCTTGAAAAGTCTTCCTTTCTTTCGCTGCCACTCTTCATTCTTTACTTGCATGTCCCAAATAATTTCTTCTTATTTTTTCCCTAACTTGTCCACTACCTTCACCATTACTCTCCAAGGGACGTCGCAGCATATCAACCAGTCTTGATATGCTGCAACGTCTTACGACTTCTCAGATTTAAGCAAAGGTCTTCTCTCTTTTTGGCCCCCTCCCCTCTTTGTATCCTTGGCCTCTTTGAAGTATTCACATGACGTAACATTAAACGCAGGTGGGATCTCGGTGTCCGTTGTGGTTGAAGCGACCCCAGGAGAATCGGGCCGATGCAGGATCCCGTCCTCATCACCCGAGATGGCTGAGTCCTCGACCATCTCTGTCTGTCGCCAGATCTCTTTTGTACCTCCCGATATGACCGATGAGTCCTCGAAAGTCTCTGTCTGTCGTAGGTTCTCTTCTTTATACTCAAAGATGGTTGGTGTGTCCTTGGCCCTCTCTGTTGGTCCCAGGATATCTTCTGTATCTCCCAAAAAGGCTATATAAGTGGTTATATAAGTCCTCGAAAGTCTCTGTCCGAAGTATGATCTCTATACCTCCCAGGATGGCTGACGAATCCTCAGTTAACTCCAAGATATTTTTCCGGTTGTTGAATTTGGTTTCATTGTTATTAATTTCGATATCCGATTTGTCCGTTTCATAGGTGTTAGTAATAAGTTGCATTTATAATTTTTATTGGTTTTCCGTAATCTTATAAATATATGATGCAATTTAATTTTCACCACACTGTGATGTTTTTGGCTGTATTAAAGGGGAGAGCACAATGTGGAATTGACTCTAAAACTCATGAATATCAAATGAAATTTAGACAGAATAGAAAACTAGTGTTTAATTGAACCAAGGAAAAACACAAAGGCAATAATCAAATAAAAAAAAAACATAAACATATGACTTAAATAAAATTAATAGTCACATGCTAGCTTATATACAGATCATGAGTGAAAGTCCAACATGTATTACATACGTTAATTGGTGGCTGAAAGTTACGTTTTGCTGGCCATGCCAGCTGTCATCGTAATCTGGGGACCGAGCAGGTTTTTACATCCCGGGGCCGCAAAATCAGCTGTCCGCTTGCATTTTAATTAAAAAACAGTATTGCATTGAAATACAATTGTTTTATTTTCATTGTTTTTTTGGTTTATTGTTTTTTTTAGCAACTGTTTATTATTATTTTTGCTGATTCCTGAAATTACTTCTTCACATAACCTTAAAGTTGCGTTGACTATCAGTTTTCATTATTATTATTGTGAATAGAAGTAGTGTGGTGAAAAATAGTGTTTGTACCACGGACCGAAAATGGTTTTGCAGCTCTCGATCGATTTAAGTTCTCGACTTCGTCTCGAACTTAAAAACTATCTCGATCCGGCAAAACATCGTTTTCGGCCCTAGGTACGTAATATACTATTTCGATGTCTGCCAAATGAGTATCCAATTGTTTTTATCGAGCTTCTAACTGTGCCAAATTCTTTGCTAGTACCATACTGACCGGATCCTCTGGTGGTCGTAGCTCTACCGACTGGTTATTTCACCCTACCCGTGGTCGAAACTTGGCTCAGCCTCCCGTCCCCATCTGCTCACCTTGATTCAGACGTTCCACCAGCATTTCTATTGTCAAATCTCCAACTAATTTTGTCATTTCTTGAATGTTCTGTCACGGTCGCCAATTATTGTAGTCGTCACTGTACGTGATTCACTTACATGTGATATCTCGGGCGAAATGAGATCAAAGAATGACAAAATGTAGGATTTAATTCAACACAAAAATGAGGCTGTGTTCTTATAAATCCAAACAACAAACTAAACCTAACCATAGATAAAACATACTCGTTAGTCTATGACCTAACTAAACTACTAAACTACACTAAAAACTAAACTTTTTATTCAACCAGCTGTTAGTTATAACAAATTATATTTCACTAAAACAAACTAAATATTTTAAAGACTGGTCAAAAAAATAAATTAGAACATCTATTATTTTACTAGACTTCTCATCCCATTGTAAATTTTAAAGCACGTTTTTCGTGTCTAGTTCATGTACGAGACACTGGGCGCTAGTGTCAACGAAACTTTGTTTCTATTATTTTAGGGTTAATTTATTGATTTGTGCTTTACTGTTTGGTTATATAACTAGGGGACAAGTTATTGTTTATGATTAGATCGTATTATTTGGTTAAACGAGGTTTTAAATGGCTGTAATAACGGGAAACAAATTTTAAACAAAACACGACCTCTACATAAACCGTACAGAACTAACAATAAAATTGTCTTCAGCTGTTCCATAAGGATGAGAAATCTACTAAGGGAGTATGTTTTATCTATGATTTTACTATGTATATTTAAAAACTCTCATCCTCTTACCGATTAGATAACCGTATCAATGGTTATAGAATTACTAATAGTATAAATAAGTCAATTCTACGTATGTCATTTCATTTTCATCCAAAAGCTGAATTTGTGTCCAAAAACGCGGAATGTTTAGAGCTGTTACGTTAAGCAAATTGTATTATACCAAAAGCTAGGAGTAGAATGTTAGCGTCGGCTGCTAGACTTCTTAACTTAATTTCCAAACAACTGAAACCCTAAACTAAAATTATGGCTTCGACATTCCCTAGTTCTCAAAATTATCTTTCTTTCAAACACAAAAACCATGAAAATCCGTCAAGTGGTTGACTCAGAATCGTGAAATAAGAAACTTCAATCATTTTTTAATATTATAGATAACAAAACAGTCTTTTTGAATAAGTCAAAATCAGTCACTCAGCAGAGATGTTCTTTTTAATATATATATCAAAGTTTTAACCAATGACTTACTTATCTTATCACGACAAATATTAAAATAAACTATGCATTATTCTTATTCAAATTTAAAAAAATACAATATGAACAGAGATTAAAATTTTCAGACGTAAAAAGTGTAGCCCCTCGACGTAGAAAGCGTGTCTTTGACAGCCTTACCGATCGCTCCCTAAAGACCGATAGACATCTCACACCAAAAAAAGCTTGTCACTTACTTGTAGATGTTGATATAGAGCTAACGAGATTCATCCTTCCTGTTTGTTGTCTTAATTATCGCTTCAAGATGTAACTGCAAGGCCTTCATGGATCTTATCCATAATCAACTCATTTTAATTTATTTTTTTAATTATATGTAAGCTTCTCAAATTCATGCCCTACTTTCACATTTACGATTATATGAACATAAAGATAATAGGGTCGCATACATAGCCGTTGATGATTGGCCGGACTCGAAACAGGGAACCTGTTAACCAAAGCCCCACGCTCTAAACTAAACCATCTCACTCGCCATGTCCCCATCACATGTTATACTCTCTTCCTTTATACTCTCTGATTGTGGTTGTTATCTTGTCGACAACAAACTAGAAACCAGATGGTGTAGTGCAGTTGGGTACAGCTGGGTAGCTGAGTTATAGTGATCACATGGTAATCAAAGGGTTGTCTATTCAATTCTGAGAAAAGTCAGTAGCTTTTTGATGGCTAAAAATTGTACCCAGATGTCCTTGAACTATGCTTTTGTTAGATGGTCCTGGATAATGGAACAGCTGATATTATTTAGTAACAAAGCTACACAAAGCATCCCTCTTTATTCTACACCCATCTTTCACATTTGCGTAAAAATACGGACTCCTAGGTAACGTACCCAGCTCAATCAGTAATAATAATATAGTGAAAGTATGGCGTGACTAATTCAAAAACAAGATTCAAAAGCATGAGCCAAACGATTTACTTTAATTAAAAAAATATTACATGGTATTATCTTTAGTGGTATAGCTGTTGAGTAGGCCATATCATAAGACACTTGGAATGTAGATACCTTCCAGTGTAAGTTTTCATCTACTAATTAATATTACAACAGATTTTCCTCTGCAGTAATATATCATTAAGAAACTAGTTATAGGCTGTGTTTATAATGTATCATCTACCTTGACAAAATAAATGCACTTTGTTTAAAATACTACTGTAAGTATTGTAAACATTCAATCGATAACAATTGCGCTTTTTTCATGGTAAAAAGTAAGCATACTTTTAGGTAGAAAAACAGTATATTTTCCCAAGACAACTTAAGCAGTTACCCCGCAATAAAGTTCAACACTATATATTTCCCGCGCGTCTTCCCCATCCGCTCTGTAGCTCACGAGGGAGGTTTTGATTAAGATACAAAGCGAGGGAATCATAAATAAAACATCACGTGACCTTGTCCGCCTCCCCCCCCCCTCACACAACACAGCCTCCCCACAGACATCATCGGGAATTGGAGAAGTGGCGCGAGGTTTTATGGGTGTTTGTGAACATAAAAGTAGCCGATAAAACTTGCCGATATGAAATTTCGTCGTTGTATTTTTTGGTCCTGAAAACAGTAAAACTTGTTTACACTCCGTTCCGTTGTTTTTTTTTTTCGTTTTAAATTTATAAATTGGTAGGCTATTCCTTTTTTCAGGGATAATACGGATACTGTATAATGAAATAGTTCTCCCAAACCGTTAAAAATACGGTAAATATTGATGTGATGGTGAATATATTTAAATTATGTTAGAATATGGATCGGATTCGACCAGTAACGCTGTCATTGGCCCTAATCAAAGATAATAAATCGGAGACTGATAACTGGTGTGACTATCGAAGTCAATCACAATTGTAGCTTATCTTTGATATTTACCATTCTGTGAATGTCTAGGCTACAGAATGTACATTTCCGAGTGTGCTGTTATAAGTGGTGTATTCCAATATATTTGTATAGTTTCGTATTGTATTAGGTTAATATGGATTGGAATTTAGGCTGTACATCTTTACACTGCCAATCACATAGGTAACATTATACAAAACACCATATATGTCTTTAATCTTACAGTACGCAATCTATCCATACAATAAAACCAAGATTTCCCTAAACAATCAAAACATGTCCTACAGCAAGTTTCCAAATCACCAAAGCTACAAAGGTGTTTCTTTTGTTACTGACTAGGATTCCTCCAAAGTCATCAACCTCCGAAGTACACAAGCCCGGGTATTGAAAGCTACAGCTGGTTCCTTCAGGACACCTGGTACAGTAATCTCCCTCCAAATATACTGGTTGGCCCGGCGTGTTCCCGGCAATTGCGTAGTTACATGCCATTAGCACCGGTTGGTAGTCATCGTCTATCTTGTTCTGCTCTACGTATCCACATCCCACACGGTCTGTCTTCGCCCACACCAACTGAGTGTATGTCTCTACCCTCGGGTCGACGTTGTATTTCCGTACAGTCTCTGGTGTCACCTCGCTCACCTTCTTGTACCAAAATATCACTATTTTTAAAAACAGCTTGGTTGCATTAGCTCCCTCGTCCAGTACCTTGATACTGTTTTGACCAACCTCAGTTCCATCCTTGAGGTTCCTACACTCATCATCATTGTAGTTGGACTTTTCACAATTATTGACCAACCTCTGCGCGATATTCTCAAGCTCCATGTCCCATTTCAGTTTCATCATATCTGCCGCTCCCGGTTGTCCTTTCTCCTTCCCCCGAGCAATCTTTTGCCTTATTAAATTGTGACTTTCAAGAATGACCTTTCTGTGTTCGTCGGTTACGCCGAATTTTGCTTCCACAGACGAACACTTGGGCGCTGTTTTGTCCATAGTCTCCGGATATAAGCACATGGTATGTTCCACTCCATTTTTACATGGTGGGTAGTCACATTTCTTTGTGACTGAGTCACTTGATGCAGGTGTACTGATCTGTAGAGTTGTGCTATGCTTCTCATGGGTAACTACGTTAGAGTCCGTAATATTTGTGTAGATAAGTGGTATCCTCAAAAACAATAATACAATTAACGATCCAAAATAGGTTTCCATTTCAGATAGGCAATAGTAAAATCATGGATGGTATTACAAATATTTTAACAAACTTCACGCTTCTGTTATGATCAAAATCAATGTAAACATAATATTATTGAAATAGAGAACAAACTAGTCATTCAATATTCATCAGCTGGGTAAATAAGCTCTTCAATTTTCATATGGAATTTCATACTGCTATACAGGGTGAGTTTCTACTGACCGTGTTAACTTCGCCAGTGGGTTCTACTCACTAAAAGGAACAAAAAAGTTCCTATAAACCCATGTCCGATTTTCGTCCGTTTGGCTGTTTTGGGGGATTTTGTGTTTTTCTTATTTTATTAGACTTTGCTCCACAATTTATGTAATAAAAACTTAACCAATTACTTTAGAGAGTTATAGATAAAATCATTGGAAAGAACATTAAATTTGCTATAAATCAAAGGTTTCATTCAACAATTATACCATTACATAGTCCACGTTATAACCAAAATAAAGTAAAAATGTCATTAAATTAATTAATTACGATAATTTTCATGGACCTCCTTTGATACATAAACCTGCATTTATGCAATGTTGAAATGCATAAAAAACTTAGCATTTTAATAATCTTTCAAATGATATGCTATTCAATACTATTATTGATATAAACCAGTGAGAAATTACTAATAAACTACAATAAAACACGGTTTACAGATTTTGTTTTTGCACAGTTTTACTGTTAATAATAATTACTGTATTCATCATGTTGGCATAATCTTGATTGGTAAAAGGCTCCATATTTTAATAAATGTTGAAAAACTCTTAATTGACTTGGAAATATAAAGTTAAAACAGCAAATTACTCAATAAGGTATGTTCAAGCAGCTGAGTTATCTAGCTATAGATGACAAATCAATAAAAGCTGACTTAATCAAGCACAAGGTAAAACTAATTACACAGCATTTAAGAATCAAACACACTACATCTTTGAAAATGTGAAAAACCTTGAGTTTATACATTTTATTAATTCAGATAATTTTAATAAATATTTAAAAGTTAAAATAATGTACAACTTTTATCAGATAGTTCAATAAAATACATCATGGAGTACACAGTAATTATTATTAACAGTAAAACTGTGCAAAAAAAATCTGTAAACCGTGTTTTATTGCAGTTTATTAGTAATTTCTCACTGGTTTATATCAATAATAGTATTGAATAGCATATCATTTGAAAGATTATTAAAATGCCAAGTTTTTTATGCATTTCAACATTGCATAAATGCAGATTTATGTATCAAAGGAGGCCCATGAAAATTATCGTAATTAATTAATTTAATGACATTTTTACTTTATTTTGGTTATAACGTGGACTATGTAATGGTATAATTGTTGAATGAAACCTTTGATTTATAGCAAATTTAATGTTCTTTCCAATGATTTTAACTATAACTCTCTAAAGTAATTGGTTAAGTTTTTATTACATAAATTGTGGAGCAAAGTCTAATAAAATAAGAAAAACACAAAATCCCCCAAAACAGCCAAACGGTCGAAAATCGGACATGGGTTTATAGGAACTTTTTTGTTCCTTTTAGTGAGTAGAACCCACTGGCGAAGTTAACACGGTCAGTAGAAACTCACCCTTAGCATTCTCATTAGCATTAGCACTAACCATTTGAATATCAATAATATTATTTGGGTGAATAAACAAAACTAATCATATATTTTCCCACTTTATAAGCAAAGACATAAACAATTAGGTAAGCAATGATTATGCAGAAAGAACCGTATAGATCGTTCATTCATGATTGCTTCATTACCAATAGTTTTGTATTGATTACCAAAACATTAACGAACACTCCATCTACCCACGAAAGTCAAAAGCAGTTTAAAAAACACATATTATATCCCTATCAAAACAAAACTCGGTTGAGGCTGCTTGGATATGAATTAAAAAATATATATTGGGAATGAATTGGAATGAACGAGGATAACTTGAAGTTAAGTTAGAACACCTACAGTTTATAACCTGTTGTATTACAACCTCTTTGAGAGCTTAAGACATGTTTTTTTTTTATCACTAGACGTATATTGTACTTCTGAGGAATAGAGGGAAAAATCAATACTTTAGACTTTATAATACACATATTAATTTTGTTCCAAAAGAACAAGTAACACCTTATCAAAATAGTTTTACAGTATTTGGGCTTATTTGGTTAACTATCGCCAGTATAAGATTTTTAATAAAATGAAAGATTAAAACCCCAAACAAATTCCATGAAAATGTGAGTTGTTAATCCCGATTATCAAATTCTGATATTAATGTTAAATTATCAAAGCAATGTTTTATGCAAACATTCTCAATGCCGAGTTTTTTTGATCGTATGAAAACACTATGGTACTCATATTTCACAAAGAAACCATGTGTATGGTCATGTTTCCAAATATAAAAGCTTTTAGGAAAATTTATCCTTTATTGTTGGCAGATCTCCCGTTAGATATCGCAGTGGCTGTTTTGTAAAAGCTACATGTGATATTATCCGTTTCGTGTCCACAATGTACTTGGGCCCTTTGTATGGAAACGCATCCCTTCTTTCATAAATATTCCTTTGAAGGTCTATAGATAGCATTTATGTGTATTTATTTTCCATATTCATTTACATATATGAGTCTTTTTCAAACATATTTTAGATGTGGAAAATAATTCATGCCCAAGATCGGTTGGTTAGAAAGTTATTACAATAAAGATTTGATATTTCAAATGGACTTTATATAGTGACATTTAGTTAACATTACTAAAGATAGGACCTCGGACTCCCCTTAAGATCCAAGGACGGTGTGGAAAATATCAGAAGTGTCAAAAATTACCCCTGCTCTGCCTCACAGGCCGTCAAATATCCAGTCATTTTCTAAGTGTTTTACAGTGTTTCTATAAGCTCTATTAAATATACTATCTGATTTAAACATTGCGTATTTGTTTGTTTATTGATTTTAGTGTTATTTTTTAGGTTAGAATGGTAATGAAGTTTCGTATCAGGGGAAAGCCGTGACTACACAGGAGAGTATTTGGAAATGGTGCACAACATAGGGAATGGTTAAGGCCATATTACAACGGAGGTGAAAGACAGCAATTAATTGTTGCTATGGGCCCTTAGTTTTTTATAATAAACTACATCCATCTCTGTCTTAGTACAGAAAGAACAACTGCCTTATGTCTTAGGTTAGTGTCATAACTCATCCCATAAGCTGTAATTAGTTCAAAGCTTTATTATTGTTGTCAACTTTAGTTAGTTGGATATCCTAATTATTAGAGTTTACCTTCAAACGAAATCTAAGAGCTAACTAACCTTGTTGATAGCTGATGTTAGGAAGTTATGTATTCCTTCATGACATAAGGAAATCAATTTACGAAATGTAAAAAAAAAAATATACGGACATGTTTACCATAATCAATAAACAGTTGTTGTTATTCAACATATCCACATGGTAAAGTTTTGATAACCTTAACTATGGAGGTATTACCGAGAAGTAAACCTCATGTTGTCGAGTTTGAGTTGTAGTGGTTTACTGTTAGTTAAAGATTTCTGTTTTAGATAATTTAATGATACGCGTTTACTGAAAAAAGATTACCGCCAATTATGCGCACACATATTCTTCTTTTATCAAAAAGTGTACAGTGAATCTTAATCTATCTATATATTAATAGGCAAGCATGTTTCTTTAAAACCTTTTTTCTCAGCTCGTGTGTATCGTACGGAAAATCTACGCATACCGTTAGAAAGCTTTTTTCCTGTAGGTGTGCAGAATCCCTTTATAAACTAAAATAGGCACAAGAATAAGCACCAAAAATGAATTTGAAATTTTAAAAAATTAACATGGGTTTTATGGGTTGCTATGGTGATGACGAAATAACAACAAAATATAAACAGAAAATCAAAACAAATGGAAGACATTCCAATAACATGTTTTATTTAACAGTGTGGGGTGAAAATAGAGAAGTTTGCACAAAACATACTTTTGGTCGATTTTTCGACCACGGGGCGTGCTCTCGTACTTATTTAATACGCAAGCAGGATTTTTGTGACAATTACTCCTCCGAAACTACTGAACCGATTGACATGTTTTTGGTGTCATTGGATAAAGCGTAACGTGAAGTTGTGCAGGAAACTTTCTTTTTAGGGAAATAATTAGAGAATGAGGCCCTGGGGCCCTTTAAAGTTTCGTATTTCTCCATAAGATTAACATGGGAAACAAAAATTGTTTTGAAACTCCAGCTGTTGTCAGAAATTAAATATTCATAATTGGTCTCCATGGAAGCATGATAAAATTCACAATGTTTACACTTGCTTTGACATTTAAATGTAAACAACCAGAACTGTCAGATGCCTATTTCACAATTTCAGACAGCTGATAAAAAAAATAAAACAACTATGTGGTAGGTTTATTTAATCTTAAATTTTATGATTGATTATTTATTATAAATCTATTTCAATGATTATGAAACAGATTTTCCGGTTGCGAAGCAAAAATTAATAGTTAGAAGAAGAACATGTTAATTGTAAACAGTCAATGTGTAAATTATCTATGTTGTATTAAAAATGTGTATAGTTTTGGATGTTGGTTTGTGTTTAATGATATAAGTTAGTTATTAAATTTTTATTTTAAGGATTTGGCATATGTGTAAGCCTATGATAAATAACACCATTTCAGAGTTTTGCCAGTTTTTGCCTAACTCTGTCCTGTAGAGTTTAAAGTAGCCTACACCTTATTGTCTACAAATTGGCTAAATAACTTAGGTACGGTACTTTATAAAAGCTGACAGCCTTTTTACGTTGACATAAATTGTAAGCTCACCTTTTCCCGTCCATGGGCAGTTTGATTGTTAAAAATTCACCCTTTGAACTGGAATAGGACTGTTATGTAAAGTGTGAGTATTTCCATTGGTTAATAATCTTTTAGTTGACTCTTTTAAAATCATTGGAAATTATTACTGTTATTAGTTTTTAAACAAGTAATTTGTTTATAAATAACTCCTGTACTTCTTTGCAATTGCTCGATTTCGAGCAACATGTACACTAGTTGTATAATATTTAGCTGATTGGACAACTCATCACAACATACGATTTATTTTACATCAAATATCATATCATCAAAACCGAACTACAACGAATCAGAAGTCCTTTAGACCAAACCATTACTTGATTTCCTTATCTCAATAACATTTGTTTTAGAATGCAGCTCTTCCGACTCATTGCTTTGATTCGTACATATGGATAACATTTGGATTACTGTGACATTAAATTTGGACAGTCCAAGTTAACTTCACGCATGTATTATGTTTGGCAGTACTTGAGTGGGGTGATTTTGACAAAACGCTTCTCTTTGTTGGGTTGAATTTTGCAAAGCTGTACTATTTGGTTATAACCTTATGAAAGGCCGCAGTTGCAAATTTTAAGTTCTACTTGGACTCAATAACTTTAAACGAAACTAGAATTAAAAAACCGAATACCTATACTTACCAAAACGTCACCAGACATAAACTAGCATCAGAAATTATCTTCATCGCATATGTTATCAAATATTTAAGGGAGGAGGTTTAATATATGTTTGTACTATGTATCTCTTCTACCCGAGGCTTTAATTGCATTGGATTTAACCTATTCTGTTGACCCAGTTAATGTGTTACACAGATGTTGCTAAGTACTGTTTACCATGTACCTTGCCGCAATGGTTATTACATTGGTTAAGCCTTCGATAAAGTATTCACTGGCTTAGTGGCAATAATTAATTTAATAAACACAATTTAGAAACTCGGTGATGGTTTAATCGGCATAGTTGAACAGTTTCAACGTAAAAAAAGTATTCAGTATGCTATCACGTTTGAGAAAACCACAACTTCCCAAAGTCAAACAATATACCAAGGGGTAAATATATGACAATAGTAAGGAACAGGATCTTTTTACCTTTTCATACAGTATTATTTGTACATATAAACTTAATCATATTTACACACCCAATCGTTCGAAAAAATAATCATATTTTTCATGGTTGGTATTTAAGAATAAGCACCATGACCCATCTTACACAAAAATCTTGCTAATGTTTGCAAGAAGTTTAATTTACTAACTAAAGATCTCCAAGCATTTTGATAATTTATGGCTAACATTAATTGAAAGTTTCTACCCTATTTTAAATGGTTTCTACAACACCACCGTTGCCCTCAAATTAGATGGGGTTATTAATCATGTAGCTATTTGTATATGTAGACGCGTTTTAGGGTAGTAAATAACACCCCGTGATCGGTGTGAGGGAGGAAGTGTGCCCCATTACTTGCCGACAAGGATATGATGAACGATCTTTTGGAAATAGAACGAGTTTGTTTGATATGCTGCATTGGGGTTTAAGAAATTATAATCAGTTTTTTCGTCCAAGAGTCTCATTTAACAGTCAATGCAATTTGATTAGACGTTATAATTGATTTTCAGCTTAATTGCTTGCAAAAATCTATAACTACACTTTAAGGTCAATAATTTCCGGCTAGTTTCCTAAGAAAATCTGTGAATACAATAATATTTGGAAAAAGATTCTTCATGAACGATGTTTGAGGGCTTTACTTCATTATAGCAGAAACAAATATGAAAATCTATAAACACATCTGATGAATCGTCATCTTTAAAACGCTGATGCAGAAGCAGAGCTGGTGTAAAGATTGAAATAGTTCTTCCAGCATTGAGTGTAGAATGTGAACACTTTAGCTTAAGGATATCAAACAGACTACCTTGTAGAAAATACAACTGGATAATGTTTGTCTGAAGGAGGACTGACCTCTGCACTTGCCTAGCCAGCAATCACATGTAGAATGATACGCCACCTTTGATGATACATAGCAATTAAACAAATAAGCATCTATTATATTATTAAATTGATACAATCAAATTTTATGTAAACGGTTAAGGTCATTTACCAAATAAAAATATAGGCATATGGCACATCAAAATGAAGCTTAGAGTGTGTAGATTTGCCGAAAAGTATTGATATGGACGAATTTCCTAAGGGCTCTGCCCCACAGGCTAATTTCCAAAGGGCTACCCCTGGCATATTTCCAAAGTTCAAATGATATAATTCAATTTAGTTCATGAAACAGCTGGTCAGTGCAATGAATTGGTGTTTGTTTATTTACTAGAAAAATGAAGATTGAGGAGGGTTATGTTTGGTTTTAAAGAAAGGTTGTATGAGTTTTGTTTAAGTATTGCTCAATGTTTTTATTTTGTAATTTATATAGTAAGCTACATGGAAAGAGGCTTGACTAAAATTGAAGAATTATGGTAAAACATTTCATTCATGAAGCAGCAATATGAAGAAATTGATGCTAAGGTATGTGTCCGTATGGAGGTATATTCTTTTGGATCTATTAACATCAAAAGTAGGGGGTTTGAAAGTAGGATTACACTTTTAAATCAGTTCATATTTTCAAACTAAATCATAGAGTTGCTGTATTTTAAAACACACATCAGCACCACTTGAATAGCTATCTAGGTCACATTTTCTTCCCGTTGCAAAGCACGGGTATAGCAGCTTGTAACTACCTAATTTTATATTCCATTTTTCTTTTTAAAATACTCATTGCCATCCCTATTACCTAGGACTACAATGAGACTGGTCAATGCTTGATGTTAATATTTTATCGGCTAAGATTCTAGTGTATGAAGCAGACCGTGTTTTCCACACCATAAACTCTAAGAAGGCCGCAACCTCAAGTTAATGGCACGAAACTAAGCCATCCTGGACGTTGGTTGGCTACTTGCTATGGTGTTAGATACTGCACTATAAATGAAAGCTTGTTGTATAAGAGCTATTACCCTAATTTGTCAACATATAGACCTAACATTTTCTCTTGTACTTGTTGTTAGGGTGGTCAAGGTGGTAAGGTTTGGTTGTTGGTGGTTGAAGTAAAAGATTGAAATAATTAGGTACAGTATAATTTTACAATTCAAAAACCAGGCAGAGTTTACTAGCAAAGTTTAAAAATGTTCAAGTAAACATAAAATCATAATTAAGGTACACTCCAACGTTTTCTAGTAATGACATAAAGTCTTGACGTTATTAATTGATTAACGTTTTGCTTTGATTTTTCTAATTAAAGAAAACATATCCATATATAAATCTCAGAGTACCCATGCACTTTGAGAAAACTACGAGTCACACCCCCATAAACCATATACTTAAAATATTCGCCATGACTAGAAACCTTGCGCAAAACTATCCATTATTTCATAAGTCGCCCTTTAAGGTCGTAATTCCTTTATAAAGGGAACTTTCCATATACCTTACGTTAAAAATACATCAGCTGTGTTATTCTTTTTTTTTTCTTTCAATTTATTACCTTATATAAATCACGTGTGATTATTTGTTTGTATTACTGTATTCTGTTTTGTTTATTTCAGCTTAACTCAACCAATCAATAGTTTTATTATTACCATTAACACAGAATATTGTCATTAGTTAGTGACCATCTCAATAGATTGCGCAACGTTTTTTTGGCTTCAAATTTTTACATTCATAGAGGATACGCGTCCGGTAACCGGGCGTGGATAAGGCGTACGGCAATGACGTCATGGGGTTGCGGGAACCTGGAACGCCTTTACTACAACAATACCATCACCAACCATCGGTGGTCGTGGTGTAGTGGATAAGATGCTCGGCTGATATGCAAGAGGTCCAGGGTTCGAGTCCCATTGGTGACATTAACTTTTTGTCGAAGATTTTGCATTGAATACCATTTATTCTTAACTGTACATCTTTAATTAGAATTTTTGGCATTTATAATTTTCTAATAGAGAAAGAATTTAACCTTAATTCGATTTTTTCATTATCAGCAAGTTTGGTTGGTTAGGTTAGGTTATGACAGTAATTGCCGGACGTCTAATCCACGTCCGGTTACCGGACGCGTATCCTCTGCCTTTTACATTACATGGAAAGTCTATTCTGTGTATAGTCGATGGTAATACTTATGAAGTCAAACGGGGTGAAACCCGTGGGTAACAGCTATTGTATTTACAAATTCATATGTTAAACAGTATGTTAGTTTTAAGTAAAAATTTTTAATTAGTATAGTTGTGTTACCTACCCTTTGAGGTAATGAATCAGTGGGAAATCATTTGGGTTTTTAACATACTGAAATAAGCAGTTACACACCTTCCAATAATCACAGGAACGAAACTCGTCATAATTTACAGTATAACATTAAAATTTGGCCTGAGGTACACCACATAAAAACCGATTGTCTCGGTTTATGATATGCAGTTTTATAAATAATTACACAAGTTTCCCTTTGGTAGATTATGCGTGTACCTGTAACAAATATAAACACTTAAAGACTCTAGCAATTCTTTTAAATACAATGTATATTACAGACTAACTACTTAAGTGGACTAACCACATCTGAAGCAATTTCGTAAAGATTATGCTCCTGAAAATGATTTGTTGTTTAAAAATGTATGGTACAAAACTGAAACCTTAAATCTGTTTATCTTTGGAATTAAAGTACGCATGTTTTTAGAAAAACAATAATTTTTAAAGGTAAGTGCCACTGAAACAAATAGTAGTATCAGAAACAGATTTGTAAAACAAACTGTATAATTTTTTTAATAAGTATCCATTTCTAACTAAATGGATGGTTTATATCTCACTGCTAGGGTTGAAACTATATTGTATGTAAGACCTATAAAATATAGAAAAATGATGAAAAACCTCAAGTTTATTAGATTAGTTTCATGCTTCCCCGAGCTCAGCAACAACAGCTGACGGCAGGAGATGCCTCACTGACTTCATGCCGTCTCTGTTTTAAATGAACTCTTCATGCGGAACAATGTCAGCTGGCAAATCTGCAATTCAGTTATGGCTGTATTTTTAACTGGGTTTCTTATATTTCTACTCATGGCCAAAATCCAACAGTAATCTCTACACATTGTAGGGATATTTATATTTTATAAAATGTAAAACACTATTAAATAAAAAACAGCACTTCATGTGCTAAATTTTGTCATTCCTATTTAGCTGAACAGCACTTTATATCATAAATGAGGGACTTAAGGAAAAAACACCAACACACCAACTTCCCTGAACCTAACGTGAACCTACTACTAAATTATTACTAGTAAGATTTTAATACATTTAACAAAATTATGTAGGTGAATTTTAGAAGAATGTATTTCCAAAGTTCCCTTAACACTATGGTCTCATTCATGTGACAATACTAACATGAATTAAGCTTAATAAACGCTTAATAATTTTACATTATAATCCCTTCAAGGATTATGTACTTATGATACAATTCTGTTTATTGCTTCAAATACTTTGAAGCAGAAACCCCTAAATATGTTAGTAGAGAGATGGAGATCTATTTCGTTAAGAACAGTTAAGTCACCGAACTAAGAACTTGTTCTTATTAGTTGATATTCACAGTAAACCCAATAAAAGTAGTTCTGATGTGTCAGCTTGCAATTTCTGTAATACCTCCAAGGCCACATTTACAGCAACACTTCACTTCAAGTCACGTCCCACGTTGTGACTTCCCTCTCACTTTCTCTTTCTCTTAATCAAAGTTCCCTCGGTACCAGGATGATCATCCTCCCTCTTAGAGCAATAAAACATGAAAAGCTTCATTGTCAAGAAGGTATTGCCTCATCCTAAAAAAATTATCCCAAATCCAGCAATTTTTCTGGAGAAAAATAATATACTGTTGACTTGTGTAAAATATTACTCTACTTAATTTATGAGGTGTGTAAGTTTACTACTGCCTTTAAAACATAATAAAAAAACAAGTGACTAGATTGGTTTTCTAAAGGTAAAACTACTGATTACTATTAAGCTCTTCTTTACGATTGCGTTGCTAAATTGTGGATAAATTATGTTAACTGGAGTTCTATATTAAATTGTTTATAAAATTGTGAAGACTATTTTATAACTAAACTAGCTGTACCCGTGGGCTTTGCCCCGTTTAACTTTATAGGTATTATGAAACTATTGATTGCCGTACCGGGTTGGCTTCTCATGTGGCTTTTCATCGTTACTTCAAAGAACAGCATTGGACTTAAATAGCTGTCAGGGAGTATTTGGGCCCTAGAAGAGTATTAAATTAAAAATGAGTATCTCCACTAAGCCTGAGGATATATTGGCTCTATTCATTAAAAAAATCTGCTCAATTGGTCAAGTCGTCGTCTTGTCCTAATGTGGTTTTATGTCAATGCTCGTTAATTTTCAAGATGAGCTCGTTCGCATGGCTCAATCACGTCCTGATTGAAGTTCGTTTGCTACGCTTACTCACCTTTACGTTGGAGCTCGTTCGCTGCGCTCACTTGCCTTCGGGTAAGCTCGTTCGCTACGCTAACTCGCCTCCAGGTTGAAGTTCGTTCGCTACGCTCACTCACCTTTTGGTTGCAAGCTGTTGTCATAAATGTAAAAAACATAATTGTGCTGCATCCTTTTGGTAAACCTATTAACTCTTCATTGCTATCGAACATCTATATAAATAAAATTTCACAGAATAAACTTGTTTAGTTGAACCAGCTGTAAAGATTCTTTGATTCCATTTAAATATGAGAACTCATAAGGTTAACATGGGAAACTCTAGAGCCACTGGGGCGGAGCCCAAAAGCCCGACCAGAATAAAAACTACTTAGTTTTCCTATTTAATGCCCAATGATCGGTGTACCGAATTTCAGCCTCCTAGGTAAATGGGAAGTGGGAAAGTTAGTGATGAGTGAGTGAGTGAGTCAGAGAGGGCTTTGCCTTTTATATATTTAGATGAATGATAAAAAATGTAGCAGAATACAATAACAAATAAAAATCTTTATGAAATGAACATGTATTGACTACTAAACTATATCATAGCAAATCATTATTATGTATACGTGCAATACTAATTGTAGGAATCGTTCAAGGCTTCATAATGTGTTGAAAAAAATACTAAACTTATTTTAGCAGATGTAGAGTGAAACTGCATCCATTAAACTAAAAATGTTTTTTCATTTATTTGACTCAGAGTCAGGAGGTAGACTAATAGTATATTCTGCTGGTGAAGAAAATTATATTTAGACTACTTTAGGTTTTAACAGTTTGGTTTTTATATTTTCAATTCGATACAAGTAAAGAACTAGTATTGTATTCTCGTAGATCAGATTTCCATTAAACAGCAATCGACTGCAGTTGACAGATAAGGTGAGCTCAATGACGTTCATTAAAACTTTTGGCAAAAAAGTATTACTCATTTTGAATTTCAGTTAAGATTTTCTTTGAAAGAATTTTAAAATTAAATCTATAGTGAAAGTTGGGAAATTTCTTGATTAGTAAGATACTTTGGTTACTTGTGTTATAAAAAGTATCGCACCAAAATTACACGATTAAAAAATCATAACTTCTTATACTTTTGTATGCATATTTCTAGTTGCATACAAATTCGATTCAAGAAATTGTGAATGATTCAGATAGACGTGCCATTAGATATGCAACTGATTTGCTGATATGTGGAGGAGAAGCATTAGGCCATAGATTTGTATAATCGTCAACCCTACTTTTCTTTTGGTAAATATTTCCTTTCTAATGATGTAAATTCCTTTATTTTATTGCCGTGCAATAAGTACATGTAATACACAATGTATAATCTTTAAAAACATATAATATGTGAAGCTTTTTTTTATCATCCAACTTTATAATGTCCCAAGGTAAAAATAGATTTCTTAAAATTTTCTGCAATCTTATCGTTGTTGTTGACGTTCATAATAATGAGTTACACTGATCCCCCAAATGTTACGTTTTTCTATATTGGATCTTAAAATAAAAACTACTCCGAATCAAACAATGTAAAGTTTTTTGAAATTTTGTAAAGTGTGGCTATAATTTTAAACCAAAATTTTGAGTAGTCAAAATAAGTAAAATATTCAGTATTCCAAGATCCATCAAACTATAAAATTCAATAATAATAATATATATAAATAAATAAATATATATATATATATGTATTAAAATTAAAACATATACAGGGTGAGTTTTAATTGTCCCCCCCCCCAACTTTTTTCTACATTTTTTCAAATATCAATCCCAGACCACTTCCAAACATTGTTGGGTAGTAAGTACTTAATTTTGACAAGGTGGTCATTTCCGGCCGCCATCTTGGATCCGCCATATTGGATGCAAAATATTTTTTTCAAATGTAAAGGTGGGGTTGTGACCCATTATTTCGAACTACATTTCTAGCCTGATTAAAATGCAGCAAATCGTTTTTAAAAATCTTGATTCATTCCAAAGTTATGAGGGTTTTTAAAAACTTTATTTTTAGCCCATTTTAACATTGTGCATTTACAAACTAAGACCATAATCTCAAAATAGTGCTAGATAAAGATAAGTAAACACTACCAGTCATTGTTGACCTATTTTCACTTGGTTATGACAGATGTATTTTATTCGGCCGCCATCTTGGATCCGCCATTTTGTAATGTGATAAATTATTTTAAAAATGAAGGGGGTGTTGTGACCCATCATTTCAGATTACTTTTTTAAGCTGAACTCAATTCCATGATCCGTTTTTAATTTTTATATTTTGATTTTGAAATATTGACATTTTTAACAAAACATTTGCAATATATCATAAATAAAACTTGATAACAAAAAATGGATTGCGGCATTGAGTTTAGCTTACAAAAGTAGTTCGAAATGATGGGTCACAACACACCCTTCATATTTAAAATAAATTATCACATTTCAAAATGGCGGATCCAAGATGGCGGCCAAAAAAATACATCTGTCATAACCAAGTGAAAATAGGTCGACAATGACTGGTAGTGTTTACTTATCTCTATCTAGCACTATTTTGAGATTATGGTCTTAGTTTGTAAATGCCCTATGTTAAAATGGGCTAAAAATAAAGTTTAAAAAAACCCTCATAACTTTGGAATGAATCAAGATTTTTAAAAACTGTTTGTGGCATTGTAATCAGGGTAGAAATTTAGTTCGAAATAATGGGTCACAACCCCACCTTTACATTTGGAAAAAATATTTTGCATCCAATATGGCGGATCCAAGATGGCGGCCGGAAATGACCACCTTGTCAAAATTAAGTACTTACTACCCAACAATGTTTGGAAGTGGTCTGGGATTGATATTTGAAAAAATGTAGAAAAAAGTTGGGGGGGGGGACAATTAAAACTCACCCTGTATAATAAAGTACCCTTATAGTAATTATTTTATTTTTCATGACGACATGTTTCGGAACTAAGTCCATTGTCAAGTCATTTTTCGTCATGAAAAATAAAATAATTACTAAAAGGGTACTTTATTATATATGTTTTAATTTTATTATATTAGTAGCCCTAAAAATGCAAGAAAATAATATATATATATATACAGGGTGACAAAAAAGTCTGGAAACGGCTTAATATCTTTTTAACTAAATCCGTTAGAAAACTTAAAACTTTTACATTAACTTAAATATATGAATACCCCCGCCGCAGCAAACCTGCCGTCTAAGCGAATTTCCATTTGGCCGAATTGATTTTCAATTGATCTATTTAAATAACATTAGGTTTAACGAGTACCTAGGTTTGCTGCTACAAGGAAACTAATAAAGTAGTGTGTTTTTAGTAAAATATTGATAGCTTACTATAAAATAAATAAATTGGCCAAGTTTGATCAAAATATATCCATAAACAAGCAAACTACAACATTTTACAATATTCTCCATAAGAATAACATGGGAATTTTAAATTTACAATTTTTTTAGTTTTCTCCGTAACCAATAACCGTACAAAAACACTTTGATATACTGAATTGTTTGTTTTTTTAAGCTCTTTAAGAAGGTTCAGAGAAAAATTGGGAAATTTTGTGTTTTGAGGGTAAAAAGTGAGAAAAACCAATTTTTACCCAATAAAACCCCCCATAAAACCCTGTTCCCATGGTCCGATCTAGCTGGATCGCGAACTCATTCAAGTTTATCCCGCCTTACACCTTCAAACCAAATTTCATCAAAATCGGATAAAAATTACTCAAGTTATCGTGTTCACGGACACATATATATATAAATCTATATATATATATACCTATATATATATATATATATATATACATATATAAAAATTTGAACGAATGGTGTTTTTGGCCTCTGGGGACATTAAAATGAAAAAGTAGATCGGTCCCGGGCCTAAGTCTTACCATGAGACCTACGGTAATAGCTACTTCCCTATAGGGAAATTCGCTAAAACTACTGTTTGCAAGCATTACCATTTTTTTACCTTCACCAGGGGACGGCCCATGAGGAGTAGGTACATAATCTTTAATGTAAGCATAGGTTGATGTGCACATCATTTTAAAGGTCTGGTCAAGTAGAGTTTATTGCCGGAAACCGCGTCAAAAAAGGTTCATCCGTTACAAAATGGCGGCAGTCCAAAGTTCTTGCGGAAAATACCTTCACAGGCCTTAGTATTGGTAAATACTCGTATTAAACATTACCTTGAGAGCTGAAATTGTATTTTAAAGTCAAATAGCTCACTGACTAAGTTTATTCAATCTTCAAAACAAATTTAACCAGTTTTTAGATTTCCCGGCTAATGTTTACTATGAGTATTTTACCTGTGCAGGTATATTCCGCAAGAACTTTGGACTGCCACCATTTTGTAACGATTGAACCTTTTTTTAAGCGGTTTCCGGCAATGAACTCCACTTGACCAGACCTTTAAAATGATGTGCATATCAACCTATGTTAAAAAAATGGTAATGCTTGCTAAAAGTAGTTTTCATTCATATAAGTTGATGTAAAAAGGTTTGAATTTTCTAACAAATTTAGTTTAAAAGATATCAAGCCGTTTCCAGACTTTTTCGTCACTCTGTATATATATATAACCTAAGCAGTTTTGAATGAACACATGTTTTAATACGTAACATTAACACTTACAATTTATAAACTGAGACATTTTTCAGTCTTTCTGTATAAAAGGTAAAACGCTAGCTTCATAAAGTCCCTGGCTTATTGCACAGTCTGTTTACAGTGGTTGCGTACCACATTTATTGCTTACTTTTACAGAACAAAAATAACCAGAAAAATATGCTATGGATTTACTTAAAACAGTACAATATACAGAGACCAATAAACAAGGCTAACGATTCGATTTTACAAGTCTTCCTAATTTATTTACTTTCATTTAGGCTCGATCATAAACTCAAATTGATTTTTAAAGAATACAAAATCTGTGTATGTTATTCTCAATTCACCATCTAACTATTTACTTGCAACTAACAGATCATTTCTGCTCAGTAATGCTTCAAAACTTGTGCAAACAATAACAGAGTGATTATACGCAATCCAGGTAGAGTCTGCCATTTTGAATATTCATTGAGCTCACTTCTATTTAGAGCGTGAATATTCTAAATAGAAGTGTAAACAGTTCTTGTGAACAATACACGTATTTTTCATACCTTTTTGCAAATCGTTATGTGAAAAGTAAATATTCCGACTTTTAGAGAATATAAATAGTAGTAATTACATAACATTTAATTAAATGGTTGTTTCAGTAAATATGTTAACATCACATTATGTGCTTAGCAATTTACACTTATATAACAATTTCATTGTTAAACGTTCACATGTATATAACTTGCGTCCTTGGTAGTTTTGAGTTTTCTCCAGGTGATGTTAGTGTTATGTTGTTTACATAATTACTGTAAGTATTTTATCTTCACTCAAGGTTTACTTTTGTTGTTATTAGATTTCAAGAATTTATATGTTTTTTGTTTTGACCACGATACCGCTCCTTGGGGATTCTTTTGTAATCTCCTTCAGTTTTCGGTGAGTTGATTTTATAGTATTACTATATTGCTTTAGGGAATTAATATATTGACCCTGAGGACCTGAAGACGAGATCAGGCTCTACATACTTATCGTGAAGTATATCTAGGCCTACATCCCTCGTAAGGTTTCGCTCTTTAAGTAGTAAATTTCCCTTTACAGTACAGGGTGTAAAAAAAAAAAACTGAACAACTTTGAAGCCTAATAAGTAGGGTACGCTGTACTTGGGGCCCCCAATCAGAGAGCAGCATTTCATCCCCACCCCTCCCCTAGGCCACGCCCATCAGCCAATCAGAGAGTAGCATTCCCCCTAGGCCACGCCCCCTAGCCAATCAGAGCGCAGCCCTTTCTCTAGGCCACGCCCCCTAGCCAATCAGAGAGCAGCATTCCCTCTAGGCCAATCAGAGAGCAGCATTTCCTCTCGGTCAATCAGAGAGCAGTATTTTCCTTAAGCCGTGCCCTAGAATTTCCACGTGGTCTAACCTCACATGTGTTCTAACCTCACTTTTTATTTTTCCCGCCAAATAACATAACCTCACTTCCCCCAGCAAATATTGTAAATGTGATTGGTAAGGATTGAACCAGTGAACCTCTTAGATCAACGACTTATGCTACTCCTACTATGATACAACACCATACTAAAAATCAACACATTACCCCGACTGGAAATGAAACGTTTGGTAATTGGTAAGAATCGAACCTGTGAACCTCTGGCTCATACACAGTCTTATACACAACCAACTGCTAGGAAGAAACATTATTCAGATTAACCATCTTTCCAACAATACATAATATCTATGAAATGTTTATTATATGTTCAACAATTGGTGGCCTTTAGAAAGGCCATTTTTGTTCTCTATGGTAAAGTTCTGCTTAAGCCTTTTTCCAGTCGGTTAAACAATGGATATGGGAATTATAATTTGCTTTCTCATTGTTATGGACTGTAGTATATAGGTATATGTAAATAAAACTCAGCAAATACTGTAAATGTGACTGGTAAGGATCGAACCCGTGAACCTCTGGCTCATACACAGCCTCATACACAAGTAGGGGTGGCAGTACTTGAGGTGAAATCACGTTACCACCCTCAGGTAAACCATCTGATCAGCTGATCCTACCATAACCTTATTTGTATATGTATGCTTTCCCGCCAGTCGTTCCCGCCAGCTGACGTAATCTTAATTGTTTATATAGGTACTTAACAAACCAAATTAATTATAGGATAAAAAGTGTGACCGGGTATCGACCCCGGGCCTCCTAGGTGATGGATAATGTCTAAGCCATCCAGCTATGGAAGCAGTTGTAACATATATTGTAGTCGTCAACTGTTCAACCACCTTAATTGTGACCACATACGCAGCTGTGAAACATAATTTCAAGGTGAAATCCTTCCTGCCATAACCTCACACTACGTATTGTATACGTATCTCGCCAATTAACCTCTCCCCAACTGTATTGCCAAATCACATAACCTCACTCTTGTGCCATCTGCTTTCCCGCCATGACCTCACTTTACGTAAATGTAGTTATTTCTATTTAATTATTAAACACAGTTACAGATACAGTGTTTATAGTGGTAAATGACAACCTTACTTTACATATACAGGGTGTGTAAAAAAACATTATATTTTTATTTTATTTCATACATATCTAAATGTAGTAGTCCATAACAAATGTGAAACAAATGATAAATCCAATGTTAAAAATAGCTGAAAGAGGGCTTAAGCGGAACTTTACCGTTGAGTATAAAAAACGGCCTTTGTAAAGGCCACCAAATGTTGGATGTTAAATTTACATTTCATAGATGTTATGTACTCTTGGTATGTCCAATGGGGTAACGGGTTGTGTAAATGGTTCTTCCTAGCAGTGGGCTATGTATGAGGCTGTGTATGAGCCAGAGGTTTGCGGGTTCAATCCTAACTATTCGCTAAATACCAAGTAACTGTCACCAAACGTTTTATTTTCGGTTGGGGTGTTTTTTGTATAGTGTTGTAACGTAGTGGGAGTAGTATGAGTCCTTGATCTCAGAGGTTCTCGGGTTCGATCCTTACCAATCACCATACGTTTCATTTCCGCTTGGGATGTTTTTGGTATAGTGTTGTATTGTTGTGGGAGCAGTTTGGGTCGTTGATCTCAGAGGTTTGCGGGTTTGATCCCTACCAACCACCAACTGCTTCCCTTCTGGTTAGGGTGATATTTTGAGTTTTAGTATCGTAGTAGGAGTAGTTACTGTAACTTGTTTAGAATGTGGACCTATGATCCTGGAGGTTCATGAGTTCGATCCTTACCAATCACCAATCGTGTCATTCCCGGTTGGGGTGTTTTCTTTTGTTGGTATGGTGATGTATTATAGTTAACCTTTTGTATATAAAACTATGGTCCCAGAGGTTGAAGTGTTCGATCCTTACCAATCACCAACTGCTTCCCTTTTTGTCAGGTTGATATTTTTATTTTTAGTATGTTGTTGTAGTGTAACGGGAGTAGCGTGAGTCATTTATCTCAGAGGTTCACGGGTTTGATCCTTACCAACCACAGTTTGTATCATATCCGGTTGGCGTTATCTTTTGTAATGTATTGTAGTTAACTGTTTGTATATGAGCCTAAGGTTGTGGGTTCAATCCTAACTATTCACTTAACGTTTCATTTCTGGTTGGGGTATTTTTTCTTCTATGGTGTTGTGTTGTAGCAGGAGTAGTGTGAGTCCCTGATGCTAGAGGTTCACAGGTTCGACTCTAACCAACCACAAAACATGTTATTTCCGGTTGGGTTAGCGCTAGAGGTTTACGGGTTCAATTCTAACCCGATTGGAATGGTTAATGGGTTCGATTTTAACCCGATTGGGTTAGTTTTAGAGGTTCACGGGTTCGATTTTAACCCGGTTGGGTTAGTTTTAGAGGTTAACGGGTTCGATTTTATTCCGATTGGGTTAGCGCTGTAGATTCACGGGTTCAATTCTATCCCGATTGGGTTAGTTAACGGGTTCGATTTTAACCCGAATGGGTTAGTTTTAGAGGTTCACGGGTTCAATTATAACGTGATTGGGTTAGTTTTAGAGGTTCACGAGTTGGATCTTAACTCGGTTGGGTTGGTTAATGGGTTCGATCCTAACCTGATTGGATTAGTTTTAGAGGTTCACGGGTTCAATTCTAACCTGATTGGGTTAGTTTTAGAGGTTCACGAGTTGGATCTTAACTCGGTCGGGTTGGTTAATGGGTTCGATCCTAACCTGATTGGGTTAGTTTTTGAGGTTCACGGTTCGATTTTAACCCGGTTGGGTTAGTTTTAGAGGTTACTGGGTTCAATTCTAATTCGACTGGGTTGGTTAAGTGGTTTGATCCTAAACTGATTGGGTTAATTTTAGAGGTTCACGAGTTGGACTTTAACTCGGTCGGGTTGGTTAATGGGTTCGATCCTAACCTAATTGGGTTAGTTTTAGAGGTTCACGAGTTCGATTCTAACTTGGTTGGGTTGGTTAACGGGTTCGATCCTAACCTGATTGGGTTAGTTTTAGAGGTTCGCGAGTTCGATTTTAATCTGATTGGGTTAGTTTTAGAGGTTCACGGGTTCAATTTTAACCCGGTTGGGTTAGTTTTAGAGGTTAACGGGTTTGATTTTAATCCTATTGGGTTAGCGCTGTAGGTTCACGGGTTCGATTCTAACCTGATTGGGGTAAGCTCAGAGGTTCATGGGTTCGATACTTAGCTGATTACATGATCTTGTATATGTGATATAACCTCTGTTTTCCCACCAAGTAACATAACCTCACTTTATGTTTTACTCTGAGTTGTATCAGTTGTTATAGTTTCAAATTCTCCACCAGGTTGCAGCTCCAGCGTCTTTCCAACTACTGTTAAAGCTTAGCTGATCACGTGACCTTGTACTGTATATGCATACGTAACATAACCTCACTTTTTACCTAAACAAGTTTATTAATTCATTACTGGAGTGCTAGTGTCGATGGTATTTAATTTAAAATAACAAGTCCCTAGTAATGAATGTATAAAACATACTTAATAAGATTCACTATAATGGTTACTATACTGTTAATTCTATATATGAGTGTATTAAATGTTTGATGTCTAACTATGCTCTGTATAGTTCTTAATATGCAAGTTAAATTGCCTTCCTGCTAACTGTTCTCTCTCCAAATAACATAACCTCACTGTATGTATCTGTAACATAACCTCACTTGTGCACGTAGGAACTGTCATAGGCTTTCCCACCAACTGTTACCGCTAAGTGACCTAACCTCACTTTTTCGCCAAGATCGTAATGCATACGTATCATTACCTCACTTTTTACCGAAACAAGTCTATTAATTTACACTGGAGCACTAGTGTCGACGAAACATGCCTTGGGCTATTTATATTGATGTATTGAATAACAGAATAGCTAGTAAAAATGATTCTATAGTAATGATAACCCTACTTAAACAATTTAATCAACGGTAACTTTTAATAACCTACCCGTATCCCTGTAACTTGTAATTTATCTATTAAACGGATAACATTAATGTATTAAAACTTAAGCACCGTACTTTCACTATTACATGTACTGTATTTTAAAATATCCAACTAATATACATCACATTTGTAGGGTGTTGTTTATCCGATATACGAGTGACGTCATCTTTTCGGCATAGCACCTGTTGATAGCTACCTTTGCATGTAAACATATTTATGTACTACCTTAACTCAGAGGTACTGGGTTTAAAAACCTATCAGTTACCGATTGTTTTATATCCGGTTGGGGTAATACTTCAATAATGGTAGTGTAATATGTCCCCACCAAATTAATCAGCTTTAATGTAATGCCATATATCAGTACAAGTTTATTGTAAAATCTGAAGTTTGTTTAGTTAGAACAACGGAGCACTAGTGTGTGTATGACATTTTATTTCTATGGTTTGTAGCCTTCTTTTTGTGATTGGATGAATTATTGTTCTGAATAACTAAAACGACAAGAAACAAAACATGACCTCTATAAAACATTTGAAGGACGAGTAATTTACCAAGTTAATTTCATACCTTACTTAACTAGTTTAATCAATGGCAATTTTCAAAGACTCGCCTTCTGACTGTGGAATACTATCCACTTGAAACTAACTAACTGACTGTGGGATTCACTTAATGTTTCACTACAACAGACTACATTAATGTATTAAAACACTGATCATACTTATTAACTGTGTCTTCACCACTACCTGTTACCAAAACAGATTACACTAATGTAGTAAAATATGAGAACTGTATACATCTTTCACTATTTCACCATCACATTTGTTGAGTATACCCTACAATAAGTTCATCTTACAACTGAGATCTGTGAGGCTCTTATTAGAGTGCGTTTTCCTCTCTTACGTAACAGGAAGCATTATTTTGTTGAATTATTTAACTTACAGTTACTTTTCAACGGATCAATAAACACATTTTACGTAACTTATGCACTACCTCACAACCAGGTCCTTGTTTACTCATCACTGAGTACCTTGCATAGCCTACCTATTGCTATCCCATCTATTATTCTGTATATCTAGATTGTTTATTCATTCCATCACCCTGTTGAGACACCTATTGCCTACATTAAAACCTGTTATAATCAACGCTCTTAAGCGGGTAAATAATTTACTAACCATATTTAACTAGGTATAATCCTGTCTCTTTCACTTTGTCCTCGATGATGGGTAACCTGTAAACTAGCCTTTACTGTAGATATTTAACGAGGATTTACTTTTTTCTTTGAAACCTAAAGGCTTTATGCCTCTGAAACTACAACCATTTCATCATTCAAAGTAAATAGTACGCTTACAGTAAATGTTTCTGTAGTCAAAGGTGTATTTTAATGACCAAGAAATGGGAAAAGTAATCACTGACAACCTCTAGTTGGTAATGCCTAACAAACCTATGGCATATATGCGATAGACAATATAACTAATGCATGTTTTGAAAAAGGTTCCAGACAGACTCAAAGAAATAACCATGTAATAAGACAATAGTTAAATTGCCTTTGTCCACTGGTTGAGTAACCCTTAACATGAAATTGATTAATTATATCAACAGTACTTGAACTTATGAGCAGGTAGACATGTACACAAAAAGTAACATTAATGAAAATAGCTGTGTGGTGGTAGGCCTAATTTTGGGATATTTAGATGTGTGTTGGTTGTGTGTTGTGAATAATATGGGTTGGGATGTGAAACCGGTACTGTATTGAGTGAGAAATCAAATTCTAGCCCACATTTAATAAAAGGTACAATGGTGACGTTATCACTGATACCCACAGTGTTATCCTGTGATAGTTATATTAAACAGTACAGCTGTCTATGAGAACACCCTACCAAGGATTTATGAGTGTAATGTGTAGGTACTAAGCGCCCTGATTCACCCTCAAGTGATTGACTTCCGTTGAAAAACAGATATTCTTGACAACGGTACATCTTGATGTAACAGACGTTGAAACCTTAGTTATATTAAATAACAACTAAATCGGACCGGGTAAGGTAAATTAACCCATTATCATGGGCATACCACAACAGCTAGTAAAATATTAACATATGTTGAAAGGTAGATATGTTTTAATTCTGATAAAAAATATCAAATACACTCTGTCGTTATACTGCAAGATCTATGTTATTCATACAGTAGAACCTCCGTAACCCCATAATCCGAACACCCACTAATTTGAATGCCCCGTTGTTGTTTACAATACAGCAGTTCTTTCCATACTGTATGTCACCATAACAAACAGGCAATTATTTAAAAATACAAAATATTAGAGTGTGATTTCTAACATGTACTACAATTTAAATCAACCCAAAAACATACTACACAGAGCTATAACACATGTTTGAAGGCGAAAATCAGTGTAGACAAAGAAAGTTCGAGAATCACATGCGCTTGGAGGTAATTTTGATAGTGGTTAAGCTTATTTCCTGTATATAATTGCTATTGTCGCACAGTCCTTAAACTACATTACTCTATTATTGTGTAACCGAACACGTTTTCTATACGTAAAGTCAAATATTTATACATGCTTTGATAGTTAATTATTCATAAACCTACATTTAAACCACCGATCACCAATAACATATAACTGTAGTACAACAACGAGCTCGCTATTATAGCTAAATCTTGAAGATTTCTCTGGAAACTTGTATATGCATAATAATAATATGTAAGTTAGTGTAGTCATCACAAAAACGTCGACTCCTACGGCCATGCTCGCGAAAATGTTATTATCGTCTTGTGCAATAGCAGAGTCCAGTCTTTGGAGACATGTGTTTTATTAACTAAAATCTAGTTATTCGGCATTTTCACTAAGCCCTATATTTGCCCAGAGTCCGATTAAATATGATTGTTTTAGTCAAGAACCTTTACGAATGTAATGTAATCCACGTTTATTGATAAATGGGTGGGTTTCTATTACTTTTAACCCATTTACCATAAGGGTTGTGAAGCCTATCGTAAACACATTCTCTTATAGCATTTTGTACCGAATGTTCAAAGTATTAAAAACGGCTATTTGCTATGAATGTATTATAGCTATAGTCTACGACTCTTTTAAGTTGACACTGTGTTGAAAAATACTTAATGTTAAGCAATAGTTTTAACGGATATGTCTTTTAGATTGATATGTATTCTATGAAATAGGTACACTTGAAGTCCTATGTAAAGCTCCTTTTACTGTTATCGAGGTTCTAATATACTTTGAATAAATAAAAAAGCCTCTTTTACAACACAAAAACTACTGATATTCAACGTATACTCTAAAGATGTAAAAAGAACTGCTTATCGAATGATAACTTTCAATTATATTACCCGATGTGAATGAAAAGCAGTGCATTTACCTCAATTGTTAGCCATATGGTATCTAGTCATGCTAAATCTTTCATAATGGTACCTACTACTATTGAGGACTATCTAGCTACACTCCTCCAAATCGAAATGTAATGACCAAACTACGTACAAGATACGTTTGGCTACGTAATAATTGTACGATAAGACACCAATTACTATATGTCAGATGTACCTTCCAGTTTAGTGTTTCTGGTTCGTACTTATGTTTGTTATGACTAATAGTATAATTACTGTGTAGGCTTACTTTGTTATACATTCACAGACATATGATCTCTACCATACTCTTAGTCCCAAAAACAAAACTGTAAATGTTTACCAATACTTTGGCGTAGTTATGACAGTATAACGACTATTATAGTTATGATTTATACTGCTAATAAGACTCATCTTACACTCATCTCCAAAGGTTTAAAATACCTACGTTTGTATGGTCCCTATCTCAACATAATATCACTAGAAAAGTAACCGTGAAATACACTTTACATCAATTCTAGTTTAACATCTAGAAGTGGAGGAGAGTACCATAATTGAGGGCGTGAAAGGTATCACGTGTATGTTGGTTTTATAGGTTTATTTACGAATGAACTGGGATATGTTGGTCAATACGCTACATTATACCTATAACATCTGGCTAGTATGTTTGCTGAGGTGTCGAGGGTGTTGTGCTAACTTACGAGTCTTTGAAATTGTTTTGTGTTGGTTTTATTCCTGTATGTTTATATATCAAGCTTATTAATGTAGAGCTTACCCGATTGTGTTCATCTTATTTGGCTTGGGTTGGAGCTGATGGTAACAGCGAATTAAACAAAAACTATGTATATTATGGCGATGTGCCGCTTTATCCTCTTTGGATTATGTCTTAATGTAAAAAAAAACCTGATGCCTGCAGTTTCCTATCGTGATAAGCTCAAAAGGCCTTTTGTATACAAGAGCTAACATATGGGGATGATATGTAAAATTATCAGTACTAGATGGATTTTTACTGTATTCAGTTTATATTCGAACAAGTTACTACAAAAACGGTAAGAAAACTGTCGGTTTTACTTAATGCCAATACATATACCGTTTTGACATACTGCAGCAAAAACAGCCAATTTGAACGGTTATTTGTGTTTTCTAAGCTGTTGATACATGTTGTCTAAACATGCATGTTAGCATTTGTTTGTACGGAATTGACCCAATGAAAAAATACATTTAGAAATTAACTCATACTAGAAAATGAACCAAGGATTATGACATCCACCTACCTACGTTGGTCAAAGCTATCACTACCTTACATCGCATTACAAGCATAACTAATTTGCTACACGAGTATGAAGTTACATATGGCTTTATAATCAAGAGAACCCATTCTTATTTCCTACATAATATTTTTTATGTCTGGAAGTTGATAGATTTATTTTCTTTCAATTGTGTTGGAGTAAGGTACTATTTTAGCAAATGAGTAAAATAACGAATGGTTTTATGTTAAGTAGCATTTTAAATATATGGACAAGTAGTCTTGCTTTAGACATCTCTCCTTTTTATTCCTCAGGCCAAGTACTATTAAGGTTTCTGAACCCAGGGTTATGTCAAAACTATTATGTAGCAGATTAAAAATAGTAATTGGTGGGGATTGACCCAGCGGTTGAAGTTACATGGTTTTCATTTTAAGTTACTACAGGTGATGGTGCTGCCTCCGATGGTAAAACATCTAACTACACTACAACCGGAGACACCAAAACAGTTATTCTAGCGTTGAAACTAGGAATTATGATGACAACAGCATAAACTGCATGAATACCATAAGCAGACGACGGTAGAGCTATTGACACCGGTGGCAGGTTTTATAGCTTTTCGGTACCTGTAGTGTAACATATTTGCAAGGCTGAAGTGAGTCTTTTATATGTGTACGACTAGTTTAGAAGACGATCGTATGAATGACAGCTGTGAGGAACGTGTCTACCAACAGATATAGTAGATTATTATACACAACTAGGGAAATATCATTTAGATATGAGAGAATAGTCCAAGACGACGGTAAAACATCTTTCAACACCCCTAAAGTCTGTTGGTGACAACATATTTTTCATTTTCGAAAGGTTTCTAAGTCCGGAGTTAGGGAAAGATCAATTAAACGATTTGCAAAATAGTCTCTGGGAGATAAATATATTTGTTTTTAATGTGTAGGAGTTAGGTATTATAGGTACTTTTTAGTAGACGATGAAGATAATGAGTAAAATATCAATTAACGTACGGCTTTATGTTAAGTGACATCTAAATTACAACAACAAATAGCCCTGCTTAAACATCTCTTCTGTTTTGTCCCTCAGTATAAGTGGACTATTGAGGTTTCTGAGCCCCTTTGTTATGGCCCCACAATCTTATGGTAATATTAACCACTAGAATCGCGGGTTTGGTGCCTCCAGCTGCCGAGTAGTTTGATGTTTTTCCACCAGAGGCGACACCCTCACCTGCACCTTATACGAAAACTATGCAACTTCGGTGTTGCAGATCAATCCCCGAAAATCGATAGTTTTAATCTGCTGTATAATAGTATTGGCATAACAAAGGGGCTCAGAAACCTCAATAGTCCACTTATACTGAGAGACAAAACAGAAGAGATGTCTAAGCAGGGCTATTTGTTGTTGTAATTTAGATGTCACTTAACATAAAGCCGTACGTTAATTGATATTTTACTCATTATCTTCATCGTCTACTTAAAAGTACCTATAATACCTAACTCCTACACATTAAAAACAAATACATTTATCTCCCAGAGACTATTGTGCAAACTGTTTAATTGATCTTTAACAAACTCTGGACTTAGAAACCTTTCGAAAATGAAAAATATGTTGTCACCAACAGACTTTAAGGGTGTTGAAAGATGTTTTACCGTCGTCTTGGACTATTCTCTCATTTCTAAATGATATTTCCCTAGTTGTGTATAATAATCTACTATATCTGTTGGTAGACACGTTCCTCACAGCTGTCATTCATACGATCGTCATCTAAACTAGTCGTACACATATAAAAGACTCACTTCAGCCTTGCAAATATGTTACACTACAGGTACCGTAAAGCTATAATACCTGCCACCGGTGTCAATAGCTCTACCGTCGTCTGCTTATGGAATTTATGCAGTTTATGGTGATGTCATCATAATTCCTAGTTTCACCGCTAGAATTACTGTTTTGGTGTCTCCGGTTGTAGTTTAGTTAGATGTTTTACCATCGGAGGCAGCACCATCGCCTGTAGTAACTTAAAATGAAAACCATGTAACTTCAACCCCTGGGTCAATCCCCGTCAATTACTATTTTTAATCTGCTACATAATAGTTTTGACATAACCCTGGGTTCGGAAACCTCAATAGTACTTGGCCTGAGGAATAAAAATGAGAGATGTCTAAAGCAAGACTACTTGTCCATGTATTTAAAATGCTACTTAACATAAAACCATTCGTTATTTTACTCATTGGCTAAAATAGTACCTTACTCCAACACAATTGAAAGAAAATAAATCTATCAACTTCCAGACATAAATAGTATGTAGAAAATAAGAATGGTTTCTCTTGATTATAAAGCCCTATGTAACTTCATACTCGTGTAGCAAATTAGTTATGGTTGTAATGCGATGTAAGGTAGTGATAGCTTTGACCAACGTAGGTTGGTGGATGTCATAATCCTTGGTTCATTTTCTAGTGTGAGTTAATTTCTAAATGTATTTTTCCATTGGGTCAATTCCGTACAAACAAATGCAAACATGCATGTTTAGACAACATGTATCAACAGCTTAGAAAACACAAATAACCGTTCAAATTGGCTGTTTTTCCTGCAGTATGTCAAAACGGTATATGTATTGGGATTAAGTAAAACCGACAGTTTTCTTACCGTTTTTGTAGTAACTTGTTCGAATATAAACTGAATACAGTAAAAATCCATCTAGTACTGATAATTTTACATATCATCCCCATATGTTAGCTCTTGTATACAAAAGGCCTTTTGAGCTTATCACGTTAGGAAACTGCAGGCATCAGGTTTTTTTTACATTGAGACATAATCCAAAGAGGATAAAGCGGCACATCGCACATACACATAGTTATGTGCATATACATAACTATACATAGTTAATACATACATTCATAGTTAATAATACATGTGAATATACATAGTTTTTGTTTAATTCGCTGTTACCATCAGCTCCAACCCAAGCCAAATAAGATGAACACTATCGGGTAAGCTCTACATTAATAAGCTTGATATATAAACATACAGGAATAAAACCAACACAAAACAATTTCAAAGACTCGTAAGTTAGCACAACACCCTCGACACCTCAGCAAACATACTAGCCAGATGTTATAGGTATAATGTAGCGTATTGACCAACATATCCCAGTTCATTCGTAAATAAACCTATAAAACCAACATACACGTGATACCTTTCACGCCCTCAATTATGGTACTCTCCTCCACTTCTAGATGTTAAACTAGAATTGATGTAAAGTGTATTTCACGGTTACTTTTCTAGTGACATTATGTTGAGATAGGGACCATACAAACGTAGGTATTTTAAACCTTTGGAGATGAGTGTAAGATGAGTCTTATTAGCAGTATAAATCATAACTATAATAGTCGTTATAGTGTCATAACTACGCCAAAGTCTTGGTAAACTTTTACAGTTTTGTTTTTGGGACTAAGAGTATGGTAGAGATCATATGTCTGTGAATGTATAACAAAGTAAGCCTACACAGTAATTATACTATTAGCCATAACAAACATAAGTACGAACCAGAAACACTAAACTGGAAGGTACATCTGACATATAGTAATTGGTGTCTTATCGTACAATTATTACGTAGCCAAACGTATCATGTACGTAGTTTGGTCATTACATTTCGATTTGGAGGAGTGTAGCTAGATAGTCCTCAATAGTAGTAGGTACCATTATGAAGGATTTAGCATGACTAGATACCATATGGCTAACAATTGAGGTAAATGCACTGCTTTTCATTCACATCGGGTAATATAATTGAAAGTTATCATTTGATAAGCAGTTCTTTTTACATCTTTAGAGTATACGTTGAATATCAGTAGTTTTTGTGTTGTAAAAGAGGCTTTTTTATTTATTCAAAGTATATTAGAACCTCGATAACAGTAAAAGGAGCTTTACATAGGACTTCAAGTGTACCTATTTCATAGAATACATATCAATCTAAAAGACATCTCCGTTAAAACTATTGCTTAACATTAAGTATTTTTCAACATAGTGTCAACTTAAAAGAGTCGTAGACTATAGCTATAATACATTCATAGCAAATAGCCGTTTTTAATACTTTGAACATTCGGTACAAAATGCTATAAGAGAATGTGTTTACGATAGGCTTCACAACCCTTATGGTAAATGGGTTAAAAGTAATAGAAACCCCACCCATTTATCAATAAACGTGGATTACATTACATTCATAAAGGTTCTTGACTAAAACAACCATATTTAATCGGACTCTGGGCAAATATAGGGCTTAGTGAAAATGCCGAATAACTAGATTTTAGTTAATAAAACACATGTCTCCAAAGACTGGACTCTGCTATTGCACAAGACGATAATGACATTTTCGCGAGCATGGCCGTAGGAGTCGACGTTTTTGTGATGACTATACTAACTTACATATTATTATTATGCATATACAAGTTTCCAGAGAAATCTTCAAGATTTAGCTATAATAGCGAGCTCGTTGTTGTACTACAGTTATATGTTATTGGTGATCGGTGGTTTAAATGTAGGTTTATGAATAATTAACTATCAAAGCATGTATAAATATTTGACTTTACGTATGGAAAACGTGTTCGGTTACACAATAAGAGAGTAATGTAGTTAAAGGACTGTGCGACAATAGCAATTATATACAGGAAATAAGCTTAACCACTATCAAAGTTACCTCCAAACGCATGTGATTCTCGAACTATCTTTGTCTACACTGATTTTCGCCTTCAAACATGTGTTATAGCTCTGTGTAGTATGTTTTTGGGTTGATTTAAATTGTAGTACATGTTAGAAATCATTAATTAGATTAATGTTAGTAGCTCATGTTAGAAATCACGTCATATTATGTTAGTTGTAGGTGTTTGAAGGCATGTAAATATTTTGTATTTTTAAATAATTGCCTGTTTGTTATGGTGACATACAGTATGGAAAGAACTGCTGTATTGTAAACAACAACGGGGCATTCAAATTAGTGGGTGTTCGGATTATGGGGTTACGGAGGTCCTACTGTTTGAATAACATAGATCTTACAGTATAACGACAGAGTGTATTTGACATTTTTTATCAGAATTAAAACATATCTACCTTTCAACATATGTTAATATTTTACTAGCTGTTGTGGTTTGCCCATGATAATGGGTTAATTTACCTTACCCGGTCCGATTTAGTTGTTATTTAATATAACTAAGGTTTCAACGTCTGTTACATCAAGATGTACCGTTGTCAAGAATATTTGTTTTTCAACGGAAGTCAATCACTTGAGGGTGAATCAGGGCGCTTAGTACCTACACATTACACTCATAAATCCTTGGTAGGGTGTTCTCATAGACAGCTGTACTGTTTAATATAACTATCACAGGATAACACTGTGGGTATCAGTGATAACGTCACCATTGGACCTTTTATTAAAATGTGGGCTAGAATTTGATTTCTCACTCAATACAGTACCGGTTTCACATCCCAACCCATATTATTCACAACACACAACCAACACACATCTAAATATCCCAAAATTAGGCCTACCACCACACAGCTATTTTCATTAATGTTACTTTTTGTGTACATGTCTACCTGCTCATAAGTTCAAGTACTGTTGATATAATTAATCAATTTCATGTTAAGGGTTACTCAACCAGTGGACAAAGGCAATTTAACTATTGTCTTATTACATGGTTATTTCTTTGAGTCTGTCTGGAACCTTTTTCAAAACATGCATTAGTTATATTGTCTATCGCATATATGCCATAGGTTTGTTAGGCATTACCAACTAGAGGTTGTCAGTGATTACTTTTCCCATTTCTTGGTCATTAAAATACACCTTTGACTACAGAAACATTTACTGTAAGCGTACTATTTACTTTGAATGATGAAATGGTTGTAGTTTCAGAGGCATAAAGCCTTTAGGTTTCAAAGAAAAAAGTAAATCCTCGTTAAATATCTACAGTAAAGGCTAGTTTACAGGTTACCCATCATCGAGGACAAAGTGAAAGAGACAGGATTATACCTAGTTAAATATGGTTAGTAAATTATTTACCCGCTTAAGAGCGTTGATTATAACAGGTTTTAATGTAGGCAATAGGTGTCTTAACAGGGTGATGGAATGATTAAACAATCTAGATATACAGAATAATAGATGGGATAGCAATAGGTAGGCTATGCAAGGTACTCAGTGATGAGTAAACAAGGACGTGGTTGTGAGGTAGTGCATAAGTTACGTAAAATGTGTTTATTGATCCGTTGAAAAGTAACTGTAAGTTAAATAATTCAACAAAATAATACTTCCTGTTACGTCAGAGAGGAAAACGCACTCTGATAAGAGCCTTACAGATCTCAGTTGTAAGATGAACTTATTGTAGGGTATACTCAACAAATGTGATGGTGAAATAGTGAAAGATGTATACAGTTCTCATATTTTACTACATTAGTGTAATCTGTTTTGGTAACAGGTAGTAGTAAAGACACAGTTCATAAGTATGATCAGTGTTTTAATACATTAATGTAGTCTGTTGTAGTGAAACATTAAGTGAATCCCAGTGTCAGTTAGTTAGTTTCAAGTGGATAGTATTCCACAGTCAGAAGGCGAGTCTTTGAAAATTGCCATTGATTAAACTAGTTAAGTGAGGTATGAAATTAACTTGGTAAATTACTCATCCTTCAAATGTTTTATAGAGGTCATGTTTTGTTTCTTGTCGTTTCAGTTATTCAGAACAATAATTCATCCAATCACAAAAAGAAGGCTACAAACCATAGAAATAAAATGTCATACACACACTAGTGCTCCGTTGTTCTAACTAAACAAACTTCAGATTTTACAATAAACTTGTTCTGATATATGGCATTACATTAAAGCTGATTAATATGGTGGGGACATATTACACTACCATTATTGAAGTATTACCCCAACCGGATATAAAACAATCGGTAACTGATAGTTTTTTAAATCCAGTACCTCTGAGTTAAGGTAGTACATAAATATGTTTACATGCAAAGGTAGCTATCAACAGGTGTTATGCCGAAAAGATGACGTCACTCGTATATCGGATAAACAACACCCTACAAATGTGATGTATATTAGTTGGATATTTTAAAATACAGTACATGTAATAGTGAAAGTACGGTGCTTAAGTTTTAATACATTAATGTTATCCGTTTAATAGATAAATTACAAGTTACAGGGATACGGGTAGGTTATTAAAAGTTACCGTTGATTAAATTGTTTAAGTAGGGTTATCATTACTATAGAATCATTTTTACTAGCTATTCTGTTATTCAATACATCAATATAAATAGCCCAAGGCATGTTTCGTCGACACTAGTGCTCCAGTATAAATTAATAGACTTGTTTCGGTAAAAAGTGAGGTAATGATACGTATGCATTACGATCTTGGTGAAAAAGTGAGGTTAGGTCACTTAGCGGTAACAGTTGGTGGGAAAGCCTATGACAGTTCCTACGTGCACAAGTGAGGTTATGTTACAGATACATACAGTGAGGTTATGTTATTTGGAGAGAGAACAGTTAGCAGGAAGGCAATTTAACTTGCATATTAAGAACTATACAGAGCATAGTTAGACATCAAACATTTAATACACTCATATATAGAATTAACAGTATAGTAACCATTATAGTGAATCTTATTAAGTATGTTTTATACATTCATTACTAGGGACTTGTTATTTTAAATTAAATACCATCGACACTAGCACTCCAGTAATGAATTAATAAACTTGTTTAGGTAAAAAGTGAGGTTATGTTACGTATGCATATACAGTACAAGGTCACGTGATCAGCTAAGCTTTAACAGTAGTTGGAAAGACGCTGGAGCTGCAACCTGGTGGAGAATTTGAAACTATAACAACTGATACAACTCAGAGTAAAACATAAAGTGAGGTTATGTTACTTGGTGGGAAAACAGAGGTTATATCACATATACAAGATCATGTAATCAGCTAAGTATCGAACCCATGAACCTCTGAGCTAACCCCAATCAGGTTAGAATCGAACCCGTGAACCTACAGCGCTAACCCAATAGGATTAAAATCGAACCCGTTAACCTCTAAAACTAACCCAACCGGGTTAAAATTGAACCCATGAACCTCTAAAACTAACCCAACTGGGTAAAAATTGAGCCCGTGAACCTCTAAAACTAACCCAATCAGATTAAAATCGAACTCGTGAACCTCTAAAACTAACCCAATCAGGTTAGGATCAAACCCGTTAACCAACCCAACCAAGTTAGAATCGAACTCGCGAACCTCTAAAACTAACCCAATTAGGTTAGGATCGAACCCATTAACCAACCCGGCCGAGTTAAAGTCCAACTCGTGAACCTCTAAAATTAACCCAATCAGGTTAGGATCAAACCACTTAACCAACCCAGTCGAATTAGAATTGAACCCAGTAACCTCTAAAACTAACCCAACCGGGTTAAAATCGAACTCGTGAACCTCAAAAACTAACCCAATCAGGTTAAGATCGAACCCATTAACCAACCCAACCGATTTAAGATCCAACTCGTGAACCTCTAAAACTAACCCAATCAGGTTAGAATTGAACCCGTGAACCTCTAAAACTAATCCAATCAGGTTAGGATCGAACCCATTAACCAACCCAACCGAGTTAAGATCCAACTCGTGAACCTCTAAAACTAACCCAATCAGGTTATAATTGAACCCGTGAACCTCTCAAACTAACCCATTCGGGTTATAATTGAACCCGTGAACCTCTCAAACTAACCCATTCGGGTTAAAATCGAACCCGTTAACTAACCCAACCGGGATAGAATTGAACCCGTGAACCTACAGCGCTAACCCAATCGGAATAAAATCGTACCCGTTAACCTCTAAAACTAACCCAACCGGGTTAAAATCGAACCCGTAAACCTCTAAAACTAACCCAATCGGGTTAAAATCGAACCCATTAACCATTCCAATCGGGTTAGAATTGAACCCGTAAACCTCTAGCGCTAACCCAACCGGAAATAACATGTTTTGTGGTTAGTTAGAGTCGAGCCTGTGAACCTCTAGCATCAATGACTCACACTACCCCTGCTACAACACAACACCATAGAAAAAAAAACAACCCAACCAGAAATGAAACGTTAAGTGAATAGTTAGGATTGAACCCACAACCTTAGGCTCATATACAAATAGTTAACTACAATACATTACAAAAGATAACGCCAACCGGATATGATACAAACTGTGGTTGGTAAGGATCAAACCCGTGAACCTCTGAGATAAATGACTCACGCTACTCCCGTTACACTACAACAACATACTAAAAATAAAAATATCAACCTGACAAAAAGGGAAGCAGTTGGTGATTGGTAAGGATCGAACCCTTCAACCTCTGGGACCATAGGTTTATATACAAAAGGTTAACTATAATACATCACCATACCAAAAAAAGAAAACACCCCAACCTGGAATGACACGATTGGTGATTGGTAAGGATCGAACTCATGAACCTCCAGGATCATAGGTCCACATTCTAAACAAGTTACAGTAACTACTCCTACTACGATACTAAAACTCAAAATATCACCCTAACCAGAAGGGAAGCAGTTGGTGGTTGGTAGGGATCGAACCCGCAAACCTCTGAGATCAACGACCCAAACTGCTCCCACAACAATACAACACTATACCAAAAACATCCCAAGCGGAAATGAAACGTATGGTGATTGGTAAGGATCGAACCCGAGAACCTCTGAGATCAAGGACTCATACTACTCCCACTACGTTACAACACTATACAAAAAACACCCCAACCGAAAATAAAACGTTTGGTGACAGTTACTTGGTATTTAGCGAATAGTTAGGATTGAACCCGCAAACCTCTGGCTCATACACAGCCTCATACATAGCCCACTGCTAGGAAGAACCATTTACACAACCCGTTACCCCATTGGACATACCAAGAGTACATAACATCTATGAAATGTAAGTTTAACATCCAACATTTGGTGGCCTTTACAAAGGCCGTTTTTTATACTCAACGGTAAAGTTCCGCTTAAGACCTCTTTCAGCTATTTTTAACATTGGATTTATCATTTGTTTCACATTTGTTATGGACTACTACATTTAGATATGTATGAAATAAAATAAAAATATAATGTTTTTTACACACCCTGTATATGTAAAGTAAGGTTGTCATTTACCACTATAAACACTGTATCTGTAACTGTGTTTAATAATTAAATAGAAATAACTACATTTACGTAAAGTGAGGTCATGGCGGGAAAGCAGATGGCACAAGAGTGAGGTTATGTGATTTGGCAATACAGTTGGGGAGAGGTTAATTGGCGAGATACGTATACAATACGTAGTGTGAGGTTATGGCAGGAAGGATTTCACCTTGAAATTATGTTTCACAGCTGCGTATGTGGTCACAATTAAGGTGGTTGAACAGTTGACGACTATAATATATGTTACAACTGCTTCCATAGCTGGATGGCTTAGACATTATCCATCACCTAGGAGGCCCGGGGTCGATACCCGGTCACACGTTTTATCCTATAATTAATTTGGTTTGTTAAGTACCTATATAAACAAATAAGGTTACGTCAGCTGGCGGGAACGACTGGCGGGAAAGCATACATATACAAATAAGGTTATGGTAGGATCAGCTGATCAGATGGTTTACCTGAGGGTGGTAACGTGATTTCACCTCAAGTACTGCCACCCCTACTTGTGTATGAGACTGTGTATGAGCCAGAGGTTAACGGGTTCGATCCTTACCAGTCACATTTACAGTATTTGCTGAGTTTTATTTACATATACCTATATACTACAGTCCATAACAATGACAAAGCAAATTATAATTCCCATATCCATTGTTTAACCGACTGGAAAAAAGGCTTAAGCAAAACTTTACCATAGAGAACAAAAATGGCCTTTCTAAAGGCCACCAATTGTTGAACATATAATAAACATTTCATAGATATTATGTATTGTTGGAAAGATGGTTAATCTGAATAATGTTTCTTCCCAGCAGTTGGTTGTGTATAAGACTGTGTATGAGCCAGAGGTTCACAGGTTCGATTCTTACCAATTACCAAACGTTTCATTTCCAGTCGGGGTAATGTGTTGATTTTTAGTATGGTGTTGTATCATAGTAGGAGTAGCATAAGTCGTTGATCTAAGAGGTTCACTGGTTCAATCCTTACCAATCACATTTACAATATTTGCTGGGGGAAGTGAGGTTATGTTATTTGGCGGGAAAAATAAAAAGTGAGGTTAGAACACATGTGAGGTTAGACCACGTGGAAATTCTAGGGCACGGCTTAAGGAAAATACTGCTCTCTGATTGACCGAGAGGAAATGCTGCTCTCTGATTGGCCTAGAGGGAATGCTGCTCTCTGATTGGCTAGGGGGCGTGGCCTAGAGAAAGGGCTGCGCTCTGATTGGCTAGGGGGCGTGGCCTAGGGGGAATGCTACTCTCTGATTGGCTGATGGGCGTGGCCTAGGGGAGGGGTGGGGATGAAATGCTGCTCTCTGATTGGGGGCCCCAAGTACAGCGTACCCTACTCTAATACAATCTATTTAGACATCCATAGATCATTTTGGAAACTACCATATGATAGAGGAACTCATAAAGATTTTTTCAACATAATTTCCATGTATCAGCTGATCCATTGTTGTCGCTCAAAGCTTTAAACTTCAAAACATAACCTACAGTAAGGCAGACGTCATGAACGTGCAAACTCAGTGTGTTGAATATCAAATTGAAGCAAAATCTAACACAATGTAATTTTTCCGTGTAGGGTTCTGTCAAAGACCAGGTTTACAACTCGAAAGACTCCAATGTCGGAGCATTGAGATTTGAAACCAATGCATCCTTAAGCAACATCACTCATGAAATGCGACATGTAGTGTGGTCAGAGTTAACTGTATTGACTGTCTTTTTGCCAGCAGTGGAAGCCATGTTGAAAATTTTTAATTAAACTTTTATCCAGAAAACCCTAGGAATATGTGTGATTCTTTACATTTAATAAAACTTTTATAAGTCTATTATGAAAATACTTACACTGCAACAAAGTTGTTCGTCCTGTTTATTGCTAAGGGTAGTTAGTGGATTTTACGCATGTACCACACAAGTGATGTTAACATGCACAGTTAATGTAAACAACCTCTCCAGGGATCTGGCAAGATCAAGGGGTGACTTTAGGGATGAAACATCAACAAGGGTTGAGACCTGGTTATACTGTTTGTTTATTAGACATGTACTAATGGATGAAGCGGAGGCTTCTTGATTAAATGAGGGTTGGTAATAATTTACCAAAAATCTAAATAATATTTTTAATAGATTATTAGTTGACGGATTTCGTAAAATTTTGCTGTACGAAAATAACCTATTTTCATATTGATAAAACATACTTACATGGTTGAATCGTTTGAGTTGATTTCAATACCTGTAAAAATATGTACAGATAGCTTCTACTTTAGATTTTCAATCAAATAAACCACCCTATTAGCCAATTTTTACCGTCTGACCAAACTAATTTATTCCTAACGAGGTTTCTCATTTCTCAGGTCTCACATTGGTTCAGCTGGAGTTAACGACTCGCAAAATTGCTTCTTAAACCAACTGTTATTTCCTTTCTGACAAGGTTTAGAATTTATTATTCATTTTATATTTTAAAGTTAAATTAGAACTTGAAAAATAACAAAAAATCACATGCTTTAGTTGCTGAGTAATTTTTATTGTGATGAGGTATCTCACTCAGATACTTCTAAATAACTATACGAACACATTTTTAATTTAACTTTAAGTTACTGTAGATTAATTGTATGTAAACAAAAACTCAGATGAGTCCAAACCATATGACAATTTTATAATACCATTTAAAATTCTGGTTGATGAGTATTAATAAAAATATAATAAAGTATAATATTAATAATAGTATTACAAGTGCCCAATCACAAGAAATTTCTTCAAATGAAGATTTTAGTAGGGATTGAGAGGATTAACTACAATAATCTTTTTTGTGATGTTGTGAGTTTAATTTTATTATGGAAAGAATTACAGACAAATGTGTTGAATTCAATCTTTGTTATTAGAATATGCTAACTATTGCTAATTTAATATTTTAGATCACATTTTTATACACAAGCAAGTAAGACCCCAATTTCCTAATTGGCTTAAAAGTAAGATGTAATTATAACTTAACGCATTTTTACCTAACACCACCTTAATTTAAAAGCAATGGAAAGGTCATGGATATATCTCTATTCACCGGTGTTGCTTGAAGTCGATTACTACTAAATTCTAATGTTTGAGAACTTGAGATGAACAAATGTTTACTGGTGAAATATAACTAAATGCAGACACATGGAAACTGGCAATGTCAAAATGCCACGTATACTGTACGTAGTTCATATATTTAAACTACATTCTTCAAAAAAATGAAATACTTTTGGGGTTTTGACCGTCTTTATTAGGAAACAAATTGATAATATGTTACTCAAAATATTTCTTTTTCGTAAAACACCTGCAAATAGATATATTTTTCCATAGCAAAAGAGCTTAGGCAAAAAAATAATTTTAACAGAGTTTCGTTTTCCTTGTGCCAAGTATTCTAAATATTTCAGTTGAAATTAATCTGAAAATGACTCATGACACAGCTTATCAAATAGTGGTATCGTTCCTGGGGACTGTAAACGCCTATATTAATCAATGTTAACTTTATGCAGCATATCTTAAAAACTATACAAGATAGAGACATAATTTTTTTGTATTTTTCATTAGCCTTTTATTTAGTATGCTACATGAAATTATTTACCTAGGTTAAAATTTCAATTTTTACTGGAATTTTTAAATTTAGACTTTTTTTCGATATTTTTTGTAAATAAAAAAAATATTTACAATATTGTTTTTTAATGAAATTTAAAATTACCATGTAGCATACTAGCTAATCATATCAGGATACTGTCATAAAAATTTGGTAAGTCTATCTTATATAGGAGCTGAGAAAACTTACATCTAAGTTATAAAATATTCACTTTCGGGAAGAGCAATTTAATAAAAAACACGCGTGGGGCGTGTGAGAGGCTCGCGAGGCCCTCGAAACGCTTGTTATAGCTTAATAAACTATATTTTTACAGGTGTTCTGATTTTTTCCTGTAAAAACTAATTATACCACAGAAAAGAGGAGATTTCAAAGAATAATAACATATAAAAAAAAGAAAATTGATTTTTTTTAAAATTTTCGAGTCACAGTCCCCTTTTAACTTTACACTTCCAAAGGTAAGCAATATAAATAGAAAATTAGAAATTTAAAACTAGTATTACTTGAAAAGCACTTTTGTAACGTTTTTATAACTACTATTCAGCAAAAATTAAAAGAACTGTTGGTAGAATTACAACATCCACTAATTAGGTAATGTTTTCTTATAACCCAGTTGTAAAGTAATCTACTGCGTTTGTAAATATTTACAAGTTTTTTCCGTATTGTAGTAAATGTTATCCTTAGTCAAAACTCAAACAAAAAAGTTTTTCTTAGAAATTCCCTGGCTTAGTTTTTCTCAAAACTAGTGTAATTAAACTAATATCCTTGAAATATGTTCACATTTTATGAATGGTAGGTTTATTTCTCTACTAAGTATCTTAGTAATAATAAAAAAATAATAAAAACGTTATCATGTTCATGGCTGAATAAAAGCTGCAGTATCTCTAAAAAAATGCTTAAATGTTTAGAAATGATAAATCTGTTAATCGATACTGATTTAGACTGTTATAGAAAGAAATCCTCGCTCTGCATTGATCCTTGGTAATAGTGTTAAAAGAAACACTCTACATGTAGATATCTTAACAAATCCAAGCAATCGTTATACAGATCAAAAGAGCTAAGGCTTTTTAACTGAGATGCAGGGAACCAATAGAAAATCAAAGCATTCGCTATCGCTTATTTTATCTATTGCACTCTTCAGCTTGTGAGATTGAATAGCCTTTTTTACACAACAGCTCCATAAGTGCTCTTAATCCTTTCGTTTAGAGGTATTCAGCCCTCTTGATGAAATGGTTTTTCCTACCTACAGTACTGCATGAAAGTGCATATGTTTAGAAACTAGCTCGCATAAGATGAACCACCTTCGGATATGAAGACTAGCAAAACCACTTGGCTACCCAGATAATTTAGATTGTTATGTTTGAAAACCGAAAATGCAGAAAAATAAAAGAAAAAAGTAAAACCTATTTGGGCTAAGCAAAAGATTGTCTGGTATGATTACAAACAATGTATTTTTTTCGTTACAAACTGTTTAGGCTACAGTAGGAAAAGTAGTTTACACAAGATGTGAACCTAGAGTTTGGGAGATGCAAGGCGTATTCCACGCACTTTTCAACAATTGGATGAATCGTAGTGGAATGATAACCGATGTGCACACAGTATAACGATTCCACTCGCATTCGTTATCCGAGGTTTACAAAACGCTTGTTTACAGCTTCAGGTGCTTAGTTTGATACTTTCGCAGGAGCATTTGAGCAATTTGTGTGTTACACCTTAGTTAAGTGGCTTGATATGTTCGTTCTGTATCCCAATGCTCCTAAACCAGTACGTTTGAAGATGAGATGGAAGGAACTAATCAGCTTCCACTTATAGTAGCTTCTAAGTTCTAGACCGTGGTTATTTACATATTTTGTTATAGGCCTATATTATTGAGTGCAACAATAACAACTATGTACATTGAAACTTTTTAAAGTAACGTATGTATTTCAATAAAGCACGTCCAAAGATACAATATACATTGGAATGGTAAGGATGTTTATTACAAAGCCATAATCTCTATTGACGATGGGTCTTGACGTGGCGTGCATTCATAATATGGTTATGTTCATTCGACGAGCCCCTGTTAAATAATTTTTAACCACTATGGTCTTTAAACCTCTTCTAAATCTTTTTACTTCGCTATCATTGTTAGGTACTCATTTTACATAATTCATTAGTAAATAAAAAAAAATATATCACGTAGAAAGATGATTTGCGTGGAAATCCTTTTATTTCCCATATCTCATTACAGTGTACTTCATAATGTATAGTAAAAACTGAAATGTGACTAAGCAGCTAAAACTAGTTTGAGCATAAAAAAATGAAGCCCTCTAATTTTCGTTTCTTAGTAATGTGTCCTTCCTAGTCCTATATTTCAAAATAAATACCTTGTCATGATTCCCGGTAGTTTTGTGTAATGTTAAAAAAACTTGAATTAATATTTCACTTCCTACGATCTAGAAGTAATTACGGTTGATCGTTATGATCATCATAAATTTTACCTAACCATTTTTTGGACGAAAACCAAAATGTTGTCTGTTTCGTACACAGGACATTTTCAGCTATTCTAATCGACATAAAACTATGTCTCGATAGAAATCACATTGATTTTATATACCTTTATTTCCCCTGTTTGAAGAGTAAATGGGAATGTATTTATAAAATCTAATGCATTATTTAAAACTACATGTCAAGTTGAAATATTTAAAAATGTACAACAATGCAATCCTATTTGTCAAGACCGAGGGTGCAAAAATGTTGAAAATGAGTTCATTCCTCCATGATTGTGAATTAGCTCAATTTATTTGTTGAAATGAACTGCAACCCAGAATAGTTTTTATCATTTGAAGTACATGTTTTTAATTGGATAAGCTCTTTAATATGTTACATAAATCGTTTTGTAACATTACGCTATATTTCTTAGATAGGGTAAACAAACTGTGTAGGCCTACTTATCGTAACTAGCAAAGAATTTTATTCTGCTATAAATATCAAAATTCAAAATTATTCATTATTTTTTTTGTTTATTTCTCGTGGGCTGTTTAGCAGCCCAATATATCCGGTTTATTTTGTATGAGAATTAATACTCATCTGAAATATACCGTGAAATATAAATGTCAGCCTTATTGGACTTGTGACATGCAATAGCTTTATATTTTATTGTATGGTAAAAAAAATTGTACATTTTGTTCCTTTAATGTATAAAACTGGTTGTATACATACCTTTTGGTAACATAGTTTATATTCAATTCAAAAAAAGTGTTGATTCAAAGTTCAAGTTTACCAGTTTACAATGTTCAATTTTAATAAATATTTCTAATCAAACAACTTAGTATTTATGAAAATTAATTCAAGATACAACCTATGTGTATTATTTCATATTTTAAAACAAGTTGTTCTGGGATCAAGCATGTCATTGTAAACTAAATCGAATAATTTTTTTCTGTCTTGTATCAATTAACATCATGTTATAAATAAATTTAATGTGGGCAGTATTTTTTTTACCAAGAGGTAAAAAAAAAATATTCAATTATAAAAAGAAATGGTGGGGATATAAAATAAATCCATTAAATAAACATAGTCCCTGCCTTGACGAACAGCATCAATCCATTTAATCACCACTGCGTGTTTCTCTCGTTTTGTTTCTCATTTTCTTTACAATATTCTTTTTTTCTTTCATAGTTTAATACTTCCTTATTTTATCATAGTGAATTCACGTCTAAGTCTCCGGACAGTGCCAAGTTGTTATGTTTATAACATTCAACCTGTCTATATTGGTTTCATTCACGTCTGATACAAGGGTCTTAAGTCAGTTTTGTATCCCAGTCACATACATTACAAGTCTATCAGACAAGTAATGGTGGCTATAAGCTCAATAATACCCTTGAGATATCGCACCCTCCTTGATGGTCATCAGTAGGGGATCTCTCCTAGTTTAGAGGGTAAATACTGTTTATTGTTGCTCGTGATATGCCACAGAAATCCGTGATTGAGATAGAATTTAATTGAAATAATTGTATGCGTCTTATAAAAGGCATAACAAGATCGAATTAGTCGTGAGAACATGTGATAAATAATATTATTAGATGGAAAATGGGAGATCAAAAAACTGCTTGGTATATTCAGAGCAAATTTGTCATGTGGGTGAATAGATTAATTTTATGTAATTATTAAATGCGTAGTGTTACCTTAGCGCAGTGCATACCACACGTGTAGTTTAATTTAAACGGAGTTTGTCAACCCTTTAGTCCTTGTCATGCATATTCGATAGGCAAAATGCCAAGTTTGGCCTACAATAGTATGTCATAATAAAGATCTTCAAAACCATTATTACGTATCATACGAATTATTTCTTTGTGCTTCTTAAACCTAAAAAACAGCTGAGTTACTCATGCCACGTAACTTCTTTTTTAAACTTTTTATTCTCATCTGTGTTCTGTGTAAACAACTTCGTTATTAAACGAGACACCAACACAAGTGCAATCAAATTATACATTTAGGTACGTTTGTAAATTTTACATTAAAACGTTAATTGTCGCAATCCTGGACCTGAATAACCTCCTGGACGCAAATAAGTGTTTTACATGTCTTCTTGAGATACTGGTTCAGAAAAAAATATAAGGTAAAATATTGCTCGTAAAAGAACAACGTTGGCGACAAAGTGACGCCATCAATACACTCTCAAGTGGCAAGTGGCAAAAGTGGCTCTCTCGTGGAGCTATGGAACATTTATGGGGCTCTTCACCACCAGCGTCACTCTTGGAAATAGGCTTCATTTGTCAGTGAAGAATAGATTATATCAGGTTCTATAATAAGCATATAGTTGCTCTGTAAAAAGACAATGTCAAACATTCTGTTTATGATATTTTTCTAATGAAATCTTTTGTTATGTAAATGTTGAACTTAAAGTAAACTGCACTTACTTCATTATTTCATTTTACCATCGTTGTGACTAGAGCCGTTTTTCTTCTTGTTTATGTGTGTGTGTTTTGTAAATGTATATTGGGATTGGATTGTCATACGTGATATTGAAATTGGTTGTTATATAACTTGAATTAATGGAGAGACATCATTAATTGGCCTTTACAAATTTGAAACTAACATAATGCAAGCATTTATTAATAGTATATAACATAGCTCTACACGATGGAAATTATCTTCAACTCGGTTGCAATATTACTTTTATAGAAAGCAATTGAACACAATATAAGCTCAAAATAAAAATAAAAAGACAACAAGTAGAAATTAACTACTTAATACCATCAGCACCACGATCCGTTTTATCTGCTTGTCTCGGCTCATTGAACTTATAACGACCCTGTCACATATTCTATTCGTTGTAGTCCCTGTCTTCTATCCACACTTGATATTTACTTTGTATTATATTGATCACCCTAGAACACTATTCAATATTATCAGCAACATAGCATAGTGAACACCGTGTTATCGGCTTGTTTCGGCTCATTGAACTGGTTCTGTCCATTGCTATCGTATTTTCTACATAACCCTGATATATATCTGACTTCTCCCTTCACCATAAATTATGAACATTTGAGACATATTTAACATTATTGTGTTCCTTTATTTTAGAATAATACCTAAAGTGTCTTAGACAAGTACTTTTAAATTTGGTGTAATTGTAGGTTGTGAATATTAAAAGAAGTAAACATTTAGCGTTATTGTAAATTTCATAACTCAACTATCAAATATTCAATATATTTAACATTTTGACTATCCAATAACACAACATGTAGGCTAACTACCGCAAATAGTAACTTTAATGCTAAAATCACTTTACTAAGTGGGCACTTACCTATTGTTACAGACTAAAACATCACAGTAATAAATATCAAATTTTCAAGTACAAGCTTTTACTTCACATATGATTGGGTTGGAACATTGTTTCGAAATAATATGTTGAATATAATAATAAACTATTACTTGTATTAATTTGTGGCATTTTGTATGGTTGAATGCAGTAGTTAAGATATTTCCTCCTATATTGGCAATTCAGTTGCCCATTTCAAGAAGACTCAATCTCTCATAAGTAGTTTTTGTGAAACTATATGATCCAGTTATAATGTTTTGATTCTTCCAAGTTTTTATTAGGAGGCTTTCCTCTAATTGACTATAAATTGTAGAGTGTTTCAAGTTATACATAACTATGTGTCAATTAATTGTGTTTCTCTACACAAAATGGCAAATAAAACAAGTATTCTTAAAATTTCCAATGCCTATGCTCTGTGTTTTCATTTGGTACTCAGACTTACATTTTGAAAATGATTAAACCCCTAATAAATGTGTTAATCTACTCATTTAATATACTTAATTTAATTGCCTCAATGTAATAGCCTCAATTTAATAGATGCATTTAATCATCTATGTCTATTCGCGTTTCAAAGCATAAATTAACTATACAAAAATCGCTTCAAGTTCAATAATGTTGGCATTCATGGGTATATTTTGAGAGTTAAAAGTGTAATAATATTATCAAAGAAAACATATAAATTTAAATGATTTCCAGAATATTTATGGTCGAATAATTTGTTCACTGCATATAATTCAACTAAAACATTTAAATAATGGATTAATGGCCAGAGCGATAAGTTCCGCGGAATAGCTCTAAATGGACACCGTGTTCTATATTTTCTGCTAAAGATTTAAGGTAGTACGTGTCTTACTTTTTACTTGAGTATTTTTCCAGAATATTCATTTCACTTGCAAAGCCTTGTTTTCAAAATATTGCTAATAAATAACAGCTTTGTAGGTGGAATGAATATTCTGGAAAAATACTCAAGTAAAAAGTAAGACACGTACTACCTGAAATCTTTAGCAGAAAATATACAACACGATGTCCATTTAGAGCTTTTTAACTTTAGAGAATTTAGAGAATTTTAACTTTTTTTAACTATTTTAAACTTACCAGGATCGAAACTTGGACCTTCCTCAATAGAAGGCTTATCAAGGAATCTCTTACAGCCTTTTACTCCTAGGGAGTAATATGGAAACAGTAAAAGATTTTCCTTAAGAGTCAAGTAAACATCTTAGTTACTTAATAAACCAGTTTAATGTACTGGGTCAGACCTCACCAACGAAATAACCAAGATATTTGACAAGGAAGAAAAGGGAGACTTCCCGCAGTCACCCATCAAGTGACATTATCCCTTTATTGAGTATTGCAGGCTTATAACACCACCATTGCTTATCTGATAGTCCTGTGATATGTGTGTGGGGAATACAATAACAGTAGGTGGTCCTTAGTCTGCGATATCATTGGTGTGTAGTATGTGTTTGCGTTGTTACTTTATTGAAGAATACGCTTTATTTTTGCATTGCGATAACTTATAATCGTGAGCATCGTTAATAATGTAACCGGTTCAGTAAATAAACGAGATACAGTACCTCAAATCTAAAAACTTAACCACGGAGTCAAATCTTCAACTGAAATGACCTGTAGTTACGTGATAATAAAGTGATTGCCATATTAGGCCCACTCTCTAGATACATGTCTCCCATATAAGAAGCATTTCCTCTACATTAGAAGCCAAAACCACTATAGTCATTAAGTTTTCTCAATAACCTCAACATTAGATAGGTTCTGATGGTTAGTCTGCTCGAATTGTTTTATGATGTTTGCAATCATACCAATGCAAGGTCACTCACTCCTCATTGAATTTGCAAATTAAACATGTATGATGATTTATAAATCCTATAATTGAGCGGAGCGAGCGAAGCGAGCGAAGCTCTTTGGGATCAACTTCAATGCAACAAATAGAGAAACATCACTCAATAACGGCTGAACACATTTCAGCCAAACTTAACAAAAATTACTTAGACTAATAGTGAGATGGTTTTTAAACAAACAAATTTCAATTAGATAATGTTGATGCAATTTAAAACGAACTTAAAATTTTCAATTTCTAACATTAGGCTTATGGGACTAAAGTAGCCATATGACAGTTTTTTGTTTACAAGAAAAATGTAAACAAGAGAATCATGAGGTATTTCTGAACTTTCTAGACTTTTCTTTTAAACGTTTTTAAATCATTCCTATGATCCTAATAAACAAGAAAATACCGTTAAAACATTTTTTAAGGCGCGGAATTCACTACAAATTGTGAAAATATACGGAACTACTTTCTCAATGCGCGGAGCATATCGCAGTGACTACTTACTCTTGGGCACCTATTTGTGTTGCCAGCTGATTAGAAACAGTCAATGTTAGAAATAAGGATTTAATAAGCGATATATCGAACCGCATCGAAATCGATATTTAATCCGATAATACCTCACAGGTTATATTATGTTGAATTACATCGACGATACAGTAAGTTATTACACTTATTAATAAAACACAGATTGACCACTGATCTTATTTAGGCATGTGGGGAAGGTAGGTCGGGGTTTATGAGTATTCGTGACTGCATTAAGTGTTTTGAAGTAAGGTTAGACTAGGAAGGTAAAGTGTAGGTTATAGGTAGGTGATCGGTTTATTTATTTGTGTTGCACCATATTATTTTTTTATTTTTTGGAATAGTTGGTTAAACGGGGAAACGATTTCAAAAATGCTTGCATATTATGGTCTTAACAAACCATCCACAGTATTCTAGCATTGACTTTATATAAAGTCAATGATACTAGCAAATTACTACATACAGACCAAAAGAAAAGAACATTTGGATTTGGACCTTTGACCATAGCAAAACTAACGTTTTATCTATGCTAACATATAATTTATGAAATTAATGTGAAAATTTGTATATCATTAAATACTATTCTGTAATAGCCAATTAATAATTGTTTGGCAAATCCTCATTTCAATGGCTCGGCTAAAAATTGAGTCTGCATTTTGTGAAACAGTAATTTGGTAACAATTCAGTCATTTCAAATGTTGATAACAGTAGCCTATCCTATATAAAAACTGTTATTTGATTGCCAGGCCACGGACTATAGATACGTCCAGTTACAGCCGTAATAATAAGTAAATAATTAATTACCTGGGCTTATAGAAGTACACTTTTAACCACGGTATGGATAATTGTCTAGGGCTGTCCAATGGTTTTATTAAGAAGGCCAGTATTAAAATGCCGTCTCTAAATCGTCCCAATCATAGTAGAAGACCTACATTCCAGTTACATTACAATCATATCCTCCATCAAGAATACTTGGTATTAACAATCATAAACTATTTCCAGCAAAGAAAGCTGAGTTTAACCGATTGCAATGGTTGAAATGGAGGCCAATGTTTACGATGCACAGTTGAATTTAAATGTCAAATTTCCCCTCCTGATGTTATACTTTAATACTCGTTTTTTAAATAGTTACTGTTTTTTTTTACACTTAAACACTTTAATCGATTGTAAGGGTGAAAAATGAAGTCCAATGTTTTTATTGAAGGCTACAGTTGAATTTGAATGTTACATTTCCTTTCTCTTTTTTATACTTGAATGCCCTTTTTGGATGTTAATATCAGATTCCAACTACTGTAATATTTTTCTGGTCAAGACTACCATAATGCACTTCTGGACGAGGTACGGTATCTGAATAACAAGATGTAGTTAAAACAAATTTGAATTATTATAATTTGTATCAATAAAACAAGCATTATTTGTATATCTATTGACTTTTTTACATTTAGTTACTTATAAGGGAGTATGTTTTATCTATGCTTATACAAATATCAAATCACGTTTGTTCCGCTCAACTGGCTTTCACCTCTCTGAAAGCAACCCTAGTTACGTACTGAAAGTGTAACCGGTATGTCATTAGTGTGTGATGTATCACATTTGGTGCTACTTACACCCCAAAAATACTATAATGTTGCATAAATTACATAATATCCAGTAAAAAACATGTACATCGGCTGTCAATTAGGGAAATGATGGCTAGAAAGTAGGCAATAGCAAGTCATATTCAACATTTGGAAACATAATAAGACACATGTATTGAAGAATAAATGAAGGATGTTGTAATATGTCTATTGGTTAGAACCCATTATACAAATTCCTTCGTGTAATACAATGTACAGGTTCCCCTGAATCAATCTCAAGATAAATATGATTTCATGTGTATGCAAACTTAAATACAAGCCCAAAATATGCATGAACAATTATTTACGTAAAATGTTTTTGATTCTCCTTTGATGAGTCTATTACAAAAAAATCATATATAAAAAAAGAACAGTTAACATGCTTTATAAATATTTTGTCCATTAAACGTGAGTGAATACTTTGTAAATTTAGTTAATGTAAATTGACAAAACCAAATTGAAAAAGGCATTTGGTCAACAGTTAATTAGAAAATACAAAAAAGATTTATAACTACTGTAGAAGATGCATCCCTTGTCTCTCCCTCACATCAGAGTCATGGAGCCTATAATCCTCGGCCTTGCCTCCCTCACATTAACATGGTAATGGCCTCAGACAGGGGTTGAAACACGGAGACTGTAGGGAAGTGTTCTCTCGAGAAACTAAGCCAATTCCATCCCAAGTCTATTAATTTTTATTTACTAGCACCTCAATTATGTTGTTCAACGTGTTCTTTTTATTCAAGGTAATTTAAAATGTAAGTTACATTTTTTTATTAAGCTGCTACCGAGTGCTACGTGCATATGCGAGGGTAACCTATATTATCGTATCCAAATTGATACCACTCATCAAAACTTTAAAGGATATGAAATCAGCATTGCACGACATTAAACGTTTATATAAAGCATCTGTTGAGAAAGAAAAGATAGCCTTCCTTTTTTACTTGTTTTGTTATTTCCTATTCAGTTCTAACCAAAGGGTAGACCATTAAAAATACATGTTGTTTTCTAGTATACATAGCTTCTTTTGTATAATCCAATGCCATAAACTATACCAGCTAAAATTAGTGTTAAAGTGCAAAGGAATTGCTAGCTAGTCAACTATACTCATTGTTTGTACTAAGGTTCTTTAATAATACACTAGATTCCTATTAAAGATTAGAGAATCATTCATCCCTCTTTTCAATCTAGATAAACCCGTTAATGAAGACACGTATTCTTTAACCAGGACGAATGCTCCTACTAAACGGTCGTGATGTACAAAATTAAAGGGAGTTGGTTTCTCAAATTGAAAGATATAAGGAAGAATCTTCCCCTCCCTAAAGACTCCCCCGTCTAATATGATTATACAGGGGGCGTTCGTTAATTTATTTTAATTCAGGTAGAATGACTTTGAAATGTAATACTAACTTATATTTTCTTTCTTGATTATATTTTTGTTGATTATAAATTTTCATTTCACTAAGCAAAAGTAGAGATTCTTTGATAAGAGTTTATTTTTTGTGATGGTAAGTTGACGTTTTGCAGACTATCATTTAAATACAATAAGAAAAAAATCATAGTTTTTCTTTCAAAAAGTTCGTTTTTTACTAATCTTGAGAGAAAATATCCGAAATATCAAAAGTATAAACAATTCAATAATATATAGAAAAAAGTTTTGTCTAGTCACGATTGCACCTAATATGACAGTCGTTGTCATTGTCATTATGCCTTCTAGTCGCTGCTGTTCTACTTATTAATTTAAAAATTGTAGTATTTTAATTACTTTTTTTTCAATTTTTAAATAAACTATCTAATCAGATAGTTCCACAAAAGTATCATACACACATCCCTCACAAGAAGTGCGCTCCCCCACTGTTACTTATGAGTGGTAGTAAATTCAACCAGTCCCCTAGGACTCCTCCCTCTCTATCTCATCTCTAGAGAATCCCACGTATACATCTGATGTCTGATGGAGACTGTTGATAGATTATGTATGTGATTATCACAGCTAACCTCTGAGGAATATTAACTAGCACTTAGTCTAATGCAAGGAGATCTGTGTCAAAATGAACAAATGTTTAACTGATAACTAATGACACATTTAACACTGTAACAACGTTTTGAAACGATACAAAATTATTTACTCAAACTATATAATTTTCTACTGAAAGTGTATGTAAAAATGTTTTTTTTTTTACAAGACCAAGAGTTACAGAAACAATAAACCAATAGCAACAATTTGGTTTTTGTTATTAAAAACTTGATTTATTAGACTTATTACTTCGATCTATACTTTCAATAATTTCCGCCTTTAATTTGATGTCTTAATCCATTGTGTTGCATTTTGTACTTTAGATTTTACAAACGCGTATCTTAATGTTTTGACGGGACGAATTATTTTTATAAAAAAAATTCTACCAAATATCTGTTTCAGATTTTGTGGTTGATGATTTTTTATCCTTTGGTAGTAAGTATTATACACCATGACTAGAGTTGACATATATCACACAAATCTACATACCTCAATTCTTCGTGATCCAAAAGTGAAGTCTTTGGAGTGTGAAACGCATACGTTTCCAAATGCCTTTAAAAATCGTAATATTCTATTCATAACATGTACAAGACAACTATATAAGTCACTAGCCGCTATACACGCTATACGGTACAGTTCTCTGTTAACGTTTATACTGTCCATAACGTAAAATAAAGAGCTTCATAAGTATAGTTAAGTAAACCAGTGCCAGAATATTACAAGGATTGTCTCTGTTCATTAACGAGGGATTGTAGCGCCATCTCGCCCATTAGAGCTGCTTTCTCCGCTAACATTCTCCTTGCAAACCCTTGTTTTTTGTGAAACTAATATTGAAAAATATTAATTATAATTTTTGCAAACACTTCGGCAAATATTTTAGTAATAATATTTACTCTGAAATTGTCACGTGTAGACCCACTTTTGAATTTGCGAACTTAAGTGAATATCCTCCAGTAGTGTTTTATGACATACATTCCTCGTGGCAAGGCGTAGGTCCAAATATACTCTCAGATTTTATTTTATGCACTTAAAAAAAGTAGGTACCTGCAAAATCACCTAGCATAATACAAGATGCAAAGGATTTATTATTTATTAAAATTAAAGTAGATATTTAGTCTATTCGGTTTATCTTAGAACGCATAACATTAATGACGTATCCATACCCCTTCAATATTTTTCTTGTTTACTGTTATTACAAACTTCTTTAAAGCAAGATATGAAACTTTCGATGATACTGAGACTGTTTTAATCTGATGAATTTCAATGACGAGGGTGCAAAAAATATTAATCGGTCTTTGGTGTTTTTAATTCTTAGTGCAAGCACGGAATAGTATATTTCATTACTAGGACCGAAAGTGGCATTTTCCGTCGCGCGCTCAAGTTTTTGTGTGAGGCGAAGCCGAACACAGGGAACCCGAATTTCACGTGCGAGGCGAGGCCGAGTATGTGAGAACTATTTTTACGTACGAGGCGAAGCCGAGGACGGGAATAATGGAGCAAGTGCCGGATAATAACTTTCGGTACGAGTTATGAACGATAATTTTCATCTCGACGCATAAATATACAAACACAGAATAGCAGACCTCAGTAATATTACAACTATTTTATTTCTCAATTAATTTGATTGAACATCAAAATAAAATAAAATCTTCTAAAAGGAAATCTACGTATATTTCTCAATACATTTTGTTTAAACATGAAAATAAATCAACTTTTAAAAATACATACAGCTGATTCAAATCATTAAATTAAACCGTAACAAAACACTAGCGCGCGTAGTGAATAAATGGAGAACTAATTGAGAGCGAGGGAAAGTAAATTTAGAGCGAGGGAAAATCAGCTGATCGATTTTCCCTCGCTCTAAATTAGAGCTTGGGAAATGACTACTTTCATTGATGTCAGCTGTTATCGAAAATAGTTACTTTCGTTACGGAGTGATGAAAAAAGAATTTGTATTACCCATGAGTGTTGAATTATTACACAGATAATAGTCGAGACAGTCGTAAACTGTTTCTAATGGGAATAGGTTTTATAGTTCATGATTTACGTTAAGAACTCGAGTGAAAAACTATTTTTAAGCCCGTGTAAATCTGCATTGTTATAGTTTAAAATAAATGGTATAGGTTCAAAGGTATTTATAAACTCAATAATATCTAGCGGATAGACGCACTAAAACAAATCATTCTAGTAAAAGTTATTTAATTCACAGAGAAAAGTCAAAAGTAGTGTAATCCACTAGATTGAAATCAGAAAAACTGTTGTTAAAAACTGTTGTTACCTAGGTTGCTAGGATAACTAAAAAAATAAACAAATGATTAAAATAAATACAGAACACATGGTTATTGTCTTAGACAGTTTAGTGGCACCACAAATACATTAAATCTACTATACTATTATAAAAAAGAGGTGGTGTCTGTTCAAGTTCGAGTTCAAAAATCTTTATTCATATAAAAAGTTTTTATACAAACTATATTCAACCATGAGTTGGGAAACACGCGTGGTTGAAGATTCAACACTATATATTATATTCAACATAAACAGTCTTGAAGGTCCATTTTATTTTAATAAATCACTGTCACTGATACCTAACATATATTTTGATTTGTTCCCCTGTAACGCTTATGGTTCGTCACTTCACTGGCTATCTGTCTGTCTGGGTGTGTGTGTGTCCGTTAGTGTGATAACTCGAGCAAAAATTATCCGATTTTGAACAGATTTGGTGAAATGTGTACACCTACGTTTATTCGAACGAATTTGCGAACCAGAATAATCGGACTATGGGAACGGTAGTTTATTGGGGTTTTATGGGGTAAAAATTTATTTTATCATTTTTTACCCCCAAAAAATCGTATAATCTCTCCAAACTATTTTTCTACCCCGAACAAGAACCCAAAAAGACCCCGAACCATACCCCGAACAAGACTCCAAACAAGACCCCGCACAAGACCTCCAACATGACACCCAACAAGACACTTAAAAAGACCCCGAACAAGACCCTGAAAAATACCCTGAACCATATCTCTTTATCGAATATCGTTTATTCAAAACACATGTTTTCGCTTCAGACCACGTGTAAATGCAAATTAAGTTGAATACGTGACTGAATTATTGCCATATCTTACGTTTAGCTAACAATAACAAGACCCCGAACAAGACCCAGAACACGACCACGAATAAAACCCCGAACAAGACCCCAACGGTAAACTCACACAGAAAATTATTATCGTTAGTCGTGCGTATTGATTAATCCACACTGTACATTTGGATAGGATTATTTTTTATATTTTTAATCAGGTCTCTAAAGTGACGATTGATGATTATTTTTACTGAAGAAACATTACACATTTAACCTTTAACACAAACATGATCGATAGACTACACTGTAGAACAACAAAGATAAGTTTCCTACAATTAGATAACGTGTTTGTAAAATAAACCTGATTTCCACGCGTTTGATTTTGCTTGAGGATGACTTTACAAAGCATGACGTGAGTTTGAAAACTGAAACTATTGTATTTTACCACGTGTTTTTCTTCCTGGATTGATATACAATTACTAGGAAAATGTTTTTAATAAACGTTCTGTCGTAAACGTAGTCTTTGATTATTACTTGTTAAACCTAATTGCTAAATTTTCAACGAACCCATGTGATTAGAAATTAGTGACTTAATTTATACATTGGAATTATGCTAACTGGTCATTTCTGATGAATAAAGGATTAGCGACCACAAAACGTGTGAAATATTTCTACTAAATCTACATCGTCGGAAATCGAAGTTTCCATATGTCCTACATGGTTTTGGAAATAGTATGGCTTTCAAATAAAGGTACTTTTACGGGTTAGATTAGACAACCAAACATTTTTGTTGAAAGTAAATGTATTTTATGTACTATTAGTATTTGTAATAACCTAACCTAACTAGTGTGGTCACCATATCAGAAAAGTATCTAAAAAAATAGTATTGTGGCTCGAGTAGAAGTGGGGTGAATTCACCCCTTCGTATTTTCTCGCTCACTCTGTATTTTAACATTTATTCTTGTTCTTCAGTAGGGTGTTCTATAAAACGTTTTTTTAACTGGATGAATGAACTTATTTAAACTGTAGTCCATGTTATCTCACGAACAACTAATGACGAATCTACCTCAGTCATTAGTACAAGTCTGACGCATGAACCTCCCCCCCCCTAACCCGTTGTTTTGTCAACAACCTAAACTACTATTGTGTCAGGCTACCATTTACACCGTTTTTTGGACAAATCATGGATTAATAATTATTGGTACTAAATATCTAGTATTCTGTGGTTATATCCTTTTTGAAAATCCCGTAACATTCAATTGCATGCAGTAATTTAATTTTATAACCTACAAATATAGCCAATGCCGACTATTTTACACCTTATGGCAATGAATAATAAATAACAACATTATTGTATCTAGTTATTTCACAGGATCGTAAATGGAAATATAGAAAAAAAATGTATTTGAAAAAGTATGCGCGCTGGATAGTTTTACTTCTGAAATTATTATCAAGAGAACATATTGGCATAGAGTACATCTGTCTGCAGATTTACCTGTTGAACTTCCCTGAAAATCTCTGATTTACATATTAAAGCTGATGGTAGTACATACCACATGAATCCTTTCAAGAGATATTATTCGTTCAATCGTCGAAGATTATATCGATCAATACCTTGAATTCATCGTTGATGTTCTAAATGACATGAGTTCCGATTCGTTAACCGATTAGCACACGTTTCCTCTCTTCATTGACAATGGATGGTTGTAAAACCCAACATGCAGACTTTGCATAATTTGACTAAAATCATCTTGATTAAAACAAATTTTGAGGGACATCCCCCTGGTGGCCTTATTAGGGCACCCCTGACTGTGTTACAAGCCAGTCTACCGAGTAATATATTTCAATAAAGAGTGAACCTTCCTTTCTTTAACACTTTTGAGCTTGATGAAATCATTTTGTATCCACCATCTTTCGACAATATCAAATCAACGTTGTGTGCGTATTGAGAAAATGTTGCCTTTGTATTAATTAAAATAATATTACGAAATTTGAAATGACACAGTATCAAATTACGAAATGGATTGTATACGGTTATTCGTTTAATATTATTTTGATCCTTTTTGGGTTATATGGGACTATATTAAATATTATTATTTTCTGCAACATCGGGGAATCACCATCCATTCCGTTCAAGGAGCGCTGGAATTTTATACACAACATTTCACGGACTTTTTAATTTTCAAATTTTCGTAGATAAAACTTCATTTTATATATATTTCTTCATTATGGTAATTTCTTAAGAATCATTGACGAAAAGTCATTTACAGTTAGCGGAGCGTTGTATTGGGTATCTTGCTTTGCTTAAAAAGTGCCAGGATTAGGCCCAAGACCTATGTATAAATATAACAACAGTTAAGTTGCTTAGTAAGTAACACATTTTCAATTTCATAAAATAATAACTATAGGACCCTTTAATTGATTGTACCTATCCTATCCTAAATGGAGTGTCGTCCAATTACAAAACAACTTATTACATTTTTCATAACTTTAGGATTAGATTTTCTCGTTTTACGTGGTCATTGTCATTAAATACCGAGGTTAAATTTTTTTTATGGCATTCTTCAACAGCAGGACTAACAATAATTAATTGTCACCAATAATATCATTTCAATTTCTAGTATGTACCACAAATTTATTGTGTTTTCATAAATAATTGAATGTAGTTAAATTGGCATGCTGATTCCCATTATAAAGTAATAACGATTATTAAATGTGGTACGTTTTAATTAAGACATTTAATGTTAGAACTGCTAAAACCACATGGTTATAATAGTTAAGAAACAAAGAATGAATTATTAACATTTCCTTGCATACATTCTTTGCTGGGATAAGATTAAACAGGGGTTATAACCACCCAGAAATATCACTATGTTTTATAATGTTTTAACACTATGCAGGTGATACTTTGCGGGAGGAAAGATTAAGGGAAGAATAATTTCAATTTACATCTCATGCGAAATTTAATTATTGATGATTAACTTACTTATTACCCGTATACTTATGATTAAAAAAGTTATCTTAAACTCAAACCTCCAAGGAAAATTATAATACTTGTTTTATGTACATGATTATGTATACTAAACGTTTGTTGTATCATTGAAATATGCTGTGGACCTTAAATAAAAGTGCATTCTTATTCAGAGACAACCCTGTTTAGACAAACAGAAATATTAACAATTTAGTCACTCTATCTTCATAGAAAGCCAGGAAAAATTTTATTTTATCGTATTAGAATATTGTTAGAATATCGTAGTATGAGATAATATTATGATTTTATTAAGTCATTATTTTTGCACTAAGTAAAACGTTTCGTCTATATTAAGCAACGTTATACGAAAAGATTGACCATAAAGGAATAAAAAAAATTAACAACGTGATTTGTATGATATTAATCCCATTGGCAACAGCCGTTAGTCAGTTTTGTGTAAACCTAAACACGGCAATTAAAGTTTATCGTGTTCCCCACTGTAATTGTCACATTAAAACGTACCATGTGCATTTAATTAAAACGATTGTTGCTGAAATTGCAAGAAGCATGTAGTTAGTTATAATAGTTTAATTACTCTAAAGACACAATAAAGAGTAAAAGAGGAACAAAGATTAAATTAGCCAGCCCTTTAGATGTTTCCTCGGATGAAAACCTTTGATTAGAACATTATTATTTAGTTCTCACAGGCATATTCTATTTTATTTGCATTCCAAATTTGGAAATTTCAGTGTCATATTTAACTCAGTGGCCCCCTTTGGACGGAATCATAATGCCTAGGAGTAGGAAATACATTATTTAACTTGTAATTTACCTACAAAGAGAGAAGTTTAAAATTGGTAAAGTTATTTTACGCGTAAAATAGTGAGCGATTTAGCCATGTTTTAGACTAATTTATTAATGGGTGGTGCATTTTGTTTAGTGGATTTTACTTATACCTTTACAGGCTGATCATAGTAAATTCATGAAATGTTCTGTATTTACCACTAAACACTTTTTTTTACTTTATTTTCCCTCCTATAAAGATTATCAATTCCAATCAAATTGTTTTTCATCCTAAGATAAATAAAGTGTAATAAGTCAAGTAGAAATAAAATTAATTGATTTAAAATCAAGTAGAAAGACGTGATACGGTGAGATTATAGTTTAAAGCAAGAAAGATAATGGTAAAAGATCAAACTGTAACAAAACCTGGCTTTGTGGTGTGTTGTGATCTAACAGGTGACGGATCTGGAAAAGACATGTCACCAAATCCTTCTTCTTATCGACTTTTTATTTCTTCTGGGGTTTGGAGTATCCACTGAAAAAAAAACTGTATTCTTCAAATTTTTTTCGATTTATTGATGCGTTGATCATTTTATGTCTATGTAAGAGTTGGCAAGAATCCCAGCCCAGACAGCACCTTCTTGCTTATAATACATAATACATTAATGTCTTGTGAATACAATTAATTATTCTATATAAGATGTAAGGGTTCATAAAATTCGTGAATATTTATAATCAAACTAAACCCTTACTGGCAGAATCGCCTCGCCAATTCACCGACGTTAAGTTTCAAAATGTAAACATAACAAATTAGCAGATGACACAAGTTCAGCAACAGCTGATCTTGTGATTCACCGCCATACCACCGGGCCGCGCATCAGTCGCCCGCGCCTGCGCAGGAACCCCAGCCACAGCGCTGGATGTGCGCGGCGCTCGCAGAGACAGTGTGTGTCGGAGTCGGCGAGAGTCGACGGTCAGCAGGAGGAGTGGCCTGAGCAATTAGGCAGAAGAAGGACGCCCGACCCTACACTCTCGCTCACGCCAAGTAAGTGGACGACGTTCGCCATTCGCCGTTGTTAATATCCTAGGGCGCCTAGGATAACTCGACCTCACTCGCTATCGTTTATTTCCTGTTAATTAATTACGCTATTTAAGTCAAACGTCCGCGGGAAGTTTCGTCTTAAATTTAATTGAATTATTAACAGAGATCGATTTATTTAAACCGGTGAATATCTTTATCGTTTTACTATAACATAGAGTGTTATCTGTTTTGTTAAAATAACTCTGTAAATATATAACGATCAGCTTTGATTTTTGGAATATCTTAATTTCGTTCAATACATAATTTATAGACCGTGAGTTCAAAGAAGTAACGGTCAGAACGAGATCCGCCCGGTTATAATTCCTTTCTGTTTTAATTGTGTTGTTTTATTTGTATTGTTTAAATCTATTCAAGTTCGATCGGTTTCGGTCACGCAAGGTGGCTTTTCATATTCGTGTGTTCTTTTTGTTTGCTTTGTTTATCGCGTAGGTCCGTGAGAACACGGTGTTACCGGTACCTAAATATAATGTGTGGTGTTTAGTTTGTAGTCAATGTTGTTCGTAATTACTGTAGCAGCACTTCAGCTGTGAGGTATTTTATCTATGGGAATAAGAGTTAATTAATAGTGGATTTATTAGAGTGATTTTAATACTTTGTTGGCTTCTTTACTAACTAACACGCTTTAATTTGCTTGTACATATTTCAGAACTATACTAACCATTGTAGCTATTCATTATCTTTTATACTAGAACCAGTGCACAGTAGTTATGTTCTATGTCGTTGCTTAGCCGCTATTAAGTGTTAATGTTCTATGTAGTTGCTTTACTATATTTGCCACTTCATTATTAATTATTCATTTAGCCTTCCACTAATTATTGATGTGTTGAACAATATGCATTTAAATATTCTAACTCATGATACGACTCCGCTACTAACACACTAACCTTAGAAATTGCTTCAAATCTTAGCATAACGCTTAACCTTTGCTTAACCTTTGACTATTAACGCTTAACTAAGGCTTTGGGGATTCGTATTGGCTTTGGGAATTTTAATTCGCCGTGACGTTAGATAGTTAAGCCCCAACTTCTGTTTCCATTCTTCACCATTTCCTCGATTCCTGGACTGTTGCTAATTGAGTGATCTGTGTATCGTATGTGTTGTGTGTGTGCAGCTAACTGCTTTGGTTAGCTGTAGTTTGCTAAGTAGCTTTTCTTCTTTCTCTATTACTTCGGGCACACCGGAAATAAGTTAGATTTAATTAGCACTTAAGCTCTTAGCTATAAGTCTCCTACTCTGTCACTTTATGACTATGAATGTTTGTTGCTTGCCACAAACTTTTCTTTCTTCTTTCTCTATTACTTCGGGCACACCGGAAATAAGTTAGTTATAAGTTAGCTTTAACCTATTCCGGAAAACCCGGAAATAAGTTAGTTATTAGCTAGATTTAATCTATTCCGGAAAACCCGGAAATAAGCTATTTATAAGTTAGCTTTAATTACTTCGGGCACACCGGAAATAAGTTATTTATAAGTTAGACCTAAGCTATCCCGGAAAATCTGGGAATAAGTTAGTTTTTAGTTAGGCTTAATCTATTTTAAATAAGTCTTTGTGTGCTCAACCTGTCTGTGTGTGTGTGTGTGTGTGTCTCGTATGTTACTCTTTCTATAACGACCCTTCTCCGCCCTACTCTGTATGTTCGTTTGCACCTTTCCATATTCCTACTCTCTCACGGGGCTTTGAACTAGTCCACTCGCCCGAAACGCATTGTATTATTTTAAATAATAAAGACGCATCCAAACTAATTCTGCTCGGTCCGTGGCGCATGGACGTAGGGTATTAAATTAAATGAATAATTGACACTCCACCGAGGAGGTTGTGAACAGAGTCGCGCACGAAGCTATAACTTCGAAACAAAATCTCGCCCTCCCTCTTTTATTCACTCGTTTCCTGGCAATGATGAGGCACGAATAAAGCCAAGAGGCAAAATATTCCCGCCTGAGCCAGGAAAACGACTTTAGGATACAAAAGCGGGAAACCCGACCAAAATTGACCCCCGGAATAACCCAGCTCGGCTAGGCTATCAGGGACGCGTAACGCCCCGACCCGATAAATTAACGAAACACACCCGAAAGCGGGTTACAAAATGGCGCCCGAACAGGGACTTATCGCATAATATATTGTTGGAAATAGAGAGAAAAATGGCAGGCGCAAATGAGAAAAACGACGAGATAACACACCCGACCGTGAGTACGCCCGAAACGACTACGGGTCCACTTACGACCTTGTTGACGCACACGACGCAAACACTTACCGCTGTTTCCGTACCTTCAATAGGACAACCCCTACCAACGTTTACGAGTACCGGCGTGATCCCAAAACAAAGAATGGAATCAGGGCGCGACTTGTCAGACCTTACAACCTCGCGAAAGGTGGGTTGGGTCTATTATCTTAAGAAAAACGAATTAAAAGAAAAGATGAGCGAATACGGTCTAGACACTGAGGGTAACAGCGATACTCTCAGGAGCCGCTTTGTTGAATTCTTAAGACAATCAGCTCTGCCAGCGACAGAAGCCGGGCCGGAATTTAGTGAACTTATACCTCCAAGCGGACATGGTGGTGATAATTACTTTACTAGTTATAGTAAAGACGACAGAAACGCGACCAGCGACGAATCAGTCATTGTAAGGGAAATGCTTGGCCTCCCGCCTGACGCGAGCGTGGACACGGTAAAACGAATGCTCTCAGTCATTTCCATGGCGAACAACGCCTCTCTTCCGCCAATGACATGTCATGATGCCCATTACCCGTTGAATTTAAATACTTACACAAGTGTGTCCCCAGCACCGAATGTGCAAATGACTTCACGCCCCCAATATAATTACCAATCAAATAACGCACCTCTGCAGTATTCAGGGGAAACCAATTACGCTAATCCGCTTTCCGCAGCAGCGATTTGTAACATAGCTAGAAAGTGGAATCTCCACTACGACGGAGACCGTAACCCCGTATCTTTTCTAGAGCGCTTAGAAGAATTAAGACAGTGTTACGAGATAGCGCCCGCTGATATTTTGAAAGCTCTTCCTGAACTGTTGCGTGGAAACGCTCTGTTATGGTACAGAAATAATAAGGATTTCTGGCAAACTTTTGACGACTTTAAAGAATCTTTTGAGGTACAATTCCTGCCCCCGGGGTACAAAAGAAATCTAGAAGACGAGATTCGCTCGCGAACTCAAGGCGAAAATGAACCATTTCGCAGCTTTGTTGTCGCGCTGACGACTCTTATCCGACGATGTGGTGGCTATAGTCTAGATCAAACCCTTGATCGGTTATTCCTCAACATGCGACCCGAATATAAGCTGACACTAAGAAGAGACTTGTGTATCAGTTTATCTGATATGATTCAGGAAGCTGAAAGATACGAATCGTACATTAGAGATAAAAATCTCTACCGACCCCCGCCAAACCCAGCACAAGCTCTCGTACCGGAGACTGCTTACTACGCTAAACATAGAAATCAGCGAAACGTGAACGAAGTCACCGCTCCAGAGAGACAACAATTTTCTCCGGTTAGGAAACAGACTCCTGCAAACATATTCCAAAGTAGGAACGTAGAGGGCGGCCCTCGACCCCAAAACCCACGCGCGGGAGGGTTCAATAATCCCCCAGACATTCCAGTTCGTAAGGATTGGCAAAAGCCCGTTCCTAATGCAAGGAACAATGATCGAGTTCCCACTTGTTGGAACTGCCGTGAAAACGGCCACCGGTTCAACGATTGTCCACAGCCCAAAATAATAAAATGTTTTTATTGTCAAAAGGATGGCATGCGAACGGTTAATTGCCCATGTAGGCAGGGAAACGCCGGGAGGGTCCCAGCAACGAGTGGACCGCTGGGGCCCACTTCGTCCAACAATCACCAGTCAAAGTAGACAAACCAACTCCAACGATAGAACCAATGGCGAGCTGTGGATATTCGAGCACGCGAGACAATAGGCCCTTTGTAAATATCAAAATTCTAGGCGAAACCTTCAAGGCTCTTATAGATACAGGAGCTATGATTAGCATAATTGGGGAAAAAGTGAAAGCTCATCTTCAAAACGCCGGCATAGTACCTGAACAGATCAGTCAACTCTTACAGTTGGCAAATGGAGTCCAAACGTCTGCCACAAAACGATATGATTTTACATTTGAATTTCCGTCGTCAGAATATGATTTATCAGCATTATACTTACCCAATTTAACAGTCGATGTGGCATTAGGTATGGATATTGTTAATAAGCTCCTATTAGTGAAATTTCTGATAAATCCTGAATATGGGTCAGGATTAAATGATTTAGACTCGCCAGTTGACGCGATCGATGAGCTACAACAGCTAGACTTTGAGGTGCGCTATAGGAAAGGTTCCCTAAATAAAGTGGCTGACGCACTTTCTCGCAACGCACTCCCTGCAATCGACACTACTGAAATGAGTGAAGAGATCGCTCAGATTAAAGAGATTTCCCCGACCTGTTTAATTAATATACAAGACTCAGAGAAACCGTCAGTATCTCACGAAGAACAGAAAGACTGGTACTCCCGCATTCTTGGCAAGGTTCAGAAAAACCCAGAAAATTACGATAACTACCGATTAACTGAGGATGGCAAGCTCCTCCGTAAAATGTCGACGCGAAATCGTAACAATAATTACGACCCTACCACAGAGTGGAAACTTTGTGTTCCACCAAACCTTCGTCCGATGGTATTGGAAGAAAACCACGATCGCCCTGAAGCAGGCCATCTTGGTATTAGGAAAACCTTGGCACGGGTAGCCGCAAGGTACTACTGGCCTGGTTGGCAATCAAGCGTCAAGTCACATGTCCGGAAGTGTTTGTCCTGTCAAAAGTATAAGGTAGAACATCGCAAACCTGCAGGGAAAATGTATTTTCGACGACCTCAGGCTCCTTGGGTCACGGTAACCCTTGACCTGATCGGTCCGTTGCCACGCTCGAAAAAAGGAAACAATTTCGCCCTAGTTATTCAGGATAACTTCTCAAAATGGGTAGAAGTCGCACCACTGAGATCAGCAACCGCTAAACAGGTAGTAACTCATTTCCGAGAACTGGTGTTATTTCGGTATGGGGCACCAGATGTGATCATCTGTGACAATGGGACGCAATTCACCTCCAACCTTATTCGCGATTTAGCAAAAGAATGGAGCATTCGCCTTCAGTTCACAGCACCGTACTCGCCTCAGGAAAACCCGACAGAACGAGCAAACCGAGTCTTAAAAACGATGATATCGCAGTTCGTGAAAGACGACCATCGCGCTTGGGACGAGAAGCTCCCCGAATTCCGTTTTGCTATGAATTCGGCGATCCACGACTCCACTAAATACTCTCCCGCAATGCTGAATCTGAACAGAGAAATAAAGATGCCGCGGGCACTTTATCGGGATACTCTGCAAGGCAGCAACGATCCAATCGAACCCCCACTTGAGGAGGTCATACTGGAGCGAAATGCTCGTATGCACGCGCTAATAGGGAAGGTAAAGGAGAATCTGGAGAAAGCGTACCAGAACCAAGCTCGATACTACAACCTCCGCCGCCGTGACAATCCGTTCAGAGTAGGCCAGAGGGTTTTAAAAAGAAATCACGTGCTTTCGTCAGCAGTAGACGCTGTTGCGGGCAAGCTAGCCGCGAAATATGAGGGTCCGTTCGTGATATCAGACAAAGTAGGCGCAAACATTTTCATGTTAACAGACGAAAAGGGGAAGCCCGCGGGGCATGTCCATGTAAAGGATTTGAAGCTTTTCCACGATACATAAAGTACCTCACATTACACTATTTCCACACTTGTAGCAGATTGCATATAAGTACCTATTACGCTGAACCTCCTCTAAGCCCAGGAACAAGTATTTTTTTTCTTTTTGTTCATTTTCTTTTTTCTTTGTCCGAAGTGGGGAGGGAGTGTAAGGGTTCATAAAATTCGTGAATATTTATAATCAAACTAAACCCTTACTGGCAGAATCGCCTCGCCAATTCACCGACGTTAAGTTTCAAAATGTAAACATAACAAATTAGCAGATGACACAAGTTCAGCAACAGCTGATCTTGTGATTCACCGCCATACCACCGGGCCGCGCATCAGTCGCCCGCGCCTGCGCAGGAACCCCAGCCACAGCGCTGGATGTGCGCGGCGCTCGCAGAGACAGTGTGTGTCGGAGTCGGCGAGAGTCGACGGTCAGCAGGAGGAGTGGCCTGAGCAATTAGGCAGAAGAAGGACGCCCGACCCTACACTCTCGCTCACGCCAAGTAAGTGGACGACGTTCGCCATTCGCCGTTGTTAATATCCTAGGGCGCCTAGGATAACTCGACCTCACTCGCTATCGTTTATTTCCTGTTAATTAATTACGCTATTTAAGTCAAACGTCCGCGGGAAGTTTCGTCTTAAATTTAATTGAATTATTAACAGAGATCGATTTATTTAAACCGGTGAATATCTTTATCGTTTTACTATAACATAGAGTGTTATCTGTTTTGTTAAAATAACTCTGTAAATATATAACGATCAGCTTTGATTTTTGGAATATCTTAATTTCGTTCAATACATAATTTATAGACCGTGAGTTCAAAGAAGTAACGGTCAGAACGAGATCCGCCCGGTTATAATTCCTTTCTGTTTTAATTGTGTTGTTTTATTTGTATTGTTTAAATCTATTCAAGTTCGATCGGTTTCGGTCACGCAAGGTGGCTTTTCATATTCGTGTGTTCTTTTTGTTTGCTTTGTTTATCGCGTAGGTCCGTGAGAACACGGTGTTACCGGTACCTAAATATAATGTGTGGTGTTTAGTTTGTAGTCAATGTTGTTCGTAATTACTGTAGCAGCACTTCAGCTGTGAGGTATTTTATCTATGGGAATAAGAGTTAATTAATAGTGGATTTATTAGAGTGATTTTAATACTTTGTTGGCTTCTTTACTAACTAACACGCTTTAATTTGCTTGTACATATTTCAGAACTATACTAACCATTGTAGCTATTCATTATCTTTTATACTAGAACCAGTGCACAGTAGTTATGTTCTATGTCGTTGCTTAGCCGCTATTAAGTGTTCATGTTCTATGTAGTTGCTTTACTATATTTGCCACTTCATTATTAATTATTCATTTAGCCTTCCACTAATTATTGATGTGTTGAACAATATGCATTTAAATATTCTAACTCATGATACGACTCCGCTACTAACACACTAACCTTAGAAATTGCTTCAAATCTTAGCATAACGCTTAACCTTTGCTTAACCTTTGACTATTAACGCTTAACTAAGGCTTTGGGGATTCGTATTGGCTTTGGGAATTTTAATTCGCCGTGACGTTAGATAGTTAAGCCCCAACTTCTGTTTCCATTCTTCACCATTTCCTCGATTCCTGGACTGTTGCTAATTGAGTGATCTGTGTATCGTATGTGTTGTGTGTGTGCAGCTAACTGCTTTGGTTAGCTGTAGTTTGCTAAGTAGCTTTTCTTCTTTCTCTATTACTTCGGGCACACCGGAAATAAGTTAGATTTAATTAGCACTTAAGCTCTTAGCTATAAGTCTCCTACTCTGTCACTTTATGACTATGAATGTTTGTTGCTTGCCACAAACTTTTCTTTCTTATTTCTCTATTACTTCGGGCACACCGGAAATAAGTTAGTTATAAGTTAGCTTTAACCTATTCCGGAAAACCCGAAAATAAGTTAGTTATTAGCTAGATTTAATCTATTCCGGAAAACCCGGAAATAAGCTATTTATAAGTTAGCTTTAATTACTTCGGGCACACCGGAAATAAGTTATTTATAAGTTAGACCTAAGCTATCCCGGAAAATCTGGGAATAAGTTAGTTTTTAGTTAGGCTTAATCTATTTTAAATAAGTCTTTGTGTGCTCAACCTGTCTGTGTGTGTGTGTGTGTGTGTCTCGTATGTTACTCTTTCTATAACGACCCTTCTCCGCCCTACTCTGTATGTTCGTTTGCACCTTTCCATATTCCTACTCTCTCACGGGGCTTTGAACTAGTCCACTCGCCCGAAACGCATTGTATTATTTTAAATAATAAAGACGCATCCAAACTAATTCTGCTCGGTCCGTGGCGCATGGACGTAGGGTATTAAATTAAATGAATAATTGACACTCCACCGAGGAGGTTGTGAACAGAGTCGCGCACGAAGCTATAACTTCGAAACAAAATCTCGCCCTCCCTCTTTTATTCACTCGTTTCCTGGCAATGATGAGGCACGAATAAAGCCAAGAGGCAAAATATTCCCGCCTGAGCCAGGAAAACGACTTTAGGATACAAAAGCGGGAAACCCGACCAAAATTGACCCCCGGAATAACCCAGCTCGGCTAGGCTATCAGGGACGCGTAACGCCCCGACCCGATAAATTAACGAAACACACCCGAAAGCGGGTTACAAAGATTTGAAGAAGTATATTCCGTAACTGTGTTCTTACCTATTTATTTACCAGAACTGGGTTTTCTGGGTTTCTTTGTATGGATCCATTTAAACTTAAATAAAGAAAAAGATCTGTTTACCACAATTGTATTAGCCCAAAAAATACTTATATTATCCTACCTGCAATACTAATAAAATTGTTCCAAGGTTATTATAACTTAATTATATAAGGCTTAAGGTTAATATATACTTTTCCTATATAGCCAAGAGCATTCTAATACCATTATAATACTAATATAACTTACAACGATGAAAGACCATGATAAAACGTTGAGTTACTAAAAGTACTGTCACTGATTTTGTATTTATTGCGGAAAATTTACTTGTTTAAACGTGGTACAAACAGTTTTTGGTAAAGACTTACATCGTTTTGAAACTATTTTTGAGAACAATCTTTTGGATTGCGTTGTCATCAGTCACTAGAAAGATAAATCTTTTTCAAACAATGTTATGTGTTATGGTAAGCATACCAAGGCCTAGACCATAGCATTAATAAAGTATCTGAGAAGGTTGCAGCTATAGAAAAATAATGTTTTAAATAATTCTGCATCACACTTTACGTATAAAAAATGACGTGTACAGTAGGCAGTAGAAAGCAGCTCTAATGGGCGAAATGGAGCTACAATCCCCTCTTAATGAACTGAGACCGTTCTTGTAGTATCCAGAGACTGAGAATATCCCTAACACAGCAAATATCTTGCTGAATCATTATGTATCTCTTACTGAAACCGTTAATTTAACGTGTCATAACCTTATATTTTAATCATGTCTTAATATTAATTTTTAATTGTAGATAGAATAAATGGGGGGAAACAGATTGGGTTTTATTTTTGTTTGAATGTACACTTTAAAACAACAATATTTGTCAAACTTATATATACAAAGACTTTTTATTAATTTTCAATTCCTTTATAATTAGGGTATCATAATCTCTATTTACAGGTTTGAGTTTTAGTTGCTAGGAGTAAAAGTGCATCGTCATAGGTCGAGTCAAAAAGGATTCAGAATTCTTTTGGGTCAGGAAATTCATAAATGTATCGAAACGGAACCAATGATTGATTATGCGTACCAAAAGTTATTGATGTAATTGACATTAATCTAATATTTCATTTTAAATTCCCATATTGATGTTATACAGAAAAATAAGTAACACGATCTTTACCTGTTTTCATGCAATCCTTATAATTAAATAAGAATATAAAAAACGCTCAGATCAAACTGTAACGGAAAGAAATGTTCTGCATCTGACTGATTGATACGCTCAAATCCCCTGGTGTAATAGACAAATTCTTTAACGGGTTTTCATGACTGTTATACGTGTCACACGTCAACATATAACAGTCTACGTCAACGTGTCGCTGTGACTTATTCAGATAAATGATTTATAAAAGATAAATAATGTAAATATGGTAAATATAAAATACATCCATATAAGCGTAGAGGCAAAGCTTTGTCAGACACAGGCATAATGTTTACATAAACTTAATATATTTACAAAGGAAATTCAAAATTCTTAAAAGTATTGAAATAAGCCAATTAGATTAGTAAAAGTTCATAAAATATTTGTATATACTATTTTGTTTACAACAACAGTAAACGAGTTACTCTATATTTAAACCTTATTTATTGGCAAACTTGCCAGCAAACAGATAAGTGTATCAGATCATAAGGCTACCGAAAAGATTTCCATAATATATTTTGATTTACATCACAATGGGAAAATTACGCCAAAATTGTTTGTTTCGACCAATCTGAAGAGGTGAACGTGTGTTAATTGGTTAACCAATCAGAATTAATGGTAAAGGCAATGACTAATTAGAACCGCAATGTTAAAGTCAGGTAAGTGATCAGTAAAATTAGGATTTATTTCTCAATTTAAAATTAAAATGGATATAACTGTGATTTGCCAAAAAGCTTTATTAAAACTATTTTTCAAAATGTTTTTGTAAGTCCGTTGCCATGAAAATTATAGGTTCCTAACTTATCTTTTAGATGTTCAAAACTAGGTTGTTTTATTCCTCCGTAAAAATATCACTTTTGTTTGAGGGTTTAAACACAATCGCACCGTTAGTAACATTCATATTAAAACTTAAGTTTTACTGAAACCGACTTTAATTATTAAATTAGAAAACACACTGCTAAAACATTGACACTATTTTATGCTTTTTTGACAGATATTTTAGAGACTGTTTATTTAAACTTTGTTAAATACAGAGTGAGGCAATGGAAGCACCCCAATTTATAAATAGTACAAATTTAATACTATTTACCCCATACATATAAATGGCACCTCAAATCACAGCTTATCTTTTGCCATTTTAACTTAACACGCAGTCATTTTTCCATTTCTTGAAAACAAAATCCTTTAGGTGACGTTCTTGTCCTACTTGACCTTCCTTTTTAGTCACTTGAAAATGCCATTGAATACTCCTTCCAACATTTCTTCAGGAATCACTTTAGTTTCTTGTAAATTCAAGAAAATCTCTGGCAACTTAGAAAACCCTTAAATTTCGAGTAGCTTATAGGGAGAACCCCAAAGAAAGCAAAGAGCCAACGTAAAGCTTTGAACAACGAAAGCATTCTGGCAAACCTCTTTGAACTTTGAGTTACTGCGACTCACACTCCTTCAACATTTGCTGGTGTACAAAGAGTTTTGCGGCACCCACCGATTATTTTTATGGTTAAAGCTGTTGTCCTATACAATTTTACCCAGTTCCTTTTTAACCCAGAATCACTATTTTGTACCTACATCAAAATCTCAGTGTTACAAGCCTCAGGCACAATGTTTAATAAAATGGCATAGTTTGATTGATGTTCAAGCATAGCTTTTCATTCATTGTTTCTTTACTTATGATGTGACAACGAAAGAAAACCGGGGTGCTCTCACTGCCTCACCCTGTACTTACAACTTTACCTCAAACATGCACCACTAGATAATAGTGCCGTAAACATTGTGATCTATTTATCAGACTTACATTCACGTAAATTATGGAAGAATGGAGGTGGCAGTTTAAAGTCCGTTTTGCGCAGTTTCCTAGACTTCGTACCTCAAATGTGTGAAAACGATTATGTATGTGTAATGTGGCTAATAATTTAGTTAAGTTCCTAATAGTCAATTTCCATATAACTCTCTACATGTAGCTTTCAGATGATTAATTTCTATACGTTCATGAGGTATATAGTTGAAGCAACACAAAATCGAAGTCAGGGAACGTGATATCAAGCCCAGAGCATTGTAAATCCTTGATTTGTGTAAACAACGTGTAAAGGGTAGGCTGGTACAAGGGTGACTGAAGGGTTGTATAAACAACAAGACAAGACATGCTTGCTCTAATGACTGAGGTAGGGTCATCACTGGATGTTCTTGCGTCTACAACGACAAATGATAAATAAATGTTCTTAAGAGAAGAGGGATCTGTTTTGTGAACTCTTCTGTTTCAGCCGTGACAACGAAAAGTAAACAAAAGAGTAAATATATCTCTCTGATTTTCGCTGGATGCCGCTCAAAGACTGTTATAATCTCTGGTAATAACGGAAGCAATAAATGTTAATTGATGTTTTGTGTCAGTGGTACAGCAGAAAATATATTGTGTAGCTCATGAGATATAAACTGTTTCCGTCATAAAGTTGAGTTGTTATAGTTTATATAGTCAGACATTATTTCTCATGCAAAATGTCTTCGTTTACATTGTTTCTCTGTAATGGAAGCAACGTATAGCAAACAGCTAATTTAATATTAAGCCCTCATACGAGTATAAACAATTTCGAAACATCCATTATTATTGTTTTATCATTGTCAATGTAGTGTTTCGGAACAATATGGGCATTAAGTACTAAACACAAGATTGTATTACAATCGCTAACACAGTATTTAGTTTATAATACAACTGAAAGCATAAATCTGTTAGTTTACCCTAAGGAGAAGCTAAAGCTTGAACATGTCCTACATAGTCCGCAGTGATTATATCCCGAGATTAATTTATCAAGTTAGTTTTGCGAGTGTTGTCCCCGATGGAATTTAGATGACATACAACCTAGTCTATTTTTGCATATCATTAATGATGCTATATTTTTATGTAAATACAGTGCTAGTTGCTACTGGTTGTACATACCGTACTTTATATATGTTTGCACCTCATATTGTAAAGATTGGGTATTTGTAGAAACGTCTAAAAAATCTTTAACCGAATTGCTTACATTAATTTCACCACTATGATAAAGTTGAAAAATGTATCATAGAGTGCGAGTGACGTCCAGGTAACTTCGCGCCTCATCCATTACTATGGTCAAATGTGATTAAATCCAAAATGGGTGACTTTTGTGGTAATACAAACAGAAAATTATCCGCTTCCCTCTGACATACTCACACAACACACACGTACACACATATATTTCAGAATTATTCCCTTTACGAAATAAAACAGCTATGACGTGCATCACAAACATAATTTCTTGTACGTTTTCTTAAAATACGCTCAAAAAGTCCGCCAATAAATACACGTTAGAGACGAGAAAGATGTTGATATTCCAGGGACGTGATGATGTTCAGTGATGAAGTCACGTTTTCGCAACTGCATGTTTTGTGTTATCATGATACATTGTGACGTTCACATTAAATATTAAGAAACATTTTTTATCTAAACTTAAAAGGGGTGACCTATGTATTTGACGACGCATAATTTAACTCGAGACGAGAATATTTTGAGTTCTAATTTTGAAAACCTCTCATAACATTTTTAGGACTTGGTTTTCGATTGGATCTTTATTCTATGCAAATGGGTAAGTTGGTGGCTCAGTCGGTAGCGTCACGGACTTCGGGCCCAAGGCAGCGATGTCCTGGGTTTGGATCCTGGTCACAGCAAAAACATTTTATCAGTACAATTAAACTTTGTACTGTGCCGGCTCACCCCTTCCTTTGCTGGATACGTTCCACGCACGGGCAGTTAGTCTATGTTGATAGGCATATGCAAGGTTAAAATAGGCCGCCAAACTCTAAATAAATATATAAATAATAATTAAACAGTAAATCCAACAGTTGTGTGTTTTAATTAAGACTGTTTTAACTGTAATAATTCTAAAGAAACAGATTTATAGCTTGTTTGTGGCTAATTACGTCATACTACTTATTTTAGTAAAAGATTTGAACTCATTTTCAAGACTCTGATAAAATTATCTAATTGTATAAACCCACTTGAATGGATATGTAAAAATGACAATACACATTTAGTACGTTATTAACCAAATTAATGCTGAATGAAGTGAATTTGTGTCCCATGGTTAGTTGGTTTCCATTAATGGCTGATGACGTGATCGGTATATTTTACGATTGAGATGAAGATTACTCTCAAGGTTAATACTGTAAGCACAGCTTACTGCTAATTTAATCACAAGTGAAAGCTGATCCTGGGACACATTATTCTACGAATAAATAATGTGATTTGCCTTAAAAATATTTAGACTGATTTGTTGTCCTAAAAATTTATACAATACCGGTAAATCAAAAGATTCGTTATTATTTTACTTGGGTTAATATTCAACGTTATACCCGTCCAAAATCGAACACTTGAAAATACTCTAATTAGGTGGTCAATATTTCAAAACATTTTTTTTAACAATAGAAAATCACAATTCAAATAGGTCTATTATTTTATTTTTTACATATCAAGGAAAGACTCCCAAACATTGTCTACAACACAATTTAAATGAGTATAACTCATATATTTAAAATTAATATAAATTAACTGAAATTTTAACATTGGTTTAGATAAAACAACGTAGAGATTTGAAAACGATGCAAATATGTAGTTTACACAATATGTAATGTACACAAATTATAAATAACTATTGTTGAAATTAGGAAATTAAAGCTAAAATATGTTCAATAGTTTGCCATCTGGGCTTCCGTTCAGATAGATTGCATTAGCTTTTGCTTTATGTATTGTAAAAAACTACCAATAAACCGTCAACTGTTTTATTGATTTGATTGAAATATTGCCACCCTCAATTTCCGGTTGAGTGGATACAAATTATGTGTTGTGTAAAGTGCTCACTGACGTGTCAACATAAAGCGTAGCTGCATTATGCTATTTTTGGTACACAATCACTGTAATGTCTTTAGAATGGCACACAAAATAATAACTTATTGTAATAAGTCGATAAAATCATTGACCCTATGCTTTGTAAAACTAGTATATCGGATACGATGAAATAAATTGATATAAATGTTGACGATAGAATGAATTTGATTATTTTCGCTATTTATTTGTTACTAATGGTTTTTATTTGGAACATGCAACCGAGTTAGACTATTGCAACTGCTTCCTTTGAAACAGTCCATTGTATTGTTGAGTGTTGCTAATCATAGTGATTAGTGCATCATACTTCATGCATCAATTACCAGTATTCTAGTGTGATAAAGTCAGGTTTAATTAGGCATTATTATTTATTTGGACACTTAATCTTGACCTTGCAGTTAATCTGGTTCACTACATTATTTGCCCCACTTTTGTTCAACTTAATTAATTGTTGAACAAAAGTGGGGCAAATAATATAGTGATAGGCAGTGATAGGCAACGTAACCGTTAAGGATTTTCCCACTGCACTTCATTTTGAAAATATTAAAATATAATAAAATAATATTAAAGTGTTTCAGAAACTAAAAAAAAACATAATACAGGATATGTAACGTCTTGTTTCTCGGGAAAGGAATGCAATCAAGTATTTATAGTTACGCTGTTAACTTATTTAAACATAGAATTTTACGTCACTTCGCTGTTCTTTTAGCTACATATTTAATAGTAGACATTTGATTTAAGCGTGATCCTTATTACTTTTCATCCAACAATCATAGCTCTACCACCCATATTGGCATCGATATGAGATGAAAGTATGATCAAGCCGATCACAAGAGGTGTTTAAACATTGCCAGGATAGTAATGAGTTTCTAGCCTCCATTTCAGCTGGCGTATTAGATTTTACGGCAAACCGATATTACTTTCTTCCATTTGCCAGGTTTTTTTCAGAATGCAATTGTTTCAGTTCGAGTTTTTTATGATTCCAAATAACAGGAAAGTTTGTTTGTTAATTGAGGATAATTTGTCACCTTATTTCAAGGATGGTTAATAAACCTTAAGGATGACGTAAAGTATATTTAGTAAAGCCTGTCTTATAAACAAGTTATAATACATTATACTAGGAAAAAATTTAATAGTTAATGTAAGAGATCCATAATATATAGCTACGCATGTATATAAGTAAATATACATAAGTATAACTATTTTATTTGATAACAGTATACATTTCTTGATTGCAAATGGTAATCAATAAAATATGTGCTAGTTCCAAAATCAAATGAAGATCGTTAACTCAATTCCGAGGGATATTAGTTTTTGGCACAGATGCCCCCAGTTTGTCAATAGGCTAATGACAAAATATTGACCAGGATAGTATGAAGATAATAGATCAGGCTGTTTGTTACGTAACAAGTTTACGTAAATAACGAAAGGACGGTGGCATTGGTATAACAATTTAGTCATGGCTGTTTTCTGAAAGTTTATTACTCAAAAGTACTTAATATCCTTTAATAAAAAAATAAGATAAAAAAACTGCGGTTTAGAAGATTATAAGAATTTAGTGGCATTTTTAAATACTTCTAATTATTAACTATCGTTTATCCTTGTGAGAATCTTTTATAAAGCCAAGACTAAGTTACTATTTATCTTTTACATAAGACATAGGTATAACTAATCTGTTCTTTTCTTGCACCTACTTCCTAAATTGCTTACGAGAGATCCTTGCAAGAGCGATGTTGCCCATGACCGCTTTCCGTGACAAGAAACTACGCAATAATTTATCCTGAGTTACGACTCGAGTATATTGAAGTAGCAAATTGAAAACATTCTCTGTATCCGTCAGGAGCTTCACGTTACCGTAGATTAATTGCGACCAAACATCGTCTTGCTGCCCTGTTATTGGCCAAGTTTTGCCTAGGAGCTAACTGAAAATTATTTAATCAAATGCCACTTTAATTTATAATAATGGAACATAGGCAAAAGTAAAGTTTTCTTATAAGTAATTTAGGGTATTCTAAATGGTTCAATAATGTATAAGTACTTTGTTTTTTAGTTTAAGATGGACTAGACGTTACTATACATTCAACATGATTACTTTATAAATCAAAATTTTAGTACAAAGTTATCATAATGTGTTGCACGTTTGGATCAAATTTGGAGCCAGGATATGTATGCATGATAAGTAATAGACTATTAAAAAAAATCTTTAAAGTATATAATAAACCAACACAACAATACAAAATGGCTCATTGCAAATAAAAACAATAGGGCTATTTATAACGTATTTTTACTATAAATCCATTGTCTCCTCAGTGGGAGGAGACAATGGATGGATATATAAAGAACCGTTGGCTTTTTGTGGCTATGAGGGATTTGTTTGGACAAAAAGTGTGAGTCTCAGGGGAGTGATCAGGGATGCTTTGATATCTCGTGGCTGTCTCACTGTCTCGTGGCTCACAGCATCAAAAACATGTCCATTCTAAAAACATAACTTGAATATTCAACGGAATAACACACCGACATAGATCTAAATGAGTAACAGGAAATTTTCTCAGTATCGTCTACGGGTTGCATATATTTTATAAAATAGATGAATATATGAACACATTGGCATACAGTCTCACTCAATTGCTATGTTACCCTTCCACCTTCATTATTTCAGAATAACATAACAATGTGAAGTTCAAGCTGTTCCCTTGCAAAAAAATGCTAATGACAATATAAACTTAAATAAATAAAATTATGAACTCTTTTTTCTATAAATGCTTCCTTTGTGGTATTACTTTATTTTATTGTTTATTTACATGACGCAAACGTAAATGTGTTTGTCTGTGTCTTTAGTTATTCTTATTCTACTTCAGAATTACCAACAATAGTGGGTTACGGGTTACTTTTAAATTGTCAGAATACTTAGAATTCTTTTTAAATATTCAAAAGACCAATCGACACAGTGAAAACGTGTTGTTACCTTGTGCATGTCGTCCTTGTATTCTCAAGTTTAATATAAATATACCTTTTTTATTTCCTTTAGTGTGAACATTTTAGATATAAAGATTAAAATTCGAATAAAACTAAAAGTTACTACTGCAAACGTACTTAAAAAGTGGATAGCAAATTAAAATGCATTGCAAATTATAATGACAGGCCAATTACGGCTCATTTTACAGCGATAACTGAAAAAAAATAATTAGATATAAATCTCGTTATGTTAACGTCAACATTTACAACTAAGTGACAAGCTTGTTTGGTGCAAGATGTCTATCTGTCCCGAGAGAGCGATCAGTCTGTCAAAGACACGCTTGCTACGTCATCGGCTATCCTAATAGACTTTGGAATCTAATATGTTTCAACGTTTGTAATCGTTGTACAGTACAACGTTGATGTGTAACTGCTTGGTTTATTTTTACAGATAGTTAATGGAATCTTAAAAAGTTCAAAGGGCAAAATTTAGAAATAGTTAGTGACTGATTGAAGAAATTAGTCTGATCTATGTTCATGTGAAAAACAAAAACAAACTTTAAAAATAAAGACATTTTGCTGCTTTTTAATCAATTTATAATTGTGGTAAAGACTTATTGTGATCAAACTTCTCCTAAAGATATTAGGTATATGTTTTATACTTAATTTTCTAAGATATTATGTGTGAATAGTATAATATAGTATAATGTTCCAAAATAATTTTTTTTCTATAACAAATTTTTTCCTTCATCACTTAGTTTAATACTAATATATAAATATATATAATACGACTCTCTTCCACACACAGAGGTATACCTTCTTTGTGGAAGATATTCCGCTAATTTAAAAAGCTTTTTTATATTTTTATGTTTATATTAAATTTTTATATTAAAAAACCAAACAATATTGTAAACATTTTTGTATGGGACTAATATGATGTAATTTGTAAATATTTTGGCGGAATAAATGCTATTTTATTTTATTTTATTTGATATAGTTATTCTATTATATAACAATTATTTAATTTAACAATTCACATATTATTTTAATTTTCATTAAAGCCACACAATAAGTAAACACTAATTATGAGTTAATCGTTTGAATTTAATTTGCGTACATATGTTACGGTGAGAAATATAATAAATAACATTCCATAATCAAGTAGTAGCTTATCTAATATACTTTTAGACAGGAAAGAGGAGATACCCTTTGTTTTAAACTAAAACTATACCAATAAAGGATACGTTTATTTATTGTATAAGTTTTGGATCCTTCCCAAGAGAGCAATCACTACTGTTGTAAATAACTGTTTTATCTTCTCGGGAATTTGTTGATAAAACTATTATATGTCCGGAATTTAGTTTTTAGCTTTGGATAGTTGTACAGCTTTCTTGAACAAATATTTTGTTTACGAACCCATTTATGTTTATTTATATTTATTTGGAAATAGTTTTAAACATGTTGTTCCACATTTCGTACAAAATAAACTATTGGTATGAAGTAGAAAACCATTCAAAGATGTTGTTTACCATATAAAGAAAATAAAATAATAATTTTTATTTTTTTATAATGTTATAATGTTATGATAAGAAAATCTTTCTCATAAGTTCATTTATTTTTAAAACCCCAATAAAATATAACAGTAAAACGGCTCTGCTGTTAGTAGTAATTTACATGCAGTTTACAAAATAGATTTAAACTCATAAACACCAAATATTGTCAACAAGAAATCATTAATTTAGTTACTGGCCTTGCACTTTCACAAGCAGATAGCAGAAAGATAACTTTGAATACTTGAATCATATAGTAACGTTTTGAACTTAATAAAGCTCCAAAGATCCTCGTGAAGTATCACAGTTTTGGTAACTGCCAAAGAAGAACCTACCACAATTTATTATTGTATTGTGTGTTAAATTAAGTACAATTGACTCATTAGTATGTATTGTGTGTTTTTAGATTGCTTGAGTTAGTGTTCCAGAAAAAAATAATATACTACATCTGATCAGGGCAATAATGAACTGTATGTAATTTAAACTATAAGAAAAAATATAGTATTGCGTAGAAATGTATCAAACTACAATCCTCTTGACGCTCTTATTATCATACTATCAGTAAATATACCTATATGGTTTGTAATGTCTCAAAGAAAGTCATAAAAATACGATAGGCAGTAAACTGGAAACCAAGAGTAGAAGGGGGAAAAAGAAGAGTAAAAAATAGACAGTAAAAATTTGGGGATATAAAATTGACAGTTCAGTAGCAGTATTTGATGAACAACGGTTATTCTATTACTGATGTTAACTAATCGAATGTAGACAGTGTAGGCCTACTACTCATACAGTAAATAAACAACGGATTGTAGACAGCTGGCCAAAAACTATAGACAATGGACAATAGCCGATCATAAGCCATGAAACTAATATACAATGCGAATTGTTCAATATTACACTAGATAAAAGACAATAGTCAAAGATAGTAAACAGTCGAAAGAAGGTATCAGTGTTACAGTGCGAAGAGGCTCGGGATTTGGAGACACAAAGGGAAACTTCAACAAAAGTGACAAAAGGGGCGAACAATGGATCTCGATGCTTGACACTTCCAATGTAAGCACATTCTCATTCAAATTGTTACAAAAGTTGTTTTTGGCATTTTTCTTTCGTTTCGAGTCTTCTTATCTTCTTACGTTTTTATTTTTTTTGCGTATGTATGCCTATATAAACCAGAGTAGTGAAATGCTTACACTATGGATTTTACACTATCAGATTTTATATTACAACAAATCCTTATTCTTTCCTTCTTGAGGAACCTTGAGGAAGCCTTCTCTTGGAAAATAGCAGACCTAGTTTATTACAGAGAACTGGTTAAATGTATAAAATATTTTATAGGCTATTAAATATGATAAAATCTATTTTCTGAAAAACTGATAGAAAACCAATAAATCCAACTCAATGTTGATTCACTTTTAACATTTGTTATTAATACATTAATAAGTTATTTTAGTTTGCTATTAAAATGTACGAACTTATTTTGGTAAAGATTAAAGGGCTGTTTTCTGACAAACGCTGAACCGTAAGACATATCCATCCGCTCTGTGAATGATTATGACATATGACTGCAGATAAATCCGGCATCACATTGAAATGATAACAGAAGATAAAAGAAGATGAACAGCCTAACGTATTACTGAGATTTATCAACGATATTTTTAAGTGTATAAAAATATATCTAGATGGTTGTAAGCTAGTTTCATATTGTTATATTTACGTTGTATATTACCCAAATAACCAATGCTATTTTTTACCATTCAGTGGTTGGATTGATTATTAATCAGGTGTTTATAAAATACAGTTTAAAGTACTGCTCTTTTTTATGATATTTAAAGAAATCATAAAATGCATAGCGTTTCCAAAACAAATGTTAAAGTCAGCCATCGTATTTGAAATGGTTGCCATTTATTTTGGGATCTACAAATAAATAAATACACAAAACCATTTAACAATGGTCTATTAGTTTATTTATTATTTTTTTTTACTCATTCAATAGGCCTACATAATTTTCTTCCGCGCCAGTAGAATGTTTAATCAAGTAAATTTTCTAAAGCTTTTAGGGAAAGCGGCCCAAGCCAATTAAAGTTTAGAGGATGTGTGGGAATAGAACCCGTCCCTCTAGCACCGAAGTCCAATACGCTAACCACTAGGCTAGCAACACATCCAAGAACATGTTATGGTTTATTGGTGTGTCAGAATATTTTATTTCTACGTTAACCAGTTAAAACTTCTTAGTTCTGGACCTAAGCAATACAGCTAGCAAACTATAAATTTGTACATATGTAAATTTGTAAACTGTAAATTTGTACATGAGGGAAGTATGCATAAAAAAACTATTTCCCATGTAAAGCTTAAAGTAATTTTGAAATGAGCTACTAAATAGCTAAAACCTTGGTTGCGTTGGTTTTAAAATGGATTTAGTTTTCATTCTAGGTCATTTACAGAAGTATACGTTTGTGATTGCTAGAATTTAAGATCCAGAACCAACGTATTGGGAATCTAAAAGAGTTATGTTCTTTATTATAAACCACCTATGAATAGGTTTTACTATGACGAATATAACAGAGGGAATCTAACTCGTTGAATTCCACACAAGAGTGAATTCATTACACCGTTGTGTTTATCTACAAGAGCGAGAATGTGCATCAAACTGATCACTGGTTAATGAGTTATTTAATCAGGTCACTGGTTCAATCCTGAGTAAAGTTACTAGCTTTTTCATCTTTCGAAACTAGGCCCAGCTGTGATAAAATTTTAATAAATAGTCCTGACTGATGAACCAGCTGGTCTTAGTCAGTAACAAAGCTACACAGATGATATCAAAATATAATGAAGATTCTACACTCATCTTTCACTCATATATTTGAGTTAAAATATGCACCTAGGTGTCGTCCCCATCTCAACTGGGAATCATGGTAATAATAATAATGTTTCAAACATATGTGATCTCAGATTTTAAACATACAAACCCAATTAAATGGTTTACAAAATTGTTGAAACAATAACTAAGGATTTATATTTGGGAGTACGAGGGTGTTATTAATGGTAACAGTTACAGTAAACTACAAAATGTCTGTAGTAAGATTTATATACACATTCAAATTTTTTTTGTTACAGTTTCGAATGTATAGAGTAGCGAATTGACTAAGCAAGATTATCGTACGGAGACAAAGAATACTGGCTTGGTTACTGAGTTTGGATCATGATTGATTTCAAGCAAAGGGTATACTTTTACAAAATAACTCTGCGATGTTTATGTTTTTATAGAGATGATATATATACCTATTCTAGATTAGAAATGTGTTAGGGCCTATTGTAATTTAATAAACAGCAACGTGTATAAACAAGTGAAATAATATTTGTAAATGAATAAACTTACATAAGACGTGAAAGCAATGGTTAATTTTTAAATACTGTAGTTAAACGTAGTTAGGGATGTCTAATTGCCAAAGACTTATATGGGGTTGCTACAAAAAAAGTCTAAATTATATTTACCTAACATTTGTAGGTTTAGCCATAATGGTGGATTAATGTTAGAAACCATACACTTTTGAATTCAAGTAGCACTGGAGAAAGATTATGGGAAGAATATTGAATACCCCCACCGCAGCAAACCTGCTGACTAAGCAAATTTCCATTTGTCTGAATTGATTTCCAATTAAATTTATTTAAATAACATAAGGTTTAATGAGTACCTAAGTTTGCTGCTACAAGAAAACTAATAATATGTGTTTTTTGTAAAATATTAATAGCTTATTATAAAATAAATAGATTTGCCAATTTTGACCAAAATATATCCATAAACAAGCAAACAACAACATTTTACAATATTCTCCATAAGAATAACATGGGAATTTTAAATTAAAATTTTTTTGAATTTTCTCCGTTACCAATAACCGTACAAAAACATTTTGATATACTAAATTATTTGTTTTTTAAAGCTCTTAAAAAAAGTCTAGAGAGAAATTGGAAAATTTGTGTTTTGAAGGTCAAAAATAAAAAAAAAACCCATAAATTCCCGTTCCTATCGTCCGATCATGCTGGTTCGTGAACTCATTCACGTTTATCCCGCATTTCACCTTTAAACCAAATTTCATCAAAATCGGATAAAAATTACTGAAGTTATCGCCTTCACGTACGTATATACAAATAATAATTGTTTTTATCATAAGTATACGTCCCACTGCGAAATAACCTGTAATGTAAATAAGTACCAATGAACTGCACTTCGACTTGTAGATACGAAACCTATTATTCAATGACGAATCGTTTTGAAGAAGCTGCATGTAACAAAATGTTGATGTGTTACTGGTTAAGATCTGATTATGTTGATTATCGTATACAATTTTACCTCTAAATATTCACCAAGAACCATGAAAGTATTTAATTTTAATTATAAAAGTAAAACAACATGGTTATACAAAAATTAATACTGGTATTATTTTTAATTGATTGATTTAAACAAAGAGTAGGATAAAGATTTATTAACTTAAAATAAAACAACTGATAGGTAAATTTACTGCTCATCATCTTAATTTAGTGTGTAAAATTTTTGTAAATAACTGAGAAGTAAATGTCCCACTAATTTAGTTTATTAAAACTCTGTATAACACGATATGACTAAAAAATTTAAATTCCAGGAGTAAAAAAATGTAGGTATTTTATTATGATATTATACAATGTGTAGAGACAACGTATCACTATCAAAGAATTAAAATAAAGAGATATTATATTTCCCTTTTGTTACTTAAAATTCCCGTGTCTTTTGTGTCTTTAATGTTCATATCATTAGCAATTTCAGACTTTTTATGACCTTTAAATGTTTAAGGGAAAAAATTATTTTTATAAGTTTTCATATAAATATGATAGAAGTATGTTATAACAGTAACTAAGGTCAAAGGATAGGTTATCACAAATTAAAACAGTTTACACAAATGAAGTCTGATATATTATATATTTTCCAGAAACTACTTCACTTAACAACTATGAAAAAGAAATCAGTTATCCTAAAAACGAAGGAAATGGCCCAGTAAAAAAGTTCTTTTGAGGTATTGAACTAGTAAAATATATATAGAAAAACGGTTTGGTTAGAATACAGAGGCCACAAATTAAATTCGTTTGGTGTGAAACAGTGCTTGTGGTTAGAATTCGTTGGCAGCTTTTTAAATCCGTAAATTCCAAAATTCCAAATATATGTATACATTTACAGATATATATTGATACTAGCTGACCCGGCGAACTTCGTATCGCTTAAGTTATAGGTTTCCCCTAAGACAGACCGATGGAAAGAAAGTACCGTTACGTTTAATTTTCAAGATGATCTCGTTCGCATCGCTCAATCACGTCCTGGTTGAAGTTCGTTCGCTACGCTCACTCACCTTTGGGTTGGAGCTCGTTCGCTACGCTCACTCACCTTTAGGTTGGAGCTCGTTCGCTGCGCTCACTTGCCTTCAGGTTAGCTCGTTCGCTACGCTAACTCGCCTCCAGGTTGAAGTTCGTTCGCTACGCTCACTCACCTTTTGGTTGCAAATTAGCTGTTGTCATAAATGTAAAAGAAATAATAGTGCTGCACACTGTTGGTAATCCTTGTAACTTTAATGCTATTGAACATCATAGAACAGAACCAACTTGTTTAATTGAAACAGCTGTTAAGATTCATTAATTCCATTTCTCATAAGGTTAACATGGGAAACTCCAGAGCCACTGGGGCGGAGCCCTTTTAAGAATTTCGAAACGGGAAATAGTTTACGTCCGATTCGCATACCTACAGAATTTACACACCAAATTTCATAACGATCGGTGAAGTCGTTCCGGAGGAGTTTGCAGACAAACACTGTGACACGAGAATTTTATATATTAGAAGATATACATGAATTTCATGATCTTCTCTTTAAATTTACTGTTGGAACCTATATACTAATATTTTTAATCTACGTTGATATTAAGGTGCAGTACAAACAATCACTAAATTAATTACAAATTATTAAAAATGCATAACACTTTTTTAAAGCTTAGAACACTTTGAAATGGAAAACAATTCCTTAAGCTACATTTTTTATTTGCAAATATATTGTTGAAACTGCCTATCTCATATTGTTTTCACTCTTTGAATTAAATTCCTCATTGATCGCTTTGATGCATATTCACGCCCAACTAAAGGATATAAAATTGTTTTAATTATTTAATTCGTTTCGATGGAATATAACAGAAACTGACTACAAGGTTAATTTATTCGTGTTAACATTAAAACCCTACTATGTATATATAACATTGTATTCTTATTTATGAAATGTATACATAGTATTTTTACATTGATATATTTATGCACAATTTAAAAAATGTTTGCTAATATGTTACATTTAATTTGTAGTGTTAAGGTTAATAAAAATAGTTATGCTTAGATGGTGTCATGGCTCATTTTTAAATTAAAAGCAAAGAATAATTCGATGTAAAATTCACCTATACTTAATAACGTAGGGTTTTAAGAAGGTGTTATTTCACTTTAATAATAAATATTCATGACAATCTCTTGTAAAGGATTGCAAGTTTAAACATAAATTTTATTCTTGATTTTTATAGTGTTGAAATTTTTTGTGACTGAAAAATAATAATAAAAGGTTCAAAATATAATTCTAAAATATAATTCAAAATAGTTCAATCAAGAATAATACAAATTCTCGATAAACAAAATTAAGATTTTATCACTTGAATTACCTTACACAGATCAACAGAATGGTCTCATCTTATACAGTCAAGGATAGCTTGTAGGATGCAAGGGTTATTTATTTATATATAAAATATGATAAATATTTAACACGTTTGATTTTTGGTTTTGTTATTTATTATCATTAATGTACAGAAGGTAGAAACAAGAGTTCACAATTCTACAATGTCATGAATTTATAATTTATCCTAATAACTTTTTTCAATATTTTAACTGAACTTCATAAAGAAATAGCTTTATTAGTTTGTGTTACATGTTTTTTGTCATTAGTTTCGTAAATACATTTTTAATACATTTCCTTTTGTTTCTGTGATTACCTTGTAATGTCTTACAATTTAATATACGACAGATATAGAACTAAAAGGTATTCCATTTATTCAAATTTAACTCTAACAATGAAAAAATTACCAAATCAGATATTAATTCAAAGATGAATAGTTTTTAATATGGACGTTTCTGATGGATCATAAAATCAAATAGTAGTTTCTACTAATTTTTAAAAGATATAAATCAAACAATTACCAAAAAACAAATTGTCTAAGCTAATGTACCTCTTTAAAGCGCACACAAAAATTATTACAGTGAAAGAGTATTGTTCTTAAGGTAAAGATCTTTTAACGTTATTATTTACTGCCAACATCAATTTATAAACAAGTTTACAAACACTAAAAACAACTTGTTTTCTGTGTGGTGTTTTACTAGTTGTTGTGGCATTCTTCCACACATAAACAAGCTGACGTTTGGCCAAGGTAATAAAGAGGGCTATAAACAGAACGAATGGTACTTACTTCAGAATACGCTGCTATATTTTGTATTTGAAATATAAATGAACACAGTTTGTTTCGTTGCACATTGGGTTTAAAAGAATGGGTGGATGTTCAATTGCTTACTTCAATCACTCTGACTGATTTTTATTACTCTAATAAAAAAAATAAAAAACTACTCACAATGTATTCACAACGTACATAATTAAAACTAAATTTTAAAATATGACTCAAATTAAACCAAACAATTTGGCTAGTAAAACGGAGACGGTAGGTCATTGACTATTAGATTAGGTTTCAAAATTATACTCATAATAAAAACTGCAATGTCAGTTAGAAAATACTAAAAGATTAATGATTAATAACAAACCAACTACTAAAGATATTTTTATAGATTGCGTATTATGTTTAATTGCATACTAACCTTCGAGGCCTGGTGTCTCTATCATTTAGAGTAAATTAGATCCTACCAGAAGAAAGACAACAGTTTGTCCTAAATACTATTCACTCGCTAGGCTCCCCTGGTCGGACATATTTCACTAGTTTTGATTAGTGTTTGTAAAAATAAATACGACCAATAAACCATCAATTGTTTGATTCAAATTGATTGAGCGTTCACAACCCCCAGTTTCCGGCTCAGTGCGCACACACGGTGTTTTATGCAAAGTGCTCACTGACGCGGCAATGCGGAGGGGTTCCCCATTGCCGAAATCTGAAAAAGCTGGTGCATCAATATTTTCGGCAAATGATAAATGTTTCTAACAGATTTATATCAAATTGTTAAATCATATTGTTGGTATTGTGACAAACTCGAGTGAAAGTGAATTATTTTGTGAATACGACCGATTTTAAACAATTATTGGTAGAAACATAATAGAAGATATTTACTATAGTTATTTTCAAAATAGAATTGTGCTGAGCTTGGTTAATTAATTACACTTGGTACATCGATAAATTCCTGGTCTTTCAGTGAGAGCCTGGGCTCGATATAGAAGTCGATATATTTATTTACAGCACCAATCGTGGCAAATATGAGACTGAGGATACCTCATCATGGGCAAAACGTCTGGTGCTGTAAATAGTGTATAACCACTTGACGTGGATCTCACCGAAAGACCAAGAAGTGATGACACCGGCTGCATAAGCATACTAATGAAGATTGGTACAATTGTAATAGCCTATCAATATAACATCATATGTTTTAATTGTCTGAGGGAAAATATTTGTATTGAGTTGTTGTAATAAAATGATTTCATAGTATTTATTTATTTTATTTTATCAATTTAAAACACATTATGTTGTTAATTAATAACATAGAAACAAACCTACCAAAATTACGAACTAATAAAATTGTTACAATGTCTGACTGAAATCATTGACGACTGGGGATTATGTAATAAAACTGATATAGACATATTTTTTTAATTTTTACAGAAGTTAAAATTGTTTGTTATAAGTAGAATGATAGACGCTGCTAATAATCGTGGGAAAATTTATTCTCTGTTGTACTAAATTATTAATGTTAAAATACGCTTAATTCAGTCTTTACACCTGGATCTTTCCACGTTTGCATTCATGTATACACCTATTTAAAAAATCATTATACAAATAATTATAATATTATAGAACTAATTAAAGTAATATTTATATATTATATTTAATTATAAGATTTTTTCCATATGACATTTTCATTTGAAATAACTAGCATTTAAAAACACATTACATTATATCTATGAAAGGGAGAATACAACAATACATTTAAAATTTTAAATGGTTAAATAAAATGAGGAATGTAAATCGTTAACATAACGCTAGAAGTTAATACTGTATTTATGCACAAAATACGCTTGTCTTAAATTTTCCAATTCAGGTTTGGCTTTATTGTCAGTATAGTCTAACTTTGTCTATATTGATACTAATATGAATGGAAAGTATAATCGGTCCGATCTTAAGAGATGTTTACCAATCGTCAGAGTATTCAAACTCAAATACAAATAAAGGATGAGTTAGCGATTATGTAAGCTGATTTATTAAGCCAAACGTATTCATTAAAAAGCCAATGATTAGGGACATCCTGGTACAGATTCCATACATAAAAAGCCGCTGTCATTTTATTTTAAAGGAACTGTCTACCTCATGATTTTATGAAGGTAATTTTGTACATGGTGCACTGTAACTACCTTACATACAATACATAATTATACTTATAATTTCTCAAACTAACTATGCATTTTTTCAGAGTGTTCTTGCACGAACAAGATGGTTCTTGGCCGCTTTCCTTGACAAGAAACTACGCAATAATTTATCCTGAGTTACGACTCGAGTATATTGAAGTAGCAAATTGAAAACATTCCTTGTATCCGTCAGGAGCTTCACGTTACCGTAGATTAATTGCGACCAAACATCGTCTTGCGGCCCTGTTATTGGCCAAGTTTAGCCTAGGAGTTGGCTCAAACCATCTCTATTTGTTTATGCTACGAAAATAGTAAAGATTGGAATATGCATACATTTTATTAAAGAATTAACTAATTTTTCCATAGTTGACTATTTAAAAAAACTTTTTCAAAATTTACGAAACTAGCCTGGCCTTACTGGACCGAATTACACGCGGTTGGTACCAAATGAAAGATACTTTCCTGTAGATGTGCAGAATCTCTTCGTAAATTAAAATAGGCTAAAAATAAGCACGAAAAATGCATTTGAAATTATTTTTTTTATTAACATGGGCCTTATGGGTTGATATGCTGGTGACAAGATAACAACAAAATATAAACAGAACATCCAAAAAGTTCCGTGGGGTGAAAATAGAGAAGTCCGTAAGTATATATTTTTGGTAGAGTCTGCGACCACGGGGCGAGCTTTCGTAGTATATTTAAAGAGTTTGTTTAAAAATTTTTACGGATTTAAATCTTCCTCACAAAAATAATTATATTAATAATATAAAATAACGAAAATTAAGTTCAACAATTTATACCCGTATTTTTAGGAAAACTTCATACATAAAGTGTCTTTTACAACATTATGGAAAAAAATACCAGTTGTTACATACAATACGATTAGTTTTACAGAAACTATGTGGGAAAAGTAGCTAAAGTTTTAGATATTCAGTTGGTTGGATTTTAAAATTAATACAACAGTTTTTTAGCTCGTTATAAGATACACATTACATTGTTTTTATGCATCTGAGGCAGAGCTATAAAATTAAAATAAGGAACTAAAATAAATATAATATTGACGGATTTAAAAAGCATTATTTTTAACACATTCACATTAGGTTATATCTAAAAAAAAATAATAATATGAAATTAAAGACTTAAGATTTAAAAAATGTCAAATATAAAATATAAAATACTACTTAGTCTATTTGGTTCAAGCTTCAAAGCAAGCTGCGATATTCTTTTATACGTTCACAAACTAACTGTCATTCTATTCTAATAACGTAATAAAAACAGAAGTAAACCAAACGAACGGCACTTACTCATGTTTACGGTACCACGTTTTCATATTCAAAAATGTATGACCTTAGCATTCATTGTAGCACAAGTTTCCTTTTTTGATACAGATGTAAATGTTATCTACTATGACCTGATTTCCCTTCAAATAAGGATAAAGAATAGGCTTTTAGGACCTTGACTGTGCTATCATATGACTAATTTTAAATCTGGGCTTAGTCTTACAAAATATATCCTAAATATATTAATTTGTGTTTTTAACTAGTTCTAAGGCCAACTTTTTCTTCATCGTTGTGACTACCTTTGTCTGATATAGATGCTAAATATAAAGCTATGTTGTTGATTACATGTAACTTTAATATAATCCTCTAATAATAGTTGTTTAAGCTTTATTCTAGTCAAAAACAAAATGATAATATTACTCTGAGGTTTATAGTGGCACACTATTTTGATTTGCTTAGTTGTTGTCCCGTATGTAACCGTCAAAGGTTAAAATATGAACAAATTTTACTAAGGGGTAAAACATAGAAATATTAAATCAGACTGTACATCCATAAAACTGGCGCCCAAGTTTGGGCCGGCGGCAAAATGGAATAGAGTATATTGGCTATTTATTTATTTTCTTCTTGCTATAAACAATGAATGTTTGCCTATAAACGTACCATTCCCTTTATTGTATTAACTCATTGCTATGAAAAAACTATGGTTTACGTTTTCCATACTGATTGTAATACAATGAAAGATTCCCTATCATAAATTGGTAACGCCAGCATTTATTTTTTACCAGTGAAATTTAATGCTTAGTGTAAAATATGGGTATATATAAAATAATTATAAATATTTAAAAAACTTTAAAAAATTACTTTCAATTATAACATTATAAGTCAAATAATGTAATAAAATGATTTATCGAAACTAATCATGCATTTATATAAAATGCATTATGAGTGTGAATAGTTACCTGAACACTCAATTTTTATATTTCATTTTTAAAAGGAAAGATTTGTTAATATATTCAATTTAGTTACAGTTATTTGCTGAAAGTCTTAGTTTTTACAGTGCATTTTCTTACTTAAATTATTATAACAATAAAATAAATACTTACATATATAATTCTCTTACACAATATATTACTGTCGGATGTAACGTCGGGTATAATACTGTCAGAACTTTACAAAACAATAACCTTTATACACTTTTATAAAACAATTTCAGTTTGGACATAAAATACACGCCAAGATATTTTTTTGCAACATTGCTAATTAAAAGCTTTTATGAGAGATTCCAAATCGTTGTATATTAGTTACAGTTCAGGGATTTCTTTCTTGCTAAGTCACCAGATTTCTTTAATGAATGAGTCGGTTCGTTAAGCAAATTATTGATATTAATTTTACTACAAAAGCTTGTTTTATGGATTGCTTGTTATTTAGCAAGGAATTAAATTAACTTATCACTAAGTTTTAACTGTGAATAGTGACTGAGAGGCCAATCCACGAGTATTATACTTTTATCAGCAAAATATTTAAAAGTTTAGAATTATAAGCAAACTGAATATGAGCACTAAAAGTTGTCTGTTAATACTTTAAATATGTGAAATTACTGACTAGAATGTAAAGCTAACTCTAAGTACAAAAAGGTATAGATATTCAATAAAAAGTGAATCAAACGATTCAAATAGAATCTCTAACCAAAATCATTTAATAATTATGTAAGTTTAATTTGTTGGTGAAAGACATTAAATAAGCGTTTCGAAGTAAATATTATATTATTTAGTAGGAGAAATTAACGGTTACATAAGACTAATTTTTTAGTTTAAAACGCGGTCAAAATTATTGCTGCCTTTGTTAAGCTATCTGGTAATAAAGGATATATATATATATATATATATACATATTTTATAAAAATTCAGTTTAGTATTAATTTTTGTTCAGATTACGGTTTCGTGCCAAGCACGACTTGGCTTCCTTCCAACTGTGGCTTTTCTGTTGTTCAAATGATTAGTAGAGTTTTTGATTTATAGTTTAAAATATAAATGAATATTCTATGAGTAGCCTTATGGATCATTGAACCATTTGATTAATGTAGTTGTATTGTTATTATTAGTTTTATACATGATTTTTTATTTCTTAGGATCGTGTTCTTACAAAAAATGTTTATTAAAGTTCTGACTTAAAAAAATCTAAATATATATTTAAAATATATAACTCATACCCAACATATCAAAGTCAGTATGGGGTTTCCTCAAATTGTGATAAATATAATGAAATGAACCTTGGCATTGTATATAACAGTGCAATACTCTTTGACTGAAATATATCCCGCATCGAGGAGGAACAGAGCCAAAACACTGCTATCGCTACATAATCTTAAAAAGCTCCTAAAAGCATTGGACTCTGCATCAAAGAATGTTACTTCTTCCCCTTATTTGTAACAAGAAACATCTAAAAATCATTATTCACGTATTGTAATCCTTTAAAATCTTTTATCATATCAATACTCAAAGCCATGTCGTGATAATAATTAGTTATCGTAGTTTTTTAGATAGTATATAGTTAGTGAAATTGAATATGAACAACTATATATTATTTTGTATAAAATAAAATCATATAAATCTGTATGGAATTACTTATTTAGAGCAATGAAGACATATGATATTTTTAGCTATTGTAAGAATATTTATAACTGTATAGACGTTTTTTTTATGGTCTAACACTCTATAAATTAATCAAATTAATTACAAACTGAACACGTCTTATCAAACATAGAAACGGTTGTGATTAAATCTTTCTAGTTGTTAAAAGAAAAAAAAAGTTAAGATGTAGTGCAAAATGACAAACGATTGGCTTAAGTTTTACAAGACACAATTTATGTATATAATGAGCATTATGATTTTTTTCATTATTTAAATTACGGTCTGCTGATTTTCCAACATTAATTTACGTAAACCTGGTCAAACTGACCATAAAAAATAAGACCTATGTATCACAACATATTGTGTTTTAAACAAGATTTTTTTTCAGTAAAGATGCATGGATTTATCTTTTTAACTGCAAATAAGAGTCAATTATGTAAGGGGAAGAGGTTTCAGCCTCTCAACATTATAAAAATACAGGGTGACCAAAAAGTCTGGAAACGGCTTAATATCTTTTTAACTTAATCCGGTAGAAAATTCAAACCTTTCACATCAAATTACATGTGTGAAAGCTACTTTTTCCAGGCATTATATTTTTTTTCCTCTACCAGGGGACGACCCATGAGGAGTAGGTACACAATCTTTAATGTAAGCATATGCACATCATTTTAAAGTGTTAGTCAAGTGGAGTTCATTGCCGGAAACCGCGTTTCAAAAGGTTTATCCGTTACAAAATGGCGGCTGCCCAAAGTTCTTGTGGACTATACCCGCACAGGCCTTAGTGTTGGTAAATACTCGTATTAAACGTTAGCTTGAGAGCTGAAATTGAATTTTAAAGTCAACTAGCTAATAGACTAATATTATTCAATCTTCAAAACAAATTTAACCGGGTTTCAGATTTCCCGGCTAATGTTGACTATGAGTATAACAATACTAAGGCCTCTGCAGGTATGTTTCGCAAGAACTTTGGACTGCTTCCATTCTGTAACGGATGAACTTTTTTGACGCGTATTCCGGCAATGAACTCCACTTGACCAGACCTTAAACTGACGTGCATATCAACCTATACCTACATTAAAGATTATGTACCTACTCCTCATGGGCCGTCCCCTGGTGAAGGTAAAAAAATGGTAATGCTTGCAAAAAGTAGTTTTCATACATATAGGTTGATGTGAAAGGTTTGAATTTTCTAAAGAATTTAGTTAAAAAGATATCAAGCCGTTTCCATACTTTTTTGTCACCCTGTATATTCTACCGTTGGTATCTCTTATGAATGTAGCGTGATCATAATAAGCCCTTTGGGTGCATAAAGGTGCCTTTTAAGCAGAAAAGTTATAAAAACTAAAACTATCAAAGTTGTGATTATAATTCCGATGAGATGTGAATTGTCCTTAACGTTGTTAAACTTGCATTATCCCATACTAGCTGTTACCCACGGGCTCCACCCCGTTTACTACATAAGTATTAATAAAACTATTGATTGGTTAAGTTAAGCTGAAATAAACAAAGTAGAATACAGTAATGGTAATACAAACAAATAATAACAGCTGAGGTATTTTTAACATTAGGTAAATGGAAAGTTCCCTTTGGATAGCAATTACGACCTTATAGGGCAATTTATGAAATAATGGATAATTTTGCGCAAGGTTTCTCGTCATGACGAACATTTTAAGTATATGGTTTATGGGGGTGTGACTTGTAGTTTTCTCAAAAGTTCATGGGTACTTTTGGCTTTATATATTTGTGATAAATCGCCTGATGATTTACATTTACTTCTTACTTGAAATATTTATCAAATTTTTGTATAGTGTCAGTATATGATCTTTTCGTGACACATATTTTAGACTACTGTAATAGTATCCCACGTCACCTAACATCCAACTATTCATAACACCACAATACATTTTTTTATTCCTTGGTCAGTCGCACTATATAATATTTTTTGTCATAAAATAGACATTTGATCTAATCATCATTTAACATTAAAATGTAGTTATTATGCTTCTTTAAAGATATTATAAGGACAAACATGTACTAGGTAAAATTTAACATGCTGAGAACCGAATAAAAACTCTAATTTTAAGGTTAAAGCTGACCCTTCTCTTCAAACCATTGTGGAAACGTTACCGATTTATAGATCATCACATAAATATTTACCTACTTCATACAGACAATTTAAACATGGACGGAATGATCAATGAAATTAAATTAGATAGAATTGAAGAAAGTATATTGAACAAAACGATACCTCAATGAAGTCATGGTGCAACATAAACGACTTTGCCACTACTTGACTTCCTTTACTTATTTCCTCATATCGGAAACTGTTCAACAGAGACACAAAGGGGCCAAGAAAACAAAGGCTGGGGTTGAAAAGGCTTATTTCGTATTCCGCTCAAACATACCTCATTCTCTACCACCACCTTTATCGAAAACCAATTACAAAGTATGATAAAATATTGCTTTGTACATTTAGATAGGTGTCATTTAATTTTATTGGCTTATACAGTATCATTTAATTAATACAGATGGTAAACATTATATGAAATTAGTAGCAACGATGTAATTAACTTGTAAAATAAATGGGGTGTGAACAATTAGTATAATTTCCGTAAAATAAGCCTTAAGTTAGATATCAAAGGAAATTAATTGGAGCTAAGCCAAGAATCATAGAGTATGTGCCATTAAAATGCTTGATGTGTTATTATTGTATTATCATCCATACAATAAAAAAAGATACAGCCAGATTATTATTGACTGTTTTGTGCCTGTATGTAATTTATATAACAAGTTTTGAAATCTTAGCCAATTTGTCGATAAATAAGGTTTATATTGTCTTGTTGTATAGTGAATAAAAGTGTACATGCTACATTGAAATAACAACAGCTTGGCTTAACCAAATCATTAGAAATGTATTTGCACAAAATACACGTGCATTTTAAGGTAAATATCGATCTACTTAAAGCTATGGACCAAAACATTCATCGTATGTATTTACTTACATTAGTTGTAACATGTAATTAGTTGTATCTATAGTCATCTTTATATACATTTCACAAGAAAACAGGAATAGGCTGAACACTGAGCAAATTGAACCTTCAAACTCAGAGAGCAAATTTTTAAAGATGTCACATAAAATATTTCTGAACAAAAAAAAGAGAAAAATTAAAATAAAACTCATAAAACTATGACATTACGCCAGAACATAGGCAGTGTAGATGACAGACCATGTGTGTGAATGTATGCTGTAATCACGACATCACCGCGTGTTTGGATTGTTGAAGCCACACAACTCTGAAACCCTCCATTGTAAATAGTGTCAAGTTACATACGACGTCAAACTCAGAATCACTGTGTAAAAAAATAAATCTCTCTTATATTACTAGTGTTTCAGTTATGAAGTGCTTAGGTGTTTGGTGTATATTTGTTCCTTTCGAATAGATGCATGAACAATTTATGTGTCCTGGTTATACAATTTTTTTCACTATACCTATACCGTATATGTTGAGAAAACGCAAAAATAAAGAATCTATTTTTAGTTTCATATTATCGTATGTGTAAACATTACCAGACAAAACAAATCTAGCAATAGTTTTACTGTAGTTGAAAAAGTTTGGTGAATAGTTAATCAATCATTGAGCCCATAAAGATGACCATGAAGAAATTACACCGTGGATGCAATCAATGTAATCTAAAACAATTTTGCAGCTGCTGAGTTAAAATAGGGGTAATGATAGATTCTATATTGTATTGATCTTATATTTTACATAGTTTCACTGCATATTTGAGTTATACACTATTACACACTATTATAACGATCGAAGCTTATAACATACCATAGTCAAACACGAATTAAAATAAATCGCCCTTTCTCCATGTCGTATGTAATTAGCGACACGACGGGTAAGCTAGACTGGTGGAGTGCGGGGCTTCGAACCCCAAGGTACCGGGCTCAAATACCGTCAATCATCAATGTATTTTATTTATGTTATGATGGCACCTATAGAAACAGCCTGAAGTAACGTATACAATAGTTACAGACTGGAGCCTAGTATGTCAAGATGGGACATAAAATCGTGTTTAGCGGCTTTGACTTCGGTACTAGAGGAGCGGGTACGATTTAGTTCGATCCTCGTAACTGTTTAGGATTACTACATGCAAAATGTCACTAGAGTATATACCTAAAGAGAAATATAAGCTGTTAATACTGAATTTGTATCCGCAGCTTATAAGAATTATGTTTTATGTATGTATAATCATTTCTCTATTTATGAGACTGGATTGGGGAGGCTATGGTTATCACAGTGCAATAATTATTGATGTACAGTATCTAGATACAAGTTTTTTTTTTTAGGAAATAATTATGAATTCTATAAATTCTATGGAATTTCAAATATACAGTGTAAACAAATTTCCCAGCTATTTTAGTCCACGGCTTCCACTATAGTGAGCCGGTTGCGAAGCTCACTAGTTTATGTATCCTGCTAGAAGAGAGTGTTCATGTTTCTTTGAAACGGTTTCTGTGTCTGAGTCGTTCTGTCGCAGCAGGACGCAACAATAAACTTTCCGTCGCAATTCTACTTCTGTCTTGAGCTGGAATTACGTAATAAGTTTCATTATTGTTTAGGATGTAGTCCTTTTATTTAAAGAATTATATTGATTCAGGTTATGTTCATTAGTCTTTGAAATTTATATTAAACGACATTTAGAACAGGTTTAGTTCGAGGTTTATTCTTAAAAGGTTTATCAAATTGGTAAAATTAGTTTACGTATTTTGAGTTGAATATTAATGCAGCGTGAATGGATAATGAAGTGAGCTTCCTTAGGACTTTTAAGACTACAAGTCTTAAAGACTAAAATAGGACAGCTTTTTCAGACTAAAACAGGAGGTTTTCTTATCTATGACAGTTTATTAAAAGTCCCAATGTGATGATACAGCTAGGTCCCAGTTTACATAGCCATCTTTCCGAATGCTAGGTGATCATCACAACTTCTTGGTTTACACAATTTTTACTTTTCAGCCACTAAATTACAGTTGGTGAGGCTATTGAATCCTTTTGTGTTAAATAGTAATTTTAGTAAAAACACATTATTTCCAGCCAATTTCATATTTATTTCAACTACGTTCAATCTCTCCCTCCCCAAAACTTTATTTACTGTAACTAGAAAATTCATAAAAAAGGCGGGCGGCCGGTTTTATACGCTGGGGCTTCGTTGTTTATGTCTGAAAGAAGTGAAATAAAGATCCAATATTCTTTATCCCAGCATTTTCCTAGCAATCTGATTTACTGTTTTCCTTTTAGCTCGTTGCAGTCATTTTAGATTAATTACTTTTAGATATTTGTATGGATTGTATGCAAACTATTTTATTATGTCCTTTTTGGACCCTTCAGTTCCCCACCTTACTGATCACTTATGGAGTAGATCATTAAATTAGTTTTGGCAGCAACGTCTTTGAGTCGCGGTTTGGGAATCCCGGTGCCTCCACATATAAAAAGGTCATCAGTAAAATTAATTTTGAGACTTCACTGGCTTACATCTTGGTTTTCCTCATCCGTTCCCCAAAGTATTTCTTGAGCTATTTGGCGAGTAAATAGTTGGAAGAGCCCATCATCTAAAACATTTGGAAAATAGTTTCGTGCTTTTTCAACAGTCACAAAGGTTTTCACAGTTTTTTGTAATTATCATATGAAAACATATGCGTAAGCTAGATTTGGCTCTGTTTTCAAATAGTACACAAGTATTTCCTAAAACTACAGCTGTAGATAAACTACAGCTTGGTTGCAACTCAGTTTCTCATTACTTCATGGTCAATATTGGTCTGTTTCGTGCACAGCTGAGTGGAGCTGTGTCTAGTGTTTGAGTTTGATCGGTTATATTGTAATCCATGGGGGCAACTAGGACTGACTGAATGTTTCTATATGTTTCTCATAAAACATGTGATTTATTATACTGTTGAAAAAACGATTAAGGTACCTACACAAATATTTTTTTAGTTAAATTAAATCTATCAGTAATAGAGACGTTCCGATTAAATTGTAAGCTTACTATTTGAGGAAATCGACTGAGTTAATGAGTTTCAAGTACTGTAGTAAGTTAAATAGTGGTTGAATATTCTAATATATAGAGTAATTGCTTATTTCAACTAGGACACGAGGAAAGATAGTTTACCTTAGTTTGCATCATAAAAGTAAGTGATTAACAAACACTTAAAATTGCATCCGAATTTCAATGTAGCTGTAAGAAAAATCATACAGAAAAGAAAACAGTTTGGATAGGATGTAGTTGAGGTATTTTATTATACAAAACTAATTTATTCATACAAAAATATAAGTTTTGAATGAACTCTCAGTATTATTAAATGTAACTGTTAGCGTATACAATAAAAATTACTAGATACTTTAAAAGTAAAACTTCAACTCAGTATAAATTGGAAAATGTTTCTATAGAAAGATGAGGTAGACAGTTTTAAATCGAACTCAATTAAATAGTAGAAACCAACGTCCTTGCACCAGCGTTCATAACGACCCTATTAAGTTACAATTTTATTTTTCATATCTCTGCCTCAAATATAGTCCTTTCTAGACAGTAGACGCATAAAATCCAGAGGCGAGCGGGTATATGGCGGCTACGTTGTTTATATCTCAAGAAGAGAAATAAAGAGCCAATATCCTTTATTCCATTTCCCGCTTTCTGCTGACAGCCTAAACTTCGGTGTTACTTTATGGACTGTTACGGTGAAATAATATTAGACTTTTAAGTTTCTTTGTCTCTCGAAGTTGGAAAATAGCGTTGCTCGGCGATTTTGTTTTCAATTATTTTCCATTTGTTTACATTATTTAACTAATTTTTCTATTAGCAGTACGATACGTTTCTTTAATTATAATTGTTGCAACTTTAGGTACAAAAGCAATTATCGGGCAGAGAAAGTTATTATAGGCCTATATACGATTTGTTATGATAAATTTACCAATTTTCACAAAGTTTTTATACGTCCTAAACATCAATATTTATCTCTCTAATGGGTTACTTACATCTTAAAAGTCAATTAGCAATGTCTAGCCGAAAGTTTATTAATCTCTAGTTCACTTTCATATTATTAATTTCAATAGTCGTACATAATAACTAGTTTAAATATATATATTTGTATGACGAGTTATTTTTATTTTTTAATTATGAAGTCACGGAAGAAATAATACATATTATATAATGAAACAGTTTGCAAAGTAGATATCTGTAATTTACTGTAAGCTGATAAATACTTTATAAACTCATTTCATTTAACTACGGTCATACAAAAAATCTACAAAATACCTTTGTAATGGTAATGAAGTAATTGGGAGTTGCTAATCGGTGAAAGAACTTTCAGTTAATGTACGAATAAACTACTAGGCCATGCAAATATCCATAATTCTTTTTAAAATTTACCATACAAATATCGCACACTTCATGTTTGTACTGTATTTGTAACCAATATTCTTACAATTTATAATTTAAATGTGCAACGCATTAATAGATAATCTATGTATCGTATATAGCGGAGTCGGAGATTAGGTTGTCCGCTTGTCTGAGTTTCTGCTGCACTAATAGCGTTCAAATTTTGCACAAATAATTTTGACACCACTGTGAAGATACCATTAAAATTCTAGACAAATCCACTCAGTAGTAATTATAAAACCCTAAAAATACATTTTCATATTGGTCCCATAAGAATAACATTGGAAGCTACTAATTCTTCTATTTTTATTTGTTTACATTTTACGACCAACTATTTTATTGTCTACATTAGACAAAGAGAACGACGTTTCCTTTCAACTCTATCATTCATGGAGTAAACAGTGTGACGTCTATGAGTATATGACGTTATAATTCCACAACTTTCAAAATAATATATTCAACATTTACAATATTAGTAGGCAGTTATATACAGTTTATGTACAGTATTAAAACTGAGCTTTACATGACAAATATGAATATATTTACTATTTAGCAGCTTTTTACATTGTTCAATTCAATGATTTTACTAAAATGCTATGGGAAGTGAGGGAAACAAGTCCATGTCGTAGGAATTGGTGAAGGGAGCAGTCAAGGCGAGCAACGCGGAGTGTGGGAACCGTTTGTGGTCTTTAGAATTATGTATCTGCAATACTAAAATGCTACGGGAAGGGAGGGAAACAGGTCCACGACGTAGGAAGTGGTGAAGGAAGTAGTCAAGGCGAGCAACGCGGAGTGTGGAAACCGTTTGTGGTCTTTAGAATTATGTATCTGCAATACTAAAATTATACGGGAAGGGAGGGAAACAGGTCCACGACGTAGGAAGTGGTGAAGGAAGTAGTCAAGGCGAGCAACGCGGAGCGTGGAAACCGTTTGTGGTCTTTATAATTATGTATCTGCAATACTAAAATGCTACGGGAAGGGAGGGAAACAGGTCCACGACGTAGGAAGTGGTGAAGGAAGTAGTCAAGGCGAGCAACGCGGAGCGTGGAAACCGTTTGTGGTCTTTATAATTATGTATCTGCAATACTAAAATGCTACGGGAAGGGAGGGAAACAGGTCCACGACGTAGGAAGTGGTGAAGGAAGTAGTCAAGGCGAGCAACGCGGAGCGTGGAAACCGTTTGTGGTCTTTATAATTATGTATCTGCAATACTAAAATGCTACGGGAAGGGAGGGAAACAAGTCCACGACGTAGGTAGCGGCGAATGAAGTGGTAAAAGCGAGCAGTGCGGAGTGTTACAGTTAAATATAGGCCTACAAATATTGGTTTTTTAATCATTTTTAGGTGATAAAATACTATAATAGGTCTATCATATGTATGTATTATATATATCATCATTTTAAGCCATACGATATTTTTAAGAAGAAAATTTTTTTGTGCAGTGGAATTTTTATGAAGTAAGATTAATTCAGTTTTGCATCGTTTTGTTTATGATAACAAATACAAATAACATAATAAATAGAATAATAAACATAATAATTAATAATAACAAATAAGGAAACATTTCCAAAAAACAAACGTTGATCAGTTAAACTATTGCGTATGATTTTAAAAAGATGAATTTACAAATATGGGTTTACCGGCTATCGATAATTGTTGGAAATCCACCACAAATTCTACCAATGACTTTGGTTAATTAATAGAACAGAAGTTATGTTTGTTGTTGACTGAGATTTGGTGAATTTGTTTATACAAATAACATTGTATTCACCAACGACACTGGTAAGTGCGGGTGGATTCTACCATTGTTGTATTTTAAAATAACGAATCCAAAAATAGATTCGTAAACTATAACGAACAAGCACCTCGTATTAATTTCACCAATATCCCTGACGAGTATTCTGACTTATTCACAACGCACGCAGCAGCCACACTCCGCTGTATTACACCAAGGTAAACACAATTACGCGCGTGTGCGGGTGTGTGTGCGTGCGGGCGTGAGGTGGTGCGCGCGCCGCTGGCTGGAGCGTCGCGGCGCTGTACAGTGTACAGTGGCAGTGTGTGCTGTGTGTACACGGTGGACAGTCCGCCGGTGACGTCACTGTACGTAGCGTGGTGACGTCGTGTGTAGTGCGTGCGATACGTGTGGTCCTTGTGTGGTAGCCTGCAGTGATTACCTTGCAAGGTAGGATTAAATATGTTTATACATTATGTTAATAGTACAATAAATTGTAAAATTTGTTGAAAGATGTTGTTTAAGTAACTCAGTGGGTTTGGTGTTCACAAATAAATGGCTCTGGTTCGATTCCTAGCAATGTCGGTTCTCTACACAACTCTTTTTGTACCTAATTCAGCTATAATCTAATGATGCTGTATTATATAACAGGTCGACGTCAGATGATGCCAAGACCGTAGTTCAATGTCCAATCCTTAAAAAAATTTTAAAATGCCAATTTATGTAGATAAAAACAGAATAAAAAATAGTGACAGTAATGAACCAAGAACATAGAATTAATTATGAACCGAAACTTTAGACAAAAATAAAAGGTTCGCTGCAATAATTTGCATTAGATAAATTAACAAATCAAAACAATTTATGAAACACGATTTTTTGTGATAAGGAGAATATATTCAAAGATCAGAATTGTTAATTCATTTTTACAGTGTTTTGTTAATTATTTTTTGCAAACTTAGTAATAGGCTATTTCGAGACTCCTGCGGTGGTTTTCATTATAGACGAGAAGATGGTTATGGTCCCATACATAAGAGATTCTTAGACTGACGAAAATCTTTAATATTTCTATATGTATGAGAGCCATTTATATACGAAATGTGTGAAAGTTTGAAAACATTGTATTGCATGACGATTTTGTCATGAGTAAATACATGTGTGTTATAAACAATTATACTATTTAGTCATAGCATAGATTCTGTGTACAATATTTATTTCAATTGGGTTGAAAATTAACCAGAAATTAACGAATGGAAATGTTTGAAAAAGAAATCGTGATTACAATTCTTTCCAGCTATTTGTTGCAATACAATAATAAAACAGACTTTTATTTAAGCTGATGTAGTTTCCTTATGAAAGTGGGAAATTAAATGTTTATGTTAGTTGGAAAAATGTTTTTAATATAGTTTGAATAGGTAAGTCACTGATGTAAGTTTCATTAATTATTTTATAAAAGTTGCATCGGTATATTATGTCAGCTGATGTATTACTTGACAGTTATATGTTATCAAAATACACTTAACCATCCCAATACACAACTAAGGTACTTAGCTAAGCTTAAAATTATTTTCTATTGAATTCAGAATATAAGGGGTTTGTTCAGCTACGTCCCGCGCTGTGTAATCTAGAGGGACCGACATCCCAGACTGTTGGTTTAGGATGAAAATTTACTGTTGTCCAAGTATCGCTTACTGTTTCACTGTGTAAATATCTTGCCCAATGGTAAGTATTTCATTAGAAAAGGCATAGCTACTTAATTGTATAGACTGAAAATTATCACAACAAGCTCTGGTTGTAATACATATTTCGTTATAAATCTCTAACTACTCTAAATGACTTTTTGGGGTTTAATAAATGCATTTTTAAGTATAATATTTAATACAAGTTACTTGGGATATAACTGTCGAAAGCAATGGGCATGGTTAATAGCTGGTTATTGGCTAATATGATAGGAATATTTATTATTTAAACTTTGTGTTTTTGAGATTGGAATGTGAATACTTACCTATAGTAAAATTCTTCTCTTTGAAGGCATGAGTATTACTTAAGTACAATTTAAATCATACTAATGCAAACAATTTAAAAACGATGTTGGTTTCACAAAAGGTTTTTATTACACTTTGTACTTTTAAAATTCACATACTTTAAAACAAAAATCATTAAACAAGTACGTCTTTACTGTAAAATTTAATTCATTTAACAAACAGCTATAAGTCTCTAGGAAATATTGTTGATGTTATCTTCTCTTTAAATTAATATGCACTAAAACAAGTAGGAGATTCCTACGTATATGGAATCAGAATAACAAGTCCCACAGTAAGATAAACTTCTATGTGCAAGTCAAGTCTACAATAATATTTAAAACACAATGCGTTAAAATACTGGTCAACTGTAATTAACAGTTTTGAAATAAGCTAAGTTCTACTATTGTGTTCATTGTTAATGTAAATAGGGGATGAATTTAGGAAGTAAACTTTGGAAAAAGTCTAACTAAAACTTTATTGAAATTGTAAAACAAAAACCAAACAAATTAAAAACTAGGGTAGCGAATAACTATTCTAAGCAAAGTTTCCATCGAAATTTGTGTACGTACACTTTAACGAGCTGTTGTAAAACAAGGAGTGTTTACATTTAATCATTTACTGTAAATCTGAAACTCGCTGTATCGTGTAAAAACAGCGACTGCTTCAGCACGAGCCTGGTAAAATGTAATCTCGAAATGAATTCGAATAAATGCTCTGCATAACTTTCCTTCTCAAGCTGTATTGCTGAGTTTAGTTAAGTTGCTCAGTGGTATATAACTTTTAACTATTATTTAATATTTTTCTCCTTAGCTGTAGTTAAGAAATTAGGAAAAAAAATTAAGAGAGCACAAATTTACCTATAATATTCCGCACAGGCCATCTAGTTTTTAAGATAAATAAGAACATTTAATTTAATTACTTGAATTTTTTTCAAACTTCCGGTATATTAATAAAGGTAGTTTAGGCTGGAGCCATCAACACACTGATCACAAAGACACTGCTGGGGTATTCAAATGCGGTATTGTTGCAAATTCCTTTAAATGTAGTGATTTGTTACATAAAACCTTATTAATAGGCTTATCTAAAAATTCGAACAGATAAAAATACATGAAAAGAGAATTTTATTGTCGAAAAGTGGTTGGTTGTATTTAAGGAGCACTATACTTCCGTCATTGGTCTCTACTTCTTCTATAACTTAACACCATAGATATTCTCAAAGTGATAATACCTTTTGTCAAAGATAAATAAATATACACTGAAAGCTTTAAATGTGTTCTGTGACAGGAAATCTATCTGCGTATTTCAGACCCCCTTCGACTATAAGTCATACAGGTTGATTTTATACTTGTAGTGCTCGAATTACAATCCAAAGGTTGACGGTTTTATCTTTTAAAATACATTATCATGACGAAAGTGGTTCCAGCTCTCCTTGATCATTTGCGTTTCTAATATATCTGGTTATGAACCATTAGTCGTAGTCAGTAGCAAAGGTACACATGATACGGTATACGACTTTGTTATTCATAATTTTGTAGGGAAACAAAAATGTCGCCAACCCAAACAATGGTTGGTTATTTAACAAAACAATTGTATTCGATGTATTATACCATTTTAAAACTTTGACTCTATAAATATTATTTCATGACCATAAACGTAGGATTATAATTATTTCAATGCATATCTAAAAGAAGAGAAAAATATTTTGTATGTTGATAATGATAAAAACACGTTCTATGTGTTCACTTAATATTGAAATTCCCATATTTGACAACAGGCTTAGTTGAATCGTCAAAAGTAAAGGTGCACACGGAATGTTTAAAGAACATGGAAAACATTAAAGTTGGAAACTCTCCAAGGTACCCATGTGGGTAGGAAACTGCAAACTGGAAATAAAACAGACTATTTTGCCAGTAACTGAGCTTAAGTGCGGGTGGCCACAAGCCAAATGTGGCTTCAAATACCTCACTACAAACACTTTCTTTTATCACTTGGCCGTGAATTCATTTATTTAATACAAGTTTTGTGTATAAAAAAAACTTATTTCAAATATCTACGTAGCATTATGCATTGTTTTATTTGCCACTATATTATATGTTAAAAATATTATCACGTTATATGTTTCAAAGTGCTAAGCAAAATCTTTTTCGGGAAGTGTTTTTGTGTCCATTTTAAACTCTAATTGCTAAAATATAGTTAACATTTTTGGTCTAAAACTACATTTCATATCATAAATAGCTTTTATATCGCTAGGCTGTCATGTTGCGAGTTCGCACTGTCTAAAACAAGGACGGTCTTAAAAAAAGTATGTTTATATAATATAAGTTTAAAGGATTCAAAATGGAACCTGCACCAACTACGTGTATTATTTTTTGTACATACCAATTGTCTTATCCCATATAACTATACAACTATAACTATATATAACTACACATTCAACACATATAAATATTGTATGATATAACTATTTTCACGATATGTTTTTTTCTTGATTTAAACGGTCAGGATATAAAATACCTAAGGGTAAGATGGCTTTTTCTAGTAAAGTTTAACTTTTACGCACAGCAAACATTTAATTTTAAAAGCAGGTAGATCTATTGTTACTGCACTGATTATAGCTCAAATTAGCATAAACAAATAAGATCTTTTATCCAAGGTTTTAATAGGATCGGTAAAATTCAAATATCATACATTACCTACCTTGGATACCTTGGATCTAGGTCTTACCCTGAAACCTACGGTTGTATCTTGGTTGTTAGGCTATATTATAGGAAAACCGCTAAAAAGTATGTTTATATCACCAAATATAAACTATATCACTAAGCCTGTATTATACAAAATGTTTAAACGCAGTGAAAAATGTGACCAACAATAGGTCCATTTTGCTACTAAGACAAATTGGCAAGTGCTGTTTTATAAAGTAGGCCTCTATTTACATCTATTATCTTCCTCTATTTACTGGAAGATCGGGGGTGTGAGAAGGGGGAGAGGGTTATTTTAACCAAGTTAGTGATGGTTGCTGATACCCATCTCGCCCTCACTTTGGTTATTAAGCACAACTTGAGAACTTTGCTTGTTATAGTGGTACTGCTTGGGGAGTTTAGTCCATTATATTGTGGGTAAGCTATAGCAACCGTGAAATACTAGCAATAGTAAGTTTCAAGAGGTTTATATTTTAATGTTAAAACCATGAAACAAAATCGAACTTTGCAAGACAATTATTTAAGCACTAGCTAATTACCTTTATATTACTCTTTTCCTGTTATACTCTTATCAAAACATATTCACGTTTTGAATAAAATAGCATAAATCGTTATGAAATATGAGAGGGGTCAATGTCCAAAATAAAGTATGCCAAAAGCAAGAAATATACTGGTAGATGACACGCGTTAGTGCAAGAACTCAATCTGAAATTCACGATGTTGGTTTCTAACGTTTAATAAACAAGAAACCATTATCGACAAGCTTATAGAAGTAATTCAATCGGTTTTCTCCCCAAGTGCTGCATTATAATAGAAACCAGTAGCAGTTAGAAGCTAACGCTAAAACCCAATGGTAACAACAATACAACACACCTTAGGTAAGAAGCCTAGGCGATAAATGAAAGGAAGAAAACTTAAACGACATATTACGTTGTGCGTTTTAAATGTTCAACTATTGACACCATGGCTGAAATAAGAATTAAAATGTGTAAAACATTTTGCAACGAGGACTCTAGAACAGCTGAGCCGGAGGTTAAGGCCTTGAATGGACGCTCAGAGAAAAGAGGACAGAAAATCTCTAAAGTTCTCTAATCGGGAAAATTCGAGCAATCAATCAATAAATTTATTGAGATGAGGACACCACCTAGGTGCGCTTATTTCAACCTAAATATGAAAATAGTATGTGATGATCTAAATAACTTTGTTATTGACTAATATCAGCTGTTTTATCAGTCAGAATCATTCATTTAAAGCCCAATCATCAGTGACAGCTGGGCCCAGTTTCGAACCATCAACAAGCTACTAAATTTTCTCAGGATCGAACAGGTGACCTCTTAATTGCTAAGCAAAAAGTGTCACCACTAAAAGAGAAGATAGCGAAAATCCAGTGAATACTGTAATTTCCAACAATATTTTACAGACAACCAGAACTGAGCTATCTATGAAATATAAGTTATCTATATTTGTGTATAAATATCTATATTTGTGGTGAGTCGGTGGCTAAGTCGGTAGCGTCGCGGACTTCGGGCCCAAGGCAGAAGTGTCGTGGGTTCGGATCCTGGTCACTGCCACTAATTTTTATCGGTACAGTTCACCTTTGTACTGTACCAGCTCACACCTTGCTTTGCTGGATACGTTCCACGCACAGATCTGTAGTCTATGTGGACGGGCAAATGCAAGGTTAAAAGAGGCCGCCAATCTCTTAAAAAAAAATAAAATAAATAAATAAAATAATACTTGCCTACCGTCCATAAAAGGAAGTGGTGCTTACAAATTAAAGGAGGTGTAGGAAAATAATAATAAAAAAACTGATAAAACATTATTTAAAAGGGTATTTACGCACAATATACATAATCTTTTCACATTAAGATTCTGCAAATAGTAAATTACAGTAATAAAACTTCCTGCAGTCAGTGTCAGCAAATAATTGCTTGACAAACGTTGTATTTACGATTAAAAAAGAGAGATAGAGAGAAGTTAGAAAATACACTCTTATCTGTTGTTGTTAGTGTAGCTTATATCTATACATCTTTGTACTATTATATTTTTCAGACAAGTCATGTTAATTCTAAATTAAGTTTAAACAAATTTATATAATAAGGTGAAATCATCGATTTCTATTAGAGATCGATGGGTGAAATATAGCATCGACAGAATAAGAATAAACTAGAAGAATATTAAAATCATGATAATAATACGTACTTTTTTTATTAGCGTACTACAAAAGAAATTACATTTAGATTGGATAAAAGAAAATAAAAAAATATACATTTTAATGCTATGCAAATTAAAATCTAAAGCTCCCCTCAAGTTATACCTGCAAGAATAATGAATCAACAAATCTAAAGAGTAAATAAAACGGTTATTGGGTACAGAAAACCTGGTGTTCTCTAAATAATTACTTAAGAAATTAATTAAGTCAAGCAAAGATTATTATTTATAACATTAAAATATTTTCAAAATCACCAATACTCTAGGCTTTAATCTTTGACGTCTTTTAATTACCATTCACAAAACTTTACCAATTTCCTTTTTTAATACTGTACTGAAGTAAAATGGTTTGGTTACCTACAGTTTTTTTTTAAGGTAAATAAACATTATATTATACAAGCTAATATAACAAATTTAAATTATTTTAATTGGAACATTTCTTAAAATAATTATGCGCGAGACGGATAACATTTCCGCAGTTTAGCGGGAACAGCTGTGGTGTTTGCGTGCAGAAAAGAGGTCGATATCGCACGGCTAGTAAACCACTGTATTAATTCTTTCCATGTATTCAACTTTTAACACGTACATTTATCTGAAATGGAATAAATCGTGTTTGGCCATACCATTTGGCTACATTTCATAGATCGGCAGTTAATATCATTCGTTATTATTTGAAGAAGCAAGAATAAAAATATGTGTTATTTCGATCAAGTTAAATACTTACTTTTTAATGGATATAAAGTATATGAACTAAAAATATAATTCAGTATCGAAACGCATGCTGCAAAAATCACGTCCAATAGATTTAAGGCCACGTAAATTTTAGAATATAGGCCTACCTATTGCAATACATTTTAATACGTGGTTATACAGTATGTTATAATCATTTTATTTTATTATTTATTTTACTGAAAGTAAAAGCGTGTTCGTAAACTGCTGGTTGTTAAATCAAATGACAAGCATGAGTACTTAATGTTAAACCCGTGTTGAAGCGATGCGATACTAGATGCCTATCTCCATGCAGAAATGATGGTATTTAAAGGTCAGCCAATTAGTGTGAAATATGTTATCGAAATGACCGACATTTTGGTAACCAGAAGTAAAATTATGCGCTCATCAAAAGTTTCAGAATCAAAGCAATGGGGGTGATTCGCACGGCATGTCATACATAATTTGTTTAACGAAATATTCAGTTTATCAACACAGTTTCAGCAGAGAAGAGGACTTGTATTTACGGATGAGCTGCATGATAAAATAGTTACATAATGTGTCACTAGTCAATACACTAGTCAATTTCTATAAATCAACCCTCACCATCCACTTTCCTTTAAATTCTTAAAACGATTAAATCGCTAATTGTAAAAGCCAGATGTCCTATAAGTTAACTGCCATTGGCCTTACACTATGTAAAGACCTATACTTTATGTGATTTAAAACACAACACAAAATCATATGACGCACCCTATGCAAAATAATCGTATAACAAGTAGAAACATTTTAATTAGCGGACTAGTCACGCCTGTACATTGTAGGCAGCCAGGTGAAGTCATTATGCAAACCAAACCACTCGCCAGCCAGCAACTTACGGCAATAAACAACCGCTGTGAAATTACAACTATAACTCAAGTCATAAATTACCATATTAACGCTAACCAACAGTTTCTTTGAGCTTCCAAATTAAATACTCAAAAATTTATATGAAAAGAAATCTATTGAATAAGAGTAATAACTTCTTTTCAATCTCGTTTAGACACGTTACTAACGTTTATAGAAATAAACCCATTCAACAGATTGAGCTATGATTTACGTAAAACTATTTTTACCTTAATATCAACTTAATTGATATTTTAGTCGTTAGCACTATTTGAAAGCTTAGTAAAGTACGTCTGCAATTGCTTTCATAAGCAAAATACTTAAATAATGCTTGAGATATGTATATGACCCTCAGTAGCCTATGCAGTCTCTAATTAATTTTTCATTGCGATAAATAGTATGATTTGCAAAAGTAGATAACTAACTAAATATTCCTTTTAACTAAAGATCCGACATATTTTCCTTATATTTAGCAACATATATCTTTACGGAATAAGAAAAGATAAATCAACTATCGTTAAATAAATAGTTTTCCTACAGTTACCTAACAATGTACATGTTCTCTCACTGATTTGAGAAAGCAAAGTGGCCAATTAGCTCATCAGTGAGACATTGTTAACATTGTCTCACTCTAATTACTTTGTGTCACTCCAGATTTGCAACGTGAAGGCACGAAAGTGGCCAATTCGCTCATTAGTGAGACAATGTTAACATTGCCTCACTCTAATTACTTTGTCTCACTCCAGATTTGCAACGTGAAGGCACGTTTCTTTACCAATTTATTTGTTTTATGGTAACTGTAGGAAAAATATAATGTGCAAATCGAGTGCAAAGTGTCGCTTATTTCATTAGCTAAATTAACTTAACTGATTGCTCATTTATTCAATAGTTTGTTGTTGTATTGCTGCTTATTGTTAGATTCATTAGTCATTTTTTATAAATGATAAATCGTTAGTTTAATACGTGTAAGTATATCTTATGTTTCATTGGATTAGTCCTCTGAACTATATACTAATGTTGCTGCCTTTAAAAGCTAGGTCAACGTTAGATATTATCCTTACAAGGGTTTGGAATATTTCATCCAAATGGTTATGAAATGCATTTACAGTTTAGATACAAAATATAAACTGAAACTGATGTTGTTAGTTTCAAATCTATAATCGTGTTTAGCGTAGACTTTGGCATTTGTCTTCACCAAAGTAAACAATGATATTGATTAACGTTTAGCTTATCGTACCAAGCCCAAGTCATCTGCATGCTGCATTTCCGTGGTGCGATCTTATCTTCTCCCCCTTTTTGCTTCAAACTAGTAAGGAAAATTAACTTTTTATAGGAATATTTTCCAGTGAAATGAATTGTTAAATAAGTCTAAATATTTTCTACGGACTATATTGTCGCATCCATTACAGTTATCTGTGATTTATCAAAGACTATTTTACTCGGAAATAAAACCGGTGTACTCGTCGAGAAGAGCTCTTTGTTCTGCCAAATTATTACCGGTAGACTGAAGTTGTAGTCGACTGGATTCAATTGGAATCAACTGAAATGTGAATTGAAATAAACGTAAGTTAAATTAAATGTCAATATGCCCAAATTGATTGACGTTTTCTATGACGAATATTTTATAGCTACTTTCAAAGCGTAAATTTTCTCTTATTGTTCAACCATTTTTCGATTTATTTTACTTCTGATTTAGTGCTTATGAATCAATTTACATAGGATGGATTCATAATTCTAATAAGGTATAACTAAGGATTATGTATCAAATGTTTGTCAAGCAAATATTAATGAATTTGCCTTATTTATCGACGAAATGTTTTTTGGTGAATTACATACATCTTGTAATAAATTTGATTTCGCTTAAGTTTTAGTGTTGTAAATGGAATATTGAATTTCTGATAAAAAATAAAATTCATTCATGTTGAAATGTCAATGTTAGACAATATTTTTACTCAATAATAATAACAGATGACTATGCGACGATTTACTGTATTATTTATTTAATTACCCTCTCTTTCAAATTAACATTCTTAAATACATTACTGTCGATTGCATTCAAAATGTGAAAGCTGGTAACGGAAACGTAATTATAATAAATATTATACTACTCATTCCGTTAGCTTTGAGTATTGACTTTTCAATGTTGTAAATCAGACTTAATAATCGTATTCCCTTAGCTATAAAATTGATAAACTTACTTACTAGATTAGATTGAAATATTTTAAAGATGTTGGTTATCAAGTTTAAAATAGGTACTTAAAACGATTTTTTTTAACACTGAAATTACGACATAAAGGATTACTTGGACAGAATAAAGGTAACTTAACCTCTTGTATACAATTCGTGAAGTAATCCGGAAGGCAAAATAGAAAATGAAACTAAAAAAATATTGTATTTTTAGAAACGTTAAGTGTTAAAAAAATAGTTTGGAAATTGATTTTTAATTTACCCTTTAAACAGTTTGAGGGAGTATAAATATGTTTTACTTCCAATGATGCTAAAATAATTTTAAGCATCTAAACATGTTTGAAAATCCCAATCACCAATTAGACAAACCTACAGTGACTCCTACATAAAACTGATTTAAACTTAAATTAACAAAATTTACACTCATACAAAACACTTGGCCCATTAAGACCAGCAAAAAGTACTTAAATGCCACTGCATCCCTTCTATTGATGAAGTTTCATTCGAACAAAATCGATTGGAATCCACTCAGTGAGCGCGTGACGTCACTCCAATTACTGCTTCACTTTTATTCTATTTAACACCATTCTTTCTTCACAGTCTCTCTGTTTTAATTAAATTTGAATCTGAATGAGGAGAAAACTAATAAGACGGATGAACATTTTCGATACAGCACCTGAGTTGAATTAATGATTAATCTTGAAAAAGATATATTTGATATATTTTAGTAATTGATTTAAAAATAAAACTACAGTTTTACAAATTAACACTAAATTATTTTTTCTGTTATCATAAAATAGTAGGATAATAATTAGAACAAATAAAGTATAACGATATTGATTTTGAAATGTCAATAATTATAACATATATTAAATGAATTGAAAATATAAAAAACTGAAATTCTTAAAATGTTTTTAAAACGAGAAAAACAATACAATTAATTTGTCTACTTCAAGAAGAACTGGTAATATTGGAATGAAGATAAATGTGAAATAAAAACTCGAATATATATTTTAAAAATTTAATATTTTTTTATATTGTATAATGGAATTAAAAATTCTTAAAATATTGGTAAAGTTTTTATTTCAATTTTATAATTTGTTTATAATTACTAATATTTGGGTTTGTTAGCCAAGGTTTCTCGCAAGAACTGAGATGAACAAGCATTACACGTTTAGACCGAAATATATGTGTTGATTCATTTACTTCATTTAAAACAATACGATATAAATTTCATATTTAAGTAAGTCATATAAAGTCCACTTATTCTGTTCTATAACTTGGATATGTCACTCTTTAAATAACTTAACTAGGAAAAAAGTATGTACTACATAAGAGGTCAAGTACCTGGTTGCTAAAGTAATGCTTTGTGGATTACTTATTACCAAAGCTTACTTTGGGAAACAGATATTCAACTTCTTGTATTAGTATTAGTAGTATTAGTTAAGTAATCCGGAAGACAAAACTTTAAATATGAAAAAAATCTTTTTCGAGTTGTTGGCTCGGTTGGTTTCATAACTAAATGTTAGGGGTTTTTACTCTAGTGCTGTACCAGCTTATATTTTGTTTTCCTGTATACGTTTACAGCAAGGGTCAGAGGCAAATGTTGACGGGGTAAAGGAGCCGCTTATTATCTTGAAACAAATTACTCCTATTCCTAATTATTTTTATTTTAGTTTTTAGAGTTTAAACTATGAGGCGGTTATTTGGAACGGCACAAGGTTCGTAACAAGACGAAGGGGTATAAAAATATAGGTATTTTAAAGTATTTATTTATAAATACTAACACAAAGTGAACAAAACGAAAGGAGGTTTACAACCCAACAAACTTTCTTTAAGCCTTTATTCTTGAGACTTGCACAAACTCTGAAGCAGCAGTTTACCACGTAAAAGGTTTATGGTTATTGAGAACCATGATTTTGTACTTATACTCAGATGACTTCACTTCAAACATTTTTTTCAGCTTGTTTACATTTTTACACTTTAATATTCATATTATTTTTATAGTTATTTTATCCTTCCAAATACGTTTTCGTGGCTATAAAGGGTATTTTTTATATAGGTTATTGAATTTAAAATGTACAACCCAAATCCCTGTGTTAGTTAATTGGAATACAATCTTAATCTTATAATCTTATTCGTCATGGAATAGTGACGACTACCTTGTCGTAATAATTACACAATTATATTATATGTTATGCATTGTAATGAGTATTTCGTCTGTTAGTAGTTAGACCATTAAAAAAACCTTAAGCTAATTGACTTCAGAAAGTAATTTTAATTATTTCACATTATTTTTCAATGGTTTATGTCAAACCAATGGTTTATGATTTATGCCAAAACAACACGTATTCATGCCTAAAGCAATGTGAGGTCGCAATGATGTTTGGCCAATTAGGATTCAAACGGCGTCAGTTTTTGTTGAAAGGATTTTTTACAAAGAAAGGCTCATAATAAAGTGCTATTAGGGGCATTCGGGCTGTAATTTAATGGTTTACTTATGTATTTATTAAGTAAAAATATATTTTACATGTAAACTTATACTAGAATATTATACATATAAATAAATGAACATAGAAATGTAAGTTAATTGAATGGTCACATCACATAAAATATTATATGTAGGTATTACAAAACCGTGAGTATACACATTTGCATAGATACATACATTATTTGACGATGAATTGGCTAAGTACAATCTACAACCTAATTAAAATACTTGTTTTCGTTTATATGCGATGTTTTAAACCTAATTTCTACAACGCGACCGTGTTCGTATGAAATTTAATTAACGTACAACTTTGTGGATTAAAACTCGATGTCAAAGGCTCTTCCAGTCGGTAATTGCGGCACCACTGATGACAGCAAAAACATCGAAAATTGAGTGCTTCAGTGTGTGCGCCTTTTTCCGCCGAAGTTTTAAAAATATTTTTCACACGGATTGCGTTGTTCAGTCAAATATTTCACAGGTTGATTCTAACGGATATAAATTCAAAATAAATACTGTGCTAGCTTTAAATTCGTTGATTATTAATGTTTTTGTATAATATTTTATAATTATTTTACTGTCCACTTACATGTCTTTTAAAATCAATAAAAAGAATATATTAATTTTTATTTATTTAATTTGTTTTTTTAGTAGCCGTAATAATATCCTATTCTCTAATATAAGCAATGTCTGTTTGTCTGTCTGCTTGACTGTTATAAATATCTCAAAATCCAGCATAACAAAAAATAACATTGGTATTATTTACGGGTTGCCAAGTAACTATGTTGGTTGAATAAAATAACAAGGAAAAAGTAAATAAAAAACTTGTAACATGTATTAAAACAAGCTATCCACAGTTTACTAGCAACTTACAAAATACAGTACAAAGGGGAAAAATATCAGTTGCCCAGTTGTATTTATTGAACAAAGATTACACGAAGATTTGATTGATTGTAGATTATCAAACTAAATGTATTAAAAAAACTATGACTAACTAAGATTATGATTGATTAAGTAGGCCCATGCTTTAAAATTAAGGAATAAAAACTAAGAGAACATTTTAGTATTAGCCCTTTAGGATTTTTAGAAAAAAAGTTCTTTAGTCTATTCAATTAATATTTAGTTTGTTGTTATTAAATAAATTATCCCATTGGTAATTTATTGGGGGAGCGAGCTGGTCTAGTGGTTAGAGCGCGGTTCCTGGGGTCCCGGGTTCAAATCCTGCCAAATCACCAATGGGTTTTATCTAAGTGATAATGTCGTAACCTCTAGGCCTAACCTGAAGTAATGCGAAAAACAATTCCGGGTTTGTGCCTAGCGTCCTAGGACAAAAAAAAGGTAATTCGTTGCGAAACAGGGTTTAAACGTTCTCCAAAGACTAATAATAGGCGTTTCTACCAAACATAATTATTTCCTATTAATTATTTTATATTCAGTTAACTAAGAGGCTTATAGTGCTATGATAGCAACCTAAACGTCATCAAATTAAATATTTCCCGATTAGTTGTTTTATATTTGGGTAACTAAGTGGTAACATTGCTTGGATTGCAGCTTAAACGTCATTAGGCTGATCCTGAGCAAATTATTTATATTTATCGTTACTGGTGCACGTGTCTTTGAAAATTGGTTAGTTAGTCCGTGCTTAGAAAAAGAAAAACTTAATTAGTAGTAATAAGGTAACACGGAGATTCTGATTCATCATAAACCCACCTTTATAACAGTTAGGTTATAATTGGCCTTAGTGTGCTCATATCCTAAAATATTGATATTTATATACAACTTTATTTAGTTTATCAAAATTGTTATTACAATTCAATATTAACGGGTTGCAGCAAAATTCATAATTACAAACGTTTATATCGTTGTTACAAACTTGTGCGTACATGGGGTTTAAAGTAATTTTGTATAACATATTTGGTTTATGGCTGGGAGAAACATATTCTGCTCGGGAGTATCGCGTGTGGAAGTTGTTCGATACAGCCCGCCCGACTTGTGGTTATTAATTGGACTTATGTATTAGACTCTTAACACGACCAACCTTTTACAGTTTAATGAAACTTTTGAATTAATAGTGCTTTGAGGTTTTACCGGGAAATGGCATACGTTGTAAATACATCCGGTAAATCACTGTTCGAGAACGTTTTAGTGATATATTTGTTGAATCAATGTTGGTAGTGTGTTGTGCTTGTGTGCAATCCTTTGAAATCATAAGAATAAGAAAATATAGACATAAGACATAAAAAAATTGAGTTATTAAATAGGTAGGGAAACAAATTTGAGAAAGTGCACAAATATCTTGATATATGGTATAGGTTATTATTATAAATGATATGGTATTATACAAACCAAATTCTCTTATTGATGAAAATAAACAAAACAAAAAACTACCTATGCCAAACGATTTAAGTTTGATCAGAACAAATATAATGTCATTCAAACAGTATACAATTTCTGAATGTGTGTGAATGAAGTCCACAAATACATCTAATGATTTGTCCTGATTTAAATGTAAAATTAAAAAAGTTTTCTTAAAGACATATATTATCTATTACAACATTGGGCTATTCCTATTAATGATGCTTTCAAACAATTACTGTAGATAGTACAAATACCACGGTTTGGACCGTTCCTTTATACAAACCGTTAACATAAATGCCACAAGCTTAGATAGACCCAGTAAAAATACATAGTTTATTAGAAATATGTTTCACATTGATCTTTTGATTTGGTAACCACCTTTATTTTAATGTAATAATTCCATCTATCCATCAACTTAATTGTAACCATAACAGAGTATCATATATGATGGAAATATAAACTTGTATCGCCAATTCAAATAATTGGGTAGGCTTACAACTTGATATGTCTTATAACTTTGTATAAAACGAATACAGAGTTACACGAAACTCTGAGCTAAGAAAGGAGAGAGAACGGAGCAAGAAAATGTCGGGCTTACGTTGCTGAAGGGTTTAGTGGTTGCAGGTTTAGGCGGGCGGGTATGGAGGCCATTATGCAAAACACTTACCTCTAGTAATGCAATAAACAACCGCTACTATATTACACCCATCTGAGCAAAACAAACTTTAATGGAGAAATATTACCCTGCAGATCATTATAAAATAAAATTCTAACCATTTCTTCAATACCCATTTGAATACATTGAACTAAAACTACCCATTTAATGTGGTATTTTACAAATTCACTAAATACAGATTCGTAAAAAAATAGTACTACGATTTTCTTGCAAGCTAGAAGTTGGTCCTTTATGGTCAAGGACTTTTGCAGAGAAAAAAAGTTTAATATGTGATGTTATTTTATACACATAATTTGTATAGGCCTAGTTAATATCTTATTTTAGAAATCACAAGTGTCTTTTATTAGGAGAACTCTCGACAGTATACTAAATTTATAACTTGCACCACCGTCACATCTTAGACTCCCTCTTGGTTACAGTTCTAGATATTACTTCAGAACTAAGTCGAGGGGTGGTACCACTGTATTATCAAACAGCTAAAACCATTAGTGATTGGTGAGATTAGAACCCATGGCATTGGAACTGAAGCCTTGTGCTTTTAAAATGTACACTCCACCGTGCACAAAACATCTACAACTACATAGTGTACTTGTTACTACTGAGTTTGCCCAAAAGACCAATATCGGCTTATTTCGGGAATTACCGAGGTTAGTAAGGAATGTAAACAATATGACCTATAGATCTGTATACAAATATGTAGCATTAATTTGGCTTATAATCTCATTGTGCACAATATTTACAGTAAAGATTGCTTATTTTCATCAGATAATTGCTTATAAATCGTCATAGAGGCAACTGTTATTCGTGACACAACTATTTAACTAAATGTGGAATTTATTTTAAGTGGTGAATATTTTAGATACTGGATCAGTGAATTTTTAAATAGATGGGCTAAAGTTGCATTACCTAAAAAATTATTTAATACTTTATACAACAGGACGGAAAACTAATTCCTGGACTCACAAAATAAGAGATAGTTAGGTAAATTGTCTAGATGTCCCCCAAATAGTATAGTTATTAAAATATGCTCATTATTAAAACATGCTCACAACCAAAAACACCTTACTATATAATTATACCCTTGCCTAATCCTACACACCTCACATATATTTGTGTTCTGGCATCCGTAGGAATAAGATCAACAGTAGTAATCTAGTCCGTTGCCAGTTTTAATTCGGAAGTTAATGTTTCCAAGAGTTGAATAAAGTCCAAATAGCCATTCCCTTAGTTAAGCTTGAATTAGAAGCGATTCATCTTCTCTTTCATTAAACGTTAGTCTTAAATATATCTTTGTTAACTGTTAAATAGAAAAATGATATTTGAACAATTTTAATTTTTGTCCGTGCTTGACTGATGATATATTACGGTTAATCAAGGAAATGTACATAAATAGAGCGTGCTTGCAATATGCTAAGTATATCTATAAATGTTGATCACATAGCTATACACAAAACTGCAAAAGCCCCCCTCCCTTGCCCTTTTGTGTTGGTAAAATACAACAAAGCAAGTCAATATGCTTCACTGATCGCCACATGCAATTTAACGTTTGTGAGAATTAGAAGTCTTTACTAGTAGTGTATAACGAACTAAAAGTATTTACATATTTATTTTAAAGTTAAAGGGTTTCTACTGGAGAATTGCATAAAACATGCTAGTTATAAGAAAATGATTGCTATTGATATTATTCATGTATCCATTTTTAATAACAATGATCAAACCAGAGCAACTCTGATTTTTCATGTTTCCTGAATTAAAGATAATGTTTAAGTAGTCAACGAGTCTCTAACAGCAGTTCCTCTTTTGAAAGTTTTCTTATTAACCTTTCAAACCCGAGTTTGATACTTAGAACTTTATTAAAACTTAAATTAGTTCCATATTTTACGGATATGGTAACAATTAGTTACATTATAACCATCTTAAACATCACCTCTAATGATCATATTCTGTGAAAACAGAACTAAAATCCCATCCATAATCTAAACTATCATAGAAATGATTATACCTAGTACAAAATGCAGATTTAGAATTGATAAATTATTGATTTTTCCATAACAATATTGATAAAACAATAACCTATTAGATAAATTAAGCCAGTCTTGAATGAAAGATATGTATATACAACAAATGAACTAGTATATAAGTGTTGCGGTTCTTGATGTGCCAATGTTTCGGTAGATAAAAACTAACACTTTAAAACTTAACAGGAACTTTCATGATGATCGATAAACACTATTAACGATATAGGTCCATTGAGATGTGAAGGTAAAATTGTCAAGACTATACTAATGTTTCATATGAATCTATGCGAACTGAACAATCTGATACCTTAAAAAACTAATAAAAATACAAAAAAAATACTAAAAACACCTTCCCCACCCTTAGATAGGAGGTGCAAAATTCCAAGGACTTGAGTGGTAAGCCCAAACAAACAATATGATCTGCAAGTGTCAACAAGTGGCCTTATTTACAACCGCTCGACTGTGCGGTGTGAAAAACTGGACTAAATATGAATCTCACTATGCTATACAAGTTACTAACAACGCCAATAAATGAACACCTAAATAAATGAAACAATAAACACTCACTATACTAAGTGATAACAGTACTGGCCAACCAGACTAATAACAACTGTAAACAGTAATATTATTGTCGTCATGAAACTCACTAATCATATGGTGACCGAGTAACCCAAGTTTTGCCACAAACTAGGATATTTTTTATAAATCAGTAATCTTCTCTTGTGGAATATACGGTAGAAGGTAATGTTGAGGTATTTCTCAAACAGGATCGCGTGGCGAACCGACATTGATTAGCTTCAATACTTTCTAATTCAGGTTATTAATTGGCTAAATGTAATAAACTGTCGACACGCACTTGCGGGTTTGCTTCGAATTGAAGAAAGCTTAGACGTTTATAAAATGACATAATATTACTTTAACACATTTTTTCGTAAGATAGAATTGGAACATTGACTCAATTAGTTTACTAGAATGTGTTTCGTTACTTTTTATCACTTATTATATGCATTATCAATTTTTTATGATTGGTGTTAAGCAATTAGTGTTTCCAAACATTTCATTTAGAGAGCGAGGAAAACGATCCGGTACTATATACACTGATCTTAATTCATTTCCGTTGTTCCAAAAATCAGCTTTTATTTGCCAACTCGGTGCACTAAACTAATACCAAAGTAGTTTAAAATGTATCAATACGTTTCACATTTTTATAATGTGAAATGGATCAGGCGAATGTTTATAACGTTATTTAACATAGCGATGTAAATATAATTCATAACTTAAAATGTTCTTCTAAACATTTTCTCTAATCAAAAAGTAGAATGTACTTTTGATTACTTTAGTTCGTAGTCCCTGTCATAATAGCCTCTACCTCAGACTTGATCATAAACACGGAAATTAAACCCGAAAAATCTGTCGGTAATTTTCAATAAAAATAATAGTATCCAGCATAGTAGTATGTTACGTAAATAGTTTAATTAATATTTAACCACAAAGATCTTTTGGTTTAACATAAAAAAAAAAATAATAAACACTTACCATATGCCTGAATTTTGAATTACAAGGCCTGCGATTTCTATTTAAGATAAATCATCAAACACATGAATTTTTACAAGAAAAGATTTTAAAATTTGAACTATTTTGATTACTATTTCAGTAGTTACACATGCATTAAACTGTTAATATAAGAATAATAAATATTTGAAATTCTGACAGCCCAAAAGAAATTTTTAAAGGATATTTTGACATACCACAATGTATTAATACATGGATGATGTGGTTGCATACAGAATGGCCTTTTAAGTTCTAAAGAACGAAACTAGTAGTCATACTAACAACTGTGGTTGGATAAGGTAATAATTTTATTTGATCGATTTACTTATTATTTAAAGTATAGAGGCTTTTGAGAATGCCTTGAAACTTGTTTAAATTTAACTTTTTAATCGTGTAATCTACCATCATTGGCATTGGCATTCCATTGAAAACAATAACAAGTAATCATTGCTTAAAACTATAAAAGTCCTTTTAGACCACAATCTTTCCACTATAACTATGTTTATCACAATTATAGATATATCATTTTATTCCACATAGCCTAATGAGATTAAATTTAATCTTTAGGTTTTCAAAACGTAAAATGAAACTATCATATTGATAATTCATATTGCATGTTTTAATACCCCTTTGTGTTTTTCAACCACTACTTCAACCAATAAAATTGTAGAATGATAGAATAACAATAAAATTCTTTATAAATTTGGACCAGCATTTTCATTATTCCGCAGATAATTTCATAAAAATCCCAACGATCCAACATCATGAACGGAAAACAAGTACACTAGTTTGTATTTTTATTTTACACATCCCCATAAAAAAATATGAGCTTACATAACCATAGTGCTTATATTATAACCATGGGGAGCTGGTCTAGTGGTTAGAGCTCGGGACTCCGGTTCCTGGGGTCCCGGGTTTAAATCCCGCCAAATCACCAATGGATTTTATCTAAGCGATAATGCCGTAATCCCTAGGTCTAGCCTGAAGTAATGTGAAAAACAATTCCGGGCTCGTGCCTAGCGTCCTAGGACAAAAAAATATAACCGTAGTGTTAAAGTCTTATAATGTTCTATATTTAAATGCTTTATATTTCAAATCATTGTTATAAATTGTTAAGTTGATTTTCCCAAACCGATTTTAAAACCATGTTTTAAGACTTATTTGTTCTAGTCATGTTACCTAAAATAAACTGAGAACTAGTAAAACGTGATCGTGGCCAAGCAGCATACAATTATGTTCTCATTTTGCTCATGAATTATTTATTCAAAGGGCCTTATAGTACTATGAAAATTGGTGCTAGTGCTTCTAACGCGTTTAGTTTCTATCATAATAGCTTGTGGTTAAAACCAATAATGTTCAAAAACTAGTTTATGTTTATAATACCCCCGCCGCAGCAAACCTGCAGACTAAGTGAATTTCCATTTGCCTGATTGGATTTACACTAAAATGTCTCCTTAAAAATATCACATTTATTCCCTATTTAAATAGAATCAGTTTAAAACATACTTAGGTTTGCTGCAACAGAAAGGGTAAAAGTGTTTTTTATGTAAAATGTTAATAGTTAGTAAGAAATAAAAACATTTTCCAAATTTGGGCAAAAAATGTTAATAAACAAGCAAACTACAACAGTTTACTTATTCTCCATAAGAATAACATGGGAATTTTAAATTTACAGATTTTTGGAATTTTCTCCGTAACCATTAGGTGCAATATAACGCTTCAATATACTAAATTATTTGTTTATTTAAGCTCCACAAAATAGTTTGGAAAGAAATTGCAAAATTTTATGTTTTTTGAGTCAAAAGTAGGAAAAACCCATTTTTACCCCATAAAACCCCCCATAAACCCCCGTTTCCATGGTTCGATCATGCTGGTTCGCGAACTCGTTCGAATAAACGTAGGTTTACACGTTTGTACCAAATTTCATCAAAATCAGATGATTTTTGCTCGAGTTATCGCGCTAACGGACACACATATAAATATATTATATGAATTTGAACGGATGGAGTTTTTGGCCTCTAGGGACCTCAAAACGAAAAAAAATCGGTCCTGGGTCCAGGTCTTACCATGAGTACTACGGTAATAGCTTATTCCCTATATGGGAAATTCGCCAAAAGGAAATAGATTGCGACCCATTGCACTCTGACACACTAAACAAATACTAATTATATTGAGTGGGAAGCTCATACTCTAATGATAATAGTTTAGGCATAACATTTCTCAGTATACCTGCATTAAACAGGATATTGTGCAAACATAAATCACACCCACACGTTGTAAAACCAATCACAGAAAGCCTTTTACTATTACAATTTGATAAGTTTAAATACTAATTTCTCAAATAATAATCTAAAAAATACACAACTTGGTGTGATTTTGAAAACAATAGCCCTCTATTTTGTCCAACAAGTATTTCAGATGCATTTTTTGTTTATATTTTTCAATCTCACGTGTTATTTACGTAATATTATGTGTATTGTTTTAGTATTGGCTTTAAATATTAATATAGGCATTATTAATAAAAAAGAATGTACTAGAAAATAATTAAATATTATTAGTAAATCCAACTTTTACGATACCAGTTTTTGAAACTATGCCACAAAGAGTTCAAACCTCTCATGAAATACACATCAGACCTGGTTGAAACAGAATTCGATCCCTTATTTTAAAATATTTTTTTTTATAAACGGAGAAAAATGCATTAGACCTCTACCCATTGTTCAGACAAGCAGCCAAAAGCCCATGCTTTTAGTGCTGTAGTTCTAAATTCGATACATAGGTTGCAGCTTATACTGTATCTTTAATTTTAAGTTTAATTTTCTTGTAAGTGGTGGTTTTATATGGCATACTACACATTTGGGCAACCAGTACTAGTTTTTGTAGCCTTGTACGAGTATCATTAGTCTACAACAAAGGGAAAATTAATTTTTTACGTATATCTACTAACCTAAGAGCATACTTTGAAACATTACATCACGACCAATTAAAAGTAGAAAATAAAAAGTTGTCTTAATAACATGAGGGAGTCTGCAAGTGATGAATTGGATTATTCTGACATGCTCCTGCGACGAACGTCTAATATACGTCACGTCTAAAACAGTCAGTCTAGATGAGTGGAAAGACATAGATTCACAAAAATTAAAATTATAGTTTGGTAAATGTTCTGTAATTATTTGTACTGCAACTATTTTGATGTTATTGCATGGAAGTATGTATACTGTATAGGTACAGTTTTAGGCCTCTAAACGTCTCGCTTCTAGACGGTGAGTTTTAAATCTGGCTGCTAATCAGCAGCAGGGGAGTTGCTACTGAAATCACCAAAATTGTTATTTTAACTAATTTTTACTTTGTATCAGGCTTTTATACTTAAGAGAGACCTAAAACAAAAAAAAACTAAAAATTTTATAAACAAGTTTTTTTTATGTGCCCTAAAAGTGGGTTTTATTGTTTTTTCGGAACATTTTTAAAATTTATATTTAAAGAAAACCATAAACCTTACACAAATGGAAATGTTATACTTTTGTTCAGCATTAAATTTACTTTAATATCACGTATTTTTATTGTATTATAGAAACATTTACTTTTTTTTAAATAACAGCAAACTTTAAGAATATTTTTAAATTTTTTGTTAATTTATATAAAAAAAGATTTTTTTCAAAATTGATTCAAAATACGTGTTCTTTTAAGTTTTTATATGCAAAAGGTGTGTACAAAATTTCAGAACTGTAGCTCAAGTAGTTATTTTGGAATATAACATTTTTTAGGCTGAAACATGGAAAAACACAACTTTCGGGAAACAGAAGTTTTACGGCAGATGTGTTTTACTATACAAAATAATTAGAATTTTTTAATAAAAAACCATTTTAGGTAATGTTTTTTTTACAATGCCATGGTAACAAACAAATAAGAATGCAAAAAGCTATAAACTACAATTTGTTTAGGGCTAAGTTGTGAATAACATATGCACAAACCTTTTTATAAGCCTTTGTTTACATTAGCCTACTTGTCTTAGTCGCACCGTAAAACAGTTTGTTTTATTTTTTTTATCCTTGGTACATGTATGTAAAAATGATTTTGGGTGGTTTTTATGATGTAAAAAGATATATATAATAATTTAGGAACTAAATTTTTTTTTAATTTTTGAAGATTTTTCACTAATTTGAGTAGCGACTCCCCTTAGTGCTGCTTCACTTTGGCAATTCACACGAGACAATAAAATATTTTACCTACGACCGTTTTTTAAAGTAGCCATTTCAGTACAGTTCTTAGAATTGAAAATTTTCACTTAACAGCTGTTTACTTACATAACAGCATAGTTTCATTTCATAACAGCATAGTTTTTCTCATAACAATACGGGTAACGGACCAATGAGGTTCAAGGATTGGGAGAAAAGAAGTACAACTGTAATACTTCGAACGTCAACTAATCAGCTGATCAGCTATCAGTTGACAATTTTAATTGTTGATCCGGCTTGTTCCTGTTGATACTCGCGTATTCTTAACCTAAGTTGGTGGAGGTTAAATGAAGGTTGATTTTAAAATATCAGTTAGTGAAAGTGATGTTGACGAGATGGAAATGAGAGCACAAACTGTTTGTGTTAATAATTTGCCACCAAAATCAAAACAAAGGGATGCAATTAAATACCAGCAATTCATTAAATGGACAAAACAAAATAAGGTTAAATTGATAAATGAAAATGTTCTTCTGGTTTATTTTTAAAACCTCTTAACCACTTTTTCACCCAACTCGTTGTGGACCACATATTCGATGCTGAGGTCTAACTGTAAATTAACTGTTTCACTATATTATTCAGTTCCAAAAGTATTTGCAATATTTCCCTAATTGTACCTGATACAGTATTTATGGTAAGAATGCTGCTAGCAGAACCTATTGACTGAAAAAGTAACGTATTATTTAACAGAGTTTTACAAACACGTAATTACATGAAATCAGCTGATTATACAATAAGTCGTTGCATCACTTTCAGTGACAATGACAATAAACGAAAACATAACCTCTCTAGGAAGTTATGAGTAGTGATTGTTAGTAATTAAATCCAGATTGATAGTAATTAAAAAACGGTCGTAGGTAAAGTAGTGTACGCAACTCGCGTTAATAGTCTTTACGACACTCGTAGAAGTTTTTAAGGCAATCGCCAAGGCTCGTGCCTTAAATTTTCTACTCGTGTCGTAAAGACTCACTTAACGTAATCGTTGCGTAAACTACTATTACGTCACAATTGTTGCTAAGGTTTTACTAAATAAAGAGACGATAAATGAACCTTCTATTTAGATGATCGCGTGCTAGATTCTCTGACGCTTCAGGCTCCACTTTTGTCATTTATTAATTGCTATAATGTAATGAACCCTTGTCATGATAAAACATCTGTATTCACTTGAAAATTCATTTGCTGAAAAGTAAGTTATGTCAAAATTATATTAAACACACAAAAACGTGTACAAGAATAAAAGCTTAGCCATATAATATTTTTGCAAGCTAGAGAAAATCTAAATTAAGACGTCGGATAACACCTACACATAAATTTACATTTACTGGATGATGACAACTACCGGTATAACATTAAAAGGAAAGATAAAATTTTTATTAGGCAATCCAGTGATTAATATGATGTGCATCTTTCTTTAAATATACTATCTTATATTTATATATTACTGTATTTTATATTGTACTATTTTTATATATCTATTTTATAGTTTTTTTTTGCTGTTAATTAAATACCTAATTAAATAACAAGTAAAGATTTTGTCCATCAAAAGGACACTCGATTGCTCTCTAAATTTTATGTTATAGCACCTGTTTATGTACCTAAATTTCACGCTTTGAAACAATGAAGATCCAGTTACTAAGTAAATTGTAGAAAGTATGTACAAAATTGTAAAATAACTTAATCCTGGATAATAGTGGACCTAACATACATTCCTACCTTATTTTTTGATTGGCTGGTGCACTTGAATCGCACACATTTGGCTACACTTTGACGACATGGAACCAAATGTGTTTATTTTCATTATTGAAGCCCTACATGTGAGAATTAATGAGATGACAATTTTCAAGTGCATGCACCAAAATAATATTGAATAAATCTAGTCTTAAATTATTTGTTAAACACTCAAATAAACTAGGTTAGACTACAACAGCATTGTGACATAATTTGTATCTAAAGGATTTAGAACTTTTCTTTGATAAGTAATTAAATATAAAATTACGGATTGGAAGTTTTAAAACGTCTATAGAAACTCACGTTAAAATAAACATGTAATAAACCAACGAGACATATTATAAAACTTCATTGGTACACTACTCCAGAATAAGATATCCTATTAAATACATTTTATTATGTTTAGTGTGAAAAGTGCAGACAATTAAATTAAATTGCATTTAGTATTTCGAATTTTTTTTTAGAAATAAATGTTACTTAAGTTTTAGCTTGGCAAATGCATATAATATAGATCGGTAATCTGGCTAAATTACTCATTGACTATTTTTACGTTGCATTGAAGGAACTTTAATAACTAACTATACTGTATAAATGGTGTATCACGTCTTAAACAGATAGAGAACAATACCAACAACTGACCTCTGAATTAACGAAAAGTGAGGTTATAATAGCACTAAAGCTTTGTTCAATCCCTCTACAAAAGAACGGCTCTGCGGATGCTGCAACGGTAACGCAACTTGAGAGTTCGCAATAATTTATTGCATTAGTAAAGGTAAGTGTTTTGCATAATGACCCAGCCAGCCTGCGTAAGTCTGTAGCCACAAAACTCTTTTAATCCACATTCTCTTGAGTTTTATACCTTAAAGGGGTTTAAAAAGGTATATTTATGAGTAGCTTCAATCCCTTTGTTAAATAGAAGTTTTTACTAAAAAGAAAATTATTTATTTACGTGTGAAGCAGGTTTGTCAGGTTTGTGTAAAATGCAAAAACAGTTTTACAAAACTTTAATTTTTTTAAAGACATTGTTCAATTAATTGTAAACGTAAGTTTGAGATTTGACTGAGATCTCTTTAAAGTAAATTACGTAGGCTTATATTTGCAAACAGTTGTTATATTTTCGTGGTAAGGCAGATTAACGTTATTAGTAGGACTAAAATATATATATCGATTTAACATCTGAGGGATGAATTATTCTTACATACTAATATATTCGATCGATGTGCAACGGATTGAACAATCGTTGAGTTGCCTTATAACAAGTTAACAACAAGTTAAACGCGTGATTTACAAGTTGAATACTAAAAAGAATCGACTATTTATTTGTTTAGGCCACTTTTTTTCGGCTATCAAAACGGGATCTACCCCTTTGTTGAAGATTGTACTTACGAAACAATGATGAAAGAGCTAGAAATGCAAACGGCCACAATTTTAAAAATAAACATGATCACCTCGCCTTTTTGAGTCTTCAATACTGAAATGAAACTTTATCAGATCATTGTATTTTGGGTCATGATTTACACTTCATACAATAAGAGTACGATAGCTTCAAGCGAATTGTTTGGGCTATTTTCCGAAACAGAGCACTTCTTTAGATTTATTTCACCATTTAAAATAGTCAAAAAGCTATAAGACTACTGTTATTCGTAAGAAAAGGTACAACACCACATTAGTGTAGCAGAGATATGGTAATGTTTCCATATTACCAGCAACAAAAGCATTTTATGATTCATAAATCTTAGTATGTTTTATTTATAAGTCCCTGACATTCCCTTGTTACGCAGGACACGCAGTGCATGAACGCTAGAGATAACGTTTTTGTTCTTGTTTGTTCAATATTAATGTTTACCAAGGAAATTGGCTCACGAAAGCTGGATAAGCTATAAAGTAATAAACAAATTACACCTGTACTAACATATGACATGTATACTGCAAAATGAACTTTTTATTTAATATTTGTGTTTCAGAACATTGTCAAAGTTTATATTTTATAAGTGATTGGCTTCACTCTTAGTCTTGTATGAAACTTATGTCGTTATAAATATATATATATATATGTAGCACAATGAAACAATTTAGCATTCAGGTCTAGAATTAATCGCCCTTAAGATTAAATGAGCGACTTTCAGATTAGAAGGCGAGCATTGCAGTCCTTTGGGTTCACTGAGAATTATTCTCCTTATTATATTTTATTCCTTTTTATACTTTCCACTCAATATTTTACTTACATTTTATATTTTATATATACACCTTCGACCTCAATCCCTTATCTGAAATTAAAGCATAAAAGTTTCCCTTAAGCAATTTCACTGGTAAATTAGTAAACAGATGTTGTGGAAAGCATTTGATATAATCCTTTAGTTATTTAATTGTAAATAGTTGGCATTCCTGTATTCCTACACTATTTCTGTTTCCGCATTGATAATCTTTCTTGCCAAAAGGTTAACTAGTATGTAGGCCTAGTTGTGCAAACTTCAAATTGTAGCAACAGATTTCTTTAGACAGCATTACATTACATAAAAATATCATATCATATACAATTTTACAAAGCCCTTAAAAATAAATATAATTTCGTACCGCAAAAATGTTTTCTTTACTTTATAACTTTAACACAACTAGATATTTCTAAAGTGAAAAAAAGAGATAAATAGACCACTTGAACTTAGAGTTTATTTGGAAATTATACGTTGTGTAAATAAAAATAACATTAAATATTTTATTACAATTTGTTTCCACCTTTATTAGTAATGGCAGCGTAAATATTTGACTTATTTGATTACAATGTTTCTTACAACTTTGCCATTTACATTTGTCAGGTTGGTAACGTATTCCTCAGCTGTATATGTGCGTTACCAAGAAAGACGGTAATAACGAGTCTCTCCACCCATGACGTCAGCAAACAACAATCTAAAGATATGAAGGTCTCAGTCATGGCAGTAGGGATGTTGTATATTGTACTGATGAAATGGCCCACTACTATTAGGAAACTGAAATACATACAAAAGAAATGCATGCGCATAAAATTCTTTTGTACAAAAAAATTCGCAAGACTTTTTATGGAACCCAATATACCAAAAAACCTTCATGATTATCTACAATACTCAAAATTTGATTAACATTCTTAATCACTTTTAAATCGTGACTTCCAACCAGGTTGGTTATTTGAGCAATTTTTTATTATACCTAAGTATTTTTTTTCCATTGTCTCAACCAAGTGTGTATTCATTTTCAATACAAACGTTTATTTAGAACTCTTCCTATTGCAGCGAATTTTTTGCAAACTTAAGACCCAAATGGGGAAAATTCACATATACATGTACTATCTGAATTTTTTTAAATACAACAGTACCTAGTTGAAATAACTCATAGTGTAAAATTAAGAAACCTTCTCACTATTAAAATACTGGCATAAATTAATGAATAAAACTAGGTATACAGTTTAAATACACATTATTATAGCATCCAAGTTTTTACATCACGTGGGCAGTAGAACATTAAAAAAAAACTTGGAAGCTTTACGAAGATCTTAGTGATAAATATCTTTATAAGAGGCTCAAGCACATGTAAGGACAATGATTTGTCAACATCACAGTTACTTGTGTTTCTCATTGGGCTTGAGACTTTTAAAGTAACTGGTATTGTCAGTATCAAACGTCAACCTCGTTTTATATACCATCATAAATTGTTAACCTGATGACGAATTTGGGCCTAAAAATAATCTAGCTTAGAATTGAACCAGTGGCCACTTAAACGACTCGGCTACCCGGAAAAAATATTATTTTACTAATATCATTATTAGTTTGAATGTAATTAATATTTTACTATTCTTTCTAATTTCAAAACTGCATTTCGAAGGGTGGGAAAAGGAGTTATATGAAATGAAGGTCAACATTTCAGGTGCCAAGATTGTATTAGGGATGACAATTTGGCGTGGAGACAACATTTGGCGCACACAATTGTTTTACTCTTGGCACTAATGAATGAGGTGTTTTGAACTATTTATCTTATTCTATTTTGGTATTTATTTAATGAATACTAACTATCCATTTTCACAAAATTTTTTCAATAATTTTTTTAAAATAAATGTCTTTTAAAAAGTGAAGTTAAAGCAATCAAGTAATTCATAAAGCAGTAGCAATATCAAGCAATAATTATACAACTTGTTAACAACACTATTATTTCTAGTAATATATTTGTATAGTGATGTATTTTTACCTGATTTATTTATATTTTAATATTTACTTTTTAGCTAAGAATAGTCCTATAGTTCGGTGATTAAACTTTTATCATATTAACACGGTTCCTTTTAAAAATAACTAAATACCTTTGACTCGATAAGATAGATCGGATTATCAAAACATGACATAACGACAGTGAAAGGTGCAATCTCTGTCTTTGAATTTCAATTACTATTATTCTACTAAACTATAACATTCAGCCAATGCAGATGACGATACACCACGTTTCCCTCCGGATATAATCAATTTATCATAAAGTCACTGAGCAAAAGTATATTTTTTAATTAAATACTGGTAGTAGTAGTTTGAGAAATAGCTCAAAAAAAAATTTGCATTTAAATTCATATTTTTTTAGATCTGTTCTACAAAGAAAGATTATTTTCAATCAGTTTATAGATGAAAACATACGTTTTAATACGGACGGAAATATCAATAAACTAGTTCACTCGTAATAAAAAAGAGTGAACAAATCTTCAAGTCCCGGAAGGGCTCATTAGAGAGAGTAAGTAAACCAAACCAACATTTTGAAAAGCACCACTTCCATCCTCAACTTTGACAACTCATTTTAACAAATTTTTTACATGTATTGTTAGAAAAGATACGAAAGAAATCTTTCATCGGAATTATATCTATAGACATATTTTCATGGCAATTACAACTACCTATTATAAATCTCTAAATTGTAGGTATAATTGTGTTTATTTTGAAATTAAAAAAAACCTATTGCAGATTAAATTGTGTTTGTATGCAGCAAAATAGTTTACTATGCTACTGATGATAGCTGGTAAGGTTTCATTATAGTTGTTAACAATAAACATTTTAAAACGATTGGAATGACGTGCATTACTTTTAATTATGACTAACACAACCTGAACTCATAGTTGTCAGCCTAATTAGTCAGTAATATTAGTATTACAAAGTTAAAAATTTTTTGTTTTAAAGCGTTTTATTTAAATAATTGCAACCTATCAGAGTAAGAAAATCTGCTATTAAAGTAATCCTAACCGTCATTTGTTGAAGCCAAAAGTATCATATCCATATATTAATGAGACATAGCAAACGAAAAAAAAACAAAGCTTTGAAACATTACAGAATCATATGCATTCTATATTACTGTTGAATGTTTAAAAATAAACGTGTTAAAAAAATAAAGTTAGCCACACTTCAATGTTGGTGTAAAAACCAATACGTAGCAAAACAGGGAAATTATAGAAAAACTAAAAATACTCCAAAAAACCTTTATAAATGTAATTTTAGTTAAATAACCTCAGATGGAAAGATAGAGTAAATGTTAAACATACATTTATTCAGTAAATTTGTATGCATTTTTTCAGTAAATGTGTTCTGCAGAGAAATGGCAACCAAATTAAATATTTAATTACAACCTCTCTTTTTACAAAGGTTTAATATGTGCATTCACTCTAAAATATGGTATGTACTGTACGTTATATTTAGAACTAATGAGGTGATTTACTTAATTAAAAATTGAGTTGATATTTTAATGGGTGTGGATAAGGTTTTCATGTGGATTAGATTTGTAACAACTATATTTAACAATAAACAATATCACTAAACATACAGGGTGAGTTTTAATTGTCCCCCTCCCCAACTTTTTTCTACATTTTTTCAAATATCAATCCCAGACCACTTCCAAACATTGTTGGGTAGTAAGTACTTCATTTTGACAAGGTCTTCATTTCCGGCCGCCATCTTGGATCCGCCATATTGGATGCAAAATTTTTTTTTCAAATGTAAAGGTGAGGTTGTGACCCATTATTTCGAACTACATTTTTACCCTAATTACAATGCCGCAAACCGTTTTTAAAAATCTTGATTCATTCTAAAGTTACGAGGGCTTTTTAAAACTTTATTTTTAGCCCATTTTAACATTGTGCATTTACAAACTAAGACCATAATCCCAAAATAGTGCTAGATAATGATAAGTATACACTACCAGTAATTGTCCACCTATTTTCACTTGGTTATGACTGATGTATTTTTTCGGCCGCCATCTTGGATCCGCCATTTTGAAATGTGATAAATTATTTTAAATATGAAGGGGGTGTTGTGACCCATCATTTCGAACTACTTTTTTAAGCTGAACTTAATTCCATAATCCGTTTTTCATTTTCATTTTTTGATTTTGAAATATTGACATTTTTAACAAAAAAAATTTCAATATTTCATAAATAAACTTGATAACAAAAAATGGATTGCGGCATTGAGTTTAGCTTAAAAAAGTAGTTCAAAATGATGGGTCACAACACCCCGTTCATATTTAAAATAATTTATCACATTTAAAAATGGCGGATCCAAGATGGCGGCCGAAAAAAATACATCAGTCATAATCAAGTGAAAATAGGTGGACAATTACTAGTAGTGTATACTTATCATTATCTAGCACTATTTTGGGATTATGGTCTTAGTTTGTAAATGCACAATGTTAAAATGGGCTAAAAATAATGTTTTAAAAAGCCCTCGTAACTTTAGAATGAACCAAGATTTTTGAAAATGGTTTGCGGCATTGTAATCAGGGTAAAAATGTAGTTCGAAATAATGGGTCACAACCCCACCTTTACATTTGAAAAAAAAATTTTGCATCCAATATGGCGGATCCAAGATGGCGGCCGGAAATGATTACCTTGTCAAAATGAAGTACTTACTACCCAACAATGTGTGGAAGTGGTCTGGGATTGATATTTGAAAAAATATAGAAAAAAGTTGGGGGGGGGACAATTAAAACTCACCCTGTATATCATCAATACGGCTTAATTTACTAAAAGATACACATTTATTTTTAACATTTTAATGTTTTAGTTCAACAGGAAAACGCTAAATTGCTTCATAACGTTGGGACTAAGCAATATGAATAAGATAATAATCATTCAAAAATGCATAACGATAAAACGAGATTCAATGAAAAGTATTGAAAATATTCAATGAAGAGTAAACAAACCGTATTTATGGGAGTTCTCATTGTGCTTCCTTCATATTCATATTTTCCCATCGCGTTTGGGTACGAAATAATTGGGAAAGTTGAACAAAAGATAAATAAAAATCGGTTAAACTTTTTTCCTTTCGAATTAATTGCGAAAATAGTCTCCAATTAGTAACAATGCTAATTCCGTTTCAGTTAGTAATTTGCTAAGATTAACAAAATGCATAATTGAAATATAGGTTCACAAAACCCCACCTATAATTCTGATATCATCCATATTTTTCCTGAGCTACAAAAATCTGAAATCTATGTTGATGGTAATGATTGTTACATGTACAATTACAACTTTTTATTTATCTAAGAATATGCTACTCTATTTAACAGTTCCTGACAGTGAGGAAATAAACCTGTAAAATGACATTGCTTTGCAAGATAAAATTATATTTGTTATTAGTTCAAATTCTGTGATTAATAATCATGTTTATTGATAATCTCCTATGCTCTCAAAGGTTTGGTGTATAAAAAACAGATTACTGTACACTCTTTTTCACTGTTAAACAATCTGAAAAAGAGTTTTCGTTAGTAGCAAGGTAGTATTTTAGAGTAAAGTTAACCGTTATGTAAAACTTTAAAAAGTAATTTTCTATGAAGACTACAAATAAGGGAAAATAAATGTTGAATGGTTGAAATGTAATATAATATGGTTTATCATAAATTTTTAAGGAACTAGAGTTGCCTAGATTTGTAATAGTTTTAATCGATAGTTTTTTACCAAACGTAAACAAAATTCATACTGTAAATAAAATAAAGTCACTGCAGTACAACATACATTGTTATACAGGGTGAGTTTTAATTGTCCCCCCCCCAACCTTTTTCTAATTTTTTTCAAATATCAATCCCAGACCACTTCCAAACATTGTTGGGTAGTAAGTACTTCATTATGACAAGGTGGTCATTTCCGGCCGCCATCTTGGATCCGCCATATTGGATGCAAAATATTTTTTTCCAAAAGTAAAGGTGGGGTTGTGACCCATTATTCCGAACTAGATTTTTACCCTGATTACAATGCCACAAACCGTTTAAAAAATCTTGATTCATTCCAAAGTTATAAGGGTTTTTTAAAACTCATTTATAGCCCATTTTAACATTGTGCATTTACAAACTAAGACCATAATCTCATAAAAGTGCTAGATAAAGATAAGTATACACTACCAGCCATTGTCGACCTATTTTCACTTGGTTATGACAGATGTATTTTTTTCGGCCGCCATCTTGGAGCCGCCATTTTGAAATGTGATAAATTATTTTTAATATGAAGGGGGTGTTGTGGCCCATCATTTCGAAATTATTTTTTAAGCTGAACTCAATTCAATGATCCGTTTTTCATTTTCATATTTAGATTTTGAAACATTGACATTTTTAACAAAATAATTGCAATATTTCATAAATAAAACTTGATAACAAAAAATGAATTGCGGCATTGAGTTAAGCTTAAAAAAGTAGTTTGAAATAATGGGTCACAACACCCCCTTCATATTTAAAATATATTTATCACATTTCAAAATGGTGGATCCAAGATGGCGGCCAAAAAATACATGTGTCATAACCAAGTGAAAATAGGTCGACAAGGACTGGTAGTGTATACTTATCTTTATCTAGCACTATTTTGAGATTACGGTCTTAGTTTGTAAATGCACGATGTTAAAAAGGGCTAAAAATTAAGTTTTAAAAAGCCCTAATAACTTTGGAATGAATCAAGATTTTTTAAAACGGTTTGCGACATTGTAATCAGGTAGTAAAAATTGTAAAAAATTAGTTCGGAATAATGGGTCACAATCCCACCTTTAAATTTGAAAAAAATTTTTGCATCCAATATGGCGGATCCAAGATGGTGGCCGGAAATGACCACCTTGTCAAAATAAAGTACTTACTACCCAACAATGTTTGAAAGTGGTCTGGGATTGATATTTGAAAAAATGTAGAAAAAAGTTGGCGGGGGCAATTAAAACTCACCCTGTATAAAAACCTGCATGAATAAAATACGTCGCTGCAGTATAATATATATTGTTGTATAAAACTTGCCTCCTTGTAACGGACGAGGCACGCAGTGGCGTGAAGGCTAGAGATAACGGTTATGCTGTAGTTAAATCAATATTGTTTGCCAAGGAAATTGGCTCACAGTTCATGTAGCTGGTCAAAGGCGACTACTTTACAATAACAGACACTCTCTTTGCAGGAATATTAGGTTTTAAACCCTTACACAAATAGGTTCAGTTTATGACAATAAAATGTGTGTATTTTAAAATTTAATTGTTTTGTATTCATCCGTATGCATGCGCACTCTAGGGGCCTTCAGTTTCTAATATCTGAAATTAGGTTACACCATTATTGCTTCCATCAGGCAGTAACAAGGGCATTACCTGCTTAGCAGAAGATGCTTACCTCCTCTACAAATAAATTATCTTACACGTTAGCTACTTAGGAAAATCTCATTCATATTGTACTTCGTGAGTACATCGTGTATATAAACGAATAATTACAGTTATACAAGCATAATCATGTTATGGATAGCACGTTTACATTTTACTAACTATGAAAATTAGTCTGTATTCAAGTAAATTCTGTTTAGTACATTATACAATTTTTAATTATTCCAAAAACATATTTGCTAAAACTCACTTTTATATGTTGTGTCTGTTTCTCGAACCAAAAAATAAACGACAAAGAATGTCTAAGCATAGGTACATACATATTTGAAAAAACTTCTAGACCAAATCTGTTGAGAAACACTAACATAAATGCATTTTTTAATATATCATACTATTTTTATCATTATTTGTATAAAAATATCATAAGGCACCAACTTCAGATCAGTCATTGGTTTGTTTTAATATTGTATAAATATCTTCAAGCAGCCTTATTATACTTTTTGATTTTGCAAATACTATTATACTTTATGTTTCAGGTTTCTATTCAGCAACGTTTCTGACGCATAAATAGTGAGTAAATAAGTGATTAGCTTTTACTTTTATAAGCTTGCTATGATCTATGGTATGTCATAAGGCATGATATATTATCTTACAATAAAACATACATCAAATCATATTTTCATTTTTTTATTTACAGGTACAGTTTTATAGTTATCTAGCACTTGGTTTGCTATTATGACTCTATTTAAATTATCTTTGATACAGACATCATTTGTGGTAAAACATAACTAAGTATATAGTATGTTCGTTCGCACGATTCTTTCAAATTTAAAGAAAACTCCGGCTCTGCAACATTCAGTGCTTGGTCCCAGTATTAGTGGTTAGTCAGATCACAATAGACGCATGCAACTTTGATGCTATGCTTGTCTCGAAAATAGGTCCTCCAATAACCCATTAGTGCTTAATCTTAGCGATTGGTTATTCATGAGCGTTCATTATGTATTTGCAGTCTCCTCAATTACAGTTTGCAACGAACCATATAATTAGACCAGTACCCCTTTATGTTTAAAGTTGATTACCATTGTCATTAACATTATAAGTGTTTTAGTCTGTGATGATTGTATCATCCTAATATTCATCTATGCTATACTGACATGTAGAAATTATCATCACCCCCATTAAGGGAATAGGTATCATCACCATTTACCATTTTTTGTATATTTACTAACCGTCTTATGTATTTACCGTCATATTGTATGTGTTTCAAGTGTAATTGATGTATCTTTATGTAATCATTGTAAATTTAATAAGACGTACAGTGCTGATCAAGAAGCTAATTGTTATTTTTATTTAGCCTTGAATTACTTAACATGAGATATAAAGTTTCCTTGATTTCGTCCTGTGCCTCTTTTAAGGATTTTAAGGGTGGTTGACAATCGTTTCGGCGACTATCTTGCCTTCTTAAGATCATTGTGAAGAATATGCATTTTTTTACTCATATTGAGGTGGTCAAAACATTTAACAAGCACACACAAACATTAAAGATAAATATTTGACTATGACTACGTACTACCTGCTTACCACAGGTACGAACTTGCTTGGCCACAGTTGTAGTCAAATGTATTTTGATGTTTTATCTAAAATGTTGGTGTGTGCCTGTTAAATTTTTAGAAGACCTCAATATGAGTAAATATTTATAATCAATATTTGACAATGATCTGAAGAAGGTGACATAGTCACCAAAATGGTCGTCCTCCACCCTTAGAGGAGGTATCATAAGCACAAGATGAAATCAAGATAAGTTAACCTGTTATTTAAGCTATTTATATACAATTTTAATATATTCGGTCTAGCAAAAGACTCTAATTGCTTGATATTTCACCCAAACAAATACTTCCAAAGCTCCAAAATATGTCCAAAGTTTGCCAAGACTAGGTAAATATTCAAATACATTTCAAATTAATACAAAAGTTGTTTTATTATAGATAGTTGACGGAAATTACATGTTAAATAGTCTAATAGCTTTTGATGAGCTATAGAGAATAGTCAACTCGTGGTCAGTTCTAATTAAGAGATATGACATCTAATACAACATTATAATTTATTTCGTCTTCATATATTAAAACGTTTAGATATCTTTAAATATAAAAAAATTATTACCTCACATGTGGGGTGGTTTCGTAAACATAAAAAAACATAAAAAATGTGTAAGAAGTTTTACAAGCAACACATGTCTGCTGGAGATAGCAGTAATGTTGCCAATAAATCAACAGAGGTCTTGCGATATTTAGAACTAAGAGATGTTTTAAGGATACTGTTAGGTACATTTATATATAAAATTCATGAATAAAATTTAAAAAATGTTATTTGACTCATAATGTTACATTGGCACATTAAAGTTATTGTAACTATTACGTCGTATGCACATTATACATACAACTCATTATTGTAGCCTGGCCTAAGATATAACACGAAGATATAAAATAAATAATAGATATTAGAATAATAAATATATACAATATATATATATATATATATAGTGGAATATTAAATATATAAAATAATAGGAAAGGTTGTTAACAGCTTATTTTTTTCTAAACAAAGTTTATAAAGGAATATATTGTAGACACCTCTTGGTAAATCTGAAATAATAAAAAAATACTAATTATAAATGCAATATTTCTACTATTGTATTATTGTCAGGAAAGTGATTTTTTTACCACTTACTCTTGGTTATCAAGTGCTGAAGAGACTATCCTAAAGAAGAGTTATTTTTATGATCGTTTATACTAGAAACCTATAATATTTAACCGTTGATCAGAATAATAATGTACTTTAAACTGTATTTATATGTTTACTGTTTACAAAATAATTAGTTGGTTTAAGTTTTAAAAATAGATTACCTACGTACTTAGCTCTGTAAACAGTCAGCAAACCTGTACAATGTCTCAATCTTGGCACTAACCTCACATTCAAACAGGCAGTGGTTTGTTTTGATGATATAATAAGCAACAGTGCTCTTAAATGTCTGACCAGACGACTTCATTAGTAGGATTCATACATCTTAATTTGTACATATTAATTGGACTTTTAATTTGGCAATCTTAGATAATTGTTGTTTCGTTGTGCTTTTTACAATCAGTATACCGTAGTAAGCATTGGTAGGGCCCTATGCCATACCTATTTGCTTAAAAAGAGGAACCTGCTGACTTAAAATTTTTTCTACAGTATAAAAAAACTTTATGGTTTTACAGTTGTTATGGTAAAAAAACGTAAAGAAATGATCCATAAAACAGTACTATGTAAATATACAACATTATTGTAAATTGTTCATCGTTAAAATTGTCAATTTGGATTACAATAATGGCGTATTCGAATATGTTTACTTCAATACAACTGTTGAACATTTTCAATACAATTTAATAAGTATTGATAATTATTTTCCTTCAACTCATTATACTCGTTTAAGATATTATCGGTTTATACATTTAAATACATAGAATACAATGTACTTTGAGTGTCTTGCTTAAAGTAGAACCTTGAAAAACACGGAAAATCAGTCAGCGTAAAGGAGAGTAACGAATGTGAATCATTTATCAGTCTCTGTTTTGTAGCGGGCCTGACGTATATTCGGTGTTTCTTTAAGCCGCTTTCTGTTCGTGCAATGCTACATTTAACATTTTACTGTTAACCCTTCGTTACAATTGCTTTATTAACATTTGCTGAATGTATTTTAAACCACATCTAATCTTTCTTCAATCTGTTTTTAAAGTTTGTTCTGAAAGAAAACTACCAATGCTTTATGTTTGGATTGAAATTAAATAAAGCGTAGTTAAGAGCTAACATTTTTATTTCTAGAAATAATTAAGACAATTTTAGAAAGTGTTATGGTTTTTTTACATAATTGTTATTTTTCACAAAATATCTTTTCATATTACTAATCATCTAAAAAATTAGCCAATTCAATAACAATACAATTGTTGTCAAAATATATATTTTAATTTCTCAAAGTTTCCCAAAACTAAATTTGTTTATCATTAATGTTTAGCTCACATGGGCACAACTTACCTTTTGGAACTTTGCCCGTTTTCCTAGCTCGGCTTCGTCTTGGTCATTAAACTAAAAGAGTCGTCATAGGCCCTGGGCTGGGCACGTAGATGACATTACTATTGTTATACTGTAAATTTTTAATAATCTTTTACTGTATAATGTAAATTTACTACCTCTTGCAAAGAAATAGTTTTACCTAAAATCCTAGTGCTCACTCAGTCGTTTTACTAGTGAAAGAATACCCTATTTTCTCTTTTTTTTGGATCCGAACTGGAAATATGTTCAATGTTTGGTCTCTTCCCATGGCCCGCCCAACACACACTTTGGCAACCTCAGCATTATGCGATAGAATGAAAAAAATTACGTGAAATATTAAAACTATTGGTTCAATTTATAATATTGTTCTTGGTTAATTTAAAATAATGACGTCGAAAATCTAAATATGATTTAAATGTCTAAATAAGGCTCAAACATAAATTAGTAGCAAAGGAAAAATAACAACCGTAGACAATAAAAAAATATCGTCATGAGAATAGTTGTAAAGTTTAAATAACAAATTTTAAGTATGATTACGTCAAGCATATTATAATCAGCAACCGAAATAGGAAAGCTGGTGTTTAATGGAAACAGAAAATGTAGTAACATTGAAGTGACGGTAAACGTTACAGGTGCCAAGATTGTTTTAGAAGTTACAATTTGGCGAGTTCCTCGGAACACAACATTTGGTTCGCACAATTGCCTCCCACGTTGGAACAAATGAATGAAGTACTACATTAGGTTTAAACTATTCATCATAGTTTCATTATACTTTTTTTCTACGCAATCATTTTTAAATTTATTTTAAGTAGGTGGTTTAAACCGTGGTCCTCTAATATCTGACTTTGGCCTTTTATTAGGTAGTATCATTCATCAGAGCCAATGGCAAATTGCATCTAAATACAGAAATGATCTTGAATTGCAAAGTAATTAAAACACAATTGCGCCCTTGGGTAACTGAACTCATTGTAGATCAACAAAGCACAAATTATACATAATAGAATAGTTTTGTCACACATATATATCGCACATATTGCTACAAATGTTTATAGAAATTTGAGGTAGAGAAGAGTGGTGTACACTGTAATTACTCCTGAGGAATTTCTACCAGTATGTCTTATCTAGCTAACTATTATCTCCTCTGTGATGTATACGGATACAATACTATCATACAAATTTAATTCAAATGTGTACAAATGTATCTAGTTATATTTCCAAACAAAAATCGCATGTTAACTTATACGAACAAGATACATCAAGATCCACTAAGAAATAAAGGATGATAAATTATTTACATCCGTTACTCTCCTTTAAGCCAAAGCAATTTCCTTGTACTTCGTGGTGTTCCTTTTCAGAATTTCACATGCAAATACAGCTTATAGAACACTTACAACATATTTTAATAATGCGTTGAAAAATGATTTCGTATAGTTGAAATATTGCTTGTTAAATCGATTCTGAAAAGTATTTTCTATTCAACGAAAATTGCTATACGAATTCTTAAAATGTCACAATACCACCTCCAAAAAAAGAAGAAAAAACTATTTAGTATTACTGTATCATAATTCTAACATAAATGTAAACCAATATTGAATGCTTCTTGACTAAATCATTGTATGCGTAAATAATGGATAGTTATAACAGTGAGATAACTATAAACTAAAATTTAGCAATTCCATATTATTTTATATAAATTAATGTGTTAGGTTTTGTAATTAAATATTCTGAAATATGTTTCTAGATGCAAAGGAATACTGTGTATGATTTTAAGACTGCAAAGTACTAATAACTGTAATAAGGCTTACTAACTAAGTAATTTCATATGATAGTTATTGTCTCCTGGATTCAATTTTATCCACACTTCATGTTTTAGTTACATATTTGGATCCAGTGTCAAGATTTGATCACAAATCAAGACGCAAGTCTGAATAATGAGACTCTGCTCTGAAATGTAATGAAAATTATTGATTATTAAAAAACATACATAGTAAGAGACGATTCAGTTCAAGTAGAACAGTTTGTAAGTTATGTGGTTCTTGATTTGGATAATGAATTCAACCGTTTATAGTAAGGCTCGTACCTTACATTTTCTACTCGTGTCGTTAACACTATTTACGCGAGTTACGTACACTACTTTACCTACGACCGGTTTATAATTACTAATAATCACCACTCAAAACTTTTAATGTAGGTTATGTTTCCGTTTATAACCTTTCATTGCCACTAACATTAATGCACCGACTCATTGTACCAAACACTAATTGCACCAATCGTTAACAATTAAATTGGTTACCAGCTGATTAGTTGAAGTTAAAAGCCTTATAATTTTACTTCTTCTCTCTCAATCTTTAAACCTAATTGGTTCGTTCGGTACCCGTGTTGTTAAGTAAAACTATGATGTTATGTAAGTAAATGTTGTTATGTAAAACTTTTCAATTCTAAGAACTGAAATGAAACGGCTACTTTAAAAAACGGTCATAGGTAAAAATAGTTATAGACCACCTGTGATTAAAACATGTTACCGGTATTTTGAGTTTAAAGAAACCAATTGTAAATTTACTGAATTAATTCAAATTTAATATTATTTTCTTCAATCCAGATTAAACTTGACGTCAACGTAGTTAACTGCTTTCCTGGACTTGATTAAAAATCGTACCACTGTGCACAACTGAATTCACATAACGTCATTATCCTTAGATACTGTAAGAAGACCTCTTTTCATATTAGGAAGATCTATATCTTGTTTCGAATCCGTTTTTATGTCCAGTAGGACTTAAGCTTGGTGATGACAACCACATTATTATAATTTATGTTTAGGATAATTTTCATGAATGTTGCTGTACTGTGTAATATGATGATAGGGAACAAGTAGTTGTTAACCAATTGATAGTTTGTTTGTTCTTAATACATTTTGAAGGTGAAATAAATAATGTGATGAAACCAGTTAGAAATCTAACAGGTACTTTTGCAATGATATGAAGTGGTGTGACTTTACATACTTCAGAAATATAGACGATAGGGGTACAATGAGAAATAAGATGAAGGATTATGTACACATGCCACTTCATTTTTGTTAGTTTTCATATGTACTTTAGGCCTACATGGTCAAAATTTTTTATAATCTCTTGTAAGATCTTGTTGATTTAACACCAAAATTATTTTTGTACATTATTAACACTGTTTTCAATATAGTTCGTGTGTACTTCCATTGCATGTGAAGTAATGGAACTTCATGAATTAAAAATGTTTTTATGAAAACTTTTGTTTTATTTAATTCTAGGTTAAGAGCTACCGTTATTTAAAAATTGTTTTGCAAACATGAAATCATGTAAATTATGATTATGAGCAGGTGTTCAGTTTTGTAATGAGACTTTGTTTTATTGGGTAAAGTATTAAATATTCACTACACAAAAATAACCTCATCGTGAAAAATCTGTGTTAAATAAAAGTGAAGACAGCAACTGTTAAATTAAAAGGCTTGTTAGGAACTGTAATTGGGGAGACATTAGACTACAAAAACACAATGAACTCTCATGAATAACCAATCGCCAAGACCGAGCTCTAATGGGTTGTTGGAGGACCAATTTCAAGACAAGCTTACCATCAAAGTTGCATGTCTCTATTGTGTTCTACTCTCTCAAAGCTCCCTTAGCAACAGCTGGCAAAACGGCTCTTTCAACAGGTACGTGTTACAATGTTAACTACAAAATGTAACACTAATTGGTCAAAATCCTACCCAAATACGTTCACAGGAGAAGGGCAAAATAAAAAAAAATGTGTAGTAAATAGTTTATTTGAATGAATATCTGTATTATTTTTTACTTCACTCAAAACACCTTTGGATATTTCAAATTCAAGTGACAATTCAGTAGATTTGCTCCAATTATTAATTTTCGAATAGCTTCAGGCAATATATAGAATGTCTGAATTATATACTTTACCGTTATACCAACGCGATACGTTTATAAACATAACCGTCCCGTGGTTGATTTTAAAATGTGTAAACAATGGAAATTAATTAAAACACAGACTACTAATAAAAATTACCGGTAGGAGCTTAGCTGTGTTGACCAATACCATTCGTATGTTTACTTTTATTGAAATGAAAAGATACATATTATTTTAACAATAAATTGACAAAAGTACTTGTTTTTTGTTAATTAATAACCAAACTAATGTGGAAGATGATGTATCTGTAAAGGAGATAAGCTTCTTTTGCTAAGCAGTTAATGTCCTTGTTGCTCCTTAATGGAAGCAATAATGCTGTCACTTAGGCTCAGGTATTAGAAACTTGAATCCTTTAAGTGCACATGGGTTGCATATTACTGATAATAAACTCGTATCAGTAATATTATTAAAGAAACTAATTCACTCATATTCATCACATGTGTATAACATAATTGCAATTAAAATGAAATAAATATTTATATTTGTATATTTTAGGTTAATAGCTCATTCTTAGCTCGTTGCTTTTCATTGGAATAACGCTATATGTATGGTGAAGAGATCATGTACGATTTTGGCTGAAAATCCAAATAACATTTATCACCAACGCAGTTAAAATGACAATCATGAAAAAAAATTCGTAAATTTGACAGGATAATAGCTACAAAAATTGGTTTTTTTCATAAAAATTTTGAACGGGAACTCATCAGAATACATAGATTATTAATATTTGTAATTAAGCCACTACAGGGTGGCCGAAAGGTCTGAACCTGTTTTTAAATGTTTATCACCAAAGCCCCATATGGTTTACGTAGCTCATATTGTCAGCTGATTGGAGCTAATTTGATGGCATTGTTGGCAGTTTATATTGTAAACTGATTTACGCTTTTAAGTATGCTAGTATGACTGGTGTTTTAAGTATTGAGAAAAGTATTAAAATCTCTTTAATACATTAAATGATAAGTGTATTTTACAATGAACTCCGTTATGTTAGGAATTCGGTATAAATGATAAACCTCTGCTGTTATCTAGTTATTACTTTGCTGCTTCAATGTCCTTTATAATGGGATACAAAAATGTATGTATAATATTACTGTGTGTAAAATATCAAGATTTTTTTATAATATAGGCCCTAATCAAAACCTAACAGTCATTTTATAATACAAGTATGTTTAAATCAACATAGGCTAGGATGTTAAATCAAATTTATAATCATGTAGCCTAATACTCTCTCATAAAATTATAACGCAGCAATGTATTCCGCCCGGATTTGGCTACATGAACTGTGAGCCAATTTCCTTGGCAAACAATATTGATTTAACTACAGCATAACCGTTATCTCTAGCCTTCACGCCACTGCGTGCCTCGTCCGTTACAAGGAGGCAAGTTTTATACGACAATATATATTATACTGCAGCGACGTATTTTATTCATGCATGTTTTATATAACAATGTATGTTGTACTGCAGAGACTTTATTCATGCGTGTTTTTCTTTGATTAATGACCTTTTGTAATTTATTTTCTTTCTCCATTTAATACTTTGCTGTGTATCAAATCGGGCCTTATGATCAGCCAGCATCGTTTAATAAAATCTATATTTTACTGTACACATATTTTGATTGAAAGGTTAGATGTTATTGGCGTATTCAAGCTTGAAATTTAAAGCTGATGGCTTTTCAGTAAGAAAGTTTTTATGTTGTCTTGTTTAGTTGGTCGCTCAGTCAGTAGCGCAGCGAAATAATACGAAATAAGACAGCATATTCAGGGGGTTTGGATCCTAATGACCACCATTATATATTTTATATTTATTTAGAAAAATCGCAACATTTTACAAAACTTGTATAAATAACTTGCAGAAAAAGCCAAAATATTATTGGCTTTTTGCAGCGAATTATACATTTTATAATTTTTATTTTTATTCAGGAATCCACAGAGTAGTTGTTTGAAGTAATCAGCTGCTGCAATAACTGTTTTAAGTTAACTTGTAAAAAGTGTTTGATTAATTAATTAAAGTAAACCGCATGTAGTACAGTTTCCCTCGAACAATATCTCATTCTAAAAACTGGCAAAGGAACCAATTACATTAATTACTGAACCACGAACATTCAAAACCAAACGGGCAATCATTGTTTGTTAAATCATTTGAGGCGTGTGCTCGGTGTTGGTTTTAATTGTTCGGCGATTTAAAAATCTTACAGCTCACATATCAAATGGTTTTAAAATGGAAGATAATATAATTTCTGGTATGCAGTTTTATAATAAACTATTAGATTTTTTAGTCATTTATGTAAACAAATTTTTATTTAAGGAGATCTCTTCATATAATAACTTAATTTGAAATTATATATTTGCTAAATACACTAAAACCTAACTATCTGTGTCATAAGTATAAAATTTAAATTTACAATTACAATTATTTAAGACAAGTTGTTGTATCGCTTTTTTCCAAAATTTATTATTTTCATCTATTTTGTATAGCTGTTAAACGAAATATTAAGAATTAAATTTAAAAAAAAAAACACGGATTAGTGTCCATCATGTGAGTCATCGACTCACCAACCAAGAAGTAAAAAGCATAATCCAAATTGTACTGCATCATGCCATTTTATCCTTCTATTGGACAATTTTACTATATATACACAATATGACTTTTATTTTAGATTGTTGAAATATGTGAAAAAGATAAGTAAATATCTTAGAGAATATTAATGTTAAGTATTTCGACTAATTGATCAGTGATACATTGTTATGAAAAGCAATGGATTAAGCTGGTACCTCGGATATTAAAGTGAAAGGTTATAAGCGTCACTTGGCACTAAAATAGCCTTATTAAACATAAACACTGATTCATGATTGGGAAAGTGGGAAGTTGGTACTAAAATAGTACATTTTGATAATCAATTTGATTGCCACCTTCAATAGATCGAAATAGGCTTAGAGGCCATATGCGAAGTTATTTTTGAACAAAAGTGCAAAAAGTGCATATACTTTTTTTTGTGTTTTAAAAATAATAATCTCTAGAAGAGTAGAAATACATAGGTCGGGTTAAGAAAGTACGGTTGTTGTTCAAAATAGTATTTCAGTTAGACGGAACTTATGAATCTTAATCCTCAGGTACTTTACATATACCGGTAACGTAATCATCCATAAACAATCTTCACCCTAAAGCTCATAAATGCAGTTAAAATAGTTTTATAAATTATCATGCTGTTTGTGGCCTCTTAATGACACATATTTTGCATAAGTCCTTTGTTCCTATTTAAAACTATTCAAATATACGGGTAAATAATTGACGTATTAGTCCATAACTCACTTATTACCTGTAAATCTTGGAAACAGATCAGAAAAAGTGAATCATCGTCAAAAAGTTGTTCCTAATAACAATGGAACTGAAAGAGTAGTGCTATTTTGACCCCGGTGTCACTTTTGAACTTGAACGTGGTGTAGACGAAACAATGGGAATGAATTTGACTGTCTTAATAAATAGTAGTGAAAATATAATCCAACTGTTTTTGGATCCTGTTTGTTTTGCGAAACGTTTCTTATGTATAACTAGCCGAGTAACCGTCCTTCGTACGGGGTTGGCGTAAAGTATACAATTCTTATTGCAGTTATACTCGCTCTTTACGTTTGCAATGAAAGATGACGTGTTTTAAGAAAATATGGTTTCCTATAATTTAAGGTATACTATAGTATATATACTACATCTACCATAGCCATAATGTTCTACCACTTCACCTAAACAATAGAAAGAAGTAAAGTTATCACAGCTTTTTGTTGCTACTTGGTTCAAATTAGCTGTTGTCATAAATGTATAAAGAACTAATGGTGCTGCGCCCTGTTGGTAAACCGTATAACCTTTTAATGCTATTGAATATCATAGAAACAAATTATGTAGTTGAAAAAGCTGGAAACATTCTTTAATTCCTTTTAAATATGAATACTCATAAGGTTATCATGGGAAAGTCTAGAGCCACTGGGGCGGAGCCAGAAATGATTTTTGAGATAAGAATATGCCTATATGTTAATCGGGAATGTGAGCTATCATCATGCCAAATTTCAGCCCAATCCGTCCAGTAGTTGATGCGTGATTGAACTTCAAACAAACAAACACACAAACTTTCACTTTTATAATATTAGTACGATTAACAGGTCACTAATCAAACGTATGTGTATTGATTCAAATGCTACAAACCCTGTAATATTCGTAATAATCTATGACTATACTTAGCAACTCATTGATAATTTCATTAAATTAAAGTGCAAATATTCGATACAAACATCACTACCAATGGCATTAACGCTCCCGTTGGGATCCTGGAAATATGTCTGTTTCCTACAAACGTTCACTAATGGATACTGAAAGTGTCTCTTTGTACGCTTGTTTACAAAGCCTGCTCTCTGTGGTAATTTCCCTTATGTGAACGGTTGGTTAGCAAGCTCTTTTGAAGGTACTATAAATGTATCCAAATTATATACATTTAACTAATGCTTATACGTGCTTTTAATAGCAACAATTAACACGTTTACTGGCTGTTTAAAGGGTAACTTGTTTATTATTATGATTACAAATGTAAGTTGCTTACAAATAACACACGTGTTTATAAATCCTGTTCTCTATGGTAATTTCCTTTAGCGATGTTAAAAGTTATTTTTAAGTCCCTTCAATTGGAAATATAAGATTAATGCATACATCGAAATGATACAGCAATTAATCGGTACTTACGTATTATACGGAGGCCACTTATTTTACAGCGCGCTGCGGCGGTTGGGTTAAGTTGGGTTATCATAAATATGTTTGTAGAACTTTCCTAGTTTCGTTATGAATCGAACTATACGAGATGAGTCATAAAAACTTATGATAACCCAACCTAACCTAACCGCCGCAGCGCGCTGTAAAATAAGTGGCCTCCGTATAATACGTAAGTACCAATTAATCAAATACAGTATTTTATTCTATTTGTTGTGTTTTTTTTGTCTGTGTACGTGTGCGTATATATATTTACTACAAACGTTTGCGACCTTGAAGAGACAAGGTGACATAGTTACTGGCCTGAAGATGACTCTAGTATTCAGTCGAAACTAGTTGACATAAGGAAACATCAGAGATCTTATAATTGCAGGTATTTACACTAATTAATTTATAGTACAAACAATTGGTATTATAGCAACTGTCTGCAATCAAATGTAGTTTATTTTTCATGAGATGTGTAATTGATAGTAATACGCTACGTTATAACGTGCTATCTAAAACGTCCAATAAAAAAAGTAGATAACCTTTTAACTAATATGTAATACATGTTTCTCAATTCGTTACTTCGAGCGATACAGCTTATGAATAATTCCATGTGTGGTACTGGAATACAAAATAGAGTTGACTTTAGCAAATCATATTCTCTTGTTTTATGTTCTAGTTTGCCATAATAAATCAAAGCCAATGCACTGTTTTTTTTTTCAGTTGCAATGTAAATGTACCAACATGAACTATAATTTATTATCCTTTTTATTATACAGATAATGAATAACACTCTACTGTCATATTCACTGGACTCTTGGTAAACACAGGACTTTGTGCTTAAGTTTTCAAAAAGTTTTATTTATAAATGTGTTTCGAGTAATTATAAAAGGGCTGTAATCATTGGCATATATTGAAAGTAATCTGGTTTGGTCAACTGTTCTCCTAATATCACCAATAAGCTCGAAAAGACTTCGTATATTCTGTCTTTGGAAAATACAAATTACTTACCATTTTTTTCATTTTGTCAAACTAGGAGAAATATATACAGGCTTCCTCAGAAATTTTGTAAAAACAGAATTTATATTAAATTAAATATCCATAAAATAACTGTTAATGCAATTTCGCTAAAAAAAAAACTTCGATACTATATAAGTATTATAAATAAGTCAATTACATGATGATATAAATCTCCTATAAATATTACACTTAATTTAATGTTTGCTGATAAAAAGTACTTATAAATATAATCTTTAAACGTCACTTTTATACGTTTTGGATTTTATTTTCGTACGGTTATTTATACGTGGGTAATTATTTTTAAATATTTTTGCAACTGCTATGTAATAAATTCCTCTTTGGCAATACTAAACCAGGCGATTCTTGTTGTGGCATCTCAGGTTTAAGCTTTCCTCTCTCGGTTTAAGCTCCGGTTACCACTCAGCTGGAGGATTCCAAGACGATGAAACTTTGATGTGTTGTGAAACCGTTACGTCTCACTACTACATTAGAATTATGCACACAAATAACGTAGTTATTAGCGTTATGTATTAACTACTCTAGTTAAAATGACAAAGCTAAGATTAAAGCAAGATAAGGGAACGCTTTCAAATAAGAAAGAAGTATTATGAACGTTACTTTTTAGACTAGGGCTAAAGGGTCACGAAATTTGAGAATAACCATAGGGCCTTTAGTGATTATCCGAATTTGAGCCTGAGACCTCGAACACCAACCTTTTTTTACTTTATCACTAGACTAGATCAATTTCAGAATAACTTGCAAGCTAAATTTACTCAACAAAAGAAAATAAACACACACAATACATAACAGTTTTGAATAAACTTGGAATTTTCCACATATGATCTATATTTTAAAAAGAACAATGTTGATTATTAGAAAGCATGAATGATAGGATACCATTAACAACGTACGTTCAAAAAAATGTTATGTAAAGTCATGGCCAAACATTTACATTATCTTCTAGCTGTGTTAAAATGAGCTTTAGATAACATGATGATATGAAACGTATGTACATCTAAATCAATGCTTACTAAAACATTATTTGTTTTTAATGTTATTGTAAGATTATGGGACATTTCACACATTGTCTCTAGTTGAATATTTAAATGAATGTAACAAATATAATTTCAAACAGATTACACATTGAGGAACTTTACCTGGTAATAATTATTAGGTATTACAATTAAATAATACTTTTCCTATTCCTTTATAACATGAGTGTACTAATTTGATTTATTCGCATGGTTGTTTATTTATTTATCAATAATTTAAATCAAAATATTTACTTTTTACTACTTAAAAATGAGGGTTTGTTTTTTACTAAAGATTAAGTGTGTTAATCCTCACAAGATGTTTTTCTTATTTTTGCGTCTTTTTAATAATTTTCAAGCTTAAATATTATAAACATATTTTAAAATACACTCTTGTTTTTCATGTTAATTGTTAATTTAGCAATGGGCCTGTATAACCACAGTATTATATTGTCTGTGGTCTAACTATATAAAAAAACTCTTATAACATTATAAGTATAGTTTTATCATAAAAACTGCTAAGCATCTCGAACACAGTGAGGGATAGAAGGTAAAATCTGTCTGCAATTGCTACGAGATAATATTATGGTGAAACATATTATTCTGTCCCATAATTTCAACATTCAAGCTAAACATCGCTTTGAATTAAATACTGATCATGAAGTCACCTTAATATAGACATCTCACCACACATTCCATCTTACACGGTCGATTCAGAAGTTTCTAATTAGCTACTGTTTATTATATACAACACAACACACATCTCCATAAAGCTCGTTAGCAGCAGGTAATGTAATTTAACATTGTATTAGGATAATGAGTAATAGTATTTGTTTTAATTCTTCATAACTGCTTCGTAAATTTTAACGCTTATTCTCATAAAATTTAATGTATAATTAATAAAAAACCATATTTTATTATACTTGTCAAAGTCTCAAAATTATAATTGATTATGCATCTTTTTACGAACAGTTTGTTCCGCAAGATCGTAGGGGGATCAGATTAATAAGTATTTGATCGTTCCCATTATTTGAAAGTTCCTGATTACAGTAATCTGTCGCATAAATTTCAAGTGACTTAAAGTAAACTTAACGTCCTTATACTGTGTTAAAGGGAAGATGTTTTTAGCTAGCAGCTCAAATAAGCATTTTATGAGAACTGTAATGTATTAGGAACTTTGGTTAGGCCTATTTCATAGAATTATTTAAAAGAATGTATATTAATATTTTTATTTTTTTTTCTCCTAAGGTTGATGGACGGACCCCAGGTAAAACAAAAATAAAGAGGAATTCATGTTCTATTTTAAACATCTATTGATTTTTTTTTGTTTCAATGAGAACGAAATGGAATGTTCAGAAAGATTTAAAACTTTCAAAATATAAGGATGCTACTGATAATACTTGAAGTGTTGCTAGCCTAGCGGTTAATGTCTCAGACTTCGGTGCGGGAGGGACGGGTTTAATTCCTGGCAAATCTACAAAATGTAATGGGTTTGGACCGCTTTCTATTAAAAGTGTTTTTATTCACTTATTACAAATGCCAGTGGTGTGGCGTGGACACAAGAAAAAAAATTATTGGTTCGTATATATAATTACAAAAATTATATCCTAATATAATATATTACTAGTATAGCCAAGTCTAGCTCAGATTTGTTAATCAAACATTTATACCTGACAATAGTAAGTTCCAAGAAACTAGCTGAATAATGATTTAAATAAAGGAATCCATGAAATACTAGAAAAAGGAAACAAACAGACGTCAAACTTCAAAGATAAAGCTCATTCACTAAAGGAGCTTGTTTTGGTTTTCCTCAGCTAATGAAGCCTGAGGGAAATCAAGGAGATGTTGAAGTCTTTAACTGGAACACATACGCTTTGGAATTGTTTGTGTCAAAAGATTTACTTGTTATAAGCCAAGTATATTTTTATTTAATTATTCATCAGTAAATATTTTACCAATCCAAAGGCCAGAATCGTACGTATATTTGTCATCAAAACATAACTGTAGAACGTGATATTCAACCTTTTGTGGTAGTTCAATGGAATGCTACTATTAAACTCTTTTAGATGCAGGTAAACTAATACTTTTTAAATCTGACTCGTATAAGATTTTAACTTATCGATTTCATGAATCTAAAACCATCAATTGTCAGAGAAACACTAAAAATATCTTTATTGAAATTTTGAATGGTCAACTATTTATCCGGCTATACATTTATTTAACATTTATGTTAACGAGCTAAGTAGACTATGTTGTTAGCTATGGGGAGCGAGCTGGTGTAGTGGCTAGAGCGCGGGACTTCGGTCCGTGAGGTCCCGGGTTCGATCCCCGCCAAGTCACCAATGGATTTTATCTAAGTGATAATGCCGCGACCCCTAGGTCTAGCCTGAAGTAATGTGAAAAACAATCCCAGGCTCGTGCCTAGCGTCCTAGGACAAAAAAAAAGTTGTTAGCTATGTTATGATTTTGCCTAAGGTTGCGTGAAAAAAACTTCATGAAAAAAAATCATTCTTAAGAGCGAATATTTCATTGTGTTTGGCTCAGCATTGCTACAATACTTCCACAAATTGTGTTAACGTATTTCTAGCAAAGATTGTGATATTATTAAATAAAACATAAATAAGAATATTCCATACTTAAGTTTTAAGCCAGTATACCCCTTCATTTGCAACTTCATTAACAACTTATACACGTGCCTTGTCTTGAATAGAGATGAATTTGCATGGTCAAACAAATCGCATCAAGTTAATCCTACAAACAAAACCCATTTACCATATTTTCTTTATAATAAACGTACATATTTTGCACTCATATCAATAACTATTTCAACTATTTCTGAACATAATGTTATTTAAATGACTTATTCATGAAATAACAATTAAAACATATCATAGCCGAGATCTTATAAAGCTTTATGTTTACGATGAGATTGTGTAAATTGCCTTTGTAGTACAACTGTTCACAATAGAGAACTAGAAGTATCTCTTTGTTTTGTACAAGTATTCACAAAGCTTGCTCTCTCCAATAATTTCCCTGGTGGCGGAACTGTTCAAACTGTGTCCAGAATCTCTATACAACCAACGAGTCCGCACTGAATCTACTTCATCATCGATGAAAAACATATGGAGCTAAATAGTTAACTGTTTCTGAAATATAGACTTTTTATTTAAACGCTTTTTCATTACAGAAATAACATGTCTTTTATTCATTAAAATAAGATTTATATTTTCATAAGGGTACACAACATGACTATATTACATTTAATACCGTTATGAATGATTTTTCTCCATTAAAATCAAAATACTATATTGAACTCTCCTGAAAATTAAATCAATGGTGTTGTACCTTAGGTTATTTTTTGTTGTAATTTTTTATCAACTCATCAAACTACAACCGGCTAAAAATACCTATCAAAAAATTTACTAGCACAAAAAAGCGATATCATACTAAAATCTGGTGTTCCATAGGCGCTATAAATCTGATTGAGCCTACTGCAATCTAATCCGATGTGTTACGACATTAATTCAATCAGCGGCTACATTCGTATTTATATTTGCTATTTACATTAAGGTATATTACAACCATTTAATGGATGTAAAAATCAGTTTGATTATTTTTTCTCGCCTAACAGTTCTAAATTTTTTTTTAAGTTATGGTTAAAAGATCTTTATTGCATTTATAATAAATGTCACCACCGTCCGGTATGGTAATGTCATCTCAAATCGTCTACATTGATATTATTCTATTCGTGTTGTTCCACGAATTTCATGGATCAGTGTTTCAATTAGATATATTTACTCGATTCGATAAACTGAGCATCTGAGATATCCACATTATTATCCACTCTAGAGTCTATTTACTAGAGTAAAATCGTAAAGTCAATGGCAAGACACTGTTACGTGACAAAACCGCTGTTTTATTTGCAAAAAGTCTTATCAGCTGATCGGCAATAAAGTAAATAAAACAGGGATACCAACATACATAAAATATATCATATTGTGTTGGGTGTTTCAAAGTTAATTTTGGGGTTTTAAAAATTAATAGCTTTTATTACAATACGATTATCGCTATAAATGACAAATCAAATTAAAAAGCAACTCAGAGAGTTTTTAGCTTTCCTTTAACACATTAACATAATCGATAGGGTACTTACGTATTATACGGAGGCCACTTATTTTACAGCGCGCTGCGGCGGTTGGGTTAAGTTGGGTTATCATAAATATGTTTGTAGAACTTTCCTAGTTTCGTTATGAATCGAACTATACGAGATGAGTCATAAAAACTTATGATAACCCAACCTAACCTAACCGCCGCAGCGCGCTGTAAAATAAGTGGCCTCCGTATAATACGTAAGTACCATCGATAGGCCTACAGTAGAAATGTAGATTTGATTGTACTTTAGATTAAAGGACTTCTTTAATCTATGGTAAAACGAAATTTTAAAAATCTCTAACTCCATATTTTTTCACCACTATAAATTCGGAGGTTGAGTTACATTTTTTTCAAATAACTTAAAATGGAGAGGAAATCGACCAAAGTGGACGGTAATATTCTGAAAGACATATACAAAATCCTCTTATGCATTCCTTGAAAATACTCAATAAATGCAGCCAAAAATCGCCTCCAAATAAAAAATTAGGGGGGTTTTCAATGTAACAATAGTGATAGTTATAGTTAACTATCGTCTTGACATGTGCCGTGCGACGAATAGTGCTCAAATTGAACACTTGTAGGCTTTAAAACTCTTTAACCACTTAACACCATGCTTTTTCATTTTGATGAGCCATTTATAGTGGTAAGTTTTATGTAGTAAAAACTATAAAGCTTTTAAACCTTGATATTAATTTTGAATATCCCGGTACTTGTAGTTTGAGTCGTGTTGTAAAAAAAACTCACTGAATGTAATATTTATATTTGTTTAAGAATTTGCTTAGGATACTATCTTCCCAACAATACAGCTTATGAATAATTAATTCCATACATGGTCGTAAAATACAACTAATCGACTTCTAATCTAACTAGATCAGACACAATACATTCATTACAATATTTATGAAAACTGATATTTCTTAATGTAGATTCGAACTGTTTTGAAATATCTGAGAAGATGGTGATAAAAGATAACGTTTTACTGTATGTAGTAAAAATTTAATTAGGTTTTTCGAACGTGTTGAATCTATAGCAATAAATAAATTATTATCATGATTTAGTTCAACAATATGGTACAACCCCAAACAAATTACATGTTAATGTATCGTAATATTTGTTTGTATTTTCATAAAATATGTATAAATTTATTCCTTACTTTTTACGCAAAAAAATAAAATCAATAATTTGTTGTCTACTTCCCAAAACATGTTATGGATACTCTGGTTTTGTAGTGAATTGTTACCACTTGCATTTATTTTTAATACAAATAACTAGGAACCTGTCGAAGGTCCAGGTTACTGTTGAGGTTTAAAGCAAAATCATATAACTATAAATCGACAAATAATAAACGATAATCGATTGAAATAAATAATTCAATTTTTTACACTTTGGGTTGTTCGTGATTCAGCAGCGTGCTTAAGGTATGTCGGATCTTAATAATCAATTGCCAAAATTAAAGCTGGCATTTCACTGAAGGTTCTTAGGCAAAAAACATGTAGAATAATGTAATTACAACTACTATATTACATCTCTAATAAAAGAAATTTGTAAAAATACGAAAAACATTTATGTTTTCGGTACAGTTATACAGTATAAAATGAATTGGCATGCTTGGAGGAAAATCTGTGCTTACAGCTTTATTTTAAGACCAAAAGTATGAAAATCGGTCGGGTAGAAGAGCCAAATGAGCTCGGAAAAAACAAAAAACCCCTAAGAAATGTACAGGAAGGAAATTACTTTTTTGTATAACTTACCGTACGTGTCAGATAAATTAATACCGATGCTAGATGGCAAGTCTTTGCATCCAAACCTTTAATTTAAGATCAACACTATGAAAATCGGTTGGATTTAAGTGCCAAATCGACTCTGAAAAGAGTAACAATAATTTTAAATATATATATACAATATATATATTTCAGTGTGAATTAAATGGAATAAAAAACTTGCAAAACTAAAAAATAGTATATTTTAATATGAACAAATAATCAACGGGTGGAGCGAAAAACAAGATTAGCGATATAACACTATAATCTGGTGTTCCGTCGTAGCCATAAAGCTGATTAAGTCCCCTGTAATTAAACCAGAAACGCAATGAAATTAATTCAATCGGCGGCGCCAATTTCCATGTTGATTTGCTATTAATGTAGTAGCATATTACAACCACATTCACTATCCAATTCACGTATGTATTATAAACAAATATTTTTACGTTACATTTATTTATCAATAGTATATAATTATATTTTTACTATACAAAATAGTAATGTGAATTGTGTTCGTGAGTTTAGACGTAAAAGTCGAAAACTAAATAGCTAACTAAAAATAAGTGTTGTTAGAGGTATTTTACTATTTTGAAAAACGATGATGATTAAATGATTATTGTCCTATGTTTGGTTACTATTTTTAAACTTTTAGAAGCGTGTGTTTGATTGCTTCAAAGATTTTTTTGAAACTGTGTCTACATTAATGGCCAGCCAGCTATTATATATATATTTTATATAATATAATTGATCTAAAATACTGTACTCAATATTAGAATCTTCCAATGCATCTAGAATATAAACTGAAATAAATGCAAATAACAGGTCGAATATTTAATTTTTCAATAATAAATCACATATCCAATATGTTTAGTACAAAATAATTTCTGTTTCAGATCTGGCGTCATCATTTACTATCTAGAACGGTGAGAAAATAATCTACTTTCATAATTTTGTGACATGATTGATTGAGAGTAACAAATTTAGGTGTCCAAATACACTTTTATCAGAGTTTCAGTCAGATTAAAACAAAACGATTAATACGTTGCTGCAGGAAATTAATGCCATATAGTAAGGTTACAATTTATTAAAATGAAAAATAAAATGTGTTATGTGTGAAAACCACTGGAGAATAATAGACTCTCAAATGTTAATAACGTATTTTTTGAGTGAACATTATCGTCGAATCAAACTTAGGTAAGAAAGGAAATACAAAGGTAGAGTGAAATAGAGTTACAGATGTATATCATACTAGCTGTAACCCGCGGGCTTTGCCCCGTTTAACTTCTTAATTTTCAAGATTATCTCGTTCGCATGGCTCAATCACGTCCTGGTTGAAGTTTGTTCGCTACGCTCACTCACCTTTAGGTTGGAGCTCGTTCGCTACGCTCACTCACCTTTAGGTTGGAGCTCGTTCGCTGCGCTCACTTGCCTTCAGGTTAGCTCGTTCGCTACGCTAACTCGCCTCCAGGTTGAAGTTCGTTCGCTACGCTCACTCACCTTTTGGTTGCAAATTAGCTGTTGTCATAAATGTAAAAGAAATAATAGTGCTGCACCCTGTTGGTAATTTTTGTAACTTTAATGCTATTGAACATCACAGAACAGAACCAACTTGTTTAATTGAAACAGCTGTTAAGATTCAATAATTTCATTTCTCATAAGGTTAACATGGGAAACTCCAGAGCCACTGGGGCGGAGCCCGAAAGGATTTTTGAAATAAGAATATGCCTATATGTTAATCGGGAATGTGAGCTATCATCATGCCAAATTTCAGCCCAATCCGACCAGTATTTTTCGCGTTCACTTGTCACAAACATACATCCATACATCCATACATCCATACATCCAAACTTTCTCATTTATAATATTAGTAGGATATCAGTCTAAAGTAATGTCTTGACTTTAGTCTAGTGTTTCTTTTATTGGTACAACATCTTGGGTGATTTATTACGTTTAATTCTTGTATACATGATTGGTTAACTTGTTATCAATATGACTCGCAACTATTTGTCGTCTTTGGCACGATAATAATTAATAAATTATGAATATTTTGTGACATGCAAAGCTGTAATTTAAGAAATTTTTTAACAACCAAACCTCTTTCACTATGGATAAAACTACGACTACCGTATTTTTAAACAAATGTATTTATTGTGTTATTTATTTAAACTTAGTACGAAGTTTAATAGCTAAGTAAAAGGTTACATAAATTTATTAAGTGAGTCATTATAAAAATATAAGTTATAAATTAACTTAATTGTCTTACACAAGTTATTATTGTAATTATAATTATTTGCAATTAATTTAAATATGAATATTTTATATCGGTACACAATTTTGTATAAGTTAAAAAAAGTTCAAGTGTAAATCTATGTTTTCTTTCACTCATTCCAAACATAAAGTATATAGTCGTTGAGGGAAAACATAGTTATACATTTTTTTATATGCTAAAAGCTATTAATACAACTATACATTCCATTTCCATGTTAAATATTTTGTAGCCAGGTATTTTATCAAAATTTTCGTAGTTGATGTGATCCACCTACAGATTGCGCTTATTTAAATTACTAAATTCTGTCGAGTACATACACTTTTTTACCAAGTCAACTTAGGGAATGACTTATGGTGAGCTATAAGCAACTGTCATGACTCATCAAAAAGGTCAGCAACAAAAAATAAGGTATAACACTTGCGCATTCCAATAGTCAAGGCTAAAAGTAAAAACAAATTAAATTCAACATTTATTAGATGGTTGATGAAAAGTAATTGCTTACAAAACTGTTTTGGTTTCTTTTAAAGATAAAGATAAAATAGTTTAATGATAAACGTATACTATTTATTAAAAACCTTAAATACTTTGGATTTTAATTATCATCATAAAATATGTGAAATAAACCAATGTGTTATTTTAATTTTATCGTTATTTTTTATTAATATAACTTGACTTTAAAAACAAATGACTTGGTTGTTATTTAAACCAAAATGCGATGCAATAAGCAAAACCAGGCAGCGAAAAGGAGAGTAACGAATGTGAATCATTTATCAACCACTGTTTTGTAGCGGGCCTGACGTATATTTGGTGTTTCTTCAAACAGCTTTCTGGTTCTACTTAACTATTTTGTAACACGAAAATTTGAAATCCAAGTTTAAAGTTCTAATTCATCTAATGGTCAACCGATAGCTTTCACCATTCATCACTTAAAAATCAAAATCAAATTGGAATAAAGAACCAAACGACAAGTAACCCGTTACAAGGTGCAACTTTATACTTAAACGCTGACTGCATTTTTTTATAAATTAATTACTTTTCAATATAAGTGAATGAATTAGTAAATTATGAATATTTTGTGACCTGCAAAGCTGAATTGTAGGATTGATAAATGTTTTACAACCAAACTTTTTTTACTATGGAATAAAACTACGACCGTATTTTTAAATGTCTTTGTTGTGTAATGTACTTCTTATATTACAACAACGGACAAATGTAAGATATACTAAAGTTTACCACGATAGATAGTAAACTGTGGTTATTAATGAATCAATTAGCACTGTTGGACACATTGAGATTAGCTAAAAATACATATTCATATCTTTAATGGTGAATTCGTGAAAACATTGATTTATTAACATCATTTTTGATTTGTGAACATTTAATAGTCGTCTTGTATGTATGCTGGACTCTATGATACTAAGGTATTTAGAGTGACAAAAACATTTCATAATTCCTGTTCATTTTATGGTAAAAATATATGATTTTTATTCAAACAAATTGTAGTGCAATAATATCTTGTAGGCCCGATATTTAAGAGAAGCTCTTTTACAAATTTCCCAAACTAGTAAACTCCTATTACAATACAAAGAATCCTATAAACTAACGAGTTCTGCGTGGCCTCCAAACCGAGCGGTCCAACAAATGTGATATGTCAGTGACAAACAAACAGCTGTTTCTCCTAACAATGGGACGGAAAAAGACGGCGGTATTTCGGACCTAGGTGTCGGTGGTGGAGTTTAAAAGGAGTTAAGATGGATTCAATAAAACGTCTTTTGATAATGGATGAATACCAAGATATTGTAAGGTAATCTAAGTGATGAAATCAATTACACATTTTTAGGATCCATAATTCTCTTAATAATTGTATTTTTCCGTACATAAACTTTACATGTTTTGGAATGATTACTTTTTATTCGAATTTTTCATTGCAACGGTTAAATTTGCCATAATAAAATATATTATTTATTGTCACAGAATTGATTACAAACACGGACAAAATATCGCTTATCTATGCTATACATATACGTCTTGTGAAGCTATATATATACTTAGCAAGCTGCTCCAATGGAACTATAAATGTAATATAGTCATATGCCCCAAAAAACCTGTCATTATTGTCAGTAATTTTAACGTTCATACACATTAGTTGTTTGTCTAATATATTAACTAAAACTATCTAGCCTATTAAAATAATAATTTTAGCAAAACAGGTGAGTTTTAGACAACAAACCAATTAATTGTGATAGTAATTTAAATAAAGATTAGTTGTAAAGAATTATCACATTCACATAATATTACGTATAGTTAAGTATATTTATTGAGCACTTCAGAAGATATTCTGATGTTTTAGTAAAGCCATTATAATTTAAACGAATCATAAGTACAATAATAAATAATTAATTTCCTTCTATATGAAGGTATGCTCGAGCATTGTCACAATTAAAAAAGAGAATTTGTCATACATAATTTACTTTTATTTATCTTTATATTCGTACAAGGGGTGGCTTAGAATTCTACCCACCCTACAATAAAGCTTATGAATAATTCCATACATGGTTCTGGAATACAAAACAGTTGACTTTGGTAAAGCATATATGATGTTTTATGTTCTATTTTATCTGAATTGTTCAGACAGAATGCATTGCGTTTTACCTCCAAATGAAGTTCTTTAGAAAAAATGTATATCATCTATTTAAAATCAGTTAAAAGTGTTCCCAACTATTTTTTTTGTAAGTAAGTAAATAAATAAAAATGCCGTTATTTAGCAAGCGTTACGTGACAAAAACATGTGTATTATATTTTTGTACAAATTCACAAAATTTAAGGTAGGACAATGAAATGCAATTTGGCAGTGCAAATAGGAATATTAGGTTTATATTGACTATCAATCAGGATTTATGGCTTTTAAATAACATTCTTAAAATACTATTCAAGAACACATCTTAAATTACAGCGAGGACAACCAGAATTAAATAGATTTTTTAAACAATATTATCTTACATGAGACGCGTCGAAAGTAAAGTTTCCCCTTAGAGTTGCGTTATATTGAACTGGTCTGACATACATTGCAGTAACAAGTAATAAATGTGTCATTCATATGAAATTTCTGATTCTTGGAATGTCTAAAGTATAATGGAAACACTAAGCAATCAGTTATCCTCTGAAATACCTTGCAGGTAGAGGGGTATACAAGGCACTGTATAACATTTTTTTAGAGAGATAATAATTTAATTTAATTTAAATATGCTATTGGAAACGTGTCTTTGGGGCCTTGATAGCTTGTGAGTCACAAAAATTTCGGAATTTTGTAAGAGCGAGCGAACTAAAAACCTTCCATATCCCATTTGTGTTTCGTGCATTAACAATACCAATTAGGTAAACTATGAATTACTAACATAGCCTTACTTCAAATTACCAATTCAAATTATACGAGTATAAAGCAAAAATAATCTCACCTAAGAGGTCCACTTGAAAGCCTCATCATGTTGTGCTCCACCTAAGTGGTAACTAAGCTACGACTCTGCAAGAGAAGTTTTAACCTGGATTGAGACGACCGCAAATCCTTAGAATGTTCAAGAACATTTATTTTTAACAATTTTACGTATGGTTTGCAGTTTTAACATTGCATTAAAACGCTTTGTAGAAAGTGTTTGTCAATACTGAAATATTAATACTCTTTTGGAAGTATTATGCGATAATAACTGTTTTTTTAACAATATATTAAATATAAATTATTTACACTACGACTATTGTATTTAACTTACAACAATATTCTAACAAGGTAGGCCTATATTATTAATTATTTTAGCCTCTGAGCTGCTTATACTGTTTATACATGTAGGTACATAGCTTACATAAAAGATTGTTAACCCGACTAGATATTTTTAAATTATAGAATTTTAATTTGGCAATAATATAAGCCTAAATATTGTAACATTTGAAAAACGTCTAAAATTTAATAACAAATATTAGCTTTAAATAGTATATCGGAAACTTACTCGAAAATAGTCTGCTTATCTCAGTCATATATGACCCAGCCTTACTATAAAAGACAAAAGCGAATAGTTCAGTAAGATGAAGGATTGATGGAATAATATTGGAATTGATGATCCAAGATCTTTTGTCATATAGGCTTTGCACAAACATTCACTTAAAGCTTGTTAGGCGTTTGCAAAAGAAAGGTAAATAATATCAAAACTAGAGGACCCATGCTGCTCTGCAGCTTTAAAATAAATATAATATACGAGAAATAATTAAATTTATGAGAAAAAACATATAGAAAAACATTACCAATTAATTTTTTATCATATAAAAACCTTTAGAAAAATAATTTTATGTTGGTTTTTCACCTTGCGTTTGCTTGAAACTCGTACGATTTGAATAAATAATACCTTAGATGAAAGCCAGTATTTCACTGAAGGTTCTTAGACTAAAATATATAGGATTATAAAATTATAACTGGTGAAGGTGTATCTTAAATTGAAGTAAGAATTAGAAAATAAATCAAATAATGTGTTTTGGTCGAGTAATACAGTAGGTAAATGTTTGCCGATGCTTTATGAGAAAACGTGGCGTGCATGCCTTCAATTTGAGACCCAATCATAAAAATCGGTCGGGTAGAAGAGCCAAACGAACTTGGAAAAGAGAAACCAAATTTTACTCCCATAATAAATACATGGGGAGCGAATTTCGTTTACGTATACACCGAGTGGAATTATAGATAAATATATGCCGATGTTTGATGGTAAATCTGTGCGTACATACCTTCAATTCGAGACATCAATCATGAAAATCGGTCGGATAGAAGAACCAAACGAACTCGGCAAATAAAATCCAAATTTAACTCCCATAAAAAATACATGGGGAGCAAATTTCGTTTACGTATACACCGAGTGGGATTACAGATAAATATATGCCCATGCTTGATGGCAAATCTGTACGTGCATACCTTCAATTGGAGACCTCAAACATGAAAATCGTTTGGGTAGAAGGGCCAAACGAACTCGGCAAATAAAAACAAAATTTAACTCCCATAAGAAATACATGGGGAGCAAATTTAGTTTACGTATATGCCGAGTGGGGTTATAGATAAATATATGCCGATGCTTGATGGCAAATCTGTGGGTGCATATCTTCAATTTGAGACCTCAAACATGAAAATTGGTCGGGTAGAAGAGCCAAACGTAGTCGGAAAAGAAAAAATATAGTTTTGTTAATATATAAGATATCATTATTAAATTATTTAAAATACTAGTTTTAGATATAATATACATTGAAAATGACGAACTAAAAACTAATTAGCAGCCTTAAGGTAAAAAAATGTTGAACGCGAACGGTTTTTTAAAAGAATTCTAAAGCTAAGTTTAATGATTTCGAGCATACCAAGTTCTAGGAATATTAAACAGTAATTTTAAAAACTACCCACATGTACTTCACATATTGTAGATAGGCGGAAAATAACGAACTGTCATTATTGTGATGAAGAAAAATCCACTTATCGTGTAGGCTCTTTTATATTTACAAAATTTAAAATTTGGAAAATTTATTGAAATTGACAAATTGAAAAATAAACACGTAACATTTTTACTCTTTTATGAATTAAACTCATGCATCTTGTAAGACATACAGTTTTTTACACGGTCGAGATTTAGCTACTTAGTTGGAGGTACAAGTTTCAAAGTATTTGAATTCGATACAGACATCTTGACCCACATTTCTTTACAGTCTACAGTACTGCGCCGAGTTCTACGAACGTTTAACTCTTTACAAAACAATAATAACTATCCACCATATTTTTGTACTTATTTTTTACCCAGTACAAGACAATTTTTGGGTTTCACCAACGCAATACTTTAAAATAAAGAAAATTGTACTTGTAATTTTTGTTAACAATTAATGCACTATTATTGTTTTCCAAACCAGATATTAAGAGCTGGATTCGAAAAATTACATCCAGAGGATTGGTATGAGACTGCAGAAGACCGTTGTGGTAATAACTGATTGAAGATCTGTTTTTCTAGTCCTCCGTTGTTCCCAAATACGTTATATCATTGTACTTTACCTAAGCAATACAGTTCCCAGTTTTACGGAAATGTGTCTAGGTTAAGAAAACAAAAAAAATATGGTAGGTACATTTATAATTAATAACATTGGTATATACTAAATACAAATTAGGAACCCATTGTAATTTATTGTTAAAGGTATTACCTTGTATTATTCATATGAAATTCATGGAATTAAAGTTACCTATTTCAAAAGTAAATACTTAGGGGAGTCGAGGGAAATGAGATTTGCACATCATCCGATGATGGATGAACTCACCTTCATCATTTCATTACTATTAAAATGTAAAAATTTATGATTTAGTTATGAAAACCTTTTTAGCGAATTTCCCATATAGGGAATAAGCTATTACCGTAGTACTCATGGTAAGACCTGGACGTGGGACCGATTTTTTTCGTTTTGAGGTCCCTAGAGGCCAAAAACACCATCCGTTCAAACTCATATATATATAAATATAAATATATATATATATATTTATATATATATTTATATATATATATATATATATATATATATATATATATGTGTGTGTGTGTGTGTGTGTGTGTGTGTGTCCGTTAGCACGATAACTCGAGCAAAAATGATCCGATTTTGATGAAATTTGGTACAAACGTGTAAACCTACGTTTATTCGAACGAGTTCGCGATCCAGCATGATCGGACCATGGGAACGGGGGTTTATGGGGGGTTTTATGGGGTAAAAATAGGTTTTTCCCATTTTTGACCCAAAAAACATAAAATTTAGCAATTTCTTTCCAAACCATTTTGTAGAGCTTAAAAAAACAAATAATTTAGTATATTGAAGCGTTATTATGCGCCTAATGGTTACGGAGAAAATTCCAAAAAATTGTAAATTTAAAATTCCCATGTTATTCTTATGGAGAATAAGTAAACTGTTGTAGTTTGCTTGTTTATGAACATATTTTGATCAAATTTGGAAAACGTTTTTATTTCTTACTAACTATTAAAATTTTACAAACAAAAACAGTTTTACCCTCCCTGATGCAGCAAACCTAAGTACTTGTTAAACTAATTCTATTTAAATCGGGAATAAATGTCATATTTTTAAGTAGACATTTCAGTGTAAATCAAATCAGTCAAATGGAAATTCGCTTAGTCTGCAGGTTTGCTGCGGCGGGGGTATTTGTTTTTGATATAGCGTGTTTTAAAGATGCACTATTTGGCGCTTGCATAATTGCTGACTGAGTGTATGAGGGATTTTAATATCCTAACTTTGCCTTTTGAAATAAAAGGTTTTAAATGCCATGATTGATTGATATCTCAACAACAAAATGACATCTCTGGGTCTGTAAAACTATCTTGGTGAATTCGGACCAGGGAACTTTATGAAGGTAATCAGCAACTATAACAAATCAGCTACCCTCCACCACTAAAACAATATTCCTATACTCAGGGAGCTAACAACCTCTAAATATTCGTTTATGTACACAATTTATGGCATACATTTTAGTACCAACTAAAATCACAATAACACTAAACATACAGTAGTTTTCAATAAAGAACTTCTACCGGTGGAATACAAACGCTAGCGATATTACATTATAATTTGCCATACATCGTATCCATAAAGCTAAATGGCTTCCCTGAACTAAAGTATAATTAAAATTTTATTAATTAACCTCATAGCTATGATTTCCAAGTATGCTTTAAACCAAATTCATCCATCTGGCTAGTGCAAAATTATAACACTCATTATATTTTGTGGTTGATTTTGTTGACACACTTACAAGAAACCTTTGATTACCTACATTACCTTTAATTTATACATACATTTATGGTTTAGAAAAGGGAAGATTTATTTTAAGCTCAAAAGGTATTGTTAATGTAAGAAATGGAATAAACAACAAACTGATGCAAAATGAACGAGAAGTAAAATGGATGTGTATCAGACTCAGTGTAGTTGCCAACTGATATGTATGTTATTAGGTCAACCTGGACGTATTTAATGTTAATTATACTGTGTGAATAGGCAAGATAATCAGACCTCAAGCTAGAGAAACGATCGAAATTGTAAATAATCTATTATTACTCAACTAAGTATGTGACATTGGTTTCTTAAATTATCGTTTATGTAGACTTATTAGTGAAGTGAAAGACTGGAAGTCTGTAAACCACTGTTCAAGGTGTTGCGTTGAAGACAAAAAATAACGTATGATCATATAATGTGATATTTCATTCTCTTAATACTACATAGACTCCGCATATATTTATGTTGAACCCAAGGAGCAATTTACATAATACTTTTATCTAGAAATAGTTAGCGATACTAAAATACCTACAGTGAATTGTTATTGTATAAGGATTGTTTTTATTGTTGCTCTCTAAACTCTGAAAAATAGAATGTTTGATTTGTCATCTGAGAAACAACAGCTGTCACTAAAACAATAAGACTGGCGCCATGGCGGAGAGTGATTCGGGAAAATGTCTGGACGGGAACACAAAACAAATATTTATAAAAAAAATTTTAACTTTAAAACAAATTGCATGAAATTAGTTTCCATCCTAGCTTTTGATCTGTAATAAGGGAAAAATATATAACATAGTAGATGTATTTTGAAATTTTTAATTTAGAACAGCTGGTAATGTTGAAACAACCATATTAACAAGCCGTAATGCCTTTTTATGCTAAATAAACGCATTCCATGGATTCTGGTTTCAATTTTTTTTATTTTCTTGCACATACAATACGAATAACTAATAAATTGTAATGATTGCTTATGTTGTCTTGCCGTTCAAATTTAAATTTTTTAGGCCTAAGTATAATTTTATTTATTTATGACTCATTATACTTTTATAGTCTAAACCTATACATAGGTAACAAAATTACAATAAGATTTCATACTATTCAAATTAATGATAAATATATATGTAGTGCTACGTATTTTGTTTACAAATATTTAAAAGTCATATTTTAGGAAGCACGTCTTTACATCAAGCATTCTTGTCTGTTAAAAATTCTCTCTTGTATCCTCTGTCTGCATAATATTACTCCACCCCGGGAATAGAACGAACTTAATCGCATATTGTAACATTTCCCTTCCTCTTCTGTGTTTCTGAATGTAGATTGTTTGGTCAGGAGTAAGCCATGTTTCGTTACGAATGGCTTTTCAATGATTATGTTTTATAGAAAAAGTGTCTATCCAATTATATGATTTTATTTCATATCATGGTATATACCGATAATGTGATTGATTTCTTTTACTTTGTGTTTTATTGATACATTATTTGTTAATTTAAGAGTATACTTTCAATACATAATACTTTGTTCTATAATTTTAGTATAAGAGAAAATTGATTAGTTTCAAATAGACTTATTTAATCAGTTATAATTGTTTTGAAATTTTATTTTACATAATCATAAAAACGACGATGAGGTCTCTACATAAACTACAGGGAAATAATTTTTATATATTTTCAGCTAATCTATATATCATCGTTATTTTAACTATCATCTATAATTATCTTTATCATCGTTGACGCGAGTGTGTCATTACCTAGAAAGGCACAAAACTAATGAAAACCAAACAAACGATATTTTAAAGTCAATAAAATAAAATTGTATAATGTATATAGTTCTTAGCGACATGAGACATGCCTATTAAACTATACCTAAGTAAGCCTTAACATATTTTCAAGATTAGTTAGATTCACTAAAAATGCCACAAAGAAAACACATATTTGAAGTTCTCCTCACCTCGATTTAATAAATGTCGTCAGAGCCGAAGGAAGACGTTTCATTACTGCAGGACATGAAGCGTAGCAGATGTAATAGCTACAGACGGACAGACAGACAGACAGACATGGAGGTCCTAAATGTCACAACACACCCTTCCCGTCCCAATGGCGCTCCCACAATGTGTCTTTGATTGGTAGAAGAGCAGTCAAGGGAAAGCTGCCATTTCGTCCCTATATAAATAAAATACTATGTTACGGTCCAGAATGCTTCGACAATTAATTTAACCATTTCATAAACGCCAAAATCTAAAAAAATTTACACGAATCTTACGCAATTTGAATTTAATTCTAGTAATAACTACGTACGATCATTGGAAATTCCCATAATCTTATAAATAATGTAAAGTAATACAGTGGTTAGGCTGAAACAAAACTTTAGTTTCAAGGGAAGAAAATAGAAAATAAAAAAAAGTTACAGCTTAGGCATATAGAGTTTATGCAATTAAAATATTGCATATTTTAATTGGTAAGAATTTTTACTGGAATCCACACCATAATATATTTTCATACATTAGGATAGAAGTCATGTCTATTAATAATCTAACTATTATTTTCTCCATGAATTGGATCACTTTATCTAATTGAGACTAATCAGTGTCCAATCCAATCAATGTTTAGTCTAACAACGTCTTTTTTGCTATACAGTAATAGTGGTTTACGTAACGATTGCGTTAAGTTAGTCTTTACGACACGAGTAGAAATTTTAAGGCACGAGCCTTGGCGAGTGCCTTTAAAACTTCTACAAGTGTCGTAAAGCCTATTAACGCGAGTTGCGTACACTACTTTACCTACGAGAGTTTTTTTAATTACTAACAATCTGGTTTTTAATTACTAACAATCATTACTCATAACTTCTTAAAGAGGTTATGTTTTCGTTGATTGTCATTGCCACTGAAAATGATGCAACGACTTATTGTATAATCAGCTGATTTCATGTAATTACGTGTTTGTAAATTCGTTAAATAATACGTTACTATTTTTCAGGCAATAGCTTCTGCTAGCAGCGTTCTTACCATAAATACTGTATCAGGTACAATTAATTAGGGAAATATTGCATATTTATTTGGACAACTGAATAATATAGTGAAACAGTTAATTTACAGTTAGATCTCAGCATCGAATATGTGGTCCACAACGAGTTGGGTGAAACAATGGTTAAGTGGTTTTCAAAATAAACCAGAAGCATATTTTCATTTCTCAATCTAACCTTATTTTGATTCGTCCATTTAATGAATTGCTGGTATGTAATGTCATACCTTTGTTTCGATTTTGTTGGCAAAAGATAAGCACAAACAGTTTGTGCTCTCATTTCCATCTCGTCATCTTCACTTTCAGTATAACTGAAATTTTTTTAGTTTAATTTACCTTCCTTTAACCACCAACTTAGGTTAAAATAACGCGAGTAAAAACAAGACGGATCAACAATTAAAATTGTCAATTGATCAGCTAATCAGCTGATTAGTTGACGTTCGAAGCATTACAGTTTTACTTCTTTTCTCTCAATCCTTGAATCTCATTGGTCCCTTACCCGTGTTGTTATGAGAAAAGCTATGCTGTTATGAAATGAAACTATGCTGTTATGGAAGTAAACAGCTGTTAAGTAAAACTTTTCAATTCTAAGAACTGAACTGAAATGGCTACTTTAAAAAACGGTCGTAGGTGAAAATGTAATCGTATTTTATTTATACCTGATCATTTAGTATCCACATGTGATGTCCAGCAGCAAAGATCAAATACATAAAATTGAATATTTGTGAACAATTGTTAGTATTTTGCTTTCATGAGTTAGTTATTATGTACCTTAAAAATAAATATGGAGCACAAAATTTACGAGGAAACTAAAATTATTGTATATAAGGTTGTCAGATTAATAATGCATAGCCCTAAATTCATGAATAACAATTATAATGATAATGTTAGGGTTGCATGGGAAGGCGTATGTCGTGGCTATGTTCTATAAATCGCCTTGAGATATGTAATGTATACATAGCGCCGCACCGGTCTGATAAGGCATATCATTAGACGTATAACTAATTAATTGTCTACTGCAGAATGACTTATAGCAATGCATATGTCAATATCAAGATACACTCCTGTGATTTATGGAAGAACTATTGTACTCTTTATCAGGATAGAAATTGCATCGTTAGTTTTTCAGTTGTATCATTTTTATATGGTTGAAAACCAGGATTTAACAACAATTTAACATCATAGTGGTAGTGGCTGTTTTAACATTATAACTAACTCTGTAAAATATACTTCCTCTGTTGTATACTAATTAATTGATGTTATAAAATGATTTACACAAATCGAAGCTTATGGCAATATCCTGATAGAAAATATCCTAAACATTTGGAAGAATCTCTAACCTTTTTAAGGGAAATCGGTCCAAATCCCTTGTATCCTAGTAAAAATACCACAGATCTAACGCAACTCTACCGCAATAATTCTGCAATAAGCTAACAAATCCGTCAAAATCTAAAAGCTCAATCCCCTACATAAGATAATGGCTATTTAAACATACTTTACCACAATGAAGGAGTAATTCATTGTTAAATTCCTGTCACTTATGCCTAATTAGGATGAACAAGATTGCAAGCCCCTGGGTAGGGTTCGACATGGTTCTGATGTTTAAATTACTTGTATTACAAACTTTGGTGTAGTAAATTGTTATAATATGTAAACAAAGGAGGGCTTTGTATTAAAATTTGATCTCAAAACTCAGTACTTAAATATTTTTTTTTAGATTTATGGTGTTAATTTATAAATAGACTTATAAATACATTTTAGGAGATATTATGCACCTATGTTTTACTCTTTGTTTACTGCAACGCATTTTATGATGTAAAGTAATGAAATAAATACTTTACAACAGTAGTTTTTAGTGCATGTCTATGACACAAAAATCCACTGGGAGTGACTTAGATTTACTGCGCCCTTGAGAAATTTATCTCATCTAATGAATATACCTTGCTTAAGATACACTTAATCAGTTACATCAACAAATAAGATCTTTGAATAGAAATGTATTTATAAAATGATTATAATCATTATTTTATTTCTTGTATTATTGTTAATGATTTTGGACCATTTGTGCTTCAATGTGTTTGTTAGTTCTTTTATAGCTTGTAATAAAATGGTTTATCATGAAAAAGTACGATAACACTGGATATACAAATGCTCTACCAATTTAGGACAAGGAAGTATTATTATTTACTGATTGTGTACAAGACATGACAGTTTTTTAAGTGCCTTCAAGTCATCCTAACAAGTTAAATAATGTTAAATATATAGATAGACAAAGTACTAAATTAATCTAGGATGTTGAATTGTTGAACATGTATACAATAAATTCAATGCTAGAATGGTTGAGAAGATAGTTCCACTGTTTTATTAGACCCACTGTACAGTTGACATGGCAATCAGCCTTCATAAGTTACATCTGCAATTAAAACAATTGCCTCTATCTACATGTAAATGAGTATTAATGAGTAGGCTGCATGTAGTACTGTGTATTATATATATTAGTCTTAACTACTATGCGGCTCTGTTGTAACTATTGATACATCTGCAATGCAGAACTAGTCATTCATGAAGTTGAGTACCTGGGTAACCAAGGTGCTCGCTTGGTAACCATGAGGTCGTCGATTCAACCTTGAGAAAGGTGTGAAGCTTTTTGACGGCTTGGAACCAGACGTAACTTTATTTGATCATTGAATTTTTCATAAACGGCCTTAGTTTAATAATTGCACAACATAGATTCATTATAATTACAACATAATGATTTTTATTTTTATCACAAAACAATTATTTTTAACTATGAGTAATATAAAATGTTGTAATACAAAACAACTGGTGTCAATAAGTAGCCTGATACAAAAAAAATCCTTCAAAAAGTTTTTTTTATTTATTTTTAAACGTTTTCTTACATGTTACTGAATCTAGGCTTTCTCTGTACGTAACTGTGGTGTTACATGAATAGTATAGTAATGCATTATGTATCAATGTACGAGGTGACTACACACTATCTAGTGACAATACATTACATGACGCCCTGGGAGGGTATGCTTCTGATGTCAACACAGCTCGTCACTGCCTCTGGGAGATCTACTGTCAGACCATGAAGCTGGGGAGATCATTGATTATGTCCAACAATACAATCACTGTCTCATTTATACACTCAATATACCACAGCAGAAATGAGAATTCGGGAAAACATTTTCTCCATCATGTTACTGCTTAATAATTACGAGTTTTGATTAAGTGCATGACTTGTAATATCTATACAATTGCGTGTACTGTCATGTGCTTTGAGGAATAACAGATATATTATATAATATTTTAAAAACATAAGGATTTTTATCTGATTTACGCTTATAATATGGTTCAAAGCTATATGCAAAGTAATTCTTTGTTTTCTTTCAGCAAGAAAAAGTTTTGGTCGTATTTCGTTTACTGAAAAATCATATATTTGTTATACGATTTAAACAAATGTTGTTAATGTTTTATGAATTTGTGTATTTGTTTATGTCAATGGGTAAAATGGATCATTTTATTACCTCGATACATTGAATAACAGATATAAATTTCCCGCACTGTTCAATAATAATTAATTAGTTATATTTAAGTTCGGAGTAGAATTTGTATTTTGCTTATAGGCTACTAGAGTTCAAATACAATAATATAATGTACAACTTCAGTGTATAATTAATGTACACTATTTAATTGTTATAATACAATTTAATACAGTTTATTATTAAAGAAATGTAAAAAAATGTCTATTCAATTCAAATATATAAATAAAATCGTATCCAATAATTATTAAACTTACTCACGCTTATTTAGGAGGCAATAAAATAAACGACCACATGTTCGAATACGTTTTAGACTCTCAAATACAGAATTAGTATCAACAAACATGGATTATATTTTTATCAAATAATTTTTTAATACTATTTGCTAGCGACTGCACTAATTCATGTTACAAACATATCTTTATTTTGACCAGAGAATTAATAGCACCTACTAACATAATTTACTCCAAAACAAATTTGCTTAGTAACCACATTACATAACCATAACCATAACCATAACCATAAATTACCAAGTCAATAATAATAAACTTTATTTCATAAGTATAATGTTTTACTAAAACCCAATAATATCAGCAGTAACTACAGTCGACTTTGAATTCCATACAATGGGCTTACATTGCGTTATCAGAAGAGCTCATAGATAATTTAACCCTTTGTTGTTGTTCATTATACATGTTCATCCATCCATCTTAGTTTGTTACTTTATAATGCCATTTTCTATAGTTAATATGCTGTGGGAAGCAATATTATGTTTTATTTTACTTAATGACTTTTTACTTAGTGAGTGATATTTAATAAAAGCTTACGCTCTCGAATAATATACAGCCAGTATGCAACCTAAAACCCAAAACCTTGTAGGAAATCGTATATTAAAATATTTATATTTTATTTACTTATTAATAAATATTGTGAATGATAAAGACAGTTAGAGGGATTATTTAGCGATTAGTGATTATTTTCATATCAATTACTATGGTTAAAATTTCGTATCACGTTAAATATTCTTTAATATAATTTGTTGAAATATCTTAAATGGTGTATACACTTCCGAGCTAACAATCTAGGGTGTACAACATTACGTAGTACGGTAGCGAATAGTAAATATACAAAATCAATACAAAAACTTTACGAATTTTTGCAAAACAGCCACTAAAAACAAGATATATACAATCTTTATTCCTGCTATTTAAGATCCCTTATATTTATGTTTCCAAGAATTAATATAATTGTTGATAACATCAAATGGAACTGGGAATTTTATATATTTATGTGACTATTGAAGTGCTAAACATGATTTACTAGTAACACATGTAATCTACAACGTTCCATTAAGTTTTTCGTGGTGTCACTCTAGTGGTGAGTTATTAATGAAGACATTTAGTTTTTTATCCCCACCATCGTGTCGTGTGAGGAGAGGACCCTATATTTGTCATTGTCAACGTCTTTTACTCCCCCTCAGCCCCCCGGTCCACCCCTTCTGTGACTGCTTTTAATTACGTGTTTTTGCTTCTAAGATCGTTAGCAACAATCGAGGTTCATTTAGCTTTTTGTTATTAACACATTTGGACTTTAGACTTTCTTACAGTTGTAAAAACCAAGACCGGAACAGCTGTCAGCTGCAATGTTAATTTGTAAGATTGATAGATAATGCATTTATTGTGTTTGTAAATGTAAGCCTGGGGTGTTTGCAAATTATTATTGATATATTATTACAAATATATTATTTTGTTTGCCTTATTTTTGTCGTTGTGACCTATGTTCATGATTTTTCTGGATTTTTCTTGTGTATCGAATACTAGAACTGAACCAAAGACGTATTTCACTTAATTATGTTACTATAATTCCATTTCTTTTACAAAAATAGTCACAATACTGATGATATTACATACCATACAAGTATAAAAACACACACGATTTCCTAAAATATTCCTTACGCACTGTAAATTAATTTTCTATTACTAAGAGACTTTCCTGTAAAATTACTTGGTTAAGCATTATAATGTATAAATAAGCGTCGTCCCGTCGTTGAGGAAATAGAGAATTTCATTATTGTATGTATTACTATAGACATGCTCAAGGAAACAATTCATTGGGCTAGTAATACACTAATATAGCAGTATAGTGTACTTATTGTTTTTACAAGAAGGGTACGTTTTGTTGCACTAAAATGTCATGTGTTTGCCAGATAGTATTTGAAAAGAGAGATTTAAAAATACCCGCTGGCGCCACAGCTGACACGAGTTTCAGCTGTTTACGTTGACAGCTGTTGTATCTCAGCTGACAGATCTCACTTGGACGGACTTTTGAACTGTTAACAATGTAAGATGCTTGTCTAAGAATGTATAATGAAAATATAAAGGAAACATAAAATAATGTGATAAAGGTATCAAAAGTAAATGTAGCATGTTATTATTTTAGATTTGACGTACCGTAATGTTTTTAGGCGTTTTCGACAGAATTTACATCATAACGTAAAATTGCGTCTTAGTAACAAATAAATATAACACTACGGCTTTATAATACAAACAGTTTTTTTTACAAACTAAACATTAAAAACAAAAGGGCGGGTTTCTGAGTCAGGGATTTATAAGTCCAGAACTAGGCTAGTCATGGATTAAAATTAGTCATGTACCAAAAATTCACTTTCTGAGTCAAGGATTAAGGACACACGGACTAATTTAACGCGGGTACTTAGTTTAGTCAGAGATTAAAAGAGCTCATGATTTTCAAGGGAAATGTAGGGTAATGTGTGCCGCCGTGCTGGCAACACTGTCAGTTTGATGTGCCCACTGCTCTGAAATAGTAAACAAAACATGAAAACAACGATCTCAGTCAAACCTTGGTTTTGAGGTTATATCTGTTTTAATTCATTTATCATTGTAATATATTTTATTATTATTATAAACTAGTTGTATCATAAAATTTTAAAGTCAGGATTGGTGTTTCATCCTATTTTTTTTTTTATAAGTTAATTGTATAAATAAGTTAAAATGAATACTAGGCCAGCCCTATCATTATAGATCTGGATGACTTTCTGATGAGTGATTTAAGACAAGGAAATTATAAAGCGGTGTATGAACAAAATTTACATATTTTAAGAAACTTTATACTAAATGATGAATGTATGAAATTAAATATTACAACTTTTATGAGAAAAAGGTCTCTGGATGAGGTCTGCACAAGATAAACCCCTAAACTATTTACAAATATATTTACAAACTATTTAAAACTCTATTTAGTATTTTATTTTATTTTATTCTCTTATATTTTATTATCTCATAGAGTTTTTTTAAAAATCTATACATATCCTTGAATTCATCCTCACTTAAGTCATCAAATGGATTATTTTCCCGCTCACGACGAATTCGCGGCCCACGAAAACGGTAAAAATCATGATAATCAATGTAATCTATAATCACCTTCAACTTTAACACACAAAAATGGCTTAGGTTAAAAGTGGACGACTAAAATTAATCCTACCCATATGCAGGATTAAAATCTATCATGTTTTAGTCCGTGGACTAAAGCGTAATTTCTTTAGTTCAGAATTAAAAACTAGTTCTTGACTAGATTAGTCACTGACTTATAAGTACTCGAATCAGAAAGATATTTTCCTTAGTCCAGTACTAAAATGAGCTTTAGTCTAAGACTAGCGCTAATACCTGACTCAGAAACCCGCCCTAAAAATCACTAGTCATAACCTCGAAGATAGGTTATGTTTTTGTTTATAACCACTCACTGCCACCTAAATACAGTATAATCAGCTGATTGGTGTCCGGTAAAACTCATTGCAGTACAGTAGTACGCAATGAAACCCCATTTGAATAAGCTGGCGGCAAACAGCTGTTTTCTGGACAAAATCCTTGCGTGGGAAGTTCGTCAAAATAATGTAGTGTGGCGTAAAACTAATTGTTGATGCAAGCTTACCTCACAGTAGACATAATTGTAATTTTTGGGATATTATTTTCACTCTTTATCAAATGCAAGAACATTTTACATTGATAATAAAACAATCTCTTTCTTCTATCATTCATTTGAAATTAATTTTTAACTACATATTTGAGTCTTTAAAAAATTTTTAGTAGCGATATCTAACAAACAAACACTTATAGATAGATACTGCGATACTTGGGACGCGTAAGACTTTTTTTATGAATGTTTTCATTATTCTTAGATTCATCTTAACTACAAATATGCAAAATTAGTTACATACAGTTAATTCTATCATCGTGTCATGTACCGAGAATATGATGTAAAATAAAAAAAGGATTAATTCCACTTTTACAAGAATGGCCGCAGTTTCACAATATTGCACTAACGTCGGAAAAGTCCTTATGGAACACCTTGTATTTTAAGATTGTTTAAAATGTAAATACGATTTATAAAATACAGAGTGTTCCAATTTTTTATACGCTGTCGCATTCGAAAATTTCGGAAATTTTTTAAACAGTGGAATTACTATCAATGTTGTCTATGCTATCATTTTAGAAATTAGAATGTATATGTAATTTTAAGACATATTTATTTGTTGCATTTTTTCTTCAAAATTTCTTGTCTAGGAGTAACAGGATGCTGAATGACCTTCACAGCAAGCCGCTTCTGCCAAGCGTAACACGCTATAACTGCTCAAATAGTAGCTTTAGATGAAAACTTCAAGAATAAAAACTATAAATAATGGCATTAAAATAAACAAAATCATAACCTTCGTGTTTTGAGGGTAAAACTTCGGCCAATTTTGAAAGAGTTTAATTCATTTTCCTTTACGCCAGAAAATAATAGTTGAAGTTCTCCGTTAAATGTGTTCTCTAACTATGGTACTTTCTGAAATACCAATAGTGACACATTTGTGTTGTTCACCTTGTATAAATTTATATCCATTGTTTTGTGTATTACATGTTTGACACTTGGAGCATTTTAATAAATATTTTCACAAATCCTAGGTTCTATAAGGAATGTAAGCTACTCATTAAAATACTACTTATGTGACAGAAATAGCGTTTAATTATTTATACAATGTATTCAACTGATAATTCTTTTAATTATTTTTCTGTATGTATTTCAAAACATTCCTCTCAAACCATCTTCTACAATCTACATGTGATACAGCTATATGTACTCAATAATAGTGTCACATAGTTTAATTTTAAAATTATTACTTTCTTATGTTATAAAGTTAATCTCCAGTGTGAGGGTCGTTGTCACGATGGCGTGAGAATGTTATTACGACATAATTGGATAGCTTCTCTCTTCAGCTCCTGATATGTGGATTTATGTCCCCCCAGAGAGTCGTCCATCTTCTGCAAGGCCTGAGTCGAACGTCGGTTACTCTCTAAACACAGCTTACATTATCTCTGATATGATGTGGCAAATAGATGTATTGCTTTTTAAAAGTTTATTTGATTACTGGAATCTGTGGTTTTTACCACCTTTGAGTTATAGAAATTATTTAACAGTATTTGAGTTACGTAGTGATTATGTCATTAAAACTCAATATTAGTCAGATTTGCTAATTTATCGACCGTAAGAAATCATTATTATCAGGTATTTGTAAACAAGATAACAATTCACTCATACCTGACGATTCTGATGGTGTACACACTATAGCTGCATGTAACTAACTGAGCTGGAAGACTGAATAACTAATTGAGTATTTGTTTAATCCATAATTGAATTTGTTACGCTCAGGTTTTACACACACTAACATCTTGATTTAATCAAATGCATGAAGTTTAAAGTGTTTAGTCGGGTAGCTAACAAACAAACAAATATTTAATCAAGCACACTTATAGAAAATAAAGTTAAGTAAAACTGTTGAAACTCTTGCTATTCACTTCGACTTTGTATTATTTACATGTTCGAGTTAACGGTTAATGATTTAAAACTTGAATTTAATGTGATTTTTATAAACGTTGTGTGTTAAACGAATGCATTTAAAATATGTCGATATGAGGGGTAACATTTACTTTTAGGAAAGAAGTTCTCAAACCTTAGGTAGTTTATATGATAATCTTCTCAGTTCTATGGTTATGAAAACCAAAATTTAAACAACAATTAAAAGGCATATAATTAGATAAATACATTAATATTTTAAGGTCGTTTTAATATACTAATCATTATAATTTGAAAGCTTTCCAAGTTGGTTAACTTCGACCAAATTATAATTATTACTCAAGTCTATAGTAATTTCACTGGCTGACTGTATTTGAAAATATTTTGACTTTTTAATTGTTACCTATACTACAAACAATAGTTGAAATGATTAAGGAATTTTAGGGAGGAGAGAATAGTTTTAGGCTTGGTGTATAATGGAAAAGGATAGAGATTTACCTTGAATAGTTATATCTTTGTAATCTTGATTCTAGTATTGAGTTTAATGGTGTTGAAGAAAGAGAAAATCCTTTATAACTTTTAAGATATACTTACATAATCTAGAGAAAATCACCACTAAATAAAACTTAGATGTATTTCTTGGCCATTTTGAACAATAATATTAAAAACAACAATAATCACATGTAGTAAAAAATTTAATAACCCAAAAACATGTGTTGGTGACAGACTAAAATAAAAATCAATTATAGAATACTTAACAATAGTAATCTTTGTATATTTTCTCTAGTCTTTGAAAAATAAGTAGATTTGTTATTTTATCAGCAAAGATCGAGTACTTATAATGGGCAAAAGCAACAAACCTGTTTTGTTAAACGATGCTGAGAAACATAAATATTGACTCTAGAGACAACTTGACCTATAAAGGTCTCTCGTCTCCACTTACGTTAACTCTGCAGATAAAACAGAACACACATAGTGTCTGGCTTTATATGTATCATTCAGAACATATTACAAATATTTATTCAAATGGGTGTCCGTTAGCAAGATAACTCGAGTAAAACGCGTCCGAATTCAATGAAATTTGGTACAAACAAGTATAATGGAAACTAATGGAAACTATAATGGAACTATTGTATCGTATGTTATTAGGTAAAATTTGGTATTTATAATTTTTCATCTCCAAACAATACTATAATTCAGCTGTTTTTCTCCAAATAAAACCATTCTGTAACACACACAACAATTTAATGTAAAGCCTTTTATGGCTTAAATGGTTAAGGAAACTCAAATAAAATGTTTATTTAAAATGTGTATATAACTCTTTTACCAAATTTGGCTAATTTAGTTATTTTATATCAAGCTATTATAATTTTCCAAAAAATACTGTAGCAGCAACCCTAAGTACATGCATTGTGTTAGTTAAATATTGCACAAACATGACATGTTTCATGCAATATTTAAGGACAAATTCATTGAGGTAATATAATTTTGCTTTGTTTGCATGTTTTCTGCGGCTGTGTATGGAAAATCATGATGCAGTATAGAATTTTTTACGACCAGCTTAATTAATTGCTGTTAAGATTCTTCGTTCTATTTTATTTATGTTTATTCTTTGTTACAGGTGATGCTGCACTGGATATACTGATTAAGGTACTTTATTTTCTTTAGAATAAACTATCTTGCATAAAGTTAATGAAATATGATTTGAGAACTCAAGAACTTTTTTTGAATTAATTATTAACAAAACATATGTTTAACACTACGCGTAGACTTTACGGAAACTATACAGGTAATTTTACTATAAACATTTTTTTATTAGTTTGAACATAAAAGCTGTCTCAGTTCGTGAACTGAGATGGAGAAGATATTTATAAGTGTTTTCTGTAACCAATACAATGTCTCACAAAAGACCATCCCAACTTGTCGTACCAAAAGTCGACTTTGTAGTCTTCACAATGAGACTTCTCATCGTTTATTTAATCCTTTGTGCACTTCATTCTTCTCCAAAATACACTTTTATTTTATTACTAAGTTTGGTATGTTTCATATCAAACTGTAAGAGGCATAAAAGTTTTGGTTAAATCCTATAATTGTATTGTTTTCATTGATAACGTTAAATCCTACTAAAGTATTACAATTTTATGATTTAAATAGCTTGATATATGTATAGCTTGGTTACAAATAGCATTGTATTAGTACTACTTATTTTGTTGACAAACAAAAATAATAAACAATATAATACGTTACGTACCTTTTAACGTATTTAATCTTTTAAATTGTCTGTGGTGACTAGTTTTTGGTACAAGAGCCCATTTTCAAATCCACTTCAAATTGGTTTGTCAATGAATACAACTGAAGTCTTCGATGATGTATTGACTTATATTGACACGTAAAGTTCACAACTTTAATATAAAAACATTAAAAAAACGTAGGTAGTCTGGCCACATTTAACAGAACAAAAAACTGACGCTGATTGCACGTCGAACACGACGAAACATGTTCAAGAGTATTGTGTGATTATCGCCATATTGTTTAACTTTTTGTAATAAGATAAAATTAATGATTGCTTATTTAATAGTTTCATAAAACAGGAATACTCTTTTTAACAGGAAAACAGGTGGACTTGAAAATTTTCAAGGGATAAACTATATTGTGCGATTTGCAATTATTATAGGCTAACTAGCTGTTACCCGCGGGCTTTATAAGTGTTAATAAAACTATTGTTAAAATAAACAAAACAGAATACAGTAATACAAACAAATAATCACACCTTATTTTAATAAGGTAATAAATTGAAAGAATGACATACAATTGAGTACGGCTGAAGTATGTTTAACATTAGGTATATGGAAAGTTCCCTTTGGAATGCAAATACGACCTTCATTTTCATTTTCATTTTTTTTTTCATTTTTATTAAACGGCAAACACCATTTTACAAGTGGGTTTAACAAGATTACATTATACATTGTGCATTATACATACATACCAACGACAGAGCCATTTGAAAATGAGCGAAAAACAGTTTCCAGCTTAAACACAAAATCAATAAGACAATCGATAGAAAAATCAACAATAAATAACAATAAAAATAAATAACAATATAAATAAATAACAATATAATACATAACAATATAAATAAATAACAATCCCGTTATATTACAAATCATTATATTACAAGATATTAATATTCTAGAAGATAATCAATCAACAATAGAAATAACACATAAAATCGAAAGGAATATATTATTAAAAACTATAGAAAACAACAACAAGGAGTGACAACAATTGATAAAGATTTAAAAAAATTTAACAGGGATAAAAATATTAAGAATGAAAACGATACAGTGATAAATCTCAGACAAAAAGAAAAACTTGAATTGACAGAATAATATTGCTTGGCAGTTGGCACTTCCTCTCACTGATTGTGTGGCCCTTTAGAGGCACCACCAAAAACACACTCACTTCACTGCACATGTGGCACTTGAAGTGTGGCCCTCTAGAGGCACCACCAAAAGCACAAAGACTAAAGCTGGATCTGGTCAGCAGCCCACTTAAACACTACTCTCCTAAAGAGTGGCAAGGAAGGCCCGAAGAACTCAAGTTGAGCTGCATTTCCCAGACGAAGTAAACGGGGAACTGTGCTATGGTAAGCGTAGGCAGTTGGCTGGTGATGCTTGGAGAAGGGTCGAGATCTCCGGGTGGAGACTGGGACATGAAAGTTAATCAGTTCAAGAAGTTCAGGACTGTCCACCTGACCATTGATGATCTTGAAGAGTAGTAAAATATCAAAAGCGGCTCTTCGTGATGTAAGTGAAAGCACACCGTGCCTTAGAGGGCAATTTATGATATTGATATTTAATAATGGATAGTTTTGCGCAAGGTTTCTCTTCATGACGAACATTTTAAGTATTATGTTTTATGTGGGTGTGACTTTTAGTTTTCTCAAAAGTTCATGGGTACTTTGGGCTTTATATATAGATAATTACTCAGTAGCTCTAAAAGTTAAACAACGTAAACGGTATTATTATTGATTAATTATTTGAAATAATTTTACTAAAAGTTTATGTATTGTCTCTCATATATATTATACAGGTATTATGTTATATATTATAGATACAACTAATGTTTATAGATATAATGTGCTTTCATGTGTATAATTATTTTACACACCATTGCCTGCACTTCGTGTGGTTCGATAGTAATTGAATTATTGCTCAAGCACAGATAGAGAAATGGGGTAACGTGTTGAAGTCAGGACTGATACAGTTTAGTTCTAGCTACAAAGCATGTCGGAATGAGAATAATTTCCCTTGACGATAAGAATCATTTGTGAGCGTAGATTTAACAGGATTAGAGTCCTGATTGTGTTTGAACAAACCAAGAAATATCCTACTGTTTAGTGTTACTTTGTTAGTTTCATTATAACTTTGACAAATACCCAGTTAAAAATATTTAGTACAGCTAATTAGTAGGGACTTGATAAATACATCTTCGGTAGAGAAATATTTTTTTCACTGAAAAATTTAATTTTCATAATTCTAGAATAAGTTTAAAAAAATGTTCAAACCACGGAGGAGTTGTAAAAACAACACATTATGATTTGCAGCAGGTTATAAAATAAATTGATTCCCCACACAAGAAGTCTGAGTGTTTCAACGAAAGTTATTCCTGTGAGTGACACGTCAGAATTTCCGCTCACTGACTCGTCTTTCATTGGCAGCAAGCATAAACTATTTTTGGTGTGTTTTCTGCTATCGTTTGGCAGAATACGTATTCAACCACAACAATTGTTGAATTTCTTTCCTAGTATTATTACGCCTAGGTACTAGCATTGGCTATTGGATTGATATTAAAAGGTACTAGATACATAAACCATCCTTCTCTTATGAAAAAAGTCTGAACTATTTATATCAAGTCACTGATTGCTGTTTTTTTTACATTAATGAGTTTCATGTTTGTTAGGGTAAAAAGCTATGCTACCTCAGTGGCAATGTTGCAATATTATTAAAGATTACTACCCATTTGATTATTTTTGTTTTTTTATTTTCTTCCCCTTCCGGTAGAAACACATAAAACATTGAAACGAGCGCTGAATGTTTTATAGTCGGCCCGGAGGCTGCCATCTTTAAACTTATCAAAAGCCGTGCGGACCTATATATTTCTTACGCTGCAGTCTCGTTTCTTAACTCTGTTTTATCCTTGAATTAACAATCATAAAAACTGCATCGTAATTAAAAGTTGTTAGATGCTTTTTAAGTCGTGTAGGCGAAATAAGTAAGTATTAGGTATGTCAGTATTACAAAAGCTGTGCCAATAGTATAAACGAAGCATTAATTGAGTTAAAGAAATATTGCATACAGTAATATTAAAAGTAAATATTTAAACGGTCCTCCTGTACATTAATAAACAAAATAAATAAATATTTTAACCAAAAAATTACGAGTAGATCGTGTCTAATGTTCAGTACTTGAGCTTAGCTTAGACATAACAAAAATTACATACGAGGAAAATTTGCCATCCGGGAACTCATTCGCAGATTTTTAAAATTATTTCGCATAACTATGGAAATGCGGTTAGAAAATTCTTTTAAGAGAGAGCTCAAAAGAGACCTTCAGTGCCTTTGTTGTCTCTTTACGGAGTAATCGGCAAGACCAAACATATTTTCTTAAAGAATTCTTCAAAAAATCATTATTAATAAAAGGTCTTTGTATACTTCAGTTCGACGTTGTAGAAAGAACTACTAAACAGGTTCAAAGAGTTTTTCCATGATAAAAAAGAAATTTCTAAATGTATGTATTTCAACTTGAATTGTCTTAATTAATTTTTTTCTAACGCATGTTAAATAAATTTCAAACATTAATATCTATTTATATAAATGTAAAATGTTTTATATTTAAAACATTAAAATAGTTAGTTTCACAATAAGGGTACATTTATTTCTGATTGTATTCAGATTAAACACGCTAAGATAGAGAATAAAGACATTTAATTAAAGAAGCATGGTTTAGTGACCTAGATTCCTCCCTTATTGGCTTCACCTACTTACCCCAGTTATAAAGGGAATGAAACTCCACCTAATTACCGATATTTGTCTGATCCGAATAGTTAAACACAACTACTTTATTAAGCAACTGAAATTGCAAATTCCAATTGAGGTTCTGCATCTTGAAATCATTGCATTTCCTTGACAAATGGTATAATTTGTCTTATCAGTAAAACCTTCTCCAACGATTGAACTTACCGTTGTAATGTTACAATGTAATCGTAAAATCTTCAATTGTTCCGTAATCGAATTAATATTAATAAAAAATTTAAATGGAATAGGAATCCTTAGTTTTGTCTGTCACAAGTAGTATGGGTTCTCCTAAGGTTTTTATGAACAATCTTCGTATTTAATATTATGATTACAATAATGTTTAAGAGCCGATTAAAAATTAAAAGTAGTCCTACGTATGAGTTTAGCTTAAACCCTTACAATATAGTTAGGGTTTATCCAAATGATCAAATCAAGTAAAATGCCAAAACTGTATTGCAGCCTTTTATGCTGATTAAATAAAAGATAACCGTTTCAATCAAATGTAGTTTCTATGATTTTTTTCATCGCATCACATAGACTGCCCAGCTGTCTGTTGCACATCAGCTGAGCTCATTCATCCGTAATCGCAAATGGGTTATTGTATATTCTCGCTCCAATAAACTCAATGTTTATTCATGTACTGGAATGTGCTACGCATACTACGGTACCATACTTACTTGTCGTATAGTATCTAATTACAGAATCAGGTTTTATAACTAATACAACAATATTCTTTTGACACACTATATAGTAGGCAGCTGGCTTCTAGTCTTTTATTACTAAGTCGTGATTTACAAAAATAAATCAATGAAATCAGTTAGAGTGTTCAATATAGTTTCACTACTAATCACGAAAGTGACCCAACTTCGGGGCGAGATATTGTTTTACATGCGAGTCAAAACCCCCAAAATGGCACTTTCATGACGAGTGTTGAACGATAATTTTCATCAAGATGAAAAAATATACTTCATCAAACTTAAAAAAATTAATTCAGTTGTAACTTTGTTGGTGTCAGGCAAAGTATTCCACATTGCACTTTCACAATAAATATTGGAAGATAGCTGAAAAAACTGCGTTGGACTTCCAACACTACCACAGAAAAGTCATTAACTTTCAACATTAAACAATGGCTGCTGATGTGTAAATGATATTATTTTCATGCAATGGTTCACGGATAATAATGTAATGACAATGAGGGTCTGATAATGCAGCATTGTTTAGTGGTTTGTGCTGTGGAAACCAGCTAAATACCAATAACTGGAGGGTTAATTCAATCAGTCTAGTTATTATCATGAGAATTTGCATTACATGCATTGTGATATCTCTATTGTACAATTGTATTAGATGAAAAGCAAATTTACCGTATTATATGATATATATATATGATATACTACATGTTTTGTATCACTTTTATTTACACACAATTAGACAGGGACAAAATAAGAAATTCAAATAGTACTGTAACAGAAAAAAATAATCTTAGTAACATCAAACTTATATAGCCTATTTACATTATTAAATGGTACTATGACACTGTAGTTAAAACTTCAGAAAAGGTGCCTACAAAGTTAAAACCGTAGTCTTAAGAAATTGAATATAACATTCTGCGAAGGAAATCAAGTAGTCACAGAGAACATTCTATTATTCGCATTGAAGAGTAATTAGGAATTAACGATGATCGGATGATATCTTCTGTCAAAATGGTTATTTAAATCAAGGAATATTTAACTATAACAATACTTTTTTCTTTCGGTAAGTATTTTCAAGAAAAGATAAGATTTTACTGTTTATGACGCTAAAGAAGTCTGAAAAGAAAACTACATTAGAAAACTGATCATTTTGGTTATAGGAAATAATAAAATCGCTAACGGCACACATAAATAAACCTTTAACCAACAAATCGTTGTTAATTTACACATTGATATTATCCGAATCTAAATCATGTTTAAACGGTATGTTATGTCTTAAGTTATTTTAAACATTATGAATATACACATATATGCATGATTATTTTTATTCTGTGAATATAATTTACATCAAAGTTGTTTAAATCCAATCAATCAATTTTGATCAATAAAGTTAAAAGGAAGATAGGCAAACACGTATAATTTATAAGACACTTTTATTGCATTCAGATTAATCAATTCAAATACAATAAAAACATCCTGAAAGTATTTTGCTATAAGGTAAAATCAGCTGAGTTTGAGACAAGTATAAGAATCTCTTTCAGAAGGTAACTTTGTTGCTGAGTTCGACAACAGTTACTGTTGATTGGGTCTAGAGTAATTCTATTCTATCTCGAGCCTGAAGAATATTTAGAATTTTGTTTATTTGACTGTTACAATTGATTTCCTACTATTCCAATAATAATATAAGCGAATGAATTAAATAATTCAGATTTTATATAATATAAATTTATAATATAAACATTCGTTCACATTGTGTGTAACATAATTGCGTGACATTATTTTATAGAATAATTAATTAATAATACCTTAATCAGGAAATAGGAGATTCATCCTAAATTTTTCACATGTTCTTGTTATACATAATGTTGCTATTATTATACATATAAGTAGTGCAAAAATAAATATAGAAAAAAACTTTACACTATGTCCACTATGTTACACTAATTAATTTTGATATCTCAAGTGGTGCTCCTAAAATCCTAAAACAATCAACAGAAATCAAAATAATTGTTGGACTTTTTCGAATGTGTCCAGGAAGATTAGTTTTGTCTTTAATTGCCGGAAAATATGTCTTAGCCTACCTAGGTCCTGGTATCACCTACAGCCGAGTCTAGACAAAGGTAAACAGTGACTAGTAAGAGACAGGGATGTAGAGAGAGAGAGGAGAAGGTTACACGGGACACACGGCACGCCTGGCACGCGTGCTACGTGCTTTGGCTGAGCCGAAGAATGTACGAAACGTTTGCACGGTAAAATATATCAGTCCTTCTTAGCAAGAAAATACGAACTAATTAAGATAAGCTGAAAATCTTGCAGGTATAACTTAAAACTATATGAAGACCAAAACCCATGGTCCATAGACCGTAGGCCTACATTATAGCACATAATAGTTATATGATTTTAAATTTTTATTTATCAGTTACAAACTTAATTTATCTGATTATATATAATCTGTTTGAAGTTTTGAATATATTACATGTTAGTAACTCTAAACATTTCCTCAAGCCAGGAGGAGTTTCTTGTTACCTCTCATTGTTATTCAGTCCACCAAAGCCACAGTATCCTCTAGCTTGACAATTCTCAGGACTTTGTCCCAAACAAGGTTACCCTTTGGTTACCAGCGTTGGTTGCACTTTTGAGGTTAATTTTACAATTCAATTACCATATAATTTTCTATCGTACTGTTGACTCTCATAAACATGTTGGCTTAGTTAGGTTTCGTGGCTAACCCAGAGAAAAAATAGTAAATATGAACCAAAACAATCTTTTGAGAACCAATTAGCAGAATTTGACGTTCCATTGCCATGCTAAGGTTATACATAGCTAGTTTACTATGTAATATTTATATTTGTAATATAATTTGTTATGTTAACAAGTGATGGAGTGCACTGATGTAAATTATCGTGTTGTGATATACCATTTTAACTAGGGATTAGTCAAAGGACAACTTTTATTATACGCTGTAGCACATAATCAATAAAAGTAAGACTCTAAGGGAGAAAACTTTGTATTATACTATGGATTTGAGTAGGTTCTTTATCTTTGTGTTTCAATGAAAAATATTGGATTCAACCTATATGCATAAAGGGAATTTTCTACTTAAGTAGAATAATTTACAATCAAAAAGGCGTAATTTACAATCAAATGTTATCCACTTAATAAGGATCTTTTAAACCATGTTTCTGTCTCAATTTCCTTCCCGCCTGTAATTAGGATGTCGGCATTAAACTCACTGAAAAAATAGGTTTTTTTTTGTATTATAAAGGCTAGAGAGGAGGTGTCATTGTCAACCAGTACATACGCATAAAATCAATGTCCGGGAATGACTGATTCTAACTAAATGCACAGGTGTGTTTGGTTTCATATTAGTGTTTAATTTTTTATAGAAGTAATAGTGCGACCATAAATCTTAAGGGATTGTATTGCAGATTCTAACAAATAATTTACAAATCTATAACTACAACCATTGAGATTTTAACTTGAGGAAAAATAAACTAAATCCTTTAGAAATAGAAGGAAAAAATGACAATATGTAAAAAAAGAACAAATATCTAGTTAAGGCAAGGTAAGGTAGGGAGGTTGAACGAAACTTGTAGAAGTGACATAGAAAAGGAGCTACCTAAGCTTATCATGTTGGATCAGTTACAAACCTTTCTTGCTCAGGATAACATTGTTATGGTTCCAAACTTGGCAACTCACTTGCAACTTCTACTTCAAGATAATGGAATGTTTCTCTTAATACGGTTAAGTTTACATTGTCTTATAAGGAAGTTGCGATTCCAAATGTTTATGTCAACGGTTTTAAAGAATTTCTCCTATGGGGAAGAGGTTATTACTGAAGGTGATTAGACATTCCATCCCCATGTTAAAGTTGTAGCATAGATAAAACATACTCCCTTAGTAGATTTCTCATCCTTATGGAACAGCTGAAGACAATTTTATTGTTAGTTCATGTACGGTTTATGTAGAGGTCGTGTTTTGTTTACAATTTGTTTCCCGTTATTACAGCCATTTAAAACCTCGTTTAACCAAATAATACGATCTAATCTAACAATAACTTGTCCCCTAGTTATATAACCAAACAGTAAAGCACAAATCAAGAAATTAACCCTAAAATAATGGAAACAAAGTTTCATCGACACTAGCGCCTTTGTGTCACGTACATGAACTAGACACGAAAAACGTGCTTCAAAATTTACAAAGGGATGAGAAGTCTACTTGTGTTGGTTAGTCTATGGTTGTAGCTAAAGTTGTTTTTAATCAAATTCGTCTTAGTTGATGTGAGCCACCTACAGATTGCGTTAATCTAAATGACTGATTTATGCCGATTACACGATGGTTTTTACCAAGTCAAACTGATGGAATGAGTTATTAATAACTATAGCAGCTGTTGTGACCCAGCAACTATGTCAATAACAAAAAAAGGTACAAAATAGAGTTTTAGACACTAGCGCAATCTGTGACTGGCTCACACAACTACATTCTTTTTTAGTAAAAAAATTGGCGACAGCTGATCCATATAGGTGGGATGTCTTATTCTGTATCCAATAGTCAATGGTGTTACCTAGGTCCTGGTATCACCTACAGCCGAGTCTAGACTCGGAACTGATTTCCCTTTTCATTTCGGTTTTCTAAGAGCCAGAGGCCAAAATAAACTATTCTTATAAAAGTTCAAATAAAAGTTTGTCATTTGTCATTTGTCAATATATAATCAATCTCCATCTCTGGCGATAATGAATCACTTGTTATCAACATAAGAAACGTAAATAAAATACATCAGTTGCAAACTAACTCAATTATAAATTATTAGAGTATCGATAAATAGATTATTGAGGTCGTTGAATTAAACCACGCAATTTTTCTATCTACTTTATGTAATTGCTGAATCTACTAAAATAATTAATCCTTAATAAATATTTTATATTACAAAACTTTCGACGCGTTTTACAACAACGCATGACACCTACACATACTACCCTACTACAACCATACATACATACAACCATACTACAACCATAAAATATACAATACAATTTTTTGTTTTTGTTGTTTGGCTTTTTTCTGTTATGATTTTTCCATTAGTGAGTTTTGAGTTTTGATAGGTTTTTTGGACAAATTAGGATTTAGCGGTGGTTTTTTTGTAAGTATGTGTGTTGTTCGGTAACAGATTACATTTACACATTTGTACACAAATATGAATGATTTTTTTTTTTATAAAAACCTATTTTATAAAAAAGGAATGTCGATATAAAAATGTTTAGGTGTTGCTAGTTAAATAAAAGTCTACAGTCTAATAGGTGTAAATTAAACTTTGATATTCTCTCAATCAACAGCATAATCTTTTAGAGGCAGAGGTAAAGAGTGACTAGTAAGAGACAGGGGTGTAGAGAGGGAGGGGAGAATGTTACACGGGACACACGGCACGCCTGGCACGCGTGCTACGTGCTTTGTTTGTAAAAAAACATACGAACGCGTGTTGATCGTGGTCCTCACTGTCTGTTTTTTTTTTCTTTTTGGCTTTCGTCAACATCTATGCAATGAAGTAAAGTTGAATTCATCTTCGTATATATTCGTTAAACTTATCTTTCCAAACAGTTTTTAGAAGACTGTTATTAGCACGAAAACGTTTATTAAATAAAAAATAAAACAATATAGCTACTCTTACTTCTGGTAATACAGTACGTGCTGCTTATTCTTAACGTATATGAAAACATAATAATTAACCTTTTGAATTGCTGATCCTTTAAAATCCAGAAGTAGTTTTGTCCTTAGGCCATGCATAGGATATAGCTCATCATTCTACCAAAATACTAATATAGTTATACCAGGATTTTAACGATTCCTCCATAAAAATGTAAAACTAAAAAACAATTTGTTTTGTTACATGCATGAAAGCATAAGTAAGGCAAAGAACTGTATCTTTCCCCTTACAAAAATCACTGCCATTTGTAAAAAAATCATGTCAAATATTGACGGGCGGTTTGTGTGGATACAGCGGACTCTGCAAACACTAGCCCTCATTTGAATACCGCATAGACGTGATTCACACATCACCGCATGCAACCTATATTTGGCTTGTCAAACAGCTGTAACATATCACACACGGGTATCGTTCTTTATGTTACTGATTTGTTAATTAAAATCCAATTATATTTTTTACTAGAGTAAAGAATTGAGTGAATCCTATAATATATATACAGTAATGGCTTTGGAATGCTGCTGTGTATTGTAACAGCAGAAAGAGATTTTCGGTACTTTTTGCTTTCTTCCCTATCTAATAAATATAGAGAATAGTTATTTGTGCAACTAGTGAGAAAAGTGAGCAATTGACTCACTCGAGAGAAATCCTTACTCACGAGCCGTAGGTGAGTGAGGAATTGTTTCTCGAGTGAGGCAATTGTACTTTGAACTCGAGTTGCACATTATACTTTTCCTACAGTTACCATAAAACAAATAAATTGGCGAAGAAACATAACCTATTTTTACACAGAAGTAAACTTTTAATATAACATTTAACGTAAAGTGACAAATACAACAGTACAACAGCTGACCAGCTGATTAACAGCCAGTGCTGCCAACGTATTTCGCGCGCATACGACGTTGCTTGCATGTTACGCTCTCACTATTTCGTGCCTTCACGTTGTAAATCTGGAGTGAGACAAAGTAATTAGAGTGAGACAATGTTAACATTGTCTCACTGATGAGCGAATTGGCCACTTTGCTTTCTCAAATCAGTGAGAGAACATGTACATTGTTAGGTAACTGTAGGAAAAGTATTTTTCTCAGTTATATAAAAAAATCTTTGTTCTTTTATAAGGTTTTGCTGGATTTTATATTTACTTTGTGCAAACGCTCATGCAGGTAAATAATTAGGTACGTAAGACTTTACAATTGTATTACTGGCGAAGCTTTTTCTCTGTTTCACCTTATAACTTTTTTCTGATCAATCTGATTCTGACCGAAGTACCATAAATAAATAACCATATACATTCAATATGTGCCTTTAACATTAATAGCTAAGGAGTTACTGCAGAGAGCAAATAAAACAAGTCCTTGTATCCATAAATAGAAGTCTAATTATTGGCGATAGGGTAGTTAAGTAAACTAGGGGAGTAAGCTATCTTGCCCACAATTAATAGTGCATTAGTGATTTAAATGGAACGTTCAAAGATGACGACATCGGTCATTTCCAAAAATAGTAATTATGACATAAAACATCTGGATCCAACAGTCGTTTATTTAATTAAATTTTTTTTAGAGAATTTCCATTAGATGTTCCTAAGAATTAATATACGCCTAAAAGCTAAATACTATAAGATGTTCAATACTATTTCCAGCAAATGATTTTCCTTATATTGTATGATATTTTTCTGTAGTGGAATGAATTGCTAATATAAAATAGGATTTTTTTTATTTAATAATTACAAAGCTCTAATAAATTGAACGTAGAAACAAACATGAATTACTTTGAAGAACTTAATCCTGGGTATTGTTTTATTTAAAGGATTTAAAAGTGAAATAGCAAATTGATGGAAACTTTTATAAATTAGTTCTGCAAATTATATTTCATGATTATTAGTCTAGCCACCGATCCCATCAGAGTACATAATCATCCCACTACAGTTATGGCTGTGGAAGTGGCTGGTAAATCAGACAATTGAGGTCGGCAGTGTTAGGCTTGGTAATGGAATCCTATTGCGGGGTCGCTGCGATGATTACATAATCCAATGTCACTGCTAGTTTATTGGTCAAATGTGTCAACAAGGATTGGTCGTTCTATAACAATCAAAACATTAGCAAACCAGTCTTTCGAACTGTTTTTAAAGATTTTTGTCAGAGTTGCCTTTATACGTTTGCTTGCTTATATCATCCTTCTCGATTTAGGTGTTCAACTTTTTTCTTAATAACTGTTTTAAATTTAACATCATAAATATTAGTTTAACTGTTATAGCATTTGGCCTCCTACAATTTTCTATGGTGTAAAGGTCAGGAGACGGTACCTCAGGGAACTTTTGTAGCCACAATCTGTTTTCTGATCGTACACACAGATGAAGTACGTCATGTTTCCTAAACATCATGGAAAAAGTTTAATTCAGTGATCATACATTAAAATTGCTTTCTCTTCACTATACATTAATTTATTAACAGGGTGGGGCAGGGAAGTAACCCTAATTTTAAAGGTGCACTAGAAGACAACAAAAAATTTTAGAACCAAACTTTACATTGGGATTGAAAGGTTACATCTGGGAGTTCATTTCAATATAACTTTACTTGGTTATAAACAGCATATCCTGCAAGTGGTGTCCCTAATCGTAAATGCACTGGTGTATTCTGGTTCTTGAGTTCATCATTACTCTGTGAAGCATTTGTTGTGGGATGAGGCCTTTCAACTTCAAGATGAATTGCATCTTTAAGGCATTTAGGGAATAAAATGAAATTATTCTTAAATCCATATCACACAATGGTACACCATCACAAAGAAATCCTTAAAGTTCATACGGAAGGAGGATAAACACATTTTATGAAACAATTTATTATCAAAATTCACAACAACAATAATCTATCATCAACTACTTAGGATTAAGGATCAACGTTTGCAATCTTGTTTAAATGGTTGAATGTAGTTATAGTTTAAACAAAGCACGGAGTAACAAAGGAAAGAAGCTACCTCAGCTGATCATGTTGGATCAGATACAAGCCTTTCTTGCTCAGGATAACATTGTTACGGTTTCAAACTTGGCAACTCACTTACAACTTCTGCGTCAAGATAATGGAATGTCACTTTTTATACGGTTTACTTTATACAATTTATTAAGAAAGGGTTTTACTTGTCAATTCAGTAATCATGATGGTTGAAGACGTATTCAGAAAAGCTGTATATTAAGTGTAGATTAAGGCACGTAATAAAGGAAATGAGTGAAAAAAACATATTAAGTCTTACTATTTAAGATTATGTGAAATTGCAGTCCCCCAAATAAACAAGTGACACTAGCATGATCCTATTCAATCTTTATTCATTAGAATGAGCGAAAAAATTTCACGCTTTGTTAATAACTCTGTTTAGGAAATAAATATTCCAACAAAGATTTATTTTTTTATTTATGTTTGACATAGTACCCGGTTTTCATGTAATGGGATAAAAATCTAGGAGCTCTGCCCGTTCTCCAAAATGGGGTTAAAATACATAAAGATAAATGTTGTACGTTAAATATACTGTAAAAACCATTACGTACCCAACATTAATTAAAGGGGCAAAACTTGATCTTACCATTGACTAGGTAAATATAGTCAATGATCTTACTTTTTGCTTATTTCAATGCAATCTTTTTGTTTAAGTAGTTTCAATTAGCTGTATGAATCGAAACTAATAACTTGGACAGAATTAATGCAAGGGAAATAAATAAATAGAATCAAAAGCTTGGTTAAAAAAAACACACACAATTAAATATAAACCCAAATGTAAAACCAGATGAATATTTTATATTTTAATCGTTATTAAAACAACTATATAATCCCAGAGCTTAGCAAAGAGTTTATCGAAAAACTTATTTCTTTCTGGGAAGTATCTCAACAGGACCTTTCATAATATACGTGTGAGGTCAAAACGTGTGCAGCCTATGGTTTTCTCAAAAGGTATGTGTAATTATTTTTAAACATATACATATTTTTATATAAACTATCCATGAGCTTTTTATTATACCATGACCTCGTTTGGTTATACGTTTGTAAAATAAAACATTGAATGTATGTGAAAAGAAAAGTTAAAACCGGGAATGGTAGTAAATATTCTTCTGACATGGGACTACGCCAGAGTATCTCACGTTCCCCAGTACAAACGTGCCAACATTGAATGGTTTATGGAGCTTAGACAGTTACATGCATCACACTCACTAACCAAAGAAATATTATAATTTATTCTTATATACTTATTCTGTATTCGTCTTCAACCTAGTTCGTAATTAACTAACAGCTCTATATTAAAGTAATGCATTTCGAGACATTGCTATAAGTATTATTTATTGTATAATTGGATTAATTGATACATTTGTGTTGGAAAAAACAACAACGAAATTGTAATTGAACATATAGCGAGATGGTATGCATTCCATAACATTCGATCATCGTTTATGGTATTGTTAAAATCGGTGATATGATTTAGGCAAAAAATGTGTTAGGAGTACAAATCTATAAAGTAAAATATGCCTGCTGTTTTATTGATTGTCCTAAGAAACCTTTTATGAGTGTTCAAGAAATTAAATTATTTAATAGTGATTCGTGTGGAAGAAGTAAATTCTACAGACGCAAACCATCATCAAAATACCACATTCACCCGTGATTCACCACATGCAATTGATGTCCGGGAAACATACAGTATACATGTAGTGCAATATTACAATTACTCATCTGTAAGTGAGCTTTATCACACTTTATGGTAATAAAATAGCAAATACAATGCTATAATACTACTAATATTACTCTATATATATATAATCCAATGTATGTTTGTATGTATGTTTGTTTGTCCTTTATGGACTCCGAAACCACTCGACAGATTGTAATGAAACTTTCAGGCATTATTAAGCATTATTCAAGGATGGTTTGTGTAAAGTTTGGTGCAGATCCGTCAAAAGGGCTCTGCCCCAGTGGCTCTGGAGTTTCCCATGTTAACCTTATGAGTACTCATATTTAAATGGAACTAGAGGTCGTCCAGTGGTCGAAACTCGACCAAAAATATTTAATGTACAGACTTCTTTATTTTCATTCCACACTTTGAATAGAACATGTGATTGGAGTTTCTTCCATTTGTTTTGATTTTCTGTTTATATTTCGTTGTTATTTCGTCACCAGCATGGCAACTCATAATATCCATGTTAAATTTTTCAAAGTTTTAAATTCATTTTTGTGCTTATTTTTGAGCCTATTTTGATTTATAAAGGGATTCTGCACACCTACAGGAAAATAGCTTTCTAACAGTATGCGTAGATTTTCCCTACGATGCACACGAGCTGAGAAAAAAGGTTTTAAAGAAACATGCTTGCCTATTAATATATAGATTAAATAATCTTAACAGCTGGTTCAACTAAGCAATTTGATTCGGTGATGTTCAATAGCATTAAAAAGTTAATAAGTTTACCAACAGGGTGCAGCACGATTATTTATTTTTTTTAATTTATGACAACAGCTAATTTGCAACCAAAAGGTGAGTGACCGTAGCAAACGAACTTCAACCTACAGGCGAGTTGGCGTAGCGAACGAGCTAACCTGAAGGCAAGCGAGCGCAGCGAACGAGCTCCAACCTAAAGGTGAGTGAGCGTAGCGAACGAACTTCAACCAAGATGTTGAAAATGAACAAGCATTTGACATAAAACCACATTAGGACAGGACGACGTCTGTCGGGACAGCTAGTCAATAATAAATTCAAAGTAATATTTCTCAAAAATACATTTACAGTACTCGTACACTATGAAACTGTAATACAATGTAATAAAAATGGCTCATGAAAAAATCAATGGAACAAAGGGGTGGCCTTACAAAAGTACTTTGGGAACCGCTGCATAGTATATTTGTTAGATTTACTCCGTTGTTTAAATAACTTGTTAAACAATTTTTTTCCAGGCTGCATATCTAAAAAAAACTCACTTTGATCTCAAACAATTATTGTTATTAACTAAAACAATTAGACTTACAAAGATAAAATTCGTTGTAAAACAGTTTAAACTAAAGAAAATTACATACATAATTTTTCTTTTTGTTTTATTGCTTAAACTTTATTACCGATACACAATTTGTGTTTATATGAACAAAGTTTCAGAGTCTATAGCAGAAACTGACTGATAAAGAAACTTTATTGCTATTTAAACATTTATGTTTATATGTATGAATAGATGTTAAAACTTATAATAGGAACCATTAATTAATGACAAAGCTATGTTCCCACTATAAAGTTTTTGTATAATGTTCATCCAAGCCATGATATTGTTGCAAAGTTGGCCGGGAGCGTTTCTTGTTACGGCTCGTTGTCATTCAGCCCAGCACGGTCACAGACTCCAGCCTGATAAGTCTGAGAACTTAGTTTCAAACTAGGCTATCGGTGTTACTTTCAAGATTATTGTAACTAGGTTATATCTATATGCGTTTACGGTACTTTCCTGTTAAAGGGAACATTCATTATTATCGATGATTTCTTTCCGATACATCGATATTCTATTTTTGATCCGATAATGAACGAGATGTCAGCTGACAACTACGATAAGTAAATATTGTTCAGTACCAACAAACAATTTAAAAATATTATATTGAAATGAAAATGGTCTAAACTAACCTTACCTAACCAACCAAACTTGCTGTAAAATTTCCAAATTCCGTTTCATATTACTCACATGCCTTTTCTGTTATCACACGACATTTTAAATGATACAGCAAACCTAGCAAGTTTGGTTGGTTATATTAGGTTAGTTTAGAACAGTTTTACTTATTTATGTTTTGCCTAAACAAGATCAGTTGTCAATTTGTAATTTCAATGTGTTTGAAGATATTAAAACAGAAGGTATGGATCGTAAAGGAAAACAAAAATATCGATATATCGAAAGAAATCAGATCGATAATAATGAATGTTCCCTTTAACAGGAAAGTACCGCGTTTACTTATTTTGATTAAAATTTAGGTGATGCTGCCCTCAAAATCTTAAACAGTAAACTTAGCCGAATAGAATTTGAACATATGTACTATGAGTTTATTTGATCAAAGTTGTTTTTAGGTAAATGAACATAAATGGTTTAGTATATAATTTGAACTGTTAAATAGCTTGAACGGAAATCATACAGTTTTTGTGCTTAAAAGGTAGTATATTGTGTTTTTTATAGAATCAGGTATTTAAACCAATTTGTTTAATTCAATTCAATTCAATTCATTTATTTCCACGGTAACACCATTTTTACAAGAGGTACAGTAAGTAGTAGCTATCAAACTCAAATTATAACAACAAATAAAGGCTATTCTCAATAAATTACAATAACAAGAACAAGAAAAACATATCAACAATGAAGATGAAAACCATGATAAATTTTTTAAACAATAACAAAACAAGATTTAACAAAACAACAAATACACGGTTTGGAATCCTCTAAGCAAGACTTACATGACAAAAACAGATATAAATACTAAAGTGCCAAAATAAAATAGCTGATCGAAGGTTGAACACAGTGCCGTTAACATGATGTAGGAATTAACTACAAATTATTTACAGAGAAGAGGCGACACAGATTGGAGCGGAAAGCAGCCACGCTGGAACGGTGAAAATCCAACACTGCGCCGACCTCGTTGCCGACCCGCAAAAGGCGAGGGATAGTGCTTCGCTGTAAATATACAGTATTGTAGTGCCGCCACTCAAACGTGTCCTTGGATCTTGTGCGGACAGGAACGTGTTTATTTATCCAAGACATAGCATTGTGGTTAGTTGAGCTCTGGGGATAGTATATTTTAACTTATTTTCCTACTGCTATATTTATACATTTTAAATTTATAATAGGTTAAAGTCTCAAGACAAAATTAAAGTGTCATTCGCCTATTGGGTCTAATAATGATTGGAGTGTCCAATCGAAATCAACCACCATTACCAAAGAGTAATTTGGTAATTTATATATAAATATATATTTATGGTCTTGTTTGAAACAGTATAGAAGTTAATTTATGTTTCAAGCGTTATTAGACTTTTTTTTAATTTACCCACCAAAATTTTAAGTTTAAATTACCTTGCAATAACCTCTGCAATTTATAAAAAAAACATTTTACGAGATCCTTACCACATCCTTAGGTTTATTCTCTTGTAAGATTCGTCGTATATGATATGTCGGGGATCGAATAAAACGCACCTCTCCTTAAACAAAGTCTCCTAACAAGAGTCCTATAATCTACTGAATCTACTCTGAATAATAGAATATTACATACATTCATTACAATAATCCACACCCCTCCACCCATGTGGTAGTGGAAGGCAGAGAGAGAGGGGAGGGGGCGTGTAGCGCGTGTTCCGTGTTTTTTTTTATTCAGTCATTCAGTTTCGTCGTGGTGGTTGAAGCGTGCGTCTGTGCTGTGCTTTCTTCACACCTAAGTTTATCGATACAGTCAGCGAATTTATAAACATTCATTTACTTGCTGATTTTAAATGTGATAGTGGGTTTTCATAGTGTCAATAAATGTGTTTCCTCAAATTTGTGTAAGTTTAAAATTTTAAAATAAAAACAAACTAATTTGTAAGTTAAGAAAGTAAGAGATTTGATATCCGATTTACGGGTTCACAATGAAATACAAGCATTACATTTTCTTTCATACCTGAAGAATGCAGTTTAGCTTTAATTATGCCACTATATTTTTGGTTAGAATTTTCTTTATTATACATTAATATTTTAATTTTAACGTATTAAGAACGAGCATGATAGGAAATAAAAACTAACCATTATCTTGTATCTGGGATTATAATTATTTCTATATTCTGTATAGTTATAATTATCTTTACATTTGTTTGTGAATAGTTTGCTGTGTATTTTAAATAACTGTAAATTAACCTAAACAAGTTTCAGAATGTAATACAATGTGAGCTACTGTATTATATCTGACTCCTTTTAATGATCTTTGAACGTTCAATTATTTAATGTACATATTCAGTTTCTAGAAAGTTTACCATTAAATTCAGTGCTCAATATATCTAAATAACAATACACTTTTACTAATGTCGTTACTTTATTGAACATAGGCCTATGTTTATATTTTTTCCAAAATTGATGCTACGAAGCATTGATCCATGAATACAATGGAGATTGAACGGGGTTTTAAGCAAATTAATTAGATTACAGCAAAACTTTTACCACTAATAGTTATTTTGTATAAAACATTCAGTCAAACATCATTTCTACGCTTCCGATGCACTTGTAACATTTTTTGCTGAAATAAAAATATTAGGCCTACATATTGATGAGAGGTTTATGTAGATGCAGTCAACCGCCAGACGGCCTTCGCAAACACAGGCTCTCATTTGAATACCGCATACAAACGTGCTTTACACATCACCACACAAGTTCTGTATTTGTGTCAAACCGGCGTTATGTGGTGCACGATTAAATGAAATCTATATTTGTAAATTTGTTTACCAGTACATATTTCACAGGTAAATTCTTATGAGTGGGTTTATATTGAATATCAACAAGTTGTGAAACTAACTGTTTTACCAGTAAAAAGTTAATGTAATTTACCAATTACTGTAGGGAAATCTGCATATTAAATGCTTAAAGTAAACTATATTTTATTTATGTTGCATAGACCACAACATCGTTGTTTTCTGTATTCAAACTTTATTACATTTCCTATATACCCTAGTGCTACTGTAAAATTGTCTTCTTATACTTCAGAACCGAATAGATAATAATCCAATGACCATCGACAATCTGTTTTGTTGTAGAGCTTTATCGGTTTATTATTCACCTACTTAATATTGTTCATTATGAATTAAGAAGGATAACATTTTATTTGTCAATCACACTTACTTCGTAGAATTAAATTTATAGTGAGAGGAATAAAATTAAGACTGATAATTAAGACTTATAATGAAATTGTCACTCCCAAAACGTATATGGGGTTTTTTCACCTTGGTATAGGGTATCATATTCCTCTAGTCATATTTGATATGTATTAATATAAAAACATATATATATATATATATATATATTGTTTTATCGTATCACATAGATCTAGCTATGGATTTTCACTTTTAGAATACTTTTAGACATTTTTGAGGCTTTTTACAAATTTTACTTTTAGAAAAAAGTTAAACAGTGTTTATCATAAACTAATTCATGTTCAAATTATTTCATTTATTGTGAATTTCAATTATGGTAGTATTTTATCACTCTGGCGTACTCTTAGAACATTCTTTCCCAGTGAATGATCCAATAAATGAAACGAATACATCACAATGATTAGTAGCACATTAGTAGCACAAGATTAGTAGCACATTTTTATCAAGTGCAACTCGTCCAAGAATAAATTACCCATACGTCCAGCTGTTTGTTCCCAACTCATTCCCTTGAATGGTGGGGGGCGAGAGTTGCTAGGGGAAGGGGGTGAGAAATTCCGTATTATGATAAAGCCCGCGCGTGTAGTCCGACACCCTCGGTAGTCGTGGCGTGCGTTGTGCGTTGCGTGATCAGTTATGAGCGTTGTGTCGCCTCTCCGAAACATGAACGCCACTTTACATTTGAAACTGTTTCAAAAACCTGGTCATGGCTTACAGCTATCATTTACTTCCAAAGGTACTTATCAAAACTAGGATTATTCCAAAATTATTCCAATTCCTTCATTAAAAGTTGTTTGTAAGTAATTCTAGTTGCAGCCAAAAATCTGACATTTTATATGTAACCTGCTAAAAGAGTTTATATCTTCAGATGCTATTATGTTTGATTTTGTGGAATTACACCTTTTCAAGCAAACAAATTGAATTTTTATGTTGATCTAAACTGTCGTTTACTAAGATGTTTGAATAAATATTTTACAACGCGGTTGAAAATAAACTTGGTCTGTAGGTGTGCTGTTAGAGGGAATTTTCAAAAACTAGTATTACCTTAAATCATCAAAACATAATTGAGGCCTGTAACTCATTAATTTGTCTATTTGCCTTAATGTATTCAGTTGTATTGAACCAAATCTTTACTGTTTTCTTCTTCCTTGCAGATTCGTGGAGCATTGATTACGAAAGGTGAGAATAAATCTTTTACAAATAGTTACTGTTTTGGCTTGTCACATTTTATACTTTATATATCACAAATTTACTTTTATTGTCAAATAAGGTATTTAAATAGAGTGCTTATTACTAACTGTCTCGGTTGGAAGACCATCTTATTATTATTTATAGTCTTTAAATATTTAGACATGACAATATTTTAATTTTATGTTGAACCTTTTACTTGAAACGTTTATCAATTTACCACAAGAGCAGGGTTTTGTTCAACCTACATTTTATCTAATTTTACCTTAATTAACTAAATGTTTTATTGAGTAACTGATTAATTATTTCCCAATCATTGACTTTTCAGTCATTTTACTTCTTTAGGAGGTTAAATGTCTAAAATACCTAATCGAATTCTATTTTGAAATCTACTGGCAAGTCTTACAGCATTTATAAAACCTTGCGTTACTATAATGCAATACTAACTACAGCCTATTTAACAAAACTGTAATCAATTAAATGTAAAAAAAAATATTTTACAAACTAAAAATCACTTTGATATGTCACTTTGAAATGCCGTAATCATAAAAGCTGAACTGAAATTTAATATGGTGGGTGGAAGGTACTCTATAAATAGAGGACTAATCGGTTGGGGTGATACGAAAAACCTCTAGGGAGGGTAGGGTCTGCCCCTAATGCAGGACCCGTATTATGCATTAGCTGTGTAAATAAGGTCTTAATAACTTCTTCAAAGTAATGGAGATGTACGAGTTATTTATTTTACTGCATATAGTTGGGCAACTGAGCCTTTATAGTACTGGCCTTACAATCCAAAGATTGTTCATTGTTTTCTTAGAATATCCTTAAATCTTTGATTGCTTAAGACTAAAGCTGGCTGTCCTGTTATAATGGGATTAAAATAAATGATCCTGTCTAAAATAATACAATGTTCTTATTAAATGAAAAGGTAAACATTTTATATTTTAAATAAATGTCGGTTTTATACGCATTGCGTCATTTAATAAGGGTTGCGTTTTCATCTTATTGGTGATGGCAACAATTGGTGAATACTAAAACAAAACTTCATGTCAGTACTTATCAGGCACATAACTTCCTGGAACACCTCTAAACCATATTTCATTTACTTTTATATTTAAAAAAGACAGTATTTAAACTAATTATAAATCATTTAATAAAAATCCCAGAACAATATCCTTTTACAATTATATGACATCTTCTTAGAGGTTTTTGGTAGTCAGTTAAGCTATTTATACCTTTTGGTTTTTTTTAATTTTTTAATCGTTTTTTCTATCCCTTAATGTTTTAAAAACTTATTCTCCTTCTAATAGAAACATTCTAAATGGAAACAAACAATCGTGTAGGAAAATTACTTATTTTAACACCAATATGAACTTAGCTTTGACTTACTTCAATGAGAATAAATCTTTAAATGAAAATTTCCGAAACAATAAGAGTTTACACAGGAAAATGTGTTCATGATGAGTCGATGAAATGGATAATTGTTCAAATTTTAACTATGCCCATACGTTGTACATTATTCAATATAACATAAACGTTAAACACCATCATATGCATATGCTACACTTACAGTACAGTATCAAGACGCTTGTAACCAGAAAGCAGCTCAGAGAGACAATTAAGTGCAATGATGTGTTGTGATTGAATCTGGTTGCACATAGTTTCTGTCCCTATTTCGAGGATATGCATATGCAAACGTGATTGAATATCAATCAATATTAAATGGCCAATGAATAATAAAAGCTTTACTCATGAAGATAAATTCTAAATGAATACCAAATTTTTTTCTACTATATTATTTCCAAATAAATGGTATCCTCTTTTATTGTAAAGAGTGACTAATATTTATACTATGATAGTGTGATAATACGCAGAACAAACACTACACAGAACAGAGAAACAAATAAATTCAACTCCAATACCGTTGATAAAAAGTACTCTCAAAGTTCCAAAAATGTTTTCAGGTAACTTATTCATGCAAAGAAGAGTTTTTAGGAAGGAATCTTACGATTGGTTGAAATCCTTATACTTAAAAATCTAAAGATGTTGAGTAAAACGGGGTTGTTTATAAGTACAAAGGGCTGAGCCTTAATTATCCTTCACTTAATTCCGTTAATGTGTGATTTTTTTACCCCAATAAAAGTTACTAAAAACGTTAAAATGTTTGGTAAAACTCTAATATGTGTATTTAATACTTATAAAACTTTGGGACATTTTCGACGAAATATTCTAGGTGAGAAATTAAAATTATAATGCAGTGTAAACATTGTTTTGTCAACATAAAACTGGTCCTAAAGCACAGCTAGAAGTACAATACCTACTGAAATGCGATTCAATCGATAACATAAAAAGTCCCCTATATAAAACAGCTGTGTCACTTAACACTAAAGAGCCAATCCATTTACTGGACTCAGCTGTCCAAGTCTGATAGGCAACTGAATCCGCGCACTTCTATGATTAACTTGGGGCTGTTCTGGAGGGAATACACGATATAAAAAAATCACGCAGTAAATAAACCTACTAGCATAATTTACTCGTAAAAACAGTTTTACGTTATTATTATAAATTAGTATGGTTGCTTTTATGAAGTTTATTTTCCATGGATGTTTGCTATCATCCTTCATCCTCAACCGTCAGCAATACAAACTTCTAGGGGTAAAAGTATAAAATATAAATGTGGCATGTTGTGAAATCCTACGATTTGTTTTAAAGCTTAGAGTTAAGGATTAGACTACTTCCCTGACCTACAAGATTCTGGCTTAGACTTTCTAAGAAGCTGTAAATATTTTAGTGGCCAAGTAAAAAGAAAACCGATGCTGAAGTAGGATGTTGTAAGAACGATGTTTTAACCTTTACGATTTTGACCATTTCGAATAATATGTTATGCGTTGTAAGTTAAATTAGTTTACATAATAAATTGCAGTTTCAAATAACATTGTGATTTAAATAGGAAAGCCTATAGAATATATTTTTATACCCCGAAGTTTTTGGTTTTTTTAGCCATGCACAAACCTTTATTGTGTGTATTATTTTTGTTAGTGTAATGTATATGTAATGGAATTAACAAAGCATACCAAGGTTTTATAAGAAAAAGAATAAATATATTTACAAAATGTGTAAGTAATTCACGTTCCAAAATCATAGATCAAGAAAAAGTTGATATCCAGAAAAAGTAGATTTGGCATGAAACATCTTGGAACAAAATGATTAAACGTAAAATACGTAAATTGGTGGTTAGTGAACATAAAATACATGGATAAACATTTAATAAATATAAATTTAATAAATTTTAGTACATTTAATATAAAAAAAACTAAATAATATACTGTAGTTATACAGTATAAAACGCTAACTTGGTATTCGAAACCCCTGCAATTTATAACAAATAGGTTTTCACAATTTCTAAGTGTATGCTAAGTACTACTGATACTTTATCGGGTAATATCCAGTAGTTAGACTGGTACAAAGTGTTTAGTCAGTTATTTAATTTAGTTTTGGTAGGTAATCATCAGTTGACACCCGAGGTAACATCACGAGTAACATAACATCAGCCCACGTTTATATTGGTTTGTCCCTATTTTCTCAACTAGTTATGCATGCACCAGAGTACTATCAAAACATTTTAAGTTTAAGGAAGTCTTGTACGAATTCACGACACAAACATTTTCTAATAGTTAAACGATAATAAACTTATGCTATAAACTTAGCTCATAAAAATGTTGTCAACATACGTACGAGAGAGTATGTATTACTGTATTCATAATTTGTTCCGGCATATAGCTTGTATCATTTTTGCGTCATGGTACTGGAAATAACAATTACACGTCTATATTTTTTCAAACAAACTATGATTCTTATTTTTATTGCATAAAAGCAACTAACTCCTTTCTTTTCGTAATTCAAGTGAAATGATTTAGGAAGTGATAATGTCAGTAAGCATCGTACTCAACTGTCGGTAATCTAACTAAGATGGTTTTCAAATACCATACAGAGTTTCAAGCATCAAATTCCACTCAACTAAAATAGTCACAGCTTCTGGCTGCATGGAAACAAAGATCCTTTATCATGAGATGGATTTAGATGCCTGCTAGACAATAGAGGGCGGAGCTCGTTAAATCCGGCTAAATTTATTAGTAGCCTATCATCTACAAGTAGAAAATAAATATCTGCAACACCATATTGTATTTAGTTTACAATAGTTTACTATGAGGAAGATACTTTTGTCCTGGCAATACACATGACCACATTATTAATGTTATTGCTCGTTACTAGTCCGGGAAATATGTGCTTACCGGACAAGTGAGGTCGTTCCCGTTTGAGACGGGGTCGAGTGCAAGACAATGTGTAGTTTGTTATACGTAACATTGCGTTACAAGTTTGGAAAAAAAGGGGTTGCTGCTTTAGCAATGGTATCTACTTCAACGTAATGAAATTTATTTGACTAAGCATGAGGCAAACAGCTATTTTCCAGACTACTGTATTTCTTTGCGTAATTTACTCAATTAATCTTATATTTAACAAATTATTGATGAAACACAATTTTGTTGCATAAAATAACTGTGATTTTAATGAACATATAACAATCTTAGTACGTAATGACAAATATGCCATGATTAACAGCTGTATTATTTTACAAAATTGTACAGTAATAAACTTAAGACGAGGCTGATTTGAAGGCTTATGAGATTTAGCCTTCAATTAATATCCTTTTTTATCTTAACTTTATACTCACTCCGAGTTAAAACTACAAAGCTATGTTTAACTAAAGTAAAGCATCCACACAACCAACATTCCCACTAAAAGGAAACTCGCTTATTAAACAAAACACACCTTTTAACCTTAGGGTTTACTTTGCCATTATAGTTACATGACAAAAAAGAAAAATAACTCTTTCCATTATGCACCTTTACTGATGAACTAGCTTTTTAGCCTTGAGATCACAGGTTGGGTGGGCAATTGTTATTTTTTACAAAGATGATTGTATGTTAGTTTCTTTTGGTTCCAATACTGTCGGTTTCAATAGAGTGATAACCCGTATTTAATTTAATGATTAGTAGTATTTAGTAATTATTTGTATTTCGTAATTTCTTTGAATAATGCATTAAAATACTTAAATAATACTTTGCTTGATATCCACAGCATCATACATGTGATGCTTAATGCAAACAAAACTACTTATTAAAGGTTAACTAAACGTATCAGTGTTAGAATAGGCTCTTAAAGACGTGTAGGGTCATTTTATATTTTTGATTTAATGTTGCATAATTTTGTACCACTAAATTGCTTAAGAAATGATTTCCTCATTTATACTGTATACTTTATAGTATTCCTGCCATTATTTTAAAATTATAATTGACTTCCAAATGAATTTTATGAGTTTGCGGTAGCAATTAATTATAGCACAGCAGAGAGTAACATTACAACAGGAATAAAATATATCAAGTGTGGCATTATGACAGCTAGCAACTTGAAATTGACGCTAAATGTAAATTTTCAAGCAGAATATAAAAGAGTGATTTACATTAAAAGATGATTAACTGGTAAGGGACTTAATATCGAAGTAGTAGTTTCATGAGTTGCAGAAGAGTTCTCTAGCTGATCCGTTCTGAATAATGTAAATATCAGCATTCGAGAGATGCTGGTAGCGGAGTTTGCTGAATAAAAAGTGCATTAAACTGTTTAGTATATTAAGCTTATTAATCATCTTTAGGCTAATTGCTTAATGTGTATTTAATGTGGATAAACCTTATATCCAACAATAATTCCGGTTAATGTGTATAACACTTTATTTTGTCACAGGAAAAATTTATATTTATATTCTTCAAGTAATGTATATCTTGTGAGCTAAAAAGACAGTGCATTAAATATGGAATGTTTTATTTATTTCCTAATTAGGTACATAAAAACTATATTCGTAAGATATTTAATCCAAACATTTGACAATAGCCAGATGATACTCAAGTACCACTCACACCGTTTAAGTAGAGGTTAAGTTGACCATATTTACCCTGTCATGTAATTATTAATGTTAGCACTCCTTTAATGCCATTAACTTTCTAGCAAGGTATAAAACTGTAAGACTTAACAAAATAAAGATATATAACTTATATAGAAGAGCATATTAAAATGAGTAGTCTTTGTGATTATAAACATAGTAACGTAAATGGTCAGAAGTCAGAATGATTTTTTTACAGTTATTTGAATGTAGAGACAAACAACTAACAACTAACTAACAATCCTTTTGAAACACTTGACATTATATTGAGAAGTAAATTTATCTCAAGGGAATTTATTAATTGCATCCCGAGAGTTCCTACGAAGTATATCGTTAAAATGGTTTAAAAATAAATTGTTCAGGTTTTTGATTATATAACTGTTATCAAATCAAAAACTATGTTGTTGTAAACGCATACCGTTAAGGCAAAATATGCCTTCTAACATGCAATTAAAATCATAACCAAATATAACAAAATAATCTACAAATCTACAGAACGTTACATTATTATTCTAAATTTTGAAATCATCAACAAGAATATTAATATTGCAACAATAGTATTAAGGGTAGTGGAAATCACTACGAAGAAATATATATTTATTACGAGTAAAACAATAAAAAATGCACGAAACACCTTAAATCTTAAGAAATTAAATATTAATCTATCTCGTTTCAATTGTCATTAAATATTTCAATTGTAAATCATTCCATGGTCAGGGTCACTAGTCATTGCAAACATGACGGTTTGTTCCCGGTCTGTAATGTTTGCCTCACTTCAGGCTGCTGTGTTTACCCTCAATATTTACCCGGCTCTGTATCAATTAATTGTATACTACTATTGGCGTTGACCAGACTGTCAACGTAGGAATTCCTCAACGGGGGAATAACTGATTTTTTGTCTCTATACTGTCTGTATTACAATGCATAAATTTCAAAATAAATGTGATTGGTTCATTTAACGAATGATTATGCAGTGTGTAAATTAAGTCTCGAAACAAATCTGTATTTTTAAAACCAAAATAGATAGAAATATTCTGTTTGTGGCAATAATTCTTAAGAAAGGTTCCGCAATTTTTTACATCAAAATTTTTACCTTCCTAACAGGGTAGAAGGTAGGGGGTGACTTATCTTTTTCAAATAGCAACCTGTATTGAGTGACCTCTCATTTTGAAGGGCTTGTCAAAAGAAACACAATGACAGAAATCCGAGGTGAATATCTCACCCCAAGCCAAAATAGCGGGTCAATATAAGTCAACTTCGTGGATAAAAAAAAAATAAATTACCACTTGTTCCATGTGTATTTTGATGGCTACCACAGAGGTGGTCTCCCTCCATGTCCTATCCGACGCTTCATGACGACGGACAGCCGTCTATTCTAGTCTGTACCCCCCTCCCCCCTCCCCATCGCACCCTTGAGACATGGCCATTTAGTCATGTGTCACTGCCACACCTATTGGAATTCAACAAATATAAGGACATCCTCCTTAACTCTGTTGGTTGGTATGTTTTAAATGTCTGTTTAACAATATATGTGAACAGTCTAACTAAACCACCACGTTTATGATTTTTGTATATAGGTTTATTTTACTGAGTAGTCTACAACAATTAAATTGAATAACTATTTAAATAGTTATTTTAAATAAACGTGTAATCTAGTGTATCACCGGGAACTACTTTGTTTCAAATGGTAAATCTTGAATCGTTTTTTTTATGCTGCCAGGAAGACCGTTAAATATCGTAAGAGTATAAGTTAAGGTAAAGATAGCTCAAAGGAAGTATGCCTACTTTGCTAGATTTTAACTTTTCATTTCTATAAAACGTTAGGCTTTCAAACTATATTTTTGGTTTTAAAACACAAAACTGATAGTCTGACAAAACTTTAAAATAAGGGTTAAAGATACAAAAACTGTAACGATAATGTTATGTACGGAATATTCCCCAAAAGTACCCTTATGGTCTGTGAAGACCTGACAGTTTGCAAAATATATTTGAGTTGTGGGAAAAATTATGAGAGGATTTTAATTAAAAATGAACGCTCGTCAATATTTTTTCACGAGTAGCAGGTTAAAGTTCCGTTGAAAAAGGTAAATCAACATTGGGAACGAACAATCGCACGAAACGACAAAGGATGAAAATGTTCGCAATGTTTATTGAGCTAATAAACTAAATATCACCTTCGAACTTTAATATAAACTACAACACCAAAGAGAAACAACAAGCTAGTTACTTTACATTATATTACAATCACTGTGTAGATGATAACTTTAACTGTTTCACTTCAAAACCTTACTTTATTTCCTGCCATTCAATGATTTCTGTTTTCCAGTCACTTATGTTAATTCTTCCAAGAACTTAATTTAAAATCGTGTTTTTTTTTATGTAAGATACGAATTATATAAAATAACATGACAACTGTTCTTAATTTTGTTGTTAAATTTTTGTATACATATAAAGACGATTAATTGTAACATACATAGCATAGTTTACTCCAATGTTTAGCGATTAGTAGTAAAATGACTAGTTATATTTTTGCTATAAAATTTAAAATTAAACTAACTCTCAATATTAACGAAATTGAATTTTAGTAGGCCTATTTAAAAAAGTGCATTAACTAACTGATCAAACCTACTTTATACCTATACTGTTATTCTTTTATCTCAAATGGTGACCATACAAAGGTAGGTATTTTAAGCCAAGAATGAAAGGAGACGTTTATGAACTTCACGTGAAAATTCAAATAAATATTTCGAGAGAAAACCTTTTTTGAACGAAATAAAGGTAGTTCATACTTTCAATGGACTCAAAAAAGGCAATAAAGAAATTAAGACAAATCTTAAACAAAATAGGCAAATTAGTAATTTTAATCTGAATCAAGGAAAACTTCAAGTAGCGAGTCATTAGTTGAATTTTTCATGGCGTACAACAATGTAATTCAGACAGAAAATGTGTAACGATTTAAAAATAAAACCCATATTAATCTTGAACTGTGAAAGCTGAATTATAACTTAAGTTAAATCCATTCCAAGGAAACATTTACGGATGCAAAAGAGTTGTTTTGGAGGAAGAGAAGTTTTGAAGTAACGCAATTACATGACGACAATGCCACAACACGAACCAAACTTGTAGAGTTTAGTCTTGGAGTGTCTCCGAGACAACCGTTATATTACAGGAACTAATTCGTCCTGTTTGCACCTTCGTACACTGAAATTGTAACATTCACTATATGTTTTTTAGCAGTGTTTCGATTATCCAAAAATTTGCAGACCGTACGTTTAGGTAAATGTAAATTTTTCTAGTTTAACAAAAAAAAATCACAAGCTTAATTTTTTCTATCTTAAGTTTGCTGATGAGAACATACAGCATGCAATTAATATACCTACATATCAGAGGGGGTTATACAGCAACTGTGGACTCAACAATCAACCTGACTGACAGCTGTTTACTATCATTGTTGACTCACTCCCTCTACACGATACTGAACATATTGACTGACGGACTGCTTGATCAAGTTTCGTGGGATAGAATGGACTTTTATCCAGGATTATATACTACTTTGGTACATAATATGTCATATGCTTCATAATGAGTATGTCATTTACATCACCACAATTAATGGTTTTTTAAAACTAAATTCCACCTTGAATGTTGGTATCATCAAACTTTATCTCTCAACAGTTGTTTTTTTCGTCCTTCCCTGTTACCCCTTTTGACACTATTTAGACCCCAAAATTGGACAATATTTTTTACTCTTACTTTCATAAGCGTGTTAATTTCAACCAAAAGAATATGGGAAAAATGTAAACAAAAACAAATTTTATTTGTTACTCAGTGAAATTATTGAATAACTATTTATTATGAAAAGTACATGAATAGGCCTATTACACTTTTTTTAAGAAAAGTATAATGCAAAACTACTCTAGTGTTCGTGACAAGATAATGAAACTGGACCCAGCTATTCCTGATCAGTCGCTTTTAAATAAATAATCCCTGCTAATTAAACAGCTGATCTTAGTCAGTACCAAAGCCACACAGTTAATTTCACTTTATTATACACCTATCATATTTGGGTCCAAATAAACACGTAAGTGGCATCCTCATTTCAATTGCTAAAAAGATAACCAACCAATGTTACCTGAATAATTGCCAATAAATCTATACAGTTTATTATGTTTTAACCCCACAAATATGAAACTATGAACCACTTAAGGAGGAAAACCTATTCTTATATCACTTCTACAATACGGTTCAATATGAGACTGTTTGCAATACATACTAGCAGCACAGAAGGCAAAGTTCTGACAAGAAAATTATGTAAAGCCAGCTTAGGACTGCGTGGTTTTACATCCACATCAAGACCTAAGAAGATGGGCACACCCCTTTTGTGTACGCGATTAGATGATTGTATAGTATGAAATAATTGTCTATAAAACGATACCTAAAACTTATAAGACGAAAATTGTTCTTAAAACCATTACATCGAACTGTATATTGTTTACATGCAGATTTATTGTAAAGGAGTCTACTTTTGAAATGCATTTTCACTGTGAACACTAAGCCGTACTGTAAATCATTCATCTATTGCTTAACAAAAATTATTATTTTAACAATAAATGTATGTAATGTAGGTACATTGTTAAACTAGAAATCCTTTTTTTCGGAGCTACGCATCAATTCTTGTTTTGTTGTAATAATAAAACAAAATATAAAGGTAAAATACAATTTAGACCCCTTTGCAGAATTATTGGCGTAATTTTTATCATTACCTATAAGGACGTATATTTTCCTAAATCAGTGTGGGTTACAATGTCACAGGATAAAACCCCACTGTGAATAATTAAGTAATAATGGGAACACGTTAAACAGGTCGCTGCAATTCTCGCTTCATTGCTAACAGAATTATCTCTCAATGTATTTACTAAATGTAAAACCCCGTTTTTACTTTTTTATACGGCAAGCATATCATACGGTTTCGTCATATTGCCCTGCTTAGTAATTAGAGCATTAACAAACATGTTACACTACAATAAAATCATATTACATTTTTTTACTTATTTTAAAATAAAATTTATGTTTGTATTCACTTTATTCGTCCTTTTAATTTGATGTAAGCTATTTATACAACACTTGTTTTATGTTATTAACTCCAGCATTAAATATCATAGGCCAATCATATAAATACTGTTTACTAATATAGGTATTTATTTTTATTTTACATTAATGACTAAATAATCATAATAATGTAACATAAAGTAATTATTTACGAGTTGATTTTTTGCATATGGATTTTAGACAGTTTATAAAATCTTTCGGAAACGATTTTAGAAATCCTTAGTTATGTTCATATTTGTGCCATACGGGTGCATGCCCTGCTTTGCTGATTCTATCTACGCACTGGTAGATAGCACAGGTAAAAATGGAAATAATAACGATTGAATCTACAACAAAAACTAACTATTACATCATAGTATTTTTCATCCATGTAAAACCTGTATTATATGTACGCTAGATCTCGATTAATCATATGTTTTTCGGTTTCCTACAAGGCCTTCCCTGTGATTTAATGTAGCTCTCCAACGCTGAGATAGATCGTCATTATAATGTGTAATAACAGTTTGTAGCCTACCATAACTTCCCCTACAAATCCACTCTTCTATAAAGCTGCAACAATTATCAGAAGAATGAATTTGGCAAATTAATATTTTGCAGAAAAAGATAGATGTTAAGTTCATTGCAACGCGTTTTCCGTTACTACTAGAAATACAACTCATTCATTAATTTGTTGTGTAACATTCAAAATTATAGTAAAAATGTATGATTTGTAAATTAGAAAAGAGTTTGAAAACTAAAGAGATAAAATACAACAAAGAAAATAATTAATTTTTAAATAGTGACATGTACAATCAAAATGTTTGGACACCTCTTGAACTGTTTTTGGCGAAAATAAACCTGTACATACACATTAAGTGTGATTTTTTTAGCTAGCATGATATTGCAGGTAAAAATGGAATGTTGTATATTGATGAGAGGTTTATGTAGATGCAGTCAACCGCCAGACGGCCTTCGCAAACACAGGCTCTCATTTGAATACCGCATACAAACGTGCTTTACACATCACCACACAAGTTCTGTATTTGTGTCAATCTAGTGTCGCATATTATGTCATACGATGAAAATACATTTGTAGATTTTTTTGTTTTGTGTTGAATTGTAGTACGAGACTTACTGTTTTAGGGAATAGACCCATTACCAGTACTATTCTAAAAACAATGTTTTACTCGATGTAGTCAAACCGTAATTAATTTTTTTACATAATATATTAATTCATACTTAACTCAAAATAAAGGTAAAAACTAAAACTTACAGTTCGGTTTTCCTTCCTATTGTGCATGTTTAATTTTAATAGACCAGCCCTCAAGTTAATAATAACACACATAGTTTTCAAGCAATTTTATTCCTGTTCAATCCTATCTGACAAGATTGTTCTATTACCTTACACACAGACAATACTAACTACGTAGTAGCATAGATACAAGTTTCTTTTAATCTATGGTAGTAAGCACCCACAGCCAACTGTGTTACTTCAATACAACAAGCGTTTGTATGGAAACGAACAATTTAATAATTTTTTGTATTATTTAATTAACATTTTTTACAGGAAAATCTTCGCTTTTACGTGAAACCCGAATGGCAGTATTCAAATTCATGACTTCATGCAGTAACGTACATCTGTTTACATAATATGTAAGATAATTAATTATACATTAAACACACAACAATAATTCAAAAAGTTATCGCACTTATCATAATGATCATTTTGGACGCCCTTTTTGTTGTAAGTTTCATTTATTATATCTAATGATTTACCAGCTGTTGGTTCTCAGCCCCTACCTTGAGCAAGTATGGTAGGGAGATTGAGTGCATTCCAAGTAGCGATAAAGATCACACGTGCAGTCCGACACACTTTATTGCGTGTTGTGATGATGAGCATTGTGCCTTTCAGATACATAGACTACATTTTAACAACTACAATGATATTGTTAGAATATATTGTTCGGAATTAAAATTAACTAAGTAATTTGTTTTATTAAAAATAATACAAGTATAAAAAATGTCACAAAGTCGTGTTTATCTTACTATTTTGTATAGGTACTAAAATAAACCTATTACCCTCTTCGAATAAAATAAAACAGTCCCTGCTTTAGAGAAAGCATCAGACCGTGATGTCATCATTGAAGTGTCCAGCTGCGCCCAATTGAATGGATTGTTTCTCGACAGCACATACTCTATTTGATCAAACTGGAGAGTTTATATTATACTGCACATTAATTCAGAAAGTATTTTGTTGTCTTAGCCTCCATTGCTATCTACTCATTTATATGACATACTTTTCTAAATCAGTAGTTTATAAAAATGTTTTTGTTTCAGAATCCTGAAACGCTGGTTGAAAAGGTAAGTTTATAAGAGTACCTTTTGAGATTTAAAATATTTCGTATGGATATTAATCGATCTCTATAGTAGGCTATAAATCAATCTCTAGTCCATAAATACATAGTCCTTAACAAATAATATCTTTTGAAGTTCCTTTTTTGAGCGTTTTCTTTTTTTTATCCAGCCACGTTGAAATTTAAATGACGAATTTACTCCTACTAATACTTTAAAAAAAAAATCAGTATACACGATTTTTCCATAAAGGGGTTTTGGGACTCTTAGTTTATTCTGGATTTTGTTTTAATATAAAAACACATAGCAGCATTGACTATTGGATACAGAAGAAGACATTTCATCTACTGTATATGGATCCATACTGGAGATCCAGTATGGACATATGGACAAGCTGGGTCTTAACAGTTGCTATAGCTCATAATAAGTCATTCCATCAGTTTGACTTGGTAAAAACCATCGTGTAATCGACAGAAATCAGTAATTGAGATCAGTTTGATTATCAAATCAACTTAATCTGTAGGTGGCTTATATCAACTAAGACAAATTTAATTAGGCTAAAAAGCTGGTGACAAGTTTAACGTGGGGATGAAATGTTTAGTTGATAGCAGTTATTTATTTTTTTTTTCTTTAAACATTAAACCATTTTTAACCTTATGCCATTCGTTTTAAAAGTAAAAAATAATTCAGATCCAATGAATGTTTTGAATAATATATTGCGTAATAACTTGTGTAATCCGTTGTTCAACATTAGTAATCCCACGGAACCTGATTTGTTTGAACAATGGATGTAATCAGCAAAGCTACTCTAACTGACCATGTATATGTGTAATTGCATATTACACTGTATTAACATAACACTAACAAGCTCATATGCAGCTGTTACACCACAATATGCGGACACTTGTGGACAACAAATCTGCCGTGTGGAGAGATAATTGAGGTCAATAGTGTTAGACCTCGTGATATCATGTTTCGGATTACTGATTTATAGCAATGGTTATTATAGCATTTACGTGGTCTACATCTGGAAATAAATTATTATAAATAGTAAGAATTATGTATAAGCTCAATCAACAATTTCAAACAGGCGATAAGATTTTAGCATGGAACTATTCTACACATTACTGCAGACAAAGTTTATATGGTTGCGGAATTGCCACTTTATGTAATCTCACTAGCCATTGTAGGGATTCAAACCCGGGACCTCTAGGACCGAAGTACACGCTTTACCATTAGATCAGCTTGTTCCCTAGACTTCTTCTATTGGTACATATTTTTTATTCAATTAACTAAAAGTTCACCAGGGGCTAAGAACCTGAAAATAACTAAATAAAATTACGATTGGAAGTGATGATAAAGATCGAAATTTGTATGACACAGCCCATTAAGAACTATTATACAGTGCAACTATTTAAAATTTTTTCTAATTGAAACTACCAATCGTGCCACTTTGACGAAACTCTCTAATATAAGCAGCCTGGTTATTAATTTATTTATTTTACATCGTTGCAATCATAAAGCTCATAACAATCGGTAAAACAATAATGTTTTACATTAAAAAAACTCATATCTTGTAGGCTTGAAATTATCTTACCTTAAAATTTACTTTTAAATGCTGAAACTAAATTTCAGACGACTAAAAAATGAAGCTTCCATATTTGGGCGTAATACGTCCATTAATATCCAGCATGCGGGCTGGTACAACGTGTAACTTTGTTGTAACTCAGTTGTTGTGAGTGCTTGTCAGCTGACACCCCCGGCAACATAACGAGTATCCTAACATCGGCCAACGTTTATATTAGCCCATCCTTGTTTTCACAACTAATTAGGCTTACACCAAAGGGTTTTCAACCAATTTTCGAGTGCAAACATTAATTTAACTGGTGAAATTTATAGATTTGAAAATATATGGCAGATAATTACAGTGTTAACGAATTGTGACTGAAAAGAAATTTGACGTTTCTTATAATTTTATCGGCAATAGAGTAAAGAAGACGGGGCTGTCAAAGTATGAGCTTGTGTTGTCGTTAATCATTTGCCTCATAGTACTTTTAATTTGGATTTCGTAAAACAACACCCCGTTTAATATACAGGACAAAATGTTTAAGTGTGTTTACAGGTTGCAGAAGGGTGGTTCTGCACCTATCTGATCCATGTTAATATGTTGATATGTTAATAATGTGAATATCTTACTTCAGGAGTGGATGGTAGTGAGTGGGGTTTGCTAAATTGGTGCTACGATAACTAATCGTCAAATACGACATCAACACCTCTAAATGTATTACTTCACTCATATTACTAAAGATTATTTAGTAGTGTTTGCACGCTCATTGAAGTTGTATTATCTTCAGAAAATGTTTATGACACATGATCTCGTACTAAATCATGCGTATCCCATATTTTTGTTAGATTTTTAATCTATAATCTATTGAAGCTTTATAAAAGATTATTTAGTTACTCGATAATTGCGTTGTTCGTGGTTAACCGTAAATGGTTATTACCAAAATATCAATTTAAGCAAAAATATATTAATTTTTCTACTCAGAGTATGCAGGTACACCTTTTTGTTTTATAATTTATTAATTTACCACTAAGGTTCTATAATTTATACCATAAACAAACATACTATATCAGACATTATATAACAAAATAATTAATTAAGTTTTTAGAACACTACAATTTAAAAAATTGGTAAAGGCTTATTGTGTAGATAAAGATTTAGATATTTACTCCTACCAGCTAACGATAGAGTCAAAATTTTCTTTACAGGCAATAATTATCATTATTTAACGCTGTTCATTAAAAGCAGATATAAACCTTTATTTGCTCACAAGGTGCCAAAAACTATAAGGAATATTGGAAATTAAGTATGATAGTATTTAATTTTGTTCAAAACCAAGCCCTATAACTATTTTCTGAAAGATATTATCAAAAGACATTATGCGCACTTTATTCTTTTTACTAGTTAAGTCACAACAAAATGGTTTTAAATGGTTATTAAAATATGCAAGAGCAATCAAATGTATGTCTACTAATTTTTTTCAGTGACCAGAGCTCATGTTGAGTTTAAACCATAATAAGATACGTTAGTATTAAAATACCAAGGTACAATCAAGCCTAAGAGCCTGATGTCATCCCTTCCCTTATCTAAGGGGTGAGAGCACTTAGTTGATGTAACTCTATAGTGTTGACGATATTGGCCAATCTGACTCCCCACAAGAATCTGGAAATTTGGAGAAACGAAAGAAAAAATGATATTACATTTTAGAAAACGGGTTATAACACACACAGTTTATCTTAAAAATTTATAAAATATGCTTAAATCGTGCATATAATTAATGTATATAATAATGAATGTGTAATATACAATCATAAGTAAAACACGTTTCACTTTAACTAAGTGAATATTTTTTTTTAAATATATCAAACTCCCTTCCCTAGATTTAGTTTAAAAACAAGTGAGCCTATAAAATATTAATAGGCAAGCATGTTTATTTAAAACCTTTTTGTTCAAAACCCGTGTGTATCGCAGGGAAACTCTATGCATATTGGTAAGATAGTTTCCTCTAGATGTGTAAAATCCCTTTATAAATTAAAATAGGCTTAAAAATACCCACAATAAATTATTTTAAAATTTAAAAATAAACATGGGCCTTTGGGTTGCTATGCTGGTAACAAAATATAAAGAGAAAATCAAAACAAATGGAATTAATTCTTATCACATGTTTTATTTACAGCGTCGGGTAAAAATGAAGAAGTCTGTATATTTCATTTTGGTAGAGTTTCCGACCACTGGACGACCTCTAGTAATTATAAACACAAGGTTTTTTTTATCACGTTATTCACTATTACAAACAATACTAATTGTATACAGATTTTTGTTGTAAATCATTACATGGCCAGTATCATTCGCCATTGTAAACATGATGATTTGTTCCTGGTCAGTATTGTTTGCCTCACTTCAGGCTGCAGTGTGTACTCTCAATATTTACCTGCTCTGTATCAATGGTAGCCTACTACAAGCGTTGACCGACAGTCAACATATCCATGGCCAAAGGTTTGTTTGGTTGATTATTTTTGGGCATTTGTTGTTAAAATTTTCAGGTAATGGATAGTATAACATTTGTAACAACATTTTTACAAAACACAAAACAAGCGTTTGCAGGAAAACAGAAATACATCTTACTCAATAGTATACCATTGGCAAGATGTGTAAATGCGACAGTTTCCCAGGAACCCAATTTCAATATGTGTGCACATTTTGATTGGTTTGGTGCGTCGGTGAATTATATACAGTATTTGGTAGCACAATGACTACGAATCTAAGAAGTTATGTTGACTGTTCATGTCCCGGAGCCGGCACAAACTTGTATCATTATATTTTATTCTGACACCGTGTCGACTTTTTATATAATATTACATGGTGCCTTTAACGCACAGACTTAAGTTCTATGTGGACGTGTTAATGCAAAATAAAACAGAACTTTAACCTCTTCATCAAATATTATTTGTCGTTATATACAATTAATTGTACATCACAATTACTAATTATCACATATGTGTCATTTCCAGCTGACTACTACTGTGGTGGCTTCAATAACCTTTGCAACACCTATGACGACTGAAAGCCAGTTATTCTTGTCTGTACTTCCTCCAACCCATGACATCACTAACCCCCTCCCCTCCCTAGAGACGAGACTGTTAGACCACTACATCGTGTGTCACTGTCACTTTTATTGGAGTTCAACAGATATATGGGAACAGGTCTCACATTGTTGTAGTAGACGTGTTTTGGTTGGCTGTTTATTAGGGTTTAAGTTATCACAGGCTTACATTTGTTACTTTAGCTGGTTACAGTAGTTTTCCAAATTTCCAAATTTACCTGTTTAGACTGTATGTGCATATTGACCTATGCTTCCGTTTAAGATTTCCTTCCGACTCCTTGTGGGCCACCCCCTGAAGAGTTATTGGATCACTGAATATGTGTTAAAATAGAGTTTTATGCCTTGTAACTTTTTACCATCTATCAAAATTTTTTTTATATTTTACTGTCTTCGGACTTTATTACCACCCTGTGGAAGTTTAATTAATGTATTATGATCGTACACGTTTAAATTGAGTTCCCTACTAGAAATGTTATCTACCTTTGGAAAACATATGTACAACGACATTTCCAAGACCAAAAGTACCGTTACCTTTAATTCAGTTTTTTTTTTTTGAGTCGGCTCGTTATTGTTTCTTTTTTTGAGCAGACTGAATAATCTAACAGACATTCCGTTTATGCGTTTTATGTAAAAGGATTTGGTTAGAAAAGTATTCTTATAACTTAAATAATGTGTTGCATACATACAAATTCTCCTTAACAATGTAACAGTTACAAATAAACGGTATTTAAGACGCTATAAGACGGTATTTAAAATGATTGAAGATTAAAGGCTTAGGTGGCTCAAAGGAAGCACTTACTTAGTTGTCGCTTTAACGACTTTGTCAAACTTAGGATAGTTCTCTTGAAACATCTTGAACAAGAGAAAACTCTGCGCTAATATAAGTTTACACAGGGTATATACAAACTCAGGGGAAAGTCGAGTTAGTGTGTTTGGACCAAAGGAACAAACACATGTATACAAACAATGTATCCGTAGATTTTGAGCACATTGAGCTACTAACTACTAGCTTAGTACACAAGTGGTGACGTGTAGGCCAAACCATATAACAGAGGATCAGATGTTTTAATTTTGCCAATTCAAAATGGGGGCCATTAAACATTTTCTATCTTAGATGTCTTAAAAACTATTGAATACACGGGAAACCCTATTAAGTCTCCAGTGTGGTAAATAATGCCACTATTTTTATATGTTAGACATTACGATACCGTACTTGTATCCATGGCTATTACAAATTAATACAAATTGAATTTTGTGACATGAGATTTGCAAAAAAAATAGGATTTAACGAAATTGTGATTTGAAATCGTTACCTAGCTACGACCAAATGTTAGTAACCAAGGTGACAACAACAATAATCATCATTCATTCAATTATTAGGTATCATTTAACGTTAGATTGTCATGTTAAAACTTATTATCAATTTTTCGTTAGAAACAATGTCTGCTTCACTATAATTATAGCAATGAATTAATACAAATATCAAATAAACTAGTTTGTATAAATTAAATCCAAATGAGGTAAATCAACGTCAATATCCTGTGGGAGATTTCATGCTTACATTGTAACAAGAGAAAATAATTGATTCTCGAAACTCATCAGCTTGTTGCCAATATTATCCTGCTTGAGGCAGAGTGTTCATGTGGAACAATCCATGATGTAAACACAACATAATCTCTGCAAACTCGATAAAGTAATCAAGGACAAGTAAACTCTAAATGTCAATGGAATTCTGAAATTAATAGCCTTTGGTTTTGTCAATTGCATTTACGATTTTTAAAAGCCATATCACGAATCAGGATAGACGTTAATATTAATCAAACATGTATAGGCCAAGTACGGCTTACTTTATGACAAAACATGGTGGCTAGTTGGTCGTGCATTGTTAAAAAATAAAGTAAAATCATTTAATCACAAAACCAACATAAACCGAGTTTCAAACACCTCAGGTGTTGTTTCTCATTACAATGCAGACCGTCGATGTTTCTCCTCAAAATGACGCTTCTAATTTCCTGCTATTCAGTCATTTCCGTTTACAATCTGATTTTTAAAGGGCTACAAGCGTTTTTTGTTCATTTGACTTAGAAAGTTCATCATTTTCCAATGAGATTGTCCAAAAAATATTGAGCTGAATTAAATGTTCATACCAATACTTATTTAGACTTTAATAATTTTACTCTTTGCCATAAAAATTGTTTAAAAGAATCAATATATGATATTTTAACATAATTTTCCGTTTTTAAATTAATTTAATTCACCTGAATAGGTTGACTTAACGTACTGTTTTCACTAGAAAAATAAAACAAATAATTTGTTAAAGAACGGTAATTTTTATTGTTAAATAATGTCGTATAAAAAAATAAAAAAACGTATTTACAACAAAAACATCTGTTTTGGAAATTACTTTGCGTTTCCAACCCAAAACAATTTAGGTTTATAGTGTTTTTAAACTGAAACAGTCGCAATTATCTAAAAATGTGTCTAACATCTTAATACTGTTATACTATCATAATATTTTAATATTAATTATGAGATTTTTTCTAACACCATATAAAATCATTACTCCATTTTTAACTACGCATATATCCAGGAATCAAAAATCTACCATTACGTAGTACGCCTATTAACTATTATAATAGTAATAATATCACATTACTTGTAAGATATCCCGTGATCAAATTTAAAGCTTTTTCCCAACATCAGACACTTCAAGTGTAATGGATATATTTGTGGTGTTCAAGAATCCATCAATAATTTATCTTTCAACAAAAAATGTAAAAGTTTCAACAATTGGAGAAGTTTAGTTCGAGCATGTTATTGGAGACAAAAAACAATAAAATGTTATAAAATGGGTGATTTTTATGTTCTCTCTTCAGCTAAGCCGAATAAACCTCAGATAGTATAAAGCTTAAGTTACAGTTTATTCGTAAATACTTTTATTCACTGATTATCAAGAGCAGTGTGTTTTATTTTTTGGGGATGACTTTTCAACCTTGGAAGATGTTACTAATAAACACTTTAACGCACCAAACATTTCCTCTACGAAAACAAATCAAGCACTACTAAGTAACAATTTATTCAAAAGCTAAATATGGTAACAATCCAAGATTGTGGAAAATTAAATGGCTGAGAAAAGTGTTAAATCCGTTCCAAAGAAACATTCCCGGATGCAAAGAGTTGTTTTGGAGGAAGTGAAGTTCTGAAGTAACGCAATTACATGACGACAATGCCACAACACGAACCCAACTTGTCGCGTTTAGTCCCGGAGTGTCTCCGAGACAACGATTATAACTGTAGATTACATCTCCGTATAGTGAAATTATAGGATTCACAGTATATGGTATTGCTCTTGGTAACTGATGTTATATTAGATGGCTCATAGATGGCTGTCCAACGATTTCTATGTGAAGGGGGAAAGTTAATGTAAGCAACGACTTTTAATAAATGTACAATGTACATTTTCAAGGAGGAAATATGTATTTATTGAATTTTGTAGGAAAATTCCAGGCTAGATCTCCAACAGATAACAATTCCAATCTTTCGGGAGGTCTGCTGTGCTACATGCGAAACACAACAAAAATAATCAACAATTTATTTTATAAACTAGATAAAATATTTTTTTTAATATTGATAAGTGTATTACATTTAATCAGCCCTAAAAATGTCGAAACAACTACATTTAGTGCTTAACTAATATATTCTTTTAGCCACTGTAGAGCTAAAAATCAGCTTGCCTGGAATTGGTTAGCAAATCTCAATAAGAAATATCGTATAGCCACATAAAAATAACGAAATTACTATTTATCATTTTATTCATTGTTATTGTTTTAAATCTTCACAACTATTACAAATAATCGTAAATCAATGAAATAAAAAGAATGCTTCCACATCGCTTATTGATTTCAACTGCGGTTTGTCTCTAAAGGGCCGAGCGTGACATTTAGTCCATTTCCTGAAGTTGATCACATTGTGACATAAAATCAAGTGCCTTGGAAATAAAAACTGTAACAAACTGTTTATACAGTAATGTGTAATTTAATTATTGCGCTATACACTGTTGGATTAATATTATTTATTTATTTTTTCTATCTTTTTAAAATGCTATTTTAAGCTTTGTCTTTAAATTCATGAACCAATTTAGCTCAATATTGTGTGTGTTTTTTTATTAAAATTTAACTCACATTAAACTGTTTGTAATACTAGAACAGTCAAAGGGGATCTGCAGAATATTTAGTGATTGCTAAATTAATGTTAACACCAATTTTTTAATAGCCTTTGAGGGTAGAACATTTCTTTCCCGCCGAAACGTGTTACAAAATGAGTTTTAACACTTTTAATTTTCCTTGCATTCACGTTTTTGGTGAATGAAATTTTCAACATTTGTACCAAAAGTTCCACCACCAAAGTTTCAGTGGAACCAACAACCAGACGTGATCGCTGATTGGTCGATTGTTTGGTCTTGTTACTTTCATCCCTTATTTACGTGCGGACAATACACCCTTTTATACAGGACGCATGATCAAATTAAACTTATTTTCTATATAAAATGATAATTTGAATTGAGAAGTACTGGGTGATGGATGATTAAATCCAACAAGGATTTTTAAATCTACAAGACAAAGTACTCTAACATGAAATCAAACCAAATGAGGAGTAGGTCTAGATTAATTTAGTTCATAAATAAGATTCACAAAACATCTAGTACTCGTGACTACAGAAATGTATTAAATAGACTTTCCTCCTTTTGCGATGGATTGAAAGGAAGTGAAGTAGTATCTGAAGATTGGCATCGATTTCTTGTTTAAAACTTGAGTTTGTTAAGATCTTCAATTATTCGCAATATCTTTGAATTTAATTCAGGGTTGTAACATTTGCGTTATCCAGCGAGTTCTCTCTTCCATTTTTATAAGCGGTAGTTTAAGGAGGTATTGAATACAATAAACTAATTAGTTCTTGCATAATAATAGATATGGCATACAAAGGAATAAAAATATACTGTTTCATTATATAAAATGGATAATGATTTAATTAATCAAAAACATGTCATAGGTTAGAAAATTGTATTAGCTAATAGAACTTTTAAAGTAAAGAGTGAGACAATAAAAATCCATACGTATGAAATATGTTAGATACTCCCTAAGTCATAATGTTAGGTGTATTATTTTATTTAAAAACCACCTCTTCTTTATAATATGTTATGGAGATGTTTTAACTCGATTGGCTATGGACTAATAAACTTTGCAGTGAAAAAAATATTATACCAATAATTCAATTCAATTCAATTCAATTCATTTATTTCCACGGTAACACCATTTTTACAAGAGGTACAGTAAGTAGTAGCTATCAAACTCAAATTTAACAACAAATAAAGGCTATTCTGAATAAATTACAATAACAAGAACAAGAAAAACATAACAATGAAGATGGAAACCATGATAAACTTTTTAAAACAATAACAAAACAAGACTTAACAACACAATAAATACACGGTTTGGAATCCTCTAAGCAAGACATACATGACAAAAACAGATATAAATACTAAAGTGACAAAAATAAATAGCTGATCGAAGGTTGAACACAGTGCCGTTAACATGATGTAAGCATTAACTACAAATTATTTACAGAGAAGAGGCGACACAGATTGGAGCGGAAAGCAGCCACGCTGGAACGGTGAAAATCCAACACTGCGCCGACCTCGTTGCCGACCCGCAAAAGGCGAGGGATAGTGCTTCGCTGTAAATATACAGTATTGTAGTGCCTCCGCTCAAACGTATCCTTGGATCTTGTGCGGACAGGAACGTGGAATGGTATTCCTCCCAAAAGCTCAGGGCAGTCGATATTTCCACTTACAATCTTCATGAGAAACAGAGCGTCCGAAATTTTCCTCCGATCTTCCAAGCAGCATAGATTAAACTGAGATCTGATGAGATTCACGGGAGCATCAAGGTAGCGATATCCCATTCTGCAGCCAAGGACCCTAATGAAACGAACTTGAACTCTCTCCAGCGAAGATATGAGTCCAGTCTGATATGGAGCCCAGACAGGAGAGTTGTATTCGAGGGTGGGACGAACCAGTGCACGAAAAAGCAACACCAAGGCATTAATGGAGAGTCCTCGAGTGAAGCGGAAGAGAAAGCCCAGAGTGGAACTTGATTTGTGGCAAATTTGTTGGATATGCTCTCCTGGATGAAGTGTTGGAGTAGTTATTATGCCAAGATCTTTATACCTCCAAACTCTACGCAGAGGGTCGTCCCCAAGAAAATAGCCATGCTCATGAGTGTTCTGACTGCGAGAAAAGGACATAACGACACATTTAGAGGTGTTCAGACTCATTGAATTGTCAATGCACCAATTCATCACTGCATTTATTGATGACTGAAGACGAGTGAAGTCTTGAGCACTGGAGATCTCTAAGAAAAGTTTTGCATCATCCGCGAACAGAAGGAACTCAGAATCCAAGGTGTCGCCAATGTCATTTATAAATAAGTTGAATAGAAAGGGTCCGAGGTGAGATCCTTGTGGCACTCCAGATGGTACGTGGATGGGGTAAGAGTAAGCAGTCCCACATCTAACTTTTAAAGAGCGTCCCTGAAGGTAGGATCTGATAAACTGAAGCAGAGGTCCAACAAAGCCTAGGCCTTCAAGTTTGGCGAGGAGAAGCTTGTGACTAACCCTGTCGAACGCCTTAGCGAAGTCCAGATAGATGCAGTCGACTTGGTTGCCTCTTGAGAAGGCCGAAGTAATATAGTTTTGGAAAACGACCAAATTGCTTGTAGTAGATCTCCCAGTGCGGAAGCCATGTTGACGAGGCGAGATCAGTGTTTTAAATTCAAAATCGAGGCCATCAAGTACTAAGCTCTCAAATACCTTAGCTACCGCATTTAAGATGACGACCGGTCGGTAATTTTCTGGTTTTGCACGGTTGCCAGATTTGAATAAAGGCACAATAAAGCCAGATTTTAAGCACTGAGGAAATATTCCATTAGAGAAGAAAATGTTGAAGAAGATGGCGAGATGAGGAGAAATAACAGTGCTGCAAGACCTCAGTATTGATGGGGGGATGCCGTCCGGACCAGCCCCTTTGTTAGGATCCAGCTTTGAGAGTTTTTCTTCAATTGCTTCGGCAGAGATGCGCCATGATGATATTGTCTTGAAATTTACAAAGTCGAGGTTTGGAGGATCTTCATCTGACTCAGTAAAAGTTGACGAAAAGTAGTCAGCAAAGGCGTGTGAGATTTTGACTGGCTCCACAACAACAGAATTATTTACAAGGATTGAATTAGGACTAGACGACGTATTCCTCTGTTCATTGACGAAATTCCAGAAACATTTAGGGTTGTTTCTAATGGAAGTATCCATTCGATCAAGATGCCTTTGACGACACTGGGCGACCATAATGGAACATTGGGCACGAAGTAGATTGAAATTCCTTAAATGGGATTGGCTGGATGTTATCTTGTACATTTTATGGGCTTTTTTCTTCAAGATAATTAGGCGCTTCAAGTCCACTGAGAACCATCGAGGAAACGGTGATCTACCAAGCTTCATCAAGGGACTGCATGTAGATACGGCATTCGTAAGATCAGAACAAAAAGCTTGAAAATCCACTTCAGCAGACTCTATGTTGGTCGTAGGATATGAGAGCTTAGAAATCCAATCGTATACCATCAAATGGTCACAGCGTTTAGTGTCAGGGATGAACTGGATACCAGTAGATGAGGTCTGGTCTTGGATGGATATAGCCATTGATAGTGCCGGATGATCTTCCTCCTGGGGGATTAGAATGTCAAGAGCCTGCTCAACGGTCCAGTATGATACAGATGAAAATATCAAATCAAGAGTAACGCCTCGTTTGTTAGATGTGGTATTCAGTTGGTTGAGATTGAAAGTTGAAGCAAGGTCAATCAACACTTGAGACGATTTATTCACACGTGCCCCTTCAAACGAAGTCCAGTCAGTTGTAGGTTGGTTGAAGTCACCAGTGATGATTATTCCTTCAAAGAAGTGGTTAGAAAGGATCTCTTCAACTGCCAAAGAAAATTCCTCGTAAGCGAGAACATTTGCATTTGGCGGAATGTAAGCAGAACAAATTAGGTAAGATCTCGCAGAAATCTTCACACCAACAAAAACACATTCAACAGTTGAAATAGAAGTACAAAGCCTCCAAGAAGAAAATTTGTTTTCAACAGCTATCAGACATCCTCCACCAGATTGTTTATCACTTGTAGCTATGGACCTATCTTGCCTGTAGATATTGTAGTTGTGAAGTTCAAGTTCAGGAGATGAGATGGCGTCATGTAAATTAGTCTCGCACAGACAGATAATATTATAAGAGCAAGTATTCACGGTTACCTTCAATTCTTCCAGTTTGGTTCTAAGGCCATTTACATTTTGAAAGTACAAAAGGACGTTTTGAGTGTTACCGTGGAAGTTTAGGCGTTTTTTGGACTGGTCTTAAATAAGGTGGGGGCTCCGTTTATGTACTTTATAGTCAGGTCTTTTTCCCCTTTTTTAACTCTTTCATCTAGCTCATCCCGAAGTTTCTTTAGATGAGCTCGCTCTTTTTGTGTTCGATCCCTTGTCATACCAATCAAGGGTAGATCGGGATACTTTGTCTTGACGGTTTCACTTGAAAAAGTGGAGCACAAGCGTCTGACCAGAGCAGCATCCTTCAAAATGACTTTTGTGGGGCGAGCACTGTTTTCCGAAGACTTGCCCACCCGAATGCAGTTCAACCCATCAAAAGAATTGTTATCAAGAAAAAGACTTAACACCTTTTTGACCAATTCTGTGTCATGCAGGACTCTGGACTCAACTGAGGGATTGGGGCTTTCTGGTAAATTGTAGAGCATAATGTTAAAAGAACGCTTTTCCCGGTCTTTTAATTCGGCAATAATATCTTCAGATCCAAATGAAGGGGCAGAGCTGGTGCTCTCCAATGTGGTTATCTTATCTTCTAAGGAATTGATGCGGTCTTTATTTTGATCAATCCTAGCTTCCAGACTAGCTAGTTTACTATCAAAAGTACCTATTTTAGTATTAATATCATCGATCTTGTCTGGGATAGAGAGGAGAGATTCAACTTTGCCATTAAGTGCGTCCAACTTATCCATAACGTTATTTAATTTATCCCAGATTAGTCCAGTAAATCTGTCAAAAAATATGGGGTTGCTGTGCAAAAGGTCGGGTAGTTCTGATTTTTGGATATGTTGTTAGTATTGGGCCCATAACATAAAATCCAAGTTATCCACCTCGAGATGCTGCCGCTCGCCGCGGGGCGCGCCACTTGTTATCGAAATATCAGAAATATGGCAATTCCTATTGTTTTTCACTCAATCTCGCGAACCGTTGATTTTACCGAAAGTTTTATATTATTACATTAAAGAAGAATAAATTTGTGACAGTTTAAGCCCAGCAGCAAGTATGTAGCGTAAATAATGGTCAAAATACAGACCATCAAAATAAATAAATTTTCCAAAGACCGATAAAAATTGTGGTTTTTTGAAGTTTTTTCAATATTTCCACAATATAGTTGTTTGAAGCAAACACCGTATTGATTTAGAGAGTATGCCAGTTTATTTGCTATTAATAGAGAATAAATGAAAGTATGAATAACAATACCCCCACCTCAGCAGACCTGCAGACTAAGCGAATTTCCATTTGCTTGATTTGATTTTCACAAACCTATTTAAATATCATTAGGTTTAACTGGTGCCTAGGTTTGCTGCTACAGGGAGGGTAATATAGTATATAAAATAATAATAGTACAGTATGTTAAGAAACAAATAAATGTACCCAATTTTATAAAAATGTGTCTATAAATAAGGAAAAAAACAATAATTGAAAATCTTCGCTATTGGAATAACTTGAGGTTTTTTAAATTTACATTTTTTAATTTTCTCCGTAACCAATAACTGTAAAAAACATTCTAATGTACTAAATTATTTGTTTTTAAGCTCTACAAAATTCTTTAATGATACGATTGTAAAATTGTATGTTTTGCGGGTTAAAAATGAAAAAAATATTCTTACCGGCAAAATACCTAACGAACGGAATACAAAATACCTATGGCCTTATCATGCCGATCATGCTTTGCGAACTCGTTTTAATAAATAAATGTACGTGTGTATGATTCAATGATTCAATGATTTATATAGGCCATTATGCAAAAGCAATAGGCTAAGTCACTTACAATACAAAGTAAATGATAAATAGTCCATTTCTTGATTCACAAATAAAAGTAATGTTTGTACCAAATTCCACTAAATTGGATGATTTTTGGCAATCATCGTGCTAACGGACGATAATAACTTTTTTGGATACAGTTTAGTAAAATCTTTAGTTTTTTTTTACACAGGGTCTCCAAAAAACTTACCTAGTTTGAAAATTTATTTATTTATTGTACTAGATACAAACTACTGTTCAACGACTGATACCATAGATAAGGCTATGCTGATACATTAAATGAAAGGTAATAAAATAAAAGTTATTTTAACACTATCACACCTCAATATGCGAACCATTTGTAGCCTTGCAGACATGCAAGCTATTTTTACTCATTTTTATCATTATTATTTTATGATTTGTATTATAATTTATTACCAAAACTATATTCAAGGTCAAATAGGTGTACGCAACTCTTTGCCAACGTACGAAACTAAAACTTTGAAGTATACTCTACACAGCACGAAATGATTATTACTTATCCATTTGAACAATCGTATCGTGAGTTATGTTTAAAACTATGGAGTCTTTTTCGGACACCCGGTATATATATATATTTATATATGTTATAACAATTTGAACCAACAGTATTTTTGGCCTCTTGGAATACCAAAATGAAAAAGTAAATCGGTCCCGGGTCTAAGTCTTACCATGAGACCTACTGTAATAGCGTATTCCCAATAAGGGAAATTTGCTAATAATCAGCATATCATTTATATTGAATGGTGTGTGTTGAGGAAACCACTATTGAATCTTTTCATCAATTTCGTTGTCTCGAGCAATGCGAGAATGGCGCACGTCAACGTGTTGCTCACTGTTAATGTTCAACTGACGTCATTTTTTATAATATTTCTCAACTTCCTACAGATTTGATGAGGACGGATCATCCCAAGCGCCCATCAAGTTACAACATTTTGTCTGTTATCCCTCGTCCTCGAGTCAATCCACCAGAGCTTTTCATTGTCTTTATGAGGGCCTGTTCGATGGCCTAATCAGACCAAATTCCACACCAGAACTTGTCTGTACGTCTTGCAGTGAAATTTCCGATCTTTGTGAATTTGTTGTGTTCTTCAATATCAATCCTGTATTTTAATTCATATTCAGTATGTCCTGTATAGAACATAAATAAGGCCCACTTGGCGTGGAAAAATTACCCGCTGCATGGAAGATCTGTAGAGTGATTGTAATTGGAAGATCTTATTTGCCTGATCTTTCAGCCTCAATAAACTGTTAACTATGTTAAACTGTTTTATTTTGTTTTCATGTAAAGGAATTGTACCCAAAGCTTAGCTTAAATGTTTATGACGTATACACATTTGACAGCTTTGGGAAGAGTAGTTTTGCCGTTGAAGGTATATTTTGAAGGTCAGTTTTTCGGCATGTGAACCTACATTTATTAAAACGAGTTCGCGAAGCATGATCATTGAAGTATAAGACAAAACTTAGGAAATTAATTTATGTTTTTAGAAACGTACGCGAAATTCTTAACATTAATGAAATAAAAATGTTATACTATGCATTTGTCCAATCGGTACTTCATTATGGAATTATCGTATGGGGAGGAGCTAGTAGCAATATTTTAAAGCCACTGTTTGTTATACAAAAACTAATTATTCAAATAGCTTTTTAATTCAAAAGGCGTTTCCCTAAAATTATTATTCAAAAACACTCAATTACTTTCGGTGCGTCAACTTTTTATCAAAACTTTACTTGTATATACATACTCCAATCAAGATTTGATAGTGACGCCAATCACACATAACTATCCCACCACAAAAGCTGTAAATGTAGGTATGCAGGTACCCCGAGTTTTCAAGTCGGCAAACTTTACCAAAGCTTGTTATATTGCGATTTTTTGTATAGGAATATACCATCAGAGATTAGAGATCTACAGGTATCTCTTCCAGTTTATAAACGTTCGGTAAGCAGTTGGGCTCGATCAGTCTAATACACTTATCAGTTCAGTATACAATACATAACAATAATAAATACACAAGTACGCCAAACAATATTTAGCGTACAGACATCAGTAACTGCAGCTCCATTCACTCGACTACCTTTTACTTAGCACTAACTGTTCCTGTAGCTGTTACATAGCTTAGTTGTAAATAGTATTTTGAATTTTGTATTTAGTTTGAATTTTTAAGAATATTTCTAATTTGATTTGTAATAGAGCTCGTCCTGCGCACAGGTCTTTTACGGCCTATGCGGGACTATTGTTCGTATTTTGTATATGTATATATTGTAAAACATTTTTGGAAATAAAACAGATTTTGATTCGATTTGATCAGGTAATGGGAACGGTTGCTTTATGGAATTTTTTGTTAAGAACGGGTTTTTCGTATTTTTGACCCTTAAAACATACAATTTTACAATATATCTCTAGACCATTTTGTAGAGCTTAAAAACATAATAATTTAGTAATTTAAAAAGTTTTTTTACAATAATTGGTTACGGAGAAAATTAAAAAATGTAAATTTAAAAAACCTCAAGTTATTCCAATAGCGAAGATTTTTTTATTATTGTTTTTTCCTTATTTATAGACACATTTTTATAAAATTGGGTAAATTTATTTGTTTCTTATCATACTATTATTATTTTATATACTATATTACCCTCCCTGTAGCAGCAAACCTAGGCACCAGTTAAACCTAATGTTATTTAAATAGGTTTGTGAAAATCAAATCAAGCAATGAAATTCGCAATGAAGCAGGAAATTCGCTTATTCTGCAGGTTTGCTGAGGTGGGGGTATTTTTATTCATACTTTCATTTATTTTCTATTAATAGCAAATAAACTGGCATACTCTCTAAATCAATACGGTTTTTGCTTCAAACATTCATATTGTGGAAATATTGAAAAAACCACAATTTTTATCGGTCTTTGGAAAATTTATTTATTTTGATGGTCTGTATTTTGACCATTATTTACGCTACATACTTGCTGTTGGGCTTAAACTGTCACAAATTTATTCTTCTTTAATGTAATAATATAAAATTTTCGGTAAAATCAACAGTTCGCGAGATTGAGTGAAAAACAATAGGAATTGCCATATTTCTGATATTTCGATAACAAGTGGCGCGCCCCGCGGCGAGCGGCAGCATCTCGAGGTGGATAACTTGGATTTTATGTTATGGGCCCTATACTAACAACATATCCAAAAATCAGAACTACCCGACCTTTTGCATACCAAAATGTCTTATTTTACTGGACTAAGATGTCAGCAGAAGTAATATTTGCCAGAGTAACAATAGCTTGCTCACTCTTATTAAAATGTGTTTACGATAAATATAACTGAAACATGATACAGTAAACTAAATTGATATTTCATTTGTTAGAACCATGTCTACGTCCTATGTTAAGTTCAGCCTCAGCAAGAAAGGCATTTACAAGATTGAGTTACAGCATAGAAGCCAAAACTCTGACAAGAAATCTATGTAAAACCAGCTTAGGACTTTGTGGCTTTGCATCGAAGACGATACAGCCGGCCGGTGCTGTTGCATACATATCTTCTAAATGTAACTCTAATTCAATGTTTTGTTTCTAAGTTTACAATAATTGTAAAGAATGTGCCTAAACTTTTCAAGATATTTTATAGACATTATGAAGTACACTAATTTTAGATAGAATATTTTAATGATGAGCCTGAAAACTAAGCTTTTGGTGCATTTAAAAATATACAGTATATTTAATAAAATGAAATATGTTTAAAAAAAATTGGATCCATATAGTCAAAGAACAAATTCCTTAAACCGTTTGGTAAAATAAAATAGATTTAGTATACAATCCCACTACACGATTGATTGGAATTGAGATCATTGATAACTTTGCTAACTTAACATTGACAAGATCCTAATGCTCAATACGATTGTTAGATGTTCCTAATAAAATATAGAACTTCACTGTTACACTAGCAAACTATGAGTTATAGTATATCAATGTGGAGAATGTATTTGATCATACATAATACGACATCGTAAAATTGTAAATTAACTCTTTTGCCATAAATATTGTCTGAAATCAAAAGACAACCACTTTATGTGATTCTATTTTATTACTTAAAAAATCTTTTATTAGGTAGTTCAAAATATTGAATAATAAATCATCATCATAAGATATATTATTATTAATGAACATAATCTCAAAAGGATTGCTGTGGTTAGGTAAATATACAGTAGGGGATTTCGTTCCTCAAAGAACATTCCACTATTGATTAATTCTCCATTGCTCGTTATTAATTATCCAAATGGATCACAAAGCAATCAAGCAGATGGAGTGAGATTCCGTTATATCTGCTGGCAAAAACATTGTCATACTTATAACCGATGATAACATTTGTTGTAATAAAGAATGGCCTGTAAGTAGGTGTGAATTATGCAGAAATGTGTTTATCGGGTTAAATAAAAACAAGAATCAAGAATAACAGTTTTTTTTCTCTTGTTTTTGAGATAGCCTCCATTATGTTTTGTATCATAGATTTATGTCTTATCTTTATGAATTTTGTCATACGATTTATGAAAGTTATAGCCCAATTGTAAATGTTAATAATGATACAATATTTACAAAATGGCAGATTTTATGAAAACATATCTAGAAGACTTGTATTTATAATCAAAAAAATACCATCAAACAACCCCAAGATCCAAATATCTATAAATTAAAAGCTGAAAATCACAATTTTGGTTGTGCAGACCAAGCAAAACAGAACCAATTAACACCACATACCAAATTAATTATTGTCCACTGGATAATAAGCCTGGATAAGGAAAAGGTCAGTCTGTCTCCGAACCGCGGCGTGACTGTAAGCTCCTCGCAGCAGGCCTGAACATGTTGTTATTACGATGTTCGTAATATCAATATTAACTTTTTTAATGCCTATGTGTCGTGTCGTACACATGTTTTTTTAGTAACTGAACCATGACGAAGCCATTCGGTGGAATAAACTTCGCTACTCAGCTGAGGATGACACACTTGTGTCGAAATGTTGACTGGGATTCACCATCCACAATTTTGAGCTGAACGACGAAAGTAATATGTCTTACGATAATTAATTATCTCCAGCTCAGGGGTTCAAAAACGCATTTTAATAATTTAGACCCATCTAAGTTGATAGCCCACCGAAGCCTTTAAAACCCAGTTATATACGCTTTCAGAAAATAAAATAAAACAATTTATACAGGATGTCCCGGAACTCTCTACCGATACTTTAGGGCATTGCTCCTGGGTAAGAAACATACCTAAATATCATATTTAAAGTCCTTAGTTACTCACACAGCCACCATTTTGTTTTTTCCAGTTATTATTTTTTTCTAAAGAATGGTTAAACATGCGAAATGGAAACTTTACACAAACATTTATGATAACTAGACAAAGCTACAAAAAAATTATAACGATTTTTCAAATTCATAAAACAAAATGGTTAAAGAAACAAAATTTTAAAAGGCCGCCATTTTGTTTGATGTATTTGAAAAATCGTCATAAATTTTTTGTAGCTTTGTGTAGTTGTCATAAATGTTTGTGCAAAGTTTCTATTTCGTACGTTTAACCATTCTTTAGAAAAAAATTAATAACTGAAAAAAAGCAAAATGGCGGCTGTATGAGTAACTAAGGACTTCCAAACAATTTAAATATGATATTTAGGTATGTTTCTTACCCAGGAGCAATGCCCTAAAATATTGGTAGAGAGTTCCGGGACACCCTGTATAAGGCCTATAAGTTTATGCTCTTAAGTTCCTTATATTGTTTATGTCGTTTTAGTTAAAAACTATATTTAAATACATTCACGAATGCTATTCAGATTTATCCACATTGTTTGGATGGATTCGGGATTCAGTAATATATATTTTTCAACCAATATCCAGAATCGTTTAAAGGGACGGTAGTTGAATATTTCATTGAGGGTGGAAATAATTTAACCTGAAACAGTGGGAAGAGAAAGGGAAATCGGAAATGGCTTTGCCAATTTATTCACTGCGTTCCGATGGGAACTGTCTTTGTATCGGAATTACAATAATTGCTATTATCACTGCGTAGATGGAAATATGATCAATAACAAAACCATAAGCATGTATTTGGATTTCATACTGTATAGTAAGTAGTGTGTGTAATTTCATAGGTTCAAAAATGCAAAAACAAAAACAATTAGAGAAACATAATCATAGTTATATTTCAGTTTCGAGTTATAGCCTACTGTATTTCCACTAATTTTTCATTGAATTTGGCTCAGTCGCAAGCAGATTTTAAAGCGATAAAGAATAATGTTTTCAAAACCTAACACTTTCATTTACAAGTATCTCCAATCCACTCTATTGTTGTATTGTTGGACCGACCCAAGTATTACTCGTACCTTGCTTCTTACACATAAAGTAAAGATTATGCAGAAATAAAATAAAGTCACCGAGAAAACTGATGCTGAAATGATCAAATATCGACAATTTTTAATAATAAATCGAACGCCAATCATTAAAATAAAATGTAATTTTACGCAAGGTATTTTTTCAAATGAGTGATTGGTGCAACGTTCTCACTCGTCTAAGATATATTTTCTACTCTCAACGCCATTACCTCTGACTTGTAGCCGCAACTATGTGGGTCAGGCTGCGGTCTTTACATTTCACAATTTATACCCAACTCTTGAGAGAGGCCTGTCAAGTTACATCCCGTCTTCAAAACCTATGTTTATGTTTCCGGCCGTGATGAGGAAGCCCAAAGTATCCCGTAGATTCTCCGGATTTTAGGATTTAGACTTTTTAAGGCAAAATTTTACAGTTTCGATACAAAAAAAATAGAATACCCGTCGTTAAATAGTGTGTGAATTCTAGACCTATAACGGAACAAAATTTAGTTTCAAATTAACAACAGATAAGATTTGTTTTAGTCTTAAATAATTTTTTATTACTATTTAATATGTGTCAAATTGTAGAAAATAAAATATACTAATTTACTACTAGAAAGATTTATAAAATTTTTAAGGATTATGAAATTATACAAAATCATTGTATTGTTGTCTGTACGTATATTCCATTTACGTTTTAACATTATAAATTAAAGCTAGAATTCTCTCTAGGTTTGACTCCATGGATAATAAATACTATCGTATATTGAAAAGAACCATTTCAGCTTTTTAGCAATTTGGTATAAAGAGACTTTAAAAACGAGTAAGAATTAAATAGCAGAAATAGGTTCTATACCATTTATGAGCAGCACTTTTAGTAATTGATCAAATAGACACAGTATTTTGGACAAACGATAAAATCTTTAACACTATAAGAACACTTTATTGATTTGTATATGATTTTGAAAGTTACACATTTTTTACAAATGAATGCGGATATTTTAAAACACATTAAAGAGTACTTTTTTCAGTAAAGTAAATAACGAGTACTTTTAAACAAACCATGGTGTTAGAAATACTTCGTATGAAAACATACTCTCACATTGACGACAAGATTCAAGAAAAGACCAAGACTGTGAATATCTTTCTGATTCTTATGTCGTTTGAAACCAAAACTCTTTAGGGTTGTACTTTATCAGCCATTTACATTTATGTAACGTCACAAACGCTTAATGTGTAGAGATAAGACTGATGTCACCGCCTCGCGTGATAACAGTGTACTTAACTGCGTGGTTACCACCACCATCTTTATATCGTCATTTAGGCATTCCTTTATTATTTACTTTTTATTTTATCGTGTAATTTATTAGTCTACTATTAAACATAATTTTAATACAACCCTTTGGTTACAGCATTTTACTTGCCTATTTTGATAGATAAATGTTAACGGTAGTGTCATTCTGATGTACTTCAGACACGTTTAGCTGTTCTACTTCTTGTTTCGGATTTGATTGCAAATAAGTTGGCAAACGTTATTAATTTGATTTTTTTTATATTTATGAAGTTATGGCCTATGCATGGATTTTGTTAAGTATAAGAATTAATTGAAAAGACTTGCAGAGACCAAGTTGCGGCACTAGGGAGTGATGACAATGGATTGGTTATGTATTTCCCATGTCAGTGTGATATTAACCTACCCAGATCATAATCTTTTAAAGTTTCAAAGAATTTTTTAATTTTTCTTTAGATTCTCTAATGATGAAATTGAAAAAGTGCACTTACAATTTTGGGAGTCACATCCATCAATCTTTACAATACGGATTGACGATAAAGTAATTATAAATCACAGAATTGGACATATTTATTTTATTTCCATATCAAGGATTAGGGTAAAACTACTGGAATTTAAAAAGTGAATCTCATTGCAATACAACACAGACTGTCAAACTACGATAAGTTAAGTTAAGTTAAGTATCATATGATTCGTTTTTATAGGAGGAAAATCGGTCAAAACTGTGTGACAAATGAGGTGTGATAATGAGAACGTCTCGATGTAGGACTGGCAGAGCTGCAGTTGCGATAGCGTCTGTCACTGTCTGGATTTGTCATCATCAGAGCTTATCTCAGTTCTCTTTCTATCCTCGCTGTCACATTAGTCGCAAACATTTGCTTGGAAGAGAGTATTACTACTTGATGTAGTAGTTATTTTCTCGATTACTATAAATTGGTGTAAAATACCTGCATTTATGCGATCTTGTGTTGTAGCTGAGTTGCTACCGGTTTCAACTCACATTGGAGTCATCTTCAGGCAGTTATAAGATGTCTTCTCGCTTCATTCGAAGGTCGTCAATGGATAATAAATAAATAAACAGAACACAAACACGTACACGGACATAAAAAAGAACATTTAAAGCTGTAAAATACTGAAAACGGTAGGCCTACGGGACACGACACGACGTGATCGGGCGAAAGTTATGTCTAGACTACCGTTTTCAGTATTTTACAGCTTTAAATGTTCTTTTTTATGTCCGTGTACGTGTTTGTGTTTTGTTTATTTATTTATTATCCATTGACGACCTTCGAATGAAGCGAGAAGACATCTTATAACTGCCTGAAGATGACTCCAATGTGAGTTGAAACCGGTAGCAACTCAGCTACAACACAAGATCGCATAAATGCAGGTATTTTACACCAATTTATAGTATTTAATTGCGATCAGGAGGCTAAAATTCAGTATAATGATTCTCGATTACAATTTCAAGCCCATTCACAAACATCCCTACTGATTGCAAAACAACATTACTGGCCTTTATAAATAATTTTCACACGAAATGACTAACTATCCTATGCTTGGCACATGTCTACTCTTTCTGTCATTGAAGTGTCTAACGTAAACAAAAGTGCAATTTCTCAACGTTGTTAATACTAATTAGGGGTGACTTCTTGATCAGCATCGTATGTGTTATTGAATTACCAAAAATAAAAAAAAAATACGTCAAACAACACTTGTTAAGTACTTTCAGGTATCATTAGGGGACAGCAAGGGGCATTGAGTTCTTAAACTATTTAGTTTCAGTACGCTTTAATGTGAAGAAGAAAAACAGTATAAATTTTACCAAAGACATTTGTTTTTCAAACCAAGAGAGATTTTGAAACTATAATTAATTTTTTTTACTACATAGAAATTGGTTAAATACCACAGATAACTGAAAGAGGCTGCCGGGGTTTGGTCATTAAGATAAATAAATCATAGCTACATTACGAGTAAATAAATAAACAGAACACAAACACGTACACGGACATAAAAAAGAACATTTAAAGCTGTAAAATACTGAAAACGTTAAAATGAATCCACAAGAAAATGTGAACCTTAATTGGAAATGTTTTCGATGAAACGGTAAACGCGTAAATAGCATTGCTTTGTGTAAATATTTACTAAAAAGTCATCCAGAGATCAAACATGTTTTCAATATCGACCTTGTATTAAGCATTCTCTAATAATTAATAGATAAATAGCTCTATATCTCGCAGTTTCCAAGATTTCTTTACTTGCACTTTGTTATTTTACCTGTTTATTGTTTCAAAAAAAAAAAAAAAACAGTTTTACTGTAGGATTTGTATGATTTTATTGTTCTAATTGTTTTAATTAATTTACTACTTTGGAGATTTCTATACAAAAGTCTCTTTGTTTATGATTTTAGCTTCTATAGACCAATGTTTCCGACAACGTTTCCGGTTAGTAGGACCTCGACTGCAGGGTGGACCATCCTCCCAGTCATCAGGACTTCCGGTGTCTGCATTAAACAATGGTTGAGGCTGTTCATGAATTATTTACCTCGGGGCGTTCCCTTTGAGATTGAAATGTTTCGATTGAGTTCTCTAAACGCATCTCAGCCATAAACTCAACTATTGCTATAAACTTCGCGTCACAAACCACACAATCTGGTGACATTAATTATCACTTAAACTCCCCGTTCACGTTGAAGTCAGTTTCTTCACTAGAACCTTGCTGTGGTCAGTCCACTACAGTTGATAATTTCAGTACAATATATTATCGAATGCTATTAAACTAGACCCTTGTTAAAATAAACCATGTTATTTCAATTAAATAACTTTATGAGGGTGAGATAACCTAAAAAAAATCAAGCATAATTTTTACAAATGTTTTAACACCATTTTGTTGTTCAATTGTTGTTCAGTTTTCTTCAGCAATATATTTTTTTTAATTATTATTTGTGAAGTAATACTTTTAATGAAAAATTTTAATTAGCCTTTAAATAGGGATTTGGAATTTGTAGATTAATTTAATTTGTTCATTCCGAAATGAGCCTTGCACAGTATAATTGTTACTTACGGTGAACCATACATGTTAATTATGTGTTTTGTCATAGTATTTAAACAAAACATTAAGTAATTTCTTAGGAGTATTTATGTTACTGGACTATACTGTATTATAATATTTAACAAGATTAGGATAATTAGCTCTCATGGAATTCCCTTTAAAAGAGAGCATCAAGAATATGAAGAGCTCATTGGAAATCAATATAATGCAGTTTAAGGCGACCGTTTCACTTATTGCCTTCCATTAAATGTGGCCCGATATTACCTCTCCCCAACGGTTGAAAATATCTTTTGTAACATTTCAAATAATTTTGTTTCACAAATACAAAAACGCATTATCACAAAGAAATACTCTGAAATTTATTTTTTCGTTCAAAATTAAAGTAGCAAATTAATTGTTCACTTACTTATTTCAAAATAGTCTTTTGTCCTTCTATAGAAAGAAGACTTAGTTAATCACTCCTTGATTAGATCCACAAACTTTACATTTGTTTGCATCATTTACTATTTACTTATCTGTTAGTCTAACCAATGTTGGTTAGATTAATTCCTTTGCTAATTCAAAAACATGTAGAAGACCAAATATTCGTTAGTTTATTCAAAAACACATTTGAGTGTCATTGTATAATTGTTTTAAATATTCGTTTAAACACGTATTTGTCCAAATTTGTGTAACGGAACTTTAACTAATTTATTTCACGTGCCTAACAGTTTTATACATTTTGCATGTTAGCCGACATTGTAAAGCATTGTAAAGAATACTTTAATCGACTCCCTTATGACCTTAACATGTTAAAAATAGATTAATTTACAGGTTTAATAACGAATAAAAAACATCATAAAACTTCCCCGACAATGTTTCATGTTTTTTAAATGGCTTAATTCAGCAACAATTAAATTTAAATCAATCAAATACCTAAAACATAACCCTTATGAAGGGAGCTTATGTGAATGAATATAAAGTTGGTATTGAGAACAATGTCGAAAAGGTTCTTTGGAAACAAATAATGTTGGTATTAAAATATCCATCGGAAATGTTTTCGATGAAACGGTAAACGCGTAAATAGCATTGCTTTGTGTAAATATTTACTAAAAAGTCATCCAGAGATCAAACATGTTTTCAATATCGACCTTGTATTAAGCATTCTCTATGATGAAATTAAATCATTACGGTTTTTAACTTTGAATTGTTTCTGTTTAGTATTCTATTTACTCCATCAATAGAATAAAGGAAAACGTTTAAAACATGCTGGACCTAGCTATTAGGGCCGAACCAAGAGAAAAACCTAAAGGAAGCCTCAATCAAAAAGGAATCAGTGACATATAGGGCTTTACAAGACACGCTTGGCCCTTAGTATGGCTGAGCTTTGGAATTGGGTCCTCTGAAATATTGCTTTAACCCCTATGAAACAGTTACTTCTTTAATAGGTAATACCTCATAAGTTAGCAGTCATGGTTTTAATAAGTTTATTATACAGTGAAGATCATGTTAATAGATGGTGTGTGAGAGTGATGAGGGAAAGGCCGTCACCAAAGATCACACTATTAGACGCCAATGGTATACCTGAATAATATAAATCCAATGGCAATAAATTGTTGAATTTACTTTACACATAACAAATGCTACGGTGATGAGTTGAGGGTTTTTGTGCGAATGCGTATTCCTCTCGCCACTGTAATTGACATGACTACTACCGTTCTGACAATGCAACACACATAGCTTCAAATATATTTTTTGTTTCAGATTGGAACAACCCAGTATTTGCAAATCCACAAGAAAATGTGAACCTTAAGCACAAGTGAACTCCACATCGTAAAATATAACAAAAGGTATAAAGTGACAAACTTAAATTATTTATCATAGGATGTAAAACTATTTAAGAGGCTATTAAAAGAAAGTATGAGATCCTATTGCATGTTCAGATGATGTTTAATGATCCAGATTTGTTTGCTGAAGAATTCAATACATTTTTCATAAATATTGGACGGATCAAAAATGTTAAGAAATGTTCTTTTAAATCAATGTACAGTTATAATTCTATATTTTTACACGATATAAATTAAGAAGAGATCAAAAGAACTATTAACTATACATAATCCTCTACATTTTATGGCTTTAATGAGATCTCTTCTAAAATTTTTAAATCTTGCTCCTCAGAACTGTCTACTCCTGAGACGTATTTAATAAATCAGTCCATAATTATTAATAAACTTCTAAAGTCATACCAATTTTAATACTGATGAAAATGCAAGCAATTACAGACCAATATCTATAATCTGTTGTCTTAATTCCATTTATTGATAATAACAAATATGTAAAATATTATAGTTCAGAAAAACTTGAAACAAAATCAGGCGTCCCACAAGGTTCTGTAGTAGGTCCAATTTTATTTATAATTTGTATTATGATGTGACATATTCAAGAAAGTTATCTGAAGTAATATTATTTGCTGATGATAAGGCCTTATTGACATCAAGCCAATATAGAGAATAATTATAAATAAAATGTATTGAAGAAGCAAATGAACGAGTACAATGCTTCATTGAAAATCATTAAGAAATTAATTTAAATAAAAGAAAATTTAACGAATTTTCTATCACAGATAAAATAAATACCCCCGCCGCAGCAAACCTGCCGACTAAGCGAATTTCCATTTGTCTGAATTGATTTTCAATTAAATATATTTTAATATCATTAGGTTTAACGAGTACCTAGGTTTGCTGCTACAAGGAAACTAATAAAGTGTGATCAAATTATATCCATAAACAAGCAAACTACAACATTTGACAATATTCTCCATAAGAATAACATAGGAATTTTAAATTTACAATTTTTTAAATTTTCTTCGTTACTAATAACCGAAAAAAAAATACTTTTATATACTAAATTATTTGTTTTTTAAGCTCTTTAAAAAGGTCTAAAGAGAAATTGGGAAATTTTGTGTTTTGAGGGTCAAAAGTGAGAAAAACCAATTTTTACCCCATAAAACCCCGTTCCCATGGTCGGATCATGCTGGTTCGCGAACTCATTCAACTTTATCCCGCTTTACACCTTTAAACCAAATTTCATCAAAATCGGACAAAAATTACTCAAGTTATCGCGTTCACGGACGTATATATATATATATATATATATATATAAATCTATATATATATATATATATATACATATATAAAAATTTGAACGAATGGTGTTTTTGGCCTCTGGGGACATCAAAATGAAAAAGGAAATTGGTCCCGGGTCTAGGTCTTACCGTGCCACCTACGGTAATAACTACTTTTCCCTATAGGGAAATTCGCTAAAATGATTTCAACTTAAATATTTTAATCGATGATTTTTGGTCAAATAATTTATATATTTGTCCTAATTAAAACACTTCAGCTTTTTTTGTTTACGAAGTTATTACAAAATTATTTTACTTTGTTTACCTACGAGCGTTTTTTAATGTAACCGTTTCAGTTCAGTTCTTATATTTAATAGGTTTCACTAAACAGCATTGTTTTACTTTTATAACAGCATAGTTTCACTTATAAGAACACGGGTAACGGACCAATGAGGTCCAAGGATCGAGAGAAGAAGTAAAATTGTAATGATTCTAATCAGCTGTTCAGGCCAATGTAATTCTTGAGTGGTGCAATTAGTGTTTACTACAATGTTTTGTTGCATTACTGTAAGTGGCAATGAGAGGTTGTAAACGAAAACATAACCTCTCTTAGAAGTTATGGATAGTGATTGTTAGTAATTAAAACACTGTCGTAGGTAAAGTAGTGTACTTCAATGAAGTTTACTGTCCCCTCCACGAAACATTGCCATTGAAGTCTGGTTCTATAAACCTACCTGAACACAAGTGTGACGGCCTGGCATATTTGCCTCATTTTGTTGCCATTTGTTAACTCTGAGCTTAAGCTGATTGGCCTTACTCCCTAAACCTGGCCCGTTGGCTATCACCGAATATTTACTAGGTTGATGTGTCAACCGTATTTAGCAATATTGCATTTTATTTAACTTCAAATAAGTCTCCAAGTGAACCTTATAACTCATACTCCAATTCATGTCATTACTTTCTTTTTTCTTTAATCCCGTTGACTCCTCCTGGAGGATAGGGCCTCAACTGTTCCCCTCCACCTCACTCTGTTGGCTGCTTCTCTCTTAATCCCCTCCCAGGTCTTTCCTCTCTCCTTCAATTCTTCCAACAACGTCCTTTTCCATGTTTTCCTTGGTCTACCCACTCTCCTGCTCCCGGCGGGGTTCCATTCTAGTGCCTCTTTCGCCACATCATCATGTCCTTTCCGTAGTGTGTGCCCTACCCATCTCCATCTTCTTCTCCTTATTTCTACATCGATTGGCTCTTGGTTTGTTCGTCGCCATAGTTCTTCGTTTGTTATGGTTTCGGGCCACCTTATCTTCAATATTCTTCTCAGGCACTTGTTTATACAGGTTTGCAGCTTGCTTGCTATCCCCTTACTCACTTTCCAGGTTTCGCAGCCATACAGCAACACACTCTTCACATTTGAGTTGAAGATCCTTAACTTGCTCTTTATTGAAAAACTGTTTGACCTCCAGATCTTATTGAGGATGCTGAAAGCTCCAAGGGCTCTATTTATTCTCCTGCCTACATCGGTTTCAGTTCCCCCATTTCTATCTACAACTGAACCTAAATATAGAAAATCTTCAACTTCCTCTACTTCTTCATTTTCAAATCTAATTACCCCTTGAGTCTCGTCATTGACCCTCATGTACTTGGTCTTCCTTTTGTTAATCTTTAGACCAATTTTTGACGCCTCTTCATTTAGTTTTTCTGTCTTTTGCTGCAGCTGCTGTCTCGTTGCGGATATCAAACACACATCGTCTGCAAACTCTAGGTCCTCCAACTGCTCAAAAACTTTCCAAGTAATCCCTGCTCTTCTTTTGGTGCTTTCCCTCATTACATGGTCAATCATGATCAAGAACAAGGTCCCAGACAATGAGCATCCCTGCTTCACTCCACTATTACATTCGAACCCCTCCGAGATAATGCCTTGATGTATGATTTTCATTTCAAAGTCATGATAAAGAACTCTTATCATTCTCACTATCTTCTCGGGTATACCGTATTTCTGCAGAAGTCTCCATAATACACGACGATTTGCACTGTCAAATGCCTTCTCAAAATCTATGAAGAGCAGGTGAACTTTGTTTCTCCATTCAATTGACTGCTCAATAATTATCCTGAGCGTTGCTATATGGTCCGTGCAGCTTCTACTTTCTCTGAATCCGGCCTGATTCTTCCTCAGTACCCTATCAACAGGATCTTTAATTCTTCTTTGTAATACTTTAGCCAGTATTTTGCTAGCAGTGCTGAGTAGAGTTATTCCCCGCCAGTTGCCACATTGTGTAAGGTCGCCCTTTTTCGGCAGTTTGACTAGCAATCCTGTTCTCCAGTCTTCAGGTATCTTCTCCTCATCCCATATTTTTCTTAACAATTTATACATGATTTCTTCTGAGATTCGTGGGCTGTTTTTGAAAAACTCTGCAGGTACTTCATCTATTCCTCCGGCCTTGTGGTTCTTCATTTCTTTGATGGCTGCCTTTATTTCTTGTTTAGTTATTTCTCCGGTCTCTATCCTCAGCTCATGTAAACGCTCATCCGTCAATTCATCCATGCCTCCATCTTGGTCCCGGTTTAAAACACTTTTAAAGTGTTCTACCCATACCTTCATCTGCTCTTGCTCATCTGTTATCATTTTGCCACTTCTGTCTCTTACGGGTTTATTTCCATTCTGGGATTGTCCAGCTATTCTCCGAGTGCAATTGTACACTGTCTGCATGTCATTTTTCCCTGCAGCTTCTTCTGCTCTCCTCATTACATCTTCTTCAAAAATTCTTTTATCTCTTCTCGCACTCCTTTTTACTTGTCTGTTTACCATTCTATACTGCTCTTTTAGCTCCATTTTTCTCTCTTCTCTTTTTTCATTCAATAAGCTTCTCTTCAGTTCCCTTCTTTCATTCACCAAATCCCAAATTTGCTCTGAGAGCCATTCCTCGTCTCCCCTCTTCCTAAGCCCAACTGTTTCTTCAGCTGCCTTTTTGTATGCTTCCTTTGCCTTCTTCCACATTTCATCTAAGTCAGTACATTCTGTGAAACTAGCCTCTTCCAGATTTTGTTCTAGTTCAGCATTGTATCTCAATCTTACATTTTCATCCTTAAACCTAGCAACATTAAACTTCTTCCTTGAAACTTTGTCGATCTGTCTTTTCAAGATTTTCATTTTGAGAGCTGCTACCAACAGCATGTGGTCCGATCCTATGTCCGCCCCTCTGTATGCTCTTACATCTCTTAAAGATCTTCTCCACTTCTTGGAAATTGTAAAATGGTCAATTTGGTTTCGAGTCCTGCCATCTGGCGAATGCCATGTCTCCTTATGAATCTGTTTGTGTGGAAAGATAGTTCCTCCAATGACCAAATTGTTCAAACTGCAAAATTCAGTAAAGAGCTGGCCATTTTCACTTTGTTCCCCGATTCCGTGCTTTCCCATGACACTCTCATTTCCATCGTTACTGCTTCCCACTTTGGCGTTTAGATCACCGAAGATGATTAGTAGATCTCTAGCACTAACATTGTCAACCACTGCTTGTAATCGTTCGTAAAAGGCATTCTTTACTTCTAAGTCAGCTTCATTCGTTGGAGCATACACGTTTACAACAGTTGTGTTTCTAAATTTTGATCTTATTCTCACTCTTATTATTCTTTCGCATTACTTTGTAGCCCTACAATAATCCTAACCAGACGTCGTGGCTTGGCCGGATACACCTTGGAATGTGCTGACTTTGCAGTGCACGTGGATCGCGATAAACAATGTGACAATCCTAGCTTCATTCTCGCTTCAGTTAGTTTCATTAATGTCTGCTGTGATCGTTTGGGTGCAGCACCTGTCAAGCAACTGTCCTTGCATTGAATTATGGGCTGAGCGCTCAGCGTGCGCTGATTGGTTAACGATGGTCATGTGACCACGCTGAGGCTCTCGCTCGGACGATGCTGGAGCAATTAGATCGCGCCGAGATGTAACGGACGACGGTATAGTCCGCGCGCGTGGTCTCGCGCCCCTTTCTATTAATCTTACTCTTTTCTTTTAAGTCCGTGTACGTTTTAAATTCAATATTGTGTAATTCGTAGTATTTGGTCGCGGTTTGATTTGATTTGTTACGTGTTACTTTAATCGATGCAATTATGTAAAGTTGTATTAGTATCATTAATAAATTAGCTGATCCCTATTCGCTTGTTTTATTATTCGTTCTTCCTGCTCCCAACCGCTACGAAGACTACAAGAGAGGCCGCTGTGACACAATGATCTGTCTTACGTCCACTGACAGCATAGGAGGTGGGATGGAATATTGCAGTGTGTTAGACGAATCCCGCCTCTTTCTTTTCCATGACAGAGGAATGTTACCTTCTAACATCAGTCGTTGTGTTCTAGGTCCGATGACAGCAGAGGTATTGGGATGGAGTATGTGCTAGACGGAGCAGGCCGCTGTCCCCTTCACGCGACATGGACACTCAAGCCTGCTTCCTCCTCAGCTCAGATGTTTTGTTACACCGTGCTGCTGAGTGTAGTTCTATGGGCCACCGCTGTCAGCGCCATGTGTCCTCCACAGTGCTTCTGTTACGATGACACCCTCACCGCTACCTGTACCAGCGCCAAGCTCGCTGTTTTCCCCATCCAGCTGAACCCCGATGTTAAACACATAGATCTCAGTGGCAACAGAATACCCAGCGTAGATTACACCTTGACCTTTTACATCAACCTCATTCACTTAGATCTTTCTCACAACAAAATTCATTCGTTAGGTAGTCACAATTTCGAAAGACAAGAAAATCTAACTTTTCTTAACATAAGCTATAATCATATTTCACACCTCGGGAAAGGAACATTCAAAGGCCTTAAAGTTCTAAAACTTCTTGACATTAGCAATAACTCAATAGAATCAGTAGATGGGGGTGCGTTCATAGACACTGTTGAACTTGAAGTGCTTAATTTATCTAACAACAAGATAACATCTTTTGAAGATCCGGATGTGTTTAGAAATCTTCGAAAACTGAAGTTTTTATATCTGGACGGAAATCAGATTTTAGATGTTCCGAGTCAAGTACTTCAAAAGCTTCCCTACTCGTCGATAGAACTCCTTAGTTTATCAAATAACTATATAGATACGTTGGATGACACGTCGTTTCCTTCGCCTGTTATGGGCTCCCTAAAGCGGTTATCGTTGGCCTCCAACGCTATATCGAGTATACATCGGTCATCGTTCAATTCTCTTCACTCTTTAAGTTACCTCGACCTCTCAGACAACAATCTTACCCTGGTGCCGACTGAGCAAATGTCTAAACTAAGTCAATTGGTTGAGCTAGATCTTAGCGATAACATGTTCACTGATCTACCTGCAGTAGCCTTTCAGAGTCTGTTCCATTTGAAGATACTGCATATTTCAAAAATGCCTCGGCTGTCCCGAGTGGACTCCAGAGCGTTTGTGGACAACATCCATCTAGAGTCAGTTTTAATGGACGACAACAAGGATATCACGCAATTACCCACAAGAGTGTTCCACGGAAATCTTCATCTGAAGCATATATCAATTAGAAGAAACTCACTGAGCACCATAGACGCTTCCCACTTCCCCGTAGATAACCTTCAGAGTTTGGATGTCTCAGAAAATCCTTTGACCTGCAACTGTTCATTGTTGTGGCTCTGGAAGCTGGCTGTTCAAGAGAAGAAGTCATCTGAAACACTTTATCAACCGTCAAACGAGACATCTGAATCAGACGAGTCCCCGGTTTTAAGACTAAGTGTTTCAAATCTAAGATGCGATTCTCCCCAGAACCTACAGCACAAACTGCTCGTAGATGTGCCAGAATCTGTAGTTCGCTGTGAAACGACTTGGCTCACGGTTGCCGCAGTGACTGGTTTTGTCCTGGCTCTTTTTGTTGTGACTTGTTTTGTGCTTCTTCTCATCAGCTCGGAGCGATCCTTATTCTCCTGTAAGAAGGCAAAGGACCCTAACGACGTGCCTCTGAGTGGAGACTCCAAACATTTGGCCCCTAACCTTCACGGAGGACAAGCACCCGTGCTGATGTTGATGCCGGAGAAGGAGTTCCCTAGCGACCCCCTCTATCTGAAGACTCGCCCTCCAGGCCAGGTGCGCGACTTAAGGTACATGGAACCATGGGTCCCTGTGAAAAGCGAACAGTTCAGTCCCGTTCACAACGAATATACGTTAGACATAACCAGTAACATTAGAAAACCTGCACATGTGGTTTACGTATAAATTGTGTGTACTTTTAATATCTAAAGTTATGTTGGCTCTGACTGAACATCATGTGATATGTAAAATTGAAGGGGCATATGATTGGCTTATTTTAGAAATACACAATAATTGTTCCATGAAAATTAAAGGTTATTCAATTTAAATAAATTAAAGTTATGATTATAACAATCATAATAAGAATAAATTAATCTCAAATTTTCGCTGAATAAAAAAATTGTTTTCAAAACATGTGATAACCATCACCTGCTTGAATTATGATTGGTAATAATATCACACAAAATATTATTATCTCTTAATACAATTATTTAATATTTTTCTCTATTTTAAGTATATATCTTTATGACCATCTTTCATAATTATTTAAATATATATATTGTTGGAGAAATGGGTTAATTCTTCAAAATAACCTAAGCAAGGGATTCAAATAATTGCGTAAATTATATAATTAACTTAATTATGCATCCATGTTATGTAGCTGGATCGTTAAAGTTTTATTAAACAAAGAAAGGAATATTTTTGTAAAATATGGCACGGATATAGTTTTATTTTTTCATCAGGAACACGAGTGAAAAAGATGTTTTATCCGTAAACGTAGAGTTAAAATAGGTACTTTAGTTTGTTTAAGTATATTAATAATGTTATATGAAATAAGTTTAGTTGCAAAATTACTTTTGCTATTGCATTTCATGCATAAAATCATATTAAATTGTCTAATGTTTTGCAAATAACTGATAGTCACAATATAAACTAAAATATTCAAATAATCACTAAGAGTACTTCTTCTTTGCAACTTGTTTTTATTGAACCTTCATTTCCTGTAAACTTATTTAAGATACCCTTCAATCTACAGTGTGATGTTTCATAGACTAAGAATTTGTACCAAATATTGCAATAAACTTGTAGAAATATATTAGGCTTTCTCTGATTGTAATTATATATTTTCTATCGTAGTGAATACATATTGTTATTGCGAACCTCGTATTTTATACCTTATATTTTGTACTTGTGCAGTGTAAAGATTTCAGAGCTAACACCATTTTTCACGTATGTACAATATTATGCTGTTCTTTATCAAAGACTGATACTACTGTGTGTACTTGCTGGCTAAGGTGAACTAAAATGTTTGGCATTATTTGAGCAATAATGAAGGAAAAGACTGTGTGTTTGTAAAGGCATTGTAAAGTACTGGCTCCGGATATTTGTAGTCTTAAAAATAGATTGAAGAATATTTTGATCTTAGTTTCTCAGAGTGTGTATACTTTGTTAAGTTTCAATTATATGAAGAGCTTCCTATACATTTATATATGTTTCGACATAATTTTTTATACATTCGATTTCGAAAATATTTTCTTCAATGGCAATCTAGTTATTCAGATGTAATCAAATCAAAATCACTTTATTCCTGCAACACACATAAAAATACAAAATAAGTGAAATATTATACAGAGAAAAAATTTCCAAAAAGGCTCTACGTTTGTTTCTAGAAGGGCGCTGTTATAATCAGTCACCATTAAGGCAGTTAACAATTTATTTTTGAATATCTGGAACAATTAAAACAGCTTTTTAAGTAATTTTTTTATTATTATCTCATGTTTTTATCTTTTTGATCTTGTGGGGTATTTTCGAAATGTATAGGTTATATGGTTTTGTTTCTAAAATTCTCTAAGCTTAAAAAATCGTATGCATGTTATTGCAAAGTTTTGAAATAAATATAATTAGGTTGTTTACAATAAGGCCGTATTAAAAAAAATTAAAATAACGTTTTTATCTTGATTGGAATTTGAAAACGACAATGATTTCGAATAGACACTACAACAATAACAATTAGGCCTACTTCTACTAATAAAATTAATGGCAACAAATTCTTGATTTTTAAATGGAACTAATTCATTATATCACTAGTGCAACGGTAAAATTAACTTTTAAACATTTATAAGCAGATAATAACTTTATACAAATATAAAGTCTTACCTACAATTTAAATTGCATTTTTGATCTAAATTTTACATATTTTATATTCAAAGGGGAAGTGGTGTAGTAAAGAATAGTTAATTGGAGAATACTTTGATGTGGAATTCGTTAGTAATGCAAAAATGAAAGTATTTACTACTGAGGTTCATTCGGTTTTGGTTCAATTGTTTTTATCACATTTTTTAAATAATTTATTCTTAAAAGTGTACAGTCCTGTTGTTCCTATCATTAACTTAATTATTAGTTATAACATTAACACATTGTCGTTGTTTATTTTACTTTAACCTCGTGCTACGTTCACGTTATAGTGTTTAAGCAGTCTTCCTATATTATATTTGTACTTATTTTAGTTAAGAAAAGAAAGAAATGTAAATAAGCCAACCTATTTGAATGTATACATTACACAGTGTATTTTATCTTATATTGTTTTCAAATTAAACATTGACCACGTTTACGATGTTTTGATTCTCTTTTTGCAAACCCAAAAACAGAAAAAATATGGGCAATGATCCATTATTTGGTATGAGAAACATATCACACATATTTATAAATAAACTTACACCGCTACTCTAATAATTATTTTCTTCATACATAGTCATGTTGAGATCACTTGGTTTAAGATCTAAATTTTGTTTAATGCATATAAATTTACTAAAGTAACCATTTGTAAGGCTATGTTTCATATTATAATTATTTACTTTTTAAAAACACTTATCATCCAAAGATTCAATTACATTATTTCTTGTACTGTCAATTACATTTTTAGTACTGTGATTAGGAATGGTCATTTATGTCATTTAGTAAGTTGTTTTTTTTTTGTTTTTTTTTTTACTGAAGTCAACGAATCAAAAATAATAAAATATTAAATACTTATGTATTTTCTAAGTAAAATAATATATAAAAAATATTTTTGGTTAATTTTTTAACTAGTCTTTTTCCTACAAAAATTTACGTTTAATTGAAACCCTTAACAATTTATCTTTAACAAAATTAATTTAATATTCTTTGATACAATCTTTACTTACATGATTTGAGCACAAATGAAAATAATTTTCTGTACAAATAGAAAATTGTAAAAGTGTGAAGCTACAAGAGGTAGCTGATTACAACCCTCCTCATGAGCCCTCTTGTTATCTTTGAGGGTCACGTCTCACCAAACGAAACTCATTAGCAGCAAGAACAGCCCAGCGGCAATTAAAACCTCTGGAGAAATAACACGGAATGAGCTTGGTTAGGTTTTATAATTATCTACTGAATCGTGACAATAAAGCTTTACAATGTTTCAAGCTGACTTTCACATGAAATATTAACTATATACGTTAAATGTTCATACAGCGATCACTTGATCAAAATATCGATAATGACGAAATTACATTATTTTCACTCTACAGAGATGTATGTTTCTTTTTGCTTAAAACACTAATACCGAAACCCTACCTAGGCTGACGTTAACCGAAACCTCCGGTCTGTGAGACCCCATTTGAAAAATAATGGACCCCACTTAGACACACACAAACCGAAACCCTCGGCCTGTGAGACCCCGCATTAAAATACACTAACGATGGGCTTCTGAGACGGGCATGTTATGAACAGACAACCTGTCAAGGTCACGGCACCCATGCAAAATGAACAAACAATATATCAATAGGTAGGGGAGGAAAAGGGGGGAAGGCATTAGGGAAATAGAATCTCCCAAGTAAACAGTGTTGCCAACATGCATTTTTGAAAATTCCCGTGGGCCTGTCAGACCGGGGTTTCGGTAGTAGTGTTAACACTGGACGCAATGAAATATAAATGCTTATGGTAAATTATTTTCCTAACGACTAAGGAATCAAGTATATCTAAACGGGTTAGTACTAATAGAGCTTGCTTGACAACCAAGGATTCAACAGTTCGGTCCTGGGAAAACGTTTACAATTTGAATCGCTTGGAACTGCTTTCAGATGACGTTGGCCACTGACCTTTAAAAAATTGTCGTGGCCAAATAAGCAGCTTATCTTAGACTGTAAACAAGGTATCGTTCATTCATTCAACGCTTATACTTCAATAATCTATGCTTACAATTCGTAGTCTGGTATTTATGTCGTTTTATAATATAATTTTAAATGTAATACTATAAATGTAAATGCTTGTGCTCTTTTAACACCTTACTAGATCCAGACCATGTACGTGGAACTTAAATGCAAATCATAATTAGATAACTATAAATTTAAATGTTTAATAGATTTATTTTTTAAGTTTCATTGTAATTTTTAGGTTATCATTAAAAAGTAGCAGGTTCCTTGTTAACAAATATCACTATCCAACATCGGCTTTTGGTTTAGATAATTATTCATTAATATTCTCAACAGAGATGGCAGCTAGCACAAGAACTCAACTCAGAATAAAACCAATAACCACTTTGGCTCTCAGGCTACACATCTATTTAAATCACCCACGAATTAGAACGAATAGGTGTTGAAATTAGCAATTTCCTTGTGTTTACACCTGTAGCCTTTTTGTATGAAAGTAAGTTTTTATGGAGAGCGGCTACCCTTTTGAAAAGCGAAGAATTAGGGTCAAATCCTTCCGAGCCGAAGTCCGAGACTAAACCACTAGGTTTGAGCAATTCAGGCCTCCAACCACCTAGGCTGACGACCTAGGCCGAGTAATTAGATTTTTATGCGCGGCATTTTCGGCCAGGCGAAATAATCGTCGGGCGTAATATAATGCAGTTTTTGCCCTTTTATGCAGTTTTTCCGCCGAGTGGAATCCGCTGGTTTTTATAATGTTCGCGGTGAAGGGTGCCAGTGCTGCAAACTTTTGTTCATTTGGCCATCATCAGTCACACTAGAAGGACCCTTGTTTATCGCTTTTGACGTATTTGTTTTTGAAGAAAAATAGACGACGAGGTGTTCACAAACTGATATGGTGTGCTGCAAAATGATTGTATTATTCTAAGGATTTAAACAAAAATGTAAGCTCAATTACACTCATCATGTAAGTTTTTTTTGCAATTATATCACTCCTAGTTGTATCCTTGATCTATCACAATGATCATCTATTTACAACGGTTAGGCGATTTCGATACTCTAGATGACAGAGCATGGGGTAGGTTGGCAGCAATGTATTTTACACGACGGAAAACACCGTGGCATAAAAGGGTTCCATTTGATCCCATGTAATAAAACGCCCCAAACGGAATACCCAACGGATTACTCCCGACGGAAAACGTCGTTCATAAAAGATGCCTCAACTGAGTTAGCCTGAGTTAGTAGAATTAGCCTACTAGTCCAACCACGCCATACCAGGAAAACACTCAAAGGGTGATTACACTAAATGATAATCAACGAAAGTACCTCATAAGAACCTCATAGTACATGGTCAAATGATTCGAATATGCAGCATCCAACCCGTATCCCACCATTTAGGTACATTTTTATTTATCATGCATTATTACCTTTTTCTATTCCTCAAAGGAATAGCATATGCAACTGATTGAGTCTTATAGGTCTTGAGTTCCTCGCTCGTATAGCCCCGGGACGAGTAGGTTAAATGTTCTCCACGTCAACTTTATCACCCATGTTATCACAACAAGTACACGAACATTGCCTGGAGGTTTGGATAAACTAAGTTGCTATCGTCTCATAGTGCATGTGAGAGTTCATAACTATTTGATCATACGGGATATAAGTTATAACTTATGATAATTTATATAATACAGTAAATAATGAATATATAGTGAGAAATTTAGTATTCAATTTTTTTAGAGGAAAAGAGTTATAACATCCCTTAAATTACTCAAAAAGCATACTCTTTCAGGAGTTATAAGACTATAATAGCTATCAGGTATAATCCACATAGAGATAATACCCTTAAAATATTCACTGTGTTAAACATCGACTTATATTTGCAGCTTTCAAAATTGTCCACATTTTATAAATAAATAACCTATTCAATATATTTTTGTTGTAATAGATTTTCTTTTAATGAACGTTGCATTGCATTTGTTATGCTCAACGGAATGGCTTCGCCTAAAATTGGCTAGTAAATATGTAAGATGACTTTTTTTAATTAGTGTAAACAAAATTTAAATTTTTTACGCAGTTTAAAAAATAATGGTCTAATACCTAGCAATTTTCTGTTACATAGCATTGTAAAGTCTTAACAGACTTTGTTTCTCTGCAATTAGTAAATAAAACGAGTATTTGTTTGTGTGATTACCAAATTCAAGATAAATAAGATGGGTGGATATATTTACGAGATAAATATATAGTTGGTATTATGAATTTATAGAACTACTCATCAGCAGGTAGCAGTTTGATCCTAACCTTTTCAAATGTAAAACACAAACTACGTAGAATGATAAGAAGGTGTTGTGGAAATGTTGGCATTAAACAAATACCAACAAAATAGTCGGCCAGAAATTAGTTAGTGACGATATGTCCTTGATAACTACTGTGTAATAGTGATTTAAATATTTCCATGGAAGTGAAATGTATTGTTTTTTGCCATTCAAGTAATGACGTGAAGTTGTGTAGTATATGGTAATTTAACCTTGGTTGGAATATCCTACTAATATTATAAATGAGAAAGTTTGGATGTATGGATGTATGGATGGATGTATGGATGTATAAATGTATGTTTGTGAAAAGTGAACGCGAAAAATACTGGACGGATTGGGCTGAAATTTGGCATGATGATAGCTCACATTCCCGATTAACATATAGGCATATTCTTATTTCAAAAATCCTTTCGGGCTTCGCCCCAGTGGCTCTGGAGTTTCCCATGTTAACCTTATGAGAAATGGAATTATTGAATCTTAACAGCTGTTTCAATTAAACAAGTTGGTTCTGTTCTATGATGTTCAATAGCATTAAAGTTAGAAGGATTACCAACAGGGTGCAGCACTATTATTTCTTTTACATTAATGAAAACAGCTAATTTGCAACCAAAAGGTGAGTGAGCGTAGCGAACGAACTTCAACCTGGAGGGGAGTTAGCGTAGCGAACGAGCTAACCTGAAGGCAAGTGAGCGCAGCGAACGAGCTCCAACCTAAAGGTGAGTGAGCGTAGCGAACAAACTTCAATCAGGACGTGATTGAGCCATAAAACGAGATAATCTTGAAAATTAAGAAGTTAAACGGGGCAAAGCCCGCGGGTTACAGCTAGTATTATCTATATATATAAAATCCAATGTATGTTTGTTTGTATGTTTGTTTGTTTGTTTGTCCTTTATGGACTCCGAAACCACTCCACAGATTGTAATGAAACTTTCAGGCATTATTAAGCATTATTCAAGAATGGTTTGTGTGAAGTTTTGTACAGATCCGTAAAAAGGGCTCCGCCCCAGTGGCTCTGGAGTTCCCCATGTTAACCTTATTAGTACTCATATTTAAATGGAATTAATGAATCTTAACAGCTGGTTCAACTAAACAATTTGATTCTGTGATGTTCAATAGCATTAAAAAGTTAATAGGTTTACCAACAGAGTGCAGCACTATTATTTTTTTTTTATTTATGACACAGCTAATTTGCAACCAAAAGGTGAGTGAGCGTAGCGAACGAACTTCATCCTGGAGGCGAGTTAGCGTAGCGAACGAGCTCTAACCCAAAGGTGAGTGAGCGTAGCGAAGGAGCTTCAACCAGAACGTGATTGAGCCATGTGAACGAGCTCATCTTGAAAATGAACGAGCGTTTGACATAAAACCACATTAGGACAGGACAACGTCTGCCGGGCCAGCTAGTTGATAGTATAAAATCATTTCCTTATATTAAATTTGTTATATAAATCGACAAGTTAATCAAAGAAGTACAGAATTAGAAGAACAAAACAAAAAGAAATAGAGGTGGGGAGACTGGGGAGAATAAGAAACTTCATGATTTAATCAGTTTATTTAGTCAGTGGCAGTGATATACATGCTGGCCAACCTGTAAATACAGTTTTTTTTCAGTTTTATCATTTTTTTATTCCATCTTATATACCAACAAACTTTTTCAAAACTTACGACAGCTAGCCTGGCCATGCAATTGGACCGAATAACACGCTGTTGGTACTAAATGAAAGATATTTTTTTTAGATGTCTAGAATCCCTTTATACATTAAAATAGGTTAAAAAATAAGAACGAAAAAATAATTTAATATTAAAAAAAATTAACACGGGCCTTATGGGTTGCTATGCTGGTGGCAAAATAACAACAAAATATAAACAAAAATCCAAACAAATTCCAATCACATGATTATTTACAATGTGGGGTGGAAATAGAGAGGTTTGCACAATACATACTTTTGGTCGAGTTTTCGGCCACGGGTCCTCTCATTCTAACTATTTAATCAGCATGACAAGTTTCAATTATTGTGATTGTGACAGTTTTTTTTTAGAATCTATTTTCATATCAACATATATTAATACGTTGCTGATGTGGTTGCGTACACAATTACCTGCTAAAGGTCTAGGAACGAAACTAGTCGTCATACCAACAACTGTGGTTGGATAAGGTAATCATTTTATATCTCTATTTTGTGTATCATAATTAGGGGTGTTAAAAAGATCTTTAATTTACTTGACCACAGTAGGTCTTTATTCTTCTTATGTTTTATTTTAATCTTTCTTTATTCAGATAAATCCCCAAAAAAGTTAAAGGCAAGGCTCAGCCAACCTGCGGTGAAGAGCTACAAAGCTATAATCGATTTCCTTTAATGCCCCTAACCTCTACACCGTCAGATGCTGAGTTCCCTTGGTTTTTGCTCCCTCCAAAGTGATTTCACCCACACGAGTTTTATTTTGTTCTGTGTCGAGGATTAGGCTGTCATTATATATTATTTAAACGATAAATGCGTATTTTGTCCAAATTAATTTTAGCCTAAAACTATTTGATAGATTTTACGAATGTTCCCTTTTGATAGTCTCTTAAGCATTAAGTTTTAGATTTAGCATTTTTTCCAAAAATACGAATTGGATTTTACATATTGAAAGTATAATTTATAGTATTGCGTGAGGAGCAGAAAAAAAACGTTTAATATTGACTATTGTACCCAATAAACGTTAGGTACTGCATTAGTTCATGTTCTTTGCTAAGTATTATTTATTTAATAATACAATTTTAAAAACTAAAAATCATGAATACGGTTACTTTTAATCTTCTAATATATAAAATTCTCGTGTCACAGTGTTTGTCTGCAAACTCCTCCGGAACGACTTCACCGATCGTTATGAAATTTGGTGTGTAAATTCTGTAGGTATGCGAATCGGACGTAAACTATTTCCCGTTTCGAAATTCTTAAAAGGGCTCCGCCCCAGTGGCTCTGGAGTTTCCCATGTTAACCTTATGAGAAATAGAATTAATGAATCTTAACAGCTGTTTCAATTGAACAAGTTGGTTCTGTTCTATGATGTTCAATAGCATTAAAGTTACAAGGATTACCAACAGGGTGCAGCACTATTATTTCTTTTACATTTATGACAACAGCTAATTTGCAACCAAAAGGTGAGTGAGCGTAGCGAACGAACTTCAACCTGGAGGCGAGTTAGCGTAGCGAACGAGCTAACCTGAAGGCAAGTGAGCGCAGCGAACGAGCTCCAACCTAAAGGTGAGTGAGCGTAGCGAACGAGCTCCAACCCAAAGGTGAGTGAGCGTAGCGAACGAACTTCAACCAGGACGTGATTGAGCGATGCGAACGAGATAATCTTGAAAATTAAACGTAACGGTACTTTCTTTCCATCGGTCTGTCTTAGGGGAAACCTATAACTTAGGCGATACGAAGTTCGCCGGGTCAGCTAGTAATACAATAAAATTATTACTATTGTTAACCTAAAAAAAAAACATATCGAAGTATATTCACAAACGCTATTAACAAGTTTGATCCAGTCAAATCCGTTGATCCTTAAATGCCAACTGGTCAATGCATCAGCTTAGTCCTATCACTTGTTTGGGTGTAATCCTTATCATTGCCGCAATGCGCTGACAGTTGCGGTGACTTTAGCTTAATTATTGTTTCAGTTTATCGTATGTGATTTATTTGGAAGATTTATTATTTTGTCAATACAATAAATAGTAAACAAATTTTAAACTATTTTACGGTTATATTTTTAAGGAAAAATGGTTAAATAGTAACAAAACTATGCCTTGATCAGTAATAAAAATACTTTATTGATTACGGAAGTTTGAAGAAGTGGAAATGTGCCATAACAAATCAATATATTAATTTAATGAAATGTACATATTTGTATTTGAATAACCAACGAACCATTTTTAATGCGTAAACGTAGTATGGTAAAAATAATGAGTAAAAAAATGAGTTAACGAACACTTAGGCATAGTAACTAAAATATATTTTAAAAAATCCACGTAAACCTTTTTAAATAACCAAAGTTAAAAAAAATTAAAATTTATAGCAAATATTATAAATTGTGAAACTGAATCTTGTTTTGTTAGTTTTCATTGAAAAACAATTTACTAATAGCCTAGTTTGTTTTTTATTTACGTTTTTTTTTATTAATTGAGTTTCAATGCTACTGTTTGGCAGACACAAATGGAAAAAACAATTTAAAAGTATTGTCAAGGCTTTCGTGTCCATAATTCCATCCCGAATCCATTTTTGCCATTACTCATTTCTATTATCCTATCTCATGTCCTCACTGACTTACCGGCGAAGTTCGTGACTCACGCTAACGAACAAATAAAAACTATAAGGGTTGGACAAAGTATGAGACTGATTCACAAAATCAAACGTGTTTTCCTCAAAAGTTGTAGGTATTAAACTGTTATTAAATATGATGTCTCTAATGACATTTCAATGGGATGCAAGCTGGTCTAGTAGTAGAGCGCGGGGCTTCGGTGACCGAGGTCCCGGGTTCAAATCCTGCCAATCACCAATGGATGTTATCTATGTGATAATGCCGTAACCCTCTAGGACTAGCAACTGTAAAACAGTTCCGGACCAGAACTAATGTTCTACGATGTGAAGGTTTTGTTTTGTCCTAGAACGCTAGGCAAGAGCCCGGAATTGTTTTTCACATTATTTCAGGCTAGTCCTAGGGGTTACGGCATTATCACTAAGATAAAATCCATTGGTGATTTGGCAGGATTTTAACCCGGGACCCCAGGAACCGGAGTCCCACGTTCTAACCACTAGACCAGCTCGCTCCCCAAGATGTGAAGGTGGGACATAAATAAATGGCATTTCAAGAGCACTATACTGATCAGTAAGTAAATAACTTCGCTATTTCCGTTGTGCGTGTGATTTCTACTACGAGGGACATTTTGAGTGAAAATCTATGCCTTATGTCTCAGCAGATAGACGATAATATTTTTAAAATATGCAGTGATTCAGGTATCATTGTGAAGCTGAATTGAGTGGTAAGCCATTATCGTTATCAGTTTGAATTCATTATATTATAATTATAAGCCTTATACTAGAAGTTTATTTTCCAGAGTTGAAAAAATCTTTGTCAAAACATTATAAATCCATGTATATATTACAGATATAATAAGAAATGTTTGTCAAATATTTCTTTGGAGGTATACGTATACACTACAGAAATCCAGATTTCAAATCCAACAAATATTCATGTAAGACGAGATATTTAAAAAGGACTATCCTCAGGATTTAAAGAAAACTTTAAGGATATTGTATTCTAAGTGAATAAAATTACTTTTATTCATTACACTGTCATGACCAACCAACTAAAGAAATGAAGGTTATCTATTTAATGGAGTACGAAAATCCATGAACGCTTTCATTGAAGATTTATGTCCAATAACTCAGACAATAACGTTTGTTGATGGGAGTTACTAAACAAAGTTGATGCATAAATCGGTAAAAACTTTCATATGAAAAGACCAAACTGTCATGCATCTTATAATGTTTGTTTTCATTCTACACATTTATCTAGAAAATATATAAGATTTATAAACACTATTTGTGTATATAAATTGTGTTATAATAACGGCCAACAACATTTCAAAATCTACTTACGGTAAACAAAAATCCGCAAGAATACTTTAATTAATTTGTTCTCCAACCAACTATATGTACACGAAGAATTGTTAACAAAAATGCTAACATAATCAGTAAAATAAAAAATACCAAAAATATTAGAGTTACTAGGCTCTGAGCATTATTCGTTGATTCGTGAGTGTTAGGATATTATTAGTAAAAAATATCCGTAAGTATCTGTTTTACATATATATATATAAAATCCGATGTATGTTTGTATGCATATTGTTGTTTGTATGTATGTTTGTTTGTCCTTTATGGACTCTGAAACCGCTCGACAGATTGTAATGAAACTTTTAGGTATTAGCAAGCATTATTCAAGGATGGTTTGTGTGAAGTTTGGTGCAGATCTGTCAAAAGAGCTCCGCCCCAGTGGCTCTGGAGTTTCCCATGTTAACCTTATGAGTATTCATATTTAAATGTAATTAAAGAATCTTAACAGCTGGTTCAACTAAAGAATTTGATTCTGTGATGTTCAGTAGCATTAAAATTTAATAGGTTTACCAACAGGGTGCAGCACTATTATTTTTTCAAATGTATGACACCAGCTAATTTGCAACCAAAAGGTGAGTGAGCGTAGCGAACAAACTTTAACCAGGACGTGATTGAGCCATGCGAACGAGCTCATCTTGAAAATGAACGAGCATTTGATATAAAACCACATTAGGACAGGACGACGTCTGTCGGGCCAGCTAGTGTGCTATACAATACCATCAAACCTGTGGGGAAAAATGTTTGCAATATACACCTGTAATTATTATCGTGTTGTTAAAAAATATAAAGCTTGGGCACATGTGTGTCAGATGAGCTATAAGATATAGCAAACATGGAATAAACAAAGATAATAGACCAGAGATCATAGATAATGGATCTACATTTTACATTTTAAAAATCGCGCAAATTTCCTTACCCACTCACTGTACAACTAAATATTGCAGCTTTGTTTGAATGTTCAAAACACATCAAACCTCTATAGAGTGAAACGGACTGGTCAAATCTCAAGTCAATGGTCAATCATTGATTTCCTTTGCGTCCCTTCCAGTCGCCCCGCGTGCTCCTGTATTTTTACTATTTTGGGTCATTTGTTGTTTTTACTCAAAACAAACAAAGTTATCAATGTATAAAAAAGTAAGGTTTTTACGGGTTTGCTGATAGTATGTGTTTTCGAGTACTAGCTATACACTAAACATACATTTTCTCTTTCGGTCTGATGTTAATTAGGTCTTGAGTTGTTATGAAATATACGACCGTCCGAGATAACTACTCAAGTTCAAATTATTGATAACTAAAGAGTATTTAAAATTATTACATATCATTGGTGTGTTCAAAAATATTTTTTGCGACACTTAAACTGTCACGTGTTAAACATATTGATCTCCGCAGAAAAGTTACACTCCGAAAAAAGTCATTATCTTTACAGTATAGGCGATGTTAAAAATTATAAGATTTATGATTTATCAAATATTTGATTTATGATTTATGCCTTTATTCTTAAACATCATATGAAATAATAAATTGTTAACAATAGAAATATAAATTTTTAAGATTTAAAGTCATAAATAAAAAAAAATTAGGTCATAAATGCCAAAATTTCAGAAAAGGTTTGTGAGAATCAGAATATGACGTCTAGTTTAATCACATAAATAGGCCTAAAACAAATAGGCTTATACAGGATGATCAACTCAAAGAGGCCCCCATTGGGATATCAGAAACGGTAAGAATGAGAGAAAACTTTAAGTGGGTGACATTCCTTAATTTTTTGTGACAGTTAAAAATATGATTTTAGTCTTTTTAAATTCAGCCGCCATTTTCCAAAATGGCGGGCAACTTTAAAATGACTTATGGAAACCCCTATATTTTATCATGTTTTCGGATAGAACACGCAATTTCAAAACTTTTTTATTTTTTCCATTTTTTCTTTCGATAAACCCACTTGTTTAGGAGTTACAGCCTATGGAAAAATAACTTCCGTTATACATTTTACACATCATGTAGTGCCTAAACAAGTAAGTTGAGGGCAAAATTGCGAAGAGTAAATAATTCTTAGAATTGCATATACATTCCATAAAGACAATCAAATACAGTTTTCCACTTTTCAAGTTGGCCGCCATTTTTTTAAATAATAAAATTAATATATTTAACTAATTTGTTTACTTTTTTAAGAGCTTTGATGTAAAATGTACACAGGAAGTCATTTTTCTATAGGCTGTAACTCCTAAACGAGTGGGTTTATCGAAAAGATGTCAAATATAGAAAAGTTTTGAAATTGCATGTTCTAATAAAATATAGGGTGTTCCATGAGAAATTTCAAAGTTTGCCGCCATTTTGGACAATGGTGGCTGAATTTCGAAAAGCTAAAATCTTATATTTAACTGCCACAATCAATAAAGGAACCCATTTAAAGTTTTCTCTAATTTTTACCGTTTCCGATATCCCAATGGTGGCCTCCTTGAGTTGATCACTCCGTATATTTTGCAAAATAAAACACTGCCATATAATGTAGAACTTGTATTTATGTTAGTTACATTGCATATTAATTTCACTATATTATAGAATCTTTCAAAAAAGCCGAACAAATTGAATTGTGTTCTTGCTAAGTGTACCTTGACTGAAGCATGAATGGACAATACAACGCATTCTTGGCTGTTTTAGTAAACGAGATAATAATTTTAATTTTGTATACATGACCAGTTATATAAGGTTTGGTAATCAAGGATAGATGAGTCCAGGTTTAAATCAGAAAACATCGTATGACTTTTCTCATGATTGCACGACCTTCTAACTCAGGTTAGTACTATAAACAGCTAATTAGGTAAATGTATTAAAGCCAAATGATTATTTAGATAACGAACTAGTCTAATGGTTGATGGCAGGGCTTCTGTCTCTAAGGTCCTAAGTTTGAAACCCACAAATCACCATTATTTGATTTGATCTAAGCGTCAAAGCCACGATCCTTAATGTCTAACCTAAAGTAATACAGTATTATATAAAACGGTTGCGAGCCATGGCCTTGCGTATTAGGATACAAACGTGAAACAAATCATATACTATTCATTATGAATTAATTTTCGCACCAATTGCAGCAGAAAATATATTTTCAAATCACACTGTAAGCCATTTGGCTCACTATGGAACGTTGCTTGCATTATAATGTAAATGTTGGTAACAACTCATGATGATTTTGTATACGAGAGACAATATCACATATAAAATACATATAAAATAGGTACTTTACAATACAAAATAAGTATCCAATTTTGTTTGGATTTTGTTTGTTGCGGAATAATAAAATACTAGTGTACATGTTGCTCGATTTCGAGCAATTTCAAAGTGTTACAGGAGTTATTTCAAAACGAATAACAGTCATATTTAATGAGTTTAAAAGAGTCAACTCAAAGATTACCCGTGTGTAACTCAGACCATGTTTATCTTCGTTATTAATAAACCTAAAGCATTCCGGCCGGTTTTCTCCTTCTCAAAATGCCTCGCTGTACAGACAACACAGGTCATTGATAGAGGGCCAATTGAAAACGAAAAATCGTTTTGGGGTAGTGTTAGGGCGCATTTGTAACCTAATAGTTGAGATTGACCAGGGTCAGGTGCTGACTGTGATGAGTTAAGCAATATTTATTGTATACTTAAATAATTTAAAGATTTAAAAATTTTTATAATTTATTGTTAATATAATAAAAATATCTATAAACAAACAAAAATCAAATTTATAATTTATATTACGCGCCACTGTAGCTGCGGTTGTTATCACGATTACGCATCCTGTCTATGTTTCGTTGTCGTCAGGTCGGAGGCATTTAAAAGAAAAAACAACAAATAAACAAATTATAGCTACACAAAACAACGATAAATGCACAAATTTAAGTTACAATCATGCTAACACGATCCGTCATAGCGACACAAAACAACGATAAATACACAAATTTAAGATACAACCATACTAACACGATCCGTCTTGGGGGTTATGTTTACACAAACTCAAATAGTAAACAAATGTACTCAATGCGTTTCATTGAATTGAAAAATAAATAACAGCAATTAAATTATACAGCTGATCAAAATGTAAACAATTATGTTCTTCATAAGGATAACATGGGCACTTTCAAATCCACTGGGGCATAGCCCAAGGGAATTTTTCAAAAATGTAAGGCCAGTTTGCAAATCTACGCGATACGCTCTTTCCAATGAGACGTCAATGGATGAAATCGGTTAAGAAATGGTGGAGGAGTTCAACCGACAAAGTTTCATGTAGCGTATTAATTATATAGATTTGTTATAAAATCACCTGAATATATTGCAATTTAGGTTTACACGTTGCATGTCATAATGCGCTGTAAATGTACAGTAATTAGAACTATTATGGTTCAGACAGACAATCAAGGAGCACATTTAGGGCGCTCCTTATTGCCCTTTATTAAATACCACTTGGTCGTCTTTCGTCTTATAACGACATCGATTTTCATTCAGCCTAATCGTTCATTAAATTAGTATTCAACGAATTCGCATTACAATATTGTACAGTGGTTATTGAATTCAATAAACCTATTGCACGGATAATTAATTAATTATTTAATAATGGTGTTTCCAATATCATCATCGGAGTAAATATGGGTATGCAGTTAGACACATTAATTGACCATTTGAATGATTTATGTTGCCTGATCGAATAATCATAACCCATTTTTATGCTTATTAAAGCAAATAATCCTATGTATACAAGTAAAAATTGATTAAGTAATATAAACAGAAATGTATGTTTAAAATATTTAAAATCATGAAAATCTAAACGTATAAACATGTTCTTTTGATCTGAAAAGCAAACAGCATATCATTTTAACTGGTGTAATCAATACAGCAAACTTATAAACAATTAAAGCAAAAATAAGAGTATAATTCATCTTTGCTATCCCTGATATCATTAAAGCTCACATGCACTTAAAACAGGAAAAGTAAAACAAATATACTATAGCATTATAAAACTAATATAGTTTTTTCTCATAATTCTAAATTTGTTTTCCTTTTTTAAAACGTTATTGAACAAAACATCAAAGGGTTGAAAAGATTTTCCATCATTTTTACATTTTAAATATCAAAACATATGGGGAAACTAATTCAAAACATCTGCATATTTCCTTCCAGTTTTATTTACACTGTACATCAGACTACTCAGATCTTCTCAAAGTTAGATACAAGGAAAGTTGGTTGATCGATTTTCTGTAATGTATCCGACATACGTTACATGTGTAGCCATAGCTGCTGTGTGCCAGCGAAGAATCCTTTATCTTATATCTTGATTAAAATAACTAAGAATCGTTGTTTAATAAAATATTAGCAAAACCCTTTATAATTTACTAACATCCTTATGAATATTTTTATTTTACCGGTATATTTAGAATTTAAATTAACTATTTTCACCGTTAAGGGACTAAAATTCGTAGCATAAATGCAATTAATTCTGTTGAAACATATATGGATCAAGAAAAAAAGTGTATTTTTTGTAGATGTGCCTTAAGATGTAAAACAAACTTGATGCAAAATCACAATTTAAAACCAAAATACACATGATCAATCATGATTATAATTGGTGGCAGCGTTATGACTAAAAATACAGTATATGGTTTTCGAATATAATAAACAATCTACGTGGTGACAAATTGTTATGAAAACAAATCAAACAAAAATAGAACAGTACTAGGCTGGATGTTAAGCATTTAAGTATTTCAAGTAATACATTTTTGGTAACTGATTTTAAGGATGGTTGCGTAAACCGTATGGGTTTTAAACATCTAAAAGCAGTGTTGAAGTCAAAGCTAAACTTTTGATTTCAAAGCTAAAATTGGACTCGATCGAGCAATATAGTAAATCGATTTATAAATGGTATCAGTAAAGGGTACTTTGATACGTAAAAACCTACTAATGAAAATATTTTACAGACAAATTATTTTGAAACAAGATAACAGTTTGTACAGAGAAAAAACTCGAAAATTTGAAATCCAAGAGAACCTTTTTTTACTTGTTTTACCTCTCTTTTTCGATCGGTGGTCATTTTTTTGCTGTTTTTCCAATAAATATTTTTAAAGCATCTATGTTTTTGGAGTAATTGGACAATGCCATCTTTACGCCACAGAACAACTGGAGACATTAGTCCTGGAAATCCCATATAATGCAGAAGAAGATATTAAAACATTTTGATAACATTGGTAATGAGAACGTTTTAAAATATTTCAGTTAAATAATGTTCAGATTTAGATAACAATGGAGATGTTTCTTACATTTTATTTCCCATGTCCAAAACATTTATGTCTTTAAGTGCATATGAAATCGCTGTAATCTTGCTGAATAATCTTAATGTCAGCATTAAAGAAACTCTATACGCTCTCAAAGTACCCTTGTCTTGCTTTTACATTAACAATAAAATACGATGATATGATACGATATTTGGTAAATAGGATACTAAAATAAAATTTATGTATTATTTTAAATGTTTTGTGGATATGCTTGGTTTATCAAAATTAATTGGAATGGTAATCTAGAGAAAAAATATTTTTTAACCTAATCATTACACTTCCAAACCTATGTACAAAGTTTAATCTTATGAGTCTTCACAATACACTTATCACACACAAAGGTATTTAATGTAGTATGAAAACTACTCAATTCTCTTTTGACCTAAGATTTATGGTCAATAACTCCAACAATAACGATTGTTGATGCGAGTTGAAAAACAAACTTGGCTCATAAATTTGGGAAAACTTCGGTACGAAAGACAAAACTTCTAAGCCACTACGTACGACTTTCCATGGAAAACAATTTAAATTGCTGAAACATTATGTTACGGTTGCCAAAGATAGGCCTGTTCTATTTTTGATTTGGGTTACAGATAATGTTTTTGTCTTGAACTTTGAACTAAACTTTCTGTTGTTAATTGAAAAAAGTAAGCAGGTCATTTAAAAGTTTTCATTCAAGTGTACAATCCTAAAAAGAAATCTGCGATGGATATAATATTTACAATAGGTATTTTTTAACACTGGCAGAAATGCAAGTGCAATGTAATACAGCTGCATACAATAGTATTTCCTATAAAAAAACATTTAGTGGAAATCAATAGAGTACGTGTATTGTTTGAAACAGAACATGCAATTATAAGGAATGACTACACGATATTCATAATATTTATGGCTTGAAAACATATTTCATTGATAACTAGTGACTATTTTTTACTATAAACAAAAGATCGCCGTTAATATTGAGTATTATTAACTATTATACATTCACTTGAACGATTATTGATGTTTCGGTTGGAAAATAACGGAATATTTACAAGCTGCACATATGTTACACTAAAACAGTTTCTAAGGTTAAGTGATAAATCAACCTTGGCGAGATTAAAGGGCTCAGGTGCACTTACCAAACACAAAACTTGTAATTGCATTTCAACAAGATGCTATACACCTCTAAGTAGCCATAATAGACACATTAAACAAAACCTCTCCTTCCACTTAACAGTTTATATGGAATAAATACTTGATATTGTAATTGGAAAATATAACAGATAAATACTCGTTACACTGGGTAATTTTGTAATAATTTTTTGAATCAATTTACTTAATATTTAACATACTTAATTATATATACTCTAATTCTTGGCTACCTAATAAGTTAGCTAAACATTGACATACATTTACACGAACCGGGTATCCACAAATTTATTTTACAGGCAATCTGAATATAGATTTACTTCAAAATTAAAAGACTTTTCCTAAACATTAAAATCAGAGTACGTTATATTAGGCTGTTATTAGAAAGAAATGAAAGATTCCATCGAATCCATAGTAAAGCTCGAAAACTATTTCAACGATAAAAAAGTAGCTATTCTCTTTTCAGCCGAACGTAACTATCTAATCATGCACGATTTACAGGAAATTTCATTGTCCATTTACAGCATACGTACTTCTAACAACACTATTTAGTTTATTTCAAGTACATAAATTCCATTGTTACTAATAAGTAAAGTAATATTAAGGATAAATAAAGTTGTAGCAAAAAATCTAATTATTTTTATATAAAAACTACTAACTTATTTGATTAATGACAAAATTGTAATTTTCATGAATTTATGAGAGTAAATAGTAAGCATTCCATTTCCGAATTGAAATATAAATTTATTATTTAAAATCCTTTAAATTATAATTAATGACGAAACATTAATTCTGTTTCTATGTAAACCTACCAGTTAAATGGAATCATTATCTAGCTTAATAAGCCAATATCGCTTTCATTAGTATTAGTTGCACTAAATCAATAAACGTCAATTAGAATATTAAAAGCTATCTTTGTAAGTTTGGTGTTAATTTACGTTAAACTATATTTGAATATTATGACTATAGTTGTTACAACGACAGCTTTATATCCATAATATATTATAAATCACCCTAGTGTTCTTATACATTTAACCAATCGGTTCATTAAATATTAATTTTGTATCTTGTAAGAGTACAAATTATTGTCCGTACATAGGCTACAAAATAATAGTAGATATATTTATTAATAAATTTACTGTAGTTAGATTAATCAGTTGATGATATGTATGTATTAAGATTAAGTTTATAACGAAAGGAGGGACTCGACTTGGGTTAGATTTTAAAATTGTGTGTTAGGTGTATAAGAAAGTCAGAAACTTATAGATGCGTGTGGAAAAAACCATGATAATCGTTTTATGCTCCCAAATAAATCTAATCCAAAGTATGCATCTTACTAATATTATAAATGTGAAAGTTTGTGTGTTTGTTTGTTTGTTTGTTTGTTTGAAGTTCAATCACGCATAAACCACTGGACGGATTGGGCTGAAATTTGGCATGATGATAGCTTACATTCCCGATTAACATATAGGCATATTCTTATCTCAAAAATCCTTTCGGGCTCCGCCCCAGTGGCTCTGTAATTCCCCATGTTAACCTTATGAGTATTCATATTTAAAGGGGATTATAGAATTTAGTCAGCTGTTTCAACTAAAAATGTTGGTTCTATGATATGGAAAAGCATTAAAAAGTTATAAGATTGACCAACAAGGTGCAGCACTATATTTTTTTGAAGCAGCAACAAAAAACTGTAATTCGCAATGAGACCTGTCAAAGTAGGATTGTTTACAGTTATATTTATGTTTTTCATTTCATGAATAATTTGTGATATTTTGTGAATTGTGGATAGTTTACTTTTCTCTGTTGTTTAGGTGAAGTGGTAGAGCATTATGGCTATGGTAGATGTGTAATACTATAGAATACTGTAAAATTTAAAAAAACAAATCTTATCAAACTGTGTCCTCCCTTATTGCAAACGCAAAGCTTGAGTATAACTGCAATAAGCATGTTAATTCCAACCCCGTACGAAGGACGGGTACTCTGCTAGTTAATTTATATTTAGTTGGATATTTCAGGATATCAGTTCAAGTCTTAAATCTCACGTTGTGGGATGTGCATAGTATTATATTTCTTACATGTAGAATATTGCATAACGACAGTACTAATTACAACACGTAGACTACAGGAAATCATACAGCATGTTTAACTTGACGGGACGGTGCTAAAATACTATAACTAAGTCAAACAATTAATTTAATAATTCAGTCCGAATACATTAATGTGTCAATATTCATATAAAACTACACATAGTGTTGTGAATTTCTAACCTTTATTTACATGAGATTTCAGGCTTGAAATCCAGGTTTTAGAGAGATTGTAGAAGTCATAAACACATTCTAATAAAATACTTGTACAGTGTATTTTTAAGGACACATTTAATTTTTCGATGTATTTAAAACATTTTAATTTTAAAAGTAAATATTTGAGTAAATAGTTTTTTAATACAGAAGTATAAAGCTGCAAGATTTTTCGTTTGTTTAAAATTTAGAAAAAAGTAACAGGAGCTAAACACCGCAGAGTATGTTGGCATTTTGCTTTGTATGTTGACAGTTCGTTGAATAGCTATTGACAGATAACATTTGAACAAAAATCCAGGATCTAACACAAGTAATCTGCTGTAGCAGTGACTTGCTTGGATATTTAGAATTATACAAAAAAAAAAACACAGTCAAGCCTTTCCATGTATCTTTTATAAGAACCTTAAGCTAAAAGTTGAACCCTGCACTGCTAATTACTTTAAAACCATATTCTACCATTATTTGAGGAGCATTCAATTTTCCAATAATCTATAATATTAAAACGAAACAGTTTTTTTTTTTATTTCACGATTCTGAATCAACCACTCGACGGATTTTCATGATTTTTGTGTTGAAAGAAAGATAATTTTGAGAACTAGGGAATGTCGAAGCCATAATTTTTGTTTAGGGTCCCAGTTTTTTAGAAATTAAGTTTTAATTTTTAAAAAGTCTAGCAGCCGACGCTAAGATTCTAAACTACCTTTTGGCATAAAATAATTTGCTTATCATAACAGCTGTAAACATTCAGCTTTTGTGTCACAAATTCAGCATTTGGATAAAAATATAAAGACATACTTAGGGTTAACTTATTTATACTATGTGAATGCTAATCATTGATACGTTAAATTTTTCTGTAAGAGGATGACAGATTAATTAAATATAAATAGTTAAGTACTAGGATGTTCAAATTGTTTTTTAAAGCAATCTTTGTAATCTTCGATTTGTTTTAGAGAAATATAATTTGTTTTAACTAACAGCTGGTTAGATATAAACTATGGAACTATGAGGTTATTTTATTTACTCTTATTTTGTCATTGATTATAGGAAATAAGTAATATTAGTAGAAATAATTAGACCACAGTTTAAAATAGTTTAGACCAAAATTAATTAAACCACAGTACAAATCGAGGCTCTGTACACGAGTCTTATAAAAAAAGGATGAATGCAAATTATGTTACTGCTCCACTTTTCAAGGAAAGGTTCGAAAAATAACAATGTTTACATTCTTCATGGTAGCTTTTTGTTTACAATTAATGTTTGTCTGCTTTAACATTGTTTGGATTAGGCCCGGAAATATTGATGTCATAAAAAGAAGATCAAGAATAATCAGGAATCACGATTTTAAATTACCACCACAACCTCAGCCGGGTTTTATACAAAGATAAACATATGGATGACATAGATTGAACACAACGTCAACATTGACCTAGGATACTGCAATTAGACAAACCATCCTTTTATGAAATTTTGTTCAGTTGTGGTTACGTTTGGGGGTGTCTATATCAGCGCCCCCAAACGTGAAAATATCACTTTTATTTCAACTATGAATATATTGTAGTTTAAATTAACTAATATGGGAAATTACGATGTACATTTATTCAATGAGGGTGGGTAATTATCAAGGATAGAACTGATAACGGTATGGATAATAAACATTGAATATTACGTCATTAGCTTTACTAGCGTGTTTACTTTTTATATTCCTGCTACATGTGACCAGTTCTTTTTTTCAAATGAATGTTATTTGAACCAAACAGCTGTTTTAAAACAAAACTGTTATTGTTTTTACTTTTCTTTGTTTACACTTATTTATTTAGCAATTAATGCAGTGAAATTGATATAAAGGATAGGTGTAACGATTATATAGTTTTGATGTTAGGGCACCAAAGCTAAATTATGTGTACTGTGAATTTTATTGGATATTATCGTTTTATTTTAGATCGTTTCTATTCAGACCTACTGGAAATTGTGTATAGTAGTTGTATTGTGGTGGTAATAATTATGGAAGAGGCAGGTATGCTATGGAAGGTGGTATCGTTGACTAGGTATATACACTTCTCAATTGACTATTACTCTCTCTACTGTAGGCTACTTATAATCAGTGTGCGTCTGTGCGAATGGGCTGCAAATCTCACTTCGACGCTTATCACATCGTAAAAATTGCAGAATTGCTGTTTTATTGTAAAATTATCGGATTTAAAATGAATATCGGATAGACCTATGATGGAATAAAAACATATTTGGTCACGCAACATTTGTTTACAAGATGATTTTTCACATTAAAACTGCAAGAAACTTCGTCTTTATATGTGTAAACTAGCTTATCTGAATTGTACACGGTTTTAACTGACTACTGAATTCCCGTACGTAGGACGGGCTAACGCCTCGTAGGTTTAAAGTCTAAATTAATACAGTTGGCTCTGAAGCGCATTTTAATGGCACTTACATCAATAAGCCTTAATAACGTTTAAGACTACAAATAACCTATTTTTAGTGAAGTATTTATTAAAATTATAATTCTTCAGGCTTCAGAAATATTTAAGAAAAGTATTCATCCACAACGTTGAAGAAATAACAATTGAGCTCAACGGTAAATGAGGAATAATATCAAAACACGTTTCTGTCTTTTTATAACTTTGCCCTTTTTATATTTTGTCACATATTAATAAGTGTCAGGTTATTATGATATTTGAGATAACTAAGCCAAAAACACTAATACGTGGGGAATTTATATTTTACAATATATTTCAAACTCTCTTTCGGTCGAAAGTCCATTGACTCGCTTTCACTCTAGATCTGTCATGATTTCGAATTTACCTACGTACAACACTTGTTGTAAATTAACTGGCAAAAGGGGAATCATTGGAGAGGGGTAGATAAGCCGATATCGTTTACATTGGGATCAGTTGCACTAATTCAATGAACGTCAATTCACAGATTCAAAGCTATCTCTGGTAATCTGAAAACATCCAACTTATTACTAGGTACAGAAATATTGATAGGGATTGTTGATTTCCCTGCAAAACCTGTGGTTTGTCATTTCAACTAGACTGTTGTAATTTTGTTTTTGGATAAGAAGAAAATATGTTTTATTAGTTTTAAACAATATAGCATTCTTAGCTTTTTTGTACTCGTAACAGAATGGATTGGTGTATTTGTTAACTAGTGTTTAACATGTAAATATTTCCAAGCATATTTTTTAACATCGATGTGATTTTTTAGGATTCAATTTATCCACAAGAGGATTATTAAACGCAGATTTACATTTTCCAGTGTTTAACAGATTACTTGTGACTCACCTTCCCTGTTTGCCTGTCAGTTCCACCCCTAGAACATGCGATACTGTACTGAGTCGCCCATGTTTATATAGTAGTAAAAAGTTATAATTACAATTATTTTATGATATATTAGATAAGTACGCCAATACGCCAGACTAGCGTGATATTGAATGTAGGCTACAACATGATTATATTATTGACCAATATCATATTTTAGCTTCTACCATATTTGCGGAATCAGGAACTTTAAACGTGAGGTACGAAAAATTAAAATCTATGATTCCGAATGAAAAAGTAAAAATTGGACATTTCATTCTATGGTTTGTTTACCTAGAATATGTGTAAAAATTAACTATATAAGAAGATGGTTACAATTTAGTTCACGTATTTATGATATAATCATGTAGTAGGTTTTCTTTCAAAATTCAAAAATATACAAGGATGGTTAAACTAATGTTAAACAGTTTCATCATTCCGAATCATTTGTGTATATTATTAAGTTTACAATCTGTCATTAATAAATTCACCTTAACTCTAGTTTTAAACTTAAATATTGCAGCCGATATAGAAGCTAATTGCCCACCAGCATTCCTAGTAACAACCTGATCTTGCCTAGTGATTGAGTGGTGTATAGCATGAGGAAGGGGCGTCGCCTGAGTACAAGCCACCAGAAACGTTGACCACGTAATAGTGATTATTAAGCTGTCAAAACTTTGCAATTTTCACATTTTTAATTTATTTTCCGACACATATATTTTGATATTTTTTACTTGTATTATAATTTCAGTAGCATAAAAATAAAAAAATCATATACACTGATTACTTATACAATTTATCAATAATATTATTTTTCAAATCCGACATCTTGGCCCTGTTCTATTCCTAATTTATATTAATAATATTTCTAAAATTCAAACAAATGGAAAACTAATTTTATTTGCTGATGATACTTTAATATTCGTAACTGGAACGTCGTGGGAGGAGGTAAAGAACAAGGCAGAATCAGATCTATTTTTACTAAAAAAAAATGGCTTGACCAAAATATATTATCTCTCAACGTATCCTCATAATTTGATAAGGTATTTTTTTTTCTCTCTTTGTGCCATTTAGATATAGTATACTTTTGTAATTATTTTTTTTAAGTTAAGGTTTGTATAATAATTATGTAAATACCACACATTGTATTAAGCAGTTGGGAAATAAAATATTATTTCATTTCATTTCATTTTGATGATCAAATACATTCACAACATAACAAACATTCATAATCGCCTTAATCGTATGCTATTTATCTAAACTAATTCATAATTATCTATATTACATGTGCGGTTTGATTATTTTACTAACTGCTAAAATCCGTGCATCTGAATCCAAAAATTGTATAAAACTGTTCGTGCTTACACGTGCAAGGGAACAGTTCGATATAATCAACATTTCTTGTAAATATCTTATTGTTTTAAAAGCTAGTCTTGTTTCTTAGTGTTTTCAACAAATGTTCCCCACTCATAGCCGGATTAGGTTGTCCATAATAACGATTATAAATATAAAACATTTCCAAAAAATAAATAATAAATAGTAAAAAGTTTAATAAGTTAAGTAAATAATAAAAGGTTTCCATAGTTTGCAAATCGGCTCTTTCAATGATTGCTCAAGAAATGCAGCACAGTGTTAATTCAGTTTTCTTTTTAGTATATCAAAATTGTCCAGCCTTTCTCTTTTTTTCCAATGTAATATTTTCGGCAAACCAAATTCAAATCTTCAAATAAATGAAAAAGTTTGTGCGTTTGTTTGTTTGTTTGTTGAAGTTCAATCACTCATTAACTACGATTTGGATTGGGCTGAAATTCGGTATGGTGATAGCTCACATTCCCGATTAACATATAGACGTATTCTTATTTTTAAAATCCTTTCGGGCTTCATCAAAGTGGCTCTGGAGTATCCCATACTAAACTTATGAGTATTCATATTTAAAAGGAATTAAAGAGTTTTGTCAGCTGTTAACGAAATGACAGCTAAAAATAACATGACATTAAATGAGGTTACTAACCTGTCGTCAATCAGTCCTATATTGTCGTTGATGACTAGTTTCGGGGCTAAACCCCCATTTTCAAATCTTCTCTTTAGTCGTCATATGTCAAACATATCTTCTTGCACAAGCCGTCGTCAAAATTACTTCACACATAAACATAACACATACGAAAACGTTTATAATACAATACAAAGACATGTACATTCGCGTGTGGCCGGCCAAGGACAAAACCAGACTGCGGGGTTTTAAAAAAAAATAAAAATAACAGCAATCAATTTACAGAAGTTGATTCTATGATACCATAGCATTTAAAAGTTATAAGTTTTAACTTATAATACCCAAGGATATTGTAAGGTAAAGAAATATTTTCTGTCAAAACAAATAACCGCTATTGTGCCGCATAGGCCAAATGTAAAACAATTTTATGTCAATTATACTGTACTTCCAATATGTTCACTCCATGTGAATATATATTGCATCGTATAAAAAAAAAACAACTCATAACAAAACTAGTTTCTACTTACTTTTATTATTGGGTATCAAGCCATGAACGTTTTTGGTTCTAAGTTGAAGAGTATACATTTAACAGCTTAATTATTCAAATATTTTTGTTTGAACTGTCATACGTAGTTTAGCAAAGAAGTTTTGATTCACACGTTTTTTACTCAATGTAAGAGCCACGATTGTTTTTCAACTCGCATCAACGATCGTTACTGTCGGAGCTATTGACCATTAAAGTTTTTGTGAAAAGAGACTAATTATTTCCATACTCTTATTAAATCACTTTTTATTTATTTTTGCTACCTTTTCACTAAAATATGTCATAAATTATTTTTTTATTAGTTTTAGTTTTCCTAATTTTTGTTATCGCGTATAAAGCTTTTTAAAATTATAAAACAATTAACCACCGTTAATGAGTCTACAGTTTTTATCTAATCACAATAGATAAAACCGTATTATAATTTTACCGAACCATTCACATTTTCCACAGTTAAGAGTTGGTATATAAGATAAAGGATCCTCGCCGGTCCTCATTCGCTCTGGCGACACATGTGATGTCTGTCGGATACAATACAGAAAATCGATCAACCAACTTACTTCTATCTTACTTTGGGAGGATTATCTGATTTACAGGGAAAAAATTGATAACAGTCCTGCACACTTTTTAATGTGTATTTCACTGTATAAACTCATAGATTTTGTTGGTATCTATTATTAATACGTTACATGAAACTCTGTAAACAATAAGGGTTTTTTTCAGATTTAATCCCACATATATTATACCAAAATGTTCATCTAGGTGTGTGGATTTTCAAACTGACCTTACATTTTGGAATAAGTCTTTAGGGCTCTGCCTCAGTGCCTTTTAAAGTTCCCATGTTTTCCTTATGAAGGACATATTTGTTTACGTTATGATCAGCTAGATAATTTAATTGCTGTTAATATTTTTGTTGCAGGAAACATGTGCTTATAGCTGTAAATTTCAGCAAATGTTTGTAAATTTGTAAAAAAATCAGTAAATGTTTGTAACATTTACTTATTTGGTTTAAATGAAATATTTACTACTAGCAGAGTACCTGTCCTTCGTACGGGGTTGGCGTTTAAGTATAAAATGCTTATTGCAGTTATACTTGGCTTTGCGTTTGCAATGGGAGAGGTGGGAGTAAAAAAAAATTGGTTCTTTTAGTTTACGGTATGCTATAGTATAGGAAATCTATCATAGCCATAATGTTCTACACCTAAACAATAGAAAAAAGTAAAGTTCTCATTGTATATCACAGATTTTTGTTGCTAGTTGGTTTAAATTAGCTGTTGGCATACATGAAAAACGATTTAACAGTGCTGTACCCCGTTGGTAAAACTACCCAAAACGACTACATGTTTTGTGGCGACTGCCAAATCTTAAGGTTCGTTATTTTCTACGATTCGTTATAGTACAATTTAAAATTGACTGTACATTGATAATTTAACGTATCACGGTGCGTTCAGGTAGCGCCGAGGTAGACTTTTATGGTATAAAAAGTCGATCAGTCTACACAATAAGCACGAGTGAATTATTTTAAATTGTATATATGTATCCTAAAATGGACTAACTATCACCGTAACTAACTAACTATCGTTGTACCTATTTATTTTAATTTATTTTCCCTATACGAAAAATCATTTATGTTACAATGTTGAAATAGTGTGATTATTTTCATTTAAGACGTGTAACACACTAAAATATTTCTAAGGTTAATTTATAAATTATCCTTTTCGAGATTAAAGGGCTCAGGTGCACTTACCAAACACAAACTTGTAATTGCATTTCAAATACATGCCCTACACCTCTAAGTAACCATAATCTCAAAACTAAACAAAGTCCACCTGCATTTTTTTCATGGAGAATGGTATTTATATAACGAAGGAAAATGTTCGTTACTCTCTTTATTTTTGTTAATGTTTGATTGAATGTAAAAATTTACTCAAGAACAGGTACTGATATCCTAAAATATTTACTACAAAGTATAGTTTACTGGTTATTGGATGCTGACAGCTGAAATGTCGGAAAAAGCAACTAGTTAGCAATGTACTATTTTCTCATAACAGCATTGTTTACTTTCATAACAGCATAGTTTTTCATAACAACACGGGACACGGGCCAATGAGGTTCAAGGATTGAGAGAGAAAAAGTAAAATTGTAATGATTCTAACTTCAACTAATCAGCTGTTAAGGCCTATTTAATTGTTAAGTGGTGCAATTAGTGTTTGGTACAATATTTAGTTGCATTACTATCAGTGGCAATGAGAGGTTTTAAACGAAAACATAACCTCTCTTGTAAGTTATGAGTAGTGATTTTTAGTACTGAAAACACTGTCGTAGGTAAATTAGTGTACCCAACTTGCGTAAACAGTGTTAACGACACTTGTAGAAATGTTTTAATGCACTCGCCTTTACGTAAACTACTATAAATCAATGGGAATCTCAACGTAAGAAAGTTATTCTAATTGTATAGTAATACTATATTTTAAGCTGTTTCCTCATTCCAGATGCTACCTAAATAATATATTCAATATGTTTCAACAAGAGCCATGGACTAAGAAACAGGTAAATAATTTAGTCACGGGTACGGCTGTATTTCATTAGTATAACAATATTCTAGCTAAGATTATGACAGCAATTTGGTTTTCATGTGTATCCATTTTTTTACAATTTAAAGAACAAACTCACACGAGTAAATTATATCTAGGTATATTATTGATATAACTCACTTGTTCACTTGCAAATCAACAAATTAAAAAGATATATTACCGAGCTTGATAAGCCGATACTGCTTAGTTAGTAGCAGTAGCTATAAATCAATAAATGCCAATTAGCCCAGATAAAAGCTAGCTCCGATAGTTTAGAATGGATGCATGTCTTACTTGATAAGGTAATTTATTCTTTTAATGTTCAAAACTACTTTTTGGTTTAAAAAAACATTACAAATTTAGATAATCTCAACTAAACATCTCTGGGTTATCGGTGTTATACATATCAATCTTAAGTGATCAAATAATTTAACTCTAAACACTCATCACATGGATTAGTTTTTCAATTTACCTAAAAATATAAAGAAAAATCTATTACGAATTATTTCATCATTATTTTTTTCAGTATGCAGTAAAAAAAACCCCCATGAGTTAATAAATGATTTAGTAAGAATATACGAATGGACCATGACATAGGATAGTCTTATTTAATTTTGATTTATAAAAAAAATTTTGTTTGCTCATGTTAGGTATAACCAAACCTCTATCGCAAAACGTGTTTTATAAGGTTATATAATATTTTGACTTTTTCCTTGTTGTTAATAGTTAAAATGGCGGATACGTTCCACGCACGGGCAATTAGTCAATGTGGATGGGCAAATGCTTGGTTAAAAGAGGCAGCAAACCTCTAAAAAATACATTTATTTAAAAAATTTTACTGGTTTGTCTGAAAAAAAAAGAATCGGCCGTTGAATGCACTTGTTACGGCGTTTCTATGTTGAACAGCTTACTTATAACTCACTCTCCTATTTGCCTGTCGGTTCCCGCCCCTAGAACATGCGATATTTCACTAAATCACCCTGGTGGATAGGTCTTACTCAGGTAATCACTCTAAAGGCACGTGTCCATATCTAGTGCACTATAACATTGCAAGCAGTGACTACTAGTGTAAAGCAGACAACTACTACATAAGGAATTAATCAGGTGGGAAAGAAGAGTTAGGCTAAAGTTTTAAATGGAGGAAAAAGGAAACTTAACTCAGGTTAAATCAGGTTTCATTTAGTAATTTTTGAGTACTTGATATTTTTATGCTTAAGGTTGTGGGTGGAAAAAAGTATTAACATTTGATAAAAAATCAAATTGGTATCATAACTAAGTTAAAAAGTTTACTTTCGTTTAACTTTATGACCAATGAGGTGATACTTACCCATAGTTTTCAGGATTAAAAGTTAATTTTATATAGTTTGTTAGTGATAAGATTATTTTGAGTTATTATATCTCACCTGTAAGTATTATAAAATCAGTACGAATTACAATAAAAAATTTCAGTATGAGAAATGAATAGTTACAATGATTATTCATGTCTTGTATAATTGTATGACCCTAAGTACTAATTTATATAATATCTATCAAATATATATCTATAAGTATAAAAGAGGATGCTTGTATATATATATATATTTGGCAGTGATAAACTCAGACACCGCTGAACCGATTGCCACGAAACTTGGTACATACGTGTAGAATTTCATGGAATAGGTTTATACACCATCAATTTCGTGATCCGTCCAATCGGCTCCGCCCCAGTGGCTCTGGAGTTTCCCATGTTAACCTTATGAGAAATGGAATTAATGAATCTTAACAGCTGTTTCAATTAAACAAGTTGGTTCTGTTCTATGATGTTCAAAAGCATTAAAGTTACAAGGATTACCAACAGGGTGCAGCACTATTATTTCTGTAACATTTATGACAACAGCTAATTTGCAACCAAAAGGTGAGTGAGCATAGCGAACGAACTTCAACCTGGAGGCGAGTTAGCGTAGTGAACGACCTAACCTGAAGGCAAGTGAGCGTAGCGAACGAGCTAACCTGAAGGTGAGTGAGCGTAGCGAACGAGCTCCAACCTAAAGGTGAGTGAGCGTAGCGAACGAACTTCAACCAGGACGTGATTGAGCCGAATAGAAAGACCAAAAATATTGTCTACCCACTAGCATTAATATAAGAGCAATAATAAAGAATCGGTTATCCTTTGTACTATATGTGTTTCATTAGTTGTCGTACGTATTTTAATTTAGTTATAAGCACTTCATATACAATAAGACAATTAAACGTTACGGTACTTAAATTATAAATATTCAAAGGCAAGACAACGTCTGCCGGGTTCAGCTAGTATATATTTAAAATTGTACTGATAGCTAAAAAAAAGTCGTGGGGAAAAATGTAGGAAAATGGAATTTATTTACGAGTGAGTAAACTATCCAATTAATAGTGTACTTAAGAACACAACAATTATTTAAAAACCCAATTTTTTGGATTTAATTTTATAAAATAGATATATGACAGTTATGAAAACTACTAAAACGTAGCGCGAACTCAACACTGCAAAGTATGTTGGCATTTTACATTGTATGTTGACAGATCGTCGTCTAGTTATTGACATATAGCATTTGTGTCAAATCCAGAATTGACCACAAATACTCGGCGGTGGCTGTGACAATATTGATGGGCTTGCTATGGTACGTTTTATTTAATTCGTCACCCATTTTTAATGAATTTTATGTTAATTATTACTCTTCTTAATTATTTATGTTAAGGTATAAAAATGAGTTCTACCAACTACAATAGTTATGTCCTAAAATCAATGTACAGTTTATAATACTGAAGAAATGTTTTTCCTACCACAGACACCGTGTGGTAACGAGTTAAACATGACTGATGACGAAGAGATGAGAATAAGAGAAGATGAGTTACACATAAGTTACCGACAATCAAACACTTGCCAAAATATCCACTTACCATATATTGACGACATTTTCGCCATTTTAGATGGCAATAGAAGACAGGCTCAGTCAACATTATCTCAGCTCAATAACTCCATAGATACTACAAGTTCGCTTTAAAATAATTATAAGAAAACCAGGCAATTAACTTTCTAGGTATTACAATTAAGAAATCAAACAACAACATTGAGTTTAAAATAAACCGAAAGCTAACTGCAACGGACCACACTATTCATGAAACAGCAAACCCTACTTGGACACATAAACTTGCCACTTATAGATCCATGGTTCATAGACTATTGTCGTACCCTTTGAGCCAAAAAGCTCGTGGTAAGAAATACTTCACTATCAAGTATATTGCCAGAGTAAACGAGTACAAACCACAAATGATTGATTCTACAATACAAAAGAACAAACGGAAAATGAACATCAACAAAGAAAAGTCAGAAGAAATACACTAAAATACAGTACTATGGAAAAATCAACAACGCCATTACCAAAATATTTAATGGAAACAATACACATTCTGTAAAAAAACACAATTCAAAAGTGTTTCCACGCGAATAATGTCGCCACAAACAACTATGAAAAATCAGGTATCTATATGATTAACTGTCCAAAACACTACATCGGCCAAAAAGAAATTCATTTGAACAAATATTTAACAAACATATACCTAAAATATCACAGCATCAGCAATCCAGTTATGCTGAACATTTAATATCGGAATCGTACAAATATACATCTATTGATAAGAACATGGAAACAGTTGTACCTTGAAGATTTAAGCTTGATGTTAAAGAGGAATTCACCATCTACAAATCTAAAACACTCGACTCATGTAACATTCTAAATGGTCGATTCTTTTCAGTCAAATATTATTTTTGACAAGGTAGCCTACTAATCAAATAAATATAAAAAAAGAAGAACAAAACAAACTGAAACACATGTAGTACTGGAGAGAAGGAGAAACATTATCTTTGGTCACTATAAATTATCTAAATACGTTAAACTAGATACTTTGTAAACATTCAATATTATTTATTAATAAAATCATTTGGCAAGTTTCCTGTACGTCCAGGTATCAGCTGTTATAGCCAAGGGCAGCAAGCAGGATATCGTATTATAAAACCAGAGGAAATGAGGCCATCAAGGAGATCGTGGTCCAAATACCGATCAGATTGACTTTACCGGATCCTTGTAAATATGTATGTTGTGGGGTAAGCCAATTTATATAATATATAAATATCAAACAATTATTTTAAAATTACTAATGGATGGTATTATTATAAAAAAACATTTGGATGTTTTTTTTTTTTTATTTTTATTTAAACGTCGTATTACCAAAAATACAATACAGGATATCATAAAGTATTTTTTTAGTGTTCTGTATTTGGTATTCTTAAAAAAAAATAAATATATAATAAAAAAATTATATGACAAGAAAACCTTAATTAATGTGGATTTAATTTTATTTAAAATTCGCAAAGCCATTAGTTTAATAAAAACACTAAGTTATAATCATGAGCTTCGCCTCTTAATTCCTTTGGATTTTTTTTTTAATAAACAGTACCATTCATCAAATACATCAAATCAACGCAATTTATTCCAGAAGGGACACCACTTCATGCATATGTATACAAAAAATAATCTGATATTAGGCCCTAATGCTAAGCTATTTACTACAGTACTAGAGTGTTTTGCTAAGGTAATTTAGAGTTAACAGAGTAATGTTTAATTCAGCCCTTTGACGTATGTTGAGTTACAAAGCTTTTGATCATACCTAAATACATGGGATTGGTTATATCCTAGAATATCTATTTCATTTAATGTACTGTAAAAAATATCATACTGTGACAAACGATATTTAGTATATAAAAAGTATTTCATGTACTAATTATCCATTAAAATGCTAGTTTAATGCTACCTTAATGTTACCAGTCTTCAATAATGGCGATTTCTATTAAGGCGATTCCTATTCTAGACAACCTTTAGTTCTTCTTTGATTGACTGATACAAATTGTTTAAATTATATTTATTTTCGACTTTATCGAGTTTCTTAAGTAAGCATCATACATCCGATCAAAAGATATAGCTCATCGTTAATAAATAAACTGCATGTTCGAAGATTTGTAGTATATAGAGTAGAATGAAAAAATTTGATGCAATTCAAAATCGATTTAATCAAATCAATTTATAAAAAAAATTTATTGACCAGGTAAAATATAGATATTGAACATAAACAATGGAGATATAATAGGTTTGGTTTTATATATAAATTAGGTAATGAATATGGTAATCGATTTATAATTTTTACTGCGTGAAGCCCTCTTAGACATTTTGGTCAGTTAAATTAGTTTCTCATATACATAAGAAATTAGTGGTAGCATATCGTATCTGAAAATATATCAAACAGGGAAAATGTAATAACTTATGGAACTATTTAAAACATTAACCCTGAAATTATTTGTTATTCCTGATCCATTTTTGCTGTTTCAAAAGTAAAGGGTTGGGACGAGGCATTTCAGGGATCATTAAGTAAAGACATTTGTATCCCGAAACAATCAACTGATACTCCATCCAAACAAACACCGTGTTGGTGGGAGAAAGAAAAATGTTACTGATTTGAAAGTGTTAACAAAATATGTATATTTTTGTTTAATTATGAGGGTGTAACCACACAATATAAATACATTGAATAAGATCTATTTCAGGATTGGGTTCAGGAAATAAATGAAGTATATAATATTTCCCTATTTTATTTATATATATCCAAGCTAAAAAAAGATCTGATAGAACTACCGTTTTATTAAATAGGTACTTTTTTTATGGGGAGGAGGTGAAAATGAATTTACGCACACTGAGGTGCTCAATGGCCACTCAGTAGTGCCGGACTCCCGCGGGCTCATTGTCCCCGGACTACCGGCTAAAAAACCCCCTCGTCTCCTAGGACACTAGTCTGGAACTGTTTCGCACATTACTTCGGGCTAGGCCTTTTATACTACGCCCCTAGGGCTTTCCTTCTGGTTTCCTCAGAAAACTAAGGCCGATCGAGGTCGACCTTCTTATCCCGAAGTATGGCTTCAACGAACTGCTTTACACAGTTCCAGTTTCCTTCCCCCTGTATCATAGCTCCAACGATGTTGTCGGGAGTAATGTCGACGCCGATCTCGGAGATCAAGGAGGCTCGGCGGACATGCCACCTGTCGCAGAAGAAGAAGGTATGCTCAGCCGTGTCTGCAATGCCTGGACAGTACATACAGTCTGAGCTGGCAGCCTTCCCCATGCTGTGCAAAAAGGCCCGAAAGTACCCGTGACCCGAAAAAAATTGAGTCAAGTAGTACCCAACCTCACCATGCTCCCGTTCCACCCATGGTCGGATGCTAGGAATGAGCCTGGCGGTCCAACGTCCCCGAGACTCGGCTTCCCATTCACGCTGCCAGCGGTCGAAACTGCGGTTGCGTTCTTCTCTGGCAGCAGTCTCTCTATCTACTTCAGGTCTCCTGCGGTAGATCGCCTGTCGCTCCCTCGCGAGATGAAAGACGGGGATGACACTGGCAATCACCATGACTGCAGGCTCGGAAACCGTGCGGTAAGCGGAAGCAACTCGCAAGGCACCTCGACGCTGAACACGGGAGAGCCTGTCACGGAAGACACGCCTCTCCAGCACGTGGGCCCAGATTTCAGCGCCGTACAAGAGTACTGATTGGACGGCAGACATCAGTAGGCGGCGTTTGCAGGAGCGGGGGCCGCCGACGTTTGGCATAAGCCTACTAAGGGCAACAACTCCCTTAGCGGCTTTGTCAACAGTTCGCTTTATCTGCTCGCCGAAAGACATTTTGCTGTCAATCATAACACCAAGGTATTTGGCATACGGCTTGGTCTCCAATTGGGCATGGCCTACTTGCAAAGGAAGGACGGTGGGAATTCTTTTCTTGGTTAGGATCACGATCTCTGTTTTTTCAACCGCCAACGATAAGCCGTGGTCCCGCATCCACTCGTTGACACGGAGCATCACTATACCAAGTTTAAGCTCTGTTTCTTCAACGGTTCTGCCTGCAACCAGAGCAGCGACGTCGTCGGCGTAGCCAACGAGGCGGGTCTCGTCTGGCATTTCGAGTCTAAGCAGACTGTCGTAAGACACGTTCCAGAGATCAGGTCCGAGGATCGATCCCTGTGCAGCCCCAGAAGTGACAGAGATCCGACGCTGACCTTCGCTGGGGTCAAAGAGCAGGACGCGGTCTGAAAGGTAAGACTCAATCATTCGCAATATGTAAGGAGGGACGCGGAATGTGTGCTCGAGCGCCTGTAGCATGTCACTCCACCTGGCGGAGTTGAACGCATTCTTCACGTCAAGAGTGACGAGGAGAACTAAGCGGCGCGACCAATGACTGTGGTTCTCCGCACTCCGCACTGCCCCAACTACCTCTTGGATGGCGTCAATGGTCGAGTGACCATTTTATTATTATTATTATTATTTGTTGTCATGAGAGCCGAAGCCCCCTGACTGCTTACCCGGTACCTATCCTACAGGACATACCCGGGCCCCATGATGTAGGCCGAAGCTTACGCATCAACCTTTAGCACATCATGGGCGGATGACTTAAGGTCATCAGGCTCGCCGGCTGCCGAAGCAGACCCTTCGGAAAGAGGGTTGCCCCTCAATCCTAACCAGGGATTCCGGCTGCTTGTTTAAGCGTCACTCCACCTGGGTTCCACTAGGTCGGAACCTAGAGGTCCATAGTAGAGCGCCCCGACGCATTTAGTGCAAGCAACACTCGGGACCTATCTCATCCCTGACAGGCAGAACCCGCCATCAATAGCCAGGAGGAAGGGGACCATCAGCACGCTGACGGGGGGAACCCCAACCTCCCATTTACACCGCTGCCCGATCGAGGCCTGACCCATTGCTGGGAACCAGAGATATCTAGAGCGATAGATCCCCAGATACCCCTGGCGGGCTCGGACCCAGCACCCGATCTACTTCGTTTGCCCGTCAGACCCAACATCACTGCCAGGCCATCAGGGTTTCCCAAAAGGAGGCAGGTATAGAAGTGGGACCCACCCGGATGAACCTATCCACCAGAGGTGGCGACACCCTTGACTCAATTGAGGTTCCGGGAAGAACCCCCCACACTCAAGATAACCATACCGTCCGTGCTCATAGACCATGCCAGAGGTCGAGTGACCAGAACGAAAACCATGCTGCTGCGGGGACAAATCACCCGCAGAGACGATAGCCTCGGTCAGTCTGACACGAACTTCTCCATCACTTTGCCAACAGTGTCAAGCATACACAGTGGGCGGTAAGAGGAGGGGGTTCCCGGTGCACTCTTCGCCTTGGGGATCAGGACAAGGCGAGCCACCTTCCACGCCGTCGGGAAAACGCCGTCCGCCAAAAAGGAGTTGAACATATCCAACATAAGCTAGAATTCCAACGACGTTTTAACCGATGTTCTATCTTTTACCGTTTTCGAACTATCAGCGTTTTAACGCATAGCGCAAACCGCCATGTTTGCCCCCTCCCCCCCCACCTTATCGACCACTTTTGAAATAGGCGACATACGTAATTTTGATCACCACAGTCCATATTACAATAATCAGCAATATACATTGCGTACTACTTTCATGCATGCTCAAACCCCCTCAGCTCCTGGACTATTTTGCTTTCAAGCGGACTTGATTCTCTTATCAGTTATCAATTTTACCATCAATATATGATGCCATTTAACAAAAGATCGTGTTTGTGTAGTATTAAGACCAGGGCTTTCACAGATTTCGTTACAAAATATATTGCTTGCGTTTATTTAGACAAGTTACACGTGCATTGCTGTATCTTTTCATGTCCTTTTGAAACAGTTTCAGTTATCTTAAACATGTACAAAGCCGTTGAATAAACCTAAGCAAACTTACCAATGCTCAAGTAGATGTGATTACAAGGATATAATTGTACTTGGTCACGTGACCCTTTATCTTTCATAGGTAATGAACGGTCACAAAGCCTCGGTTATTAACCTGTCTCGTTTGGATTGATACGATTTCGTCTGATAACTTAACCAACACGTTATCGCAGCATTGCATGTTAGTATAGGGGAAAAGGCCAATACAAGATATGGCCTAATACTACGGCTTACTCTTGCGTTGATACCGCTTCATGTTACTTGTTGCAATATATAATTTTATATGACTGTTCTTAGAGCAATATGTAATACTTTGTTAGCACTTGATGATTCAACTAAAAATACACAGGTTTTTAATTAGAAACTATAACATATCACATAATATGAACAAAACGAGTTAAGGTGAAATATATAAATAACATGTATGAAGTAAAAATTAATCAAAGTAAAACTCAATCCGAATCTACAAGGATACAAGTTAGATAACTTCATTTAAAATAACTGTATGAAAAAGTTGATTCTGTAGCAGAGCTGCTTTTATTCTCAGGTTTTATGATAATACAAACTGAAAAATTTACTTACACAGTGCGATATGTACACTATGTGTGCATACTCTGTATGTTTATGATATTAGTCAATAATATTGATCACACGTGGAGCCAAATTATGTTTTATCATGTTTTTTCCACATTTATTTAACATTTTTTTTTATTTCGTAGTTAAACTACGGAACAACGATTCAGTATTATAATTTGAATCGCAATTGAAATAATGTGAAAAACTTAGATTTTTTTGTAAAAAGTAAGATAAATCCCCAAACCCCAACTGCAATGTTTAGACGAAAAAATATTAACCGGAAAACATATATCACGATCCGGAAATGAACATGTTTTGTTTACTGGCCACTAGCAACAAGCAGGAAACAGCTGAAGAACTATATTTGCTATTTTATATTATTCATGTATCTTAATACTAACTATAACACTTACAAATAAACATCAATAAATGGACTGATTGTGAACTACAAAACTGATCACTACAATATTTCTTTCCGTCAATAATGTTCTGTTAGGAACTTACGTCGTGATCAAATGCTCTCGTATTGATTCAGATTTATGCTTGCTTACATACTTTTTGTTATATGTTATTTCCACACATGTTTATTTACATTGTTATAATAAGACAATTAGAAATTGGTGAATAAGATACCAAGTAATATGTTATTGTTTGAATGTAGGTTTATTTAAAAGAAAATATGTTTGTTGAAAGAATTATAAATAAATAATTAACAGACTATAGAAATAACTTGCAATTTGTGTTTACTCTCTTTCGTCTGAAAACTCAATTACAAGAGGGCTGCAAATGGGTTTCTACGACCAATGGTATTCATTCCGGGGATTAGTATTGTGTAGACTTTAATTTAATATTTCTTGCATATTCTATAAACAAGGCTGTTGCTTATTTAACTCTTCACTAATTCAGAAAACCTACGATTCGTTGTATTGATAGGGAATGAAAAAAATATTTTGTCTTTTTTACACACATGTATAGTTTGCACAATCAATTATTAAAAAAAAATTAAAAAAACACTTTTAAGTTGATAATTTTATCAGTCTTGCCAGGTCTGGCCAAATACCTACATTACTATTTACACAGCCAAGACAAATATCATACAAATAATATACGAAAATAATTATAAATTGACTTATACTATATAGGTACAAAACACAAAATATAGGGCCCCCTAGGCTATTTCTGTTTTAAGGTTCCATTTTCATTTTTGAAATAAACCAAAGATTCAACTTTAAAAAAATTGATGAATAGATAAAAGAAAACAAATTTAAAAAAACATGCTAGTATAAAAAAATATGTTAATAAATTAATATAATTTACTTATAAGGATTTATATTTAGTTAGAGGCTGAATGAATAACAGCAAAGCTTCAATCAAAAATAACTACATTATGTATAAATCATCTCGCAGTTCGACGCTCCAAACTGCGTGGGATGATTTAGTTTGATTAAAATGGTTTTTCGAGCCAGCAGCTCCCACAAATCATCCTTACCTCCGATGATTGAACGAAGGAAGATGAGTCTGTTAAATAAAATTAAGTAAAAGTAAATATTTTCCCTGTATTATTCATAGATTCGTTATTATTTTTAATCAGCTTACTAACAATAAAACAAATTAGATAATAGCATAACTTCCAGTTGCATTATTTATAAATGATATAATAAAATATAAATTGTATGCTACAAATTACTGTTTACATCAAACTTAAAATTTCGTTAACCTAAATCTTTATAAATTATGTAAGGGGCTTCATATACTTTTGTTCAGCTGCTGTTTTGTTTGTTAAAGTTTTGTTCACTTGAGCAATAAGTATCCTGAGCCGTGCTGGGAGGGGTTGGAAAACAACAAAGTATTTTAGATGTGGCATGATTAATTATTGATGTCATAAGCAGGTTAATTTTTAAAAATAGTTTTGTCACACGTAAATAGGAGTCATTTTTTCAATATCAGAGTATGAAATGGGAAATGCAGAAACAGTTTGAGCAAGCTATTATTTGTTACTAGTTTTTAAGCCATTAAAAAGGAACATAATAGGAAAAAAACTATTTTAACAAGCCTTTTTAATGAATAGATTTTAGTAAAAAAGATTAAACTTTTTAGTAATCTACTATTGTAAAATGCTAAGCTTAATATAAACATAATATTATTTAGACTAATTTAAATTGGTTAATTTATTTAATATATTTAACTTTATAATATTTTAAAAGTTAGTTAATGGTTATTTTTAGTAAATTTGACTTTGCTAATACACTTGTAATGTTATCTAGCTAAATAAATGAGTTATAAAAATTCATCAATCGTAATAAGTGTTTTGGCCTAACATTTTTATTAGCTGGGATCATCGCAAAGGTATAAAAATAAAAGGGGGTGGCGTAAAGGCTTTGATTAATGTTTAGGATTGAAATTCGGTTTGATTCAACCTTATCCTTATTTTGAACCGTTCAATTGTTCACAAATCTCAGTTCAGTGGCGTTTCTGTCAATAATTTTGAGGATGTGTTTATTTTACTAGCCAATAAATGATTGTTATTGCCGTAATTGGAAGGACTGAATTTTCCTTTTCTCATTCTCCGGGTGCATCAACTTAACAAAATCTTAAACGCTTCAGATAAAATTATAATGTATAAAACCAGAGAGAAGTAATATAAAACTTCTCTGTGATAAAACTTACAGTCTCCGGCAATGGACTGCATAACGGATTCAAGATGTTTTTTACGGTACAAACTTTAGTTTGTAAGGATTCACAAACGGTATTAAAATATCCTGCAATTTCTAACCTTAACATTAGCTGTATGACTTAGGTTTTTTTGTTTGTTGAGTTTATTTTGGGTTTGATATTTGATGCACTAGGTTCAGGTAAGTTTATAAAATAAAGGGCAAAGTTGAGTGAGGGCTGAAGCCGTGTTCACTTTAATTTATGATCATGCAAATTACGGTCTGCACTTACAGCTTCGCGTACAGTTAAATGAACGCTACTTTAGCGTGTTTGCTGTTAATTAAAATTAGGAAATATGTTGAGTGCACTAGCAAATGAGCCCAGTCACACCCCCCCCCCCGCAGAAAATGACCGTTTTGTGAAACCATTCTATTAAGATTTTGATTTTGCATGGTCTACCACAAACAGGTCTTAATAGAAACTTTGAGCCTGATTTAATTCGACCCTGTAACAGATGCAAAAAAGTTTTAATAATTCCTTATAACATTATAAAAATCAATGGCTCTAACTATCCTAAAGCGTCCCACTATAGCGTCTTGCCAAAGGTTGGTTGTATTACTCGTGTTTTTTTTTTTTTATTATTATTATTTATAAAAACCACAATATGGAATTTTACAAAAAATGTTCTTAGTCTGTACTATTTTTAGAATCAAAATCTTAACCTGAAAATGGTTAAATCAGTAATTTACTGGATCACAACTCTTTTTGGTGTAAAAGTGATTGTCGATTTGTCCATTAACATAATTTGGATAAATTTTTTTTTTTTTTTTAAAGAGGTTGGCGGCCTCTTTTAAAAAATGTTTATTTTTTAAGTTCTGGAAACCATTTTCTGACGTATTGAGTGATTGCTGAGAAACACAAGATCGCGTCAGAAATCATGTGAATACACTATGACCAGAATTTGACCACGCGATGAGGGAGGCGGAAAATTTACTAAAGAAAAGGGGTTATTCTTTAGAATCTATACTTAACGATCGTACAATGTTAGAGAGATATACAATGAGAACTTTACTTGTTTCTATTGTTTAGGTGCAATGGTAGACCATTATGGCTATGATAGATTTTCTATATTATAACATACCGCAAATTATAAGAACCAAATTTTTTAAAACCGTCACCTCTCCCATTGCAAACGCAAAGCCAAGTATAATAAAATTGCAATAAGCATGTTATACTTATACGCCAACCCCGTACGAAGAACGGGTACTCTGCTAGTAGTAAATATTTCATTTAAATCAAATCAGTAAATGTTTGTATCACATGTTTCCTTCAACAAAAATATAAACAGCAACTAAATTATCCAGCTGATCATAATTTAAACAAATATGTTCTTCATAAGGATAACATGGGAACTTTAAAAGGCACTGGGGCAGAGCCCAAAAGACTTTTTCCAAAATGTAAGATCAGTTTGAAAATCTACACACCTAGACGAACATTTTGGTATAATATGTGGGGTTATATTAAAACGAAAAAACTTATTGTTTACAAAGATTCATGTAAGGTATTAATAATAGATACCAACAAAATCTGTTCAATGAGTTTATACAGTGTAATGCACATTAAAACGTGTGCAGGACTGTTATCCATTTTCCCCTGTAAATCAGATAATCCTCCCAAAGTAAGACAGAAGTATGTTGGTTGATCGATTTTCTGTAATGTATCCGACAGACGGCACATGTGTTGTCGTAGGGAATGAGGACCGGCGAGGAACCTTTATCTTATATACCAACTCTTAACTGTGGAAAATGTGAATGGTTCGGTAAAATTATAATACGGTTTTATCTATTGTGATTAGATAAAAACTGTAGATTCATTAACGATGGTTAATTGTTTTATAATTTTAAAAAGCTTTATGGAGTGAACATATTGGAAGTACAGTATAATTGACATAAAATTGTTTTACATTTGGCCTATTTGGCACAATAGCGGTTATTTGTTTTGACAGAAAATATTTCTTTACCTTACAATATCCTTGGGTATCTGGTCAAACGACTACATGTTTTGTGGCGACTGCCAAATCTTAAGGTTCGTTATTTTCTACGATTCGTTATAGTACAATTTAAAATTGAACGCAAAAATCACGTAGACATAGACGTCAAAACGACTGTACATTGATAATTTAACGTATCACGGTGCGTGGAGGTAGCGCCGAGGGAGACTTTTATGGTATAAAAAAATCGACCAGTCTACACAATAAGCACTAGTGAATTATTTTAAATTGTATATATGTAGCCTAAAATGAACTAACTATCACCGTAACTAACTAACCATCGTTGTATTTATTTATTATAATTTCTTTCCCCTCTAGAAAAATTATTTATGTTACAATAGTGTGATTATTTCCATTTAAGACATGTAACACACTAAAGTATTTCTAAGGTTAAGTAATAAATTATCCTTTTTCGAGATTAAAGGGCTCAGGTGCACTTTCCAAACACAAACTTGTAATTGCATTTCAAATACATGCCCTACACCTCTAAGTAACCATAATCTCAAAACTAAAGAAACTCCTGCATTTTTTCATGGTATTTACATAACGAATGAAAATGTTTGTTACTCTCTTTATTTTTGTTAATGTTTGGTTTGAATGTAAACAATTTACTCAAGAACATGTACTGATATCCTGAAATATTACTAAAAAGCATAGTTTACTGAATTAAACAGCTGAAATGTCGGAAAAAGCGACTTGTTAGCAATGTACTATCTATGAACCTATATAATGTTAACTGTGCGTAAACAAAATTTAAATCAATGGGAATCTCAACTAAATAAGGTTATTCTAATTATAGAGTAATACTAGTTTTAATTCCAGATGCTACCTAAAAAAATATTCAATTATTTATATTTCAACAAGAGCCATGGACTAAGAAACAGTAAAATAATGTAGTCACGGGTACAGCTGAATGTCATTAGAAGGACAATATTCTAGTTAAGATTATGGAAAAATTTTAGTTTTCATGTGTATCCATTTGTGTGACAATTTAAAGAAAAACCTTACACGAGTAAATTATTGATTATAATTTATTTTTGTAAAAAAATACAACCGACTTCAAACGCTCTAAAAAGAATGAAATAATTTCAATAAAGTAAACTTTTGTATTAGTCAAGCTCACGCATTTTAAGTCGGCGCGACTCTATGATGATTTTTGATACAAAATTGAAAGAGGGTGTCCATATTGCAGGTGACTATCTATAACTATAGGTGTTAATCTGCATGTCTTTTTCATAGTTATGCGTTAAGTGTTATTTTATTACCGTAATCAGAGATCGGCATTATAGTGGTATTAACGAGTATCTTTAAAAAGATTATAACGCATTTAAATGTTTCTAACTTGGAAAAGTAACGTTTTAATACTAAACTAGCTTCTTTTCCCTATCATAATATCAAACTTAATTATTTTCCTATTCATATAGAACATTTGTGTGTGTTATTTTCATAATGCATTTATTCTGAAGTAAACATAAAATACAAGAAAATATTTCCTTTAATGTATAAACAAAACAGTTCAGTATGTTTTTTATATATTTATGTTATCCAGCTACAATTTATTGATTTTCAAAATACACACACAATATTTAATTTCAATCATATTTGCGGTTTGAGCCGCGCCGACTTGAAATACGTGAGCTTGCCTAATACAAAAGTTTACTTTATTGAAATTATTTCATTCTCTTTAGAGCGTATGAAGTCGGTTGTATTTTTTTACAAAAATAAATTATTTCATGATTTTTAGTGACTCTATAATTTTTTTAAGTTTTGTATAGTTTTTTTTTTAAGGTATAAAATATATTAATTACTTGAAGATTTTTGATAAGCAACACTGTTTGACACAATCAAAAGTTCCACAGAACAATCATTATTTTAAGAGTCACCAGTTCAGGTTACATAATCAATGGGTATGAAAATAAACATTTTTAGATATTCCTTAAGAAAGAAATAGTTGTCCATTACATTAGGCCTAATGAAAAACTAATTGTCTTTTCTAGATACATTGAAATGTCAAACATCATCGTTTCCTGCAATCGGTGTACTTCTACATTATAAAAAGAAATACAGTAACGTCTCAAGCCTTTTGGAACAATATGAAAGTTATTCCTCAGCTACCAGCACTAAAAATCTCTCAAAAGTGGAATATTGGTCGTTAACACGTATAGTACCTTTGGAAAATATTATATGAAAGATTGGTTCAGCTAAAAGTGGTGTAAGTCATGTAGGGGATTTTGTTTGCTCAAGATATAGCCTAGTCGAAATTGCAAATCATCTTCCTCTAGGACTTTCCGAAGCAGGCATAATAGTATTGATAGGGCAGGCATAATAGTAACTGAGTAGAGAATATTAATAAACATTCCACATCTGCAAATGAAATATGTATATGAAAGATTGGTTCAGCTAAAAGTGGTGCAAGCCATGTAGGTGGTTTTGTTTGATCAAGATATAGCCTAGTCAAAATTGCAAATCATCTTCCTCTAGGGCTTTTCGAAGCAGGCATAATAGTATTGATATGATATAGTAACTGGGTAGAGAATATAAACATTCCACATCTGCAAATGCATGTTTAGTAATTAAAATATTTAATACTTTTAAGACAATTGACGATTATGCACTGTCACACTTCTTAGGTCGTGTAAGGAATAATTGCATTTAATTTATATTTAGACCTGTTTTACGAATGCTTTGGTTTTCACAATACACCTTAATTTGCCAATATCATACAGCTATTCACTGAAACATATATGTTTTTGTAAGTCAGAATATTCAATACTAAAAACTGAATTACTGTATACACAAATCAGGTCAAACGTTAAAATACATTTTTTATAATAACCAAAACAAAATGCATTTTTCTCAATGTAATCCATTTATGTTCCATGGCAAGAAATAGTTTATTGATCAATATGAAGCAACTGTTTCATGAAGAATTGTCTGTAGCTTCATTTAAATGGTTTCAACTAACAGCTGTAGGAATGTTATTATTATTTATTGCCTTCTCTGCACAAATGTAAACAATCTGCACAAATGTAAACAAAATAAATGTTGAATATTTAAGGTTTTCAGAATTTTTCACCGAAACAAATATTATACTTAAACATAATATATAAGGTACCAAATAGAAACTCTTCTGGTTATTTTGGTGATGGAACCACACTGATCGGTAAAAGAATCACAGAGAAATTGGTGAACATACATAGAAAAAAAAAATCGCCACAAACAAATTGAGAACCTCCTCCTTTTGTTGGTAGGGGGGAAGTTGGTTAAAAATTATATACAGTTATATTATTGATAAAACTCACTTGTTCACTTGCAAATCGACAAATTAAAAAGAGATATTACCTAGCTTAATAAGCCGATACGGCCTAGTTAGTAGCAGTAGCTATAAACCAATAAATGAAAATTAGCCTAGATAAAAGCTAGCTCCGACATTTTGGAATGGATGCATGTTTTATTTGATAAGAGAATTTATTCTTTTAATATTCAAAACTAAAAAATGTTTTGGTTAAAAACACATTACAAAGTCTGGGAATGTTAACTAAACATCTCTAGGTTATCGGTGTTATAAATATAAATCTTAAGTGATTAAAGACTTAAACTTTAAACACTCATCACATGGATTAGTTTTTCAATTTACCTAATAATATAAAGGAAATCTATTACGAATCATTTCATAATTTTTTTCAGTATGCAGTAAAAAAAACCCATGAGTTAATAAATGATTTAGTATGAAGATATGAATTGACCATGACATAGGATAATCTTATTTCACATTGATTTATAAAAAACCTCCTATCTCCTAATTTAAGAGAAACGTGTTTTATAAGGATATATAATATTGTGACTTTTCCTTGTTGTTAATAGTTAAAATGGCGGATACGTTCCACGCATGGGCAAATAGTATATGTGGACAGGCAAATGCTAGGTTAAAAGAGGCAGCAAACCTAAAAAAAATATATTTATTTAAAAATATCTTACTGGTTTGTCTCAAAAAAAGAATCGGCCGTTGAATGCACTTGTTACGGCGTTTCTATGTTTAACAGCTTACTTATAACTCACTCTCCTATTTGCCTGTCGGTTCCCGCCCCCTAGAACATGCGATATTTCACTAAATCACTCTGGTGGATAGGTCTTACTCAGGTAATCACTCTCATGGCACGTGTCTATAGCTAGTGCACTATAACATTGCTAGCAGTGACTTCTAGTGTAAAGCAGACAACCACTACATAAGGAATTAATCAGGTGGGAAAGAAGAGTTAGGATAAAGTTTGAAATGAAGAAAAAATAAAACTTAACTCAAGTTAAATCAGGTTTCATTTAGTTTTGAGTACGGTAGTCAATATGTTTATGCTTAAAGTTGTGCGTGGAAAAAAATTAAAATTTGATAAAAAATCTAATTAGCATCATCACTTAGTTAAAATGTTTACTTCGTTTAACTTTATGATAGTGTAATGAGGTGATAATTACCCATAGTTTTTAGGATTAAAATTTTGAGTTTTTATATCTCACCTGTATGTATTATAAAATCAGTATGAATTACAGCAAATATGCTGTAGGAGAAATTAATAATTACATTGATTATTCATTTCTTGTATAGTTGTATGACCCTGAGTACTAATTTATATAGTATTTGTTATATTTATAATTATATTTATAATTTTGACCAATAGCTAAAAAAGTCGTGGGAAAAATTTTGGAAATGGAATTTATTTACGAGTGATTAAATTATCCAATTGAACACAAAAGTTATTTAAAAATAGAAGAAGAGTTACACATAAGTTACCGACAATCAAACACTTGCCAAAATATCCACTTACCACCGATATATTGACGACATTTTCGCCATTTTAGATGGCAATAGAAGACAGGCTCATTCAATATTATCTCAGCTCAATAACTCTATAAATACCACAAGTTCGCTTTAAAATAATTAGAAGAAAACCAGGCAATTAACTTTCTAGGTATTACAATTTAAGAAATCAAACAACAACATTGAGTTAAAAATATGCCGAAAGCTAACTCCAACGGACCACACTATTCATGAAACATCAAACTCTACTTGGACACATAAACTTTCCACTTATAGATCCATGGTTCATAGACTATTATCGTACCCTTTGAGCCAAAAAGTTCATGGTAAGAAATACTGGTACTTTCCTGTTAAAGGGAACATTCATTATTATCGATGATTTTTTTCTCGATATATCGATATTAACAAATTGAAACATATCAGCTGACAACTACGAAAAATATTTTTCAGTATCAACAAACATTAATGAAATGAAACTGTTCTAAAAAAAATAACCCAACATAACTAACCAAACTTGCTGTAACATTTAAAAATTCCGTGTTTATAGTATATCGCCAGAGTAAACGAGTACAAATGATTGATTCTACAATACAAAAGAACAAACGGACAATGAACATCAACAAAGAAAAGTCAGAAGAAATACACTTAAATACAGTACTATGGAAAAATCAACAACGCCATTACCAAAATATTAAAGGAAACAATACACATTCTGTAAAAAACATAATTCAAAAGTGCTTCCACGCGAAAACTGTCACCACAAACAACTATGAAAAATCAGGTATCTATATGATTAACTATCCAAAGTACTACATCGGCCAAAATGGAATATCATTTTAACAAATATTTAACAAACATATACCTAAAAGATCGCAGCATCAGCAATCCATTTATGCTGAACATTTAATATCGGAATCGTACAAATATACATATATTGATAAGAACATGGAAACAGTTGTACCTTGAAGATTTAAGCTTGATGTTAAAGAGGAATTCACCATCTACAAAGCTAAAACCCTCGACCCAAGTAACATTCTAAATGATCACTTCTTTTCAGACAAATATTATATTTGACAAGGTACTAATCAAATAAATATAAAAAAGAAGAACAAAACAAACTGAAATACATGTAGTACTGGAGAGAAGAAGAAACATATTTTTGGTCACTATAAATTATATAAATACGTTAAACTAGATAAATTGTAAACATTCCATATCTATATAATTAATACGCTACATGAAACTTTGTCGGTTGAACTCCTCCGCCATTTCTTAACCGATTTTATCCATTGACGTCTCATTGGAAAGAGCGTGTCGCGTAGATTTGCAAACTGGCCTTACATTTTTGAAAACGTCCCTTGGGCTCTGCCCCAGTGGCTTTGAAAGTTCCCATGTTATCCTTATGGAGAACATAATTGTTTACATTTTGATCAGCTGTATAATTTAATTGCTGTTATTTTTTTTCAATTCAATGAAACACATTGAGTACATTTATTTACTATTTGAGTTTGTGTAAACATAACCCCCAAGACGGATCGTGTTAGTATGGTTGTATCCTAAATTTGTGTATTTATCGTTGTTTTGTGTCGCTATGACGGATCGTGTTAGCATGATTGTAACTTAAATTTGTGCATTTATCGTTGTTTTGTGTAGCTATAATTTGTTTATTTATGTTGTTTTTTTTTCTTTTAAATGCCTCCGACGCGACGACAACGAAACATAGACAGGAGACGTAATCGTGATAACTACCGCAGCTACAAAACAGTGGCGCGTAATAGGCATAACTCATCACAGAGTCAGCACCTGACCCTGGACTATCTCAACTATTGATACAAATGCGCCCTAAGGCCCCGGCCACACGAGGCGAATTTAAGCCGCGCGGCTTATCTTCGCGCGAAGTTAAGCCGCGCGAAGTGCCTGGCCACACGGGGCGGATGAACCGCTTCCTGTTGGGTTTTCCCAGTATCAGTACTCTATTAAATAGTTCAGTCCACTCTTTTTAGTCATGGACAAAACACTTATGTTAGTTTGTGCATTAGTAGCTTGTGGTGATCTGGAACCAAATGTTAACATAAATCATTTGGTCCATCCCTTCATAACTGAAAAACCATTTTTTGTGTTCCAAACCTTTTACGTGCACATGCGAAACCATAGTTCGGAGTTTGTATGTATCAAACATTGTTTGAACACCACACAACCGTTAAAAAGCAATCAAAACAAACTCATAAAACCACTGGAAATGTCCGAAGAATATCTCTGATAAGCGCGGCTACCGCGCGGTCGAACCGTATCGTGTGGCCACTCTCATAAGACTGCATGTGTCATCCCCTCCAACGCGGCTTAACTTCGCGCGGTCGGGGGGACGACATGTCGCGGCTCAACCGCACATGCGGCTAAACTTCGCCTCGTGTGGCCACTCTCATTTGATTCAATGTGTTGTCGATCCCCTTAACTTCGCGCGGCTTAACTTCGCGCGGTTAAACCGCCTCGTGTGGCCGGGGCCTAACACTAACCCAAAATGACTTTTCGTTCTCAATTGGCCCTCTATCAATGACCTGTTGCATGTACACTGTACAGCGAGGTATTTTGAGAAGGAGAAAACCGGCCGGAATTCTTTAGGTTCATCAATAACGTAGATAAACATGGTCTGAATTACACACCGGTAATCTTTGAGTTGACTCTTTTAAACTCATTGTTAATATGACTGTTATTCGTTTTGAAATAACTCCTGTAATACTTTGCAATTGCTCGAATTCGAGCAACATGTACACTAGTTATTTATTAATAAACTAATTTGGAGCCTACCAAGTTTCCTGTACGTCCAGGTATCAGCTGTTATAGCCAAGGGCAGCAAGCAGGATATCGTATTATAAAACCAGAGGAAATGAGGCCATCCAAGGAGATCGTGGCCCAAATACCGATCATACTGACTTTACCGGATCCTTGTAAATATGTATGTTGTGGGGTAAGCCAATTTATATAATATATAAATATCAAACAATTATTTTAAAATTACTAATGGATGGTATTATTATAAAAAAACATTTGGATTTTTTTTATTCATTTAAATATCGTATTACCAAAAATACAATACAGAATCTCATAAAGTATTTTTTTAATGTCGTGTATTTGGTAGTCTTTACAAAAAATAAATATATAATAAAAAAGTATATAACAAGAAAACCTTAATGTGGATTTAATTTTATTTAAAATTCGCAAAGCCGTTAGTTTAATAAAAACACTAAGTTATAATCATGAGCCTTGCCTCTTAATTATTTTGGATTTTTTGTGAAATAAACAATACTGACGATCAAATGCATCAAATCAAAGCAATTTATTTCAGAAATGTCAACACTTCATGCATATGTATACAAAAAAAAATCCTATATTAGGTCCTATAATGATAAGCTATTTACTAGATTACTAGAGTGTTTTGCTAAGGTAATTTAGAGTTAACAGAGTAATGTTAAATTCAGCCCTTTGACGTATGTTGAGTTACAAAGCTTTTGATGGTACCTTAATACATGGGATTGGTTATATTCCAGAATATCTATTTCATTTCATGTACTGTAAACATATCATACTGTAAAAAAATTATTTGATGTATAAAAAGTATTTAATGTATTAATTATCCATTCAAATGCTAGTTTAATGCTACCTTAATGTTACCATTCTTCAATAATGGCAATTTCTATCATGGTGATTCCTATGGTGACACATGTAACTCAGAACAATAAAGTTTATTATTAGCTGCGATTCATAATGTATTATTTTATCATGACCATAATATCATTAGTTATATATTTTTCAAATTATAGGGGATTATTATCCATGGTAAGGTATTACTGTACTTAAACCTCACGTTTTTTTCAGTTTCCTCCTTATGGAGGAACATGATATAAAGAATTTAGTTGACTTTGTCTAACTATTCAACTAACTATATAAAAGTAAATAGGGTTTAGATCAATTTTGGAAGTTAAAATTTATACTACTCGGGATGACAATAATGTTTAGAATAATAAACTTTTTCAAAAAAGAGAGTAAAATATACATACACTATAACATTGTAATACTGATGATCACATCTATCATAGTTTGAACGTCTATGAACATTAATTTTTACGACAAGAATGTGTGTACGATGATATATTTCACACACAGTTTTGTAAACATGGTTTAACCCAACCATTATATATTAACAGAGGGGGGCATTCTAGAAAACATTTAGTTCTTCATTGATTGACTAATACAAAGTGTTTAAATTACTTTTATTTGCAACATTTTGTCGAGTTTCTTAAGTAAGCATTATACATCCGTTCAAAAGATATAGCTCATCGTAAATAAATAAACTGCATGTTCAAAGATTTGTATTATATAGAGTATAATGACAAACTTTTATGCAATTCAAAATCGATACAATCAAATTATTTTATAAAAAAAGTTGATTGACCAGGTAAAATGTAGACATTGAAAACAATGGAGATATAATTGCTTTGATTTTATATATAAATTAGGTAATGAATACGGTAATTGATTAAGAGTTTTTACTGTGTGAAGCCCTCTTGGACATTTTGATAAATTAAATTATTTTCTCATATAGATGAGAAATTAGTGGTAGCATATCGTATCTGAAAAGATATCACAGGGAAAATGTAATAACTCATGGAACTGTTTAAAACATTGACCCTGGAATTATTTGTTTTTCCTGATCCACTTTGGCTGTTTCAAAAGTAAAGGGTTGGGACGAGGCATTTCAGGGATCATTAAGTTAAGACATTTGTATCCCGAAACAATCAACTGATACTCCATCTAAACACCCTCCGTGTTGGCGGGAGATAGAAAAATGTTACTGATCTGAAAGTGTTAACAAAATATGTATATTTTTGCCTGAGGATGTAACCACACAATACAGGGTGTCCATAAAAAACGTTTCAGGACTTTGGGAAATGAATCCCCATACTAAAAGGAAGAAAAAAGTTTATGGGAAGGTATGTCCGAAAATGCATATTAACCCAGATATCCGCCATTTTGTTTTTTATACAAACATATTTTTATCTGTGAAGTTTATGAAATTTGGTTAACATGTTAACATACACAAGACTTATAATAGAAAAAATTTTGTTGTTCCGATTGTAAATTTCAAAATGGCGGCCGTTTGAATGTTTATAACTTAAATAACTCAAAAACGGCTAATTCTACGAAAAAATGTCAAGGATACTTTTTTTAGCATTTTTAATTTCCTATCAAACAATACCAAGATCAAAAAGATCGGACAAAAGATAACTGAAATATAAGGTTTTTTGTGTAAAAATAAGGCAAAGTTAGTCGGGGAACCCTTATTTTTTGCCTTATTTTTACACAAAAAACCTTATATTTCAGTTATCTTTTGTCCGATCTTTTTGATCTTGGTATTGTTTGATAGGAAATTAAAAATGCTAAAAAAAGTATCCTTGACATTTTTTCGTAGAATTAGCCGTTTTTGAGTTATTTAAGTTATAAACATTCAAACGGCCGCCATTTTGAAATTTACAATCGGAACAACAAAATTTTTTCTATTATAAGTCTTGTGTATGTTAACATGTTAACCAAATTTCATAAACTTCACAGATAAAAATATGTTTGTATAAAAAACAAAATGGCGGATATCTGGGTTAATATGCATTTTCGGACATACCTTCCCATAAACTTTTTTCTTCCTTTTAGTATGGGGATTCATTTCCCAAAGTCCTGAAACGTTTTTTATGGACACCCTGTATAAATACATTGAATGGGATTTATTTCAGGATTGGGTTCAGGAAATAGATGAAGTATATAATATTTCCCTATTTTATTTATATATATCCAAGCTAATAAAAAGATCTGATAGAACGTACCGTTGCATTAAATAGGTACTCTTGAACAACTTATTAAGTTTGGTAATTACAATCTTACTACGAACTCAGATATGTATACGATACTTATTTGAACTGTTGTTTGTACACCCTGCTTTTAAATACATTTTATACATCTTGAACTTAAATTTGTATTTATAGATATATTCAGTTGACAGTATAATATAATAGTACAAATGAATTAAATTTATGGTTCATTACTGCTAGACTACGAAACATACATGGTTAAATCCAAATGGTTTGCTTAAACAGACTGCAAACACCACAATAGAATCTCAAACATGCCTTTGATTGTCTCATGTCCGATTTCCATTAAAACTCAGTTTTTTTATTTATGTTCCTTTATACGCGTATTTTTCAATAATTATTTTAAACTGTGCAAACAAAATATTTGGTTATCCAGTGGTGTAAGCCAAAGTCTACAAAGGTTAACACAAAAAGATTATTGGTTTTAAAATTGTTATATACATACAAAAAAATAAATTAAATGAAATTGTTTCAAAGTCTATACCTGACTATGAATACATTTCTTAGTTTTATTTATTTTAGTATGACATTCGTAGCATGGTGATAACTCAATAAATTGAGACCGCTTTATAGCTTAATTAAAACTATCTTCTAACCAAATTGTCTGGGAGTTTCTACCTCAGTACTTACGCTTCCTTGTTCTGTCATCTACCTAATCACAGGTTAGGTTCAGATAGGTTATTACAGGGAAGACTTCTAGCTAAGTGCTGTACTCTGTAACATTGTGAAGTCAATGTCACGAGTAAATAGTCATAATGCAAATAAATGTACACGAGTCAGTTCTATTAATAGGTCATTCTTCTATTTAGTTAAATGTACCTACATGGGACCCATAATTAACTTTGTCCCAAGTGGTTTGAAGGTGATAACAATGATGTTTCTCTCCCTAAGTGATCGTCTAGTTTCCTTCACCTTTAAATTCATATTTATGACCCTCTGGTGTCTTTAAGTCGACAAAGGTGACATTATTTCATTCGCCTGTTAATATGAGCATTGCTCCTAATGGAAACAAACAGGCTAGATATACTGTATAATATATCGATAAAACATAGTAATTAAGTTCATTTTAGCATGATAAATATGAACAAAATACTTATTGTAAACAACTAGTCTTGTTTAACGTGAAAATCATGACTATTATGTATAAGGAAATTTATTTATACTCCACACATGCTCATTTGAATCAAGTTTATTTAATTCCATTGTACTGTATTCTGAAACACTAAACAAACATTGTAATGTGACATACACAAACAGCTGACAGACACAGTAACTCCCGCCACTGATATCATCGACCACCAAAACTTTGTACTAACGATTTTCGTAATTTCAATATTTAATTTATTTTGAAATTCTGTTTTGTTCCCTATCAAAGTAATGGAAAAACGCATGGTTTCTTTTACTTAACTGCACAATACTTTCTATTTTCTCTGTAACGGATACCACTCTAATTGTTAGACCTAAAAGTGAATTTTATGTATCTCGAATGATACACTTTAGTTAACCGTTCATTTATTATGCGCCACAGCTAAGGACAAACTCTGCGTAATTTGTGATTTGATAGAAACGACCTCATAAATTCTCAGTGGTAGTGAAGCACTGAGGGAACCTAATTCATTAAGATTCCTGAGATAACAATAACCTTTAGTGACGTCAGAGTTGACTAAGGATATATCTTCTGGATTGTCTTTGTCATGTCTGAACCTTGTTTTAAGGTCAGAATTATAAATTACTGTTGCAGCTTGAAAAATTCTACAAAATATTTAATTACTCGTACTTCAATAAACTCATTGATTATTTCCATTGTTAATAGGTTATATAATCTGGATGCAAAATGTAATCTACAATTTTGTTTAACGACCATAATGTATATCATCGAATTAATAAGTTGACCGTTTTACATACACCAACATTTAACAGATAACTATTGTACATAGTAATACATGTTAAACATGTGTTGTTTTATTGTAAATTTTCATTAATCATATCCAATATAACAGGGTTCTGTTTAATTTGTGCTATCCTTGTACTAAATGTTGTTTTAAAATTGTTAGAAGCTTTTATTATTCTATTTGCTGATTACGTATGCATGACTGTCAAGATATTTTGGAATCTTTGTATTTAAGTAAAGAATGACACATAACGCGTAATAAAAAAACCAAATAGTCTTTTCAACGTTCCATACAAGGAATCAGCTAATCCATTCATCATAACATCATTACCATGATAATGTTTTCTAGAGAGGAAATAAAACCTGCCTTAGTTATAAAAGTATGCCAATAATTGTTATATTGTTGTGGCCAGCTGACAGCCTTTCTGTCGCGAATATGCACGCCGAAGAATGTTGTTTTACAATAATCTATTTTAGGTTGATTTAATTATATGTGTAAAGAGTGTAAGTAGTTTTATATCAAACTAAATGTTAATTACAAAAATGTTATAAAGGACAGAAATTGTTATACATGTATATAATAATTAATTGTAATTCCTTGTATTGTGTCACCTACTTTAACTTGTTTGCGCGATACGTTGGTTTACAAGTGCTAAAAACATTTACACAAGTTCGGATTTAAACACTAATGAACAATAATTTTACTTAACCCTAACAATAACGAACTTTTCTAAGTAACCCAGTAGTTAAGGGGCTCACCATCTCATCCAAGACTTGCTGTTCTGTTTGTAGCGGACTTGATTCTCTTCTCAGTTATCAATTTTACCATCAATATATATGATGCCGTTTAACAAAAGATCGTGTTTGTGTAGTATTAAGTCCAGGGCTTTCACAGATTTCGTTACAAAATATATTGCTTGCGTTTATTTAGACTAGTAACATGTGCATTGCTGTATCTTGTCAGAAACAGTTTGAGTTATCTTAAACATCTACAAAGACAACCTAAACAATAAACCTAAGCAAACTTACCAATGCTCAAGTATATGTAACTATACTACAAGGATATAATTGCTCTTGGTCACGTGACCCTTTATCTTTTATAGGTAATGAACGGTCACAAAGCCTCGGTTATTAACCTGTCTCGTTTGGATTGATACGATTTCGTCTGATAACTACACGTTATAGCAGTATTGCATGTTGGTGTAGGGGGAAAGGCCAATACAAGATGGCCTAATACTACGGCTTACTCTTGCGTTGATACCACTTCATGTTACTTGTTGCAATAAATAAATGTTCTATAACAGTTCTTAGAGCAATATGTAATACTTTGTTAGCACGGGATGATTCAACTAAAATACACAGGTTTTTAATTAGAAACTGTAACATATCACATAATATGAACAAAACGAGTTAAGGTGAAATATATAAATAACATGTATAAAGAAAAAATTAATCAAAGTAAAACCTAATCCGAATCTACATGGATACAAGTTATATTACTTCATTTAAAATAACTGTATGAAAAAAGTTGATTCTGTAGCTGCTTTTATTCACATGTCTTGTAATAATACAAACTGAATAATTTACTTACACAGTGCGATATGTACACTAGTGTGTATACTATGTATGTTTACGATATTAATCAATAATGTTGATCACACGCTGAGCCAACTTAATCTTAATAAGGGGCTGACTAGTCTTAATTTACCTTCCGCATTTATCTAACTTTTTTGTATTTTGTAGTTAAATTGCAACGATTATTGCCATCACAAATTCAGTATGATAATTTATATCCCCATTGAAATATTTTGAACAACTTACATTTTTGTGTGTAAAAAGTAAGATAAATCCCCAACGCTCAACTGCAATGTTTAGACGGAAAAATATTAACCGGAAAACATATATCACGATCCGGAAATGAACGTGTTTTGTTTACTGGCCACTAGCAACAAGCAGGAAACAGCTGAAGAATTATATTTGCTATTTTATATTATTCATGTATCTTAGAAATACTATATTACATACAAATAAACATATCGATAAATGGACTGATTGTGAACTACAAAAGTGATCACTACAATAATTTTATTTACCGTCAATAATGTTCTGTTAAGAACTTACGTCGTGATTAAATGCTCTCGTATTGATTCAGATATGCTTACTTACATACTTTTTGTTATATATTATTTCCACGCATGTTCATTTACATTGTTATAATAAGACCATTATAAATTGCTGAATAAGACACCCAGGAATATTTTATTGTTTGAATGTAGGTTTATTTGCAAGAAAATATGTTTGTTGAAACAATTATAAATAAATAATTAACAGACCATGGAAATAACTTGCAATTAATTTGTGTTTACTCTCTTCGGACAGAAAACTCAATTACAAGAGGGCTGCAAATGGGTTTCTACGACCAATGGTATGCATTCAGGGGATTAGTATTGTGTAGACTTTAATTATATATTTCTTGTATATTCTATAAACAAGGCTTTTTCTTATTTAACTCTTTGCTAATTCAGAAAACCTACAATTCGTTGTATTGATAAGGAATGAAAAAAAATATTTTGTCTTTTTTTACATACATGTAAACTATACAATCAATTATATAAAAAACACTGATAAGTTTATAATGTTATCAGTCTTGCCAGGTCTACTAAATACCTACATTACTATTTACATAGCCAATACAAATATCATACAAATATTAATATACGAAATTAATAATAAATTGACTTACACTATATGTACAAAACACAAAATATAGGGCCTCCTCGGCTATGTCTGTTTAGAGGTTCCATTTTAATTTTTGAAATAAACCAAAGATTCAACGTTAAAAAAATAGATGAATAGATAAAAGAAACCCAATTTAAAAAAAAACACGCTAGTATAAAAAAAAGTTAATAAATTAGTTCAATTTACTTATAAGGATTTGTATTTAGTTAGAGGTTGAATGAGTAACAACAAAGCTTCAATCAAAAATAACTACATTATGTATAAATCATCTCGCAGTTCGACGCTCCAAACTGCGTGGGATGATTTAGTTTGATTAAAATGGTTTTTCGAGCCAGCAGCTCCCACAAATCATCCTTACCTCCGATGATTGAACGAAGGAAGATGAGTCTGTTAAATAAAATTAAGTAAAAGTAAATATTTTTCTCTTTATTATTCACAGATTCGTTATTATTTTTAATCAGCTTACTAACAATAAAACAAATAAGATAATAGCAGAACTTCTAGTTGCATTATTTATAAATGATATAATAAAATATAAATTATATGCTACAAATTACTGTTAACTTCTAACTTAAAATTTCGTTAACATACATCTTTATAAATTATGTAAGGGCTTCATATACTTTTGTTCAGCTGCTGTTGTATTTGTTAACATTTTGTTTAACTTAAGCAATAAGTATCCTGAGCGGGGTTGGGCGGGGTTGGAAAACAACAAAGTATTTTAGCTGTGGCATGATGTGGCATGATGAATGGAAATTATTAATGTCATAAGCAGGTCAAATTATAAAAAATGTTTTGTCACACGTATATAGCAGTCATATTTTCAATATCAGAGTATCAAATGGGAAATGCAGAAACAGTTTGAGCAAGCTATTATTTGTAACTTGTTTTTAAGCCATTTAAAAGGAACATCCTAGGAAAAAACTACAGTAACAAGCCTTTGTAATTATTGTTTAAATAGTTTGTTAGTGAAAAAGATTAAACTCTTTAGTAATCAACTGATGTAATATGCTAAGCTTAATATAAACATAATATTATTTAGACTTATTTAAATTGGTTAATGTATTTAATATATTTAACTTTATAATATTTTAAAAGTTATTTAATAGTTATTATTAGTTAATTTGACTTTTCTAATGCATTTGTAATGTTAAACTAGTTAAATAAATGAGTTATTAAAATTCATCAATCTGAATAAGTGTTTTGGCCTAAGATTTTAACTAGCGGGGATCATCGCAAAGGTATAGAAATAAAAGGAGGTGGCGTGTAAGGCTTTGATTGATGTTTAGGATTGAAATTTAAATTCATCGTTGGTACGGTTTGATTCAACCTTATCCTTATTTTGAACCGTTTAAATATTCACCAATCCCAGTTCAGTGGCGTTTCTGTAAATTATTTTGAGGATGTATTTAATTTGACTAGCCAATTATCTAAGTGTTGCCGTAATTGGAAGGACTGAATATTCCTTTTCTCATCCTCTGGATGCATTATTTGAAAAATATCCTAAATGCTTAAGATAAAACTATAGAATATATATGACTATAGAATCTGGACTCCATAACAGATTAAAGAGGTCTTTTGCAGTATAAACTTTAGTTTGTAAGGTTTTATCATGTGTTCCTCTGATTCACAAACGGTATTAAAATATCCTGCAATATCTAACCATGACATTAGCTGTATGACTTAGGTTTTTGTTTGTTTAGTTTATTTTGGGTATGATATTTGATGCACTAGGTCCAGGCGAGTATATAAAATAAAGAGCAGAGTTGAGTGAGGGCTGAAGCCGTGTTCAATTTAATTTATGATCATGCAAATTACGGTCTACACTTACAGCTTCGCGTACAATTAAATGAACGTTACTTTAGCGTGTTTGCTGTTAATTAAAATTAGGAAATATGTTGAGTGCACTAGTAAATGAGCCCAGTCACCGGGGGCCCCCTCCAACAGTAGAAAATGACAGTTTTGTGAAATAATTCTATTAAGATTTAGATTTTGCATGGTCTACTACAAACAGGTCTTAATAGAAACTATGAGCCTGATTTAATTCGACCCTGTAACAGATGAAAAAAAGTTTTAATAATTCTTTATAACATTATAAAAATCAAGAGCTCTAACTATCCTAAAGCTTCCCACTATAGCGTCTTGTCAAAGAGATGGTTGTATTTATCTTAGTTTTTTTATTATTTATGAAAACCACAATATGGAATTTATACAAAAAAATGTCTTAGTCTGTACTATTTTTAGAATCAAAATTCTAACCTAAAAATAATCAAATCATTAATTTACTGGATCACAAATCTTTTTGGTGTAAAAGTGATTGCCGTTTTGTCCATTAACAGAATTTGGATTACTGTTTTTTTTTTTTTTTTTTTTTTTTTTTTTTTTTTTTTTTTTTGTTATGGCAACGGTTTTCTGATGTATTAAGTGATTGCTAGGAAACACAAGATCGCGTCAGAAATCATGTGAATACACTATGACCAAAATCTGACCATGTGATGAGGGAGGCGGTAAATTTACCAAAGAAAAGTGGTTATTCTTTAGAATCCATACTTTAAGATCGTAAGACGTTAGAGTATTAAATGGATTGTTTGGCAAATAAAAATTTTCAAATAGTAAAAAAGTAACGTATGCGCTTTTAACTTTATTGTACTTGATTACTGTCAACAATAAGTACATTTTATTTTTTGGGAACCTTAATCTTGCTCTATTGACCAGCAATTACATCTGACCATTTATGTGGAAGGACGACCAACTGGAATTTAATAAAGGGGAAAAGGATTATCTGAAAGCACGTCGTGTAAAACCCAATAAGTCTATTTGAGCTTTGTGTTTTCCACATGTCAATAGAGCCTTATTCTTAAACGTTCTCAGAAAACATTGGGAAGACAATTTACAAATTTCTAATTTTGTAAATATATCATGAAATGTTTGTATAACGCATTTATAATTGCAAGGGAAATATATAAACAGTACTCTAGTATAACATTATTCTATTCATTTCCTTCGTCATACCTTACACTGTAAATACACAATCAATACATATAATGGAAAAACAATTTAAGGCCCCACTGTATTAAAAAAAATATTTTTTACAAACAAAATTATGAAACAAAAAAAAACAATTTAGATTATTTGTGGATTTAAAGAACTTGGTAAAAACATTAAATCCTCTATTAAGTTTTAAATCCTGATTTAAAAGCGTTTTATTGATAAGAAGCAATTTTTAAGTTTTTTCAAGTAGAAGCAATAATTATTAGTGATATTTAGGTTACTTTTACTCTCATACAACTTGGAAAGTACTTAAGCATAAATCATCAAAGGTAAAAATGCACAAAAGCTTGTTTAAAACTGCTTTGACACAAGATAAAACATCAGCTTATCACACCAAAGATTACACCTCATATGATGCTTATAAAATATTCACACGTCGATGAATGTGTGCCAGATTCAAAGATGAATTTTTATAGTTGATGGCCTTTGATAGAAAACTGACCAAAGCTTTTTCCAGCTATGGTTGGTCATTAAAGAACAGTAATGTCCGTATTATTTCCCCCCTTTGAAAGCTATGATACTTATGTATGAAATTGTATATATAAAACAGGTGTAAGCACCAAACTAAATATAAATCTAAATATTCGTATAAACCTCTGTACGTTTTTATACGTACAGTTTTTATAGAACACACTATAGTCTTGTTAACAGATTTCAATTAATGCCATCTATGTTTTTGTATTACCCAAACTTTGTTAATTAGTCCATGAAAACGGCAAAGGAAACTAAGAGCTGTGTTAAAAGTCCACGATTAAACATTGCTTCAATTATATATATTTAAAAATGATTCATTATTATTTGCTGATTTTAAGCTATCTCTGTTAACTCTGTATCATCACATAAATAATTTCTGATTTCTGATATACTTACTTACTTACTTCCATGGCCATGGATACCCTAGGTGGTATTTGGCCTCACCAACAAGTTGCCTCCATCTCTCCCTGTTCTCTGAATCTTCTTTCCTTGCTCTCAATCTTTGCAAATCTTTCTCCACCTGGTCCTTCCATGAAATCTTGATATACCTTTAAAAAATATATTTATTGGGTGTATAACACATAAAACTACACATTAGTTTCTAAGAGTTAAAATATATTGTTTGTTAAAGTATTGGTTACATTAGTACCCCTATTTTGTTCGGGTAACTTAATTGATCTAAAGTTAAATTATTTATCAATATTCATATCACTTTGAAAAGCGTAGGTTGATGTCAACTGGTTTATGGCATGTTTATGAAATGTCGGTTTAAAACGTGTCTTTTACAACATCGATATTTATAAAGGTCCGGTTAAGCTAGTCTTGTTAGTATTTTGCCCACGATCCCTTTAGATGGCATCGTTTCCTTAACGCTTCATTATGCGATACCATCCTTATCAGAATGGTCTTTAACAGCTAAAATCTGGATCAAAAGGAATGTTTTAAACAGACACAGGTTTATTTCCTGTAAGTGGTAGTTTAACATAATAACAAATATATTTGGTAGGAATATGAATGACTTCAATCTTTCTACAATAAATAATACTGAATTTTGGAATCAGCTCTCACTTATGATAAAAATTATAAAATCTATTTTAATTTAAAAGTAGTAAATTGAGACGTTATGGAAATGTATCTGACTTTTAAGAGACTTTTTTTATTTCTTGAATATTGAATATGCCATGAATATTATAGATTATATTTAGTAAATAGTATAATTAAATCTTTAAACCAGTAGAACTATTTTAGTAAACTTATATTTTAGTTTTCAGACCTCGGAAAAGGTTTACTGTTTAAGGTTGTTGCATTACAACAACATTTGTTATTACCATGAAGTGTTAATGAATGACATTTAACATTGTTGCCGTTTTATGAATGATAATGTATTACACTGTTACATGTTTTATGTTGTTTTATGAATGAGGTATTTCTGTGCTTTACCTCAAGACAGACACTACGTAATGTAATTTGGGAGCAAGCTCATAAACTCTTAGCAGGAGTGAAGCACTGAGCGAACCTAATTCATTAAGATTCCTGAGATAACAATAACCTTGAGTGACGTCAGACTGGATTAGGGATTTACCTTCTGCCTCATCTATGTTATGTCTTAAACATACTTTATGTAAATTTATAATTGGAAGCTTTGATATTGGCATGAAATAAAATATACGTAAAAGTTTAATTAGTTGAACTATCTAATAGTTTTGTTTTCGTGTGTTCCTTGTTGAAATATTTTTGAATATAAACAATTATTTCCTAAAGTACGATTCGAGATTAGCTTATGGAATACGGAATCAGGGATTATTTTATATTTTATTTTACGTTCCCTTTTTGATAACCGAGTTAAATTCAGCGTTTATTTTAACCACGCCACACGTTATCTTGTAAAGAAAATTGCAACAGGAATTCGCATTTAATTTTCCAGCAGACGGGGAGGTTCCCATGTGGCCAATGGCATGATGTGTCCCCCTGGCCGAGACTGACATATTTATTTAATGACCAGAGTCATGAACATGTACATAAGGGATTGTTGGAGGGTGAAAATTGCCTTTTGTATTGATCACGTGTTGCAAGCTTATTCTAGGTTGTTAAAATTAACAAAAATATATAGTGAACGATGTTTCTCTATACCCTAGTTTATGTAGTCATTATCTCTTATAAAATATGTAGTATAATGCATACTATGTATTGGTAGGATCATTTTACAGGTTATAACAGTTTGCTCATCAACAAACTAACTGTTGTTTGAATATGTATATCAAAGTTTTACATACCTGTACACTATGCAAACTTTTAATTAGAGAACATTGTTGGAAATATAATATTGATAATCACCTATCAAATAGAAGTAGTTGATTATTTGCCATTTGAGACCTTAATTGTTAAAATACCTTGTTATCATTAGAACTGCAATCAAACGATTTCGACTTGTCTCGTGTTTACTAGCCTATTATTAACAATTCTAAGATATGTACAATACACAAAACCGGTATCGGTTTATAAACCGTATTAATTTCAAATATGTAGCAAGAATGGAAGTCAAACTCTCTGTTTATTTATTTATATTCCAAACGAAACCTCCAATAAGCAAATGTTAATCTACGTAAATTTGATATTGTTTTTAGTAAATAGAAATCTAAATAAAGCTACGCGTTCCTAAAGAAATTATTCAAAAACAAAAACCCTCATTAGTAATACATCAGTAACTACGTCAGTGTCAATGACGTCATCAGGCTGTTGTCATGCAATGGTATGACGTCATCAATCATGACACATGATATACAACGTTAGTTTGATCATCGTAGCTTTCGGTTACACCACTAACTTGATTTGATGTTACTGTGATACACCACTACTGTCCGTATCATCAGCACTCGTTTTTATTGAAAACATTATTTGTGTTTGATAAATCAAAAGTATTAGCTGGTAATATTATTGGTTTTATGTTTAATTAAGTCATAAGAAAAGAAAACATGAATAAATCATGATCACATGTGTATACAAAACAATAAACTATATTATTTATAACTCATACATATTATAGACGTACAAATGTAACATATAAATATCATTTTAATATTTTAATTAAATTGCAGGGAAACAGTTTATACAAATATTTATAAAAAACGATGATTGGGTTAGCTTTTGATAACCTTACCGAAATTATTTTTTTATAAAGCAAAACAACACTTTTATACAATTTATTTATCTCAACGTTTATAAGTTATTAAAATTATTTTATCATTTTAGTTAACAAACGGCTAATTTATTTTTGTTGAAATGCTCTTTAACATTTTACATGTTTTTACACATGTATGTCTACTTCTCCTTATTTAGACGCACAAATTTTTTGAAAGCTAGTAAACCTACACCTACTATTGTGAAAGTTGTCAAACGGTTATAATAGATATAATAAATATTCTTGACGCCCTTTAAAGAATATACGTTTGATTTTAAGTCAGATCAGTTCTTTAGATAGGTGTCATATTTTGTCATTGTCCGTAAATCAAAATCACTACCTAACCAAAAGGTTGGCTTGTAAGAAATAAATATTATGATCAGGCTTACACATTTCACTTACACAAAAAATTCAAACTGTGTAAATATATCCATTATCAATCATTGAGATGGGGACACCACCTAGGTGCGTATTTCAACACGAATATAAGTGAAGGGTGAGTTTAGAACGGTGTGAAATGATAGGTGTACCTTTGTTACTAAGATTCAATCAATCAGTTCTTTATTCAGAACGTACATATACATCGTACATGAATGTGTCATTGTGTGTGTTTTTTTTTTCTTAGATAAAATAAGTAGGTAAAATAAATACATTACTTAAATCTTAAAAAAATCATCCAGACTGTAACAAGAATTTGCTATCAAAATGTTTTCAGTTTCTTTTTTAATTTATTTCTGCTCTCCTCCTTCCTTATGCTATCTGGGAGTTGATGGATAAAATTTAATGCCAATATACTGAGGACTTTGCTTATGTTTTTTTTTTTATTGTGAAGTTTTGTTTATATCTAGTATTGTAATTGTGGATATCCTGTTTTCGCTCTAATTTTGCATACTTTTTTACATAAAGAGTTGTTTTGTAAATATATAAATACATAACAATTAAAATTTTCCAATCTTTTAAATATTGTTTTAAAGATTTTTTGCTAGAGGTATTTTTTAAATTCATGATGTGTCTTATAGCTTCCATTAGTAATAATCAAATTCTTTTTAAATTTTGATTACTCGTTTCCCCACAAATTTCCATGCCATGAAATATAAGGCATTAGCAAGGACAATGTATTTAAAGCCAATTATTATAATAACAGTAAACGCACAAAGATCGAAAAAAAACACTCAGACAAAAATCTTCTAAAGTTGTTTGCACACTGCTAATGAGTAAGTTGCATGTATTTAATTCATAATCATATTAAAAAAGTTTTGTTTGGCTTTGTATTACCCGACAATAAAAAAAATGTATTTTCAAGTATCAATCTAAACAAGTTTGATAAATATGCTATTACTCACTGGATATCAATCTATATCATGACAGGTGTATATCACACAAGAGATTGCAGACGACACCGCCGCAGCACCTACAGATGATTGATAGGTGGATTGGTTTTGCGATCCGACGAAAATCATACACTCTTTCCTATCTGCAAATGCATTTTAAGATCGTCTGCTATATTTCGTCTCTGTTTGCCAGTCTTCGTTTTTCTAATCCCGAAAAGGTAATAGGCGTGTGATATTGTACGTTTATTACTTGAAGACTCTGAAACTTCCAATCTGAAATAATTTAATCCACTTTTGTAATCAACGATGTTCGTCTATCCAGCAATAATCTATTCTTAAACTAATAAGTATACAATTTTGTTTTAATGACTACTAGTTTACGTTGCAGAGTGGAAAGATGTTACACTCTGGAACCTTTCGCATTACATGTATTCTGGATAAACGATGTTTTAGAATTAATCCTTATTGAGCGGAGCGAGCGAAGTGAGCGAAGCTCTTTATACTACACTCCTGCTTTTGTTTTACAAATACTCCTCCTGAACGGCTGAAGCGATCTTCACGAAATTTAACACAGTCATAGTACCCAACCATGGGAAGGTATAAATCTGAAATGGTACAAATCGGACCATAGGAATTTTCCCTACAATATTCCCGCTCAATATTGCAAGCAGACAACTGCATTGCACACCTAGTTTATAACAGATAGAAAGGACTTATATCATCAAACAAACCTGTCAAAATGTTAATTGTGCGTCGATGTTTTTTTATTAATTGGCAATTGTAAGGAAACACAAATATCCACTACTTTTAGCGAATTTCCCTATAGGGAAGTAGCTATTACCGTAGGTGGCACGGTAAGACCTAGACCCGGGACCGATTTACTTTTTCATTTTGATGTCCCCAGAGGCCAAAAACACCATTCGTTCAAATTTTTATATATGTATATATATATATATATAAAGATTTATATATATATATATATATACGTCCGTGAACGCGATAACTTGGGTAATTTTGGTCCGATTTTGATGAAATTTGGTTTAAAGGTGTAAAGCGAGATAAACTTGAATGAGTTCGCGAACCAGCATGATCGGACCATGGGAACGGGGCTTTAGGGGGGGATTTTATGGGGTAAAAAATGGTTTTTCTCACTTTTGACCCTCAAAACACAAAATTTCCCAATTTCTCTTTAGACCTTTTTAAAGAGCTTAAAAAAACAAATAATTTAGTATATAAAAGTATTTTTGTTCGATTATAAGTAACGGAGAAAATTAAAAAAATTGTAAATTTAAAATTCCCATGTTATTCTTAAGGAGAATATTGTCAAATGTTGTAATTTGCTTGTTTATGGATATATTTTGATCAAACTTGGCAAATTTATTTATTTTGTACTAAGCTATCAATATTTTACTCAAAAACACACTTTATTAGGTTCCTTATAGCAGCAAACCTAGGTACTCGTTAAACCTAATGTTATTAAAATAGCTTAACTGAAAATCAATTAAGACAAATGGAAATTCGCTTAGTCGGCAGGTTTGCTGCGGCGGGGGTATTTTCTTATATCCTCATCTCATCCTGAATGATTTAATATAACACAAAATCAAAATAACATGTTGCGTGGTGAAAACACGTTCGATAGAATATCGTAAATGTCATCTTATTCGGAACAACAAATGTCATATCGAACGGTTTTATTGTCAGAGTCGTAAAGTTTGTATCAGATTACAAACATAAAGTAACTAAGACTAAAATTGCAGCGTTTTTAACACTACAGTATGTTTGATTTTACAATTAATGTATTTCTCAGTAATTGTAAGACACACATGGATAGATAATGAATGTCTTTTTTTGTAATACTTAGATACAACTAAATAAATTGATGATCTAAAAAGTTACTTGAGGAGATGAATTATGTCATTCGACGTATTTCTTTCATTAGTATGAATTATTGAACAAAACTTGAATGAACTTTAAACAAATGACCCTGGTTAATAAAACAGTTGATCGTAGTCAGTAACAAAGCTACACGGATCATCACACTTCATTCTACACTCATATTTCACTCATATCCTAATATGAGTGCTTATTTTACCCCTAGGTAAAATAAGCATCTTGTTCTTTGCGTTGTTAATAATAATAATAATAAATGTAAAATAAAATCGTAGATCAAAGCATAAACATTTGTACACATTTAAAATCCATCACTTTAGTCGCACATTTTTTTACGTTATTTATAATAGAGGATCAAACTAAATAATGCACCACATTGCTAAAAAATCTCGATTGTTCTGTAAAGAAATAGTACATACAATAAGATAATTTTTTGTATTAAGATATCAATTTAATAGTTTACGTTTAGTCCTGAAAATATGTGTTTACCGGACGAGTGTGTTCGTTCCCGTGCGAGACGAAGTCGAGTACGGGATTACCATATGAGTCCGGTACACACATTTTGGACGAGTTACGTACGATAGTTTACGCCATACTACTAAATCCGTACAAATCCTTATATTTCCACCAACTAAAGGACTAAAAATTTGTTTATAACCACTCATTGCCACCTTAATCCAGTATAATCAGCTGATTGGTGTCCGGTAAAACTCATTGCAGTACAGTAGTACGCAATGAAACCCCATTTGAATAAGCTGGCGGCAAACAGCTGTTTTCTGGACTAACATCAAAATAATGTAGTGTGGCGTAAAATTTTTATTGTGTTTGTTTTTGCTAACATATTGCCACTATTATAAATCTTTCTCTTAGTTTTTTGTACCAACTATGAAAGTATATAGGCTTTAGTTGTGTTGTAAATGAAAATGTTTTTGTACGGCACATTATTCTCAGTTTACTATGACGACGATCAGTCTAATACTACCTCTTATCGGATTTAAATCGTAAATCTAAAGCTAATAATTTTAGTTTTAACCATCGTAGGTAAATACTGTACTACTGTGAAACAGACCATTCGTCCTTAACGGTTTGGCCCAACAAGCGTTAAAAAAACGTTTAATTGGAAATCCACCATTTAAATTCTTTTTTAGTTAGTTACGATTTTAAATTGTCACTTTAAGCACTTTTCTTTCAATGCGAGGTGTATTTAAAGTAGAAATATATGTCGAAATATATATATAAATATAAAAGTGTAAAACACGTTGAAAATTTAACAAATTTTAGAAGTAGGATGTTTTTTAAGCTGAATTAGTGCAATTTTTAAAAACCACTGAGAATTTATTATAGAAAATTTGATTCTTGACCACAAAAGTTTTTCAAATCTTTGCTAACTCTTACCGTTTTTGAGTTATAGACGTTTTAAAAAAACGAGTTTTGTTTTTTTAAAGGGGGGTTTAAGAGAATAATTTGCGAGGAGGGGGTTGTAATTTAAAAATGTAACTTTTCGGATTGTCTGGGTGGGTTGAGACCCATATGGACCACCATAAACAATTTCAGATCCATAGCTATGCTACAAGTCGATAAAGATTTGTATAACTGATCAGTGAGTCAGTAAGGTACACAATAGGCTGTATATCCCATTTAATTATGTGCACGGGTGATTGGATTCACCTTAAAAGCACATTTCAAACCACTTCGCTTCTCTCCGCTCAATAAAGTAATGTCAAACACACATTGACCTATAAAAATAATTATCGCCTCTTAACTCAAAATCAGTTAAGTTTTCAAAAGCCACAATGCTTAACTATATCCCATAATATATTATGCGCCATGATTGGTGACGTCATACAAACACGTGACAACGGCCTGATGACGTCAACACTGACGTAATTGATGACAGCAACACTAATGAGGTTTTCTGCTGCTTTCTACTGTTGAGGCTATATTTACAACCCAAACATTATTTGTTCGAACCTTAAGTGAAATTATGAACAAGCTCCTTCTAAGGCAAATTAAATTATCGTCCAGGATTATTTCTTAGCTAGTTAACCTTTTAACCCGTATTAATAATAAGCATAATCATAATCCTACTACAAAACAATCATCAAAGATGAGTATTTCTTTTCACTTTTACTCATATACCATAGTATATGGAGAAATTTATGCTTTCGTAAAAAAAATCGAGTTTGAATAGATAATCGTTTTGGATCCACTTGAACCCACAAAAATGGTGACATCTGCCTGTATGGGTGGACGTATTCATTGTAATAAACTACAGACCACACCTGTTGCCAGATTTTTATTAAATTTGATACATAGATACTAATCTATGTCATCTCCAGGCTTATTATTTCACTTTGTAGAAATTCTTATTTTAATTGTAATTTTCCCATAAAAATCCATAAAATAACGAAAAATAGATATTTATTGAATATTGCATAGATGATTTTATTTAAAATTTATTATTATATAGTCCTTTAAATGCTGATCAAAATGGTATAACTCTCATTGCTGTACGAGTTGCAGTTTATAAGTTACTGTAGCTTATGTTGTTTTCCCATTAAAAACAATAAAATACCCAGTTTTTTAATCAAATTACTCAGGTTAAAAAGCTATTGTTCTTTCCTCATTAAATAGCATAAAATAATAGAAAATCTGATAAAAAAAGCCGGTTCTGATTAAAATTAGTATGTTATGGTCCTTATAACTCTTAACAAAATAGTGCATGTCCCCATCGCTGTGTAAATTAATGATCAAAGGTTATTGTAAATCTTTGTCATTTTCCCTACAAATCAAGTCTCAAAGTTACCCCCCACCGCTTACCCATGATAAAGGCTGTTGACAAGCTAATGGAAGAAAGTATGTTTCAGATTGCTGATACCATTGATTATTAAATTACCATGCTATATACATTTTTTCAGTCAAATAAACTGTCGTATTTTCATCAATAAGTCCGGACATAAAATAAAGCCAGTACCACGTGTTCAGTGCTAATACACAAGGCAATTTTCACCCTCCAACAATCCCTTATTTACATGTTCATGACTCTGGTCATTAAATAAATCTGTCAGTTTTGGCCAGGGGGACACATCATTCCATTGGCCACATGGGAACCATCCATATCTACTGGGACATAAAATGCAAATTATTCTGTCGCGTTTTTTTCTAAAACTAAACATTCAACTTAAAAGTAAAAACAGAAGATAATTAATTTATATATCTAACGTAGGTGACACCTTTAAGGAGAAAGAATTCATTCTCACAACACACATTTAAAATGTATTAACAATAGAAACGTATATGAACTCCAACTATTAAAATACATTTAAAAACCACATTAAGGCCACATTTAAAAACAGGTAGTCTTTTGCATAATCTCTTACTTTATAACAATGCACCCTCTAAAGTCTTAACCACTGACTCGCTAGAGTTGTTAACTTATTGTACACATAGTTTCGGCTATTTTGAGTATTCAATCATTAAACATATTAACATGGTTTGAAAACGTCATATTTGCCAAGATTACAGTATTTTTACTCAACAACATGTCAATCTGTGTTTTTCTTACTTCACAACTTTGCAGTATAATCCGATCGTATTGAAGCCCTGGTTCCAATCAACCTGGGTAGGCCTACAAGGGAGGCCTTTTATTCTCAGCAAAGCGATATCTTGCCGCAGAATAGACTCTCCCCACTTTGAACTGGTGAAAGACTTGCAATTATGTCCCCCACGTAATCCCTCCAGCTTATTATGACTATTTTCTGTGCAAATTGTCAGTGGAAATCGTTAAGAAAATGTTAATAAATTGAAATACAATAAACATCAATGTAGAAAAATTAACTTGGTCGGTTTGTAAAATCTATCATTAATTACTTAAGGATTTTGATTGAATCTAAAACCCAGTGTTCTTTCTGGTAAATAATGCATTCCTTCTATGCCTAATGTCATATTGACAAACAATTTTACCAGGCCAGGAGCTAATATTATAAATATTTCAATTTGAAAAAATTATATATTTTTTCGTAAAATAAAACCGTTCCTTATGTTTACTATAGGAAAAGGATACTTTGGCGGATATAGTTTTAGCAACAGCGTGCTTTTGTGGTTATATAAGAACAGTTTAGGCACAGAACTTGGGTAGTGGGTTCTATTCATTTGTAGTTGACCAGAACATTTAACAAAAAAATACATTTATTTATGAATTATAGAGTTAATAGATCACTTTGCAGACCAAATCAATTAACCAAAACATTTTTAGTTATTAGGAAAAGTATGGTCTATGGACATGACCTTTTTACACATTGATTCAAAGTTCTTTTTCAATAAGTTGTTATAAATAACTAACTACCACAAAGTCATATTTAGGCTTACTTATTTACATTATGTGCTATGCTTAGTATGTAGTTAGATAAACTTAATGCAGTACATGCATATTACGCTAATTACTTATTTGAAGTTTATTGAAGGTTAGCAATAAAGCTATCATCATACGTCTTGAAGAATATCATTAAATAAATAATAAAAATACTAAAAAAGGTTATAACAATAATACTTGTTATCGTCATAAAATTAACTTAATCTATAATCCAATCCTAATGTAATTAAGTAACATAAATGTCATTCTTCCAATAATGGATCTACATAATTCCATTAATTTTCGTTTTAACATGCATAAACACTCTACGAAAACTCGTATTTCCAGTTGTTTGTATGGAGGGGAGGGGAGTCCCCCGTTCAGTTTTCGGTTTACGTTCCATTCCAGTGTACATCTCATTTCGGCTGGGAGGGTAGTGTTCAGGCAGGCAGAAAATGAAGCCATTGTTAGTGATTTAAGTTTAAATGAAAAGTAAAACACGATATATTTTTTTAAATATATACATATAGTATTCTAGAATTCCCATAGCTTGGATAAAACAGTCCCTTAGTAGATTTCCCATCCTTATGGAACAGCTGAAGCCAATTTTATTGTTAGTTCTGTCCGGTCTTTCTGCAGATGTCGTGTTTTGTTTGCAATTTGTTTCTATTATTTTAGGGTTAGTTTCTCATTGTTTGTGTCTCACTGTTTGATTATATAGCTAGTGGACGAGTTTTTGTTTATGATTAGACAGTTTTATTTGGTCAAATGAGGGTTTAAATTACTGAAACAACAAAAAACTAATTGGAAACAAAACACGACATCTGCAGAAAACCGGACAGAACTAACAATAAAATTGGCTTCAGCTGTTCCATAAGGATGGGGAATCTACTAAGGGACTATGTTTTATCGGACTATGTTTTATCTATGCCCATAGCTTTGGATCCCCAAAGCTATTATTCATGATTATGATATACCAATGGACTAATTACTCTTAGATTATGTAATATCATATTCACTGGCGTAAATGAATAAAATAATGGCATCTTGTCTATAAAATTTCAAGTATTTATTATTAGTTGATGAAAAAAAACAATTAGCACAGTGTAGTTTTGTTCTTTTATGGCTTGTAAGAGTCTTCAATAAAATTTTCGCAAATGTGTTTTTTTTTCAATAAATAGTTTGGTTATATATAGGTTTGGCAGAACAACAATTTTGAGTACAAAAGATGGTAATATTTATACTGTAACAGTAAGTAAGGTATATTTCACCAAAGCCTACTTAGCTATGTTTTAGATACATCACCTGAATTCTATAAAGAGTTTATACAACTAAAAGTTTAATTGTCAGGTTTTATCTTTTTGTAAATGATCAATGTACTTTATACAATGAATTGTTTTTCCCATTCCTTTTAGCGAATTTCCCTATAGGGAAGTAGCTATTACCGTAGGTGGCACGGTAAGACCTAGACCCGGGACCGATTAACTTTTTCATGTTGATGTCCCCAGAGGCCAAAAACACCATTAGTTCAAATTTTTATATATGTATATATATATATATACGTCCGTGAACGCGATAACTTGAGTAATTTTTGTCCAATTTTGATGAAATTTGGTTTAAAGGTGTAAAGCGGGATAAACTTGAATGAGTTCGCGAACCAGCATGATCGGACCATGGGAACGGGGCTTTACGGGGGGTTTTATGGGGTAAAAATTGGTTTTTCTCACTTTTGACCCTCAAAACACATAATTTCCCAATTTCTCTTTAGACCTTTTTAAAGAGCTTAAAAAAACAATTAATTTAGTATATAAAAGTATTTTTGTTCGGTTAATAGTAACGGAGAAAATTAAAAAAAATTGTAAATTTAAAATTCCCATGTTATTCTTATGGGGAATATTGTAAAATGTTGTAGTTTGCTTGTTTATGGATAGGGTATATTTTGTATTTTGATCAAATTTATTTATTTTGTACTAAGCTATCAATATTTTACAAAAAAACACACTTTATTAGTTTCCTTGTAGCAGCAAACCTAGGTACTCGTTAAACCTAATGTTATTAAAATATATTTAATTGAAAATCAATTAAGACAAATGGAAATTCGCTTAGTCGGCAGGTTTGCTGCGGCGGGGGTATTTTACGTCTAATCTTTACCCGCTTTCAGTTGATTCCCTTATTGATGATGTATGCCAACCAACGTTTCCATCAGGTGCTTAATGGCTCGATCAGTCTGTTGTGATGACACTACATTCATCGCAGGCACCACTAAATGTGAGCTCACTAAAGGTGAGATGGGCTGTTTTTCATTTTATTTTATTTTATTATGAGATTATATAGTGGTAAAGAAATCCACTTTAGACGCTAAGGCGTGCCTATTAAATTTAGCAATTGTTTTTTTTTTTTTTTTTTTTTTATTGGTGATGTATTACATATTTTTGAAAGACATATTAGTCCATGTCATGTTATACGATGATAATGAATACTGAAAAACCTCAATAACAATCATTGGGTTTATTGTACATTTTTAGCCAAACCTGTCATCTGATACACAAAGGGTTATGCTACCTTGGTTTCTGTTGGAACAATCCGTTGTCATGTAAAAAGCAGCTGCTTCATACTGAGGGTCTCATACTAAGGTAATATCTAACCATTGGAGAATCCCTATTGATGAGTTTCTTTAGTTGAATAGTTAATTTTACAGTTGAATTAGTTTGGTTTATATCAAAGTTATGAAACCAATACTCTTTTTTCACTTGTATAATAAGTAAGATCAATTGCCAATAATTTGTTTTCATATAACAAACAAGTTTATTTTAAATGCTGGATAAATTTATATAAATTATCCATGCCATGTTGCACGATTTAAGTCTGATATGAATAGTTTTGAATAAGCTGTTAAAACAACGTATTTTGTTTAAAAGGTTCATAATTTTCTTCGTCAAAAGGATGTTGCATTGAAGGTTTTTTTATTTGAATTATATCTGGTATCAGGGTGAAAAATCTGGCTTGAAGTTGTTAAAATTGTAACTTTTGATACCGAACAAATTTTCAAAACAACTAATTATATTATCCCTGTAAAATGTTTAATACTCTCATTGTATGTTTAGTATTTAAGCTGACTCCACATTTAATACTAAGCCATAACTAATTATGACGTTATATTTAGTGAACCATCTATAAAATAGCGAGCATTTACATACAATGTCCCTGTGGAAACTCACAGCCAGTATTTAATCAATGGCTTAGTCCTACTTGATATTAAACAACTCAGTGGTCATGTTCCAACTAGTTAATACACATTAAAACCATTCATGAAACGAGGGTAGTTTATTTAGCAGTAACGGTGTGTAATACATCCAATCTGACATCATTCGTTACAGTTCAGAGCACGTAGGTTACAAATGTAAGCTCATAAAGCCTGTAACCATTCGCAGTTTTATCTTAAGCAATTTATAAACACTCGTTTCGACTAAAATTAAAGCCAAACAACATTTATCAGCCTCCAACCTCTAAACTATGTTTCAAATAGGGTTTTAGAAAGAGAAAAAAATCATTTTCACCACTTATTAAGAGCACAAGTTTTTCAGATCGTAACTGATAGTCCAGTAATGTATGGGGCAATACATATAATGATTATGCATGAGTTAAAATCAAATTTAGCACAAAGTGAATCGAAATTGCTTAAACTATATTACCTTTATTTTTAAACATGTTGGTGTCGTATTTATAAATTATAATTATAGAATTAAAAAAGTTTTTTTCAAATGTCTTCTTTTACTTGAAGCTACACTTAATGGCTTACTCTTAAGCAACGCAGAAATTGTATGTACCTAACCTATAGGACAGTGTAGAATAACAGGTGATTAGAAAATAATCCTTTTTATTTCTCTTCCAAGGCAACTGTAAATTAATATTCCCTGCTTGTTTTTATTAAAACCCTTATATTTATTTATTGTATGTAAAAAATAAGGAAATCGTAGAATAAAGCTGTCGTTTGATGCCATTACTGGACATCAATTAAAAATTTTAACAAAAAGGGATGTGAAGGATGCTATACATTTCCGAAGCTAATATTTTTTACATACAATAAATAAATATAAGGGTTTTTATAAAAACAAGCAGGGAATATTAATTATAGCATTATATTAGGTAGGTATAGCGTATTAGACACATAGATTTCTTCCCCAAGAACCACTAAAAGTTAAAAAAAAATTTAAGATCAGAAACGGAAAAGCTGCCTAAACGGATGCTTACATTCAGGCTGGCTTTTAAAATAGCTTCCTGTATAACTGTGTAAGAAAAACGTTGGTTTTAAAAGGTTTAGGCTATCTTAGTAACTAATTTAAGGTGTTACGAATGTTTCTTACTGCCTTAAATTACAGAAGAGCACTCAAGGATTCCTACGATATTTATAAAATATGCTGTTAAAAATTAATCATTGAAGTATATATCTTTATTTTTACATTGACTCTTGGACCATAAACATTATACAGGGTGACAATTAAGTCATATGCCGATTTAATAACTTTCAAACAAAAAGAGACGTCATAACCAAATTTGGCAAATCATCACTGTTAATAGTAAACTGCTGTTTGTGTACATGGTGATCAGATGTTACCTATGGGGGAAGGCCCATAGGGAGTACTTTGAAAATCTCAAAGGTAAGCATAGGTTCATATTTACATCTAATTAAAGATCTTGTTCAACTAAAAACAATGCCGCAAACCAGCCCTAATATGGTTAACCGATTCAAAAAAATGGCAGCCATTCAGTGATTTCTTGAATCTGCCATTTTGATTTTTTAAATGGCTACCATATTTTACTCAGTTGTTCATTTGAGCTAAAATTTGTGGCATTGTATTCTACTCATAAAGACCATTAATTTTTTATGTACATATCAACCGATATGCTAACTTTTATAATTTTCTTCTGCCTTCTAGCGGGCACCCCCCTGAGGAGGTGGCGAATAGCATTGCAAATTCAATTAATATTTTAACAATTGCAATTTTTTAATCGTCTGTCCATTTGAGGTCTGGTTTATGGTATTGTTTTTTGTTCAACAAGACGTTGAATTTGGTGCACATATGAACCTATGCGCACCTTTAAGATTTTCAACTTACTCCCTCTGTGCCCTCCCCGATAGATGACATCCGATCACCATTTACACAAAAAAGTAGATTACTATTACTAGTAACGATGTGCCAAATTAGGTTGTGATATATCTTTTTGTTTTAAAGTTATAAAGTCGTCCTAAGTCTTATTTGTCACCCTGTATACCAAAGTCTACATTGCAACGATGATTCAAGAAACCCCTTAGAGGAGTCGGGAGGGCGATGTATCTCTCGAGAAATACAAGGTACAGTGATTTGTTAACCCTAGGGGGAGGGGGGCCTACCAAAACACACCAAAGGTGTTGTGCCTTAAAAATGACTACGCTGTCTCGGGTATGTCCAAGATCGTTTAATACATTGTGTTTATTTTGCTTTCACTGATACTAACTTTGTGGTGTTTATGACCATGATAGATAAGTTTCGTTCACCCTTTTCCATTAAATTACACAGTTTAAACATACTTTTTACATATTTCTTATTCTTTTGCATCACTAATAAATACTGTTTATTCACCTGGGTTGTTTTTATTTATAAGTTGTATCTGTTAAAAGCAATACATAGGCACAGTGGGCAGAGAAACACAGATTGAAGAAAAGGTATGGAAGGGTTGGGTTGATTGTTTGGAATACAAATGTGCAGCCTTAATGATCCTTGAAATGCCTCGACCAACCCTCCTGCTATTTGTAACAATTTAAATTACCGAAACCGTGTTTTCAACTAAAACGGGTTGTTTTGGGGATTTGAAATGTTAAAGTAGTATTTATGTCGATTATTCCTTTTTTAAGTCATTAATATTTCAATTATCGTACGTTACCATTTTAAAAACAATTATTATTTATAATTCTACTTAAAGACTACTAGCTCACAAACAATAGATTCCCCTTTGATATATTTTATTACTTTAAATTTCGTTCCATGCAATTCATTCATTCCATCTAGTGGTAGTTTCATATTTTTCTATTGCCTCTACACAAAGGTTTGACATAGGCTAGCATATTGCTTGTATACTGCAATGAATTGTACATTAAATTTGCTTCGTCTTGGCCACATTTGACACTTATTTGGTACATGATATATTTTATTCTTTGTTTCAAATGTAGAGGCATGTAAAAGGTAATTTACTTTTAATTTTGAATATAAAAATGAAATATACTTTGTCAAAAATGAGTTTTGTTTATTCATATTATTCTCGACTAATTATTCCACTGTACACTAATGCCTTCTTGAAATTAGATTGTGATGTTCGACTAAACATAAATAAATTATGGAATAAGTAAATTATATGTTACGTAATAAGTTCACCGTTTTTGTATTTAAAATTCCTAACTACAGTAGTACCTTTTAAACGATGACCTTGTAAAACCCTCAGCAAGAGGAAACCTCAATGTGGCATAAAGGTTAATGACAGTTTGTAGGCACAATGGTATCATATCTAAAATAGTTGATTGTTGTTAATCTAAACTGAAGATAACAGTTTGTATTTGTTATACTCATCGAAGTCCTTAGAAGGTTGGCTGCCTCTTTGTCTGTGTATTTGCCCGTCTACATTAGGTTCTTGTTAAGCCTCAAATCTGTGTTTGGTACCATAGATTAAAGAGTAAACATAGAGTGTCTACTCATTTAATCTATAATGGAACGTATTAAGCAAAACAAAGTGTAGGTCGACTCAGTACTTATACAGGAGAATCGAATTAGTAATTGATCGCACTCCCAACTAAATCAACAACTCATTTTACATACGAATTGACAGTACCATATTGGTACTTTCCTGTTAAAGGGAACATTCATTATTATCGATGATTTCTTTCCGATACATCGATATACTATTTTTGATCCGATAATGAACGAGATGTCAGCTGACAACTACGATAAGTTAATATTGTTCAGTATCAACAAACAATTTAAAAATATTATATTGAAATGAAAATGTTCTAAACTAACCTTACCTAACCAACCAAACTTGCTATAAAATTTCCAAATTCCGTTTCATATTACTCACATGCCTTTTCTGTTATCAAACGAAATTTTGAAATGATACAGCAAACCCAGCAAGTTTGGTTGGTTATGTTAGGTTAGTTTAGAACAGTTTTACTTATTTATGTTTTGCTTGTAATATAAATGTGTTTCGTTCTCTCGTTCTTCGTGATGTTCCAATCCAGAGAGCTGAAACCCTACTCCACTAGACTGAGGCTGTTTTAGGACTTAGTCCTCTTCAGCCATAAATGTGTTTGAAAATATTAAAACAGGAGAAGGTATAGATCGTAAAGGAAAACAAAAATATCGATATATCGAAAGAAATCAGATCGATAATAATGAATGTTCCCTTTAACAGGAAAGTACCTACATATTTTTGTCTAGAGTAGAAGCAAGTTACATTATAGATAACCGTTATATAGTTATTTATATAAAAGATAATAAAAATATGGCCTGGTTTATGTTAACTTATAAACAATTATATTTAGATTATTATACTACCACAGGTAATACGACACGTTTAAAAAGTAATTCGCAGAGAATCAGACTTGTAGTAAATGTCATCGAAATTATACACTTATATACATAAACTATCAATGTATATGACATTAAGAAGCTTACTGGTCCAGCTTTTATCCATTATATCAACGAAGTCTTGGGATAAGTAGGGCAACGTGTTATAAAACCTGAGGAAATGAGGCCATCCCAGGAGATCGTGGTCGAAATACTTATCTGTCTTTACTGTAAATAATAAAGATATAACCTATAAAACCACTTGAACTTCCAAGAACATGGTTTTAGTAACTTGGAAACTAATTAAGATTCGGATAATAAAACATAGGAACCAAAACTGAGTTATATTCATAAACTTGTTGTGCTTGCATGACATTTTATTTATTAAAAACAATAAATAACGCATATTCAAGCGATGTACATCCAGTCGACATAGCTTCTGTTTTCACAGTATTTTAGAAATCATCAATTATTATTCATTGGGCATTCCGTGGTAATGATTATTTAGTGCTAACAGAGATAGCTTTGAATCAGGGTTTCAACGCTCATTGAATTACTGTGCAATTGATATTATGAAAGCCGCGATGATTCATCAGATGCTTAAAAACATTCCGTTTCAATATGATCTATTTCATATTTAATGTAGGCTTACTATGTGTTTTATAAAGTATTGGTTTAAGTGCCTTCAGGCCATATAATTATTCTTCTTATACATTGTGTATATTTTGTGTGTATCATCCGATCATCGGGTATTTTTTCTATGAAATATTAAACGAAATTCCCCGTTTTAGCGAATTTCCCATGTAGGGAATAAGCTATTACCGTAGGTCTCATGGTAAGACCTAGACCCGGGACCGATTTACTTTTTTCGTTTTGAGGTCCGCAGAGACCAAAAACACCATCCGTTCAAATAAATATGTATATATATATATATATATGTGTGTGTGTGTGTGTGTGTGTGTGTCCGTAAGCGCGATAACTTTAGCAAAAATGATTTGATTTTGATGAAATTTGGTACAAACGTGTAAACCTACGTTTATTCGAACGAGTTCGCAAACCAGCATAATCGGACCATGGGAACAGTAGTTTATGGGGGGTTTTATGTGGTAAAAATGGGGTTTTCCCATTTTTTACCATAAAAACAAAACATTTTGCAACTTCTTTCTCAACCATTTTGTAGAGCTTAAAAAAAGAAATAATTTAGTATATTGAAGCGCTGTTGTATGCCTAACGGTCACGGAGAAAATTAAAAAAAGTGTAATTTAAAATTCCCATGTTATTCTTATGGAGAAAATGAAAACTGTTGTAGTTTACATGTTTATGGATATATATTGATAAAATTTGGCAGATTTATTTATTTCATCCTATACTATTGACATATGGTCAAAAAACACTTTTTATCTTCCCCGTAGCAGCAAACTTAAGCACTTGTTAAATCTAATGTTATTTAAATTGGGAATAAATATGTCTTATTTATGGAAATATTTTAGTAAAAATGTAATGAGACAAGTTGAAATTCGCTTAGTCTGCAGGTTTGCTGCGGCGAGGGTATTAATTAATTTCCCGATCAATAACGTTGCTAATTTAAATAAACTCACACCACAGAATAAGCTCACACGATTAGAGTAGGACTCTAGTTACGTGTTAAAATACTTTATATTGAGTTCTATTCTCAAATTACTGCATTACGTTACAGAAAAAAAATTATAAAACAGTCTTAAACATGAAGCCTTTCCTTATAATTTGACAGGAGTGTGTTTAGGATACCACTTAATCATTTAGGCTAACCGTTGAGTAATTAAACCCTTACCTGCAAATAAATATCAAAATACTACTATTCTACTATGAATTGGTAGGAGGGTGTTCAGGCTACCATTTACCATTTATGCTAACCGTTTAGTAAAACCATTTTCTATAAATAAATGCCAAAAGTACTACTATTAAACTGACACTGTTTTTTCTTTAATTTCGTTAATTGCATGTTTATGTGTTTATCAAAAATCATTATTAAGTATCTTTGAAAAAATTCTAAATTAATTGACCGAAATAGTATAAAGGTATGTAATAGTTAATTTATTAACAGCCAAGTATTTTTTTGGAATACCCTTACTTTTGAAAATTTGTACAACGCGAGAAATAAATTAACAATGAAATTAGAACAGTTGTTAGTGACGAAACAGCTAAGCTACTACTGTAATTCTTCAGTTAAATACTCTTTCAGATGGCTGACCTGGTCATGTTTCAAGAGTCTACAATCACAGTGCGAGGCTATAATTATACTCGATCACGTGACTGGATATCCACCCATGTTAATGACGGTCAAACATACTTGGTTATTAACTTGTCTGGTTTGTAACGCGTTGCTTTGATGGCTTAACTAACAACATAGCTCGATCACACGCATGTTATTAGGGTAGGACCTGTGAACAACATGGGACGGATAAATAAACAGTACTATTTATAGTTTAAAAATAAACATCCTAGACTAACACTTCTACTATGACATTCAAAGTGGTATTAAGTTTAGCTTGAAGATGAGTAAAATAAAGCAGAAAAATGCAGGAACGCATCAGCATGTTATTAAATAAGTACTGATTGGGTGAAAACCCTGAAACTTGTAACTGTAAAGTTGTTTAAACTAAGTTAACTAGTTAAACTAAATTTTACCCATGGTATTAAGATGCTACACAATAGTATTAATAAAAATTACCAAAACTATACTTCTTGTATACTAATAACAATACTTAAAATCTTATCACTTTTTTTACTTGATAAAAAGTAGACAAATATTAAAATTTTCTGATGGAACATGGCAATATGTTAACGGTATCACAGATGATTTGTTCTTTTGATGTCCGAATAAATTAATACATAATATTCTTTAAATCAATTTAAATTGGGTTTCCGTAAAAAAAAGACTAAACGCCGCCAAGACAAGTTTTTCAGTCCTGACCAGCATGTATAAAAGTAGATACACTACGACACTGAGAATTTTCTTGGCTAAACAGTCTATGTTATATGTGAGTAGAGACGATGTCATAGGTACAGAGAGCTGTTTGCATTACATATCAACACTGATGAGACATTTACGCAAGATAATTCAATGTATAAATTTAAGATTGACTGGAAGTTACCAAATATTTTTGAACTGAATATGCTGATTACTCTCATTCTAATCACCACAACAATATCCCCACGGTCTAAGAACCTAGAGACCAGGTGTAATGGGGGAGGTCCGGCTATGTAATTAATTGTAAATGTAATTACCTTGGACATGTGTGATTGTTATTGTTTGTCAAATCATTATACCAAGCATGATTAACATTTGATTATATGATTGATTAACACTCAGCATTAATTGACGGACACTCAATTCCCTTTGGTAATCTTGCCACACTCTACGCATGTTTTATTCAAGCTTTTTCAAAACATATCAACCCACGCCTAGCAACTCACATTTGTCCATATTAAGGTGTTATGAACTGTCATCAAGGCATTCCATGAGCTAAAATAATCACAGGCAATTAATCAGTAAATGTAAATGTAGTCTATTCAAGTAATGTACTAAATAAATACGTTGAGTAATCCTGTAAATCAAGTAGACTTTTATTTTGATTAACATCTTACTTTATATTTCTTTGTAATAATAACCCAAGGTCTTAGGGATCTGTATTACACGTTAAATTATAAGGCTTTCTGCTGAGATGAATGCGTTTTTTAAATTTCACTTCTTGTGTGGTTTCGTGAGATTGGGATTTGAAATTTTGTTTATTAGAAAACTGCTCGATGTCTGGTTTTCTTATCGTATAACACCGAAGAAAAAAAATTTTAAAAAATAAAGTGTGACCCATTTTGGGATCTTATAAACAAATTTCTGATTGAAACGTATGAGCACTGTATCCATTTGTATACTAAGAAAACTTTGAAACCCCGTTGATCTCTGTGAGTTACAGGGACTTCTTAACTATACCTCTGGCTTTTTGAATTTAACATAAAACCGTTATAATGCTGATTGTGATATTGTTTTACTAGTCGTTATACTAAAATCCAACACAGACAGACAATTCACTTAATTGTTTCGAGACAGTATGTGTTACTTGAAAAGGCTTACAGAATATTGAACGTGTATTCTGTTAGACATAGAATAGTCACAATTCCTATGCTGTTGGAACTACTGAATAGCGGGGAAACTGTAATTGAATTCATTAATTTATATGTACATTACATTCCCAGCCTACCATTTTTACCAACGTAAAGAATAGATTAGATATTAAACAGTTCATTGGCCTTGAATAGGTTAAACCACCAATAGCCGTATAATATATTTATATGCATCATTGAAAGATCTTAAATGAAACATTTGGCCAGTTTAGCAGCAGCGTTAATGATTTGTTTTACGAAACAAAAAGGAAACTGAACAGCAGAGATAAAGTTGGAGGGAAGGAAGTACGTCAGGATGATCAAAGTAGCAGTAATTGCCTCGCAACTACTTTCAGCCGATGTTCGTTTGTTATCAAACTGTTGGCAGTACTTGTTTTAATACATACAAGATAATAATCTGAATAACAATTCAACAAAACAAGTCGTTCAAAGTTATTCGATATATTTACACTTATGGGACGAACATTATTCCCCGTCATGTTAACATTACACCTACTTGCAATTACATTACATCTATATTATACAAGATGTAACATTGACGATCAATTTCCAGGACGTATCCAATATTGTCAGATGAATACTATACTGGTGAACTGAAAAACCAATTCCCTATGAGGGCTAAAACGTAAATGTTTTTACCGACATTGTCGTAGAAATGTCGAAAGGTTTTGAAGGGGTATTTTTCATAATGTTGTGGTAACGGTGCCAACGTGTTAAAATACTAATCAAGGAGTTATTAAATGTGTAAAATGTAAAATGTATCACGAAAGAGTGCACCTTTGATGTATTAATCACTATAGAAATGATTTCGCTTGTATTATAAAGCGGGCTAACAAATTGACGTGCCTTGTTAAAGGTGCTAAAAGAATGAGTGTTAAAGCAATAATTCAGCTATACTTAAGTTGTATTAAACATACAGAGAACATCGTTGTGGGATAATGTATATCTGCCCCCTATATAGGATCGTAAAATGCAATGCTTAACGCTTTTAACATTACATAGATGATCATATTCTTTACATCTCTGGAGAATATTTAATTAATTAAATGTAAGTTAATTATAAAATTATGCAAAAATACATACATTGACTAAAACAATGATTTTAATAACATTCTGATCGATTTGAAGGAACATAATGTATTTGGCATACTTTTTACGGTTTGACATGTAAAATCGGTACTGAAATCCAGCAAGTTTATTTCTTAATAAGATGAACTATTATTCAAGAGGGGGCCATGTAAAACTTTAGTGCGCCCATATCGTGGTACAGTATGACAAAACATTTTTACAGTATCATATTTTTTGTAAGACATCCAGAGTCCCTTATCATGTCAATAAAGGTTGTACAGGGAATGCATTAGTGATGACAGTCCTGGCCCCTCTGTTCTAGAGACAACACCTGATTCTAGGTAGTTAGTTTTTCGCCCCTGGAATGTACTTTGGTTCAATTAACAATGTTAGATCCATCTCACAGTACAACATTTTTAAGGTTGTTACCCTTCGAAACATTGAAAATCCTTACACAGCCATGTACATTTTATTCAGTATTTTAGCTAAAGTTAGTACTTACTACAAAGTTAGATAGGTACTCTTATAATGAGGGCTTATAAGAATCTACCAATGGAACTTACGAAGTAGTGAACAATTAATACTGTCAATACTTCAACATAATTATCTTTTACGTTGATAAAATGAGGCAAAATACGTGTTTTGACTTCTCCTAAAGTCTTTGCTGGAATGTTGATGAAAGGTTTAACAAAAATGTATTTTCGAATGATTCAATCACTATATAAACTTCGAATCACAGAGCAAACAATTTCAGATCAGCAAATGATACGTGTAAGAATATGATAAATGGCCCTTCACACTGTGATAATCTGTTTCGAGAATGTATTTGAGACATATTTTGTGAGTTTACTTAAACATAGACGTTTGTTACTAAATTTTACAGAGTTTATTAAAATACCATTTTCTGACACTATAATAACCTTTGGACTAAAAAAGGTTTCGATGAATAAGTCACTTAAATATTTAAAATCTATATTGTGATCTAAAATAAAACTTTTTATGAAAAATTGTTGTTAATATTTTTTTTTTATAGAACAAAATATAATAATTAAGGACTCATACCCTATATGGTACGGTAAACAAGCGATTACAAAATAGGTATTTTCCAAAATTGATTGGGCACAAAATTGAAAGTAGTATAAATAGATATGTGTCACATATTAGTTGAAAACAAAAAAAATTTACCATAATGTATCTAATATTATGTCATGGCTGTAAATGTTTATGTCACTTGTAATGTTCGTTACCTAAACATAAAGACTTTGCCTAAAGGCTAAACCTAAAGTATTACTAAAAGTAATATAAATCAAACAATTTATTAATAATTTAGAACTAAATAAAAATTACTATGGTACTGTATAAACACTTATCAGGCTCATGTAACTTGCTATTTTACCCTATCAATTACGCTAATGGCTCTTAACAATATGACTAATGATGCATATCATTCTGTTACGAATGTTGAAATGATTGATTGATTGTAAAAACAGTGAAACACGGTTTTCGTTTGTGAAGTGTACATATTTAAAATTATAATTGATCACTAGTAATATCGCCTTTTATATGTTTACATTCATGTCTATCGATTTCGATAGAGTAAACAATTCTTTTGTATACCGACCATTTTGGGAAATTAGGTGACAGTTATTTTATATTGGTTGTTTTTGGAGTCATTGTACCGAAGATTGTGTTTTCATGTTTGTGTATTAAAATATATTTTTATGGCAGGATATTTGATCCTAGATTTGAGCAACAGGGATCCAACCCACAAAGAGATTAACATGGTGTTCCGCTCCGCTCCTAGGAAAACAGTAATATTAAATTACCTAAGACAAGTGGAGTCGCTCTCCGCGTTCAGTCTTCGTTCCCGCCTGCACCTAGCCTGCACCTCGCCTCGCTCCAATGTGCGGCGGGCCTTCCTCTCTCCGCTCACCGCTTCCGTGCCTAGGAAACCCCTGCTTTTGACCCAACCTACATCTGTGTTTAGCTACTTTCACATTTACAAAAAGGATCCAATGTCTTGTTTTTTAAGAGATTACCAAGTTATTACTTACAAATACAAGTACAATAGAACTAATTAATAACATAAGAAAATTGGTGAGTTTGTAACTCATTTCTTGTATTTGTAGGTTGTTTCTTGGTTTTTGACCCCAGTTGACTGGATCTTGTTTGCTAAAATCACCTAAAAAAATAAAAGATCCAATCCACACCACTCGTGGCTTGAATCCCCCAAAAGTCCCCAAACTACTAAAAAAAATGATAACAAAGGAAACGTATGACTATGACCTAAAAACATAGATAAATCATACTCCCCTAAAACCAATCATTAATAAACAGTTAACATTAGACATGAATTAATAATTATCAAACTTAACCTTGTTTTTCTCAGTTTGACTCTGTAGGGGTTTGGCCTGTTGCATCTAGGCTCATTTTTACTGATAATACCTGTACTGATAATATTTTAGTATAATTATTTTTGGGTTCTGGATATACGTTATTGACAAATTCTATTTTACTCGCTATATTCTCAGACCTCTAGTTATAGCAAATATACACTGATATGTGTGCACATTTGTACTGGATATTCTCTGATGGATGGCACCAGTGATTGATTCTGATTGCTCGTCAAAACTTAATGGACTTGGAACATTTGAGGTTATAGCGTTTTCCTAATTTAGCTTCTACATCGCTGTCAGCAGCTAAAAATACATTTCATAATTTCCGGAAAGCTTATGAAAGGTAGAGATAAAAACTGCAAGTTAACACTGCATCAAATTATTATTGAAACGATTATGCTGCTATTTTTTAAGAAAACTTTAAGAAGTGTTATTTGTATCTAGAATACCACATTTGAGTCATGGAAAGTTAAAGTAATATGTGCAGATAAGTCTATGTTTTTATCATTGGATTTTTCTTAGATTGATAGCTTAATATACATGATACAATTTTGTTTTAGTAATATATATTTGTTATAAACTTTACAGAATAAAAACTAAAATAACACCCAACCCTCATTTACGACTTGAAATTATAGTTGTAATGTAAGTGGAAATGAGTTATCATATATTAAACTTTATAACAACAAGATGTATTAAGCTATAGCAATAACTTTATAAAAAGAATCGACAATTATTGCAATGAGGAAACTAACTTTGCTTACTTAATCATATTCAATCCAAATTGGTTACTTGTAAACTGGGTATTATTTTAGTACAGCCCGAAAAAGTGGTCCACCCTAAAATAAAAATTTATTAAGAAATATACTTTCAAAAGATTAAATTAAATATATCTTTTGTAGCGAATACTATTAGAAGATACATTTGAATTGATCTACAACACTGAGCTTTAATAATAACTGGAGTAACCACTCTGTATTTTAAAAACGTACCACTGTTTTTGATGGTTTTGTTTCAGAGCTTCGTGTTGTAACGTTGGCCAGGTGATCGGTTGGTGGGATTTGTCAAATTAGAGGCAAGATCAAGATGGCGTCATCCTATTGTCTTGTTGATAGCAAACAAAAATATGTCAACATTATGATTGAAATATAAGTTTAATTGTTTATTTTACGAGCAAGAGCAACCCATTTTAACAAGATCATAAACCGATGGTCGTTCTTTATCAAATGCCATAGGGCTAAACCCAAGACTAAACCAATATCTCTAAACCAGGAAACTTGACTAGCCTATTTCCACCACATATTTTGAAAAGAGGTAAATAAGTTAGCCTATTTATTTACTAATTAAATAACTTACGTCATCAATCCATAAATTTCTGTGGAGTACGCGTTTCAACCATCAGGTCATCCTCAGCTCCACTGTCACTAGGTTGAATCTGTTTCTATGTTGCATTGATTTTGTAGCAACAACGTCGATATATTAAATAAATAGGACAAACACATTTTACGTTCATTACACATACACGACACGTACGAAACATTTAAATGACGATAAAACTACGATTATAACACCGTGCGCACGGCTGGACGGGCTTAGGTTTGCGGCTACACTCGAGTGATTAATTATTTGATAACTCTATCCGTTGTGCTACAATATCAACATTATTTATTTACTATCAAAAACAATTTATAAGGTTTCAAAATAACTTTAAGTGCACAGGTTATAACGTGCAATAACTTAAATAAGTTTTTGATATAAGTCCTTGAAATAACGGATAGGCCTTACCTCAAATAAATAGTAAGGTAAGGTTAGAATGAATTGGAATTTGACAGCATCCCACCAACCGATCAGACGGCGGTCGTTTGAGCCTTGTTCATGTCGGTGACACTGATCGCTAGTGTCGAATACATTTTGTTTCTATTTTTAGGGTAATTTTATAATTTGTGCTTTGTTTGGTTATTGTTACTAGGGGACAAGTTGTAGTTTATGATTAGATCGTTTTATTTGGTTAAACGAGGTTTTAAATAACAAGAAACAATTTGTAAACAAAACACAAACAATAGAATTGTCTCCAGCTTATCCATTAGGATGAGAAATCTACTAAGATAGTATGTTTACCCTACTTCCTACTAAAGTAAGTATGGGTGTTTGTGTGTAGCTCTGAAGTTCAATCACGTGAAAACTACTGGACCGATTGAGCTGACACTTTGCAGAGAGGTACTTGATAGTCTTGAACCACATAGGCTATTATAGTTGTGAAAATCCTATAGGGCTACTCCCCATGGGGGTTCAAAGTGTCCATGGTATTCCTATGAGTAGTCATATTTAAAAACAATTTCATTTTTTTCATATTTAAAGAATTTATCAACCTGTTTCAACAAACAAAGTTGGTTCTATGATATTTAATAGCAATAAAACATTACAAGTTTTACCAACAGGGTTGGGCTATTAATTTCTTTTGCATTTATGTCAACAGCTAATTTAAACTAAGCAGCAAAAAAAAATCTGAGGTACACAATGAGAACTGTCAAAGTAGAATTGTTCACAGCTATGTTTTAAGTTTTTATTTTAATAAATAATTTGTGATATTGTGCGAATGTTTGGTAACTAGTTTACTTTTTTCTTTCGTTTAGGTACAGTGGTAGAACATTGTGGCTATGGTAGGTCCTCTCAAAATTTTGCCCAGAAAATGTCTTGCTAATGGCCTACTTTGGCCTTATTTACCCCCATCTTTCTTATGGAATTGCAATTTGGGGTGGATGTGCAGAAGCGGACTTCAACAGGTTGTTCCGTCTTCAAAAGAGAGCACTCAGAATAATGGCTAAACTACAGGTGAGAGAGTCTTGTAGGGCCGTCTTCAGGGAGCTAGGCCTGCTTACTCTTGCCTCTCTGTATATCTTGGAAGCTGCCACGTTTTCCAAATTTAAATGCAGCCTAACACAAGGCCAGGACATTCACTCGTATTCAACTAGAGGCAGAGAACAATATAGGTTGGCCCAAAACAGGTCCCGTGCAGCCTCAAGCTTGCCCTCTCAGACGGGGGTGAGATTTTTGAATAGTCTTCCTGAACAAATAAGGAAAGAAAGGAACGAAAAAAGGTTCAAACGGATTTTAAAAAGATATCTGATTAATAAAGAATATTACACTGTGGGTGAGTTTTTTGACACAAATGAGTAGATGGTGTTCGGCTGCTCTGAGGTTCTAAATCAATCAAATGACAAGTTCTGTGTAATTTTTTAATCATTCGTATTATTAACTGTTTTATGCTGTTGTATTTATTTGTTTTGCTGTCGCTTGTTATACTTGTATTAAATGTTGACGGATGCCATGCAATTTTATATTTGTTTCACGGCAATAAAGATATTATTATTATTATTATTATAGACGTCTTATCGCATACCATATCGTAAATTTAAATAACCAAATTTTCCCAAACTTTGTTCTCTCCTATTACAAACGCAGAGCACGAGTATGCAAAAAGCATTTTATACTTCCGCAGACCCCGTACGAATGACGGGTACTCTGCTAGTGTTCTATGTATATGATGATGATATGTATATGAAGGTCTCCATTTAAAGGCACTTTGTAGACTAGTAGTAAAAATGTGTTTTATATTTAACATATGCTTGAAAAATACATCTTTGCAAGTGAAAGTCAAAGGTTGAGGTTAGCCTTATTCAAAGGAGTAATCAAACCGATAAAAATGATTACTTTGATGATGGTTACTTTGTGTAGGTCGATGTTATTTTAGAACTCAACTGACATGCTTCATAACCCTATTCTCAGATTTTCAGAAGAATTTATTTGTTCGAAAGCCTCTAAACATTAAAATAAATGTGCATCGGTTCATATTTGTTGTTGACACAATATTATATTCCAAACTACAGTACAATCCATATTAAAGTACGAATAGGATCAATATAAAATACTCAAAAAATAATAAATATCCCCGCCGTAGCAAACCTGCGGACTAAGCGAATTTCAACTTGCCTGATTACATTTTTACTAAAATATTTCCATAACTAAGACATTTATTCCCTATTTCAATAACATTAGATTTAACAAGTGCTTAGGTTTGCTGCTACGGGGAAGGTAAAAAGTGGTTTTTAACCATACGTCAATAGTATAGGATGAAATAAATAAATTCGCCAAATTTTATCAACATATATCCATCAACAAGTAAACTACAACAGTTTTCATTTTCTCCATAAGAATAAGATGGGAATTTTAAATTACACTATATTTAAATTTTCTCCGTGACCGTTAGGCATACAACAGCGCTTCAATATACTAAATGTTTTTTTTTTAACTCTACAAAACGGTTTAAAAAGAAATTGCAGAACTTTTTGTTTTTAGGGTCAAAAATGGGAAAACCCCATTTTTACCCCATAAAACCCCCCATAAACCCCTGTTCCCATGGTCCGATTATGCTGGATCGCGAACTCGTTCGAATAAACGTAGGTTTACACGTTTGTAGCAAGTTTCATCAAAATCGGATCATTTTTGCTCGAGTTATCGCGCTAACGGACACACACACACACACACACACACATATATATATATATATATATATATATATATATAAGTAGATAGTAATGTACCAATCCTAGCGCAAAAAAGTACGAGTTCAGAAAACCAATGTAAAATCTCTGTTTTTGACAGAAAGAAATTGTTTGTTCTATTAATTAAAATATATTTAATCTTTCTTTAAAATCCATTGAAGTTTTGTTGAATTTGCATTTATTTATTAATAAAATTTACCAAAAAAGGAAGACTTTAATAATTTAATGAAATTTGTTGTTTTTCAATACTAATATGTTAAATTTTTGCCTCTTTTAGGCCAATTTCTAACATTTTCATATTTTTCTAGAAAAAGTATATAATTTTGATGAAATTTTCATGAATATGTCTATATTTTCCATAAAATTGACTACAAAACAAAATGTTTTTAAAAACAAGTAAAATTTTAAATTTTTATTTAAATTTTCTAAATATTTCATTTAAATTATTGTTTTTGTTAATAATATTTTTCTTATTTGAGTTATTCAAAATCTATTAAAAGTATTGAATTTCTCAGAAAATTCTAATGATATTTGATGTATTATAAGTCTAATAAATGTTAAATTGATAAGTAAATGTTTTCAAAAATAAATTGTATTTGTATTAAATTGTTATATAAAAAAGGGGTTTTTAGTAAAGTTTAAGCTTTTTAACTGTCATTAATATGATTCAAAATTAATTCAATTATATTACTTATTTTTTCTTTATAATAAATGGAGAAGAAATGTTTAAGATGTAAATTGTTAAAATATGTATCAGAGTTTTCAAAAAGAAAATCAGCACAAGATGGATTATATTATTACTGTAAAGAATGTGATAAATTATATAGAAAGGAATTATTTGATAATATTATAGGATTTGAAAGAAATCAAAAAGATTGTTTAAATTGTAAAAAAATCAAAGATATAGTAAATTTTTATAACTCGAATTATAGTAAAGATAAAAAGTTAGCAATTTGTATTAAATGTTATAGAGATATGTTTTTAAAACCACAATTTTGTGAGTGTGGAAGAAATATTAAATGGGTCAATAACTATGTAAGACATTTAAAAACTAATATTCACAATAAAAATATCAATAAATAAATAATTTAATAATATTTTTAGAAATTGTATTAGTTTAAAAAAGTTTTGATATTGTTAATATTCTAAAGAGTTGTTTTTAGATAATATTGAAAAAATACTCTAGAATATTTAAATTAATCAATAATTAGTTGATAATTTAGTTGATTTTATTGAAAAAATGCTCTAGAAGTTTTAAATCGACTCTTAATAACTGATACCTTGAAAATATTGAAAAAATACTCTAGAATATTTAAATTGATCAACAATTAGTTGACTGTTGATTTTATTGAAAAATACTCCAGAAATTTTAAATCTACTCTTAATAACTGATATCTTGAAAATATTGAAAAAATACTCTAAAATTTTTAAATTGACTTTTAATTAGCAACCTAAAGCCTTTGTTTATCAAAGAATTAGCTAAAAAATATGGTAAAATTGATTTAATAGCAAATACTGATGAAAAATATATAAATTATTCAGTAAATTCAGGATATGGTTATGAATTTGAAGATGATAAACCTAGAAAATTTGTAAAATTCTCATTTGTAGATACGTTTAGATTTATGGCCTCATCAATTGATAAGTTAGCTAAAAATCTGAAAGAATTTAAACACTTGACTAAATTTATAAAAAACATTGATATAATTGAAAAAGATGATGAAACATTTGAAATATTATCTTCTAAAGGTATATTTCCTTATGAGTTTATAGATGATATTGAAAAATTAAATTATGATAAAATATTAGATAAAGCACAGTTTTATAGTTCTTTGACTGATGAAAATATTAGTGATGATGATTATAAATACTATCTAAAAGTTTGGAATAAATTAAAAGTTAAAACATTAGGAAATTATTCTGATTTATACAATATTCAAGATGTGATGCTATTAGCTGATATATTTGAAAATTTTAGATCAGTTTGTTTAAAGAACTATCAATTAGATCCTGCACATTATTTAACATCACCATCATTAGCATGGGACTCTATGTTAAAATTAACAAAAATAGAATTAGAATTAATAAGTGATTATGATATGTATTTGATGATTGAAAAAGGTATAAGAGGTGGAATTTCTCAATGTGTTACAAGGTATTGTAAAGCAAATAACAAATATACCAAAAATTATGATCCTAATAAACCTGAAAATTACATGTTATATGTAGATGCAAACAATTTATATGGATGGGCCTTAAGTCAAAAACTACCATATAAAGATATTAAATGGATGAATCCAAATGTATATACAACTGATGAATGGAAAGAAACTATATTAGAATTAGATGAAAATGCTGATTATGGTTATATTTTAGATGTTGATTTAGAATATCCAAAGGTGTTGTAATATTAAGCAGATGTTATAATTAAACTAAATGAATCAGATATCAACAATTACAATGTTGTTTTGAATAGGTTTGAACAGTATTTCATTCCAAAAAAGAATATAATTTTTGAAAGAGCTAAATTTTTAAAGCGTAAACAAGGATCAACAGAGTCTATAGAAGACTTTGTAACTGCTCTTCATTCTCTAGCAAAAAGTTGTGAATGGGGACAGATTGAAGAGGAAATGATTTTAATGGTCTTGATAGTTGGTATGCATGACGAACCCCTTAGCGATCGTCTTCAGTTAGAAAATGACCTAAAACTTGACTTCGCTGTAAACACTATTCGGAAGTCTGAGGAACTAAATAAGCAAAAGCATGAACTATCACACTCTGAAGTAGACACAATCACTAAAATGAATCCTAACTTTTCCAACCATTCCCATGCAAACCAAAGTACTAATCAATTTAGTTCACAAAATGATACTTTTCCTAACAAACCCAATAATGCTAAAGCCATTCATAAAAATATCAAATCTTGTTTTTGGTGTGGTTTGACTCCATCTCACCAAAAGTATTTGTGCCCTGCTAGAAACCACACATGTAAACTCTGTGGTAAAGTTGGACATTTCTCAAAAGTTTGTCGATCAAAAAACGTAAACCATGTTGAAACTGACGATTTTAAATCAATTGATAATCTAAACCCTGAATCACAAGACTTTATTGGTTCGGTGACTCCAAGCCAAATTTATTCATCTAGGCCTACTGATCCATGGACAGTATTATTAAATATCAATGACAGTGACAGTGTTGCATTCAAAATAGATACAGGAGCAGATGTAACAGTCGTGCCATCAGACATTAAATTAAACAGAAGAATTAGATTGTCGCCTACCCTTAAACAGTTTAAAGGGGCTAATGGGCAAGATCTGTCAATTTTAGGGATGGCTACTGTCAAAATGTCATACAAGAATACAACATGCTATGAAACAATATATGTTTCTAAAGGGACTTCTGTTCCTCTTTTAGGAAAACCAGCAATTGAAAAGCTCCAGCTTGTATCTAGAATAAATGAAATAAGTTCTAACTCGTGGTTCGCTAATTACCCAAAACTTTTCAATGGCTTAGGGAATGTTACTGAAAAGTATAAAGTCGAACTGAAAGATAATGTCGTTCCTTATGCTATCAATGCCCCTCGCCGGATCCCCTTGCCTCTGTGGCAGGCTACAAAAGAAGAATTGAAAAACATGATCTCCATGGGAGTCATAGCTGAAGTCCACCATGCAACAGATTGGTGTGCTCCAATGGTTGTTGTTCCCAAGAAAGATTCCAATACAGTTCGCATTTGTGTAGACCTATCAAAATTAAACCGGAGTGTAAAGCGAAGATACTATCCTATCCAACCAGTTGATGTAACTCTAGCTCAAATCTCTGGAGCAACGCTATATTCAAAATTAGACGCCAACCACGGATTCTGGCAAGTCAGTTTAGATGAGACATCACAAGATTTGACCACTTTCTTAACGCCATTCGGTCGTTTCAAGTTTTTAAAATTGCCCTTTGGTATAAGTTCAGCACCAGAGATTTTCCAACAGTTAGTGAACAAGACCCTCAATGGACAAAAGAATGCAGTCGCTCATATGGATGATATCATTGTTTGGGGAAAAACCAAAGAAGAACACGATCACGCTCTTGAAGAAGTACTTGGAAAGCTTCAAAATGCAGGCTTTACTCTAAATAAAGGCAAGTGCCAGTTTTCACAAAAGTCTCTCACATTTTTAGGCCACCAATTATCAAGGGATGGTATCAAAATTGATGAATCAAAGGTGGAAGCCATAACAAAATTGCCTCCTCCTACTAACATAGCAGGTGTGCAAAGATTTATTGGAATGGTAAATTTTGTAGGAAAATATATTCCAAATAAAAGCCAAATACTTAAACCAATTACAGACCTTTTAAGTACAAGAAATGAATTTGTTTGGGGCAAAACACAAAATATAGCCTTTGAAGAGATAAAGTCACTTCTTGCTTCCGCTCCCCAACTGGCGTTCTATGATTCTAGCCGCCCTACCATGGTGTCTGCTGACTCATCTCAAACAGGTCTTGGTGGAGTACTCTTTCAGCAACAAGTAGACAACAAATGGAAACCTATTTCATACATCTCAAGAACACTTACTGAGAGCGAAAAAAACTACTCCAATATAGAAAGAGAAGCCCTTGCTGTAACCTGGAGCTGTGATAAACTAAAACAATACATAATTGGCAAAGACATAATCATTGAAACAGACCACAAACCTCTCGTTAGTATTCTAACAAACAAAGATTTGAATGACCTAACACCCCGTATTCAGAGACTACGTCTAAGACTTATGAGATACTCCTATAGAGTTACATACACTCCAGGAAAACATCTTGCGACAGCCGACTGTCTTTCAAGAAGCCCTCTGCCTTCTAAAGAATCATACGACTTAGAAAAAGAAGTTGAATTTGCTGTTAGTTCAGTAATTACAAATTTGGGTACAACCGATGCTATAATCCAGAAAATATGTGATGCACAAAAATCATGCCCGATTCTCCGAAGAATTCAGCAGTTTTGCTCCTCTGAATGGCCGGACAAATCCAAATTGCCTAATGCATTAAAACCTTACTTCCCAGTCCGCCACGAAATTTCCTTCTGTGAAGGTGTTTTGCTGAAAGGAGATAGACTCATTATTCCTAGTGACCTAAGACTTGATATGCTAAATAGAATTCATTCCGGACATTTTGGAATCAGTAAATGCCGACTTAGAGCAAGTCACAGCATGTGGTGGCCAGGTATATCTTCGGACATAGAACAAACGGTTAATGAGTGTCCTAAATGCACAGAATTTAGATCCAAGCATCATGAACCACTAATGACATCTGAAATTCCTTCTCGTCCATGGGAGAAAGCATGCATCGATTTATTCAAAATTAATGGGACTTGGTTTCTAGTAATGACAGACTGTTACAGTCGATACTTTGAAATAGCAACATTAAAAACATTAACTACAAGTGAGATAATAGAGAAATGCAAATCAATTTTTTGTCGCCACGGAATACCTGTCGAACTTAGATCAGACTGTGGAACTCAGTTTGCTTCCCAGCGGACATGCTTAGAAAATTCTGAGTTTAAAGTTTTTGCACAAAAGTACAACTTCAAACTAACAACAAGCAGTCCCGGACATCATCAAAGTAACGGCTCTGCAGAAGCTGCTGTAAAAATAGCTAAAAGTGTCTTACGAAAGAACAAAGAAGACCCTTACCTTGCACTCCTATCCTACAGGAACACACCCCTTACAGCCAACGGGCTTAGCCCAGCACAACTTTTGTTCAACAGGAGGTTACGAGATAATTTACCTGTATTGCCACAGAAGCTTTCTGAAAGACCTGACTTATCCAGTTTCAAGAAGAGGGAGGAAAAATACAGAGAATCCTACAAAAATCAATATGATAAGCATCACGGTACCAGGGATTTACCCCAGTTGCAACGAGGACAAAAAGTGTGGATCAAAGATCTAAAACGTCAGGGTACAATAACAAACCTAGCCAATGAGCCAAGATCTTATTGGGTAAATACTGAAAGAAACACAGTACGCCGAAACAGATACCACTTGATTCCGTACAAAAGCCAAACCAGTCCTGAACAATCAGCAAGTATTACTCCACTTCCTTTCTCTAAAAATAACGATCAGTCTCCGAAAACTCCTATAGACTTAAACAATGAACGGAGCTTACTCAAAACCCCTACCTCTCAAACCAACAACACTAATCAGAGTAATCAGAAAGCACCAAGACAAGTCTCTAGAAATACCAGTACACCAACTTTCAATACAAGGCTGTTTGTAAACAATAACAATCCTTCTCATTCACAACCAAGTCTCCAATCTAATGAAGAAGTTAGAACAAGGTTTGGAAGAATCGTGAAACCTGTGAAAAGATACGAGGGCAACTAAAAAGGAGAGATGTTGTAATATTAAGCAGATGTTATAATTAACATCTGTTGGTTTATTGACTTTGAATTGTAAATATTTTGAAGGTTCTTGCTTTATAACTGTATCTGAATTAAATAATATACTTTGAATCAAAACTAATGAATTCTCATTAATCTATATACTGTACGGTATTAAAACAAAAGGAATTACATGATAATCACAAGGATTTACCATTAGCTCCTGAACATTATAATAATAAGCTTTGTACTACATTATTTAATAAAAAAGACTATGTGGTTCATTCAAGAAACTTAAAATATTACTTAAAAAAAGGATTAAAATTAAAAAGAGTCAATAGAGTGATTGCATTTGATCAAGACAATTATATGAAAAAATATATTCAATTGAATACAAAATTAAGAGCTCAATCAAAGTCAGATTTTGAAAAAGACTTCTTCAAATTAATGAATAATTCCGTATTTGGTAAGACAATGGAAAATGTTAGAAATAGATGTGATATAAAATTAGGTAATGAAGAATATTCATTAAAACTAGCTAAAAAACCAAACTTTAAAACATTTAAGATATTTGATACCGATTGTATTGCTTCTCACATGATTAAAGAAAAAGTAAAATTTGATAAACCAATTTATATAGGATTTTCAGTTTTAGAATTATCAAAGCTATTGATGTATGAATTTTATTATGAAAAATTGAAGAAATTTGATCCAAATATAAAACTATTATATATGGACACTGATAGTTACTTTGTGGAATTAAAGAAAGATCCTTATAAAATTATTAAAGAAAATATAAATGATTTTGATACAAGTGATTATAAGAAAGATCATGAATGTTTTAATGAAAAGAATAAAAAAGTAATTGGAAAATTTAAAGATGAATTAAATGGTGAAATTTTAGAAGAATATTGTGGATTAAGATCAAAGCTATACAGTTATGAGTTTGATAAGAAAAATCCAGTTAAATGTAAAGGAATCAAGAAAAGTGTTGTAAATAAGTCAATTAATATGAATGATTTTAAGAAATGTTTGTTTGATGATGTGGAACAATATAGAGAGATGACATGTATTAGAAGTTTTAAACATGAATTATACACAGTGAGAATTAACAAATTAGCTTTAAGTAATAAAGATAATAAAAGATTTGTATGTGAAAATAGAGTAGATACATTACCTTGGGGACATAAAAATATTACTAAATGAGCGATCAACCACATACATTAATTATACCAAAAGAAGTTTTAAATATAAATGATAACCAAATAATATATTTATATCCAAATATGACTTATGGTAAAATATTTTTATTTAGATATAAAAATTATAATATATATCAGAATAAAGAAGATAAAAATTTAAAACCATATAGAACTAAAATTAAAGAATTTATTAAAAATATTTTTAATAAATGGAAATAATAATTATACCAAAAGAATTAATAAATAGTAAAAATGATCAAAAATTATATTTATATAAAACAAAAATATCAAATAAACATTTAGTTTATCTTTTTAAGTACAACCAATATTATGTTTATCACTTAACATTTAATTTTTGTATTATGCCATTTTTACATATAGTTTTAAAATATGTTAAAGATAGTTTTAAAGAAAATGATCAAAATATAATTAATATGTAATATTTATAGTTGAATTATTACAATTTATAGGTATATTACTTTTTTCCAATTTATTAAATTCTTTCTCTTTTATTAAGTTGTTTTATATCATTTTTAATAGAACTATATAATTTACATTTATCATATTTATAATTTATTTCTTCAAACTCTATATTATTTAGTTTTAAAACTTTTATAAACTTATATTTTTAATTATTTAAACAAGTCACAATATTAGTGACTTGATTATTTCTTAATAAATTCTATAAAATCTATTAGTTTATTTAATAATTAAACCTTAAATAAACCTTTACAAACTTGTTTTTTTAATCAATTAATCTACTTCAAGATTTTTATGGTTTAAAAAACTTTAATAATTTTGATAAATTTCATATTTTTTAATAGTTTATTTAATAATTAAACCTTTATAAACTCATTTTTAATCATTTATTAACGCGTCGCGATTTTTGCGACGCGTCAAATATTTAATAAATTCCATAAATTTAATAATTTATTTGATAATTAAACCTTAAATAAACCTTTACAAACTTGTTTTTTTAATCAATTAATCTACTTCAAGATTTTTATGATATAAAAAACTTTAATAATTCTGATAAATTTCATGTTTTTTAATAGTTTATTTAATAATTAAACCTTTATAAACTCATTTTTTATCATTTATTCACGCGTCGCGATTTTTGCGACGCGTCAAATATTTAATCATTTCCATAAATTTAATAATTTTTTTGATAATTAAACCTTAAATAAACCTTTACAAACTTGTTTTTTTAATCAATTAAACTGGTTGCAATTTTAGTGACTTACATCTTAATAAATTCCATAAATTCAATAGTTTATTTGATAATTAAACCTTTATAAACTTATATTTTTAATCATTTAAATCTAATTTTATATAGAAGATTCTTTTTTTAATTTTAAATACACAATCGATCTTACATTTTCATTATTCAATAAATTTCCTTCATTATCTTGAATAGTAATTTTAATATTTTGAATTTTATTTATATTTTTTAAAGGAACATAATTAATTTCATTTGGCTTTTCACTAATCTTTAAACCATATTCAATATTTGGAAAGAAAGAATATAAAATTTCAGATTCTCTATGTAAATGTAAATGATCTTTATGATTTTCAATGCTAGGTTCAACTAAATTACAATGGATTTCAATAACATCAAAAGGTCTTAATTTTGGTAATTTTATTCCTTTTATTAATACATTTGGTTCAATCATTTCATCTTTTAACCCTAATAGATCAATTATGAAAGCTGTGACTATAATTTTAACAGGTGATTTTATTACAATAAAAGGACCATTGTTTTCTAATAAAAATTCATTTTCATTAAATTTATCATATTTATTTTTAAATTCTGTTAAACTTTTTGTAAATAATTTTTTTATGTCTTCTAAGGTGTAATATCCTTTCTTTATATTAAAATATTGATCAATTGTTTTGTTTTGATCAATAATACTAAAACCATATATATTTTTATAATCATTTGGTACATTTAATATAAAATTATCTGAATAAAATCCACAAAGACCAATACTATAATTTCCATCTAAATGAATTGGATGTTCTAATCTTAGTTCAATCTTTGAAGAATTGCCTATAATTTTAAATAATTTCATCTTATTTAAATGGAAAAATTTTTAAAGGAAAAAAATAAGATAAAATTTGATACATATGATGAAAAAATCAAGAATAATCAACCAATTAGATTGTTAATAATAGGATCAAGTGGTTCTGGTAAAACAACATTACTATTAAATTTCATCTATAAAAGATTGATACCATACACAAATTTATATATTTTTAGTAAATCATTAGAGCAGCCTGCATATATAAAACTACAACATAGATTTAAAAATATTGAAATGAACATTAACAAAAAAGTTGCAAATTTCTTTGGTTCATGTAAAGATATAATTTCATTAAATGATTGTAAACCAAATTCATTAATTGTTTTTGATGATTGTATTTTAGAAAATCAAGATAAAATAAAAGAGTATTTTGTAATGGGTAGACATAAAAACATATCATGTATTTATCTTTCACAATGTTATTCAAAAGTTGACATTAAATTAATAAGGAATAATTTAAATATGTTATGTATTTTTAAGCAAAATAATCATTATGTAAAACAAATTTTTGATCATTTTGTAGGTTCTGATATGTCATTTAATGAATTTAAGGATATTTGTAATGATTGTTGGAAAGAAAATTATGGATTTTTAACTATGAATTTGATATTAAAAACAAATGAAGGAAAATATATGAATAAGTTTTCTAATATAAAATTTTCTTCTAAATAAATGTGGTGTATGCTTGATTTAATTGTTGATAAAGTATTTGTTATAATAATATTTGCCTTATCTTTAGTGTTTATTTTTTTATTAAATTTACAGAAAATAAAAAATGATGTGTTTGTGTTTAATTTTAGATTTACTTATTATTTTTGTTTTATTTATATTAATCATTAGTGTAGTGTTGATTGTGCTTAATCGACATAGTTTATGTTTATGTTAACGTGGTTTATGTTTATGTTAACATCATTTATGTTTATGTTAACATATTTTTTCTTTTAATAAATGGATAACATAACTGTTGACAAAGCTAAAAAGTTAGATGAAATTGAAAAAAAATTAATAAAAGAATTTAAAAATCAGATTAAAATTGATGAAAATTATGAACAAATTAAACAAAAAGCATATGAACCACTAACATCTGCAATTGGTAAAGTAGAAAATAAAATTGGTGATGTTTTAAATGAAAATAAAAATTTAATGGATTTAGTACCTATTGTTAATCAATTTGCAAACATATCAATACCACAATCTGAAGAAGAATTTATGTTACCTTCAAGTACTCCATTTAGACCAATAAGAGAACAAATTATTGAAGAAGAATCAACATTTATAGATCCAAATATTGTTTCACCTCAAATATTAAATAAAATCATTGGTCCAATTGCACAAAAATATTTACCTAGAGCAAAAGATGATAAATTTGGTTTGTATTGGGATAAACATAAAAAATCATTTATGATTGGTGATAAAATAACAGTAATTGATAATGATGATTTACTTGTTAATGGTAAAACATATACTGGCACTCAAGGTTTATGGAGATTATTGACATATAAAGACAAACCAGATGATAATTTATATAGTCAAGATGATTTAAATAATTACTCAAAAATTTTATGGGAAACAGATTCAATTTATAAAAATAATGATCCAAGTACTAGAAAACCAAAATCAAGTCAAGGTAATAAATATATGAATTTGATTAAATTTATTTGGGATTCTAAAGGAAATATTGAAGGATCTGGTATAAGAAAATATTCAGAAAATAAAATTGAATACAGATATATTGATGATTTAAACAAATTAGAAAGTATAATCAATTATATATATGCTCAAGAAAAAGCTGGAAATAATAACTTTATCAATGAAAAAAGGGCTATTAAAGATTTTATTTCAAACAAATTAGATGAATTAATTGAAAAACCTGATGGTATAAAATATTTAAAAAGAATATTACCAACTATAACATCACCAATTATAGGTTCAGGATTATTAAATGATTTTATAAATAATTTACCATTTGAATTGCATGTACCTGGTTTTCAATATCTAGGACCTGGAACTAAGCTACAAAAAAGATTAAAAAGAGGTGATCCTGGAATAAATGATTTAGATAAAGCTGCTAAAGAACATGATATATTTTATAGAGATCATAAAGATACAGAATCTAGAAATGATATTGCTGATAAAATATTACAAGATAAAGCATGGGATATAGCAACATCTAGTGATCATGATATAGGTGAAAGATTAGTTGCTTTACCAACATCAGGTGCTATGTGGTTAAAAAGAAAATTTGGAATGGGATTAGAAATAGGATTAAAATTTTAACCTATATAAATGGAGAAAGTTAAGGTAAATTTAACTGATTATCAAAAATCTAAAATTAAATCTGCTTTTAAGAAAAATAAAAATTTGACTATACAATTTGAAATAGATCAATTTAAAAATGGTAATGATGTATTATTATTAACTAAAAGACAATTGAATAAATTAGAAAAACATAAAAAATTAAATACTGGATTAAGACTTGAATTTTCTTACAATCAACTTAAACAAATAAAAGATGGTGGTTTATTAAATGAAATATTAAATGTTGCTGATTATATTCCTGGCATAAATAGTTTAACACCAAAAGTTAGAAGAGGAGCTAAAGTAGTAAAAGACAATGTTATTCCAAAATTTAGAGAATTTATAAATTGGTTAGATCAAGAATTAGCTAATGTAAAAGGATCTGGATTAGATGAAAAAACATTAAAATATGTTAAGAAAAAAATTTCAACCCATTGACTTTAGCTGATTTAGAAAAATTATGTCAAAATATTAAGAATTTTAGAGGTGTTTTTATGAGAGATATGCTTCCAAAAACTGTTAATAAATTTGAATGTGGTATAGTCAATTTAGATTCTTTTTCTGGTAATGGAACTCATTGGATATGTTATTATAAAAAAGATAAAATTAAATATTACTTTGATTCTTATGGAAAAATTGTTAATAAACCTTTTAAGGAAATTGTTAAATATTTAGGAAAAGACAATATATTTTTTAATGATTCACAAATTCAAAATTATGATGATCCACCTATATGTGGTCATTTGTGTGTTTTTGTATTAAATGAGTTGAATAAAAATACAAGATTTGATAACATAATCAATAAATTAATTCTTAATAAATATGGATTCATTAAATATATTTGATCTATTTGGTAGACAGAAAAAAGATTTAATTGAAGTAAAAAATGATTATATTAATTCAAAATTAAATTCCATTTTTAATGATATTAATAAGGATTTAAAAAACCATATTAAGAAAACTAATAATTTGGTTAATGCTATTAGTCTATCTAAAAATTATTTAAGTATTAATTCTAGAAGAATTGTTAATGTAAAACCAAGCATTAACGACTATGATGTTGTCATAAAATCTGAGTTAAATGAAGTTTTAAATTCTATTATTAAGGTTGGTAATGATCATTCAAAAACTAAACAGGATTTAAATGAATTGGTTAATTCATTATTTAATCTAAAAATGTATGTTGAAGATTTAGAAAAACAACTTGAAGATAAACTTGCTGAAAAAATAAGATTAGTAACTGCTGGATTAGCACAAATATTAGAAGATAAACTTAATACAGAAAACCAAGAAGATCAATAATTTTTACTATATAAATGGAGTTTATTTACTGTCTTAAATGTAAACAAAAAACCAATTCTAAACACATTCAAGCAATAAAATTAAAAAATAAAAATATGATTAAAGCAAAATGTTGTATATGTAATTCAAAGAAAAGTTGTTTTGCAAAAATTGCTTCCTAATAAATGGCAAACTATAACTCATTTGATCTTTTTATTATCAGAAACCAATTTATGTTGACCAATGAAGATTGGAATATTATTTCAGAAAAATATGAATTGAATGAAGATATGATCAGATTGTTTCAAAATAAACTAAATTGGGAAAAAATTGCACAATATCAAACATTAAGTATACAATTTATTGATGAGTTTATTAATTATCAACTTAATGCTTATATTAATTTGGTTTGTAAGTATCAAAATTTAGATGAAGATTTTATTGATAAATATAAAAATGATTTGGATTGGGAAATAGTGTTACAATATCAAAATATATCAGCAAAATTCATCATAGATCATGCACTGAATATTGAACAGTTTAAAGAAAAAATGGATTATGACGAGATTGATTAAATTATTCCAAAAAGATTTATAAAACTATTCTTTATTACAAAAATTTTACTGGTTTTAAAAAACCTTTTTCTTTCCATATTTTTTTCATAAATTTCTCCTTAATAAATGGCTAATACTTATGAAATTGAAAGAGCTGAATATAAAAATTTTTATCCTTTATCTAAACTACATTTGAATGAACCAAACAAAAAAACTGAATTTAATATTGATTTTGGAGATGGTTTTTGTACATCTAAATTTCAATTTTATATTTCAGGAACACTAAAAAAATCTGATGATAGAGACTATGGTGCTACAGATAATGTAAAGTTGATTAATAATTTTGTACCATTCTTATTTTCAAAAATTGAAATTAGAAAACATAATAAATTAATTGAGGAAATTGAATATCCTGGACAATTAAGTACAATAAAAGGTACTGTTACTTATTCAAAAACAGAAGCAGTATCCAACATTTGTAATGGATTTCAATCAGATTTCAAAAAAACATTTGAAGCTGTGGGTAATCTATCACATTTTGGATTAGGTTTCTTTGAAAATGTTAATGTTCCAATATACAAAGGAGGATTCAATATATGTTTTGTTAGATCTGAAGATAATGATGCTATTTTTAGATGGAAAACTAAAAAAGTTGATGGAACTTTTGATGATACTACATTACCAAGTGCTGGAAAAATAATTATTGATGACTTTTTTATTAGAGTTCCAATAATTGAGTATAAAACTACAAGTAAAATTCAATATATTAATGAAATAACTAAAAAAGAAAAAATACTATTTCACTTTAATCATTGGCAATGTATTGAACAAAAGACAATAACTGGAAAAACAGTTAGTTTTGATATAACAAATATTTATCGAAACATCTATAATCCAAAATTTATAATAATTGGTTTTCAAAAAGGTAGAACTAATGATCAATTATATGACACTTCAAAATTTGATAGTATGTATATTAAAAATATTAGAGTAAAATTAAATGGTCACTATTATCCTGATGAATTAATGAATCTAGATATAAATAATGGAAAATTTAGAATTTTATATCAAATGTATCAAGATTATAAAAAGGTTTATTATAACAATAGTGAAATGTATTATGATCCAACAGAATTCATTGAAAATAGACCATTATATGTGATTGATACTACAAAAACTACTGTAAATATTTCAGGATCGAAAAATGATATAATAATAAATATGGATTTTGATTATGATATAACTGTTGCTAGTAAAACTAATTGCTATGTGGTTGTTGTGTCTGAAAGATTATTAGAGTATAATGTGATTAAAAATGATATAACTGAAATCAAATAAAATTATTATAAAACCACCATTTATTTACTACTTTTTGACATATTTTTCAAAATATTATTATATTTTATGAATAATGAGACTACTATTGTTAATTTAAAATTTGTTTCATAAAAAAATATTAATAAATAAAAATTTTTGATTTTCAAGGTCACAAAAAATAAATATTTTAAATTTTATTATTTAATAAATTTGTACTTACCTTATAGATATATCATACCAAATTTCATGAAAATATCTTTAAAAACAAAGAAGTTATTAAGGTTTTTAGTTTAAGGGTAGTTCACCCTAAATTGGAAAATTTTAGTAAAAACATTGATTTTAAACATAATTTTTCATAATTTTTAAGTTTTAGAATTATTCAATAATTTTTTACATTTTTATAAATAAAATACAAAATAAGGGATGAAACTACCCTTAACATAAGTCAAAAACATTCTTTAATATTCAATGAGTGTATGTTTCAAATTTGGTTAAGATTGGTTTAAAAACACTCAAGTTATAACATACAATATATTTCAAATAATTTCATTCGATACTAACAATCGAATAATAAGTTGAAACATTCGATATTAACAGTTAAATTACTGAATAGGAATTCAAAATAACTCACACAAACATAAACAAATAATATTTACTGAACATTTCAGATTTATCAAAGCGTGCATTCAATGCACGCTTTCGTTGAACATCATTTGGTTTGGCAAAAAAAAAACTGTCAAATAAAACAGCACAGTCACTTAAATTTTTCTACACAAAATATTTACTGTACAATTCAGATTTATCAAAGCGTGCTTTAGAAGCACACTGTCCTTGAATGTCATATGGTTTGGCAAAAAACTATCAAACAAAGCAGCAATCACTTGACCTTGAAAATTCTGATTGTTTTATAAACAAGTTATGATTACAAACAATAAAAATAGTCTATAAATAGTTCAATAAATCACTTTTACTTATTAAAATATTAGTTAAAAACACTTGAACAATCTAAATATGGTGATGAACACTTCAAACACATTTAACTTCACAACACGATAGTTTCACAATTTTCATAGTTAATCTTCTTTATACTTCATCTTCAATCAATAAATAATAAACTTTTACCACCAATAAACTCTTATTTTAAATATTTCTTCATAAAACAAAATGAGAATATACATAGAAAATCAGCCAGTCGACAGAGCCACACCCATTATGATAGCTAATGACGAGATTTTTGCTAACTTGACACTTTTTTTGTTCAATCGGCTAGTTTCATTAGCTAACTATTTAACCATTGATTATACATTTTAAGCATTAATTATAAAATACTTTTCGATTAGTTTAGATAAATCAAAATAATTATTTTAATCCACACTGCAATTTACTAACATTCAACTGGTTATTATTTTATTCAATCACTTATTTTCATCAAAAGATCAATCAAACAAATTAGGCGATAGACTAATATTCCTTCAATAAGATTATATTTACAACACAATTTGTTTTTGTTGATTTTTACATTATCTTTAATCATACAGAAATGTATAATATATGAAATAGCACTAATTTTTAACAAGCTTTTCATTGGTGACATTTATTTTTAATTTAAATCAATACTTATCTTCTTATCTTAAGATTATCATTTTTGATAACATTTCATGTTTAAGTTTAAAATTATTTAAAATGAAATATGGACTTGTAATACATCAAATATCATTAGAATTTTCTGAGAAATTCAATACTTTTAATGAATTTTGAATAACTCAAATAGGAAAAATATTATTTACAAAAACAATAATTTAAATAAAATATTTAGAATATTTAAATAAAAAATTTTAAAATTTTACTTGTTTTTAAAAACATTTCAGTTTGTAGTAAATTTTATGTAAAATATAGACATATTCATGAAAATTTCATCAAAATTATATACTTTTTCTAGAAAAATATGAAAATGTTAGAAATTGGCCTAAAAGAGGCAAAAATTTAACATATTAGTATTGAAAAACAACAAATTTCATTAAATTATTAAAGTCTTCCTTTTTTGGTAAATTTTATTAATAAATAAATGCAAATTCAACAAAACTTCAATGGATTTTAAAGAAAGATTAAATATATTTTAATTAATAGAACAAACAATTTCTTTCTGTCAAAAACAGAGATTTTACATTGGTTTTCTGAACTCGTACTTTTTTGCGCTAGGATTGGTACATTACTATCTACTTATATATATATATATATATATATATATATATGAATTTGAACGGATGGCGTTTTTGGCCTCTAGGGACCTCAAAATGAAAAATTAAATCGGCCCCGGGTCCAGGTCTTACCATGAGTACTACGGTAATAGCTTATTCCCTATATGGGAAATTCGCTAAAATACATAACACTGATCTTTGTGGCATACAAAACATTTTAGTACTAAATCGATGTAATTTGGAACCCTTTTAGCGAATTTTTCTATGGGGAAGTAGCTATTTCTAACTAAGGGGCTTGTACAAAAAGGGTCTTCCGGTTTTTTTCATAATAAAACTTGACAATGTATATAATAATAATTTTCATATATTTATTCAAACTCTTTGACCGGTCTTGAAATTTTATCCGATACACATAAGAAAAAGATAATTTATGTATAGCTATGTTAGTTAAATTATGTATTTCATTGGAATTAATTATAAACACTTCCAAAGACAAATGCAATGAATAATCGTGAATGTTTAATTTCCAACCCCTTTAAATAACTTTATATCATCTTAGAATTTTCAATCAAAAGTCCCAGTAAAATGTTAAGCTTTTTAAGTGAGGCCTAATATGTTTCGTAGGTTTCATGTGTAGGTTCATGTGTATTTATTTCATGTTTCCAAATTTATGGATCAATCTCCAGTTCTGGAAAAAACCCCACGGCCGGTTGAGCTCGTTTGCATTGCCTAACTTGGAATTAAGTTTTGGTCAACAATGGTAATGGTCCAGGCAGCTGTAAACGTTATTGTAAATTATATTTTTGAGATGTAAAAACAATGTTTTTAAAAGTACCCAAAATTAGGTAAAAATCATTGATGAACAGGTGAAATTTAAAATTGATATTTGAAAGGGAATATTGACATTTTTTCTGACACAAGTACTTTTTACCCATGCTACTGAATTTTCTCAAAGCTCAAGATCAAAATAAGAGTACCTAAAATGACGTATTGGAAATTATTGAGAAGTTATGTAAACTGATAGTGAGTTATAAAACCAGTGCATCAATTTCAAGACTAATACAAGTTGTTGTGTGTGTTAGCATGTTAGAATATTTTGTTTTATAGTGATTCGGTTGATGACCCACTGTCGTGTTTAAAAATCACTAACTCATCTAACCTTTTACGATTTCTCATGTTTGATAAAATAATTACTGTACAGTAATTATACTTTTTCTAAAAGTGTGCACAACAAATAGTTTGTGCCACAAACAACGATTATGTAGAGATAGAATCGCTAACCACGCAGCCAAGTCGTCTCCAGCCTGATTTTATCGTCTTGTGGCTACAACGTTGGCCTGAATGGGTTTTGTTATTGGTCAGTTTAGGTCAATACGATGGCTATCTTGACAATAATTTTCTTTTATTATCGTATTAGTTTCAGATAAAGCTATTAGCAACCAGATAATAGGCAGCAATAGCTATTAAATAAATAATTTTAAATCAAGCAGTTTATTTAAAATTTTTAGTATGTTAAAAACATGAAAAATTACGGTTTAAAGACATGTTTAAACATAGAGTTTTAAAACGCGTTTTTAAAGGTATGTAACACACTTAAAAAGGAGAAAACTGCAAAATATCACCATCGATGTGTAGATTATTTTGAAATAAATATAATGCCATAGTAGGTTTGTAATAAATTACCAATAACTTGTAAGAAATTCTCCAATCTTTCATTTCTTAGTTTCAACGTATTGGTTGTTTGAAGATTTCTAGAAGGAAAATAACGATTCAGTCTGAAAATTACAATTCACATTTTACAAAACCTGTTAACTTTACAAGAAATAAATATTACACTTTAGTGCAGGGCTGTTTATATTTTTAATACAGTAATATTATACGTATACTATGAAACCTTTACACATCACTATAACTTTACCAGTATCACAATCTGTGTTACATAGAACTATTACAATGATGTTGCTTCTGGTCAACCTAAGGCAACAGAATAATAATGCAAACATTTTATCATAGCAGATGCTATTGCTGAATATGCCTTACACGAAGCACAATGGTTTGAAAAATTCAATCTTTTAGATGACTAATGAAATAATTGTTATCATACTATTTTTTTATGACTTAGGACAATCCCACACCCGTACCGTTTAGGATGCTCAGACATAACACAATTTGTTGTATTAGCCTACATTGCCTAAAAAAAGTTGTCAAATACCTAGGTACGACAAAACGAGACTAAAATATATTTTCATCAAGTATTATACTAAACACAAGTTTGATAAATATGCTATTACTCACTGGATATCAATCTATATCATGACAGGTGTATATCAAACAAGAGATTGCAGACGACACTGCCGCAGCATCACCTACAGATTGATTGGTGGATTGGATATCAGACTCTTATTCCTATCTGCAAGTACATTAAACAAGAATGCTGTATTTAACCTTCACTGTCAAGCAGTTTTCTTTGTCGTAATATGGTATGTTCTTGTTAGTAGAACTAATCTTAAACAGAGTAGTATTTGTATAAGTGATGTAATATATTAATTACTAGTTATGTCTCAAAACGAACTAGCAAGGTGCAATTTTATCCAGAGCTGTAATTAATGCATTACGATTACACTTACAAATTTTGTAAGTGTTAATTATAGACCAATAAGTTTTAAGTTTTGTCATAAAGATTTCTTTCCAGTTGACGTTATAAAATGAACAAATGTTTCACTTCTAAAACCTTCGGTAATATAATTGTGCAAAGGTTGTTCTGGGTAATTAGGAAAATATAAATATTTACAGGTAACAGGGAATATTTGATTTAATATCAAACAAAACTGTTGATATCATCGTTCGTAAATATTATTCATCAATGACTTGTATTTTTTACAGAAACATCAACCAATTTTCAATGAAATCCTTAACATATCACTTGACGATCAAAAAATAGATCGTCATTACGTACATTAGAATAAGCAGAAATTACTACTTATATAAAACCTTAGATCAGAAAATTAGTTGTGCTGTAATCTCACACAAAATGGTAATCGTATATGATATCTTGGTATAAAAAGGTACGTGCGTATGTGAAACACCAATTAACAAATCTAACAGTATATGGTCATAGTCATATATTTTGTAAAAGATTACATGCATATAAAATATACTCGGATTCAAGCAAAGTTTTCGATCCTGCTATAATGTCTAGCACGTTGATAGATAAAAGTGGAATTCTATTTAAACTTATATGACATTATATTCGATTTGTTTATAAGACATAACCAATTAATTGACGGTAACAGAAATGTTCCTTGTATTTTACAATAAATTATCGGTTTATGAAGCAAAACTTGCAATAACTTCAAATAAATATAAATTGTTACCATCCTAAATAGAAACGTATCACTGTTAGACAACAAAATTATTAGGTCGGAATCAAATGTAACGACAACTACTCATAGAAGTATGGTATATCCTCCTAACTTTAATCAACATTACTGTAATCAAAAGCCACGATAGTTAAACTCCCATGATGCATTATACGTTATGATTGATGACGTCATACCAACACGTGACACGGCCTGATGACGTCAACACTGGCGTATTTGATGACAGCAACACTAATGAGGTTTTCTGCTGCTCCCCTCTGTTGAGGCTTTATGTACATTGCGTATTTCCAACACTATTTCCAACTATTATTGGCAACAATTAGAAAAACGATGATCAGCTTATTAAACGGTGAATTAAGTATTCTATAGAATAAAGCCCTAGCTAGTTTACATGTATTTATTATGCAGCATTAATAGCAATTCACTGCTTAATATTTCAATTAGGTTACATTATAACCAATGATTGGAGTAAACAAGATAAAATCGCAAAACTAATGACTAATTAGCTAATACTAGTTATAGGAAAACAAGACCTAGAGAACTCTATTACTATTATCTTCCAAACAAGTACTCAAACATTTGAAAATATTTTTTTATTAAGTTATTATTTAGGTTACAATAAAAAATTTTCGTCAACAGAAATACCTATTTGTGCGCAAAGTATGTCATTGCCGCTCAAGAACTGTAGATGGTCGCACGAATCGGGAGGGACATTGACTGTTGGTGCTCGTAATACACACGAGATTTTTCCTACCACCATAGTTGACATATAAAAACCCACGGATTAAGTTTTTGGATATACATGAATGACATATATATCAAATGTTATGTTTGCTTTTTAAAGCTATTTGCTTACCGGTTGTTAACGTATCGGATCCGCTTGCCCACTTTTAGGAACACAATTTCAAACAAGCAAAATAAACGTATGTATTATCATTGAATAAACTTAGATATATCATTGACTATATTTTCTGTGTATATTAAATAAACGTATGTATTATCATTGAATAAACTTAGATATATCATTGACTATATTTTCTGTGTATATTAAATGGTATTATTAAGAATACTTATGAAAATATAAAAGGTAAAACTAATAGAATGCTACCAAAGGTTAAGGTTGTATTTGGGACATAAAGGAGACTGAATCACCTAAAATCCAAGGGCGATGAAACCAATCTTAGACCAAGGGACACTAGAGACTAGAGCACATGGGCGGAGGCCGTGGGTGGATGGCGGATGACGACGTCTCGCGAAGAGGGTAGCGCGAAGACGCGGCGGGTGGAACTGCTTGGCTGCGGGAGCGATAAAGTACGTTTTAAATAATTGTAAAAACAATTTAGGCTTCGTTTGACGTCGAGACCGTTTTATTGTTCGGAACGAACGACTGAAGAATGGTAGAGTCCGAGAAGCGGTTTAGAGGTAAAAGTTTATAAATAGAGAAATAGTAACGAAATACAGCACAATGCACGTATTCAGCCGAGGAGAGTTACATTTCAACAATACATGATTTTGGGAGGGGGAAAGGGACGCTTAATCAATGTTTCTTAGAGGGATACCGAAAATGTATCCATGTCCATATCATGCCACATTTCGGACCAATAGGACACGTCCTGTATCGGGCAACAAGCCAAGATGGTGTGTTTTCTTTTGTGTAGGCATGTGTGAGTGAGACTCTAACATTTGATAAAACAATCCTTAATCGGATTGAAATGAGATTTGAAAATAAAGATTTCACTTGGAAATAAGCTATCACTAACTAAACAATGATTATAATAATAAATATAGTAATAATTACTTAGATACAGAAAATGTTGCTTATGTAAATACTGCAAAGGAATGAAAGGCAAAACGAAATCTTAAAAAATAATTTAACTTGTCAAACCCTAATAAACAGAACTGGAATCCTTATTTTAACTAACACCTTCGACTAATGTTGTCAAAAGTATAATACAGTGTAAATTTACTTCAGTGAACGAACTGTAACTGTTCTCAACTTTTGTTATTTTTATCAATAACAATCGACTTAATCGACTTGCCATTAAGTAATGCTCACCACGCGTTGAATGCCAATACACAAGGTAATATTCACCCTCCAAAACAAACCCTTATTTACATGTTCATGACTCTGGCCATTAAATAAATCTGTCAGTCTCGGCCAGGGGGACACATCATGCCATTCGCCACATGGGAACTTCCCATCATCTGGAAAATAAAGTGCTAATTTCTCCTGTATCTCCCCAAAACATTTATTTAAAAATAAAGTTATGACAGCTAATAATGAACTATCAAACTTAGAAAAAATAGTACAAATAATTGGTAAGCCGGATGGTAAAAAATGATCAACTAGCTAAAAGTAATATTATTGTTGAGTAGGTATTTTTGATTATTTAAAACCTTTAAACGTGTGTTATTCTAGAACATACAAACAATGATGATTGCATTTTAAGTTTTTGTTAAGAACGTACTATGAGTTTGCCGTTGGTCTTTTTACAGAAATGTGAATTTTATACACAATGTATGTTAAATCTTTACTGTGTTTTGATACAACAATTTCTTAGGAAAACGAACGACATTTCCTTAGTATTGTAGATTAAGGTTGACCGCAATAGAGGTTTCCTCTATTTCATTCTATGACCTTACCCTACGAACTCTTTCCTTGAACTACGCATCATATTGAGTATTTTTATGTATTGCAACATAGAATATCTGTGTCAAAACTATAACGCGTGATAATTCAGTCATTCCTTGTTGTTTACTACGTATGATTACTAACATGGGTGTTATTGAGGTTGATAACAAATATATTGAGTTAGGGCCTAGTTTGAAGTTCAAACAACATTTAGTTAGTTATTAAATCACTGTATCAAGTATTATAGTCTCGTACTGTGATTATTGACTCTTGACACTCCTTCCTTTCCTCAAGAATAGATAACACGATTATTAAGTAAGAAAGAACTATGAAAAATATTTGAATTAAAATGGTTGCTGATCAGATTCAAACAAGATCACACCTATGACATTTCCACCCAAATTACATCAAAATAGAAGATTTGTTGTTTCAATTTATGAATCCAAAAGAGGTGCAAGGGATAACAACAAATATCCCCAATTCTATAATGTTAACAGTTGGTTCTGTGAAGAGGTGATTGAATGTGAGATGTGTTATGAGGAAAGTGCTTTTCTCCTCCAGGCCGTTAAAATGTTGCAGGTTTATAAGAATCTTCTCAAGCCAGTGTTGCGCATTTCTCCAAAATTATTTACGGGCGTTTTCCTGAATGTATTTTTGCATCAAGTATGCATTAATGTTTATATTATTATCGCTAAATAAATGTTCCTAGAGTGTTGGTAACCAGCCAATAGTTCTATATATGTTACTTAATAATAATACTTAATTTCTATGCAACTATAGTTTTAGCTTATCAAAGATTAATTTAAATTAAATTGGTAAATTGGGGGTATCAATTGTTACTTCACTAAAACTGTGCTATCTTTATGTATTTTCATACACATTTGTCCTGTGATCAAGTAAACAGGGTGTGTTGATTTTTCAAAATTACAAAGTTTATAGATACATTGGGAATGTTAATCTACGTACAGCCAATAATGGTTTCAAACTTTGTATATACCTTATTTTTCACTGAGAATCCCAAACCATTGGTTCGTTTTAAGAACTTTGTAACTTCATTATTTCAATATATTAAATAAAATAATTGCCTTGTACAACCTCATCATACAACTTCGTTGTCGAAACTGGCACTTTTATTCAGTTCAAAGGGTCGATATAAACAGTTATTACATTACATTGATAGTTGATAGTTGATGGTTGATTGAGTGTTTATATTCATTGAATGAAAACACGTTGTAGTTTAAAAAGAAAATGTATACGTTTTTTGTTTAAGTACTTATTTATTAGGACCAACAATATTTCACAAAACAAAATTCAATTCAAATTATGTTTTCATTGCACTGTCTCAAAAACAGCTGTCTTACGGATCGTTTTGATTCCCTAAAATAAATCAGCTATTCTGATCCTTTAAAATGCTTCAACAATATATAAACAAATTTTGTTTTTTTCTTACATAACCTCATTCATTCAGTGTTACTGTATATATTTTGTATTTTATATATTATATATACTGTATATATTATATATACATACTGTATTTTGTATTTTATATTGCTATATTATATGACAATGTAATGAAAAATTTTTCGTAAAGGCCGGGACACACTTAAACGCACCGGGCCCGCGCCGTCACACGGCCGAGCTGAGTCCATGACACGGACCGCTGTTGGTGACGGTGATAGGAGAACACACTGTTCCGTTACTAATCCGAGTGACAGCCGTCATCATTGTCTCAATAGTCAGTTCAACTAAAATATATCCTTTAAAATGTCATATTTATTACCTATTTTAATAACATTAGTTTAACGAGTTCTTAGGTTTGCTGCTACAGGGACGGCAATAAGGTGTTTTTGTCCAAACGTTAATAGCATAGGATAAGATAAATAAAATAAATATAAAAATAAACCATAGTACCATCTTTTAATTTAAAAAAATCTAAAAGGGGTACTAGGCCTATGGTTTTTTTTCTATCAATTAAAATTATGGCACAAAAATACTTCAGTGCCTATACCGGGTGTCCAAAACCACCCGTACACCCCTTTAAAAACGAGGGAAACCTTTTCTTACTAACAACAAATAATACAGAACTAGATAAATTAGGCACGGTCTACCAAATGGTGATATTTTCAAATCCAAAATCACACCGGAAGTTGACTTTTTTAAATGTAAACTACCAATTTTGATTACAGAATCGGATTCTACGTTAAAAAATATATAACATTTGTCTAAAACAATTTTTTGAAAAAAACTTGTTTTCTACCTCTAATCCCCCATTAAAGTCAATAATTTTTGGTCATTCATCATCTGTCAAAGTTACTCGAAACAATAATAGAGAAAAACAAATAACAAAGATTACATAAAGACTTATGATGAATAGAATCAGCTGTTTATTGTAAACATCTTAGTAATTGAATAACAGCTGGTCTACACATTGCTTAATTTATTTTTTTTTTATCATTTGTTTTTACATTTGACCACTTTAATGTAAAAACAAATGATTTTTTTTTTTATTAAAAATGAAATTAAGCAATGTGTAGACCAGCTGTTACTCAATTACTATAGTGTTTACAATGAACAGCTGATTCTATTTATCACATGTCTTTATGTAATCTTTGTTATTTATTTTTCTCTATTATTGTTTCAAGTAACTTTGGCAGATGAATTATCCAAAATTATTGACTTTAATAGGAGATTAGAGGTAGAAAACAAGTTTTTTTAAATGTATTTTTCAAGGTAGAATCCGATTCTGTAATCACAATTGGTAGTTTACATTTAAAAAAGTCAACTTCCGGTTTGAAAAAGCCACTTCCGGTGCGATTTTGGATTTGAAATTATCACCATTTGGTAGACCGTGTCCAATTTAGCTAGTTCTGTATTATTTTTTGATTGTAGGTTTCCATCGTTTTGAAAGGGGTGTACGGGTGGTTTTGGACACCCAGTATAGGCCATAGAAACTGATAAAATACAGTAAGAATACAATATGATAAATATAAAACATAACAGTGTGTGTTCATATAAATATATATATATGAATTTGTGAATTTCATGTTTCACCAGGCCGCACCGACACCTTCAAAAAGTAAACTAAACTAGTCTGTGACGGTGCGGTCTCGGCGCGGGTAGCAAACACTGCGACGTTCCTGGCGCGGGTCGGTAGTGTGTGTCCCTAACACGTTTGAATGCCTTGTTTTAGTTCTCGCCGCAGCACGGCCGACACTCGGCCGTATGTCGGCACGGGCTCGGTGCGGTCAAGTGTGTCCCGGCCTTTCTCGTCCTGAAATGCTTTTTTATGACTTAATCGAATTTCATCCCTGTTAATTCCCTTAATTAGATTCCTGTTAAATACGATATCGTCCCAAAAAACCTACTTTAGGGACTCGCAACAAAAACTACTATTTATTGGTTTTTTTTTTTTTTTATTTTTATTAAGAATGTTCATTTAGTAAGAAATTAAAGTCAATCAATAAAATATTTTGTAATATTATTTTAAATATTCTCTTGTAGTTATTGCAACAGGATATTTAAATATTGCATAATGTTTTGATTATTGTCATGACATATAGAAACAGTTTAGTTTTTGGTTATTGCTCTTTTCCATTAAACAGATTTTTAATAACTTATTACTGTTAAATAATTGTTCTTTAAAATTATATTTAATGTACAATATTGTAATCGTACAGTTGGTAAGCTACGCGTGGATAAAATTAAAGCCTTTAGTGTATAAATCATCTTGCAGTTTGACACCCCAAATTGTGTGGGGTGGTTTGACCAAATGATTTCTCAAGCCAGCAGCTACCACAAATCAACTTTATCACCGATTATAAAATTTGTGTGGACGAGTCTACAAAAAAAGTAACACGCAACCAATAACTAATAAGGACAACAAATTGCTAAGCAGGGATGAAGAAATACAAATATTTAACTTAAGAATATTAATTTTATTAATATTATTACCAAGCGAAACCACCTAAAAACCTGGTTTACAGGCTGAATTACAATGTCAAAGGTGTTGTAAACTTAATTTAAATCTATTCTTTGAGAATTAATTCAAAATTAATAAGGAAAAAGTTCTTTTGTTTTCGTGTATTTTTGTTTGACATCAACTTACATGTTCTAAATGAACGAAAATTGAATCATTGTGGCTCGATGAAGACTCCATTTGAGCAGAAACCAGTAGCCTAGACAGACTACAAGAATCACTCTAGCCACTGCCAGAAAATGGTTACGGATAATATACAGGAAATATTAATAATTAATATTTAAACCTCCAATATTCAATATAGAAATGCTGTTTACATTAATGTGGAAAATAGTTTCTGTTTCTTACCGAGTTTTTGAAATGTATCCTAAGAAATATCTTTTACATAACTATTACTTTCTTACTATTGTATTGCAACTACAATTGCATTACTATAGTTATTTTATAACTTAGTATCGAATAAACATTTTTGAAAGTTTTTTACTTCCCAAAAATAGTTGATGTTATAGCAAATAACTCCAGCCTGAACCGTAGAGTAGGCCGAAACTCAATTACAAGTTCGGCAATGCAAATGAGCTCCGGCGGCCGCGGGTTTTCATTTCACAACTGGAGATTGCTACATAAATTTGGAAAACATGAAACCAGCGAAATTTATTGCTTTTGAAAATTAAGAGTAAAATGTTACTTGGATATTTTTTTCGTTGGGGGCTAGAAACTAATTTTTTTAAGTATTAATCTAAGCATATTTTATAATTATTTTCATTTTCCAAGTCAAATAGCAACAATTTAGTAATGGAAAGCATATTTTGAAAACTGGATGATGGAATCGGGAACAAATCGTTTGGGAACCGTTAAACTTAAAATAGTTTAAATTATTTATTGAATTAAATTTGTTTTTTTATGTAATATTCCTCGTATTGATGTTGTAAAAAACACAGTTTTCGGGAATTGTGCGTGAAAGATTTATAATCAATTCCCCAATCGTAGTTATTTTAGGAAACACGTTCAGCAGACTATACTATAGATAGACAATTGTTTTCTTAAATAAATTTAAAAGAATCAAAAACATCTTATAAGGTCTCACATAGGTCAGCTTTTTACGGTTCACTACTGAGTTGACAATACAATTTTGAAAACCTTTTAGTTGACCACAGGTGTGCCAAAAATGACTTCGTTGTGAACTTAGGTGTAAATCTAGCTTAAACATGCGCTATAAACATAATTACATCAATCGACTGTTTCAATGGCAAAAAACTGTTAGAAACATTTAGATAAAAAATAGTGTTTTGGAGACTGTAAAAGTTTTTTAATCACAACAAATTTTTGTCTTTTGTTTTTTTTTTAACTTTGAACTTTGAACATTTTTTGAACATTCTTTGAACTTAAAACAAACTATAAGATGATACTGACACAATTTATTTCACGGAAATGTACCTTAATCGTTAAACAAACATTGTAATGTGACATATACAAACAGCTGACAGACACAGTAAACTCCCCACCACTGATATCATCGACCACTAAAATACCGCAACAGCGATCCAACGACCACAGATGACACGTGCTGCGGATTTGGAAGTGTTCAGTCCTATTGTAACATGTAAATAAAATATCGAATTGTATTTTCCTTGTATTTACACAATTAGTACGAATTTGTAATTTACTAAATTATTTAATTTTTATATTATAAAAAGTTACCAGTATGTCCTCCACTGTAGAGTATGTCCACCACTTTGGCGATTAGTTATTAGTTACTAGTTAACCACATGAATAAGGTTGATTTATGAAAGAGATTTTTGCTTTTCTCCAACTCAAGTCAAACTTGGTGTAATTTGTACTATAGAATTGAGGTAAGGCAATAAATTCGTATTTGAGTGAATCACTTGAGGGAACCAGATTCATTAAGATTCCTGGGACGACTAACACTGTCTGTGACATCAGAGAGGAGAATAATAATGATATAATATTCTGGACTATCTGTTATGTTTGAACATAGCCTATGTTTGTAAATAATTAGAGGTCTTGTTGTTGAACTATGGTTTACTGAAATGTTCAATTACATTTACGTATTATTTGAGTACTCTGCGTGGTCGTGTTCATGAGAGCTTTCCAATAACAACTCAGGATTATTGTGTTTAAATTCAGAGAGAACAAATTTTAAAATCATAAATACCAAATCCAAGTTTTTTTTGTATTATTTCCTAAACTTAAAGGACAACAAAACGACTAATATTAGGTTTTAATTTAGAGTCAAACTATTGTGAATTTCTAATGTAATCGCATTTGATGCGTATTCCTTGAGGAACACAGCGAGTAGCTTACTAAAATATTTCAGTCACACATAAATATAAATTACAAAATATTACTACGTACCAGACTCGATGAATGAACTAATATTTCCCCAGTTCTTTTCCATAAATACCAAGTGCAATGTGAATTAAGGGTAGCTTATCTTGAAAAGGTATCATGATTATTATGATTCCCATAGTAAAATCATGGCTAACTGAGATGTAGTTACACATTTACCTGAATCCGGTGAAGTGAGATACGATACAAACAAATATAACTTGACAAACCTACCTACGGTTTAAACAGCCTTAATTATACAACGAGAGTATACACATTAATGCTACATGATCTCTTGACTTGATACGTTAGAAAGGCAATAGCAGCCGTTAACTTGTCAAGTTTGGATTGGTACGATTTCGTCTGATATATTAACTAATATGTTAGGCCTATAACAGTATTGCATGTTTGTTTGGGGGGAGATTTTGAACCCAGATAAGAGCGTAACGCACATTGTTCACGGTAATGAAACATTGATTAACAACAAAGTTGTTTGGAACCTCAACATCTCAGTACCTAAGAACGAGGTTAGGCTAGGTGTATTGTAGCAATTCGTACACTTAATAGTGATTTATACTTGGAAACAACATTACTTCAGGTATAAATCTCTGGAGCGAAAAATTGAAGAGAAATAAAACAGAGAAGAATGAATGGAATAAACATGGATGGAGAGAAGAAAGTTTAGCTGAAGATGGAGAAAGAGGAAATTTGGAGGATAAAAGAAAATGTAGTGTCCCATCGACGCCCAAAGCTGAAAATGAGAGTAAATAAAAGTCTTCGTGTGCATCATAAATGCACTGTATGATTATCGTGCATGATATGACGAAGAACAAAGAAGACTATTAGTAATATGAGATAATAATTTTAATTGACAAAATCTACCTTGTTACGTAACATAAATGTCCTTGTTCTGTATCTATTATTTTAATAAAGACCTGTTCATATTAATATTACTATCTATATTTTCAAACAGTACGGATTGTCAGTTACACATTTATAAACTGAAATAGTTGTTCAAATATGTATGAATATAAGTATGATAGGTACTTTCCACTCAATTTTGAATGAAAACTCAATTAAAGGTAACTATTGCGAATTTAAACAGTGAATAATATCTATTCTGATGGTCAGTTTTGTAAGCACTGTAGCAAAGAGAAGTATAAGTATATTTTTTTCTCTGAAACTGTATATTCGTTGTGCGATTCCAAAACATATAGTTTACCATCCTTTTATAGGAGGAAGATCTTGAAACAGCTTTACAGATTTCTTCTGATTAGGCATATAATCATTTTTGTAGAGAAAATACTACGGATTTTTTTATAAAAAAAGGAAATAAAAACCGGACTATCAACTTAAATCCAACAATCTTCAAAACTAGCGTCGATCAATAACGATTTAGTGAAAGTAATCTGTTGCTTTTGAATGTAGATTTGAAGTCACAATTGGCTATATAAAATAAAAATAATTTAAGGGCAGTTCTAATAATTCTGTAGTCTTTTTGTTGTAAATAAAGATGTTGCATACGTGGTAAAAATATAAGAGTTTCCTCCAATATTTTTATACAATGTTTTCTGAAAAAAGGCTATTTAAGGTAAGACCCGTTATGAGAATAGTGCTACTCTCCTTGAGGACGTGGAAATGGTGCAGGATTGAATCCTCTTATATCTGTAACAAGCATTTCTCTTGAATTCTTTTGTCGTATATTTTGGAAAAGGCATATTTAAGTTTCTAGTTTTATAACTAGACTAGATCTTTTTTCTTTGTTTAAGTTAGAAAGACCTTTGATACCTTTACTTTTTTTCGTATGCAACTGCAACTTACTTAACATTGGAGAAACGAGAATGATCAATTGTAATGGTTCTAATATTGTCCTGTTATAGCTGATTTTAACTTCATTAATTTGAAACGTTCATTACAGTTTAAATAAGAACCTTTAAGAATTAATATACATACAACTTAATACCATAATGTTGATAAAAGATTTTCTTGACATCATTACAAATTCCAAAGGTAATAAAATAAATACAATGCAACACATGTGACATACTTGAATTAAAAGTAATAATTTCATCGAGTACTATATAATTATATAGAAAATTGTAATTTAAAAAACGGGGTAAAATTCGCATGCAAATATGTTTTTAGATTATTATGAAGATCCTGATCCTAACCGTTAAATTAGTATCAGAAATCATAGATCCAATGTGACTTCCATTTATATAAATCATCTCGCAGTTCGACGCTCCAAATTGCGTGGGATGATTTAGTTTGATTAAAATGGTTTCTCGAGCCAGCAGCTACTGCAAATCATCTTTATCACCGATGATAGGAGAGAGGTTGATGATACTGCGGAAGAAATATAAGTGTGGTAAGCTATTACAATCATAAATTATCTGTTAATCCTATACAATATTAATTCGCTACACACAAATGTTTAATTGGATACAGCTAATGTTTTAAGTATTTCACTATGATTTGTTTAAAAATTGATTCATTCTTGTGTGTCTCGTCGCATCTGTAATCTCATCACAATAAATTCAATAATGGCGAGTATCAATGAACTTGGTCGTTCAAACAGGTCCCCAGTTAGAGAAGTATATTATAACATGGCTTAGGCTGGAAAACAATCAAAATTCAAAAGCCACTTCGGTGTCGATTTATGAAATAAGAAATATCAACAGTAAAACCACATTTAATTGTTAATTCCCCCCCCTAGCACAAGTTATATTTTAATGAATAATATATTTCAAAACCATTGAGTAGAACATATTAATATTGGATAAAATGGCAATAATAAGATTACAATTAAAGGTACTTAGGAAGTTAAGGTAGTTGTTAACTAATTAAAAAGCGTGAATTCAAGTGTCTTGGAATCTTTTGATTAGCAACTTAAGGTTCATATTAGGTTTAAAAACCGCTGAAGTTGAGCGAGGGCTGATGCCGTGTTCGCCCTAATTTATGATTACGGAAATGATTACGTACTGTACTTACAGCTTTGTTTATACATGAATGTTCCCGGCCTCTCAGGTTAACAATTAGTGTTAACCTGATAATAAGTGTTTAAAATTATAAGCCAAGACCAAAATATTTAATGGATTTTAGAACTGTAATATATGGATAAGTGTACAAGATACAAACGTACGAATGTACATTTAGAGTCGTTTGTGTGTTACAGTTTGTATTTATTTGTCATTCATATCTCTTCTCGGTAATCCATAGTACGTACCGTTATTATAAAAAAATATTACGTATACTTCCAACCTGCTGAATACTTTTAGCTTTGCATGAAGCTTCATAAAGAAATAAGGTTTTCTAAGTTTTCCCTGTTACAAAGGTTTACCCTCTACAAATAATACTTACTAGACTTACTTAAATTTCTATGAAAATGTAGGTAAATATCAGTATCGTTAAGGGAAGAGATCCGTTAGTCAATAAAGGAATGCCTATTGGATCACTTGGTTGAAGTGTAAAAGGGCCGTAATTCGTTTAAGATATACTAGTGAAAATATATATAAAACAATCAATGAGTTCGCAGATTTAACTTCATATTACACACCTCCAATAGTAAGCTGTTAATTAATTATGTTTGCAAGAAATATATTTTATGCTTAATGTCATATCATATTATTGAATGTGTAAACCCTAAAATCTCTGTTGATACAGGATTTGAAAGCTGACGTTCTGCATAACAATGCAGTTAATGATATCAAAGCTAAATGTTTGTAAGCATCTGATGATCCAACGCGGCTTTCACGATATCAATGACACAGTTGTTCAATGAGCGTCAAAAAGCTGATTCAGAGCTATTTCTGCCAACAGTAAATTATCATTATCATGGAACGTGCCATGAATTAGTTGATTATCCCGAATTTACTGTGAAAATCATAAGCTATGTCGATTGGTTGCATATTATAGTCAACTGCATGGTTCTTACCATGAAAAAAAAACTTGTCAAAGTATTTTAGAACTTTAGCTCTGTCGTATTTATATCGTCTAATCATCAGGAATAGTATATTTCATTACTAGGACCGAAAGTGGCATTTTCCGGCGCGCGCTCAAGTTTTTGTGTGAGGCGAAGCCGAACACAGGGAATCCCAATTTCACGTGCGAGGCGAAGCCGAGTACGTGAGAGCTATTTTCACGTACGAGGCGAAGCCGAGGACGGGAATAATGGAGCAAGTACCGGATAATAACTTTCGGTACGAGTTATGAACGATACTTTTCATCACGACGCAAAAATACACAAACACAGAATAGCAGACCTCAGTAATATTACAATAATTATCTATCAAACAATTTGTTTAAACATAAAAATAAAATAATATCTTCTAAAAGTAAACCTTTGTTCATTTTTGTTTAATTTTTAAAACATAAAAATAAAATAAAATATTCTAAAGGAAACCTTCGTAAATTTCTCAATACTTCAAACATCAAAATAAAAGAATAAAACGATTTTGAACAATACATACAGCTGATTTAAATCATTAAGTTAAACCTTAACAAAACACTAGCGCGCGTAGTGAATAAATGGAAAACTAATTGAGAGCGAGGGAAAGTAAATTTAGAGCGAGGGAAAATCAGCTGATCGATTTTCCCTCGCCCTAAATTAGAGCTTGGGAAACGGCTACTTTCATTGATGTCAGCTGTTATCGAAAATAGTTACTTTCGGTGAGGAGTGATGAAAATATTTTATTAAACTCATCATTGTTTTTGCAATCTATTTTTATTACATTAATAATATCAATGAGGGTCCGGTTAAAATTGAATGGCCTTATATAAAATTCTGCTCACCCCAATGCATAGATTATATTTACAACATTAATTAAGGAACTTCTTGCTTTTAATTTTTAAATTGTTAGATTATATGTATAAGTCTCTCATCTAGATGAAATAAAAATTGTTCCGGCCAACCTGTATGTTTCTAATAAACATTGAAACTAATACACCTGCAATACTTTAAAATATACTATGGTTAATACTTGACGAATACAACAAATCTTTCTTTACACCTGTTCAAAACAACATGAAACTCTAGTTTCTTACTAATCCTATTTCTATACTCTTATATGAGCAATGTTTGCTTGTATGTTTATATACCTACTTGCTTGCACAAAGATCTCGAAAATGTATTCGACGATTTTCTTCAAATGTTGAAAAAAGTATATTTCTGGCCAAAAACGTGTTTAACGAAATCCACTATCTCCAGGAAATTCTTATTTCACTACAAAACATATTTGGAAAATTAAAAATTTTACATGGGCCTTATGGGTTGCCAGGTTGGTCAACCAACATGGTTGACCAATAACAAGGAAAAGATAAACAAAAGATTTGTATCATGTGTTTATAATGAGCTATCCATGGTATACTAGTATATTACAAAATACAGTAAAAAGGGAAACGCATCAGTTGTAACTATTTCTAACTAAGATTAAGTTGTAACTAGACAAGATTTCATTGAAGATTACTGCGGAATGTGGGGAACCGTCTATGGAAGTTATATTAATGCATTAATGTATCTGTAATACTAAAATGGTATATGAAGGGAGGAAACAGGTCCACGACATAGAAAGTGGTGAAGGAAATTAGTAGTAAAGAAGGGTAGTAATGGTACTAGTAGTACTCGGTATAGTAGTAGAAGTAGTAAAGGCTGGCAGGGTGGAGTGTGAGAACCGTCTGTGACAGTAAAATTAATGTATCTGCAATATTAAGATGCTATGGCGAGGGAAACAGTTCCATTACATAGGAGGTAGTAAAGGTGAGTATGGCGGAGTGTGAGAACTGTTTGTGGCAGTTAGATTAACGTATTTGCAGTACTAAAATACCTTGGGAAGAGAGTGAAACAGTTCCACGACGAAGGATGTGGTGAAAGAAGTAGTAAATGTGAGCAAGGCGGAGTGTGGGAACTGTTTGTTGCAGTTAGAATCACGTATCTGCTATAATAAAATGCTACGGGTTGGAATGGAAACTGTTCCACGACATAGGAAGTGGTGAAGTAAGTAGTAAAGGCGAGCAAGGCGGAGTGTGGGAACCGTTTGTGGCAGTAAAGTATCTGCAATACTACAATGCTATGGGAAGGGAGGGAAACAGGTCTATGACGTAGGACGAGGTGGAGTAAGTATTAAAGGCGATTAGTGTGGATTGTGGGAACCGTTTGTACTAGTTGAATTAACGTATCTGCAGTACTTAAATGCTATAGGAAGATTAGGGGAAAATGCCCACGAAGAAGAACGTTGTGAAGGAAGTAGTAAAGGCGATTAGTGCGAAATTATTTAAATTACACTGAAACTGAAATAATTAATTAAACAAATTAGTTGTAAATAAGACTTTAGTTTCCTTTATATTGCTTTTACAATCGAAATCAACTATACTATGTCTCGGCTCGGTCCCCCGGTACTTGTGATTGATAATGTCAACAATATCCTATTAGAAAAAGCTGAATTTAGAGTTACAAATTATTTTAAACCTTGCAAACTACTATTACCCAAACAACTGATGACAACACGGTTCCGGTCATTTAAATTGCTACAAATAGCATGAGGGTTGGTCGAGGCATTTCAAGGATCATTAAGGCTGCACATTTGTATTCCAAACAATCAACCCAACCCTTCTATACCTTTTCCCTATCCTGATTTTCCCTGTTCACAGTGTTCATGCATTCGATCTATCAATTTGGACGAAAACCATTTTTAAATTACGAAAAACATTTTTTAAGTAGACTAAAAAATAATACGTATTTTTGGAGCAAAAACAAAAATATTAAACTAACTAACCCTCTATATGAGTTGGCATACGAAATGTAAAAAATAGTATTAGATAAAATAAATGAGCCACTAAGCATTAGAGAATCTTGGAAATACTAGAGATACCATAGCCAAAACACATCACTATTTTTATTTTTGTGCAACAACCCTCCCTCTTCGGGTTAAGAAATCACACAGCACCTTGTAATTCTCAAGAGAGATACATAGCCACCCTGAGTTCTCTAAGTGTTACTTGGAGCTGTGTAGCAATATTTACATTGATTTATACGTATGTCGGTCAAGAGGCAGCTTAACAATAAAGAAATACGTATGGCTAAGGTGTTAATGTTTGACGATATGTTTTGGTACCAATTCAGAAGCCATAGTCTGTTTTCCGAACTTTTAGGCAGGAATAATTTGCAATATTTACTCTCAGTGTCTAGGCTAGTCTAAAAATGTTTAAGGCAACGCTTTTTACTCAATGTTATAAAGGAAGCTGTTTAAAAGCCAGCCTGAATGCAACCATCCGTCACGACAGCTGTTCCGTTTCTGGCCTTTAATTTTTAAAACGTTAAGTGGTTCTAGGAGAAGTAAACTATAAGCTGCTCCTTGGTAAAATAAAACACCACTACACCTTTAGAGTAAAGGTAAATATAATCTATGTACCATTAAGATTGTATTAATGGTTTAGTGTTTAATTATTTAATTATTTATTGGCTTCCCCTTCAACCAATTCTGTAAATAAAATTTTAAATTAATATTTACTCCAATTTTTTATATAATCTTTAAACTTATCTTTATCTTTACACGTTCCCATAGCACATAGTACAATTTTATTTAATTTTAAACTTTTTCTTCAATTGCAAATTAGCTCAAAAAATATATATAATTTTTAACAACTCGAGTCTACGCACAGACCACTGAGGTCTATGTAGACTCATTTCCATTATCTATTACATTAGTTATTATTCAAGCCGGAGCAAACATTCAACTAGTATTTAAGTTTTTACTATTATAACTTTATAAATTTAATTTTACTAGAATTAATTTACGAAACAATTTACTGTATAATGCTTCTAGACTATATATATTTGTAAAATATTTTTGAAAAATTGTAATTTTTTTATATATTGTGGAAATGAAACTGATTTGATTTGATTTGACAATTTTTTAAGACTGCTGTCCTTAATTAAAACTTGTTGTGCAATAAATTGACGATTTTACCAAAAACCTCATTCGTCTAACAACCATCTCTCCAGAATATAACTTATTACGCAAATAATTGTGGGTGTTTATAATGTAAACATATATTTAATTAAACAAAAATCCCGTATGTCAAATAGGTTTAAAAGTAGCTTACTTTAGACAACTTAAAATTTGTTCACCCCAATGAACCAAGAGGATTGTTCTCCACGCCTCTAACATATCTCTAAAGTAACACCGAACCTATCTAAAGTAATAACCATTGAATAGACAACACTCATTGAACAGTTTGGTTGCAAAACGTATCAACTAAAGAGAACATGGAGGAACTGAGTGATTTAGCTTCAAGTATGACTATTATTTTGATTAGGCTGACTGAATTTAAGAGTATTGGACCCTTTAGATTTGATTGAACTTAGCAACTAATTTATTCATAAAACATGCATCAAAGCATAGCATAGGTCAAAACTTTCACTGAAACATAAGAATGGGTGTGTTGCTATGCTATAAGCACGGCATTAATTTATTGATGTCTGGGACGTCAGTTTCGATTCCCGATAATAAATTTAAGAGGGATGGATTTTCGCCCAACCCTTTGAGAATGGAATTATTTAAAAAGCTACTGGCGCAAACACAAAATCATTTAAGATTTTTTGGCAAAAAAAAATTGGAATAGAGATTAACCGTAGAAATTTCTTATTAAAATGTAGTAATTTTATCAATAATGGTTACTAACATTTAACATTCAAATTCAATTAGTTGATTAAATTGGTCAAGCGTAAAGAAGATTATCCTCTCTTATAAAGGGTATACATCTTATTTATAAACAGACCATCAGAGATGAACTCACCTCAGTGATGCCTGCGATGAATGTAGTGTCATCACAACAGACTGATCGAGCCATTAAGCATCTGATGGATATGTCGGTTGGCATACATCATCAATCAGAAAAATGGAGGAAAGTTTAAGTTGGAAAAGTGATTGTGAAATCTATCCTTTGTATTAAAGATTACGCACAACAAAATATTATTTTATCAGCCTAATAAAATTTTTTATCTTATTAGTAACTGGCTTCAGTTAGTAAACGAATTTATGTATACATATTTCTAATGAACTCTAAAACCAACAATCGTAAAAATTGAACATATCATTCGACAAAATTTTTATTTGAAACTAAAAAAATTAGCACCATAAACACTCATATAAAACAAAACGATCTATCTCATGCCATTTTGCTATATTCTCAAAGGAAAATTTGTCATATAAATTATTTCATTTTAAAATAGAATTTTGGCTTTTGTTTAACTTAAATCACTAACAATGGCTTCATTTTCTGCCTGCCTGAACACTACCCTCCCAGCCGAAATGAGATGTACACTGGAATGGAACGTAAACCGAAAACTGTTCAGGGGACTCCCCTTCATGTAAACAACTGGGCAAAGTTTTCGTCCAGTGTGTTTATGTAGCTTAATGAAAGCTAATAAAATGATTACACATTTTTGCAGATAACGTATTTTACCCTATCCCTAATAGTTTTGTAAACAACAAAACCGCTACCCCTCCACCAAGCCCGACTTCCAAAACGGTGTTACTTTTTACCATAAAATAAAGGGAATGAATAGTTTTAACATATGCTATGATTCTTTGTTTTGTTTACATTTACGTCGTTATTTTGTAACCATCATGGCAACCAATAAGACCAATGTGGAAATTTAAAAACTTTGAGTTACTTTAAAACTATATAGGCATTATCAAAATTTGATATTGGTTACGTCTAAGCCATCCAAACATTTGACAAAACAACCTTGGTAAGTTTGGCTAAAATATGTTCAACCGTTATTGAGATTAAGTGTTATAAATATTGCATTGAAGTTGATCCCAATGAGCTTCGCTTTGCTCCGCTCAATTAAATATTTCTCTTCGATCCCGGTATCCTTTTTTTAGATTATTACAATCTATTTCAAGTTTTACAATTCTGTTAACAAAACTGTTCGATATGTAAACCAAAATTTAAGTTCATTATTCAAGTAAATCAAAATAGCAATAAACTTTAAAAGGATGTGATTGTAGGGACCATTTGTTGAGGGTTTTGAGTTATGAATGTTTCATTCAACGTTCAAAATAACCACCTCAAATGTATCCTAGGGCTTAAAGATGTTTACATTAGGGTTACAGATGAGGGCGTCTTAAAAGGCTCTCACAGTTCCATTCGCAGCTGTTCCCCTTAACTTTGTACCGGAGCCCTCAATGTGTGGATGTATTGATCAGTACCGTGCATGAGTAAAATATGTCCATATTTACAATGCACCGATTTATAAACCATTTTAACATACATCTCGAATAATAAGTTAGTAAACAAGGAATAAAACTTCAGTTAATCTTTACCAAGGTTACAATAAGTAACCACTTACACATAATATTCTAACATATACAACATCATTTTGTTCAATGAAAATTATACTGAAATCAACACACGGGCAATATAACCGATTATTTTGGGATTTTACTAAATCAAATACAGTTTTCTGGGGATATATTCTGAAACTGATCTTTAAATGACATAAGCATTAACTTACGATTTACAATCAGATCCTGATTCTCATTTATCTAATATATGATTATCACTTTGTTTATACAGGAGTATCAAGCTCCATTCATTTTCTTAGTAGATTAATTTAAAATTAGATTAATTTGGTAGATTATTAAATTAATTTGGGTGTGTTGCTAGCCTAGTGGTTAGCATCTCTGACTTCGGTGCGGGAGGGACGGGTTCAATCCCCGGCACATCCACAAAACTGTAATGGGTTTGGACCGCTTTCCCTTAAAAGTGTTTAACTTCATTAAAAAAATGCCACTGTCATAGATACGAGCAAAAAAACTTTAATTTAGATTAGCAATTAAAAAACTTCAATATCTCCTCTAATTTTTACGTGTCAATTATTAACTAATGAGAGCATTGGATATCTATGTAAAAGTTGAAAATATATATATATATTATATAAATCATACTGATATTATTTTACCAAATATATTTATATGGTATTTGGATGGAAAAAATTTGTCAGTTTTCATAGATTATAGTTTTAAGTACATTCTGGGTTATCCTAAGATGTCCATATTAAATTAGGCCTATCTAGGTAAATTACTTAAAAGTATATAAATTGACTTGTTGTGTGTATTAAGAGCTAACATTTGGTTTTTGAAAAGTGTAACAATGCTGATTTGATTTAAATATGTGTGTTAGTGTATCTTAAGAACCCATTTGTCATGAGGCATGTAAGGGCGGGGAAATGTCTGATACAGAATCCCATGTATTCGGCACGTAATGTTCGGCATGATTTATAAGCAGCGGGAAGTATACTGATAGTAGCTAATATCAAGCTAGTAACCAATAGACGTTTTATAGCATATTATTAACTAACAAAGTAACCCGTCGTAATGGGAGAGGACACGGTTTGAGAAAATTTGGTTCCTTTAGTTTATGGTATGCCATAGTATAACCTGTGTAACACGTCTATCATAGCCATAATAATGTTCTATCACTGAACCTAAGCAATAGGAAAAAGTAAATGAGCAAATGTTTGCACAAAATCACAAATTTTCTTTAACGCACAAACTGTATAACTGTAAACAATCCTACTTTGACGTTTCTCATTGTGTATATCAGCTTTTTGTTGCTGCTTGGTTTAAATTAGCTGTTGTCATAAGTGCGAAAAAATAATAGTACTCTGTGGTAAGCCCTATAACTTTTTAATTCTATTGAATGATAGAATCAATCTGTGTATTTAAAACATCTGGCAAAATTCTTTAATTCATTTTAAATGTGAATTCTGATAAGGTCATCATGAGAATCTCCAGAGCCTCTGATACGGAGCCCTAAAAGATCTTTGAGATAAGAGCATGTCTATAATGTTAATCGGGAACTTAAACTACGTGAGCTATCATCATACTAAATTTCAGCTCAATCCGACTAGTATTTAATGCGTGATTGAACAAAAAATCACACAAACTTTCACACTTATAATAGTGTATTAGTATGATAAACATTAAAGAGCTTTTTATGATATTATTTTTTCACCACCCAATAGTATTTCTTTTCATAGTATTTACCACAGCCTGAACCCTATTGTATTTCAAAACTCAATTACAAGTTAGGCAATGCAAATGAGCTCCGGCGGCCGAGGGTTTTCATTTCAGAGCTGGAGATTAATAGGGTATAGGTATTTCTGTACTAAGAGCGCAAAGTACGTCATTGCCGCTCGAGAACTGTTGATGAACTGTAGAAACATTTTGAGATCGGTAATGACTGTTTGTGCTTGTAATACACACAAGAGTTTTCCTACCACCATAATTAACTTATCATTACACACAGATTAACTTTTCAAATGCATATAAAATGCCATTTAGGTAATATTTGCTTTTTTAGGTTATGTTATTTGCTTACTTGTTTTAAATCAACTTAACGTATCCGCGGCTGTGGTTGGTGTAGAAATAACAACAGTGAAATCAGCTAGAGCATTAATGAACTAGTTGTCGTCCTGTTTACAGGTATTGCAATGTCACCATTTCCATACAGTGGTAAGAAAAAGCTGTTTTTTAATGTATTTATTTAATTTTAATGTTGGAATTACAACAAATCAGTACTAAACATATATCCAACGACAAAATTTAAAAAAATGCTCTTTATATCTTTTGAAATGGATTCAATACTTATTCTTCCCGTTAAAATATATTTAAACAATATATCCATCAAACATATCCATTTAAATTACTACAAACAAAATGTTTATTACAATAGTAAAAGGTCATGAAGCAGGTCTTGAGTTCAAAATAACATCGAACCACACACAGTAACCAAGCAGTTTATTGGATTACTCCTTTGTATGGGGCTAGCCTCAATCCTTTGATTCACACATGCAAAAGAACAACGTTTCACCTGTGTGTTTAAAATACTTTGGAAAATGTTTTCTCATGGAAACTGCCTGCAAATACATTATAATAGTTTATTTATGGCCGTACCCATACGTGTGTTAACTAAAAGAAAATTAAATTTTTATCTTTGAACACTTTTTTAACCAAACATGATATTTTACACTGCACACAAATTTAAGAATGTTTATAAGTACAATAACTAATTGGGCTTTAATATTATTTCGTTGTATAAGTTATTTCTCCCTATTTATTTTCAATTTGGTATGATTATTAAGGTCACAAAATAAAATTTCAAGGTCACTTGGATGTACATATGTTATTGTAAGTTATAAAGGGGTTTGAAGCTTATTGTAATTTTTTACAGATTTATGTAATACAAAATATTTATTCAAAACTAAAACTAATAATGTATTTTTGGACTGTATAATTAATAGATTGCGTTTGAATCGCTTAACGTATTTTATACATATTACTAACATGCTAGTATTACTTGTATATGATCTACTTTATCAAACAATACATATCAGTTTCTTTTATTTACGTAATGTAAGCTTTATCATCATCAATATTTACAAGTAATCTATATATTAATAGTCTATATATTAACAGGCAAGCAAAGTTTCTTTAAAATCTTTTTTAGGCCTTATGGGTTGCCGTGCTGGTGACGAAATAACAACGAAATATAAACAGACAAAGCAAATTGAAGATTTTAAACATGTGTTTTATATACATCGTGGGGTCAAAATACAGGAGTCTGTACATTACATATTTTTGGTCGAGTTTTCGACCACTGGACGACCATAGTGTAGATTAAAATATGACGTCTATAACAGCTGTATGAAAATATTGTATACTTAGTTGACTCTGCTGCTGACAGCGATATAGAGGCTGCATTAGGAAAATGCTACTGTCTGAAATGATGCAAGTCCATTGAGTTTTGGCAAGCAATCAGAATCAATCACTGGTGCCATCCATCAGAGAATATCCAGTCCAAATGTGCACACATCTCGGTATACGCCAGGTAAAACCTAATATCTTAGACTACGGCCAGGACAAATATGCCGTAAATAAAATACATCGAGAAGAAAGACAAACAACAACGGCTCAACAATATATCTCCACTAGCTGTACCCGCGGGCTTTGCCCCGTTTAACTTAATAAGTGAGCTCGTTCGCATGGCTCAATCGCGTCCTTGTTGTTGCTCGTTCGCTGCCCTCACTTGCCTTCAGGTTAGCTCGTTCGCTACGCTAACTCACCTCCAGGTTGAAGTTCGTTCGCTTCGCTCACTCACCCTTTGGTTGCAAATTAGCTGATGTCATAATATGTTTAGTGAGTCGGTGGCTCAGTCGGTAGCGTCGCGGACTTCGGGCCCAAGGCAGTAGTGTCGTGGGTTCGGATCCTGGTCACTGCCGATAACATTTTATCAGTACAGTTCACCTTTGTACTGTACCGGCTCACTCCTTGCTTTGCTGTAAACGATCCACGCACGGGCGCTTAGTCTATGTGGACAGGCAAATGCAAGGTTAAAAGAGACTACCAACCTCTTAAAAAAAAAATAATTTGAGCTTTATATATAGATTACACTTACTCCATCAACAAAATAAAACTAGTACAAAAAACATGGTCCTAAAGTATATTCAGTGCACAAACGTATACCATTACTCAACCAAATAGAAGCTCCCTTATGAAAAAAATTTCAAGGACAAACGCTCTCTTAAAAATAAATTTTTCGTGCAGAAATAATTTTGACAATATATATTCAGTACATACGCCCTCTTAAAATCATATATCCAGTCAATACTAGCACACATTATCATTCCAAACATAATGTAACAGGAAGAATATGCATTATAAACCGGTATCTAAATTCTAATTTTCTAATCTAATTTTCGCTTTCAAAATAATACGTATGAAATGATCTCATATTTAAACAAAAGTCATGGTCCCCTGCAGTTTACGTATAGAAAACTTGAGATTGGTCACTTCTAAGACTATGACATGTTAATATACTCACATTTTGGACTTAGATGTGATTTTAACTTTTGTTAGCATAGATTAATGTATAAATGAGTTCAAGTACATTGGTAAACATAACCAGTTAGGTTCTATCCTAATAGGCTAACTCAAGCAGATTTATATATTCAAGTGACAGATAGTCGAAACGTGCCTGTCGCAGACTGAGCTTTAATATAATGGATTGCAGTGCAAGTAACGTGGATTGTCTGCATATTTTTATCTTATATTTGTAAACATAAGTTAATAAGGAAAATATATATTTAAACATCGTTTAACAATCGAAAAAGATTTGTATTTTTTAATTTCTCAAGTACACGGTATAAGACGGTCGAGGGTCACCTCCACTTGACACGTAACTTTGAAATGATTAAATTGAGGATAAATAGAATGTTTTGGATACATAAAGTTAAACCATATTATTATTAAACTACGGTTCTTAAGCATTTCAGTAGCTACCCGAGTTGCTATAAAGTAAGTCATTTTGAAACTCTATAAAACGAATGTTACTACTTGGCGCTGTTGTAATACAAACAAACGTTTCAGTTAGGCAATAAAAGAGAGGCATTGCAAAGGAGGTATTCCCATTAAGCTTAATGACCTATAAACAAAGCCAATCTGACCAACGATCTAGATCGGGGCTTAAATTAAACCGATACTAAACTTTATACATGATTTTTATAGTTGTTACTGTTCTTTGTTAGAATCGCAAATATTTTGTCTCTTTGAACACATATTTCATGAGATAATCAAATACAATGCAGGCTATTTATAACATGTTTTAATGAAGTGTAAAATTTCTAATTTAATTTTACTAAAATTAATTGTTTTGGATAAACATAGCTTCTGCATTTAAGCAATTTAATGGTACAAGAATCTAAATTAAGGCTTTGTGAATATAGTATTAATTAATTTGAGTGATTTTAAGTATTTGTTTTTTTTTTATCAAGGAAAGCTTATAAAAACTGTTTATTTTACAACTAAATCTTCTAGAGCCTATTTTCGGAAGGTTTTGCAGCTACTGGAAACAACTAAAACTACTCATGACCTTACCACTACTAAAGTAAAGGAGACAACGAGTTCGTTTACTACTGATACTAGTGAAAACACTGAATCATATTTTTAAAGATCAATTAAAACTCAATCAATATCAAGTTCGAGTTAGAACACTTTGTAGAAGAGAACCGTGTTTCACTGTTTCACAATCAATCAATCATCTCAACAATCGTAACACGAATGATCTGCATCATTAGTCATATTGTGGTGAGAGTCATTAGCGTAATTGATAGGGTAAAATACAACGCTATTTCAGTCTGATGAAGAATACAATAATGTCAGCTAGATTTTTTTTTAATTTTATTGAGTTTAGTAATCGCACTATTTACAATTAATTGTAAAACCACGTGTTTATAGTAGTCTTATCTTTAACATTGTTTGACAGTTAGTTAATTTAAAACATGTTTGATGTTTGTTTAAATTCTTTATTGTTACCTTAGATAATTAATATATACCTGTATTAATTTTACCGCTAAACGGAAGTTGATAGTGTCTTTCGCCAATTACTGTTTTAGGCCTTTAAGTCTCTAATTCCAAATTTTAGGCAAAATATTTCCTATAATTGTTCGATTAGGCTGAATCTCAAGATACATTTTACAAACAAACCCACAAATAAAAAAAAACATATAGGTCGTGTCAGAGAGTAGGGTTTTTGTACATGAGATGTTTGAAAACTGCTTTAACATAAACATTCGGGGAGTTATTCCTGTTAACATTCATGTATTAATATGTTTTGAAAAAGCTTGATTAAACGCGCGTGGAATTGTGATGAGATTACCAATTGGAATTGCCACGAGTAAGTTACATCAATTAATGATGTGAGTAAATTAATCATACAATCAAATATTGATCATGAGTGGAGTAATTATCTTGACAAACAATAATAATCATAACCCTCCAATGCACACATGAGTACCGCGCACAATGCTCTTGAGTTTATAGTCTCCTCAGGTTCATTTCAGTATAGCCTAGGTTAGAGTGATGAGAGCGCATTGGAAAATCGTTAACGTCATACTAAACGATATATTACATCAAACATAAAAAGGGCTATTCAAAAATGATGATGGGTCCTCCATTTTTTTATCCAGTTTATTCTAGTAATGCACAGATAGTTCTCAAACATGCGTGTGATCGAGCTATGTTGTTAGTTAAGCCATCAAAGGAACGCGTACAAGCCAGACAAGTTAATAACCAAGTATGTTTGACCGTCATTAACATGGGTGGATATCCAGTCACGTGATTGAGTATAATTATAGCCTCGCACTGTGATTGTAGACTCTTGAAACAAGTCTGACTTGGCTATCGAGAACAACAGAAGAAGAAGAAGTTTACCTGAAGCAATTATTCACCCCTTCTTTGTATTCCAGTTTCAACTCTATACTTCAATTATATATTTTCCACACACCATAATATTTACTTATACGATTATTATTAAAACTTACATTATAAATGGTGATTCTTAAAACAAGTGCACTGCATTTACTTCTCAACGAGGGTATAATAATACAGAAGAGAAAAATTGAGGAAAACGTTTGAAAACAATTATATAAAAACTAATTTTACACCTAAAGCATATACCATATATTGGAAATTTGATTTGAACCCCCTTAATTAAGGTTCTTTAGGAAGATTTTTACGTAAAAACTAATAACTAATAAAATGATATTTAATCAACTCCTTTCATTCGAGCATATGGTTTATAGATGTCAGGATTATGGTTTATTCAAACGGTTGTGTTCCTAATGAACGTTATACTGTATACACTGTGAAGGAGGTCTCAGTACATTTAGTTTTGAGCAACTAACAAGATTTATAATTAAAGATTTCATAAAAATAACATGTATTAGCTATGATATTTTAAAAATAGGAGTTTGGCCGATAATTATTTGGATCTTAGTCTTATTATTCTAAGAACTGGCCATTAAATACTGAAATAGATCAATTAAACTCCACTCCGCCTCTATTATAAGGAAAGCAGATTGTTTTAAAGACAGTTTAAGCAATATTTTACAGTAACATATTGAGATAATTATAGAGATTTAATCTTAACATGATGAATAGAGAACACGTGTCCAGATTCTTTCCCTTAATTGTTTAGTTTGAAGAATTGTAACTTTTTCTAACTTTTCTCGCAAAATAAAACCAACTTTGTAAAATAATCTCGTTAGTGAAAATCACAATAGTTAAAGTTTTTTGTGTTTCAGTAACATTTTTTATCAATGAATATGGTAACTGTTTTTCCAAACTCAACTTCATACTATGTTAGGTCTCAAAATAAAAGGTCCTACATCAAATTTGGCGATTTTTTAAATGAGCCTTTTTTATATGTCATTTATTTTGGCTCTTTCAAAATCGCGTTGTAGTCTTTTCACCACATGATATTGAAATAATATTGGCTAATACTATCTTATGTGTATACAATCAACTATTTATCAGTTTGTTCTAAATACTTAGGTGTAAAAGATATAGGAACATTATAGGAATAAACATATTTTAATTGTTTGGATGGCTGAAGTTAAGTATAATAAAACCACTTATGCGGTGTCAAGCATTTATTTGGTAAACTACTTTTAAAAAATTGCACCTTTTTTCAACGTAAATTTAAATAACTGATTATACGGTATTTTTTTTAAGATATTTTAAGCCACTATTTTACTCCATAAATCGTGTCTATTTCCTCAGCGATATATTTTCTCTCTGTAAATTCACCGTCTGCCTGCAATTTTGTTATCCTTATTTTAATCCTTATTTATACAGAAAGAAGCTTTATTTATACAATATCTTATTTTTTACTTAATCTTATCCTGCGAATTAAGATTGTTTAATTAAATTAAGTTTTTATGATTTCATTTTGTCCCTTTTTCTACGACAGATTTTGTCCCTCATGTTATATTCCTATATATCAAATGAGTCACACTTGTTGGACTGGATAGTAATAGTTAAAAGTAGTGAAATTGTGAACACATTGAGGAATTTGACAAAATATTTCCTTGACTACTGATTATCGAGGAAAGGACTACGATTCACCAACATAAACTATATTGGTGGAAAACTGGCAAAGATCAAAGTTGTTATATTTTATTATTATCCGTGCCTGAAACATAATTCAGGAATTCAAAATCTTTTAAGAAGAGATGTCTTATTTTAACGCTAGTTTAGATTTACTAAAAGCTATGTAACTTAGATACTGTACTTCTTTTACCATTTGAATGTAAGCAGTGCCAGACATATGTTTGGCATAAATCCCATAGACCATGTAGGGGCGGTGTATGTGTCACTGTCACTGATACTTGACAATGCTTAGGTTAAACTCTTAACAGACATTATTTCTTTGTAGACTTACAATAAGTCTTTACAAACAGCACATTGTTAAGAGGATGTTCTAGACTGTGAAATAGGTGTATTGAATCGTTATAAATAAGTACAAAGATTTGAAATATATTTATTTTACATCAAACAAGTAACCATAATTGTTATTGGTTCTCTCTGGCTCATCAATATTATATTCTTTTGTTAAATTAATGTATTTATTTTTGTTACATGTGCTTTAGATTTAGTTTTAATTTGTTTAGCATGATTTGCATGATGCAGTTGTTACAGGACTCTTAAAGTAATTTGTTGAGAAAGATCCAGCATGATTATTAGGTATTAAGTAAACTAGCCAATCTGTAAGGGGGTTTCTTTAATTTTTCTTCGAGGTTTTTATTGCTCATAAATAGTCTAAGAGGTTAATGGGCTTGCCAATTCGAGTTCCCCCACTAAGGGGTCCTGATAGGTAGAGGACTGACGATATTTACAGCATGAGGAAGATTTGCAGCTGCAGAGGGGGGGGACAAGGAAGCCACCTGACCCCCTGCCACTGGAGACTATAGAATCTTATAACATAAACAATAAAAATTTAAATTGGTTAATGCTTGTAGCTAAATAATATATTTTAGCTTTCTTAAAGAATTAAATTGCTAGTAAATGCACATTTTTAAAGTGGATTCCTCTTACCATTGTAGTGTAGGTGTACTAATGTTTGTGTAATAGAATGTTTAGGTATTTCATAAAATATCACAATGGCCAATAGTTTACGTCTGGTTTTAATAAATTGTATAAAAAAACTGTATTGGTTCTACAAATTATGCCACGTGCCTTAAAACTTAATTAAACGTTAATACTTTAATAATTACGACACAAAACAAATTATTACATCTATGTTCTAAAATAACATCGACATATTTTCCAATACTGTAGTTTCAATCTTTTACTTAGCTTATCTGGCACTTAAAGTTCAAGATGAGTACAAAAGCCTCTAGAAAACTAATCTTTCTCTGTGAATTTCATGCGTTAAGTATATCTTAATATTTTGGCTATTCCAACAATATTTATTTATAGGCCTATTTCCTTAGTTTTGAAACATAGTGGTTTTGGACAAATCTCTTCTTCAAGAGTAATAAGCTCAGCTCGGAGACTCATTTGCATTTCCCAACTTGTAATTAAGTTCCTGTTCGCCATGCAATTTACTTGGTCTTGAATATTTATTTAACTTTGGATATTTTGGGATTCCTATTGTAACTTTAGCATTGATTGCAGTACTTCTAACTACACCAAAAGTAAGCAGTTATAAAAAGTTTCTAAAAGTTATTAACAACAACTTTCTCTTTCCTCAATTACACTACAGCATCTATTTTGGGATTGGGCGAAAGTATTCTTCCCAAAAATGGATTTGCAAGTTTTCCTTGACTTTGATAGTAATATCGCATGCTTGGGGAAATTTTCAATTCATTAAATTTGATTCCAAATATTCCAGTAGAGCTTAACGAATAAAATGGTCAATGAAATCTACCTTTAAAACTTGTTATGGGTATTATATTTTATTGTTGAACAACCAGTAGGAGGAACAAACTCAATTCCTCTAAAATAAACAAAATAGCACACTAAGATATAGCTAGATACAAATGTATTATTATTCATCATAAATTGATCCAAGAGGTACCTACAGTTCAATTCAAACACACCGGTGGCAACTTTTCTCCAGGTAATTCTGGGGACAATATACTGTATATCTATATTTTATTGGCTGACACAGAAATATTTAAACAACATAATATGTAACGTAGGAACGGCAATATACAATATAACTAAGCATGCGCTGAACTGGGTGGAATTCTATAAGGTACGCATAGATAAATAAAATTTGAATATAATACCAGTAAGGAACCGAAATAAATAACAAATTAAACACAAAGTAAACATTGGTACTAGACATCAACGTCAACATGAATCAGCTACGATGTTACAAGGCCACCACAACAAAAGAAAGTACAACAGTGAAAGTGTATCAGTGATTACTGGCAGCAATTCCGTTTACGAGTCTTGATAAAGAGACCAAACCATTTATCGGAGTGTCGTAACAAAACCAATCTGCCTGAACAACTGCCTTGGGAGCGTTTAAGGTTATTGCTGAGAAGTGATTCTCAGATCAAATATTTTGTATTGCTTGAATATAAACAAATTCTGATTTCTAGAACATACGAATATACTTTTCATTTTTTACGAATATATTTTTTACTTTACTTCGTGTATGGTTTTCAAATATAACAGACGTAGTCTATAAGAAAGGCCGTTGCACATGTGTCATATTTAAAAAGGTTATTGAAGGTCAAAGCACAAGCAGCAGCCCCATTCGAAAACGGTAGAGTTGTTATTTCAATAATATATATAAGTTTTACCCATCTCTACATTCCCTTGATTTGAAAGTTATCAGTATATGAACAATGGAGACTGGCAATAATTTCTTGATAAGTAATAAGATTCACTTACTCAGGCCACTTTCTGCGACCTGAGTAGGGTTTTCTATTTTGAGGACCATGATGACCTAATAATGAAATTAAGTTTTTATGGTATCAACGGAACTCCACTTTATTTTTTTAAGTCATGCTTAAAGAATAGAACACAAAAAGACAATATTTATGGAGAATGGTCCCAAGAATTAAAAATAAAATATGGCGTGCCTCAGGGGTCTGTTCTAGGTCCTCTGTTATTTTAAATTTGTATTAACGACCTCCCAGAATGTATAACCAGTAAAACTTATTTTCATGCAGATGATAAAACCTTTTTTTAATAATTAATTCCGATCTTAAACAACTTCAAGAGTTATATCAAAAGTCAATTAATGAAGCTTCTATTTGGTTTTAATCTTATGGCTTCCTCTTAAACAAAGATAAAACTCAATAAATTGTTTTTGGCCTTAGACCGTTTGAATTAAATATGTTGGATGGTTATGTAGACAATGTTAAATTTCTTGGTATTTATCTGGATAAGACCCTTTCTTGGTGACATCATATAGATTACATAAGTTCTAAGCTTTCAAGGGTAATTTGTCTTATAACTAAACTAATACATTGTATAGATCAAAATTATATTAAAACAGCCTACTTTGCTTATTTTCAATCCATTTTCGGATACAACATTATCTTTTACGGAAATTGCAGTAGGATAGAGGAAATTTTAGTCTTACAAAATATGTTAGTTAGAATCATATCTTGTGAACCCCTACAGGAACACTGTAAACCCCTGTTCATTTAGCTACAAATTCCAACTTAAATAACATTTTTGTATTTGACTCTGTATCATACATTCTAAAAAAATCCTAACCTTATCAAACAAAATTCTCATGTTCATAATACAAGGAATAAAAACGTTGCTATCATAGATTTTTTAGACCGGCTAAATCTTAAAAGAAATATTGTAATCTCACTAAAAATATACAACAAGCTTATATATTTAATACCTACATATCCTGAAAATACTTTTAAATTCAAATTCTACAAATTGCTTTTGAACAACCCTTTTTATTCATTAAAAGATTATTTTTAAATGCCTTTTATTAATTTTTAAGTAGGCCTAGTCAGCAAATTTACCAAATTATCAATTTGACAATGAGTGTATATTACATATTTTTGGTCAAGTTTTCGACCGCTGGACGACCACTAGTCACAATTATTGTGTAGCCCAAATCTGTGTTCGATAAGCAATTCTTCTTATAATAATTCTACCTGAAAAAAACAGATGGTCGTATTGAAATCCAAAGTCTCCTCCTGGCTAGTATACATTTTGCACTTTACAGCAAAGATTGGTTGACACATTAACTTGACTTTTATACATTACTAACATTGCAGCTTGTGCAAGCTTGATAATAATAGTTTGGAAGTATTCCTAACTATAATTTAGGACGTTTTTTGAGGTTTGTGGTTTTAGAAAAAGCATACTGTATATTTAAAAATCAGTAGTCCATTTACAATAACCATTTAAGTTCTTAGAATAATTAACATTCCCTTTAGGTGTATACAGGATTGTAAATTGTACTAACTTAGGCTGAAAATAAAAAGTAAGGTGTGAATAATTTACTAATATACCTGGTGCTTTATCAATGATTCGGATGAATGGAAAGACGTCAAACGTTATTAATAGACTCATTAGTTTAACTGATGGAGCTTCTGCTGACGTCACCACCAAACATCGTCAGTGATATAGGTACTGAAGATTGTAAATAGCTTTTAATCTATCATGCATCAAAACTGAGTAGGATTATTTCTCTGGGGTTATAGTTTTAATTATAGGACGTGTATACAACCATTGTAGTTCAAACTAAACAGTTTCAACTTTGGTTCAACTTCTATCTATTGAAAAATAGCATGTAATTTAATTGACGACTTATAAAGCAAATATGCCCAGCCTAAAGCAAATACATCGGAGTTTAATTTAAGACTGTCCAAAACATAGATTTATTTGTAAAAACTGGCAAAAAATGTTGTTTTTTACTAATGATCTTGAATGTTGAAACCCCGTATTAATAATCAGAGAATAAAATTGTGTATATTTTTTTGCCTCCCTTAAGCTCCTTGAACATTGATTAAACATAAAAATTCTATTTTGCACACATATTAAAAAGAAATAAAGAAACTATTTACTACAGAAACAGTACGTTTCGATATGTTTTTGAGTTAGGGAATTCATTGAGAGAGCATTGACTATTACCATAATTAAAAATGTATCTGAATAAACCGGAAGCGGCTTATTGGTCCAACGGTTTATTGTTGCTTGCCTTATTTAGTTTGTGCATAATTCAACGTGTTTTTTTTTTCTAGAATGACGAAATAGTAGCCTATATTTCGTACATAGGGCTGAAAATACGATTTTTAAAACAATCAAGAGCTGCAACATAATTTTCGGTCCGTCGTACGAACGCTATTTTTTACCACACTATACCCTATTACCACTATTCACCAAAATATTAATAATATAATATGAAGAAATATTTAGAAGAATCAGCAAAAATTATAATGAATCGTTTTTAGGCAGAGCAGACAATAAAACAACTCTATTAATTGAAATGCTATAGATACTGATTGTGTATTTATGCATTAATGTTTCATGAAACCAAACATACAGCTGAATTTGGGCCCTAGGGATGTAAAACCTGCTCGGTCCCCAAATGACGATGACAGCTGGAATAGACAGCAATACGTAGCTTTTGGCCTCCAATAAACGTTTGTAAAACGGCTAAGACATCGAAAAAAAATATCGTGGTGAAAGTTTTAAACTAAAATCGTAATGATCTCTAAATTAGCTACTAAGTAGAAAAATATATTAGCCTAGAAACGGTAAGCTTATGGTAAGCTGAATAAATTTGTTTATGGGACATACAACATAAAAACAAAAATAACAGTAACCGATAAGACGAAAAGTCACTTCTTTGGTTGGAGTTCAGTTTCTCAGTGACGGATTGGATCCTAAAGTCGCATCTCTGTTCATATAATAAAAAATTGATTTTATGTTTGGGAATTAATATTTCACCTTATCCCATATAATGGATGATCGATGTTTGCTGTAGGCCTAATAAAAAATAGGTGGTGAAAAGCTAATTTCTTTTCAAGGATTATGTTTATTTTCCTTTACAGATTAAATAATATATGACAGATAAAATAACAGTTTGTAAAACAACTATGATATCACATTTTTGTGATTACTTACATTTATATATATTATGCATTATATTATTGAACGTCGTTTAGAAATTTCAGGAAAAAATAGGGTTGCACCTAAAAAAAACTGCCTCAGTATAAGATATTTACTGTTTTTTTTTTTTTTTTTTTTTTTTTTAAGAACATTAAAACTAATTGAACTCTAGGTTTCGATGCCCTCCCTACAATTGTGTCATTTCGTCTTCATGTCTTGCACATTATTTAACATCTGCGTACCCCTAGATATTGTTACTCTTATGTAGGAGTTAACGTGATACATTTCTCTTCAGTAAACCTTTTAGCAGGAGTGAATGCAACCTAATACAAACAAGCAGCCAAGTAGCAGGTGTTGTCTCCAGAACAAATGGTCCGATGCTGTCTGTCACTAATGCATCCCCATTACTCCCCTCGTATGTAATATTGTAGGCGAGTCGCTGGGGTTCTTGTTAAGCTGTGTTAAAAAATTTATAAAATTATTGATTCCTTTTTTATAAGTGTTATAAACTCTTTAAATCTTGATTCTTCGATTTTTTCTTAAAGATTTTCATGTAGCCTTATTGATTGTTAGTCGCATTTAAAACACTTTTAATATATACGAAATTGTTTTTGAAAATCCATCTGGGATTTCAACCGCTTCAAGCATTAAGTAATATTTAAACTTTATCACTGCGTCACTAAGAAATTATTAACATTTAAGCCTAAGTTAAAATGTTATTTTTTTTTTCAATATTCCTTGAGTTTGGCTATAAACTGCTAAAACAAGTACTGCCAACAGTTTGATAACAAACGAACATCGGCTGAAAGTAGTTTCAAGGCAATTACTGCTACTTTGATCATCCTGACGTACTTCCTTCCCTCCAACTTTATCTTTGCTGTTCAGTTTCCATTCCCAGCGATGTTACTTACTGTTTTAATTTTGTTATGAAATTTAAGGAAATTGTATACTCTATGAATTCCACTTTACATGCTCAAGTAACCTTTGAATATTAGGTAATTACGCATTGTAAGCTTTTGTGATTCGTGTCTTTAGCGTAATAGAATTATGACTAAGATTTTAGAACTGATGTAGGGATATGTTCAGTTAAAATTGTTGCTATATTTAAAAGATTTATATTTATTATAACCACGTTTGACTTTTAGATAAAAAAAAAGGTTCAATTGACATTTTTTATAGGTTTGGGGCCTCTTTTAAGCCAGTATTTCCTAGCTACATAGGCCTCAGGCCCTTGAGTGGTACGTATCTAGCAAATAAACTAGTAAGCTAGTACAGTACAAGAATTGAACTGTATAGATATGTGGCGGCAGGTACCGAATCCGAACCCACATCATCCTGCCTTTAAGATCCTCAAGTTGCGCCTCGACTGATATGAGCCACTAAACACCAATGCATGAATCTGGTTTACTTGTACTGTACCACTATCGAATTGTATCAGGTTGTTTTCTTGTATTGGCTCCTCAGTCATTCTTGTGTTTTATAGGCAATCCAGTAATTCTTATAAGGTAAAAGTATACACTTTTCTACGTTTAATGCTTTTACACAGTCTTAGCATTGACTATCGGAAACTGAAGTTGACCTCACATGTATATGGATCAGCTGTTGCCACCTTTTTCTAAATTAGTAGATTTGATAATTGCAATCTAGCAACAACTTTAACATTAGTATGGAATGTCTAGTTGTATGAATATTATATTGTATATATGGGTCTTTGAATCCATCAAAAATACAACTTTGGTAATAAAACAGACATATCTCTCAGGCTTATAATTACAAATCTTTTGGGATTTTTTTACCGTTATGCTACATAAACCAATAATACTACAAACATTGTAAACTGGGTAGATTGTACATAGTTATTTCAATCCAATATGTAGAATTCTGATGAATCTAACTAAGGGAATCTCTGTGAATTACTTGAGTAAATTAATCATACTATCAAATTAATACTGGTCGTGATTGATGTAATTACTTCAAACAATAGCAATCACGCCTCTAATTACGTTTACAATCATACACAGCTAGACGTCACGCTAAACCTCCTTCTTGTTAGACAGCAGTGTGGTCGGTGTGCTTATTTAGTAGGTCGTAAATAGTGTAATAAGTGGATCGAATTTTTGGACTCATCTACATACCTACCAATCAATTAGTACACATGTTACGTATACATTCCTGTACTCAATTGTGAAGTTATAGTGCACATAAAAAATTAACACTGACGTTTTAATAAACACTCACACACATTTTCATGTAATCTTTGAAGCGGATTACGTGTCTTACTAATGAGATTATATTTTAAATACTCATTACTGCGTTTACCTAGCCATTAACTATTCCCCTTACACTAAGATATATTACCGTCATTTAAGTGATGTATTTAGTTATTGAACCCTTGTCGATGAACTTATTGAGCTTAATTGAGCAAAGAGGTAACGCAGGCCACAAGATTTCGAAGCGACTCATGGTTGGTGACGGTTTTGTGAATAATTCTATCCGAATAATAAACATGTTTAATTATATTTTGTAATGTAACCCTTGACAAATAGTTTACAATATTGAACAAAAAGTCAATTACGATCCCGTTGACAGGTTGTCGTATGCGGTAAATTGGTTTATTTAAACACTTCGATGTTTCATTATTACGTTCGAAATCAAATTAACTGGTCAGGTAATTTTGTATCAGAACACAAAAATCTGAAAATTCTATATAAAAAATTGTTTACGTTAAAACATTACACTAATGGAGAATAGCATGTATTTATTCTTAATTTATTATTAAAATAGACTTTGATAGGACTAACAAATATTTTTACATTTTCACACTTACCATTAAGTAAACATAGTAACACATATTTCATTGATTTTAGAAACAAAAAACACTGTGTACAGCTTAGTTTTATGATATTTTCCTTGGTTTAATTTAATCAGTGGTGTGGCAAAACACAAATAATAAATGTATCAAATAAAGTAAATGTGAACTGAAAGCTATGTTAAGATAAAATAAGAGTATTTTGTATTAGCATTTGATAATTAAATATAGTTACATATATACAACAGATTTTAGAAAACAAAAATCAACGTACAATTTAGTTTTTGATGATAATCTTTAGTTTAATTTAAGCATAGGTTTAGCAAAACACAATAACTTAATCTACCTAAATATACATATAAAAAACAATGTGATGTGCAAGTTATGTTAAGTTAATCTAACACATGTTAAGCAGTTAGAATGTATTTAAAGTAGCCTTTAAATTCATATGAAACATCTATACTTTGTAATTTTAATACTGTTTCCATGAAAACATATCAATAACATTATTTTCATAACTTAGACGCTTTAAAAAATCCAAAGCAGAGCCGGAGTACAGGGTCCAGGGGAAAAAGGGGCAAAGTCCATAAAACCAAATTCTTCAGGAAACGTATTTTATATTTTAGGTTCAAGTTTTAGGGTCAAGTCTTGGACTTGACTTCTTCTTCCTTAGAACTGCAGTGACTTGGCCCCTTCTTCCCCAGCACCACGAATCTTTATTCTTACATTTCAATGTCAATGAGTCTCTTTTTCCCCAGAACAAATATACTGCCATATTTAGCATCAAAAGAAGAATATTTTTGCATTTTTAACTCAATTTGAAAAAAAATTGGACTTTGCCCCTTTTTCCCCTGGACCCTTCATATTAAGTTGTTTGTTGATATTTTTGTAGAGTAGAATCAGAGATGCAATGAAACATATACTGTATTTGCTATTACATTTTTTAGTCCTTGATGCTTTGATAATCATATTAGTTTTGTCTGCTGTCTTTAATGCTAAATTATTTGTTTACAATTTTTTATAGTACCTATAGATATAGTTTCTTTAATATTTCAAAAAAACTGTATTGATAAGGCACAACAATATTTCTATAGTTTATAACAGCTGACTTAGTTTTACTAATGATTTATTGTGAGTGAAGAAACTGAAGATGGAAGGATTTGTCATTTAATATAAAGAAGAGTGAAATTTAAAAAAATGTTCATTTAAATTTAATAATTAGTATTTTTGAAGCTTCAAAATTGAAATATAAAATGTCAATAATAAATTAAAAGATATGTAAGATGAAGGTACCTAAATCATGCATGTCAATGTTTTATTTGAAGATTTGGTAAGTTTTTCTCATATCAGCCTACACAAGATTTAAAATTAATCAAAACCAAAATGGTGGTATCCACTACTTACCAGATTTAAAAGTCATATAACTTAAACGTTTCTATTTAGGCTATAAAAGTTGAATTTTGTTTCTAAAAGCGTTATAATGTGTAACTATTATATGCAACAGATGTAAAGATTAAAATGTTTCTATTTTGTGTTCTCTTCCCGTTGCAAAGCACGGGTACAACTGCTAGTATTACATATTTTTGGTCGAATTTTTTTTACCACTGGATGACCTTTACTATTGATAAAATATGATTTCTATAACAGCTGTATGAAAATATTTTGTACTTAGATGGCTCTGCTGCTAACAGCGATGTAGAGGCTGCATTAGGAAAATGCTATTGTCTGAAATGATGCAAGTCCATTGAGTTTTGACAAGCAATCAGAATCAATCACGGGTGCCATCCATCAAAGAATATCCAGTACAAATGTGCACACATCTCGGTATACGCCAGGTAAAACCAAATATCTGAGACTACGGCCAGTACAAATATGCCGTTAATAAACTACATCGAGAAGAAAGACATTAGCTCAACAATAAATCCCCATTACACTTACTCCATCAACAAAATGAAACTAGTACAAAAACATGGTCCTAAAGTATATTCAGTGCACAAACGTATACCATTACTCAACCAAATAGAAGCGCCCTTATGAAAAAATTTTCAAGGACAAACGCTCTCTTGAAAATAAATTTTCCGTGCAGAAATAATTTTGACAATATATATTCAGTACATACGCCCTCTTAAAATCATATATCCAGTCAATACAAGCACACATTATCATTCCAAACATAATGTAACAGGAAGAATATGCATTATAAACCGGTGTCTAAATTCTAATTTTCTAATCTAATTTTCGCTTTCAAAATAATACGTATGAAATGATCTCATAATTTTTAATCAAAAGTCATGGTCCCCTGCAGTTAACGTATATAAAACTTGAGATTGGTCACTTTTAAGGCTATGACATGTTAATATACTCACATTTTAGCGAATTTCCCTATAGGGAAGTATTAGCGAATTTCCCTATAGGGAAGTAGCTATTACCGTAGGTCTCATGGTAAGACTTAGGCCCGGGACCGATTTACTTTTTCATTTTGATGTCCCCAGAGGCCAAAAACACCACTCGTTCAAATTTTTATATATGTGTGTGTGTGTGTGTGTCCGTGAACACGATAACTTGAGTAATTTTTATCCGATTTTGATGAAATTTGGTTTGAAGGTGTAAGGCGGGATAAACTTGAATGAGTTTGCGATCCAGCATGATCGGACCATGGGAACAGGGTTTTATGGGGGGTTTTATAGGGTAAAAATTGGTTTTTCTCACTTTTGACCCTCAAAACACAAAATTTCCCAATTTTTCTCTAAACCTTCTTAAAGAGCTTAAAAAACAAACAATTCAGTATATCAAAGTGTTTTTGTACGGTTATTGGTTACGGAGAAAACTAAAAAAATTGTAAATTTAAAATTCCCATGTTATTCTTATGGAGAATATTGTAAAATGTTGTAGTTTGCTTGTTTATGGATATCTTTTGATCAAACTTGGCAAATATATTCATTTTATACTAAGCAATAATTATTTTACTTAAAACACACACTTTATTAGTTTCCTTGTAGCAGCAAACCTAGGTACTCGTTAAACCTGTTATTTAAATAGTTCAATTGAAAATCAATTCAGCCAAATGGAAATTCGCTTAGGCGTCAGGTTTGCTGCGACGGGGGTATTTGACTTAAATGTGATTTTAACTTTTGTTAGCATAGATTCATGCATAAATTATTTAAAGTACATTGGTAAACATAACTAGTTAGGTTCTACCCTAATAGGCTAACTCAAGCATATTTATATATTCAAGTGACAGATAGTCGAAACGTGCCTGTCGCAGACTGAGCTTTAATATAATGGATTGCAGTGCAAGTAACGTGGATTGACTGTATATTTTTATCTTATATTTGTAAACATCAGTTAATAAGGAAAATATATATTTAAACATCATTTAACAATCGAAAAAGATAAGATTTTTTTAATTTCTCAAGTACACGGTATACGACGGTCGAGGGTCACCTCCACTTGACACGTAACTTTGAAATGATTAAATTGAGGATAAATAGGATGTTTTGGATATATAAAGCTAAACCATATTATTATTAAAACCACGGTTCTTAAGAATTTCAGTAGCTACCCGAGTTGCTATAAAGTAAGTCATTTTGAAACTCTATAAAACGAATGTTACTACTTGGCGCTGTTGTAATACAAACAAACGTTTCAGTTAGGCAATAAAAGAGAGGCATTGCAAAGGAGGTATTCCCATTAAGCTTAATGACCTATAAACAAAGCCAATCTGACCAACGATCTAGATCGGGGCTTGAATTAAACCGATACTAAACTTTATACATGATTTTTATAGTTGTTCCTGTTCTTTGTTAGAATCGCAAATATTTTGTCTCTTTGAACACATATTTCATGAGATAATTATATACAATGTAGGCTATTTATAACATGTTTTAATGAAGTGTAAAATTTTTAATTTTATTTTACTAAAATTAATTGTTTTGGATAAACATAACTTCTGCATTTAACCAATTTAATGGTACAAGAATCTAAATTGTGGCTTTGTGAATATAGTACAGTATTAACGAATTTGAGTGATTTTAAGTATTTGGTTTTCTTCCATCAAGAAAAACTTCCAAAAACTATTTATTTTACTTCATTGTGGATGTAGCCTCCGGATTGCCAAATAATACTAAAAAGGTTTAAATACCTGCTATCAAGCAATCCATTTAATTGTATTTAATGCATTTAATTGTGTGTAAATGTTTATTTATTTTTACGTGTCAAATATGACTCTCTTCATATGAAGAAAGAAGAAGTCCTTGTACCGCCTGATGATGACTCCACATAGGAGTCGAACTAGTTGCAACTGCAATTAAATGGATGGTATTCAAACCTTTTTAATATTTATTTTACAATTAAATCTTCTAGAGCCTATTTTCGGAAGGTTTTTCAGCTACTGGAAACAACTAAAACTACTTATGACCTTACCACTACTAAAGTAAAGGAGACAACGGAACTCGTTAGTTTACTACTGATACTAGTGAAAACACTGAATCATATTTTTAGAAATCAATTAAAACTCAATCAATATCAAGTTCGAGTTAGAACATTTTGTAGAAGAGAACCGTGTTTCACTGTTTCACAATCAATCAATCATCTCAACAATCGTAACACGAATGATCTGCATCATTAGTCATATTGTGGTGAGAGTCATTAGCGTAATTGATAGGGTAAAATACAACGCTATTTCAGTCTTATAAAGAATACAATAATGTCAGCTAGATTTAAAAAAAAATGGTGGGTTTTAAAAAATGGGGTAGGATAAAAATCTTTTTGAGTTTAGTAATCGCACTATTTACAATTAATTGTAAAACCACGTGTTTATAGTAGTCTTATCTTTAACATTGTTTGACAGTTAGTTAATTTAAAACATATGTTTGATGTTTGTTTAAATTCTTTATTGTTACCTTAGATAATTAATATATACCTGTATTAATTTTACCGCTAAACGGAAGTTGGTAGTGTCTTTCGCCAAATACTGTTTTAGGCCTTTAAGTCTCTAATTCCAAATTTTAGGCAAAATATTTCCTATAATTGTTCGATTAGGCTGAATCTCAAGATACATTTTACAAAGACACCCACAAATAAAAACAGATATAGGTCGTGTCAGAGAGTAGGGTTTTTGTACATGAGATGTTTGAAAACTGCTTTAATATAAACATTTGGGGAGTTATTCTTGTTAACATTCATGTATCAATATGTTTTGAAAAAGCTTGATTAAACGCGCGTGGAGTTATGATGAGATTACCATTAATTGGAATTGCCACGAGAAAGTTACATCAATTAATGATGTGAGTAAATTAATCATACAATCAAATATTGATCATGAGTGGAGTAATTATCTCGACAAACAATACTAATCAGAAACCTCCAACGCACACCTGAGTACCACGCACAATGCTCTTGAGTTTATAGTCCTCAGCCTTATTTTAGTATAGCCTAGGTTAGAGTGATGAGAGCGCATTGGGAAATTAAGTCGTTAACGTCATACTAAACGATATATTACATCAAAAATAAAGAGGGCTTTTTAAAAATGATGACGGGTCCTCCAATTTTTGTATCCAGTTTATTTTAGTAATGCACAGATAGTTCTCAAACATGCGTGTGATCGAGCTATATTGTTAGTTAAGCCATCAAAGCAACGTGTTACAAACCAGACAAGTTAATAACCAAGTATGTTTGACCGTCATTAACATGGGTGGATATCCAGTCACGTGATCGAGTATAATTATAGCCTCGCACTGTGATTGTAGACTCTCGAAACAAGTCTGACTTGGCTATCGAGAACAACAGAAGAAGAAGAAGTTTACCCTAAGCAATTATTCACCCCTTCTTTGTGTTCCAGTTTCAACTCTATACTTCAATTATATATTTTCCACACACCATAATATTTACTTATACGATTATTATTAAAACTTACATTATAAATGGTGATTCTTAAAACAAGTGCACTGCATTTACTTCTCAACGAGGTTATAATAATACAGAAGGGAATAATAATTGAGGAAAACGTTAAACATTTAATTATATAAAAACTAAATTTACACCTGAAGCATATTATTCAATATTGGAAATTTTATTTGACCCCCCCCCCCATTAAGGTTCTTTAGGAAGATTTAATAACTAGGGAGATAAAAATAACATGTATTAGCTATGACATTTCTTTAAATAGAAGTTTGACCGATAATAATTAGTATCTTAGTCACATTATTCTAAGAACTGGCCATTAAATACTGAAATGGATCAGTTTAACTCCACTCCGCCTCTATTATAAGGAAAGCAGATTGTGTTAAAGACAGTTTAAGCAATATTTTACAGTAACATATTGAGATAATTATAGAGATTTAATCTTAACATGATGAATAGAGAACACGTGTCCAGATTCTTGCTCTTAATTGTTTCGTTTGAAGAATTGTTACTTTTTCTAACTTTTCTCGCAAAATAAAACCAACTTTGTAAAATAATCTCGTTAGTGAAAATCACAATAGTTAAAGTTTTTTGTGTTTCAGTAACATTTTTTATCAATGAATATGGTAACTGTTTTTCCAAACTCAACTTCATACTATGTTAGGTCTCAAAATAAAAGGTCCTACATCAAATTTGGCGATTTTTTTAAATGAGCCTTTTTTATATGTCATTTGTTTAGCTCTTTTAAAATCGCGTTGTAGTCTTTTCACCACATGATATTGAAATAATATTGGCTAATACTATCTTCTGTGTTTACAATCAACTATTTATCAGTTTGTTCTAAATACTTAGGTGTAAAAAAAAAATAGGAACATTAGAGGAATAAACATATTTTAATTGTTTGGATGGCTATTAAGTTAAGTATAATAAAACAAATTACGTGGTGTCAAGCATTTATTTGGTAAACTACTTTATAAAAAAGTTGCACTTGTTTTCAACGTAAATTTAAATAACTAATTTTACGGAATTTTTTCTAAAGATATTTTAAGCCACTATTTTACTCCATAAATCGTGTCCATTTTCTCAGCTATATATTTTCTCTCTGCAAATTCACCGTCTGCCTGAAATTTTTTTATCCTTATTTTAATCCTTATTTTTACAAAAATAAGCTCTGCATACAGTATCTTATTTTTTACTTAATCTTATCCTGTGAATTAAGATTGTTTAATTAGATTAAGTTTTTATGATTTCATTTTGTACCTTTTTCTACGACAGATTTTGTCCCTCATGTTACATTCCTATATATCAAATGAGCCACACTTGTTGGACTGGATAGTAATAGTTTAAAGTATTGAAATTGTGAACACATTGAGGAATTGGACAAAATATTTCTTTGACTACTGATTATCGAGGAAAGGACTACGATTCACCAACATAAACTAGATTGGTGAAAAACCGGCAAAGATCAAAGTTGTTATATTTTACCATCCGTGCCTTAAACATAATTCAGGAATTCAAAATATTTTAAGAATAGATGTCTTATTTAACCTTAGTATAGATTTACTTAAAGCTATGTAACTTAGATAATGTACTTCTTTTACCATTTGAATGTAAGCAGTGCCAGACATGTGTTTGGCATAAATCCCAGAGACCATGTAGGGGCGGTGTATGTGTCACTGTCACTGATACTTGACAATGCTTAGGTTAAACTCTTAACATACATTATTAACATTCTTACAATAAGTCTTTACAAACAAAACATTGTTGAAAGAGTGTTCTAGACTGTGAAATAGCTGTATTGAATCATTATAAATAAGTACAAAGATTTGAAATATATTTATTATACATTTAATAAATATACATTTAACATTGGCCTATTGGATCTGATGATAATTGGAGTTAGTAAAAATGGATAAAATTTATATTTTGTAAATTTATATATTTCTCTCTATCTCATCAATATTAAGCTCTATTGTTTAATTAATGTATTATTTTTGTTACCTGTGCTTAAGATTTAGTTTTTAATTTGTTTAACTTGATTTGCATGATGCAGTTGTTACGGAACTCTTAAAGTAATTTGTTAAGGAAGATCCAGCATGATCTTTGGGTAATAAGTAAACTAGCCAATCTGTAAGAGGGTTTCTTTAATTTTGCTTCGAGGTTTTTATTGCTCATAAATAGTCTAAGAGGTTTATGGGTTTGCCAATTCGAGTTCCCCCACTAAGGGGTCCTGATAGGTAGAGGACTGACAATATTTACAACATGAGGAAGATTTGCAGCTGCAGAGGGGTGACAAGGAAGCCACCTGACCCCCTGCCATTGGAGACTATAGAATCTTATGGCATGATAAAAATTTAAATTTGTTAATGCTTTTAGCTAGATAGTATATTTTAGCTTTCTTATTGCTGGTAAATACACATTTTTACAGTGGATTCCTCTTACCATTGTAGTGTAGGTGTATGAATGTTGGTGTAATAAATTTTTTTTGTATTTCATAAAAAAACACAATGGCCAATAGTTTGCATCTGATTTTAATAAAATGTATAAACAAAATTTATTGGTTCTAAAAATTATGCCACGTGCCTTAAAAAGTAATTAAACGTAAATACTTTAATTAAGACACAAAACAAATGATTACATTTATGTTCTAAAATAACAACAACATTTTTTCCAGTACTGTAGTTTCAATCTTTTACTCAGCTTAACTGGCACTTAAGGTTCATTATTAGTAGAAACGCCTTTGAGTCTTTCTCTGTGAATTTGAATTTCATGCGTTAAGTATATTTTAATGTTTTAATATTTTGGCTATACACAACAATATTTATTTAAAGGCCTAATTCCTTAGTTTGAAACATAGTGGTTTTGGACAAATCTCTTCTTCAAGAGGAATAAGCTCAGCTCGGAGACTCATTTGCATTTCCCAACTTGTAATTAATTAAGTTCCTGTCCGCCATGCAATTTACTTGGTCTTGAATATTTATTTAGCTTTAAATATTTTGAGATTCCTATTGTAACTTTAGCATCAATATGATTGCAGTACTTCTAAATACACCACCAGTAAGCAATTATAACGTTTCTAAAAGTTATTACAGCAACTTTCTCTTTCCTCAATTACACTACAGCACTTATTTTGGGATTGGACGAAAGTATTCTTCCCAAAAATGGGTTTGCAAGTTTTCCTTGACTTTGATAGTAATATCGCATTCTTGTGGAAATTTTAGATTCATTAACTTTGATTCAAAATATTTCAGTAGAGCTTAACGAATAAAATATTCAATGATATCTACCTTTTAAAACTTGTTATGGGTATTATATTTTATTGTTGAACAACCAGTAGGAGGAACAAACTCAATTCTTCTAAAAGAAACAAAATAGCACATTTAGATATAGCTATATACATTACTATTCATTATAAATTGATCCAAGAGGTACCTACAGTTCAATTCAAACACACCGGCGGCAACTTTGCTCCTGGTAATTTTAAACTTGTTATTTTGCTGGGGACAATATACAGTACTTATATCAATATTTTAATTCGCTGACTCAGAAACATTAAAACAACATAATACACATAATATTTAACGTAGGAACGGCAATATACAATAGGCCTATAGCCTAGCATGCGCTGAACTGAGTGGAATTCTATTAGGTACGCATAGATAAATAAAATTAAAATAAAGGGTGTCCCAATAAGAACGCCGGATTTAAAATTTTAATAAACCATATATTTTCACGCTAAATTTACAATATGAAACATGAATCTTAAAGCATAGTATCTCCGATTAGTAATGGAATAATATGTCTCGTAAGTGCCCACCTACTGCCTGCTGACAAGCCAGACATCTATTGACGAAGTTTTCCATAACTTTTTCACACACTTCATGTTGAATTCCTCTAATGGCACGAATAATTTCCTCCTTCAGGTCTTGGATTGTTTGAGGATTATTGGCAAAAACAAGCGACTTTAAACATCCCCAAAGAAAGTAGTCACACGGTGTTAAATCACACGATCTTGCTTAGATGAATGTGTGCGTCATCACTGAACAGCAATGTTTTTTAAAACAAGTCATTTTCATCTCAATTTCCAACCACCTAGATTTCAAATTCAAGCCATTTTACAGGATCTCTTGGCTTGATCTCTTGTTTGAGTTGGATTTTTCAGGGAACAGTGAAGGTCTTTTATCAAAATTCTTTGTATTGTGCTCCGAGCTAGGCCTAACTGCTGACTACGCCGACGAATCGATGTTTTTGCGTTGTCCTCTACACTATCATGTACAACATCAACGACCTGCCCGACTACGCACTGGTCTTTTAATGTCCAAAACTGAGCCAATTCCTTCGAACTTAGAAATTAATTTACAGACAGATGACTCATTTTGTGCATTATCCCGGGCGAAAATAGCGCGCAGCTTCCGCACAGTTTCAGCGAAACATTCCCCGTTCTTGTAGTGCACTTAAACTATGACCACGCGTTGATCCGTCATGTAACGATTCATGACTACAAATGGGACATAATACTGATAACATCGCTGATAATTTGGGAATTCCTATTGAAATACAGATAAGGATATGACGCTCCTGAAATCCGGCGTTCTTACTGGGACACCCTTTTAAGTAACCGAAATAAATAACAAATTAGACACAAAGGAAACATTGGTACTAAGACATCAAAGTCAACATGAATCAGCTACGATGTTACAAGGCCACCACAATAAAAAAAGTACAACAGTGAAAGTATATCAGTGATTACTGGCAGCAATTCCGTTTACGAGTCTTGATAAAGAGACCAAACCATTTATCGGAGTGTCGTAACAAAACCAATCTGCCTGAACAACTGCCTTGGGAGCGTTTAAGGTTATTGCTGAGAAGTGATTCTCAGATCAAATATTTTGTATTGCTTTAATATAAACAAATTCTGATTTCTAGAACATACGAATATACTTTTTATGATAACCTTACTTCGTGTATGGTTTTCAAATATAAAAGACGTAGTCTATAAGAAATGCCGTTTTACATGTGTCATATTTAAAAAAGGTTATTGAAGGTCAAAGCACAAGCAGCAGCTCCATTCGAAAACGGTTAAGTTGTTATTTCAAAAATATATTAAGTTTTACCCATCTCTACATTCCCTTGATTTGAAAGTTATCAGTATATGAACAATGGAGACTGGCAATAATTTCTTGATAAGTAATAAGATTCATTTACTCAGGCCACTTTCTGCGACCTGAGTAGGGCTTTTGATTTTGAGGACCATGATGACCTAATAATGAAATTAGGTTTTTATGGTATCATCGGAACTCCACTTTCTTTTTTTAAGTCATGCTTAAACAATAGAACACAAAATGGCAATATTTATGGAGAATGGTCCCAAGAATTAAAAATAAATTATGGCGTGCCTCAGGGATCTGTTCTAGGTCCTCTGTTATTTTTAATTTGTATTAACGACCTCCCAGAATGTATAACCAGTAAAACTTATTTTCATGCAGATGATAAAACATTTTTAAATAATTAATTCCGATCTTAAACAACTTCAAGAGTCAATTAATCAAAAGTCAATTAATGAAGCTTCTATTTGGTTTGAATCTGATGGCTTCCTCTTAAACAAAGATAAAACTCAAAAATTTGTGTTTGGCCTTAGACCGTGTGAATTAAATATGTTGGATGGTTATGTAGATAATGTTAAATTTCTTGGTAATTATCTGGATAAGACCCTTTCTTAGGGACATCATTTTATAGATTACATAAGTTGTACGCTTTCAAGGGTAATTTGTCTTATAACTAAACTAATACATTGTATATATCAAAATTATACTAAAACAGCCTACTTTACAGATTTTCAATCCATTTTCAGATACAATATTATCTTTTACGGAAATTGCAGTAGGATAGAGGAAATTTTAGTCTTACAAAATATGTTAGTTGGAATCATATCTTGTGAACCCCTACGAATACTGTAAACCCCTGTTCATTCAGCTACAAATTCCAACAGTAAACCCTAAATGTAAACAGTAAACCCATAAATCAATTTATGTATTTGACTCTGTATCATACATTCTAAAAAAAATCCCAACCTTATCAAACAAAATTCTCATGTTCATAATACAAGGAATAAAAACGTTGCTATCATAGATTTTTTAGACCGGCTAAATCTTAAAAGCCATATTGTAATCTCACTAAAAAATATACAACAAGCTAATATATTTAATACCTAAATATCCTGAAAATACTTTTAAATTCAAATTCTACAAATGGCTTTTGAACAACCCTTTTTATTCATTAAAAGATTATTTTAAAATGCCTTTTATTAATTTTTAAGTAGGCCTAGTCAGCAAATTTACCAAATTACTGTTGGATTTAGTTGGTTATAGGGCTTAATAACTTCCATTATTCCAAATGCCTTGAATTTCTCTTAACAATAAGATTATTTGGTTGTAATATTTAAAACATGTAATGTAACATGTCTCCTTGTGTGTAGTTAGCTATATTGTATTCATTAACTGACTATGCTAATTTTAGCAGTTTTATAACATTGTCAATGATTTGTATAAAAAAAAGATATTTCATTCCATTGTTTAATTAATTGTGTTTAAGTTTCAAAATTGTATTCTTTCAAAAAATATACATACGTCTATAATTTAAAAAAATAGTTAAATAAAACTTTTAACTAAGTTAACTATTATGTGTCTCAGCTTCGTTCTTTCGTCATAGTTTTAATAAATTGATACATTAAGTAAATATAGCCCAAATCTGTGTTCGATAAGCAATTCTTCTTATAATAATTCTACCTGAAAAAAAGCAGATGATCGTTTTGAAATCCAAAATCTCCTCCTGGCTAGTACTAGTATACATTTTGCACTTTTGGTTGACACATTAACATGACTTTTATACATTACTAACATTACAGCTTGTGCAAGCTTAACGATATTAATAATTTGGAAGTATTCCTAACTATAATTAATTATGGAAGGTTTTTTTATGTTTGGGGTTTTAGAAAAAGCATAGGCTACTGTGTATTTAAAAATCAAGTAATGTCCATTTACAATTATAATTTTATGTTCTTAGATATTTTTACATTCCCTTTTTAGGTGTATACAGGATTGTAAATTGTACGTAACTTGAAAAAAAAGTATGATGTGAATAATTTTACCAATATACCTGGTGCTTTATCAATGAATCGGATGAATGGAACGACGTCAAACGTTATTAATAGACTCATTAGTTTAACTGATGGAGCTTCTGCTGACGTCACCACCAAACATCGTCAGTGATATGGGTACTGGAGATTGTAAATAGCTTTTAATCTATCATGTTAAAGTGCATCAAAACTCAATAGGATTATTTCTCTGGGTTATAGCTTTAATTACAGGACGTGTATACAACCATTGTAGTTCAAACTAAACAGTTTCAACTTTGGTTCAACTTCAATCCATTGAAAAATAGCATATAATTTAATTGACGACTCCTAAAGCAAATATGTTCAGCCTAAAGCAAATACATCGGAGTTTAATTTAAGACTGTCCAAAATATGGATTTATTTGTAAAAACTGGCAAAAAATGTTGTTTTTTCTAATGATCTTTGATGTTGAAATCATGTAATAATAATTAGAATAAAATGTTATATCCTTTTTTGGCCTGCCTTAAGTTCCTTGAACATTATTGATAAAACATAAAAACTCTTTTTACACACATGTAAACAAAATGTATCAAGAAACTATTTACTACAGAAACATTACGTTTCGATATTTTATGAGTTAGGGAATTTATTGAAAGAGCATCAACGATTACCATAATTGAAATTGTATATGAATAAACTGGAAGCGGCTTATTGGTCCAACTGTTTATTGTTGCTTGCTTATTTAGTTTGTAAACATACAGCTGAATTTGGGCCCTAGGGATGTTAAACCTGCTCGGTCCCCAAATGACGATGACAGCTGGAATAGACAGCAATACGTAGCTTTAGGCCTCCAATAAACGTTTGTAAAACGGCTAAGACATCGAAAAAAATATCGAGGTGAAAGTTTTAAACTAAAATCGTAATGCTCTCTAAATTAGCTACTAAGTAGAAAAATATATATTTTTTTAGATATTTTTTTTAGATTATGTTTACTTTCTCTTACATATTGAATAATATATGACAGATAAAATAACCGTCTGTAAAACAACTATGACATCATATTTTCGTGATTACTTACATTTATGTGCATTATGTTACACTATTGAACGTTGTTTTGAAATTTCATTAAAAATAGGAATGCAAGTAAAAGATTTTTTCAGTATAAGATATTTACTGTTTTTTTTCGTGAACATTAATTAAACTCTAGGCTTTGATGCCCTAAAACTGTTTCCCTATATTTCTGTCATTTCGTCTTCATGTCTTGCACATTGCTCCTAGATATTGTTACTCTTATGTAGGAGTCAACGTTATACATTTCACTTCAGTAAACCTTTTAGCAGGAGTGAATGCAACCTAATACAAACAAGCAGCCAAGTAGCAGGTGTTGTCTCCAGAACAAATGGTCCGGTGCTGTCTGTCACTAATGCATCCCCATTACACCCCTCGTATGTAGAAAGGGGTTCTTTTAGGCTGTCTTAGTATAACATTTTATATTCTGTATACAGAATGTCCCGGAACTCTCTACCAATATTTTAGGGCATTGTTCCTGGGTAGTTAACATACCTAAATATCATAGTTAAACTGTCCGGAAGTCCTTAGTTACTCACACAGCCGCCATTTTGTTTTTTTAAGTTATTAATTTTTTTCTAAGGAATGGTTAAACATACGAAATTGAAACTTTGCACAAACATTTATGACAACTAGACAAAGCTACCAAAAAATTATGAAGATTTTTAAAATTCATAAAACAAAATGGCGGCCATTTTAATTTTTGTTTCTTTAATAACTCGAAAACCGTTGATTTTACAAAAATTTTACAAGAATACCTTTTTTAAGGCATTTTTATTACAAATCGATTACACCTTAAATTTGATTGGACAAGTATTAACTGAGATATGGTAGTTTTAGCATAGATAAAAGGACTTCTTTTAATCTATGGTTTTAGTGATACGTGACCGCTATCAGCATGCACTGCAACTATCCTCCAGCGGTTACGGTAAAACTAGATGTCATAAACGTTTGTGTAAAGTTTCAATTTCGGATGTTTAACCATTCCTTAGAAAAAAAATAATAACTCAAAAAAACAAAATGGCGGCTGTGTGAGTAACTAAGGACTTCCGGACAATTTAAATATGATATTTAGGTATGTTAACTACCCAGGAACAATGCCCTAAAATATTGGTAGAGAGTTCCGGGACACCCTGTATAGAAGTGTTATAAACTCTTGTGTAGCCTTATTGATTGTTAGTCGCATTTTAAAACACTTTTAATGTATAAGAAATTATTTTCGAAAATCCATCTGGGATATCAACTGCTTCAAAACATAGCATTAAGTAATATTTAAACTTTATCACCACGTCACTAAGAGATTATAAACATTTAAGCCTAAGTTAAAATGTTATTTTTTTCAAGACATCTTGGCACATTTTGGTAATTATAGTTAAGAATACGAAAAGGTTAAAATGTAGTTTTCTGTGTTCAATATTCCTTGAGGTTGGCTATAAACTGCTAAAACAATAACTGTCTATATACGCTGTTTGATAACAAACGAACATCGGCTGAAAGTAGTTGCTAGGCAATTACTGCTACTTTGATCATCCTGACGTACTTCCTTCCCTCCAACTTTATCTTTGCTGTTCAGTTTCCATTCCCAGCAATGTTACTTACTGTTTTTATTTTGTTGAAATTTAAAGAGATTGTATACTCTATGAATTCCACTTTACATGCTCAAGTGACCTTTGAATTTTAGGTAATTACGCATTGTAAGCTTTTGTGATTCGTGTTCTTTAGCGTAATAGAATTATGACTATGATTTTAGAACTGATGTAAGGGTATCTTGAGTGAAAATTGTTGACATATTTAAAACATTTGTATTTATTATAACCACGTTTGGTTTTTAGATTAATAAAATAGGTTCAATTGACATTTTTTATAGATTTGGAGCCTCTTTTAAGTCCGTATTTCCCAGCTACATAGGTCTCAGGCCTTTGCGTAACACGTATCTAGCAAATAAACTAGTAAGCTAGTACAGTACAAGATTTGAACTGTATAGATAACATGTGGCGGCAGGTACCAAATCCGAACCCACAACATCGCTGCCTAAGTTGCGCCTCGACTGATATGAGCCACTAAACACCAATGCATGAATCTGGTTGACTTGTACTGTACCACTATCGGATTGTATCAGGAACTACTCTTTTCTTGTATTGGCTCCTCAGTTATTCTTGTGTTTTATAGGCTATTCAGTAATTCTTATAAGGTAAAAGTATGCACTTTTCTACGTTTAATGCTTTTACACAGTCTTAGCATTGACTATCGGAAACTGAAGTTGACATCACATGTATATGGATCAGCTGTTGCCACCTTTTTCTAAATTAGTAGTTTTTGATAAGTGCAACCTCGCAACAACTTTAACATTAGTATGGAACGAGAGCACGCCCCGTGGTCGAAAAATCGACCAAAAGTATGTTTTGTGCAAACTTCTCTATTTTCACCCACACTGTAAATAAAACATGTGATTGGAATGTCTTCCATTTGTTTTGATTTTCTGTTTATATTTTTTTGTTATTTTGTCATCACCATAGCAACCCATAAGACCCATGTTAATTTTTAAAAAATTCAAATTCATTTTTCGTGCTTATTTGTTAGCCTATTTTAATTTATTAAGGGACTCTGCACATCTACAGGTAAATATCTTTCATTTGGTACCAACCACATATAATTCGGTTCAGTAGTAAGGTCAGGCTAGCTGTCATAAGTTTTGCAAAAGTTTTTTAGTATATAAGATGTCTACTTGTATGAATTGTATACATGGGTCTCAAAAATACAAATTTGGTAATAAAACAGACAGATCTCTCAGGCTTGTAATTACAAATCTTTTGGGATTTTTTTACCGTTAAATTAATAAGTAGGCTACATAAACCAGTAATATTCCAAGTACTGTATTGTAAACTGGTTAGATTGTACATAGTAATTTCAATCCAATATGTAGAATTCTGATGAATCTAACTAAGGGAATTGAGTGGAAGGTCCGTGAATTACAGTGAGTAAATTAATCATACTATCAAATTAATACTGGTCGTGATTGATGTAATTACTTCAAGCAATAGCAATCACGCCTCTAATTACGTTTACAATCACACACAGCTAGACGTCACGCAAAACCCCCTTCTTGTTAGACAGCAGTATTGTCGGTGTGCTTATTTCGTAGGTCGTAAATAGTGCAATAAATGCTTCGCATTTTTGGACTCTATGGATCTACATGCCTACCATCAAGTAGTACACATGTGACATATACATTCCTGTAATTAATTGTGAAGTTACCTTTGAAGAAGAACTTAATATTGAGCTTAATTGAGCAAAGAGGTAACGCATGCAACAAGATTTCAAAGCGTCACATGGTTGGTGATGATTTTGTGAATAACTCCATCTGAATAATAAACATGTTCAATTATATTTTGTAATGTAATCCTTGACAAAACAGTTTACAATATTAAAACAACAAGTCAATTTCGATACCGTTGACAGGTTGTCATATGCGGCAAATTGGTTTATTTAAACACTTCGATGTTTCATTATTAAGTTCGAAATCAAATTACCTGGTCAGGTAATTTTGTATCAAAACACAAAAATCAGAAAATTCGATATAAAAAATTGTTTGCGTACACTAATGGACAATAGCATTTATTTATTCTTAATTTATTATTAAAATATACTTTGATAGGACTAACAAATATTTTTACATAAAATATCACACTAAAGGTGAACAGCATTTATTTATTCCTAATGTATTACTCAAATAGACTTTGATAGGACTACTAGGGTATTATTAAAGAAGCAGATCGTTCATCTTACAATTGATAAAATTGCCACTCAATTCACACTCAAATTTGAATGTAATCAAACGCTAAAGATAAAATACAAATTCCTTAAAATTACATACCTCAATACAAATTCACGATCTAAAAATCATCCATTGCTTCCTGTTCTATAGCTTAACAAGGAATTATTATTGTTGCTACATGGACTGTTGAACTCTTACATTCACAAATATTTCATCCAGCTATGCTACCCTTAAGATTCAGGCAAGTCCACACGTTGCATAGTAAGACCAAGCTATTGGATTAGTTTGAAGAAAATCAAGTTAAATATTCTCTATTTGTAACCGGGTAATGCTACAGCCAATCCAAACAAGAAAAAGATCGGAGGGAATGAACAACATTAACTACTTAATTAACGAATCAAAAATCCATCTACAGATTTGATTATAGTCTTGTTAGACTATTGACAATAAACATTACTGCAAAAGTTATATTTGCTGGTTCCAAGCAGGTACTTTAATACTTAAATAATTTTTATTTTAAACCATCGATAAACCTTCAAGTCTAACAAAGAACACTTCATTTTTACCCTACTCTTACGCATCTTTTGACACAATCAGTATACATTTTGAATATACAATGTAACTAAGTCCTTTTATACACAGCTTGTAACCTATGAAACAATATACGTCTAGTTCTTTCCCTTCAGTTTCATTTTAATAATTCTTTGTAATTCTGCAATAAAAATATCAAGATTGAAACTCAACGGTTATTCCCATTAGAAGCGAAGCAGATTGTGTTAAGGACTGCTTTAGTAATATTTCATTGTAACTTATTGAGCTCATTACAGAAATTTAGTCTTAACCTAACGAATGGGGAATTCGTGCCAGGAATGATTCTAATTGCATTATACGATTTGATTGGTCCATTTCGGGGCAAGAATAAAACACAGAAATTATATACTACTTTATTTAAGTTGTTTTGAAGTTATTTTATTAAAGCTGTTACCTTATTATTTGCAAAGTTTTAATTATGATAATATATTAATGTAATAATAACTATAAAATATTGATTATCATAAATAAATAGTTTCATTTACATCTACTTACTTTGATTATTTGTTTCAGCATTTGAATGTAAGGATGCAGACATGTGTTTGGCATAAATCCCAGAGACCATGTAGGGGCGGTGTATGTGTCACTGTCACTGATACTTGACAATGCTTAGGTAAGGTTCAACTCTTACTTACAGACATTCATTTACATCTTAAAAACCAAGAATAAAAGTTGAATAAAAAACAAACTAAAATAATTACTTAATTATATTTTATTTATAATTATATTTCGAAAAATGTGTTTGGCAACAAAGTCACTTTTACCGAATACGTATTAATAATATGTTGATAAACTTACAAAGCAGCGTTTAAACGTAAAAAAAGAAACCAAACGAAACATACTTAGTCATAACATGACTTTTTCCAGTATGGTTTTACCTAGATTAAAAATTACATGTTTATAAGGAACTCGTAGCTATATTACCTTTTTTGGAGAGCGAGCTGGTGTAGTGGTTAGAGCGCCGGACTTCGGTTTCAGAGATCCCGGGTTCAAATCCCACCAAATCACCAATGGATTTTATCTATGTGATAATGCCGGAACCCCTAGTTCTAGCCTGCATAGAAGCTGCACACAGTGCTGCGCATAGTGCACACAGAAGCTATTTTAGTTGTAAATGTGCACAAAGAAGCTACTTTAGTATTTACAGTACATACAGACGCTACCTTAGTAGGTACAGTGCACACGGAGGCTACCAATAGCATGCCATAATACTAAAGAACATAAAGTAAGTGGGTTGAATGATTAACATTATACTATCTCAATGAAGATTCGTTAAGAAACCAAACAACAATCTGTTGATAAGCCAAAAGGCAACACACTGCCACATAAGTGTGTTATAAAATACAGAAAAATATTGCCTTAGATCCAATGCGGTCGGTCATCTTTTATTAGAACAGACATGTTTCTAAAATGTTTCATTGTGTTATGTATTTATGTCCTGTATTATGTATTATTTAATTGTTTTGATGTCCTGAATTAACATATTTTATTGATCTGTGACAGGATTACGTAAGTAGTTTATTCTTACATCATGCCCAAACACAGATGGATTTTAATTATATACCATCCCACGAATAAAACGTGTAAATCTATGTTTTGAATAAAGTGTCATGTTTATGTTGTACATATAACACAATGATACAAATGAAAAAATGTATAAGGGTTTCAGTTCAATTAAATCTGACGATAAATAAAATATACCGTCCTTTTCATTCATCTTAATCTCTCCTCATATACTATTTTGTTTTTATTAAATTATAATTTTCGTGTAAACAAACAATTTGCGTTTTAAAAAGTATTAGACAATTTATTTTGTAAGAAGATTTGAACTAGCTGAACTGTGCGATTCTCTCCAATTGACCCTTCCCTAACAAATTGTTTCAATTGGTCCGATTCAAGTCGAATGTTCAACCTAATGAAAATTATTGGCACATGCTCTAAAAATCTAACTAGTTGTTAACAGTCTAGGTTATTTCAAATTACTATACAGATTCCACGTTTAAATTAAACTTGGGTAAAATTTAATTACTATTTAGTAATTATTAACATGATTTCGTTGATTTTCCATATTTATTATTGAGCTATTAACAAAACAATAAATTTGTTTATGTAAGTATATTACAGTACGGAGTTTTTCTACTCTTAAGCAATAAATTTAATATGATTACTCTGATTTAGGCACAGAGGGACACGGTTTTATTGCATATCTGAAAGACATGGGCAGGATTTAAATTTGGGAGCGTAGGGCCGAGTCGCCACGGTCTACCACGACTAGTTTGCTTCCCAGTAATATTGTAATAATCTTGTAATAATATTGTAATATAACATGGTTTATAGTTTAGAAAAAAAGTGAAGACGCTTTATTACAATAAAACATAGATACTGTAGAAAATAGTTTTCCATTTAAAGGTTTACGGGTTTTTCAATTAGTCTCACCACTAAGGGATGGAAGTGAATGGAGGACTGACAATATTTACAGCATGTAGATTTGTAGCAGTAGGGGAGTTGACAAGGGCACACCTGGCCCATCTCAGTCACTAGATGCAGTAAGGACACCTGATCTCCATTGCAACAGACTATAGTAAGAATACAGTTCCATAAAATATGTTATAATAAGTTTAGTACAACAGTTAAAGATACTACTTTATTTCAGTTTTAACGCTTTAAAAGTTGTTGTAATAGAAGCACCATCACAGACCATAATAACTTTTAATGATTTAATTAAATAAAAAACTAAGATACTCCAAGTTTAATCATATTATTAACATTAACATCTGCCTAAGATGACAGTGACGTGATTTCAATTATTTTCCATCAAGCTAAGTTACACTTAATCATTAAAACGACATTAACAAAATCCCTTGAAGGTACCACAACAAGAGAAAGTACATAACTGAAAGTATGTCAGTGATTACTGGCAGCAATTCCGTTTACGAGTCTTGATAAAGAGACCAAACCATTTATCGGAGTGTCGTAACAAAACCAATCTGCCTGAACGACTGCCTTGGGAGCGTTTAAGGTTATTGCTGAGAAGTGATTCTCAGATCAAATATTTGGAATTTCTATCAATATTGATTTTTAACAGATTTTAGCGAATTTACCATATAGCTATTACCGTAGGTGTCATGGTAAGACTTAGACCCGGGACCAATTTGCTCTTTCGTTTTGAGGTCCCCAGAGACCAAAATGACCCACCGTTCAAATTCTATATATATACTGTATGTGCGTGTGTGTCCGTTAGCGCTATAACTCGAGCAAAAGTTATCCGATTTTGATAAAATTTAGTACAAACGTGTAAACCTACGTCTATACGAACGAGTTCGCGAACCAGCTTGATCGGACTATGACAACAGGGGTTTATGGAGTAAAATTGGGTTATCCGATTTTTGACCTTAAAAACACAACATTTAAAAAAATTTTCCAAACCAATTTGTAGAGCTTAAAAGAGATAATTTTGTATGTTGAAGCGTTGTTGTATGCCTAACGGTTACAGATATAATTCAAAAAATTGTAAATTCAAAATTCCCATGTTATTCTTATGGAGAATAAATGAACAGTTAATTTGCTTGTATATGTTTAGATTTTTATCAGATTAGGATAGAACATAGGATAGAAGCACACTTTACAAATTTTAATGATATTAATGTATTTTAATGTTGTTTTCTGCTGAAAAACTGTTGTTTAAGGCAACAATAACTGGTATAAAAATCCCAGCCACTGGTGTAAAACAGTCATATTTTTACAAGAATCAGACAACAGACGAGAATTGCATTGTATGTTACTAATTACTAACAAACTGTTTTACAGTTTGTTTTAGTGTATGTTATAAACAGAAACTCGAATAAATAATTGAAGTGTGCCAGGAATTGAAAAAATTTGAAGAAATACATGCATTTCACGTCAAAGTTATTACTCCAATAATGCTCGTAGCTATTTCGGACAGTCATAAATGAAAGCTTTTTATTGTTCTACATTTTCCTTTTGAATGGTAATAATAAATCATGTATGTATGAAGTATTTTATGTAATACTGTTGCTGACAAAGTTATTAAGATGTAGATTAGGAATATGGTCACCATTCAGTTTATTATACTATGTATAAGGCCATTTACAGTCTCATTCATAAATTCACTTCGTCTAACTTTGCAAAGGCAATTTTTACGAATACATTTGAAGTATTATGGACTATTAACCTCAACAATTATTTGTGCAGGGTTTAGAAGTGTTGATCAATTTTGGTTTTGATTAATTTTAAATCTAGTGTAGGCTGATATGAGAAAAACTTCGAATAAAGATGTTCGAATAACATTTTTACATACATTATTTATTTTCATCTCCCTTATCCATAATGTTCTACTACTGCAGAAACCTGCAATAAACCTAAACCTAAACAAAAAAAAATTAAATTCGAATTTTTCACAGCTTTTTGTTCAAATTAGATGTTGTCATTAATGCAAAAAATTAATAGCGCTGCACCCTGTTGGTAAACCTTATAACTTTTTAATGCTATTTTACAATTTTAATACCATAGAACCAACTTGTAAAGTTGAAACAGCTGACAAAATTATTTTATTCCTTTTAAATATGAATACTTGGGAAACTCTAGAGCCACTGGGGAGGAGCCTGGAAGGACTTTGATATATCACCACACCAAATTTCAGCCCGATCAGACCAGTATTTTCGCGTTTACTTGTCACAAACATCCATTCATGCATACAAACTTTCTCACTTATAATAAAGTAGGATTATCAAAATATTAAAACTTTTCATATTACGATACTGTACTACAAAATAAAACTAACTGTTGAAATGTTAATTAGTTACCTATGGTTATTTTGCTTACTATAAAAATTTTACAATTTTTAATTTTCATGCGTATAAGAACAACGTTGTCTCAACATTTTGTTACTCTGCTGCTACTGCAAGATTGATGACATTAACAACACTTAAGTCTATCTCAGCAGGAGTGAATACAACTTGATGTAAGCTAGCAGCCTCGTAGCAGGTGTTGTCGGGGACTGTCTGTCACCAATGCATTCCCATAACTTCTCATATATGTATATAAGATGGAGGCTGGGCTCATCACAGAGGAAATCTATATATATACTGTAATACGCTAAGCCGATTTTTGTGAAAAGAACTCCTCCCTCATTTTTGGACCGATTTTGATGATTAAAGAGTCAAAAATGGCCCTGATCTGTAGTTTCGCAAAGTGTTTATTTTCATTTATTGAAATCTTTATTAGTTTGGGCAGGATCTTCCACCAAAGCTGGGTTTTCTCCCATAAGATTAACAAGGGGGATTCTAAATATTTAAATGGAAACTTTGTCTCCACTTTGAGAGAACGGCTGGGCGTAGAAACTTGGTATCTGTGTCCAAAGAAAGGTCTCGGTCTGTAGATTCTACCAAATGTAGATTCTTTATACTATATTCATCAAAATAAGATAAACCAGTTAACATATGAACAATAACTCCTATTACGGACGGTATAAGAAATATGTTATTCATGATCAACCATATTTTGTAACTAACGCAATAGTCATTATTGTTTCTACACCTATTTATATCTCATTAAACAATGCTAAATGCTCTCATTTTTTTTATAATTGCACTCTTTTTGACGCAGTTAGAAGAATTGTCGTAAGCCTTTAAAGCAACCGTCGATTTTGACGGGGTTCACCTAGTAATCTTTTGTTTCTCTATCATTTATGATAACGCTGTAATAGCTGCCTTTAATCATTGTCGGTTGTTTAATGTGTATTGTGAATAGTTAAAGATTTAATTATTACTTATATAATTTTGGTAGCTTACTGACCAATTCTTACATTGAACTAAACACGTTTAGGTGATTGTTTATTTTTATGGAAACAAGCTAAAAATAGAGTCCGTGTGATTTAAAATGTCTTCAAAATACAATGTACTTATAATATTTAACAATATTGTAATACTAGTTTACGCAACGATTGCGAAAAGATAGTGTTAACGATACTAGTAAGAAATTTAAGGTACGAGCCTTGGCAAGTGCCTTAAGAACTTCAACGAGTGTCGTTAACACTATTTAGGCTAATTGCGTACACTACTGTACCTACGACAGTGTTTTTATTACTAAAAATCACTACCGTACTCATAACTTCTAAGACAGGTTATGTTTTTGTTTATAACCTCTCATTGCCACTGCCAGTGATGCAACGAAACATTGTACAAACACTAGTTGCACCACTCAACAATTAAATTGGCCTGAACAGCTGAATAGTTCGAATTTTTACAATTTTACTACCTCTCTCGATCCTCGAACCTCATTGGTCAATCACCCGTGATTTATGAGTACAGCTATGCTGTTATGAAAGTAAACTGTAATGCTGTTATGTGAAACTCTTCAATTCTAAGAACTGAGCTGAAACGGCTACTTTAGAAAACGGTCGTAGGTAATAGTATATTACGTTACTAGTCCTGAAAATAAGTGTTTACCGGACGAGTGTGGTCGTTCCCGTGCGAGACAAAGTCGAGTACGGGATTACCATACGAGTCCGGTACACACATTTTGGACGAGTTACGTACGATAGTTTACGCCATACTACTTAATCCGTACAAATCCTGATATATTTCCACCAACTAAAGGACTAATAAACACTAGTCATAACCTCTGAGAGAGGTTATGTTTTTGTTTATAACCACTAATTGCCACGAAAATACAGTATAATCAGCTGATTGGTGTCCGGTAAAACTCATTGCAGAACAGTATTACGCAATGAAACCCCATTTGAATAAGCTGGCGGCAAACAGCTGTTTTCTGGACTAAATCCTTGCGTGGGAAGTTCGTCAAAATAATGTAGTGTGGCGTAAAAAGTATTTTGATATAGCAAGGAGCAAAAGCTTGCACAAATCCACCAGAGTATTGTTGGATTAAAATACATGAAAATATGACAGAAGAAGTACTGATATATTATGTATATGCTGGGGCCCATTTCATAATAAACTACAAGTTACAAGTTACAACTTGTACCTTGTTATTTCCATTAGATTTGCATTGGGCAATCAGCTGATTTACTAATAATATTAGTTTGTACTTTATTATGAAATGGGCCCCTGGTATATAATAGCTCATTAGTACAAATAGATACAGTTAGTAGCCATTACACATGGGATTGAAATTTTACAACATTACGCAGCTATTAATGTTATTCTATGTTACAAAATCAAATCTTAGATATGACCAGTATTAAACCAAATCTTCTAACAGATGCTTCTTGGTAAACAATCATTGACTGAAAGGACTTGAGAAGCATTTACTCCTACTTTGAACATGCTTACGTAATCCCTTTTCATCTAATTGTACATTTCCTGTTAAATTTTCAATACGTTGAAGTAAAATAAACATTACAAGCTAAGAATTAATAACGATGTTCCAACATGTGAATACATTCAATTTATTCTTCGACATTCTGCGGCAAAACAGCCGTTTAATGCATGCGTTGCAGGTCTATAGTAGCATTTTTACTGCTTAGGGAGTAAAGATCATTTTTAGACCCTAGTGAGTAAAAATCAGCAGTTGTAAACAGTTGTAAATTTCGATTGTGGTAATCGTATGGTATCGATCGAAATTATGTATCGATTGATTTATTAAGTCAGGCGTTAGCCTAATTGTTGTCGATCACTCGACATATCGATGGTATGTAACACAATCGTAACAGAGGAAATGATTGAATCACTTACTAAACGGCTGCTTATTTGCATTGGCAGAATTGAAAACAAGCTGGAAGACGTTATAAGAATAATTGATCTTTACATACAAATTATTTTTCCTACAGTTACCTAACAATGTACATGTCCAATTCGCTCATCAGTGAGACAATGATAACATTGTCTCACTCTAATTACTTTGCCTCACTCCAGACTTGCAACGTGAAGGCACGTTTCTTTACCAATTTATTTGTTTTATGGTAACTGTAGGGAAAATATAATGTGCAACTAGTGAGCAAAGTGAGCAATTGCCTCACTCGAGAGAAATCCTTACTAACGAGCCGTAGGCGAGTGTGGAATGGTGTCTTGAGTGAGGCGATTGCTCACTTCGCTCACTAGTTGCATAAATAACTACTGTTTTCTAGCTTAGTTTGCTAATTAATAATGCAGCATGACAAAAAATATAGTTCACCACACGGGCAAAAGGGTCACTTTAGGCCCTAGTGATGAAATATACTATTTGTTATTTCACAATGCCATTAAGTTATAAATGTCAATACAATAAAGTTTTTTATATAATATGAAATAAGTAATAATATTTGTGAATAATAGTCTCTAAAAATCGATCTTCTTACTACAAATTGTCAAAAACTTAGTGACACTAACATTAGTGACTCCTGTAAGGAGCTGATAGCATTTAAAAGATCAATTAAGTATGATTCACTGTTTAAATCTTGCTAAGCTAAAAACTGTAAGAATTCAAATATTTTTACGGATATAAAGTGATTGTGGAGCTTTTCGGACCCAATAGGGATTCACTCCTGTTTTGATGACGTGTCATATCAATGTCAATTATACGTGATACAAACAGCACTCTACCTGTGACATTGTCTCTACTGACAGATTGCACTGAGTGCACTTAGCCGATTGACACTGTCCTGTCATTGTCATATACACAGAGGTAGAGACACATATTCGTGTGTTTTGATGGTCGTTTGATAAATAACGGTGAGAATTGTCTTGATTAGTTGCAAATATCCTCCAAGCCTATACATTTTCCAACCAAAGAAACCCCATTTGAAATATATAAGTTATCGATGGAGGATTTCTTTATACAATTAAACTTGAAATGTAAGACTATACGATGGATTTCATTCTTAAGTTAATTAATATTTTATTTTATCCATAAACCTTTGAGGTACAAAGCTTTAATATACCGTGTTCTTTCAGAATCATTGAAGAATACGGTTATTAACTAATAACTTTAGAGAAAGAAAAAGAGGCTTTGACAAAAATAAATCTTTTCTTGTCAATATCTGGACAATTAAATATTAAGATTAACCTCGCATCAAATTTATCTATTACAAGGGAATTGTAGTAAGAGAATAATGAATACCTGGTTTAAGAATAAAGAACATTGTTTTCTCATTATATGTTTAACAAATTCAATGAAAGGTTTCAATTTATGATTTGCTTATTTCTATTACTCTAAGTATTCGTCCTATTACTTTTTCATAAAATAAATCATTTAGGACCTCCTTAGGCTTGTTAGCTAGATGAAAACCTTTAATTGAATAACACTTCCCATGTTTTTAAAATTAATAAATATGCATTAATACCTTTAACTGTAATCAAATACCAAAATAACAAGTTGGTTTTTATAACATTGACATATTGGAATGAGTCTATTTTTATTCAACTTTACAATGTTTCAACTTCAAGTAAATATAAATGCAAGTAATTAATGTTTTTCAGTTGAAAATATAAAAAGTTAACTTATTTGGAAACAAATTTTGTAAACCCATTGATGATAGGAATTACATCCTTAACAAGGTTACTTTCATTTATTGAAGTAGTTTTACTTTACAATTACAGTACAACTTTTCTCCTTAGATTTTGTATTTTTTGCCGTAATTTTTTACAGGTTGAATTATTTTACTAATTAAGTCTTCAATTACCCTGCTACTGTCAAAACAATGTGTTGTGGATTGCTAGGTTAAAATGTACAACATAATAAATTAAAATTCCACTAAAACCTGAATAATAAAAGCGAAAATTAGTTGTATTCATCTATAAATGTTAGAATGACTAACCACGAGGACTTTTTAGTAGTGGTATGTCTTATGACACTTGTTTTAATGAGTACTGTACAACCTATTTCCTTTCGGTGTTCAAACCTTCGTATTATGAATAAATCCAAACTCTGAGAGAAATAAACTCAGCTCAGAGACTCATTTGCATTTTCCAACTTGTAATTAAGTTTCTGTCCTCTATGTAATTTACTTGGTCTTGAATATTCATTTCAATCTTTTTTATTCCTATTGAAACTATGATATTTCGTAAATGTTGTTTTCTATCTATTTAAATATATATTTCTACGTATTTCCATAAAATACTCATTTAGCTTAGGCGACTTATGGTGTATGAGTTCACACGATTGTCACTTATTAGTTTTTTTTATATATATATTTATGGTTATTATTTACTGATTAGTGAGGAATGCAATTATTTTCACAGTGACTATTTCATGTGAATATTAAAAAAATGCACAGTTGATCAGCTATTTGATTATGCAGCTATGGCATGGCGGTAGACTCTTAAAATAAGCAAATGAGTTAGAATGTCCTCATAGATTTTAAGTAAAAACTTATGAAATATGAAGGGAAAACTGTTGAGAAATATTACAGAAGGCTCTTCTTTTGTTGTTCTTTTAAAAGCGTCACTAACAAAAGCACCGTTTTAATCGCCCAAAGCAAGTCATTATTGTACAATACCCTCCAGCTTTCCTATGGAATGCTTATGACGATTGTGGTTTTCCAATGGTTCGGTCCCTAGCGCGATGGACTGTTGGACCTAAGCAACTATAATAAGGGTTCATAAAATGAGCCTTGTAAAATTCAACCATACTGTTAATTCTAGTTCCAATTTGTTTAGTTTTTTATCTAGCTCCTTATATTTAAACCTCCCAAACCAGAATGTTTTTGCCTATGTGAGTGGTAAAATCTATTTACAGTAGTAGTGTTAGGGTATTTTGATCAAAACCAGGAGCTTAGAAGATTTAACGTATAGAGGTACATTTGTAATGACAAAGTGAAGAAGGTTACAAGCAGCACTAAAAAGATGCACAACCATCTAGCAATAACTTATGCTTAATCTATGCTGATTGTCTATGTATATAAAAGAGGATGTTGGTTTGTTTTTATGTTTGTACATTTGGCAGTGATAATCTCAGATATCACTGGACCGATGGCCACGAAACTTGGTACATACGTGTAGAATTTTATGGAATAGGTTTATACACCATCAATTTCGTGATCCGCCCAAATGGTTCCACCCCAGTGGCTCTGATGTTTCCCCATGTTAACCTTATGAGTACCTATATTTAAATGGAATTAAAGAATCAACTACTGTTTAAACTTAACAATTTGATTCTGTGATGTTCAATAGCAAGTTAATAGGTTTTGCAACAGGGTTCAGCACTATAAATTGTTTAAATTTATGACAACAGCTAATTTGTACCAAGCAGAGAAAAAACTGTGATACATGGAATGGATGGATTTTTAGTTAATACTAATAGTAAATTAATATAAGTATATCTACATACAGCAGTTCTAGGGAACATGATAATTGTTCTCTTTAGCATTCTGGTTCTCATCCCGTTGTTAAGCACGGGTATGACGGCTAGTAGTATCTAAATTTTGCGAAACGTAACTCATTAGGAATATAGTATACTCATTACTCACGTATATACAATTCAAAAATAAGTTTTGTTAGCCGTAAGTTCTTATACATTGAGTCTTGCCTCCTTAGTTTTACAATTTGAACTAAACAGTAATTTACCTTTTTGTAAATAGATGTGTGTGTTAAAGCGATTCGCACCGTCTTCTCCATGTAAATAAAACAAGACAGTATTCTTCTTCCCAGAATTATTAACTGGACCATATGTTACACTAGCTGTACCCGCGGGCTTTGCCCCGTTTAACTTCACAAGTGAGCTCGTTCGCATGGCTCAATCACGTCCTGGTTGAAGTTCGTTCGCTACGCTCACTCACCTTTAGGTTGGAGCTCGTTCGCTCCGCTCACTTGCCTTCAGGTTAGCTCGTTCGCTACGCTAACTCGCTTCCAGGTTGAAGTTCGTTCGCTACGATCACTCACCTTTTGGTTGCTAATTGGCTGTAGTCATAAATAAAAAAAAAAATAATAGTGCTGCACCCTGTTGGCAATCCTTGTACCTAACTTTAATGATATTGAACATCATACAACAGAACCAACTTGTTTAAATGAAACAGCTGTTAAGAAATTCCTTTTAAATATGAAAAATCATAAGGTTAACATGGGAAACTCCAGAGCCACTGGGGCGGAGCCCGAAAGCCCGATCAGAATAAAAACTACTTAGTTTTTCTATTTAATGCCCAAAGAATCGGTGTACCGAATTTCAGCCTCCTAGGTAAATGGGAAGTGGGAGAATTAGTGATGAGTGAGTGAGTGAGTGAGTCAGTCAGTCAGTCAGTCAGTGAGGGCTTTGCCTTTTATATATTTAGATTCCGTAGTTGGGGCTAGAAATACAAAGCTACTCGTGTGATTAAAATACAAAGGCTATTTTTTCATTGGAAATAGTATAGGACATTGTGTATTTATTATTATATTTTCAAAACACAATCATTTTACAATATTCAATAATTGCAAACAGTGTCTATATTACTACTAGACATTAATAAATCATTCATTTTACCGCTAAAAGTGTAATTTATCCTAAAAGAAAGTACAAGAAAATTACACTTTTTAAGGTACTAGCAAATGTTTACCAAAAAAAGTAAATGCAAAGTAAAGGTGATTTATGTAAATTACACAGTTAGGAATATGATTTATTGTTTATAGTATTTATATTTCAAAGTAGGTCCACCGAATCGTATTTGAATTCAACGTTAAAATTAAATGACTACAGAATAAATCAATGAAAAAAGCATAGTCGCCGATAAACCACTTAAGCCAAATTACGCATTTCTGATTCAATCAAATACAAATCGACCAAAAATGTAATGCAATTTCAAAATAAATCTTTAAATCAGATGAGCAGCAGTTTTATTTTCAAGGTCGTAAATTGTACACACACAGTAAACTCTTGTTTACCTTGATTGGACCGAATGCTCTATTCAAATGTTTTACTTCTGATTGGACAGTAATAGAACCTTTCTGGTTTTGAGTACTGCAGTGTTTTACACTGTTCTAGTTGAATTGCATGATTACTTAAAATGACAAGTATATTCTGATACACCACTAACGTCAACAGATGATTGAGGTTGATTGATTAGTCAGTGGTGTTTACAAGGACAGTGTAGTACTGTTAGTACACACATTTACACCAGATGATAGACAGACCGTTAATGTCAAAAGATGATTGAGGTTGATTGATTAGTCAGTGGTGTGTACAAGGACAGCGTAGCACTGTTAGTACACACATTTACACCAGATGATAGATAGACCTTGGACGGCATTGATGGTTGAAGATTATTGATTAATTTTTGACGATAAGTGCAATTGTTTAAGAGTTTGTTGGTGGAATATGTCTAGCATAGATTTCATACAAATCGTGTTAGTAATAATCAAGACTTTTTAGAGGCATAATATACTAATATAGGCTTTCATCTTGGGTACAGATTTTTACAAAACACCATTTTCGACTAAACATACTTGTTTTTTGTTTCAACATGTTCTTAACGCGTTAAAATATCAAATTTAGAAGTATGTTTGTTTTTAAACTTCTATATGTAGGTATTTAAGAAAACAGTGTACTTTCCATGAATAACAAAACACAAATATCAAAATATCTTTGTTAATGTATTTTCGAATATCATTTATTAATACCGGAACACCATTGCAAATAACTCCAAAACATTACTACCGTAATTAGTTTCTCATTGTAATACTGCAAAACGCAAATTGGAAATTGAACGGTAATAAAAATTACTAAATATTATATTGACAACATACTTGCTTTCATGTCAAAGTAATTACTTCAATAATTCTGTAGTGGTTTCAGACTATTATTAATTAAATCAGACTTTGTGCGTTCTGAGCTAACAATAATAAATTATACATACACGAAGTATTGCATGTAATACTCTGTTCGACAAAGTTATTAAAATGTAGATTAGGGACATGGTCACCGTCCAGTTATGTATAAGGTCATCTAAAACCGCACTCATAAATTCACTTCGTGTACCTTTGTGAGGTCACGTTTGGACAGATTTATATTACATATTGTGGAACATTTAACCAGAAACCTAATTTCGAAATACAAATGGCTCCACGATTCCTTGAGGAAAACATTTTTAAATTGACTTCTGGTTATATAACCTAACATTTTAAGCAGCAAGTAAACTAATAAACAACAACTTCATAAAGTGATATAAATTATTCAGTAGTAAGTTTCATAGTATTTTCACTATTTAATTAATCTATCTAAGATATATTTGTAAGAAGAGATTTAAACAATCCCTACTCGCATTGGAACAAAGGCTAAAATATTCTCCATGCAGTTCTGTACTATTTTTATATTGTTTAACCATGCATACATGCATACAACCAAGTATAATAACAAATCAATATTAAAGACTGCAAGAGTATCAAAAATTTTAAATACAAAAATGTAAACGTCTAAATGCTTTGAATTGAAATCCCCCATTGTTTATTGAACCACACCTGAACTTGTGTTTCTCACCCCTTCTAAGGACTGTAATAGATAGCCCAGTTAATAAAACGGCCCTGCTTTGAGGGAGCTATTATTCTTCAAGAAAGAAGAATAACGTCTTGTTTTATTTAAATGCTGAATACGGAAGGGATGCTACTTCTACTTCTTTTTACAGAAGCGTAAATTTCTCTTGACAATACATTGTAAAACATTAAATGTAGGATACGAAAGAACTATTTGTAGAAAATCCTTCTCGTGGGCATTTTTTCAGGCAACATTGTTAATCAATTATTATATATAGAGGCTGGTTACAAAAAAAAACTTTAAAAGCTGATCTTGTTTTTCAGTGTTTTCTACAAATGTTTTCCCCTCATAGCTGCATTAGGTTGTCCATAATAACGATTATTATTTAAAAAAAACATCATTTCTTTTTTTTCTACTTGGTGGTGTTTTATGACTTTCCTATGTTTCCATAGTTTGCAAATCGGCTCTTTCAATGATATTACTCAGGAAATGCAGCACAGTGTTAATTCAGCTTTATTTTTTGTATATCAAATTGTCCAGGCTTTTTCGCTCTTTTCCATTGCTACGCGAACCCAAATCTTTTTCGAAAATATAAGGTCAGTTTGCAAATCTACACACCTATTCAAACATTTTGGTATGTATTATGTGGGGTTGAATCTTAAAACAAAAAGCCTTATCGTTCACAAAGTTTCATGTAGCGTATTAATAATATAGATAGATAGATGTTCCAGTTTTTTAGCATTTTGAAATGTCTTAAGTGGAAATCTATTTCTATTGAAAATCTCTTGGGAATTTGACTTCAATATATTATTGTACCAGACACAAGAGAAAGGGCAGGCATTATGTAAGTTACTGCCACAGAACCTAAAGTAAAGAAAGTAAGTAAAGAAAAAAGAGATGGCAAGACTTAAGAAAATTGCATTATGCTTAGTGGTCCATGATCACAAATTGAATTAAATGGCTTATATTGCCTGTCCGTCAGTGACGACAGTATCCTGTATTGTTGTGCAATGTTCATATTGATTTATTACTGGTCTGGACCCTGGACCTATGGATGGTGTTATCTACACTATACAGTGATATTTTAGACACAAATTACTCATATGACACCTAAATCTGTTTTAACATTTCATACGTTTAACATGTATCGCCAAAGTTCAAGTTTCAAAGAGTGGAACTTAGGTAGGGAAACAACAAATCCGGGGGTCCCCCCCAGAAAGTTTTGCAGTTTTGAAACAAAAAAAGAGGGGTTTAAGCTTATTTTAATTGACAAAAGCCCTTCAAGTAAAAAATAAATATGAGTAAAATTTATTTAAATTTTATTTACAATTAACGAAACTTAGAAATTATTGACATCAGAAAGAATCACAATAATTTTATGTTGGTAAGTTAGTTATCTAAGAAACGTGATCAATAGTTCCATATGATGTACTAATATTATCATTGTCAGTGATATTATGTTTGTTGTACAACATTTAGCAATGAATACGGTTTTTCATAGCCTATAGTTTATAACAGTTTATTTTGGGTTTTAAATAAAATACAAGTATTTAAGAACTTAAAAGCAAATCAAATTTTATCACCAATAAAATAATTTGACACAAAAGTACAAAAGGTTCTATTTAACTATACTAAATTGGTAGTCTGCAATGTTCAAAATAAATTACGTAAAATGTATAGGTACACATGTATAATTTTAATGCTTAAATAATTCATAAAAGTAAATGACAAAGCAATGCTTCTAAAAATTCTGAATTTTTGTATATATATATAAACTAGAAGTAAGTGGTTTATCGTACAGCACCAAACAGAAAAGTAAATGAATAACAAAACTACTAACTTATGTAAACTCAAAATGTGCTATGTAAGACAATAAAACAATAATAATTTTTGTTTCAAATTACTGTACAAGAATACTGTATACCGATTTTTGTCTGCTGTGCTTTTTTAGAATTTGACAGGAGAAAATATTTGTATATTGGCTAGTACAGCATATTTTTTTCTCTAGCCCAGGATCCAGGGGGGGCAAATGCCCCCCCTGCCCCCCCCCCCAAATGACGCCCCTGTTAGGGAAACAACAAAGTGATATTTGTCTATATATTATTATTTGTATCCACTACTTTATGAATATTAGGTGCGATATGACAAGAGAAAGCACATCACTGAAAGTGTATCAGTGATTACTGGCAGCGATTCCGTTTACGAGTCTTGATAAAGAGACCAAACCATTTATCGGAGTGTCGTAACAAAACCAATCTGCCTGAACGACTGCCTTGGGAGCGTTTAAGGTTATTGCTGAGAAGTGATTTTCAGATCAAATATTTGGAATTTCAATCAACATTCTATCATTTTGAAGTTAATCAATTATTTAATATTGATTTCAATGTTTATTGAAATAATATCAATTGAAAAAGGAATTTTTACAAAAATAGAAATACAAATTTACATCTTACCTCCTAATATGTATTTAAAACTATACATTTTGTTGAATTATACACGAACTAGATTACCCCGTCGTGGTTTTGCTTACGAATATTTAAGATAAACATATGTGACCACTTGTTAACTACACTCTGACACCACCTACAAAATATTTTTGGCCAGAAAACCATTCTCGTTGATTTCGTTTCAAAAACGTTTAAATGCTTAAACCTAATTATCCAGTAGTACTGTCAGATGCACGGTCGCCTCTTCAAAGTAAGGTGTTAAAGCAGTTCCTATATTTGAGTTTATGTATCGTAAAGTAACATTAAGTTGCATAAAATCCTTGCACGATGTTTTACTGTAGTTCTTATAACCCTTAAAGGCCCTAAACAGGCAGGTCTACAGTGTCTATCATTTCTTGTCAAGCATTTCTAATCTTCTCTTTTGAGCACCCATCTATACTTAACTGGGATTGTATAGCAACATACTCATCTGAAAATTCATGATTGCGCCATTTTTATTAGCCTAGGGATGGGGACTCCTGATCTTCTCTCTTGAGCACCCATTGTAAATAGCCATAAAGTAATGAAAGAAGAAGGCAGATGCCATACCTTAAGAAGGTATTTGATGAAACTCGATAGCAAATAATCGTTCCTTTGACATTGACATTCTGAAAACATTACATAATATAATGTTATTTAGTTGTTGAGAAACAAATCTTAAAAACATCAACAAATAGTGTACATATATAACACACCAATTATCAAACCACAAAATAATGCAAATATTTTCGTTTCAATCAAATAAATACAACCAGCTGTTCCTTTAAGTAATATTATAAAACTAGGGAATCCGTGCCGCATAGTATGAAACATTTCGCTGAAGAAAACTGTGTGCTTAAATAAATAAGAGTAACTGTAATAACATTGTTTGTTTAGAGTCATTATAAAATTTATCTAGTAAAATAAATCTGGCCACTGGGTCAGAGCCATGGTGGGATTTCTTGAAAACGCTTCTTGTTGCACACCTAGAGCTTAAATAGTAAGTCTGCTAATTGCTGAGTTATTATAGTTAGTGGTTATTGAGATACAGTGATCAGTGAGTCAGTGAGTGATATTTGACTTTGATAAGTATAGAAGATAATAGAAAATAAATTAAATTTATTAACATTTTACAAATCTCTCCAAGTCCCACAGTATAGGTTATGAACTAAATAACTTTTATGACGTATGGATAGCATGGTCTAACAAACCTATTTTTCTAAGAGAGGCCAGTTAAAATGTTTCATATTTTTTAACGAGACTCCAGTAATTTACATGATGACGGCTGTAATCCACAGTGATGATGACTGCAATCTCTATGTAAATGGACCTTATAATATTGTCAACTGCTTCTACGGTAGCACACAATGACCATCGACTGGAACTGCTGGTGCTGGCATCATTATTATACAAAATGCTTTAATTACATTTTTTCATAAAAAAAAATACAGGGCTACTTTATTTATATTTGGACTAGTTTGTTTTAGTAGTTTATATAACATACCATCCTACTAATTCAATATAAATTGATTGATTGATCAATAACTTGTATATTGGGCCATTTCAAAACTAAACTCATTCGCAGCAAATGTGTATTCCTGACTGATATACATGTCTTTCAATTGAACGCAGATCGATTGATACTTACTTCATTGATACATCACGACAGTCCTTTAACAAACAGTGGCGGATCCAGAGGGGGGTGAAGGGGGCGACCCCCCCCCCTCGGATATACATATATTTATTTTTTTACTGCATGTAATACAGTACGTAAAATAATTTGTCACACTAACTTTGGACAAAGAAATGCTTTAAAACTGCCATTTTGGAAACTTAGTTCACACAAAGTACCCCTGAACCCCCCAGGCCCCCCGGTTCGCCCCCCCCCCCTTGTGACTGTTCTAGATCCGCCTCTGTTAACAAACTACATGTAACTTGGAAGGAAACATCTTACTAAATCAAAGTATCATAATATACATCTGACTTCTAGCAATATGGTGATAACAATACTTGTACAATATTTTAATAAGAAAACATTCACAATCCAATCGATTTTATAGTCCATAATCTTTCATTATGTCAAAGCTATTTAATTTATTGTCTATAAATATGATTTTTGAGGATACCTTACATCTAAAACTACGAGGCATGTTTTTTAAGTAAGTACCGTTATTAAATTTCTCCGTTGCAGTGCTGCGATTGGCATTTTGGACATTTTCGCTGTATATGTGCATCTATTGGCAAGCCCTAGCCAGAAATTCGACGAAAATCGGCCGTGTTTACATCCGGTATCGAGCATTCAAAATGGTGCCGCCAATTGAGACTGCCGCCGACTGTGAAGTGCGCGCTGTAATTAGAGTTTTAAGTGCTAAGGGTGTGAAAGCCATTGAAATTTATCGACAGATTAGTGAAGTGTATGGCGAGAACATGTATGAGTGACGGAATGGTACAAAAGTGGGTAAGGGCATCTAAAGACGGCCCCACCAACGTTCATGATGAGCAACGCACTGGGTACTGGGGACAGTGACGCTGCCCAGTGCGTTGCTCATGATGGACGTTGGTGGGGCCGTCTTTAGATGCCCTTACCCACTTGCGTACCATTCCGTCACTCATACATGTTCTCGCCATACACTTCACTAATCTGTCGATAAATTTCAATGGCTTTCACACCCTTAGCACTTAAAACTCTAATTACAGCGCGCACTTCACAGTCGGCGGCAGTCTCAATTGGCGGCACCATTTTGAATGCTCGATACCGGATGTAAACACGGCCGATTTTCGTCGAATTTCTGGCTAGGGCTTGCCAATAGATGCACATATACAGCGAAAATGTCCAAAATGCCAATCGCAGCACTGCAACGGAGAAATTTAATAACGGTACTTACTTAAAAAACATGCCTCGTAATATTTTAGTATGGCATTTAATATAGAATATGATTAATGTTGAGGCGCGTGATGGGATGACAATATTATGGAATGATAAAAATGACACATTTATGTATTTTAAATAAGGACTGTTTATTAACACTTGAAATGAATTTTATAGGAGTGGACTGTATGATATCATTTTGGTATGATGAACTAAAATAAATACAATCAATCTCTCCAACTTCCTCCTCCCTTTAAGTGTACTATTAACTATTTGACTATTGCTATAATTTAAAATGATTACCGGTACAGAGTATTTTTTTTACAAACAGTATGATTAAAATATGTTCACAACAATTGAATAAAATGAGATGATGAACTGATAAGACATATCCCTATGAATGAATGATGATTGATAATAATATTCTGATACGCCTAACATGCTAAATACTAATATGGTTTTTGTAATGTAATAAACAAAATAAAGTATAAAGATTTGGATTTACACATCGACCAAAACTAAATAAATAATGAAACTCTGACCGGATTTAGGATTGTTTTATTCTTTGTACTGTCCAAAATAGAACATGATTGATATAGGATTGTGATGGTGTTTACTGAGTTCTGAGAAATGTTATAGTCCAAGCTTAGAGAAGAAAACACAAAGGTCTAAAAATATAAAATTTAAAAAATTTTAAACTCTGACGGGGTTTAGGATAGTGCCTTCTTTTTTCAAAATTAGAACAGAATGGATAGGACAGTGGTGGCGTTTTTTGACTTCCAAGAAATATAAATTTACCTGCTTCTTTAGTAATCCAAATTGTTGCAATGACGCAACTATATGCGTCGTCGTCTACTGTACGCGATTCACTTACATGTGATACGGACGAAATTAAATTCGGCAATGACAAAATATAGGATTTAATTTAACACCAAAATGAGCTGGTGTTGTTTACGAATCCCAAAAAAACTAAACTTGTTTATCTATAAGTATATAATTTATTTTTGTAAAAAATACAACCGACTTCAAAACGCTCTAAAAAGAATGAAATAATTTTAATAAAGTAAACTTTTGTATTAGGCAAGCTCACGTATTTTAAGTCGGCGCGGCTCTATGATGATTTTTTATACAAAATTGAAAGAGGGTGTCCATATTGCAGGTGACTATCTATCTATAACTAAAGGTGTTAATCTGCATTTCTTGTTCATAGTTATGCGTTAAGTGTTATTTTATTACCGTAATCAGAGATCGGCATTATAGTGGTATTAACGAGTATCTTTAAAAAGATTATAACGCATTTAAATGTTTCTAACTTGGAAAAGTAACGTTTTAATACTAAACTAGCTTCTTTTCCCTATCATAATATCAAACTAAATTATTTTCCTATTCATATAGAACATTTGTGTGTGTTATTTTCATAATGCATCTATTCTGAAGTAAACATAAAATACAAGAAAATATTTCCTTTAATATATAAACAAAACAGTTCAGTATGTTTTTTATATATTTATGTTATCCAGCTACAATTTATTGATTTTCAAAATACACACACAATATTTAATTTCAATCATATTTGCAGTTTGAGCCGCGCCGACTTGAAAAACGTGAGCTTGCCTAATTCAAAAGTTTACTTTATTAAAATTATTTCATTCTTTTTAGAGCGTTTTGAAGTCGGTTGTATTTTTTACAAAAATAAATTATTCGTGATTTTTAGTGACTGTATATTTTTTTATATATTAATTACTTGAGGTTATTTGATAAGCAAAACTGTTTGAAACAATCAAAAGTTCCACAGAACAATCATTATTTTAAAACTGCTTTGAGTCACCTGTTCAGGTTACATAATCAATGGGTATAAAATTAAAAATCTTTAGATATTCCTTAAAAAAGAAAGAGTTGTCCATTACATTACATTAGGCCTAATGAAAAACTAATTGTCTTTTCTAGATACATTAAAATGTCAGACATCATCGTTTCCTGCAATCGGTGTACTTCTACATTATAAAAAGAACTACAGTAACGTCTCAAGCCTTTTGAAACAATATGAAAGTTATTCCTCAGCCACCAGCACTAAAAAATCTCTCAAAAGTGGAAAATTGGTCGTTAACACGTATAGTACCTTTGTAAAATATTATATGAAAGATTGGTTCAGCTAAAAGTGGTGTAAGTCATGTAGGGGGTTTTGTTTGCTCAAGATATAGCCTAGTCGAAATTGCAAATCATCTTCCTCTAGGACTTTCCGAAGCAGGCATAATAGTATTTATATGTTATAGTAACTGGGTAGAGAATATTAATAAACATTCCACATCTGCAAATGAAATATTATATGAAAGATTGGTTCAGCTAAAAGTGGTGTAAGTCATGTAGGGGGTTTTGTTTGCTCAAGATATAGCCATAGATAAAACATACTCCCTTAGTAGATTTCCCATCCTTATGGAACAGCTGAAGCCAATTTTATTGTTAGTTCTGTACGGTTTTCTGCAGAGGTCGTGTTTTGTTTACAATTTGTTTCCCGATATTACAGCCATTTAAAACCTCGTTTAACCAAATTATACGATCTAATCATAAACAATAACTTGTCCCCTAGTTATATAACCAAACAGTAAAGCACAAATCAAGAAATTAACCCTAAAATAATAGAAACAAAGTTTCGTCGACACTAGCGCCTTTGTGTCACGTACATGAACTAGACACGAAAAACGTGCTTCAAAATTTACAATGGGATGAGAAGTCTTCTTGTGTTGGTTAGTCTATGATATAGCCTAGTCGAAATTGCAAATCATCTTCCTCTAGGACTTTCCGAAACAGGCATAATAGTATTGATATGATATAGTAACTCGGTAGAGAATATCAATAAACATTCAACATCTGCAAATGCATGTTTAGTAATTAAAATATTTAACACTTTTAAGACAATTGATGATTATGCACTGTCACACTTCTTAGGTCGTGTAAGGAATAATTGCATTTAATTTATATTTAGACCTGTTTTACGAATGCTTTGGTGTTCACAATACACCTTTATTTGTCAATATCATACAGCTATTCACTGAAACATGCTTTTGTAAGTCAGAATATTCAATACTAAAAACAGAATTACTATATACACAAATCAGGTCAAACGTTAAAATACATTTTTTATAGTAACCAAAACAAAATGCATTTTTCTCAATGTAATTCATTTAGGCTCCATGGCAAGAAATAGTTTATTGATCAATATGAAGCAACTGTTTCATGAAGAATTGTCTGTAGCTTCATTTAAATGGTTTCAACTAACAGCTGTAGGAATGTTATTATTATTTATTGCCTTCTCTGCACAAATGTAAACAAAATAAATGTTGAATATTTAAGGTTTTCAGAATTTTTCACCGAAACAAATATTATACTTAAACATAATATATAAGGTACCAAATAGAAACTCTCCTGGTTATTTTGGTGGTGGAACCACACTGATCGGTAAAAGAATCACAGAGAAATTGGTGAACATACATAGAAAAAAAAACATCGCCACAAACAAATTGAGAACCTCCTCCTTTTGTTGGTAGTGGGGAAGTCGGTCAAAAAGAGGATGTTTGTATATTTGGCAGTGATAAACTCAGACACCGCTGAACCGATTGCCACGAAACTTGGTACATACGTGTAGAATTTCATGGAATAGGTTTATACACCATCAATTTCGTGGTCCGTCCAATCGGCTCCGCCCCAGTGGCTCTGGAGTTTCCCATGTTAACCTTATGAGAAATGGAATTAATGAATTTTACAGCTGTTTCAATTAAACAAGTTGGTTCTGTTCTATGATGTTCAATAGCATTAAAGTTACAAGGATTACCAACAGGGTGCAGCACTATTATTTCTTTTACATATGACAACAGCTAATTTGCAACCAAAAGGTGAGTTAGCATAGCGAACGAGCTAACCTAAAGGTGAGTGAGCGTAGCGAACGAACTTCAACCAGGACGAGATTGAGCCGAATAGAAAGACCAAAAATATTGTCTACCCACTAGCATTAATATAAGAGCAATAATAAAGAATCGGTTATTCTTTGTACTATATGTGTTTCATTAGATGCCATACGTATTTTAATTTGGTTATAAGCACTTCATATACGATAAGACAATTAAGCGTTACGGTACTTAAATTATAAATAGTCAAAGGCAAGACAACGTCTGCCGGGTTCAGCTAGTTTTATTTATAAAACAATTAAAACACACATGAAACCCATAGAAATAACTTGTGAAAACAAAACAGTCATTAAGCAATAAGTAAAAAATAGTCTCTCAGCAAACGTTCTTTTAAATATATTGGAGCTTTAACCAATGAATTACTGGTCATATAACAACAACTAGTTTCGACTTTCAAGAAGTCATCCTCTTAGACGACCAGTGTCAAAATCACTCAAAAGCTGCTTGTAAATAATCTCTGGAAAAAGTTGACTCTGTGGCTATTTTACACGCCTACTCGCCAGCTTATGGGCGGAACCCGTAGGAGGATGTCGGAGGATTTGGTTCAAGCCAGCCCAGCTACTGGGCGAGTGGAAAAAGCATCGTGTGAACGACTACAAGCGCACTTGCCGGCTTCTTACGCTGGCGAGCAGCTTTTATGCAAACTCGCCCCGTGTGAACGACGCTAAATGCGGCCGTGTGCTAACGCGTTCTAGATCCAATAGTTGATAGTCAATGGTTCTAGCAAAGTCTTTTTTACAAGAAAAGAAGAGGCTACATTGAATAAGGATTAACTGATTTTTTTACATAAGCCAAAGAAAGCTTGTTTTGAGTATGTGTGTTTTTTATCGAGGCACTAACGCTAACTAGTTCATCATAGGGTTCAGTTATTTTTTTATAAATAATAATATTAGAATTTGATGAACTTAAGGTGTACTGTTAAGTTACATGGTAAAAGATTCGCATTTCAGTAAAATGAACAATGTTTTTTTTTTTCTCTTGTCCTGTCCGTTTGCGTCGCAGTCTCGCAGTCGCTCGCAGTCGATTGCGTTTTTTTTTTGCGTTTGCTTTGCAGCACTGCTTTGCAGTGGTTTGCGTTTTTGGTTGTTTTGTTTTGTTATGTGATGATTCAACTTTGACAACAAACAACTAACTCAACTGTCACTGTCTACTGTCATCAGATGATCAGTGTCGTCATGTCATTTCATTGTTGATTGTGATGATGATAGTAATATAGGCAGAAGGTTGTAATTCTTATGTTTTGGGTTCAATTTAGCCCTTCTTCTACTGTAGTTCTGTAGTAGTGAAGTGAGTGGACATAGTTTGACTCATATGCCTAGGCTACTTTGTGAAATTATTAAGGCTGATGTATGTAGAAAATATGAAAATCTAAACTAGCCTAATATTAGGGTTTCGTCAATGAAGCTGTAATAATTAAGCCTAGCTTTGAAATCCTTTTCTTATAGTCTAAATGTCTATAATTTAAAAATGTTCTAATCATAACCCCATAACTTAACTTAAGTGTTTATTTTTTATTTTTCAACTTTAACTTAATATATGAACATAAGCTGGACTATTATAACGAAGTAGGCCTACTTTTATTAAAATTCCCATTTCAAAAATAAGGCCTAAGCTAAAAAAGTGGTAGGGAAACCCACAAAACCCATCCCTCAAACCGCCCACGATTACTTACTAGAAAAATATTTTTCTAGTAATCGTGAAACCGCCTAATTTTTGTGAACGGACCATTTAAAATTATAGGAAAGAATGATAGCCTAAGGTAACAAGCTAACTTAAATCATTTACTAGCCTGTAGGCTACAGCAATTTCAATATTTTAATCAAATAGGCTAAAATAAGTTAAACTTAATTTGCATACAGAAATAATATCTCAACAGCGTAAACAAATAACTTATTAACCTCAAAAACCTAGGCCTAAGTTATTCTGTAAAATTAATAGGCTTAACTTAAATTTAGCGACAACATTTTACTTTTGAAGGATGGAAGCGTTGGTCCAAAGAAAACCTGAGGTAAAATTGCATTCCCAAATCAAACGAGGGATGATACTAAGTTATGGTAAACAGAGCTCTAAGTTACATGTTGTAAGTTACCTAAAGGAGAGGTTTCCCAAATATCATGTTTTTCTAGGAACTCGAACATCCACCCTGCTGAGAAGGTTTAAACAATCATTTGGACCATTTAAAGTTTTTTTTTAGAATGTTTCATTCAAAATTTGTATGTTATGCCAATATTTTACAAATAAATATAGGCCTAAACTTATTCAATATTCAGTATTATATCATACAGTGCAAACCCTGCAAAAACACTGACTTAGGTTAGAAAGAACAAAATCATGCTTTCTACTCTACAATGAACTCTACAAGAATTAAGTTATTGCATAAAACTGTTTTAGAAAATGGCGGAGTACTGTGACTTTGACTGGACTGGTTATAGAGTGCCCATTAGTCCCTCTAGCGCTCCTTATACACCAACTAAAGAGGTTCCTCTGGGGAAAGAAGAGGCTTTAAAAGTTCTCAAAAGTAAAGTTGACTCTAACAAAGGTAAATACCAATTAGGTTAAACAATTTAGCTTTAAACAGTAGCTTACATGAAGGTTAAAATACAAGTGTTGTAAGTTACTCAATTGTGTTTTCTAATTTTGATCTTCATTTTTGCATGTTCAGGGCTAACTTATTTCTGACAAAATCAAATAAGTTCAGCACACAAAATACTGCAAGGAAACGTAGTTTTTTAGTAGGCCATTATGAACAATCTTAAACTTACTGTAGGCCTATTAAAACGTTTTGACATCAAATTGACTCTTATATTGCATGAATCATTGAATGCAAAATTGCAATCTGGCATAATGTGTTCAGTCGGTTTGGGTTGTTTAGTCAAATTAGTTTTTAATGAAGGAAAAAACTGAGTGTTTCCTGCAAGCTTCTTTTAAACATTTGTTAAGGTGGCTTGTTTTGCTCGGTGTTGAATGTGTTGATTTGGTGATTTCAGAATTACCAGAAATGACAGACATGTTTCTCCTGAGGTTTCTGCATGCCCGGAAGATGAAGGTAGAAGAAAGTTACCATCTACTATGTAGATATCACCAGTATAGGAAGGAGAACCCTGCACTGTTTGCCAATATGAATCTCAATGATACACTGATACAACAAGCTCTGTATGATGGTTTCCCTGGTGTTTTGGCTAACAGAGACAGGTTGGTGATGCTTAAACAATATTTGAGTGAAAATTTTGAAACGTACACATTTTAATGTCCCTGGCCTTTTATTTTGTGGATACAGTATTTGACATTTGTAGTATATTATTATGTGTTTTAATATTTTTTGTTATGAGGGTAACAGTTACAAACATTTATTTGGCTTACATAGGTTCTAGGTATTTTTTTTTTTTTGTATTTTTAAAGTCACGAAATTCACGACCATCACGTGTCCCTAGGGTACATTTTTAAACTTTCACGCTATTTTTAGACTAATTACTCATAACGAAATATATTATGACATATTTTTATGTCATCAATAGTTATTAAATTTACAAAAAAGGGGAATAAGTTACAAACATTTTGTTTTAATTGCAAAAAGACTACCATGACAAAATAAGTCTGTCCCTCGATTTGATGTCCCGACCATAAGGGCAAAATTTGCAACTTTAGAACACAACAGTGGCAATCCTGGCAGCGATAGCGTCATTTGGTTTTAGAGACTGGTTTGGGATGTGCGTTAGTTTCTTTGTGCTGGTGGATTGCAGTAAAAAAAAGAAGTACAAGATTATTATAGGTAAGTTTGTGCTTTTTGTAATTTTGGTGTGCCACGACCGTACGTAGTCATTTGATGAATTAGACATGGTCTTAATTTTTGTTGTTATTATAGGCCTATTTTAATTGCTACGTTAACCTAGAAATCCACTTTGCCTCCTCAAACAAGAGGTGTAGAGCAGCCACCAGAAAAGAACCAAATAATACACAATTTCACGACCGATGCATCACGACCATCACGGGGTATTTCATGATCACAATAGCTTTATCAATTAAACTGTGTTATGGTGGTGAAAATAAATTTAAACATCATTGTAAATTGCACTGTTTAGTTTAATTGCAACAAAAATCTTTGTTATAACAGTATAATTAATTGAAGGATGTAAAAAACAGATTTTAAACTATGTTTACATTGACAGGTATATTTATTTTGTAACGTTTTATTATAAGGTAACGCTTAGGCCTATATTGTACTAGCTGGCCCGACAGACGTCGTCCTGTCCTAATGTGGTTTGATGTCAATGCTTGTTCATTTTCAAGATGAGCTCGTTCGCATGGCTCAATCACGTCCTGGTTGAAGTTTGTTTGCTACGCTTACTCACCTTTAGGTTGGAACTTGTTGGCTGTGCTCACTTGCCTTTAGGTTAGCTCGTTCGCTACGCTAACTCGCCTCCAGGTTGAATTAGCAAATTAGCTGTTGTCATAAATTTTAAAAAATAATAGTGCTGCACCCTGTTGGTAAACCTATTAACTTTTTAATGCTATTGAACATCACAGAACCAAATTGTTTAGTTGAACCAGTTAAGATTCTTTAATTCCATTAAAATATGAGTACTCATAAGGTTAACATGGGAAACTCCAGAGTCACTGGAAAGGGGCCCTTTTGACAGACTGCGCCAAACATCACACAAACCATCCTTGAATAATGCTTAATAATGCCTTTACTTGAAATGTCAATAAAATAAAAAACGTTTAGAAAAAAAATAAAAAACAATTTATAAGTGCTTTTCTTGAAAACGTACGTTTTTAAATTTACACTTATTTAAAAAAGATTTCATGTCTGTAACTTTGCTTTGAAAAGGTCCTATATTTGCTATTATTGAAAATTGATGGCTTTACCCTTTCTTTTTCAAGATTCTTGGACTGCCATACTTCTGAACACTAGGATACAGTGAAACAAATTATGCGCTATTTGAAAGGCACAATGTACTATAGAATAAAATATGACAAACAGCCTGAGAATCAAAAGTTAACCATATAGTGTAGTGATGCTGATTTTGCAGGTGATATGGCAACTAGAAGATCAACTACAGGTGTAATCAGCTTCTGTGCTGGATGACCAGTCACTTGGCTCAGTCAAAAACAATCATCCATTGCCATATCAACAGAATAACAGAAGAAGTAGTTTACAAAGACAATATCTACTGTACAATGATCACAATGATATATGATGTAGTATGATGTACAAGTTCTAGTTTACAGTTGAACATAATGTTTCAGACGAGGACGGTGTGTTCTGGTGTTCTTCTGCAACCACTGGGACCACTCAAACTATTCTCTAGAAGTCATCTACAGGTCTCTTCTTCTGACCCTCGACCGTCTGTTAGAGCAGGAAGAGAATCAGATTAACGGCTTTGTGTTTATAGTGGACTGGACTGACTTTTCTCTCAGACAGTCGACAAATATAAGTCCAAGAGTCCTGAAATCAATGGTGGAAGGTCTTCAGGATTGTTTCCCAGCTCGATTCAAGGGAGTTCATTTTGTAAATCAGCCGTGGTACATTGAAGCGGCCCTGATGGTTGTGAAGCCTTTTCTCAAAGAAAAGACTAAAGAAAAGGTATTTATTTTTTTACATCGTATTTGTATTACAAAATTGCTGTTTTTATTCCTTGTTTTTCTTAAAGATTTTAATTTATCTGTTTAAATCTAACCTTTAATCTATTTAAAAGCCCTTAAATATTGTTGAATCTATAGGCCAAACCAAATAGCCTAAATATTACAAGTAACTGATAGAGTCTTAACCCTATCAGTGCTAGGCATTTTTTATTTTTCTTAAAAATGCTGGTATTTTTTCTAGAAATATCTAAAAAGTGCTAGGGTGAAATTGGTGATTTAAGTAGTGTTTTGTGAAAAACTCCACAACTTGCCTAATTTTTAAGGTAGGCCTATTAACCTCTGTTTTGTTTTGTAACTAATGAAATCCCCCAAATAACAAATATATAAATATGGATTAAAATATTTAGAGAGTACCTACCTATATATGTAAGTTTTTTTTACATAAAACCATACACAAATTTTGAAGTAATGATATCAATTTTTTTATTAAAAATATATAGGCTATTGCTGTGAATAAATCCTAAAAATTTCATGCAAATAGTATTATTTATAAAAATTATACAAATAAATTTAAAAAAAAACTTACCAAAATGTTGATTTGCGCAGGTATGAGAAAACCAACTTCGAACACTTTGCAAAATGCATAAGGCAGGCCTAGTCTTGAATATATTATTTAATACTATTAGTCTTTTGCATTAGGTAGTCTTTTAAATATAGGTACTATTTTATTTACACTATGTACATGTTGTCTTTTTTTACACTATTAGTCTTTTGCATTAGGTAGTCTTTTGAATATACTATTTATACTATGTACATGTTGTCTTTTTTTACAAACAGACATGATTTACAAAACATTCTGGGTGTACGAGCGCCCCACACCGCACACACACTGTCCTCGATCTCCGCCTTTTCCCTTCGGGATGGTTTTCATGAGCACAATTTGCACACTCTTTCCTTACCATCAGGAATTTTTCTTAGTCCATAGCCCAAATTTTGAGCAACTTCAACACTATCCCCACCCCCTCCTACCTCTGCTGGAACACTTTTTTTAGCCAACCATTCTTTTGATAAATCCTCAATTATTTCCTTCATAAAGTCAGCCCTTTCCAGCTTAAATTAATAAAGAATGTATGAATTCAAACCATTCTGCCAATTACATTAAATATAACTTTTTTTGCGTGTTTCATCGTTCTTCTTTCGTCAAGATAAACGTAACAAAATCTGATCGGTTGAATCTATCTCCCCCATTCCCTATTATACTCCAAAGAATACAACTATTTTTTGCGTATTAGAACTTTTTTAATAGTTTTTCTCATAATGACCCTTTTTTATAACAAAATTTCAAAATCCTATAACTTTAACCAAATAAATCGTAGATGCATGGGACTTGCACCAAGTGATTCGGAATTTAATACAGAATTCAAATATAAATATATAACTCAAAATCAAAAATTCCCGACAAGAGGTACCTATTCGCTTTCCTCATCATCACATATAGTTTGTTTAGCTTTAGTTAGGGGTTTCCGGGGAAAAACCAAGGGTTTTAGGATGTAGTTTTGGAGTTTAAAACGTTGTTTCCCCATCAAAGTTTTCTAGAGACATAATGTCACAAAATCACATGGTACTAAATTGATCAGTAGTTCTCTCCTGTAAATCTGAGTAATTCATTCCCTCCAAAGATTACCTGTGTCAAGAATTCAGTATTCCATAGTGAAATGGAATTTATTATGTAATTACAATACCCAAGTATTCCATAATGCAACTCTTTTCAGGTGGTATTGGTATAGTTATAAGGTTTTCATGCTATAAATTAGTTAATCCCAGCTTATCAAAAGGCGTTTACGGCAATGGGCACGATCAGCCTCAGGGTAAAACCATTTCCTTTAAAATATACAGTTGCAGCCTTTCCTAATTCCTCGGTTAATTAACCTGCCCAGTACAGCTCGTGACATCTAAGCTGGCACTTGGCCGATCGCTACTAGTACCTATTTCAAAAACATTATGTCCCGTCGATGCGGGTTGCATCAACTGTCCTCGCGACCCATATGAAGGCGCTCAAGCACATAACACAAGGGGAGTCAACCCCGTGAGGCAGCGGAAATGTTTGCAGTCCGGTCTTTTCCCTACCTCCACCCTCCTCCCGCCAAAACTGCCCGCGCTAGGCCAAGTGCCAGCTTAGGTGTCACAAGCTTTAATTTCTTTAACTCGCCAACATTTTACGCACTCATTAGGTAACGATTTCCTAAATGCCATGTTTCAACCCTCATCTACACTATCAACAAAACTCTTCCATTATTCCACCACACACACTCTCCAACCACACAAATTGATAGCAATTGTTACAAAACAAATATAAATAATCCTGTATACAAACAAAGTTACCATGGTGATAAAGCAATAATTTTATACACATTCTAAGAAGGCTATTAAAAATGTACGGTATTAATTTTTAACATATTGCAACTTTATTATTATTAAGATCTACTTTAGCAAGATTATGAAGAGGACCATGATTCTTGTTTTAAATGTTACTTACGTTTTCTGTATACAATATAACGTACCGTAAGTGTGGAGTGTTTGTGTGTGATAAATAAAAATTATGAGAGAAAAATGAGTAAGCCATGTTAACAAGAAGAACCAGAATAGAATGTTTATTTGCACAATATTATGAATCATTTTAAAATCATCAGCTGTTCTAATTAATTCTAAACAGGCTAAATAAAAAATATTAGGTGAAAGAACTGAACAGTAAGTATTTTGGGCTAAACTTCATAAATTTTGAAATATTTCTTAAAAACTCCAAATTTTTACTTTTTCCCTCTTTTTCCTAAAATCCGTATTTCAAAATGGTACCTTTTTACTAAATACTTGAACAGTTTGGAGTCGGAGAGAAACTTTGGGTGTTGGGGTAGAGCAATTACTAAATACATCATACCACAGTAGTAGGCCTTATTTATTGGGGAGAATATATGAGTATTTATTTTAATTGCAGATCTGGATGTACGGCAACAACTTGTCCGCTCTCCATGAGGCAGTGAATGCTGATTTGCTGCCAGCTGAACTCGGGGGAGAGTTGCCTACACACAAGCCTGCTAGCTGGGCCGATTATATGTTGACATCAGACGCCTCCTCCAGATGGAAGGAAAAGTGAGTAGGCCTATATCGTCTAAATTTAACCTAAAACCTATAAAAAGATCACTTTTAACACCACCCTATTATGTATTTATCGAATATTGCATGTTCAGTTAGGCCTAAGACATTATGTAAAAAAAACTTATTTTGATTATTTTAACTTTTATGTGCAGTTGGATCTTGTCGGCCTAAATATCGTTGAGTGTCTATGACATCTTTATCTGGTATGTTGTTGGTTCATATACAACTTTGGAATTGTGGCGGTGAGGCAACACATTGGTGATTATTGTCGATTGATTGACTTTTATAACATAACCATTCATGTTGGGAACGATGACAACCCTTGAATTTAATCAGAAGGACTCAGTTTACCACGAATCACAGGCCCAAAGAGCCAGCTTTGATGATTGCTAATACTAATTAATGCATTTTCCCTACAGAAATACTATTATCCTTCAACGAATATAATAATTACAGATCAAGTGACTGGACACCGTGAAGTATTAATTGAAGTAATACTGGAATTAAAATGCTGACACTAGAAATTAGATTAATGTTGTTGGTAGCTGGAGTATGCAAAGAATAAGTTTATTGGAACTAAATTAATTAACGTCTCACACCATGCCTCACAAGGAGCCCCCCCCCCTCCCCATGTCCCACGAGTCTACAAAGCCATCTTCCTCGTTCCAACGATGCGGCTTGATTGTTGCCAATCTAAATTTATATTTTTCAGAATATCTACATATTGAATTTAACCTCTTACTTAACAAATTTGTTGCGTCTTTCCCTCTATATAACGAACCCTCCACATTATTATTTTAGAAAACCACTGTTCCTTTGATGAAAATAAAATAAAAATGTGACATTCAACGCTTGTGCTGATAATCGTCTACTCCGTTTTACATATCTGTCTGCTCCTGATGCCCTATGTCACAAGGTGCAACTTATTTCATTACCTGGGGACAGATAAACTATCTTTATATTCGTTTTACAAGTGTTTTTATTATCTTTTAGTAAGCTAAAATTATACACATTTTTGATGACTTATATTATGTTTTAGCAAATTTCCCCTATAGGGAATAAGCTATTACCGTAGTACTCATGGTAAGACCTGGACCCGGGACCGATTTACTTTTTCGTTTTGAGGTCCCTAGAGACCAAAATCACCATCCGTTCAAATTCATATATATTTATATATGTATCCGTTAGCGCGATAACTCGAGCAAAAGTCATCCGATTTTTATGAAATTTGGTACAGACGTGAAAAAAAATATCATTCCCAAGATTGACTGTATAAAACTTTTAAACCAAGAGTTGCAAAACATTTTTACCATGTTTTTCAGGTATTTGAGCTAACAATAACATTTTTATGAGAGTTAATAATTATGTGTATTTTTAGGGATATCGGAAAAGTCTATCCAGATGAAAACTAAGAGCAGTCAAACTGCAAGACCATTTAATTTAAGAGAAAGTTTTCTTGTTTAAGTACTTCATGGATCTATGGGTGCGGCATTTATTTTTATTGATAGATTTAGATTTAAAATCTAGAAACTATACTTAAATTCATTTTAGTTTATATTTGATTGACATTAGTCACACAATATGGCTAATCAAGGAGTTTTTATGGATAGTGTTCAGTGAGCTTGCATGAAAAAATTACAGTTCAAAGAGATAGCTTATGGATAAAAACCACAGATCTAACCTTTTTCTTTGTACATCCAAAAGCTCCTGGTCTCTAATTTTTTCATGTGAGCTACTTTATCTTTAAAAAACTTAAATTTCATGTGTTTATTAATATTGTAACCGTCCTGAAATGTGATCTTAATTATGTTTTTAAAACATAATTATCACTTCTATGGAGTACATTGGAGTATTCAATAGTTAGGTTATTTTGTACTACAGTAGTAAGCATTTTTAGTATCAACCTGGTTTTCTACTTATGAGCCTTACTTAACCTATGAAATATAAATCATTTTCTAGCCCTGGACAGGCGACAGGCACACGATTTGCATGTGATGCGCTTATAAGCACAAGCAATGATTGTGCCCCTCTCCACCTACCTTGAGGGTAAATCTTTTTCCTCCTTGCGCTCCAACAAACCCAAAACCTCTTGCGCTCCTGGGCCCAAGAACTTATCAAAGTGGCTCTGATCCCAAATATTTATAGGTATATAATATGTTCTTCATTGGCCTAGAATCGATGTTCACTAGGTTTATCTTCTATCTATTAAAAAAGAACTCACATCATTCTTTACTTTAATGGTTTAACTAATCCTAAAAGTATTTACTTGATATATGCTATACATATATAGTATAAAGTGGGACGGAATCTTATTTAACAGTTTAGCAAACATTCAAGTTTGGTTATGTCGTTATGTCTTATCTTTGTAATGTCATATCTTGTCTTACATTATTTATTTGAATGTGTCAAAATAGTAGAAAACAGTTTGGTGTTACTATTGATAACATTGTTTAAATACGTTTTTACTTAAATTACTAGCTGCCTGGTTTTCGAATCAAGCTAATATTATTGAATAAGATTTAAATCTATTTAAAAAATCTTTCTCTGTCAATGCTTCCTCGATACTTATCTTCCTTTGCCTCTAGTCTTTCTTTCTCTAATGATCTTGAGGATAAATAGTCTCTATACGTCAGATAAAATCCTACTGTGATAATAACTTCTAAATTTGTGTTGATGTCAGAAAGCCTTTGTGGTTTTCTAGCTGTTTAGTTTGTTTGCTCTTGTATTCATGTAATTATTTTATCTACAGTTTAATAGTGATATATTAGCTAGAAAGGGAGTGTCTAAAGCTTATTCTATAGTTCAGGGGACTCCACCTTTTTTACTCAGGGGCCATTTTAATTTGTTGGAGTAGGCTAAAGGCAGGCACCAGTTCAGTGTTGTTTTACAATTTGATATCAATTATTGAGAAAAAAGTGGCAAGTGAGAAATGTGTACCTAATATAAAAAAATCTTAATAGGTTGTTTGACCTGGAAACTAAAAATTGTTCATCAATTTTGATGGCTGAAAAATAAAAATCCTTGAATATTAAATTTGAATTTTAGAATGGTGGTAAAAAGCATTGAATCCATTTTGTCGGCGGTGTAAAATTGGTTCTCTTTTAATGTTGTATGACATCGTCATTGTGGAAGACAATTATGGTATTCCTGAGACCGTAAAATGCTCACGAGTACTGCCATGTTCGCGAGAGACGATCACGCTATCACTGAGGCCGCAAGGCATTGTCACGAGTACTGCCATGTTCGCGAGAGACGATCACGCTATCACTGAGGCCGCAAGGCATTGTCACGAGTTTTGCCGCGATTGTGAGAGACAATCTTCAGCCAACACTATAAAAAAATATTAATTTTTAGTTGTCTACACTACTTTTAGGCAGGCCAAAACAATCTATTACCGGCTGGAGGTTGGAGACCCCTTGCTATGGATACTTCAAATGTAAAGATATAGCTTGATGAAAACAAAAACTCTTCTCTAATCTCTGTAAAAACTAATCCTCCTTGTGATAATAACCGTTATACAGTATAACATTACATATGTCAAGAAATAATCAATTAATTTATTTGTAAACTATAAGGCTGTCTTAGGCACACACATTTAGAGAAAGCACAAACATTACTAGATAATACCAAATATAACTCTAACATCAAGATTATAGTTTTATACCTACAGTATTAAGCTTAATATACTCTTTCATTGGCTTATGTAGACAAGTCTACAGTTGATTTTTTTATGTCTGGCTAATTTTTTTTTTCTATTAGTGAACATTTGAACAATTGAAGATTAAATTAATGTGTGTAAGTAAACAATAAGTCCTTTATGGAGTACAAACTAAACCAATGGTTACTTATCATAATATCCAGTTCAGATATGACAATAATTTGTATTATTTCTTACAATTAAAATAATGTATTTTATACCTACCAACACTTTATAAAATTAAGTTAGTCAAGTGATAAGTTATTAGAAAATATAACTTGCTCTGTCTGTATGCTTTGTATAAATTCAGTATTAAACCATATTCTAAAACATTTGTTTCAGATTGTGATTATAAGTATGAATAGCATGTTTATGTGCTTGTTTTAAGAGTTGTATTCATGATAATATTCTTACTCAATTTGTGTAACACTAATCAAATAATAATCTCACCTATTTAATGATTTTTAAGTTAGTGGATTTTAAAATGTATTTTACTTTATATTGTTTATGTTTTTGGAATACAATATAATTTTTGTATTACAGATTTGTATACTTGTTTGATATTATTTGTTCTAAATTAAAATGTTATTCTATTGAAGTATTTCAATAATTTGGTTTTCTCATAGGTTTTTATGTTAACACAGATCTATTATTTACTACTTTTTTGTATGTAGCTTACTTATTTGTGGAAGTCAGGAATTTTATACATTATGGTTTTAGGTATAATGCACAACATACATATTTTAATATGTAGGCCTACCCTTATACACCTAATTAGATACCTATATATTTTTGTTATGTCAAGTGTTGAATTATGTATCAACTCATTTGATAAAAACTGAAAACAAATTATTTTATCTGTACTACACTATTAATCGTATTACGACATTCTGGTTGAATAAGTATGCAGAAAAACAGTACCTTTTTTAATGTTTTGCGATGTACAGGAAGTCAAATGTAACATTTCTGGATACATTTTAATTTTATAAGTATTGTTGTAGTATTAGCTGTTTGGTACTCACTGTGTGATTACTCAGAGAATATGGATCAGAGGATACTGTTAACACATTGAGTGAAAATATCAGTGGGTGCTTCCCCAAGACCATGAAATTGTTTTTACATAAAATCTTACCTTTTGTTCCCAGAAGTGAGGATCCAGATCAGGTCGGAAATAGGGTTTTGAGCTGTTTTTTCCAATAAAATTTGTGTTTAAAATCGCCAGTCATGGGTGATTCGGCTGGCCTGTGCAATAATATTTGCGGGCACCGTGACAAAAATACTCCATTTTTGGTCTCACAAACGCAGTTTTTGACACCAAATATGTTAAATAGCACTACAACCAATATTTACAATTATACAGCCCCTTTCTATATACCAAAGTCCAGTTCCATGATTCACAGTGACTGAAATAAACAATTGTTGGGAGGGAGAAAGGGGCTGTATATAATCGTAAATATTAGTTAAAGTTATATTTATCATATTTGGTGTCAAAAACAATGTTTGTGAACTCCAAAAGAACTCCAAAAATGGAGTTCTTTGTTTGAAGTTCATTGTTCGTGATGGTGAGTTAATACACAACGTTTTGGGATCTGGAATCTGATACCGTCCTCAGGTGAAAAAAACGTAACTAACACATTACAACTAACAATACACAAATGTCTAACCTAATTTGGAATACACTACAGAGGGTAGCAGTAAAAAAAGATGCACTGTATAATAGTCAAGTCATGATACAACATGCAAATAATAACCAATCACAAAACCTATAGTCTATAAAAGGTGTAGTGTGAACAGCTCACACAATGGAACACTAATAGCACAGTTCGCAATGACTCCACTAATGAGACCACCTATCACAAAGCTCGTGATAGGAATAAGCAGAATTGACGTCCATTTTTGCGGCATCGTACATCGTGGTTTTACTTTTCCAGGGACCGGACGTCATTTCCGGTTGTCTTTAAGTTTGTTTAAGATTGTTCGGCCATGATGCTTCAGTCTGAGTGACTGGCGATTTTGGACACAATTTGTATTGGAAAAAGAAAAAGCAAATAAACTAAAATAATTAACAATAATAGTTATTTGTGTAACTAGTGAGCAAAGTGGCACTTTGGCTGCACACGAGAGCAATGTTTACGCACAAGCTGCAGGCGAGTGCGGAATGATCTCGAGTGCAGCAAAGGCCTTTTGCACTCGTGTTACACATTATATTTTTCCTACAGTCACTATAAAGCATATAAATAATTAGTCTTTCAAACACTATACAACACGTTTTTAGGTTCAGCTGGCAACACAAATAGGTGCCCTAGAGAAAGTAGTCACCGGTCCGTATCACTCCGCTTGAAGGGGTTTCGGCGCCTAAAAAAATGCTTTAAAGGTATTTTCTTGTTTATTAAGATTTTAGCAATGTTTTAAACAACGTTTAAACGTTTAAAAGAAAAGTCTAGAAAGTTCAGAAATACCGAAACTATAATCATGAAATGACAGGTTAAATCGTAGTTATAATAGTCAGTCAGCTGCTCATAGTATTATTATCTTTAAGTGTTGCCAACCTATTTCCAAGCGTACACGGATTACGTGCATAATAGAACCACGCTGTTTTGTGTTGTTTCGTTGGAATTCTGATGTGCGTTGAAGTATAAACTGTACGACAAAGTATAAATATGCAGCAAATTAGCAGTTTTCTGTACTATAAACAGTACAAGGAAGCCAACTTTGTGGGTGACTGTAGGAAAAATATATTGTTTTGTCATATAAATAGCTTATACACTTATACTTTATTCAGTGGGACCTGGCCACTGGCCACTGGCCAGTCCTCACTCAATGTGTTAAATAAGAGGAGTTATTAAAGCCTTGCAATAGTTTTAATGTAGAGAATTATGGTATCATTAACCAGTTTTGTTCATAAGAAGAGAATGTATGACCAGGAAAAAACTGTCATCTTGAATAGACACAATTGAGTAGAACTGTTAGGCTCGAAAACAGTTTGTGTGTGTGTGTACTATTGAAGTGTCCTCTGATTTGTATTCTCTATGGTCATTGATAGAATCTCAAATATTGAGTTCATTCACTTTACTTTTTGTATGTAATTTTTATGTCTTTTCATATATATATATATATTTTACAAAAACAAACAAATGTTGACAAAAAGCAAAGGTTTTATTTGCTATAATTCTTTAACTATTGTATAAACAGTGCCTTCTTACTTATCTATATATATAAAATCCAATGTATGTTTGTATATTTGTATGTTTGTATATTTGTATGTTTGTCCTTTATGGACTCCAAAACCGCTCGACAGATTGTAATGAAACTTTCAGGCATTATTAAGCATCATTCAAGGATGGTTTGTGTGAAGTTTGGTGCAGATCCGTCAATAGGGCTCCACCCCAGTGGCTCTGGAGTTTCCCATGTTAACCTTATGAGTACTCATATTTAAATGGAATTAAAGAATCTTAACAGCTGGTGCAACTAAACAATTTGATTCTGTGATGTTCAATAGCATTAACAAGTTAATAGGTTTACCAACAGGGTGCAGCACTATATTTATTTTTAATTTATGTGAACAGCTAATTTGCAACTAAAAGGTGAGTGAGCGTAGCGAACGAACTTCAACGGAGGCGAGTTAGCGTAGCGAACGAGCTAACCTGAAGGCAAGTGAGCGCAGCGAACGAGCTCCAACCTAAAGGTGAGTGAGCGTAGCGAACGAACTTCAACCAGGACGTGATTGAGCCATGCGAACGAGCTCATCTTGAAAATGAACGAGCATGTGACATAAAACCACAATAGGACAGGACGACGTCTGTCGGGCCAGCTAGTATTTTCATAAAAACAATAGCCGTAGTTGACTGTGACCATGATAGTTTTTATACAAACCTGTAAAAATAGTACCTAACATATTTAGTTGGTTTCTATCTTAAGCATAGCTGTCAAACATTAAGGTCATTTGTATAAATAAAAGCAATATTACTTGTAGTTTTATTTGATTAAATTTTGTTTTCTAACAGTCCTTAAAATGTGTGGGGTTTTGTTAAAGAGTCTAGAAATTGTTGAATGAAAACAGTATTGAACTTAATATAGACAAATTTGATAAAATTACTGCTGGCAAAAAATTTGCCGTACAAAATACAGTTAACATAAATTTAATAACCCTACAGAAATTTCAATACATTGGCTGGTAACTTCTTATAATACAGGTAGTTTAGAATGCTAGAGTTTTTAGATTTAACTGTTAGCAATTTGACTTGGATATAAACTCTTGCCAATCAGTACACATCAGGGCCGTCCGAAGGGGGGGGCAAGCTACCCTGGGCGCCGTGGCAGTGGGGGCGCCAAGCGGCTATTATTGTATTAAAATAGTATTAAAATATATGCAACTATTACTGGGGGGGGAGGTGGCGCCACAACCACGTTTGCTCCGGGCGACGCCAACCCTAGGGACGGCCCTGGTACACATCACATAATGTTCTGGGTTGAGCAACTAAAACTTTAAATTAGAAGGCCGAACAGTTAAAATCCAGTCTCTTAAGTTTTCATTTCACAGACCAACTAGTTATGTTGATTAATACTCGTTCAAATTTATCTTGTTGAATTTGTATGTTTACAAAAACTGAATTTTAAACAATTAGTTAAGAAATATTTGTTATTTTTCAAAAGTATTTGGTTACTATAACTTGTTATGGTTTTAGTTTTTATTATGAGATTATTATGTTACTACTATATTCTTTGTGTTGTGATTACTGTTTGAGTAAAAAGTGCATCTGGTGTTATTTATTCAGTCCTTAATAATCAATCTTGATAGTTTTTGAGGATTACTAGTATTAAAAATAAATTAACAAGTTACATTGTTGCTTTTAGCAATTTCACTATAGGGAAGTAGCTATTACCATAGGTCTCATGGTAAGACCTGAACCCGGGACCGATTTACTTTTTCGTTTTGAGGTCCCCAGAGGTCAAAAACACCATCCGTTCAAATTCATATATAATGTGTGTGTGTCCGTTAACTCGAGCAAAAATGATCTGATTTTGATGAAATTTTGTAAAAACGTGTAAACCTACATTTATAAGATCTTGCAATTACTTTCCAAACTATTTTGTAGAGCTAAAAAAAATTAATATTTTGAAGCATTTGTTTGAACAATGTCTAACGGTTACGGAAAAAATCCTAAAAAAGTCTAAATTTTAAAATATCATGTTATTCTTATGGAGAATAATTAAACTGTTGTATCTTGCTTGTCAATAGACATATTTTAATGAAATTTTAAAATTTGCTTTACGTCATACTAAGCTATCAATATTTAAAAAAAATCCCCTATTTTCTCCCCTGTAGCAGCAAACCTAAGTACTCATTAACATTAATGATATTTAAATAGGAAATAAATCTGACAATTTTAAAGGAATAATTTAGTGGAATTCCAGCCAAGTAGATTGAAATTCGCATAGTCTGATGGTTTGCTGCAGCGGTGGTATTATTATGTAGCTTGGGTTAGAAAATAAGCATGTGGATTTCTGGTGTTCAAACAAGTAAAATTAAAATTATGACATCAATAAGACGTAATAAAAATCCCTGGCTCAGCAGGTTAGCTTCTTGTGTGTGGCTTAATGTTGACTATGCACTTTGTTTTGTTCCTAAGTCTTTGGTAAACCTTTCGCTATGTCTGTTTGAAGAAATACACAGTATTAATCATAATACAATCGAATAACATAACAACGCAAAAATCCTCATATGCCAAAAATATACTCCAGACCGACCATACATACACAGATGTAAATAAATACCCCCACCGCTGCAAACCTGCAGACTAAGCCAATTTCTATTTTCTGGATTTGATTTTCACTTAAATATATTTAAATAGCATTATGTTTAATGATTTCCTAAGTTTGCTGCTGTGGGGAGTGTAATAAAGTGTGTTTTTAGCGAATTTCCCCATAGGGAAGTAGCTATGCTATTAGTATTACTTCAGGTGGCACAGTAAGACCTAGACCAGGGAGCGATATACTTTTTCATTTTGATCAATCAATCAATCGTTGAGATGGGGACGCCACCTGACGTCCCTAGAGGCCAAAAACATTATTCGTTAAAATGTTTATATAGGTATGTATAAATATACACATTTATAAGAAATGAAAAAGCATATGGGTCCCGGGTCTAGATCTTACCGTGTCACCTACGGTTATAGCTACTTCCCTATAGGGAAATTCGCTAAAAAAAATGCACCATATAAACATGGGTCTACAATTTCTGTCTGTGTGTGTATATGTGATTTTCACAAATTAATTCATTACTTTCTAACTCCTTAAGTGATTGACTTGAAACTTTGTACAAGTTGCACAAAGTATCAGATTTTTAAATTTTACCAATCCAAAATGGCGGCCATTAAAAATTTGCTATCTTTAAAATAACTGTTGATACTAAAATATGGCCTTAATCTCAATCAAGAAAAATAGAATGGTAACAGCAGAATATTTTCAGTTATAAGAACAAATAAGGATGGAAATTGCTTATTTCGTACTAGAGAGTTTTTTATTAATGTTTTACAAAAAAAAATACAGACTTTATCAGCCTCCCTATTATTGCAAACCTAAGTACTCGATAAACCTAATGTTTACTTTAATAGATTTAATTGAAAACCAAATCAGTAAATGGACATTCGCTTAGTCTGCAGGTTTGCTGCGGCAGGAGTATTATCTTCTAAATGCTGTATACATATACCCTCCTCTAGAGCCAAAAATAAATTCTTAGCACAACTATTATTAGGTACCTACCAAGAGTTGCTCGTCCAAAATGTGTTTATCGGACTTGTATGGTAGTCCCGCACGGGAACGACCACTCTCGTCTGGTAAACACCTTTTTTCAGGACTAGTAACATAATATACTATTACAGAGGATTTAAAGAGCAACATTATTCTCTTCTCAAATCATGGGTAAAGCAAATAGCTTATTTAAAACCAAAAAGCTGTGTGTGATTATTTGCATTGTGATGAGAAGTATCTGTCACTACTCGAGTCCCATTTTGGAGCTACACTGGTTTTTCTGCACTTCCTTGGCTTTACCTCCCTCACAAACCTCTATCTTGCCTTGAATTTGTTCCCTTTCTGGACCAGTAGTGAAGTATACTTATATTTAGCAAATTTCCCTATAGGGAAGTAGCTATTACCGTAGGTGGCACAATAAGACCATTGACTATATATACCTACAGTAAGACCTAGGCCCGGGACCAATTTACTTTTTCATTTTGATGTCCCCAGAGGACAAAAACTCCATTTGTTGAAATGTTTATATATGTATACAGGGTGGTAAAAGTCCCTGGACAGTTAAATATTTAAAAAAAAATGCAGATAGAGCTACAATACTTGGTACAAAGTTACAGGGCATAAAACTCTATTTTAACACATATTCAATGATCCAATAACTCTTCAGGGGGACGGCCCACAAGGAGTCGGAAGAAAATCTTAAATGGAAGCATAGGTCAATATGCACATCAAATTAAATGTCTTTTTTAGTAAAATACAATGCCGCAAACCGCACTTCAAAAGGTTGATCCTGCGCAAAATGACAGTTGTTCAAAGATTCATTTAATTAACATTGCTATTATACGCTTACTCCTCAGGGGGCACAACCCTAGGAATCGGAAGAAAATTGTTAACGTAAGCATAGGTCGATATGCACATCAAATTAAAGGTCTTCACTAGTAGATTACGATGCCGTAAGTTCAAGCTCAAAAGAATGCCTGAGTAAAAAATGGCAGTCGTTCAAAGATTCAAAATGGCGGATTCAAGAAATCTTTGAACATCTGCCATTTTGCGCAGGATCAACCTTTTAAAGTGCGGTTTGCGGCATTGTATTCTACTAAAAAAGACCTTTAATTTGATGTGCATATTGACCTATGCTTCCATTTAAGATTTTCTTCCGACTCCTTGTGGGCCGTCCCCCTGAAGAGTTATTGGATCACTGAATATGTGTTAAAATAGAGTTTTATGCCCTGTAACTTTGTACCAAGTATTGTAGCTCTATCTACATTATTTTTTAAAATATTTAACTGTCCAGGGACTTTTTTACCACCTTGTATATACATAATATATAGTATTAATTTATGTGTTCACGTAAGGGCTGCTGATATATTAAATATTTAAGTAAATAAGTACAACTGATAATATACAGGGTGCTCAGTTGTATTTACTTAAATATTTAATAATATATAGTGTATATTAGTATTCAAAACATTAGTACCCTTTTAACTCATTTTAATTATTATTAACAACCAGTTTCTACACTAAGGTCATGTTTACATTTCATACAAATACAATAACAAAAATATTTATACAATATAAAATGTCAACATGACTATGTCCTTAGTGTAGAAACTAGTCGTTTATAAATTAAAATGAGTTAAAGGGTACTAATGTAAAGTAGCCCTTATCACAATAATACCTATTAGCGAATTTCCCTATAGGGAAGTAGCTATTACCGTAGGTCTCATGGTAAGACTTAGGCCCGGGACCGATTTACTTTTTCATTTTAGTGTCCCCAGAGGCCAAAAACACCATTCGTTCAAATTTTTATATATGTGTATATATATATATATATAGATATATATATATAGATATATATATATATATATATATATATATAGATTTATATATATATATATGTGTGTCCGTGAACACGATAACTTTGAGTAGTTTTTATCCGATTTTGATGAAACTTGGTTTGAAGGTGTAAGGCGGGATAAACTTGAATGAGTTCGCGATCCAGCATGATCGGACCATGGGAACAGGGTTTTATGGGGTAAAAATTGGTTTTTCTCACTTCTTACCCTCAAAACATAAAATTTCCCAATTTTTCTCTAAACCTTCTTAAAGAGCTTAAAAAAACAAACAATTCAGTATATCAAAGTGTTTTTGTACGGTTATTGGTTACGGAGAAAACAAAAAAAATGGTAAATTTAAAATTCCCATGTTATTCTTATGGAGAATATTGTAAAATGTTGTAGTTTGCTTCTTTATGGATATATTTTGATCAAACTTGGCAAATTTATTTATTTTATAGTAAGCTATCAATATTTTACTAAAAACACACTACTTTATTAGTTTCCTTGTAGCAGCAAACCTAGGTACTCGTTAAACCTAATGTTATTTAAATAGATCAATTGAAAATCAATTCGGACAAATGGAAATTCGCTTAGATGGCAGGTTTGCTGCGGCGGGGGTATTTTATATATATATATATATATATATATATGTCCGTGAACGCGATAACTTGGGTAATTTTTGTCCAATTTTGATGAAATTTGGTTTGAAGGTGTAAGGTGAGATAAACTTGAATGAGTTCGTGAACCAGTATGATCGGACCACGGAAACAGGAGGTTTTATGGGGTAAAAATTGGTCGTTTTCATTTTTGACCCTCCAAAATATAAAATTTTTAAATGGTTTACAATACCTGCATATTAGTAATCCTTTGGATTACAACAAAGGATTACTATATGTATAGGTATTGTAAACCATTTTAAGTATAATACAGTAATCCAGAGGCTAAACAACTATTATAATTTTAAAATTTCCTAATTTCTCTCTATTAAAGAGCTTAAAAAAACAAATAAGTTAGTATATCAAAGTGATTTGTTACAGTTAAGCTATTGGCAATGGAGAAAATTCAAAAAAATGTAAATTTAAAATTCCTATGTTATTCTTACGGAGAGTATTGTAAAATGTTGTAGTTTGCTTGTTTATGCATATATTTTGACCAAACTTCGGAAATTTATTTATTTTATACTCAGCTATTTATTTTACTAAAAAACACACTTTTAGTTTTCTTGTAGCAGCAAACCTAGGTACTTGTTAAACCTAATTTTATTTAAATAGATTTTATTGAAAATCAATTCAGACAAATGGAAATCCGCTTAAAAAGCAGGTTTGCTGAGGCGTGGGTATTTTTTTAAAACATACTTTAAAGAGATAAAACTATGACAACTGATTGCAAAATTTAAGGCTAAAAATTTTTGGTATAAACTATGTAAGTATTTATATTCATCTATTAGTATTTTCTGTCTAGTCCAGATTGTAAAAGTCAAGTTTTTAATTTTGAATATTCATAATAAAATATACAAATCATTTGAATTTAAAATTGAAAATTGATAGCAAAACCAAAGGTACTTTCGTATTATATGGAAGCCACTTATTTTAGAGGGATTTTTTTACCGGAGACCAAAAATAACTACATAATTGGAAAAAACATACTTAAATTGACTTACTGTCTGAAACTGACATGATTACGATTAGCGGCCTTTGAGTTCTGCCTCCCAGAAGGCAGCGATGTTGGCAAGGATTGAGTTGAATGCGTCCCCCACCGGTAGCTGCCACAAATAATCCGCCAAGTAGGTATCCAGCGTGCTAGGGCGGTTATGTTAGGTTGGGTTATATCATAAATATGCTTGTAGGACTTTCCTCGTTTCTTTATGAATCAAACGATACCAGATGAGTCATCACTCAGGACTGACCCAGATACAGGCCTGACAGGTGACGTGCACACTCTGCTGGTCAATGACCTGACCTTGGCTTACTTGGAGGGGATTGAAAGTATGACTTATCTGGTATCGTTACCTAAACAGCAAGTATCGTAACCCAACCTAACATAACCGCCGCAGCACGCTATATAAGGGTGGCCTCCGTATAATACGAAAGTACCAAACCAAAAATTGAGAATGAAACTATTATACGTTTATCAATTAAACTTTTATGTTATTTGCTCAAGAAATGTAAATAAACTTCCAAGTATTGTATATGTTGGTTAGGTACTATTTTTACCTACTAAAATAATGACATCTGAAATAAAAACAGGAATTTGATTCTATTTGGCCCAAATTGAGCATCTATTTCCTCATGGCAGAACCTACTGAAGAACACTCTAAAGTATCTTGGGCAGTTCCTCCTCTTGACTTTTCATTTAAACAAATAGCTGACGAAACTGGTAAGTTTTAACATTATGACAGAATATTAATAGATTGTAATAAATAAAGAAATAATAGTGTGAATAGTTTTCATTTCCTATTTCAATTTAATCAACCCCAGTAATTGTCGCATCACAAAAACTCTAGTTTCAGTTTTAACTGATAGAAATGATTCACTCTTTAATAGACTGGGATGGTGGCGTTGACTTATAATCCAGCATATAGGAGGTCACGAATTGTGGATATTTATAGGCATACACTGTGGATGTGATCCTCCCTGGTGTGGATTAACGTCCGCACTAGTGAGTACTACAACTATCTGCAGTACTATCCTGATAATTAGACCAATTCCTTAATTCCAAGGCAAAAATGTGGTTTGGATTCCACCATAAACTGTAGGTCCCTTAGTTGCCATTAGCTGTATGGTCTATTAATTAACAGCTGTGTCCAAGAAATATGTCGGCCTTATTCATTAACACTACTAGACTATAGACTACAAGATCGCGCCACTCATCCTTGGGTTAAAATAGTGGCGTCCCCATCCTAAAAAATTGATATTGTATTCTCCATTTCATATATTTATTTGCAGAGAGCATATATACAATTTTATTTTATAATGATACAAATATTTCAGATGGATGTTTGCTGTTTTCTAGCTGTTTTGAATTAGTTATGAGTTAGTCTGTATTTTTTATGTTTTGTGTGGTGATTTACCTGTCAATCTCTTTAGATTACTATTGTGTGTGGTAAAATAACCATGATATTTTAGTAATAAATCTTTGGTACCAGTAATAGGGTTCTGGTAACTGAGTGAGCTAAGAGGTTAAGAGAGTTGAAAGTTCAGCTATATTTTGTGGAAAGTTTAACTTCAGGAAAAGTAAACCACAATAATAAAAATATTAAAAATGTTGTCTTCAGACATTTTTACCCAAAAACCAAGTAAGAATCGGCTGGGTACTGGTCCAAAAGTTGGAGAAGATGGCAAGTACAATGCTGCAGCTGTGTGGTTAGGCAACAATAAGCTACAGACTACTAGAGATGCGGCAGCCATCTTGAATCTGCTTCTTGTTGCTCCAATCAATCTTGTTTGGCTCGACCTTTCTTACAACAAGATATACGATATCGATGTGGTAATGTATACAACACATAATAATTTTAAAGTAAAATTTATTAAAGATAATTCAATTTTAAAGACACTTAGCAGAACTCCTGAAAACACTTTGTGAACTCATATAGTGTACCGTATATTAGCTGCATATATGTCTACTCATCTTAAGTATAACAATCTATGATTTATGAGAAACAATAAGCTGCTCCAGCAGAAATTACGATCATAAAAGTAACTTAATATTAAAGCTCTGACTAATAAAAAAAAAAGTTGAATGAGGCCCTAACAGAAAGTGCAAGAATCTGACATTCTATTTTCTGTATTGATCAGCTTGTGGGCTTCACTCACCTTAATTTGTTAATCCAGGACTTGTCAAAATTTAATACACGAAGACACACAACATACACATACACGTACATAAAAAAATCGTCCTTGTGTCTTCGTGTATTAAATTTTGACGAGTCCTGGACTAACAAATTAAGGTGAGTGAAGCCCACAAGCTGATCAATACAGTATAATAAACCTCACCTAAAAACATGTCTTTCAAAAATAGGATTCTATTTTCCCTCTTTGTTTTTGTTGATGTGGCATACAATATGCTGGAGATAACCTATACAGTAAGTTGTCCTTTCAGTTTGGTGTGGTTAAGAGTCCTTGGAGCCTAGACATTCTAACTCATAAAACAATTTTAAAAATACAAAGAACATTTTTAACTACACAGTATACTAGATATTTAAATTACAATCACCTTTGTATTTGAAAATATATTTTGAGATGGTACTGTAAATAACTTTTCAGCGGCTGTTTAAAAAGATCAAAATTAACATTGCTCTTATGGCAGGCAAATCCAAGTGGCCGTTGGTTTCCATGAAATCCCTTGGAAATCAATTCAAAATAACAAAGATTATAATCACTTTGGTGTTTGAAAAACTATTTTGGATGAAAATTAACTCTTCAGCAGATGTTTGAAATTATCCAAGATGGCCGCTAGCCTCCAAGGACACAAGACACATCAGGAATCGGTAATTTACATCAGCACACTCTGTCATTGGGTCGATTCAACTAGGATCTTACTGCTTCAAATTTAACATGGGAATGTATTGTCTAGTTGTGTCCTTAGTCAACGATTTTACTAACAATTTTCAGCAAATCCTGCACTTCAAGAACCTGAAGATTCTTTATTTACATGGTAATGTAATTTACAACCTGGAAGTGGTGACTCAACTTCAACCACTTCAGGAGCTCCGTTCACTCACTCTCCATGGCAACCCTATGGATTCCCTGCCACAATATCGCACGACAGTACTCCATCTACTACCTCAGCTTACTAGTCTGGATTTTGTACGAGTCGTAAGATCTGAGCGTCTAGGAAAACCTCCTCAGTGGCACCAAGATATTGTTAGAGGAAAGAAAAAGTCTCTGCCCAAGGATTGATTCTGATTGCCACTGGTACACATGGAGGAAGGAATGGACAAAAATATTATGGATAAAATTAATTATTGCTTGACTTTTGGTATTTATTTCTTTTGAGAAAGGTTTTTGCTATGGACTTCTATGAACTTCTCTTATTCGTTCTTGGATGGTCTGTTTTCTTCTCATCCTATACATCTTTAAATAATTGTGTATAGGTTGTGCAAAAGAACATAAAACACAGGACAAGTTTGCAGGTAGGTTCGTCCCTCCAATCTCAACTTTAGCTCTAGGCTTTGCATCAACTTTCCTCAACCGATTAACTAAGGGAAGACCAACATCATCATTGGATGATACCCAACAATTCAACAATAATTCAATTCCAATTTGGTCTTAGGAAATGTTTTTAAAACCATGAAGAACACCTAATGATAAGATGTTAAAAGACACATAAAAAAGGGTACTAATTTTTCTGCAGTAAGTTGAATAATAATTCAAAAGAAATTAAGTGAAGCACATTTCTGCTACTAATGTTCATAAAGGAACGGGAAAGTAACACCAAAGAGTACAAAACATTGGTCCTTACAACGACTTTATTCTATAGTTAAATATAGCTTTAGTATCTGAGAAAAATATAACTTTACATAAGAGGGTAATCAGCTTCTGCCGTGTAACTCTTGACTCTAGAGAACCAAAGGGAAGGGAAACGGGAGCCGACAACCTCAAACGTGGACGATGTCTCGTGGCCATCTCTATTCTTGGTGAACACTGAGTAGCAACGCCATCTTAGCTGTCCGTGGTTCTTAGAGCGCCTTGGGACTATCTCAAACTCCTGCAAAGGGAAAACTAATAGTAAACAAATTCAAGATTTATCAGGATGAATGCAAAAGTCAATGTGTACGTGTTTTGAAAAGGTATGATTTAACTATTTAAAAGCTACGGAAATCAAATTTTTTAATTTAATTGATTGCAATGTGTCTTCAATACTTGCGGTGAATACTTTTTAACAAAAGCTGGGGTTTAAACTGAGTGGTTATAATGCTTGCATTTAAATCAGAAGGTCCCAGGTCCGGTACCAAAAAATATCAGTAGCTTTTTGATGGTTTTTTTCTGGGGCTTGATCATTTGGGCTTTCTTTCATTCCAAACACTCAAGGGCTTGACATACATTGATATGGTTAACACGTTTGCTACTGAGCGTCGCATACATCCGACACCGAGGTCATTGCCACAGACTGAGGTATACATTTGAATCTTACACATAGACCGGCTGTCACTTGGTTAACAGTACACACAGACCACGGGCGAAAACCTGTAAAACAGAGATCGTTTACATTGTAATACGCTACAATCGTTTTTGTAAATAATTTATTCTTGTTTTTTTGTATTTTTTATAACCTTTTGTAATGTCGCATATTTGCGAAGCCCGGTCTACAGCAAAGACAATAGTGAAAATTATCATAGTTTTCTTGAAATAGACCAAACGCCCAATATATGCGACAGTTAATTTTTGAGGTGAAAGTAAGTCAAAAACAGATTATTCAAGAACAGTTTATAACTGAACAAATATAAAGGCTACATAGGATAATGCAGCATACATACATACAGTGATGCAGAAAAGTAAAGACAAGTTTTTCCGAGACGTAGGAATTGGCTAACTCAGGAACTCGCTAACTCGGTCGTGTGGCGGAACTGGCTAACTCTGGAACTGGCTAACCGTCTCAGTCAGGAATTGGCTAACTCCGGAACCCGCTAACTCGATTTTGTCTCGCGGCGGAATTCGCTAACTCTGGAAGTCGCTAACCCGGCCGCGCCCACTGCTCGGAGCGTTGCCAACCTTGTACGACAAAATAATCGTACACTGCCGTATTTCAAAATGTCAGTGTCTATAAAGATACAGTAAATGTAATTTTTTTTTTTATCAATTCCACTTTTAACAGATAACTAGCCCAAAGTAATTAAAAGACAATTAAAAAATCATGAAAAAGTGTTTTTTATTAAACTGTACAATGGCCAGTTAAATGTTTATGATTTCGATCTTAAATATAAATGCCATCAGTATAAAAGAAAATAATAGAATATGAAAAATATTCAAAATTTAGTTTATTGGTAATAAATAATTAAACCTCTACGAAAATAAGCTAAAATACACGCAAGTTCTTAAACACGGAAAACAGATTTAATTGTAATGTCGTAATAAACCAAAACCATTAATTAATACAGTCATCAACCATCGTAACTTTCATAATTAATTCATAGATTTTAAATTAAATGTTCGTCATTGAACCGTCCAACTTACGTGTACAAATATGATGACATAGACTAAGTTTTTATCTAGGCCTAATAGTTTGAACCAAAGCATTGTAGACCTACTAGTAAATAGTTGCCTAATTCTAAAATGTGTTGAATTTTTTAGCAATAATGTTACATGTTTCAAAACAGTTTTTAGATTGTACACCTAAGCACCACTAGTAAAAAATAGGAGAAGATATAATATTCATATAATAAAACGTGACAGGGTTATTTTAATTCACGATTTTTAATAAACTAATTGACGGATTTTCCTGATTTGAGTGTTGGGTTTCCTTTATATTGCTTTCACAAACGATATAAACTATACCAAGCCATTGCTCGGTTCACCATTCCCCAGTACTGAGCTACACAATAGACAATAGCTTTGTTTTTGGATAAGATAGAATCAGCCTGGAAAAAAACTCCAGACTTTTAAAAAGTAAGCCTACTGAAAGAAGTAAAATTAATATTAATTCAACAAAATTAAGAGGATGACCCGGGTTCTACACTAATAGCCTACGATAAAAGAAATTTACAAGTTGTATTTATGCATAGACTAACTTTTAATGCAATCCATGAATACATTAGGCCTACCACTTTATAATGTATTGATAAATATTTATTTAAATTCAATAGCTCTATTTAAAAATACATAACCACTACAATGTAATTCTGTAATGACGTTTAACGTGTAAATTTTATTATGATTTATGATTTAAGGTTACTACAAGCCCAGTATATAAAATACGAACTCAAAAATTTTATTTGCAGAAGTTCACAAAATGGTATTTATTCGAATAAAAGAAATAAATGGCGGACTACGAAAATAGATATTTCATAACATGTAATAGATCCAAATTAAATGTGTATTTTTATCTTTTTCATACCAATAAGCTACTATTTAAGTAAGAAACCCACATATAAAACATACTCCCTTATATTAGTACATTTCTCATCCTTATGGATGATCTGAAGACAGTTGTATTGTTAGTTCTGTCCGGTGTACTGTCTTTAGAGGTCGTGTTTGGTTTACAATTGTTTCTTGTTTTCAGTAATTTAAAACCTCGTTTAACCAAATAAAACGTTCTAATCACAACTAATAACACGTCCCCTAGTTATATAACCAAACAGTAAGGAACAAATCATGAAGTTAACTATAAAATAATCGAAACACAATTTTGTCGACACTAGCGATCAGTGTCACCGGACATGAACTAGACACGAAAAACGAGCTTCAAAGTTTACAATGGGATGTAAAGTTTACTTGTGTTGGTTAGTCTATGGTAAGACTATAATGCATTTTCCACCCTAATAATCATAAGAACTTCTCTGTGGTTAAACATACTTCAAAATATATTTATTTTATCGACTACGTTGATCTTACTCCTAATTAAGCGTAGGATACGACATTATGGTGCCGATACGATACAGGTACTACACTTTCGGCAACACTGGCCAAAAATATTCGTGCTTGGCTCCCATTGGACGGCCCGCGAGGCCTCTGATTGGGAGTTAGCGAGTTCTGCCGAGGGACCGAGTTAGCGACTTCCGTACGAGGACGGAATTCGCTAACCCGGCTCTAGAGCGGGATAGCGGGTTCCGGAGTTAGCCAATTCCGAAACCGAACAAGTTAGCGAGTTCCTCTCATCGACCAAATTTGAAGATAGGGCATTTAACATGGGGTTAGCGAGTTCCAGAGTTAGCCAATTCCGCGGACCCGTTTTTCCAACTATCATATGACGTCACCAATCATCATATCCACAGACCAAGCAACGCAGTTGTACGTCAGACATCTCTGTAGACCACTGCAGGGAATTCAGTGCCTTCAAATAGACCGTTACAAAGATATAAGCATTTTAATAACATTAGAACCCCGACGCAAATATGCGACGGCAGTCTATGGGTGGAAACTGGCCGTCGCATATGTGCGTCGCTGGTCTATGTTAATGAAAAATTTCGTACTATTGCAGTAGCGAACGTGTTAATCAACTTGACACTATACTGCTTTTGAGATATTTCCAATCTTTCTTGTGCCAGGAAAAAAATCTTGTTGGTTTAAAAAAAATGATCATTTTGTGTCGTATCTTTGAATTTACCTTTATCCATTACATCAGTTTATTTTAAGTTTGTTTGAATAGATCTGAAAGTGTGGTGGCATAACTGTGGGGGGGGGGGATGAGGAGGATATAATCCCCCCCCCCCAGAACCCTAAAATTAAAATTAAATATTTTTATCACAGCATTATAACTGAAACTGATGATTTAGTTTTGATTTGGTTTTATTAATCTAATACGTTAATTATTAGCTAACTAATTTTAAAAGGTTTATTTAATTAATACACCCAGGCAGCAGGAGTTAATTTGGAGAGTGATAGTGGTAAAACTGCAGGCATGCACTAATCAGACGCCAGACAGCTTTTAGGTTAGTTACTCTGTATTCTAGTTCTAGTTCTGTTCTGTTATACGGAAATTATAGATGACATAACAAAAAGACCAAGAAAACTTGAGTTTGTTTTGTAATCTACAGAAACTATCACACGTTAACTGTCCTGTTGTCTTTTTAATATGATAGTTTGCCTTAATTTAAGCAAAGAACCAAAAACAAAAATAAACTTGTATTGACTTGTAACAAATATTAAATGAGCCATGTTAATTTGAAATATATTGAAGTTATTTAGTAATGTTGGGTATTTTGTATTATACTAGTTGCTCTGCCTGTGCTTCGCTACGGGGTGAGAATACAGGAGAGAATAATTAATTCTGTTTTAAAAATCTACGGAAAATATTATTGAATTCTAATATTTATTTTTATCTAACCCAATATTTGCTTTATATTAAGCCATGTGTTGTTTGTTTATATTGAACTAACAACATGTACACATGACGCAAAATATACTTTATACTTTAAATACTTTCTTGACACTTGACAAATTCCACTACTGAAGTAAGATTTACTAAACAGCTGGGTTAGTAAATTTTCTTTATAAGAAATACATTGGGATTTTGATGGTCTGTAGGGCAAAGTCCGAGGACTTTTATTACAGGAATTGGTGAAAGAGGGCATCTACACAAAAAATACTTAATTTTGACACATCGTTTGTAAAAACCCATCCATTATTAACGAAGGAGTAGTGTTTCGTAGAAATCGCCTTAACGTATTATACAGGGTGAGTTTTAAATGAGTTCCCCCCCCCTACTTTTTTCTACATTTCTTAAGATATCAACTCCGGACCACGTCAGATCATTGTAGAGTAGTAAGTACTTCATTTTGACTGGGTATAAAATTTTGGCAGCCATCTTGGATCCGCCATATTGGACACAAAGTTTTTTTTTCAAATGCAAAGGTAGGGTTGTGACCCATCGTTTCAAACTAGATTTTTACCCTGAATACGATGCTGCAATCCGTTTTTAAAAATTTTGATCCGTTCTAAAGTTATGAGTACTGTTTAAAACTGTATTTTTAGCCAATTTTAACATTGTGCAGTTACAAACTAAGACCATAATCGTATCCAAGTGATCATAACCAAGTGAAAATAGGTTGACAATGACTGGTGGTGTATACTTATCTTTATCTAGCTCTATTTTACGATTATAGTCTGAGTTTGTAACTACACAATGTTAAAATGGGCTAAAAATAAGTTATAAAATTTTCTCATAACTTTAGAATGGATCAAGATTTTTAAAAACGCATTGCAGCATCATACTCAGCGTAAAATGTTTGTTTGAAACGATGGGTCACAATCCTACCTTTACATTTGAAAAAAAAACTTTGTATCCAATATGGCAAATCCAAGATGGCGGCCAAAATTTTATACCCAGTCAAAATGAAGTACTTTCTACTCTACAATGATCTGACGTGGTCCGGAGTTGATATCTTAAGAAATGTAGAAAAAAGTAGGGGGGGGAACTTATTTAAAACTCACCCTGTATATGAAGATTATCCAATAGCCTATAGTGTCAGGGCTGTCGGGAGGGTATGTCAGCCAAGTCTAAAGCTCTAAAACTCTAAAGTGGAGAAACTGTAATAAGCTGCGAATCACGCAGGCGGCCGGTAAAAACAATCACGTGTGTTACTGATAGTGGTACTTCTTATCAAGAAATACTATTTCCTAAATCTGACCGGCCAGAGACAGCCTCAATTGGGTTGATTTTTTGAGTTCTTTTGAACGTGATTACACCTTTAGAAAGCCTGAAAACGCGAGTTTGGAGTTCTAATTTTTCCGGACCCCCCTCTTTACTGGCAGGCCCCTCGGATGGGTGCAGACTTTGAGCTCATCCATCCCCCCCCCCCCCCCCAAAGCCATGTTCTAGTTACGCCACTGTGAAAGTGATAACATACTTCAAATAAATAGGTGTGTTATAAGGGGATAGTGACCATAAAGCATGTACAAGATTGGTAGACCTACCAGATGGAAGGTGTGTTCCTGTGTGTTATTGTTCCTCCTCTGTTTGTACTTCTGTGGTCCGCCAGTCTCTTGCTTTTGTACAGTCAAGGTTACTCTATCATCACATAGCCTATAGTGACCAATCATCACTGCGGGGTGGCGAGCCTGGTTACAAAAATACACATTACTATTAAATGTACAAATGTCAAATACCACAGTTTGTCTTGTCTAGAGTCGCCTTGTAAGGGAAACATCCCCTTTTTTGTGGATTCTGCTTGTCTCGACAAGGCACTACACAGGACTCTTTCTTCCACTTTCCAAAAGTCAATTTGGAGAGATAGAACATAGGGGGTTCTCCTATCTTGGCCCAACAATTTACAACAACCTTTTGTTTAAGTTCAAAAGCCTTTTGACCTCGGCATTCATGGTGAAAATGAAAGTGTTTTACAAAGCATCCTTGTATAAGTTTTTCTTTGTATATTCTTCTATCTATATAGTTTGTTTGATGTTTGACATAATTAATTTTGTAAACCAGTTTTGAACTGAGAAGCACTTGAGAATAAAGCATTTTGATTGATTGTTTGATTAATATTCCGTGAAACACCCACAGCCAAGATACTGGCTCAAGAACTAAGAAGATCCAGTCAATTTAAACAAATCTATTTTTTAATAGTTAGGATAAACATATCACTGATATCTCTGGCGACATTGAATCGTGGTAATGAGTACCACTGAATTTTTAATCCATCGCTAAATTATGAAATATTTTAAAGAAAAACCAACTGACTGTTATAATCTAATTTTCTCAGGTAAGGTAGCTAACCTGTATCCCTTTTTAAAACTCGTGATTGTAAATAAGGTTTCAATGATTGAACAAATTGAAATTAATAAATTGCTAAATGTATCAGCAAATGGATGTTACCTGGCGAGCCTTCAACAAAGAGAGACAAGACATCGGCTCCTCAGCTGTAGTGAGCATTAGCACCAAACCTTCAGGGAAAAACCTGCCAAAACCACTAAGTTTATAAACTTATATGGTACTGTATGTGGTATATTAACAAACTAATTAATCAACATCAAAAATTCTGTAGGGGACTGAAATTTCTTTGAAAAAAAAAATTGGCACGCCATTAACCCCAAGATAAGTTTTTTTTATTAGTCTATACCTAGGAGTTTTACCTGTTGAACTACCTACTTTCCAAATCTTGATTATGAGGTTGTATCAAAACAAAAGGAAAAGAACCTTGAAGGCGACATTGTTATAGCTCCTACAATAGCGACAACGCCGACAACACTCTTGAGTATCTTTGGCGAGAGACGTAGGAATTGGCTAACTCTGGAACTCGCTAACTCGGTCGTGTGTCGGAACTGGCTAACTCTGGAACTGGCTAACCATCTCAGTCAGGAATTGGCTAACTCCGGAACCTGCTAACTCGATTTTGTCTCGCGGCGGAATTCGCTAACTCTGGAAGTCGCTAACCGGGCCGCGCCCATTGCATGGAGCGTTGCCAACCTTGTACAAAGAAATAATTGTACTCTGCCGTATTTCAAAATGTCAGTTTCAATGAAGATACAGTACAGTGTTAGCGAAACGGGAGTGCCAATGGAGACCTCTAACACTGTATATGTTATTGTTTTTTGTTATCAATTCCACTTTTAACAGCTAACTAGTCCAAAGTAATTGAAAGGCAATTAATAAATCATGAAAAAAGTGTTTTTTTTTATTTAACTGTACAACGGCCAATTAGGCTTAAATGTTAATGATTTCGATCTAAAAATATAAATGCAATCAGTATTATAGGAAAATAATAGAATATGAAAAATATTGAACATTCAGTTTAATTGGTACTAAACAATTAAACCTCTACGAAATTAAGCTAAAATACACGCAAATTCTTCAACACGGAAAACAAATTTAATCGTAATGTAGTAATAAACCAAAACCATTAAATAATACAGTCATCAACCAACGTAACGTTTATAACTAATTCATAGATTTAAAATTAAAGGTTTGTCGTTGAATCGTCCAACTTACCTGTAAAAATATGACATACACACTACGTTTCATATCAATTTATAGAATAGCTGTAACCAAAGCCTTGTAGGCCTACTAGTAAATAGTTTCCTAATTCTAAAATGTGTTTTAGTAATGTTACATGTTTTAAAACAGTTTTTAGATTGTACACCTAAGCCCCACTAGTACATAATAGGAGAAGATATAATATTCTTATATTAAAACGTGACAGAGTAATTTTAATTCACGATTCTTAATCAGCAACTTGACGGATTTTCCTGATTTGAGTGTCAAGTTTCCTTTATATTGCTTTCACAATCGAAATAAACTATACCAAGCCATTTCTCGGTTCCCCGTTTCCCGATACTGAGCTACTCAATCTAGACAGTAGCTTTGTTGTTGGATAAGATCAGCAGGTAAGCTATGGTCACCATCCATTAAAATGGTAACAAACAAGAACGCCTGGGTCCATTTAGAACCATAAAAACTCCAGACTTTTTAAAAGTATGCCTACTAAGAAACGTAAAATTAATATCAATTAAACAAAATTAAGAGGATGACCCGGGTTCTACACTAATAGCCTATGGTAAGAGAAATTTACAAATTGTATTTATGCATAGACTAATTTTTAATGCAATCCATGAATACATTACCACTTTATAATGTAGGCCTATTGATCAATATTTATTTTAATTCAATAGCTCTATTTAAAAATATATTACCACTACAAAGTATTTCTGTAATGACGTTTAACGTGTAAGTTATATCGGTAAGGTAATCCTCAAAATTCTAGGCATAAAGTCTACGGCAATTACTGGAGCTTTTTTAAATGTCTATTTGTTATTTGCCTCGAATAGGATAGACTATTACAACACTGCTTCAATTTGTGTTAATAGATTATATGTTTCCTAACAACGTAATGCAAGAAAGTTTAAATTCCTTTTCTTGGCTACAGTAAAGATGCAATATTGTAATGCATTGTTAACGTTTTTTATTTCCGTTATTAATTAATGTACCTAGGTAAATCATGTGCCTGCTATATAAAAATATCGAAACTATTTTCATTTGTTTACAAATACTATGATTCGGAATTATTTCGGAGATAATACAGAAATATTAAGAAGAACCAAACTATTGTTAACACTCACACGACAGATATAATAGGCCTTTAAAGAATCAAATATTATAGCCCATCAAGGATAAGCATTCAAGGTTACAAGCCCAGTATACAAAATACGAACTTAATTATTTTATTTGCAGAAGTTCACAAAATGATATTTATTCGAATAAAAGAAAAATGGCGGACTACGAAAAAAGATGTTTCATTACATGTAAATGATCCAAATTAAATGTACAGTAATATCTTTTTGCATCCCAATCTTATATATTTAACAATTTTTGTTTTTCTTTTCCGAGTTTGTTTGGCTCTTCTACCAGACCGATTTTTATGATTGAGGTCTCAAATTGAAGGTACGCACACACAGATTTGCCATCAAGCATCGGCATATATTTACCTACTGTATTACTCGACCAAATACATAATTTGATTAATTTCATTTTCAAATTCTTACTTCAATTTAAGATGTATTTCACCAGTTATAATTATCTAATCCTATATAGGTATTTTGATCAAGAACCTTAAGAGAAATACCGGCTTTCATTAAGCTTTTATTTATTTAAATCGGACGAGTTTCAAGCAAACGCAAGGTGAACAACCAACATCAAGTTTATTTTTCATAAGGTTCTTTTTTCTATGATTAAAAAACAATAGCGATCAGTGTCACCGGACATTGACTAGACACGAAAAATTAGCTTCAAAGTTTACAATGGGATGTAAAGTTTACTTGTGTTGGTTAGTCTCTATGGTAAGACTATAATGCATTTTCCACCCTAATAATCATAAGAATAATATTAAACATACTTCTAAATATATTTATTTTATCAACTACCTTCCTCTTACTCCTAATCATTCGTAGGATACGACATTATGGTACCGATACGATCATAGGTACTACACTTTCGGCAACACTGGCCAAAAAATCTTCGTGCTTGGCTCCCATTGGACGGCCCGCGAGGCTTCTGATTGGGAGTTAGCGAGTTCCGCCGAGGGACCGAGTTAGCGACTTCCGTACGAGGACAGAATTCGCTAACCCGGCTCTAGAGCGGGTTAGTGGGTTCCGGAGTTAGCCAATTCCGAAACCGAACAAGTTAGCGAGTTCCTCTCATCGACCAAATTTGAAGATAGGGCGTTTAACATGGGGTTAGCGAGTTCCAGAGTTAGCCAATTCCGCGGACCCTTTGGCGATCATGGAAACATGAAGATAATTTTCTGTCATTGCGATTTTCTCACTACAAGCTACTTGTGAGACCAGTGGAATGCCATAAATGAGTAGACACTCAACCAAAGGCTACACTGGTGATTATTAAATATTTCCTGGTCCCATACAAATTCACATGATCCACCCTACTTTTCCCAGTCACCAATATTCACAAATCAAATCAAATCTCTTTATTGCCATAAACATTTATAAAATAGGCCAAGTCAAAATTTGTTATATACTTAACTAAACAGGTACAATGAGACTATAACTAAAGTGCATACGGATTTTAACTAAAAAATTACAGTTGTATTTTTTTAAATCAAAATACTTGTGATAAAAAGGATTTACAGTTAACCAGTTGAAAAGTCTATAAATACAGAATCTGGTAAGTCTTGATTCAGGGTGAAGTATATTGAGCATATTTAAACTCAAAATGGGATGGTTCTTGGCACTTAAACTAAGTCTATGTTGTGGAATTTGGAGCAAAGAGTTATGTCTTGTGTCATGCGCATGGCAATCCCTTCCAGCAACTAAATTACTTAAATTACTTTTTACATCAACTAAACATACAAATATATACAGATTAATTACAGTTAATATCTTAGTGCTGGTAAATAAAGGCCTACAATGAGCTTTAAATGGAGATCTAGTATTATTCGCAAGGCTTTCTTCTGCAGTAACAAAACATCTTCAATACAACTACTGTTGCCCCAGAGAATCAAACCATAACTTAAAACAGATTGAAAAAAAGCAAAATAGGCTACTCTAACATATTTATCAGGTAGGCCTACAACAGTTTTTAAATTATTTAATAAGTATAAAAATAAAACTCTAGACAACTTCTTACAGACATAATCAACATGGGAAGACCAGGACAGATCACTATCAATAAGCACACCTAGAGTCTTTACAGCCTCATTTTCCCTACCTCACACCCTATATTCTTATTTTTTGTTAGGCAAATAAGAATTTGTGTTTTGTCTACATTTAGAACTAGGTTATTAGCACCAAACCATACACCAGCTTGTTCCATTGTTTTATCTACAGCTATCTTAAGACTATTGTAATTTGAATGTACAGTTAAAAAAGTAGTGTCATCCGCAAACATTGTGGTTGAGGATCCCTCAATATGAAGTGGCAAGTCATTAACTGACACCAAAAAAAGCAACCACATACCATGGTTTCCCAGTTGGCTGGACTCACTGTTATGAATGTTTTAGGCAAATTTCTACCTGATATAGCGGTAGTATTGCACTAGATGCCAGGGCCTGTAGAACTGGTCCTGGAAGCTGTTCTCTCCGCTACGGATGTACGTTGTCTTACTGATGTAGCAGCCATTGTACAGCAGTCGAGGCCGAGATATGAACATTTCCCTCCATGTCTTGTATGACGACAGACCTCCACAGTTGATGCCCCACACCCTGTTGCAATACAGAATATTACTGTTTAGTTTGGACTTTGTGTTCTCATAAACAATTTTCCCCATCAGTATAACCACAGTCTGATATCCAATTCACCTAGCTTTTTTTATCTTATGATAACAAACTTGCAGAAACATATGGGAGCAAGTCTTTTCCCAATAAATGAGCTCTTTATTATTGCTACTTTTGACTTATTTCACAAGATTTTTTAAACTAGTTAGAATGGATCGAAAAGTCCTGGAGCAGGCTCAAACTATAAATAAAATTACCCCAAACAAATCTGCGTTCTTGTTCTTACACAAGTTAACTTACTTATTGCCTTCAACCAATTGACACCACAATATTTTTTTAATTCTCTATTAATGGTTTTCTATGGTTATGTTGTTTTAGATTTATTATAATTTTATAACTAGCAAAATAACAAGATATATAACTACTATGTAACCAAACAACATAACTTAAAATTGTCTTCAGCTGATCCTTAAAGATGATAAATTTATAGGGGAGTCTATTAGGATCTTTGTGAGGATAGAAGATTTACCTCACGAATACTAGAAAAGACCCGGTATGGATCATAAACATAAACAAATGATGTTTTCGGCCCGAAAATAAACAATATTTAACATTGCTTAAATGGAACTGCCAAAACATATGTTAATGCTGTTAAGGCGCGGGGACACACTTGTCATACACCCTTCCGATCCGACTCCAATCATACTGTGGTACGACTGTCGGAGAGGGGAATGGTAGCCTACTTAACTTTGAACGCGGGTGTTTACACCTCTCCGACACGCGTCACGTCATACTCCGATCCTACTCCGATTTTGTCTCCGATCACGCACCGACACTGCAGTCTATTCGTTTGTCGGATGCAGGACGGGTTGTTTCTTAAAAATCACCTTTATTCTTAATGTTCAAGAATATTGGTTTAAGATAAATATATGCCGATGCTTGATGTGAAATCTGTGCATGCATATCTTCAATTTGAGACCTCGATCATGAAAATCGGACGGGTAGAAGAGCCAATCGAACTCGAGAGAGAAAACCCAATGTGTTTAATATATAAGATGGGCACTTAAGTAAACAACCTAACTTTCATTCCATGCAGAATGGACCCAAATTCTCCGTTTTCCACTGCCCTCCAGAGATGTCTGACATTCTTCCTCTTCATCTAGACAAACCGCCATCATGGCTGAATCCCGAAGTCCAAAGTTTTTGAACATGTTTACCACCTTCTGCACGTAGTTTACAAATCAGACTGGCGAGTGTTGATCGACCCGGTGGAGGAAATCGGAGATGAGTCGGAATCGTATATGACATGTGTGCTCACCCCCTCCGCACTGATCCCTCTGGAATCCCGCAAATCGGATCGTAGTAGGATCGGAACAGTGTATGACAAGTGTGTCCCCGCCTTAAGTATAGGATTCGGGCCGACAACGTCATTTGTTTATGTTTATGATCCATACCGGTATTTTTCTAGGATTCCTGATTTACCTGAATGGTAAAAATGTTGTCTGTTGTTTTTAATGGTACAGATACACTTGCTCTTCAACTGGCACAAGAAACACAAAACTTTACACTATACACAAAACCTTATAAAATTTCACTGTCACTGACAATATCCTATTCTCTAATGCGAGCAATGTCTGTTAGGATTTTGACTAAATTTTGGAATTAGGTAGAGACTTATAGCCCAAAAAACGTGATTGGCGACAGCCACTACCCCAGGAAAATTTGTATTTCGCTACCCCAACTCATTTAAAAATTTTAAAAATGTATTATTGGGCCTTATAGGTTGTTAAGTAACTATTTTGGTTGAACAAAATAACAAGGAAAATGTAAACAAAGGACTTGTATGTAACATCTGTTCATAACAATTCATCCACAGTATGCTAACAAATTACAAAATAAAGGAAAAAACATCAGTTGTAACTATTGAGCAAACATTACACTGAATTTTACGCAATATGGAGAAAAATAGTTCTATTTTTAGAGTATGTTTCTAATTACAGAGTGAGCTTAATCTCATGTTTTTATGAGCAATAATATTGATCGTTTGTGGATTTTCTAGCAAAGTGTATTTAAAAACAAGGGAAGAATATGGTTGTAATTTTATGAATAGATAATTTTGGAGCTATCAAATTTATTGGTGGACCAGTATCGCAGGGAACTTTGTGAAGTTGCTGAAGAAACTAATTTGGTAAATACAACTCTACTAGACTTTTGGAGTTTTAGATAAAAAATTACTGAGGCAGAAATAGATTGGATCAACTTAAGCAAGTTCATAAAAGTTTATTTTATTTTTGTTTGGTTGCATAATTTAAAATTACAGATTTGTTGTTATTTCAGCAATCAAGTGTCTATGGATTGTAATAAAAATCCTTTTTGTAAATTATAAAATGTGTTTACGATATTTTTTTACCATTTAACCAAAACCACAACCGAGCAAGCCTCGGTCCCCCGGTACTTTTATGTTATATGATAAAGAGAGAGTTTTCTTCATGCCTAATGGGCCAGGAAGTTGTAACAGTGTTGCCAATATGTACTCAGACTTTATATGTGTAAGTAAATATGTATGTAAGTCTGTTTTTAGTGCTTACTAGTAAAGGTGTGCAAGCATGAGATTTTCAGTCAAGCGGAGCTTCGAGCTTTTTCCAAGCCGAGATTTCTTCTATAATTATAATGAATATCATCATACTTAGTCAAAAAGCTTTTTTTTTAAAGCAATTTAATGTTAAGATGTAGAGTAGTTTAAAATAAATTTCAACTTATTTACAATACAATACAATATTTTTTATTGTGCATTCATCAAGAGTTACAATAGTTGCATGAGTAAATTAGAGTTAATTTTAATATACAAAACGGCCGGTGAATGAAGGTTTTTTTCTCCCAGAGAGTGGTTCGGTGAGCTGGTAGGACAAATTTGTAGCCATGACGAGTGTTGTAATGTATTTTACACCGATGATATTACATTTACCACAGGGATATTTTGAAAGTTTTGTTTTGTACTTCGACATAGTTAAGTCTTCGCCAAATAGTCTTGAACAGTTGGTTGAAATTTAAAAAACGTTGTATGATAAAAATTAGATGGTTTTTAGGCAAGCTTTAGCTTGTTGCTTCTGTTAAAAATTTAAAATATTTTGTGATAAAAGTTAGACTGTTTTTTAGGCAAGCTTTGGCTGGTCGCTTCTGTTAATTGGTAAAAATGGGTGTGTATAAATATTTAAAAAATATTGAAAAATTAAAAATATAATAAATAATATATTTTAATAATATATAATATATATAATATATATTATATATTATATAATATATAATATATATGTATAATATATTTTTTGGTTATATTGGTAAATATTGAACAAAAATTGATGTAAGAGTTATGTTACAAAAACGTCATCATTGTCTTTTGCCATTATGGCAAAATCCTGGACACCTTCCGCAGTTGTGTACACATCACCATTATTTCCCGCGATTATGTTTTCATCATCATCCGCAATGGCAGCAATAGGGTACATTTTTTGATTGCACAAATTTTGCAGACTTGTTTTACGATTACTTGATTTTTCAACTTTGTGCTCCATCTTTTGAGATTATAGACCAGGCTCGGCTCGATAATCGAGCCGCTCTCACACCCCTACTCTCTAGTTGTCCAGATCTGTAAGTAAACCACTAGTAAGATAATTCCCATCTTCTTAATTGACTGGTTCCATTGAAGAGGCAGGGATTTGACTGTTTACGTTGTGTAGCATTCGTAAAAATTGGAGATATTGTGGCTTTGGGTATGTTTACTACTGGTTTGTCTTTGTGTTCAGCAGATACATCTTGACTGTGACCATTCATCCTTGATACAAGGCTATTGGTGGATAGGCTTACATACTGTGTGCATCAAATTGGTTACATTGGATGAGTTGGTAAACAATATGCTTTGTTTCACATATGTTTGAATTTTGGATTGGAATTTTGGAGCTGGGAAAAGTTTTGCTTGGTTGAATTATCTCACATTTTTTTATCTCTTGATTTCACAAGGGTATGATCCATTAGTTGGTTGAGTTATTGTTTGCCGGATAAGGAAATTTTGGTTGGACTATTACTATGGGTCGAAGGTTGAGAGGTTGTATGAAAACAATGTGAGGAGCCCAAGTGTGTTTGTGCCAGTTTGGACTTTTAACTATTAAGGTGTTCTTTAAAGAAATACTAATAACCTAGACCCTACTGCTCTAATGTTACATCCTTAACCTTTACATTAAATCAAACGTTAATTTCTAGTCAGGTAAAATACATTGCATGTGGAAAGGTCAAAAGTGCATCATGTTGGTTTACATTGGTCAAACTGGATACAAGTGAAATTTACAGAAGAAATAAAGGGAAAATATATGCAGATGAGGATAGAAACAAGAGAAAAAATACATACATAATAGCATTTACAGGTCTAGGGGGAAATGTTCAATTAACACTGAGATTCTCACCTTACACAAGCTAGCCTCCAAATCTCAGAATCCCTGCTGCAGACGTAGAATCCCCGGGAGACTTGAGAGCACATTTCCAAGGATCGCAAGTCCAGATCCGAGGATACCACCCATCGCAGGATATACAGGATTATCTCCACTGGCAGGGCCGAGATATGAGTTGTCTGTTAAAAATTTGAATCTTAGGCTAAGTCTTTTAAGGAATGCAATCTTAATAGTTAAAGGTTTGAGAATAACATACCGTTTGTTATTCCAACCATTTTTGTCATCTGGTAAGATTGAGGCATTTTAGCCAGCATTTTTCAACAATTGCAAAAGTTGCTAAAAAATTGTATAAGTGGTATTTGGACAGTGTTACTATGTTGGTATTAATAGTAGTGTTACTCTACTATCACTTTGTTGAATGGAATGACAGGATTTAATTTTGAATTTGCAAAAATTATAATAGTTCAAAATATGGCACATGAAATTCACTTAATCTCACAATTGTTTTTATCAAACTGAAGCGCAAAAAAATTTTTTAATCTATAATAATAAAATAATCTATATCTATACCTACAGTATATATTACAATTTCTAAAGTATTTTTTTGTCGGTGGGCCATAACTTCCTTAATTCTTCAGCAATTTCCATAAATGAAGTGTCGTGTTAAAGTTCTTTTTACCCACACTACATGGGAAAAATAATTAGACTTATTTTCCAATTTGAAAATACAAATATTAAAATCATAATTAAATATTATTTACCTTTTTAGTCTGAGTTTTTTAACTTGTTGTATTCTACGATCCTAGATTCATAACCTATGGTGAACAACCCTCATGTAGGATGGATGAACAAGTCTCAAGAACTCAGACAAATCTATCTATATATTAATAGGCGAGCATGTTTCTTTAAAACCTTTTTTCTCAGCTCGTGTGTATCGTAGGGAAAATCTACGCATACCGTTAGAAAGCTATTTCCTGTAGGTGTGCAGAATCCCTTTATAATTTAAATAGGCTCAAAGATAAGCACAAAAAATGAATTTGAAATTTTAAAAAATTAACATGGGTCATATGGGTTGCTATGGTGATGACAAAATAACAACAAAATATAAACAGAAAATCAAAACAAATGGAAGACATTTCAATCACATGTTTTATTTACAGTGCGGGGTGAAAATAGAGAAGTTTGCACAAAACATACTTTTGGTCGATTTTTCGACCACGGGGCGTACTCTCGTATAATTTTAATTTACTCTAATAAAAAGCACTGTTGACTTCTTATGGGCAAATTTTAAGCCATGTAAACTACACATATTCATATACCTACTTGAGATAAAAGCTCCAACAAAAAAATGAAATAATTTTTATTTTTATAAACTTAACTAGGTTTATAAAAATAAAAATAATCTATTGGCGTTTAACTTTATTGTGTTTTGTAGTAGGAATTTTTTCATTGGCTATTTTAAGCTCCATTTAACTATCAAATAATCAACATCAACAAAAACCAAACAAATGGATTATGTGTTTTCCAAAACTAAAATATAATATAATTTAATAATATCATGCAAATGTTCAAATTCAAATTCAAAATTCAAATTATCTTTATTTATATTATGTACAAAACGTACAATAAATAGTGTCAAGCTTATAATTACTATGTACAAATACTTAACCTAAACAAAAAATACAGAAAATAAAACTATCTATAGCTGTATACATTCATAAACAGTTCATCTATTGAGTAGATGGGCTTTTCTATCGAAAATTCTTTAAGTTTTTGTCTAAACTTTTTTTTATCCTTAATATCTTTTATTTCATCTGGTATTATGTTCAGAACAGCAAGCGGTTTGCCGGAATTTTACCCCCTGAGCAGAGCTGACGTCACTATGATGTAGTCATCTGAGCGCTCTCAAGTTTGTTCGCAGGTGGAATTTTACCCCTGCGGATTTGGGAGTCTAATGAAAGTAGATAGAGCATGATAAATTAGATTAGCAATAAAACCCGGAATTTTACACCTGTCTGTATAACTGGGGATTAGGCAACTTAAGATTTACGGCCCAGATATTTACCCCCGGAATTTTACACTGGCAAGCAAAGTATAACATAAGTATAAAATTTCAGCAATATGTAAAAAATTATAAAAAAGTGTTTAAGTCAGTTGTAAAAGCAGGAAAAATAGCATCTAATGATAATTACATTTTTAGTCAAAAAACAAATCAAGAGCTACATGGGCGGTTGGTTGTTAAAAGAGAAATGGGTATGCGCATTGTAATAAAATTAGTGAACCTATTACATTAGAAATAAACAATAAGAATTATAAGATAATTTAAAATCCTCAAAAAATCAACCAAAGTTTTAACAATCAATTTATTAACAACGTTGACTTATTAAAAGTCCCTAAAGCTGTTTTATCTTTTGTCAAAGACAGTCCTTCATGTAAGATAAAATATTTAAGTGAATTTTCACCTGTGTCAGTGGAAGAAGTAGCTAAAATTATCTTAGGTCTAAATAACACAAAATCTTGTGGATGGGATGACATTCCAGTTCATTTATTTAAATTGTCTGTTAAAGTAATAAGCCCTATTTTAACTTTATATTTTTAATCTAGCTATTAGAAATTGTACCTTTCCGACTAAGCTGAAGCTGTTAGAGATAAAACCAATTTTTTTAAAAGGAATAAAAAATTACATTCAAAATGTCCGACCTATATTATTAGTAATATACTTAGAAATATATCAAAGATTTTTGAAAAAGCTCTGTATAATAGAATTGTTTTTTTTCTTGAAAGTAATAATCTGCTTGAGGCTGAACAGTTTGAGTTTAGGAAAAATAGAATAACTGAATTGGCTTTGATAAACTTTGTGAGCGATGCAGCGAGGGCCTTGGATGGGTGACAGTTTACTGCGGGGATTTTCTGTGACCTATCCAGGGCTTTTTACTGTGTGGATCATCAGATGATGAATTAAAAAATGGCCAGTATTGGTATTGAGGAGTCGGCTCTTAAGCTATTAACATCATATCTTTTGGGGAGAAAGCAGAGAACAGTTATCAGTGAGAGGGCAACCCGTTTTTACTCGGACTGGGCTACAGTGAAATTTGGCGTCCCTCAAGGATCCATTTTAGGACCCACACTCTTTCTTATATATATATAAATGACCTACCAGCACATATTTCCAAAAGGTTCGTACTATTTGCTGATGATACAAGTGTAATAGTTCAGGGAAAAAACCTGTCTGCATTAGAAAGCACTTTGAAATTAACACTAAAAGATCTAAAGAGATGGTTTGAATCAAATGGACTTTTACTAAATGAATGCAAATCTAACATTATGCAATTCCACATCAGAAATAACAATAACCACAAACTCAATGGAATGGATTTTAATGTCACTGATAAATATAAATTTCTTGGGATTAATATAGATCAAAGATTCAATTGGAAATCACACATACAATATTTGGTTAGTAAGTTGACTTCTTTTAGGTTTGCAATTAAATGTATTCAAAATTCAACATCACTAGTAACATTAAAAATTATTTATTATGCTTATATACACTCTCTGCTTCGTTATGGAATTGTTCTGTGGGGAAACTCAGAGGATGTTAGCAGAGTTTTTAAAGTCCAAAAAAGTATTATTAGAGTGATGATAGGGGCAGAATATGGATCAAGCTGTCGTCGTTCTTTAAGGAATTAAAAATAATGCCATTGACTTCTTTGTACATCTATGAAACAGTAAATTTGTTAATTTAAATAATACACTTTTTGGTGAATTTAGACCCACTCATAGTTATAATACCCGAAACCCAAATCTGCTAAATTATCCAATTCTTAAACACTCTCATTTTGAAAAAAAACCCCATCTATATGGGGATTTGTCTATATAATAAGATCCTCTCAAAAATAAAATCCTTTACACCACAAAAATTTAAAATTAGGACTAAAGCATTATTTGTGGAGAAAATCATATTACTTCCTGGCAGATTTCCTAAGTGACCGTGACATTAATTGACCATTAGTTTATGTGAAATATGACACAGAATGTTTTTAATGGTTTTTTTTCTCTGATATTGCTTCAACATCTTCATTTTTATTTGTCTTTTTTCTAACTTTTTTGAATTGGTAACTTTCTCTCAATTGTAGGCTACTGTTCTTGTTGTATTTTTTTGTAACTTTTTAATTTTAGTTTTTATAACTTATTGATTGACCATGCACCTGTTCACCATTGCCTTTGTAATGAAGAATGTTTTATGCAATAAAATACTTATGACTCATTACTTATGACTTTACCTCCTGGCTCCTCCTTTACCTTCATCCTGTAAAAGTTCAGGGTAAAAATCTGGGCCGTACATTTTGAGCTAAACTCATGGGGGGGAAAAGTCTAAGGATAAAATTCCGTCAGGTTTTGCAACTCAAAAGTCCGGCCCCTAGGCTGTGGCATCAGTTTTGCTCAGGGGGTAAAATTCAAGGGAGAAATAATTCCGCTACCCCAAGCAAGCTGGTCTAAATAACCAACGGATTGACAAGGCCTAGTCTGAATATGAAAACAGTTCTGGGCTAGAGCTTTATCGTCCTAGAATGTAAAGGTGGGACATAACCAAAATTGTGTTCTATTTTATTTTTAATCACCATCTGAGGCTGCTTGGGCTGACAGATGCAATAGCTACGGGCCATGACTCGCTGTAGATGTGACACCAAATCTGTCTGACTCGGATCAAACTCTTCTTCCTCCTCCTCCTCCTCTCCTGGTGTTCTGTCTTCAGCATCCTCATCAACTTCATCTACAAAATGTACACGTGTCAAAGATCTTAAGGAATTAAATTATTATGATTACTGGTATTTAATTTTTTGAAATGTTGGTAGCCTCTTTTCTCCTTGTAATTGCCCGTCAACATAGGCAATGGGCCTGTGCGTTGGACACATCATGCAAAGAAAGGGTACGAGGTCAGCACAGTCTATTAAAGTAAGTTGATAAATTTAAGTGGCAGGCGGCACAAAAACCATGAACCCTGCCCATGCGAACAGGCCATGTACCAAGTACCAAGTCACTGTACGTCACACCACCGATTTTTTTTGGCGATACCTTGTTCTATATGCATGCAGATAATACAACCATTATTTTGAACAACTTTTGATAGATTCAAGAATTTTGAAGACTGGTTAATCTTAAATAGTCTTGTACTGCAAATTGGTGAGTCAAATTAAAACTGTAAGCATCAGTTTAATCTAGTTTAAGTACATATTACATATGCCAAACGAAGTGAACAAATCCAAAATGTTCAGCGCTAACATAAGATTTTACATAGAACTGGCTTGATGAATTGAAGCAGTCCTTTCTCATACAGGCATGCTAAAGGCTTTTTCAATGCCACCTAAGCTATGGGTATGAAAATGTTCTAATTATGGTATAAGCCTAGTGTAAAGATTTATGATTCTTGTGCCAGAATGATAATTTGAAAAGTATAAACACATCGTGTCAGAACAATTAACTATCAGGATCTAATTTTCTTACGTTGAGTTGGTTCAGCAGATGGCCTCTGATTTTTTGTGCTCTCGTATATTTTAAACTCAATGTCTGGAATCAGCTGGACAGCTCGCCGATAGAACTGAATCGCCTCATACAGCTTTCCCTTTTGCTCGTTCTCGATGCCTTTCAGAAACAATCTTCTAGCCTAAAAAAATTACAAATTATTGATTGATTTTATTACAAATGTCAACCTTTAAAATTACTTACACAAAATGCTGTAATTTTTAACAAGGTGTATGCAGGTATATATATATTAATAGGCAAGCATGTTTCTTTCAAACCTTTCTTCTCAGTTGTGCGCATGTAGGGAAAATCTACCCATACTGTAGGAAAAATATTTTCCTGTAGATGTGCAGAATCCCTTCATAAATTAAAATAGGCTAAAAAATAAACACAACAAATGAATTTAGAATTTAAAAAAATTTACATTGACCTTATGGGTTGCCTTATGGTGACTAAACAATGCAATATAAACAGAAAATCAAAACAAATGGAAGAAATTCCAGTCAGATGTTTTATTTACAGTATAGGGTGAAAATAGAGAAGTCTGTCACATTACATATTTTTGGTCGAGTTTTCAACCACTGGACGACCTCTAGTTCACATTAAATGCTTAGAACTACTATGTGACCTTCGATTCAGATGAGCGGGACTGGTTTAGTGTTAGAGCCCAATACTACTGTCTAGGAAACCATAATTTAAATCACCACAATCACCAATACCCTTTGGTTTACCTGTGTGGTAGCCACAATTAATGGTTTGTTGTCTATACCTTAAGCTGTGGGTACATCTATGAAAAACAAATAGGTCTCTTAGGCGAGGAAAACTCCCTCTCTCTTAAAGATATTTCTATGCCCGAAATATCAATTATATTCAATTGAAAATAAATATACATATTATGTGACATGTCAATACAATTCATACATTATACATATATGATTTACACACAAAATTATTTTAATATACAAGAATATTGGGGGAGCGAGCTTATCTAGTAGTAGAGACTTTGGTCCCTGATGTCCTGGGTTCAAATTCCGCCAAATGACAAATGGATTTTATCTAAGTAATAATGTCAAAACCCCAGGTCTAGCCTAAAGTAATGTGAAAAACGATTCCGGGCTAGTGCCTTGCATCAATAGGACAAAAAAAAATATATACAGGGTGTCTCACGAGAGGTGTCTCAAATCGATTACGGAAAAACGGCTTAACGTACAAGGATGAAATAAAATTATTTCCCGCTAAATCGACCCCAAGGAATAACGTAAAAATATTTTTAACTTTTTCCCAATACAGGGTGTGCCGAAAACTGAGGGTCACTAGTTGGAATCTCGGAATTTTCAAATGTAAACATATGTCATGTTATACATCATTTTAAAGGTATTTGATAGACAAACATTTTAGTGAAAACAGAAAGTAGTTATCTTTTTCCGTTTCAAAATGGCAGCAGTTTTTTTGGAAAAAATCTATATTTTTTTAATATTCTGTGTTTCCTATACCAATGTATTTATCCCTTCTCCGGTTAAATTTTCTTACTCGTTATGAAATTAAAAGCTAATTTCATAACGAGTAAGAAAATTCAACCGGAGAAGGGATAAATGCATTGGTATAGGAAATACAGAGTATTAAAAAAATATAGATCTTTTCCAAAAAAACTGCCGCCATTTTGAAACGGAAAAAGATAACTACTTTCTGTTTTCACTAAAATGTTTGTCTATCAAATACCTTTAAAATGATGTATAACATGACATATGTTTACATTTGAAAATTCCGAGATTCGAACTAGTGACCCTCAGTTTTTGGCACACCCTGTATTGGGAAAAAGTTAAAAATATTTTTACGTTATTCCTTGGGGTCGATTTAGCGGGAAATAACTTTATTTCATCCTTGTACGTTAAGCCGTTTTTCCGTAATCGATTTGAGACACCTCTCGTGAGACACCCTGTATATATACATATAGTAGCCCTAATTCCAATAAGTTATATTATTATATATACATAAGAATATTATTAAAATAAGATAAACACATCAGGAATTTCACATGAAGGACACCCATTCTAAAGCTAGGTATTTCTTTGGATTGGTCTATTAAACTATAGTAACACCTTAGGGCCCTTTCACACGAGGCCACTGGTGGCCGCCACCGGTGGCCGCCACTGGTTGCCCGCCACAGCTTTAACATTATTTAAAATGGGACCTTTCACACGCAGCCACTGTAGTTGCCCGCCACTACACTGTGGCCGAGCAGTGTCTCCTCGCGCAACTGCTAGTCGGCAACCGCCGGCAACTGCAGTGGCGGCAACTCGTCGCGGGGCATTGAATTAAATGGGAGCTTTCACACGTAGCAACCAGTGGCCGCCACCGTGGATGAGCACGCAGCTACTATTTTGAATCAGTTCACGTGCATACTGCAACGACTATGGTAGTTGTTGAGTGTTTTCGTGTTGAATTGTTTGTTTGTAAAAATGAGTGATCGGAAGAAAAATAAAGAGGACGTTGCTGAAAAAGAAAAAGACAAAGGAAAACAACAGAATAAGAGAATAAACAAAATAATATAAGACAAAGTGGATACTGAAGATCTAATTTGCGAAATTGAAAAGTAACCGGCAATTTGGTATAGTACGACTGTGTCTTTGCCTTATTTTCTTTATTATCAACGCGAGAAGGAGATGTTCATTGTTCGACAACATTCTCACAGCAACTGCCATTGTACAGTGGCTGTAGTGGAGTGGCTTGTAAGTTGCCTGTATCATCCACTGCAGTTTCCCGGCCGGTAACTGGTGGCGGACACCGGTGGCCGCCACCAGTGGCCTCGTGTGAAAGGGCCCTTACAGGTAGGATAATTCCTCTCTATAACTATACTGATGTGGTTCATTATAAAACTAACCTTTTCTTCCTCATTTTCTTCACGACTCTCCGGGAACTCTTTCACCGGTGTAGTGGGGGCTGTTGCATTGCGAGAGACTGGTGCAGACTCAAGTTCTTTCTTCCACTTGGCTCGAAAGTCATCTAACTCATCACCTTTGGTTGGTCTCTGACACAAAGGTACAAAAAAATCAGAGATAAATTGTTGATTTTGCACTTGCTACAGAGGACAACAAGTGAACAAATCAATCTATGTTGAAGCGGTAAAGACTAAATTATTTATGATCTATATATTAATTTGAAACTGTTTTTCTTTGTCACAGCTATTTTGAGAGAACGACTGGGCGTAGAAACTCGGTAGGGGTGTCTAAAGAAAGGTCTTGGTCTGAAGATGAGCCATCAAAAGAGAAACATGGTGAATTCCCTTGGGGCTCTGCCCCCATGGCCTTTAAATTCCCATCCCATGTTATTCTTATGGAGGAAAACTGGGTTTTTATCACAGCTAATTTGAAAGAACGGCTGGGCGTAGAAACTTGGTAGGGGTTTCTAAAGAAAGGTCTTGGTCTGTAGATGAGCCATTAAAAGAGGAAAGAGGTAAATACCCTTGGGGCTCTGTCCCAGAAGCCTTTAAAGTTGCCTCTTCAGATTTGTTTACATTACGACCATATGCATAATTCTACACTACTTTCTAATGCAACAGCTGTTAATATTTAAATTGTGATTTATTGAATTTGTCAAAATGAACTGGATTTTTCTGATTTTAAAATTGATTTTCTTCTGCATCGTATCATGTTTTGCAATATAATGTTCTATTACCAAATCAGTGGAAAATCCTAATATCACAGTAACTTTTGAAATTATTTCTTATGGAGTTAACTTATATCTATTGTATTGGTTGGTTTCTGCCGTTTTTACCACTTATTGGAGATTGTACGTAGGTGATATTCTTTGGCATATTGCATCTGTAGACGAAACTTGGGTTGGTGTAATTATTACAATGGAAATCCTGGACAATTTGATATAGGCTAAAAATAAAACTGAATTAACACTGTGCTACATTTCTTGAGCAATCATTGAAACAACCGATTTGCAAACAATGGAAACATAGAAAAAGTCATAGAACACAACCAAGTAGAAGAAATAGAAATAATGTTTTTTTTACACTAAAAAAACAAGATAAGCGTTTTGAAAAAAGATAAGATATTTACAAAAGATTTTGATTAGGCCTATATCTAACTGTTGTGTAGATCGTGAGTGTTTCCATAATCTTTAAGTCGCCTGTAATGCTTTGCAATTGCTCGAATTCGAGCAACAGTTACACTAAGTATTATTAGGAAATAAAGTTTTCTCTGGGATAAAAGGATGTGATCATATTCAATGATGTACCGTACTTAATCCAGGCAAGAAGGGATATTTGCACGTTTGTAAACAACATTCTGCCTCTTTAAGACCAACCACGTCCACGTCATAAGATGCGAGCAACGACCTGATTAGGAAACAAAATGGGCAGCTGGTGAAGCTGTGTTAGGCCCAGAAAGCCAACAGTTGATTTTCAAATTACTTTCAGAAACAAAAATAGGTCTCGGAAGAATGGAATAAACGGAACATTCAAAGGCTAAGATTTGTAACATTAAATATACTTATATAGTCGAATAAAGTAGAAGAATTAATCGATATGATGAAGGAAAGGAAATTAGATGTGCTAGGTCTAAGTGAAATGAAGTGGAGAGGACATGGTGAACAGGAACTACTTGATGGGTATAAGCCTTTTTGGAGTAGAAATAGGAGATAAAGGTATTGTGCTGCTTTAATAGAGAATAAAGAAATCAAAGAAAGGATTGAAGAGGTGAAGCATGTATCAGATAGAATGATTAGAATGTCAATTAGGATGAAGACATCCTAAAAAAAATACCGCAGAACAGTTGGGGATAATGCAAGTATATGTACCACAAATGGGATGTACATACAGATCAAGAAAAAGAGGATTTTGAAGTTGAGTTAGAAGAACATTAAAAAAGAGTGTGAACATCTTAATGGGAGATCTGAATGCTAGAGTGGGTAGAGATGGGAGGGGAATGAAGAGGTTGGGTGCTTTTGGATAAACCAGTGCATTTTAATCTGTCTTAGACATAACAGACATGAAGACTTGCTTGCGTTATGCACCATGAATGTTATGTGCATATAATTATGTCAAAACTTCGTACATCCAGCTGAAGCAGTTAATACTAAATAGTTTTAATCATTTAGCAATTTCAAAGCGTGAACTAATATTTCTGCCCTATTGTATCAGAATCAGAATCAGAAAAGCTTTATTCAAGATTTATACATTATATACCTACATGAAATATATGCATAAATACAGAATGGCGTCAAAACAGCTTATTACTAATTAAAAATACTTTGTTAAACTAAATAAAACAGGAAAATTTCATTAATGTAATTACATGTTGTAAAACTCTTCAAATGAGTAAAATGCTCTATCAATTAGTAACAGTTTAAGTTTTTTTTTAAAAGACCTAATGTTTTTTATATCAAATATTTCTTTTGGTAGATGGTACAAAAACCTAATACCTGCAGCTGTTGGTTTCTTGTTATAAAACTCCAGTTTGTGTTGTGTTACGGATGGATAATTTTTATGCCTAGTATTATATCTATGATTATCCCCCAGCAGTGGCACCTTGTCTTCAGAAGCCCTCACATGCATAATAGTGTGCAATATATATGAGCTGTAAACGGTTAGAATTTTTAATTTAGGAAAATATTTTTTGGCCGATTCTTCATCATCCAGATTTAACATGATTCTTATTGCCCTTTTTTGAAGGATTAGAATACTTTGTAAATTTTGATTACTTGTAGCTCCATATAACTCAATACCAAATGTAATGTGTGAGTTGATATGTGCATGGTAAACCTTAAGCAATATCTCAAGGGAACAAAATTTTGACAGATTTCTTAAGGCAAATAAACCCGAGGAAATTTTATGTAACAATTTATCCGTATGGAGTGACCATGATAAATTTTCATCAAGCAATAAACCCAAAAATTTTGTTACCTTTACCTGAGTAATTTGGAGATCATTTACTTTAATACAGAATTCTGGATTTTTCTTTTGTGCTGTACTGAATGACATAAAATTGGTTTTATTAAAATTGAGAAATAATTTATTGAAGTTTAAGTAGTTTTTTATAGATAACAGATTGTTTTGGGCCGACTCTTGTATTTTATTAAAACATTTACCAGAAACCAACAAATTTGCATCATCAGCATATAGACACAATTTTGCCATATTATCTGTTAATGCTGTTGGCAGACCTTTAATATAACAAAGAAATAAAATGGGACCAAGAATCGAACCTTGAGGTACACCATATTTGATACACCTCAAAGAGGATTTTACATTTCTTAATTGGTTGAAATTATTTATATGATTAATTTCCACATATTGTAATCTGTTTTCAAGGTAAGATTGAAACCAATTTAAAGCATTGTTAGCAAAACCAAAATTTTTTTAAATTGAAATTAATGTTGAATGGCAGACACTATCAAAGGCTTTACTAATATCCATAAACACCCCGACAGTGCTCTCACCCTTATCAATAGCATCAATTATAGTTTCTATCAAATCAATTGTTGCAGTGACAACAGATTTACCGGGCCTGAATCCATGTTGCTCAGTATCAAATAAGCTATTATTTTCTAAGAAATTCATTAATCGTGAATGCATGGCACGCTCATAGATTTTTGATAAGCATGGCAAAATAGATAATGGTCTGTAATTAGAAGGGTCCTTATTGCTACCAGATTTATGTAATGTTTTAATTTTAGAGATTTTTAATTTACTTGGAAATATTCCTGAAATGAAAGAAGAGTTGATTAAATGAGCCAATGGTTTAGCTAAAACATCTTTAGCACTTTTTAAAACAGGCATAGGAATTTCATCAAAACCACAGGTAAACTTGTTTTCAAAAGAAGAAAGAATCTTGTCTACTTCAGCTTCATCAACAGGCTTTAAATAAAATTTTACTGAATTTGCAGGATTTGAGATTGCACCAAGAGCTCCCGAAGACAAGTCCCCAATCCTATCTACCAAACTTACAAAATGATCATTAAATATTTCACATATATCATCAGGTTCAGTGTATTCAAAGTTACAAATTTTTAATTGGATTTCATTTTCACGAACTCGGTTTCTGTTTAGTTCCCTATTAATAATATTCCAAGTAGTTTTTGAGACATTACTGGCATTTCTTATATTGCTTTCGATATAATGTCGTTTAGTACTATTTAATTGGGCTGCGTAGCTTATTTTCAGGTCTTTTAGCTTTTTTATTAAAAACTTATCCTTATTTACCCTAATTTCTCGGCTTAATAGTATTATTTCATCTTTAGCTAACTTAAGTTCCGGAGTAAAGACTTAAGTTGTAGTTGAAAGACGGCAATTGCTGGAAAACTATGCGCTGGAAGAAAACTAGAACTAGAAAACTAGTTCATCTAGACCTCGCGGTGAACATTTAAGACAATTATTGGACAAACTAAAAGTCTTACAAAACAATTTTTTTAACAAAAACTGAAGAGCATTTAATTATCTACACATTTCTCGCTGAAAGTTTTTATCTGTATCTGACCAACAAATTTAAAAAATCCTCGCTTACTTCCTTTTCCATGCTTACATAGAGCAACCTTTTTTATATTTTCCTTTATACAAAACTACCCATTGCCACAAAATAAATATATTTATAGGGATTAAACAGCAGTTAACACAGAATTTAAATATATTAATTTCATCCTGTTTTTATTACAAGGTAGACGAACCTGTGAAGCGACAGGGGACTCACTATTTTAGGGGAAAATTCAGGGGAAAAGAGTGAAACTTGTGAAGGAAACAAAATACCTTGAAGTTTACCTGGACCAGAAACTGACCTGGAGCAGGCATTTTGACTATGTACTTGCAAAAGGAACAGGAGCTTTTGGTGCCTGCAGAACCTTTGGCAAGAAATGGGGACTGAGTCCCAAACTTATACATTGGACTTATGAAGCCATAGTCAAACCAATGGTTACATATGCAGCCTTAGTATGGTGGCCTAAGGCAGAGCAGACAGCAGCTGGCAGGAAACTGCAGCAGCTGTAAAGGCTAGCGTGTTCGGGGATCTGTGGGACCATGAAATCCTGCCCCACAGCTGCAATGGAGGCAATACTCGACATGCTCCCACTAGGGCTGGAAGTCAAGAAATGTGCAGCTATATCTGCCCTAAAAATGGGAAGCAGAGGCGAGCTGAACCTACAGAGGCAGTCTGGTCACCTGTCCATCCTAAGGGACTTCCCAAGCATGGACATGGAACTAAGTATACCAGACCTCATGACAAAGGAATACGACTTTGAGATTCCTTACCAAGTTGCTATAGGAGGAAGAGATAACTGGCAACAGTGTAACTTCAACTTTGACAGAGCATGCTTGGTTTATTACACCGATGGAAGTCGGAAGGATGAGAGATCAGGGTTGAGAGTGTATGGTAACAAAACCAACCTATCCCTGGCCTTTGCAGAACAACAACAGTATTTCAATCAGAGGTCCTGGCGATTGAGTGCTGTGCTAATAATATTCCTGGCAAGAATCTAAGAAAGGGGAAAATCCTTATTCTCTCTGACAGCCAGGCAGCATTGAAGGTACTGGGGTCATGTGTGACACAGTCACGAACAGTAAAAGAGTGCAAAAACCCCCTCAAAATGTTAGCAGAGCGGAACCAAGTCAAACTGTCTTGTTGGGTCCTTGGACATTCGGGGCATGAGGGGAACGAAAAAGCCGATGCATTGGCCAGGAAGGGTGCGGAAGGCCAACTGTCAGGAGGACCAGAACCCTACTGTGGTACCCCCATAAGCTCAGGAGTAGCCAAAGTCCAAGACTGGGTCAAGGCTCAAAAGGCTTTGGCCTGGAGGAACTACCCAGGAATGAGGACGTCTAAATTACTAATTGACCCCACTGATAAAAGTTGGAAAGGCTTGCTGAGCCTTAAGAAAGGGGACATTAGTCTACTAGTAGGAGTGTTAACAGGGCACGGTCCTATCAGGAAACATCTCAGGACCATAGGTAGGTCACAGACAGACCTCTGCAGGTTCTGCGAGAACGAGGTAGAAACCTCAGAACACTTATGGCTGGACTGTCCAGCGTTGGCCCAAAGAAGGCTTACATCTCTGGGGAGGTTATTTCTGGAACCAACAGAGATAAGGAAGCTGGGTGTCTTTCAGCTCCTGGGCTACTTGAGAAGCCTAGGGCTGTCAGAATGATTTAAAGGGTGCTAAAATAGGTCTGCAGGCCGAAGTAGCTAGGGGTAGGCTATTAATATAATGTAATGTTTGTATGTAAACATTCTAAATGTGTTCTAAGATACTCCATATTCCAAACAAGAGAGGTACATTTGATAAGGTATGATTGCATATACTTAACCCACTTACATAGTTCGACGTCTTGCCTCTAATGCGCTTTGGCATTGACAGACGGAACTGTTCCGTCCTTGGACATTCCTACTAGTTGGACACATTATTATAAGGGATCACAGCACTTGATGGGTCAATAACTTGTTTCTGTCTATCTGCAATAGTTATGGTGTGTATTTTTAGTTTCTTTGGTTGTTTAATTTATGTTGGAAAACTAAAATATTAGTTACAAATGAAAGTATGAGGTTATGTTTTGTATCAAAATGCCATGACTGTCGTTTTGAAACGATCAAGTGTAATAGACCGGTATAGATAGTTGCAAAATGTCTTCCAATCTTTTAGTGCAGAAAGATAATAGTTTTAAGACAAAATAATAATAAATAGATAAGTTACGGTGATTTTTGTTAGGTCACTAAAAGAGCAGAAAAAAATATTTCCTATGGGTTATTAAGCAGTGCGATTTCAGCATACCAATGGGTTAAGAGAACTCAGCTGTATCTTACTTGAGATGATGACAAAGAAGAAGGGTCTTCCTGATCATCCCCCTCGTCGCCCACTCCTGCCCCATCCCCGCTTCCACTTGATTTGGCATTCTGGAAATAATAAATAAAAACTTGGTAAGGCTAAATCAATCAGTCAATGCTGGTGTTTATTATGAGTAGGTACTAGGTACTGTGAAACAATCCACCATAATTCTTTAAATCCTCAATCTTAATAAGTCACTGAGAGTGACAGTATAAGGAATTGTATAACAATATCAGTGATGACGACCAGATTTCTGAAGGTGGTGGTGACATTTGACATCCTGATGTGACTATTGGTCATGAGAGTGACTGTGAATGTGACGATATTTTTTGGCAACTCTTCAAGTTCTCAAGATAATAATGATGGGAAGATCCAGAGGTTATTAGGCTATACATGATTCTAACAAAATTTTCTCTATACTTGTGAACCTGTTGCTTGAATTCGAGCATCTGATGACTTTAAAATATTCGACTCAAAGATTATGGAAATACTAAAGATGTACTTAATAGATCAATATAATCAACATTTATTGTAAATAGTGTTTTCTACAAAAATAGCCTTACTCATAGCTGCATTGGGTTTCCAGACACATTGTGTGTCCAAAAGCCAGCACGACTCCCTTCCCCATACCGCCCTGAGCGAGGGATCATTGAGATTCGCTCTAACCTTTCTTCTCCCCTTCATGGGCAAGTTTTCGTACCCTTTCTTTCTAAGTTTTTGATTGTTTCTTTTTTAAATTTTAATACCTGTATGTATCCTTTGTCTTTTCCTATTTCTCTAGCTACTTTTGTAAACGTCTCAATTGCTTCCTTGTCACTCATCATGTTTTATTTTCTCATCTCTATGTCTATCTTATCCAAGACATATTCCTGTTCTCACCTATTTGTCTCCTGAAGTGAGCAATTTATAAATACGTGACTCGTTGTTTTTATTTCTCCGCATCTACATACTTCCTCTTCCACCTGGTGAAATCTTCACAAAATCGCCTTGAAATTTTCAATGTCCTGTGACAAACTGCGTTTCATAATGGCCCATCTCCCAATCTTGTTCCAGTCTCTTTCTGATGTTAGGTATAAATACGGATGTTTACCTTTAAAACGTTAACATAGAACACTCTGCTCCCAACGCATTTGCCACTCATCTCCTCTCTTCTGTTTACAAATTAGTCCTACCCTCCTCCTTGTCATCCAAAATCAACAGCTTATGCACAGCAATTAGTATCCATCAGTCCTAAATTGAATGTGAAATCTTCTGGTGACTGTTGGAGAGCACACTTAAAGCCAGCACGGAAGGGTGCTTGCTGTGTTCGGCTATCAACGACAATAGTATGTATTTCGTTCGTGTCAACCAGTTAAAGTTCGTCGGCCTCCTCCTATTGGCCGTCCTGGTCAACGTCTTATAGTCTCCATTATGTTGAACGTTTTTTGGTTATGTTTTGATTTTGTGAAAAATTTTAATATAACCATCTGTTTCAAATATTAGTGTCAATTTGAAAGTATTCATCTGTTCAAATATAAACAAACATTTTCTCCCTAAGAATAACAATGGAACTTTGAAGGCCAGTGGGGCAGAGCCCTGATGGAATTCCAAAGTTTTTTTTGTTTGATTGCAAAACTACATGCCAAGACCTTTCTAACGACACCTTGAACATGGTGATCGGTAGCACCACCACTCCAAAACAATTACATATGACAAAAATATGCCTAGCGTATTAAATATATAGTTTCCTTTGATAAAGTATACCTATTCATAAACCTTCCTCGTGTAAGGTTTTTGAAATAAGAAAGACCTTCTCGTTGAGGGTAAATTTTCGGCAGATACAATAGAAAAAGGATGCTAATTGTCAATGCCTTACTTAACGAAACAATCGCCATGAAATCTCGTTAAAAAGTCTCTCGGTAAGGATTTCTCGGTTCTCCTTAAGAATTATACGAGACAAATTTTATGCTCATGCCGTGCTGAAACGAAACAATCGTCACAAATATTTTGTTAAAAACCTCTCGGTAAGAACCTCTAGCTATGCAAAAATACAATCGAAACGTGTCGAGCGGTTCAAACAATCAAAACATTTATATTGTAACATATTTTGACATCGCGCATCACTACTTAAGTAATTAGGCTATGTTTGATTATGTTTAGGCCTAATTATGTTTAATTGAAGAGTATAAAGGAATATGAATTTGAACTTCTCAGATATTGGGTACCGGTAACTCATTGGGCCTAGGCCTAAGCCTACTTGTTTTGGCTAGGGTTTCAACACATATTTGTTTTTCTTGTAGGCTAAGAAGAGTAGTAAAGTTAATCCTTCATCACGTTCTCTTAGACTAACTTACTAGTTTATATTGTCGCAATTAATACATTGAATTAGGCTATGTTGTAAAACCTAAACCCTACCTCTAGGTCATGCTACTAGGTCCACAGTAATTACACAGACATGGCTCTTATTTAAGTACTATACTTTTTTAAATAGTCTAAATTTACCATTTTAGCCCAATTTTATTTCAGCGCCAAAATTCACGGTCGGAATATCGAATAACGGATGAACTTTTCGATGAACTGCCAAAACTTGATAGCATTACAAAGACACACGCATCCATGTTATTGTTGTCCTTCTGGATTTTCGATTTGGTTGTGGTCTGTTTGACTTGACAGTCAAGTCAATGTTGACGTTTCTTTCTCTGTATGGTCTTCGTTTTCGTGTCAGCTGGATTTTTTTTCTCTCAAGTAGTTTCTACAAAGTATAATAAGATAAATCCATAGAGTTTGAAATATAAAAATTATACACTATATTATAGCTTATAATCTCAAATCTTTACTAGCTCTTACCGTTTTTTAGCTACACGTGTTTTTCTTAAAAAAAGGGGTTGAAAATTCAAATTTTAAACTGCCATAAATTTGGATAGGATTGACGTAGAGATCTCTAGTTTCTGTCATTCTTTTTTTTCTTTTTTCATGCCCTCACATTTGATATCTTTGATATGATAATGAGGGGTGTCTTGCAGTTTAAAAATGTTATGGGTAGGGTGAGAAAAGGGGCGAATGGGAACTTCACATTAAATACCGGTGGGGCACACGGGAGGAACGATGGCTAACATATCTTGTAGTGTCAGCGTTCTCTGCTAAAACAGCTAAGTTTAAAAAATTGAAATTACTTTCATAATTTTTAGTTATAAAATTAACTTTTTAATTATAAAATAAATTTTTATTTTTAAAATTAATTTAAAAAAATTTAATTAGAAAATTAAATTACTGTCATAACCTAACCTAACCAACCAAACTTGCTGATAATAAAAAAAGGTATAAGATAAAAATCGAATAAAGGTTTACTATTAAACATAAAAAGTCCTGATAAATGCATCAAATTCTAACAAAAGATGTACAGTTAAGAAGTAGTCTTGGCAAAAAGATAGCGTCCCCGGCTGGTTTCGAACTGGATAACTCCTAAGCACCAGTCCGAAACGCTATCCACTATGCCACGAACGCCGCTGGAAACACATTGTCTCGTTACGGTAATCGTGTTGCCTCAAGAGAAGACATTAGCCACTAGAGATATGACGTCACCACACCCTTAGCCATCGTCCCTCCCGTATGCCACGGCCGGCTTTCACTACAGGCCGCGGCCTGGTAAAATTGGCAAAATCGCAAGTTGTGTTGTAATTAGTGACAGACGTCCCATAAGACAACATAGCAGACAGGTGACATCAGCTCATTAATTTGCACTTTATCGATTAAAATTTAAACTTATGAACATACATTTATTAAAATGGTTAAATATTAGGTTTAATAAATGTTTAAATACATTTATTTAATTTATTAAAATGTTGAAAATAATACATACAGAATTGAAAACCGAAACAATAAGAATTAAAAATCTATATCTGTACATTTTAAGTGGAGTCGATGTTGTCATAGACCATTAACCAATCTTTCATAAATACACAAAAAATACCATTAGCTGCTTCCAAACAAAACAGCTGTTACAACACCACTCGCGACGTTGCCACTTCGAAGGCCGCGGCCTGGAGTTAAAGGCGGCCGTGCGTTTGCCCATTCGCATTACATACTCAAAAATTGTGGCCCCTCTGTCACTAGATGATTCCCACAAACTGCATACTTTTATCGATTGCAGTTTTTCTATAAATAAAGAAGTAGGAAAAAACATCCTGTTTATACAAAACAATTTGGACGATGAGTGTTTTTCCCTCTGGTGACATCAAAATGAAAAAAGTAAATCGATCTCGGGCCTAGCTCTGTCCATGCCACCTACGGTGATGGCTACTTCCCTATAGGGAAATTCGCTAAAACATACTGTTAGATATTTTAAGTATTTTTTTACAATGTATCACTCAAAATAGTCAAAGGTTAAATTTTACCACCAATGGAACTATAATTGTGTGTTATATAAAGAAAGTGTAATTTATTGGAATGAGTCTCATTTTTTTCGGCTCCAGAACCTTAACCACGGTCACTTAATTTTAACTCTCCTTAATATTTAATCTACGCTCAAATGAAGCAATCACATCATGTTGGAGCTGCATGGTTTTAATAATAGTTAGCCATTTGTTGAAAGAAATGTTGAATGTTTTGTTTTTGTTTTTCTTCTTCTTGAGTTCTTTGTCTAATTGTCTATTCTCTATTGTATCGTTGGAGTTGGAGGTTATGTTTTATGTTATGTTCATGAGTTCATGTTTTATGAGATACGCTACTAGGCTAACTAGACTATTGCTTTTAGATTTCCATTTCGATTAATAAACTAATTGAGATTGAGAGTTGCGAGGGCGCGAGGAACTGTCTAGTCAGAGTCAGACCACTTGACCTCTGTTCATATCTACATTAATTCGAGTTAAATGACAATCTTCTGACGTGTAGGCCTACTTAAAAGTTTTTGGAAAACTATGGCGCTTGCAATGAAGTTCTTCTCAAGTATTTCAACTACCAGGACCCATGTTTTATCCAGGTGTACTAATTCACTTTTTTCAGCCAATTCTGGACCAGGTGTGATTGCTTCTCTAAAAGTTACAAGTCCACAACTACAGATAAATCGAGGCCACAAAAGGTATGTACGTGCAGTTAAGGCAGTATTCAAAAAAAGGAAAGAACAAATGGTAAAAGACAATATGGGACCTCTTCCTCCTCAACCGAGGAATACATATCCTGAGTGGAACTACAATGCTGAACTATTTGGCTTTGGTAAGAGGTTAAATGAAAATTTTAACAAGGAGCTATTGCAGCGAGCCTTTGTGGAGCGATCTTATATTATTATGGAAGAAGAAAAACAGAAGAAAGTTGGCATTGAGGAACCCAAGATTATGTTAAAGGATAATACAGAGTTCGTTCTCAAAGGAGAATCTTTGATCAAGAATTTTATAAAAAGATATTTAAGAACTGTGTATCCCAAGTATCCTGAGGAAGGGATTTGCTCAATCACGGACTATTTATTGAGTGATGCCGTTTTGGCCGAAATATCGAGACACATCGGCACAACTGATATAATATTAACATCAGACCATCCCCCGTCAGTGAACTCGTTGGCTAATGTTTTGAAAGCTATCATCCATGCTCTGGAACTGAGTTCTGGTGAAGAAAGAGCCTGTGCATTCATAAGGGACTTCATTATTACTTATCTCTCAGACAAAGATATCAATGAACTTTGGGAAATCAATGAGCCAGAGACTGTTTTAGCTTCAATTTTACAGCGAGATGGAAGATGTGAAGCAGAACCAAGAATTATTGGAGATGCTGGTAAAGGAACGATATTGGCTGCGTATCAAATCGGTTTGTTTAGTGACAAAGAATTTATTGGCATGGGATTTGGGGAAAGCATTGCTGTAGCAAGAGATATGGCTGCTAGAGATGCACTGAAAAGATTATTCCAAACAACCGAACGAGCAAGGCCTATACCTTTCAACTTGGTGTTAAAAGCTAATGATCAAAAACCTTTTGCGAACATAAGTATTCAAGATTGGTGTGAGAAAAATGTGAAATCCTTAATGACCTAGTGCTGGAATTAGATTTTGTGAGTAACTTATACACTGCCTTTTTAGTTTTGCCAAATTGCCATTTCATTTCCAAATTGGAAGACAACCAATAGGAACACACGGTCAATAACCTTTATCAATTTTCGGATTCATAATTATAATTTACCTTGAGAATAACTTAAATAAATATAAGGCCTAACTTAAATCAGCAAAAGCACATTTACAGTACAGTAGCTAGTTTAGGTGAATTGGATTCAAGCCATGACATATAAGTAGGCCTATCTGATGATGCGACTGAAATATTTTTGTAGAAACTGTTTGGATTCATTTGTTATTTAGGGGCATATTATTGAAAATTAAAACTATAGGCCCTAAATTAAAACTCGAACAAATTCCAGTATGTATTTATTTGTAGCATCATACCTACCTATTTAAGTTAGTTGTTAGATAGGCCTAGATTTTTATGTTCCACAATTTAGTTGAAACTGGAAATTATACAATAGGCTTACCTATATTATAAACTTTGCAAACATTCTGCTCGTTAGTTCAAAAAGAGTGAATTTGTAATGTTTAATTTTGTAAAAATACCTGCTTAACCAACAGTTACACAGTTTTAGTAAAGTTTGAGAACCCTTGGCATAAACATTGTGAGAATTTTAATGTTTTAAAATTCATACCAAGGCCAATACAAAATTATCCCAACTTAAAAATCCAGATTGATTTACCATTCGTAGGTACCTATTTTAAGTCAAACTTGATTGTCATGTTGAGACAAACTTTCTTGTAAATACATAGTCAGTTACTTAGTACTCTAATTTGGGCTTTTATTTCATCCTGCAGTCCCAGTTTGAATGGCATTTAGATTGTTAATAAGAGTAGAAATCTCTTTTAAATGTATCTGCACATGCAGGGTGATTGTAGGATTCCTGTAGGCATGGTTGGTCTCAGTAACATTAGGTTTAACGAGTGGGTACCTAGGTTTGCTGCTACGGAGGGTGGTAAAGAGTCTGTTTTAAGTGAAATATTAATAGGCATAGCTTGGTTCAAAATAAAGACATTTTCCAAGTTTGATCAAAATCTATACCTACCTACCCATAAAATGCAAAGCCCTCACTGACTGACTCACTAATCACTACTCCTACTTCCCATTTTCCTACGAGGATGAAATTTGGTACACTGATTCTATAGGCATTAAATAGAATACTAAGTAGTTTTTATTCTGGAGGACTTTGGGCTCCGCCCCAGTGGCTCTGGAGTTTCTCGTTAAATAGTCTTATGAGAATTCATATTTAAAAGGAATAAATTAATCTTAATAGCTTTAAACAAGTTGGTTCTATGATTTTATGTTTGTACCTATATGACAGCAGGTAATTTGAATTGTTTATTGCAAAAACCCCATATTATGTTAACCAACATTTTTTTAGATTTTTACTTTTAGCGAATTTCCTAATAGGGAAGTAGCTATTACCGTAGGTGGCACGGTAAGACCTAGGCCCGGGACGAATTTACTTTTTCATTTTGATGTCCCCAGAGGCCAAAACACCATTCGTTTATATATGTATATACAGGGTGTTTTTAAAAGAATGCCAGGATTTAAAACGGTCGTTGCTCGGGAACTATTCAAGATAATTAAACGATTTAAACGTCAAATTGAAGGGAAAAGAATAAAGTTTTTTTATCATTCTTTCATACATTTTGGAATGATTGATTAAAATTCAAATTTTAATCAATCTTATATGAGCGTAAAACGTGCAAAGTCTGCACGCGTAGGGCGATCGGCAGGTTTATCTGATGTTTTAACTGAATCTTTTTCGGCACAAAGACTCTATATTTTATAGATAACATCATAAAGTGACCAATTTAGGTTCGTTAAACTGAAGACTTCGTCGGGCAATAGTTTTTTTCGGGCTTCTGATGCAGAATTGTCGGATTTCTTCGACTATGTCATCGCTTTTTTTAGCCGACCAGGTGAATGTCTTTTCAAAACATTTCGGTGCCACGAAACTCATTAAACCGGCTTCAAGTTTCTCATCAAGTAGATTTAAATTTAGTTTAATTTAGCAATGGATATAAACTCTGCGAACTACAGATTACAATCTGTACCTTCTGTTGCGCCGTAAATGTTGTACTGGCCACTGGCGTCAGGCGTATGAGTTACAATAGCGGCCTATCACTCCGCACCTGTTTTACGCATACCAAGGTCAAATTTTTTTCCCTTGCTACACGGGAATACCTGTATATATATACAGGGTGTTCAAAAAAGGTGGGGACATATTTTACCTAGTGATTCCTTGGGTCAAAATAAAGAGAAAATCAAGAATAACATTTTTTCCAAAATTGCTTTGTTAACCAGATATCCGCCATTTTGTATTTTGTACATAAACGTTTTAGCGAATATCCCTATAGGGAAGTAGCTATTACCGTAGTACTCATGGTAAGACCTGGACCCGGGACCGATTTAATTTTTCATTTTGACATCCCTAGAGGCCAAAAACACCATCCGTTCAAATTCATATATAGCCTATATGTATTTATATATATAGGCCTTTGTCCGTTAGCGCAATAACTCGAGCAAAAATTATCCGATTTTGATGAAATTTGGTACAACCGTAAACCTACGTTTATTCGAACGAGTTCTCGATCCAGCATAATCGGACCATGGGAACAGGGGTTTATGGGGTGAAAATGGGGTTTTCCCATTTTTTCCCTAAAACAAAAGATTTTGCAATTTCTTTTTATACTCTTTTGTAGAGCTTAAAAAAAGAAATAAGTGCTGTTGTATGCCTAACGGTCACAGAGAAAATTCAAAAATAGTGTAATTTAAAATTCCCATGTTATTTTTATGGAGAAAATGAAAATTGTTGTATTTATCTTCTAATGTTTTCAACCGATCTTTATGAAACTTGGTATGAAGGTTAAGGTAAAAGAGACCGTGTTAGAAAAATATTTCATTTTGATTCTTCAACCTAAAATTTATAATGGTGGCCATTTAAAACTTGTAAACTTAAATTACTAAAGAATGGCTGATTTTAAGAAAAAATGTCAAGAACACTTTTATTTAGCACTAGCTGTAACCCGCGGGCTTTGCCCTGTTTAACTTCTTAATTTTCAAGATGATCTCGTTCCCATGGCTCAATCACGTCCTGGTTGAAGTTCGTTCGCTACGCTCACTCACCTTTAGGTTGGAGCTTGTTCACTACGCTCACTTGCCTTCAGGTTAGCTCGTTCACTACGCTAACTCGCCTCCAGGTTGAAGTTCGTTCGCTATGATCACTCACCTTTTGGTTGCAAATTAGCTGTTGTCATAAATGTAAAAGAAATAATAGTGCTTCACCCTGTTGGTAATCCTTGTAGTTGTAACTTTAATGCTATTGAACATCATAAAACAGAACCAACTTGTTTAATTGAAACAGCTGTTAAGATTCATTAATTCCATTTCTCATAAGGTTAACATGGGAAAATCCAGAGCCACTGGGGCGGAGCCGATTGGACGGATCATGAAATTGATGGTGTATAAACCTATTCCATGACATTCTACACGTATGTACCAAGTTTCGTGGCAATCGGTTCAGCGGTGTCTGAGTTTATCAATGCCCAAATAAGTTATATATACAAACATCCACTTTTATACTTGTAGATTTTTAATTAGGTACCTATCAAACGTTACCAAGTTCAAAAAGATTGAATAAGAAATAGCTGAAATATTACAATTTTTAATTGTAAAATGGGGCAAACCTGACTAGCTTCTGCCTTATTCTACCCCATTTTACAACTTAAAATTGTAATATTTCAGCTATTTCTTATTCGATCTTTTTGATCTTGGTATCGTTTGATAGGTAGCGTATAATTAAAAATGCTAAATAAAAGTGTCCTTGACATTTGTTCATAAAATCAGCCATTCTTTAGCAATTTAAGTTTAAAAGTTTTAAATGGCCGCCATTTTAAAATTTTTGGTTGAATCAAGATTAAATATTTTTCTAACATGGGTCTCTTTTACCTTAACCTACATACCAAGTTTCATAAAGATTGGTTGAAAACATTAGAAGATAAAAATGTTTATGTAAAAAATACAAAATGGCAGATATCTGGTTAACAAAGGGATTTTGGGAAAAATGTTATTCTTGATTTTCTCTTTATTAAGGTGAATCCCGTTGAAATCGACAGTTACTCTTGAGTTTTTAGGTAAATTCAGCTAACTACGATGGATAGAGTGAAGTTACTAAAATCTTAGTAAAATGAAGGGAGGATTAACATAATAATGAGTAAGAGGATTGTGTACCTTAAAAAACGTGGTTAATGAATTCGTTGAAATCAATATTTTCCATCCTTTCATCAGCTTTAGGTTACCCAAAAGGCTTTGCAGGAGTCTTACAATTAATTGTTTCTTTTCATGACTTTTGTTCATGTTAAAACCTCTTTCACTACATGGGGAAAGGAGTTCATATAATTGGTCTATCACCTGACGGAAAGAGTCAATATTTCTAAAATAACTGGTTCCATCTGCTTTAGGAGAATCATTCAGATTGTATTTGGATTGTATAAGTGAATCACCATCTTTAGTCATAAAAATACAGAATTTTATCAGCGAGAGCCATATTAAATCTGTTTTTTTTTATTTTATAAAAATATCTGATTTTCCAGAAACCAGTAACATTCTTACTTCGATGTGGGTCCAAACAATTTTGATTCCTTCTCTTGCCACATCGGCCAATGTTTTTAATCTAAATGTACTTATTCGCTAATTGATTAACTTCTGGCATAGTTTTGTGAAATTGTGCCATGAAGTTGCTGTCAAACTTGAACTTTATTGATATGCGAGGGTCAATTGCCTTGGCCGTATGGATCACATAAAGTTGTGCGCATGTATTTTGTGAATGGAATGGACCATAATTGTAGTGAATTTGGACACAAATCTTAAACATTTGCGGAACCACATCCATAACCTAGTCCGGCTTTGTTGGCAACACATTATGCAAAAGAGATGAGATGTGATGGCACTGTTTTATTTAATTAATGCCTGAATTGCCTTCAATTCACCTACTTCACCAAAACCATAGATTAAACATACTCCGTGGTAAAAACTTGAACACAGCTCACATCCTCAACGTACTCATCTACACTTGCATGGCTTTTATTCTATGACACAATTTTCTACCTGATTATCAAAAACTTTTATGCTAATAATCTCACAAACCTCTGACAATCTTTCTTGAATGTAATGGTTAATTATAAATGGTTATTGAAAGTAGACCAAAAAAGGCAAGCACCAACCCCTACAATAAATATAAGCTAACCCAATAAGGAATAATTATCTGTTCCTTTGAAATTATGATAATGTCCCAGTGATTTCATAATACAACATTTTATAAGTGCATTAAAACATAGATTTTTGAAACAAAAATTAAAACGTACCTATCATAAATTCATCATTTTATTCAAACTATAAAAAACTTGCCATGCAGTGGAAAATCAATTTTAAAATCATAAATAATAATGTAAACATTTCATTTTGACAGATTCAGTAAATTCTCATAACAGCTGGTTCATTAAAAGTAGTGTAAAATTATCCATATGGCCGTAATGTAAACAAATCTGCTGAGGGAACTTTAAAAGCCTCTGGGGCGGAGCCCCAAGGGAATTTACCCAGTTTCTCTTTTGATGGCTCATCTACAGACCAAGACCATTCTTAGGACAACCCTGTACCAAGTTTCTACGCCCAGCCGTTCTCTCAAATTAGCTGTGACAAAAACCCCGTTTTCCTTTAAAGAATGACATGGGATGGAAATTTAAAGGCCACTGGAGCAGAGCCCCAAGGGAATTCACCATGTTTCTCTTTTGATGGCTCATCTATAGACCAACACCTTTCTTTAGACACCCCTACCGAGTTTCTACGCCCAGCCGTTCTCTCAAATTAGCTGTCACAAAGAAAAACAGTTTCAAATTAATATATAGACGAGAGCTCGCCCCGTGGTCGAAAATTCAACCAAAAGGATTTATTGTACAAACTTCTCTATTTTCACCCCACGCTGTAAATAAAACATGTGATTGGAATTTCTTTCATTTGTTTTGATTTTCTGTTTTATTTTTGTTATTTTGTCAACAGCATGGCAACCCATAAGCCCCATGTTATTTTTTTTTTCAAAATTCAATCTCATTTTTCGTGTTTATTTTTTAGCCTATTCTAATTTATAAAGGGATTCTGCACATCAACATGTAAATATCTTTCATTTGGTCCAACCACGTGTAATTCAGTCCAGTAGTATGGTCAGGCTAGCTGTCATAAGTTTTGCAAAAGTTTTTTTTGTAAATAAGATTTTGACCCAAGGAATCACTAGGTAAAATACGTCCCCCCTTTTTTGAACACCCTGGGTGATTGATATAAGTGTGCCAGCTGTTTTATTCGAAAACTAAGAGATATCAAAAATACCCCCGTCGCAGCAAACCTGCATACTAAGCGAATTTCCATTTACCCGGCTTGATTTCTACTAAAATATTCCCTATAAATTTTCAGATTTATTTCCATTTTTAAATAACATTAATTTTAGTGAGTAGTTAGGTTTGCTGCTACGGGGAAGATGTTGAGGTGTGTTTTTTCAATTGAAATATTGATAGCTTAGTATGAAATAAACCAAATTGCCAAATTTGATTAAAATATATCCATAAACAAGCAAACTAGAACAGTTTATTTATTCTCCATAAGAATAACATGGGAATTTTAAATTTACAATTTTTTTAATTTTCTCCGAAGTCAATGAACATTCAAAAACACTTCAATATACTAAATTATTTGTTTTTTTAAGCTCTTCAAAATGGTCTAGAGAGAAATTTAGAAATTTAAAGTTTTTAGGGTCAAAAATGAGAAAAACCCATTTTTACCCCATAAAACCTCCCATAAACCCCTGATCCCATGGTCCGATTATGCTGGTTCGCGAACTCGTTCGAATAAATGTAGGTTTACACGTTTGTACCAAATTTCATCAAAATCGGATCAATTTTGCTCGAGTTATCGCGCTAACGGACACATATATAAATATATATAAATATATATATATATATATGAATTTGAACGGATGGTGTTTTTGGCCTCTGGGGACCTCAAAACGAAAAAGTAAATCGGTCCCGGGTCTAGGTCTTACTATGAGACCTACGGTAATAGCTTATTCCCTATATGGGAAATTCGCTAATATTCCCTATATGGGAAATTCGCTAAAAGTTAAATGGTAAACAACTTCTGGTTCTTCTGCCTACTTAGATAGGGAAGCTGTCAATCCCTCTAACCAAACCTAGTATCATATGTATGCTCGTTTTTTTCACTACATAATTTTTCCAACAATTTCCCTCTATACCATCAAAAGTGTTTTGAAAAATTGTTAAGCTCAGAACAGTAATTGTCATGTTGGAGTTATCGATCTGAGATAGAGTTACAGCCTTTGCCCTTTGGATCCTTGAATCACCTGTGGACTATTAATTCTGCAGTTAGAGGAAACTGCTTTAGCGAAGGTTATGTAGAGCGTGTACCGGAGGGAATCCTGAGGTTGGCTTGGGTTATACAGGTCAGGATCAGGACAGTCACGCAGGGCCGATTTACCGAATAGGCACGGTAGGCACGTGCCTAGGGCGCGAGGCAATTGGCTTTTTTGGGGGGCGCCAAAAATTTGGAAATTAACAAAAAATTCGTGGTAGTATTTGCATGATATCGCGGTAAACTTCTGATAACCACTCGCGGCCGTGTAGGCATCTTAATCGTCTCCCGCGTTTGCAGCAAGATTCTTACTATTTTCTGCAGTCAGGTCGTTTGGACATAAAATTATCGTCTTCCATGATCGAGGCAATATAAGAACGTATCCCGCAGTCGTGAGGAGATTATTATCATCTACCGCAAATGAGGCAAAATTCTGATATTTTCCCGCGGTCGTGAGGACATTATCATCGTCTTCTGCGATCGCGGAAAATTCTGATCATCCCTCGCGGCCGTGTGTAGACATTTATTATTGTCTCCCGCGGTCACGGAAACGTCACTGTTGTCATGCGCGATCACGGAAACGTCACTGTTGTCATGAGCGATTACGGTAAATTGAAAACTCCAGGTAGGAATACAAAATTCACGGTTCAAAGATCTCCCGCATGATTCCCGGATTTCCCGGTCGATATACACCCTGTTATATACAGGGTGGCTGAAAAGTAACTTGCACCCCCACTTAACTTTTCAACCATTTGAGATATTTGAAATCGGTTTGCGGCAACCTTCTTAGATATGACAGGCTACAATAATTATGGTCAATTTTGAAAATTTTGCCCTTAGGGGTAGCGGGGGTAGGGGATAGCTAAAAAATTTCAAATAGCAAGTATAGTCGAGTTTGGTATCATTTTGTAGGTCTTGATGAAACATAACAATTAACATAAAGAAAATAGAAATCAGACCATTAATAACAAAATGGCAGCTAAAAATGATTGAGACAATGGTTATTCAAAGTAATTTTGCGCTGCCATTTTGTTATTAATGGTCCGATTTCTATTTTCTTTATGTTAATTGTTATGTTTCATCAAGACCTACAAAATGATACCAAACTCGACTATACTTGCTGTTTGAAAATTTTGAGCTACTCCCTACCCCCGCTACCCCTAAGGGCAAAATTTTCAAAACTGACCGTGATTATTGTAGCCCTTCATTTCCAAACAAGTTGCCGCAAACCGATTTCAAATATCTCAAATAGTTAAAAAGTTAGGGAGGGTGCAAGTTCATTTGTTTGCTACCCTCATGGTTATTTGGATTTGAAACGTTTTAGGGCGCCATTTTGTTATTAGTGAGCCGATTTTGGTTTTCTTTATGTTGATGTTCATGTTTCGTCAAGACCTGTAAAATGATACCAAACTTGACTATACTTGTCATTTAAAAATTTTGAGCTGCCTCTTACCCCCGCTAAAATTAAAAAGGCTAAGGGCAAAATTTTCAAAATTGACCATAATTATTGTAGCCCCTCATATCTAAGAAAGTTGCCGCAAACCGATTTCAAATATCTCAAATGGTTGAAAAGTTAAGTGGGTGTGCAAGTTACTTTTCAGCCACCCTGTATATATTGCAAGGGGCGCTACTATTAGACGTGCCTAGGGCGCTGACAGGGTCAAAAACGGGCCTGCAGTCACGGAGGCAACCGGACACTGCAGGAAGCTTCAGTCATTGTTAAAGCGTCTTACTTCTAGAGATAAGCTAGCAGATTCAAGAGTGAGCAGGAGTGCTCGACCATGGGAGCTTCAAGGTATCTGTTACTAAGTTGAGCCCCCATTAGACGGATGAAATTTCGCTGCTCACTCTCTTCTCATCCTTGAGGTAGGACTGGTGAGGCGACCAAAAAACATCACAGTATCCCTAATAAGGTCTCATGAGAGATCAGTAAAGAAGTATCAACAATTGGATGCTAGTGCAGATCTAATGAAGTACCGTACCCAGATTGTGAAAGGTTTTGTTGCAGACCTGGAGTGCACGTGGAAATCCTAGTCTAAGTTTAAAGAAAACAAAACCGAAACCACACAGGTTCTTAAACTCATAGGCATAGTCATCACAATACCATCAATAGAATATGGTGGTGTAGTCCTATTGGGAAGGCTTATTGGTGGATCCGATGGAAGGTGATGCATTTGCACTTGTATCTTACTGTCCACTTAGGGGAATCTTGCCTCTGATGAACCACCGGGTTATGGAATCCAGGCTTTTCTGGACTCTGGAGGAAATTAAGGCCTTCATATTTTTTTCGTTAGTTTTTTAGGTCATCAGTGAGTTGTAGGTTGTAGCCAGTGAAGATCAGGTGCGCGATGTTATTGATAAAAGCAAAAAGCAATGAAAAGCGAAGGACCTAGCAAATGAACTTTAGGGGACTCAGATGTAGCAATGAAGTCAGTAATTAACTTCAAGACACCCTTTTTTCCTGAGAAGGAGAAGCTTATTATATTATAACTGACACAATCAAATACTTTTGCAAAATCAGGTTCGAATAGCATCAACTTTAAGAAGTTTGGTGCAGATATAAAATTGAAATCGTCTGCTTTTAAGCTCATTTACATTTTATTGGTCGCGGCATTTTTTCGCATACTGTTGGTCAAGGTATCCGAATGTGAAATAGCAGCTTTGAGCTTTGGTCCTTGCAGAAAAACTCTTTCAAAAATCTTTGAGATGAACAGAAAATCATTATTGAACAGTAGTTTTTAACGTATTTTACTGGTGTCCTTGTAAATCGGTATGATACTAAGTAGCACTTGTCTTTGTGATGCCAATGAAACCTCGTTTGATAGAGAAGAATTAAAGAGTATTGTGAGAGTAAAACAGATTGTGGCAATGATTTCCAACAGCTGGTATTATGGTCATTATGGAGTCTGGTCTGGGGTGCAGATTTGTTTGCAACTAGGATCGAGATTGCTTTGCGGACCTCCTATACGTGCATGCTATACAAAATGACAAAATGTGTAGACTATAGTGGATTGTCAACTGTGTAATGGTCTCAGGTCAAGCGAACTATCAGGATTTCGTTGTGAACCCAGCGCTATCCATGCATCCATCACGCCGAGGTTGTCCTTTGCCAAATCTCAAAGTTTTTTGCCATATTTAAAATGGTAATGAAATAGTGTATGATAAGCAACTCAACATTGACTCCTTGCCTTTATAATGGATCTACTTCTGTTAATCAGTCTTCTGCCAAGCTGTTTTTCGTTTTTGCTACCTTCTCGTTCCGGTTGGGATGTTACTTCGGATAGCGCAAAGGGAGTCAATGTTGAGTTGCTTAGCTTACACTATTTCACTACCATTTTAAATATGGCAAAAAACCTTGAGATTTGGGTAAGGACAACCTCGGCGTGATGGATGCATCAGTTCGTGAAACAGACCATGGCCACTGAAGAAGGCTTAGCATGGTAATTCCCAGACAGCACACTTTCTCCTCAGGACATCCCACGGATATTGCGACAGGATATGCAAGATATCCCATAGTGGTCCTATGGTCAACTTGGGATATCACAGGATATCCACAGGAATGCGTAATGTCCCCGCCCGGGGATGTCCTACGGATAAGCTCACACGCATATCCGTGGGACATCCGAGGTCATCCCAGGGTAGTCCTCAGGACATTCTCAGGACATATGGGACTACTATGGGATGTCCCTGGGATAAAGTGTGGTCTGGGCCTGAACATAAAAAACACAAAATAATATAGATGTAGTATGAAAAGCTTAATTATAGGTTTAGTAAATTGATTAAATAGTTAATAAACACAAATTTTGAAGAAAAAAACGAGAAAAAAGTTTTTGGCCCAGACGGGTTTCGAACCTGGTACCTTCGTCTTGTGAGCCTCTTACCTTACCTCCTGAGCTATCTGCGCTTGTTGATTATGGGTGTTTTCAAGTCGTTAAAGAGTAGCCGACAGTTGCAATGGTCGCAATACTTAAAATATTTTTGATACTACAGTATAGGCTATATATGATTCTGTTAATCTGTTTAGGCCTCAAGTAGTTGAATTGTTTTTCTGGTAGTTGGAGAGGATACTGGTATTTGAATATAGATTATTTAATCACCATTAGATTAGCACTGTAATAATTGATTGTTATATGATTAAAATTAGTTTTTTGTTGTTTTATTAATTTAAAGTTAGAATTAAATTCACATTTCACACAACTATGATAGAACTCTAGTTTTCCTGAACTCAGTGGTAGTAATATGTCAGTAAAGTAAAGTCAACCCTTGCTAGCCATAGTATTAACAAGACATATTTTCAATCTGGGAAACCTTAAACTTTTAAAATAAATTATAAAACCTCAACATCTTAATGCGTGGGAATCTTATTTTTAGAAAAAAAAACAGACCAAAATTATTTGTTAAATAATGAAGACGGCCCAATTATAAATTCGGAATTACTGAAAATAATTACATCAAGAACAACACTGTAACATATCCAAAATTCAAAAGATTAATTTTTCTAATATTATTTTTTATTTTTCCAATATCCTTTAAATCATCTGTTTTAACTTTGTTTAAAATTAATTTATTAAGTAAATATTTACTTTCTGTACTAGTGTAAACACAGCCTGAAGATGGAAACCAAGTTTCTGAAAGCACTAGTGAAAAAAACAAATTATTATATATTGGCCTTGTTGAACATTTAAATTTAGATATACTGTACATTTCATCAGTGGTAGTATTTTTTTCTTCAGTTTGTTACCGGGACATTACAGGATATCCAGTGGATTTTTTACATGTCCCGGGATGTCATGGGACATTCTGGGATATCCTATGGCATTCGTACATATCCCGGGACTTTACAGGATATCCTGAGGTTAACTTACAAATCCCGGGACATTACGGTATATTGTAGGATATCCTGTGGATTTCGTACTCGTCCCGGGATTTTGCGGGATATCCTGAGGATAGCGCACATATCCCGAGACATTCTCAGGACATATGGGACTACTATGGGATGTCCCTGGGATAAAGTGTGCTGTCTGGGTTAAGAGAAACGAACAATAATTAATTGATGCATCCTTTAATTATTCTTGTTGACCTTGTGAAGGTATTTTGTTCTCTTTAATATTGTTAAAACAAACTAGACTAACTCTCTTTGCGTGCTTATTCTAAGACCATACGGAAACAATAAGTGACGGTAAAGATTTGTTTGGTCACTAATCTAATGTTTCTTGTGTCCTTGGTATATCCATTCAACCACGGCCACATTTAACTACAGGCCGCGGCCAGGTAGAATTGGCAACGTCGCAAGTGGTGTTGTTGTTTAGTGACAGACGTCATATAAGATAACATGGCTGGCAGGTGATTCATAAATTTATTAAAGTATTGAAAATAAAATTACAGAATCGAAAACCGAAACAATATGAGTTAAAAATATATATCTGTACATTTTAAGCGGAGTCAATATTGTCATAGTCTAGTCCAGTATACAAACATTCGTTAATACACAAATACCATTAGCTGCTTCGGTTAGGGTTCACTTACTCTACGAATCATTGACACAATGAGCCTCCAAATATGTAATTCTTAAAACACATGGCTCACTTACTCTACAAATCATAGTCTATACGAGCTTCGTAGATAATATTGAAGGTTCACTTGCACTACAGGCTCGTATACTATACGAGCCGATCAAAAATATCAAATAAATGAAGAGGGTTCACTTACTCTACATATCATAGTGCCTATGAGCCAAGCGTATGAATTCTTGAATAATTCAGGAATAAGCTCGTATAGTATACGAGCCAAAATACTGAATTTAAATAAATTACAGGAGTAGGCTCGTATTACACAAATAGAAGACGGCTCACTTACTCTACAGTTCATTGGCACAATGATCTGTAGAGTAAGTGAACCCTCTACAAATATTAGAAGGGTCACTTACTCTACGGTTCATTTAGCTACTCGTCGCGCGGTTTGCAGCGCATCGTTGCAGGCGTGTATGGTAAACCAATACCGCAGTTCTGCCGTTCTGCCTTACTTCTGCCGTTTACTAGTCTTGCAGCGTGAAAGAGAGCTTGTTATGATAATGCATTGTTGAATTTTTAACTTGTGTACTCGTTGCTAGAAATCAAGCAATTATCAAGTACCGGTATTACAGAAGCTATTTTAAGAGTTATTACAGACTTAATTTTCAATTAATTAAAAATACTCACGTGTAAAGCTTATGAAACTAATGAAATTACTTACTGTGTTATGAACATTTCTATATAATTAAAGTTGTAAATATTTTAAAATTGTTTAGAAGATTGCCTTTTTAGTGTTTTATACAAACGTGTCTCAACTTATACACATAGCCGCATTAATGTTAATGTGCATGTGCATTTTCGCCAATGATAATGTACCAATGTCGACCGTACCAATGTCTAAACTTTACTTTCAAATGGATTTGTTTTTTTTTTATTTATACATCATACAGAATTTAAATGTTTTTACGTGACAAAAATAACGAAATATAACAAGCTACATTACATACAATATAATTTAGGCTTGAGCTAATGGAAAACTGTAGTTTTCGCATACTTGTCTTAACTTACAGATTCAATTACATCCTTTGTTTACCAAAAAAATATTTACATTTATTGAAAAAATAACACTTAGACAGATCAATAATTGTCAATTACGATGACAACTGCATTTACAGTACATAACAATCCTTATACAAAGAAGTATGTTTTTGTGACAAAGAGATCAAATAGAAATCTCTTTTAGAACTATATAATTTATAAAGACCGGCCTTTTACAGTAATACTAGGTGAAACCCGTCGAAATCGACGGTTACTTTCAAGGCTTAGGCTAATTCATCTAACTGCGATAAATTTAGTGAAATTATACATATTTTGAGCATTTAGCATTGATTAATAAGTGTAAAAACAATAATGATATTAATTGCGTTAGTTGCCAAATATGGTTGATCATTTAATGAATAAAATATTTCCCAAACTGTACGTCATCGGAGTTGTTAGTATGCTAACTGGTATCTTTTCCTTCGGAAGAACCTTTAAATAGTATTAAAATCGTATTGGTGGATCATTTGTAGTTAAACACTTCCGTGATTTCATCACTGTAATGCAGATTAATCTATGATTTTATTTTAAAAAAATCTGTTGGGAAGACACGTTCAAACTTCAAAGGGAGGTATATCCGTTACAGGGAAAGTTTTATTTTTCCTTCGTCACGTCGCGTCAGTTTATATCGTACTTCTGTGCCAATTAATAACCCTCTAGCACAGTTTTGAGAAATTGGTTGTGGTGTTACTGTTAAAGCTGGAATTCCTTGACATGGGGGATGTCAGTTAGTTGTCTCAGCCATATCAGTTTCATAAAGTTCTCAATATAATCTCTCTACGGAATGTTAGGTGCAGTGGAATATACTTGTAATATAAGTGAAGTTGGCTTTTATTCTTGAACTGTTAGGAGCCTCCTCATTTATATGGTCGTGCAGCTTCATTGGCAACAAATAATGCGAATGAGATATAAGAGCACAATCAAATTCTTCTGCAGATGAATTTTCTGTTGGAGAAATATAAGCCGAATTATAAATGTCACAATGCGAGTTTGAGCATTTTGTTACTATATTATATGGGTAAGTTACATAGATTTTTTAGGTTGCTGCTCAGTGCACTTTAAGAATATATATTTTAGAGATAAATTAAATGGTTTTTGATGCTTAGTAGCGCTAGTAAACATGCACAACCCTTTTAGTTAGTCTAATAACATTCCTCTCGAGTTCAAGTTCTTATTTGTATACATCTACATTATGTTTTCACTAAGCTTAATGAATACATCGAAGTAACCTCTCTGAAAAGTCTTCAGTATATTGCAATTTAATGATGCAGTTTAATTTGTAGTTTTTCTAAATCATGCACATATTTCTACATAAATACTGTCAAATATTTTATCCAGTTGCTGTAAACCACTATTAATTTAACAAAATATGGACACGGCTCAAATGGGCACCGTGCTCTTCTGCACTTGTATTATTTTGTATTGTATTACACAATCGAAGATTTTTCCAATGGTTGAAAGTATGTATGACAATAATCTCATGAATCTATGATGATCTATCTAGAATAATATGATAAAATATAGGGAAAAGCTGTGATAGAGGCAGACACCAATCCGTAAAATAGATATAGGATAGTTCAATAAGAAGGAGTTATTGTAATAAAAGGATTTTCCTCTGATTTCGTAATGGAATTTTATATTGCAATACAAATGATACAGAGGAAAATCAATTTTAAAATCAGAAAATAACATTGCAAATACTTCTTTTGGACCGTTCAGCAATCCCCAATAAATGTGTGTAAAACACAATTTTAAAATTAACAGCTGTTTTATTAAAAAGTATTATCCACATGACCAAAATGTAAACAAATCTATGGAGGGATCTTTAAAGGCTTCTGGGGCAGAACCCTAAGCGAATTTACTTTGTTTTTCTTTTGATAACTCATCTACAGACCAAGACCTTTCTTTGGACACCTCTACCAAGTTTCTACGCCTAGCCGTTCTCTAAAATTAGTGGAGACAAAGTTTTCAATTAAATATTTAGATTCCCCCATGTTAATCTTATAGGAGAAAACCTATCTTTGATGGAAGATCCTGAACAAACCAATAAAGATATCAAAAAACTAAAAACACTTTGCAAAACTACAGATCAGGGCAATTTTTTTGACACTTTAATAATCAAAATCGGTCAAGAAATGTGGGAGGAGTTCTGTTCACAAAAATCGGCTTAGCGTATTATCTATCTATATCTATCTATATATTAATAGGCAAGCATGTTTCTTTAAAACCTTTTTTCTCAGCTCGTGTGTATCGTAGGGAAAATCTACGCATACCGTTAGAAAGCTATTTTCCTGTAGGTGTGCAGAATACCTTTATAAATTAAAATAGGCTCAAAAATAAGCACAATAAATGAATTTGAAATTTAAAAAAATTAACATGGGTCTTATGGGTTGCTATGGTGATGACGAAATAACAACAAAATATAAACAGAAAATCAAAACAAATGGAAGAAACTCCAATCACATGTTTTATTTACAGTGTGGGGTGAAAATAGAGAAGTGAGTAAGTTTACATTACATATTTTTGGTCGAGTTTCGACCACTGGACGACCTCTCGTCTATATATTAATAGGCAAGCATGTTTCTTTAAAACCTTTTTTCTCAGCTTGTGTGCATCGTGGGGTAAATCTGCGCATACCGTTAGAAAGCAATTTTCCTGTAGGTGTGCAGAATCCCTTTATAAATTTAAATAGGCTCAAAGATAAGCACAAAAAATGAGTTTAAAAATTTGACAAAATTAACATGGATCTTTTGCGTTGCCATGCTGGTGACGAAATAACAACAAAATATAAACAGAAAATCAAAACAAATGGAAGAAACTCCAATCACATGTTTTATTTACAGTGTGGGGTGAAAATAGACAAGTGAGTACATCACATATTTTTGGTCGAGTTTCGACCACTGGACGACCTCTCGTATATATAGATAGATAGATGGTTCACAGTACTTATTAATTATTGCGCAGTTGTTAAATGCCCTTATAAACATATGGAAATTAAAAATTTAAATTATTTACAAACTCATGAACAATACAAAACGTTCGCTGACCCCTCATAGGAATGAAAAGTAAAGATGATCGCAAGACCTCAAGTTCAAGTCACGTTCTCATGGGCAAAGGCCTGGCTGAGAACAAGCCAGGCATAGATTGAATTTCGATCTGGAATGCATCGTAGAAGAAATTGTAACCGATGGGAACAATCGACGAGAAACAATATTGTTCCCACCGATTCCGAGAAATTTTACATGCATAAAGAAATAATTTTACTTACGGTCAGCACCACGCCCTCTGGAGGCTGGTCATGAGGGGAGGAGAAGCCAATGAGGACGATGATCGAAGATATTCCACCGATGATTGGAGGGTAGGCGTTTCCCGAAGACATCGGGGGGAAGAACCGATAATCCAGGAGGGGAAAGGAGGTCTTGGGGAAGAAAAGTGTTAATCAGTCTTGGAGAGGTCTCAAGAAGTAGCACTTCAAAGAAGAAACCGTCGGGAGTCCCGGATCTAATAGGGACAGTGACTTAACAGGGTAGTTTGAAGCACCTATTAAGATCCCGACCAGACTCAAGATCACGAGGACACAACCACGGCTATTCTTCAAGACCAAAGGCACCACCACACTACCACGCTACCAAGGACTAAAGCAACCCGAAGAGGACGGCCCATAGGACGAGCGACCGACGACGAGAGGAAGGACTACGCTTGGATCAACCCTTGAGTCTCGAGCGAACAACCCCGGAGTGTACGCCCGCACCAAAGGAACGCCCCGGGGAACCTTCCAATCGTTGCCCAACTGCCTCGTCTTGTGGTATGTCCAAATATCTTCACTCAATTGGTAGCGTGCACAACTTAAATGTTAAGGAGAAACTCCATAAGATATAACAAAATCTATAAATAAATGAAATAAATAAACTATAAGAAAGATAAAGTAAATATATAAAAATAGGGCAGACGAAGTAGAGTTACTTTAAAATTCATATAAACATCAACCTTCAATTAAACTAAAAGGGGTCAACCTAAACAAGAGCAATTTTGAAGTTTGAATAAAACAGGATTCAAAACGAATCCAAATAAATAAACCTGTTAGTTAGACTATTAATATAGATGTGTATATAATAATAGAGACAATTTCAAATAAGAGTAAATAATTGAAAATTAGGGTGTTAACCACGTAAGCACGTATTTTAAATGTATGTTTAGTTAATATATATTATCAGAGGGATGAACTAACTTGTATGTAAATATTGGGTTTAATTTAGCTTAGAATGTTTTAAGTGTTTACAATTCATATAACTAATAACATTTAACATTCAAGGGAAATATTTCATTTCTTATCATTTGTATAAAGAAATTTTAAATACAATTTAAGTGTTAAGGGAAATTTTCTTTTAATATCCTTATATAAGAAACAGAGTATAAAAACAAAATAGGGTGTAAATAGTCATTTATATTATGTCAATTTTATTTGTAATTTTTCTATTCTGAATCATTATAATATCACTGTATAACAATTATCTTCATTTTATGTACTTATTTTATGTGTGCACATTTAGTTATTTTTATTAAATCATAATTATTATACTGGAACTGGTGTTCACTTATTCCACGATCCTAGAGGTCCTCCACCTAGTGAGTACTCTACCCTAGTTACATTCCCCCCCTTTGAAGTAAATTTTGTTTGGTCAAGGTTTTCGTAAGTTTCTTTTACCTCTACAGAGGAGTAGAGGCTAGAGAGTTTTACACCCTCAAGAACTAACTGTGTAAATTTCTTTAGTGTGTTACGTTATATGAAAGATCCGTGGTTTAAAAAGATCAAAATCACTCATAGAGAGGCTTACTGATGTAATGAGATGAGGGAATTTCCTTAGCTAAATATATAGTAATCCTGGTAATTATATCTCAGTACAATTATATCTATTGTACCAACACGTACAATAGATATAAGATAATTCGATAAGAAATCATTTTAAGAGTTATTGTAGTATTCAGATTTTCCAAAGATTTCGTAATTGATCGTTATATTGCAAAACATCAGATGATGCAGAACAAAACATCATCATCATCATCTATACAGGGTGGTAAAAAAGTCCCAGGACATTAAATATTTTAAAAAATAATGCAGATAGAGCTACAATACTTGGTACAAAGTTACAGGGCATAAAACTCTATTTTAACACATATTCAGTGATCCAATAACTCTTCAGGGGGACGGCCAACAAGGAGTCGGAAGAAAATCTTAAACGGAGGCATAGGTCAATATGCACATCAAATTAAAGGTCTTTTTTAGTAGAATACAATGCCACAAACCGCACTTCAAAAGGTTGATCCTGCGCAAAATGGCAGATGTTCAAAGATTTCTTGAATCCGCCATTTTGAATCTTTGAACGACTGCCATTTTTTAACTCAGGCATTCTTTTGAGCTTGAATTTACGGCATCGTAATCTACTAGTGAAGACCTTTAATTTGATGTGCATATCGACCTATGCTAACGTTAACAATTTTCTTCCGATTCCTAGGGCTGTGCCCCCAGAGGATAAAGCGTATAATAGCAATGTAAATTAAATGAATCTTTGAACAACTGTCTGTTATTGGATCACTGAATATGTTTAAAAATAGAGTTTTATGCCCTGTAACATTGTACCAAGTATTGTAGCTCTATCTGCATTATTTATTTTAATATTTAACTGTCCTGGGACTTTTTTACCACCCTGTATAATACGCTAAGCCGTTTTGTAAACAGAACTCCTCCCTCATTTTTGGACCGATTTTAATGATTAAAGTGTCAAAAAAAATTTCCTGATCTGTAGTTTTGCAAAGTGTTTTTAAATTTTTGAAATCTTTATTAGTTTGGGCAGGATTATCCATCAAAGTTAGGTTTTCTCCCATAAGATTAACATGGAGGAATCTAAATATTTAATTGGAAACTTTGTGTCCACTAATTCGAGAGAACGGCTGGGCGTAGAAACTTGGTAGAGGTGTCCAAATAAAGGTCTTGGTCTGTAGATGAGTTATCAAAAGAAAAACTAAGTAAATTCGCTTAGGGCTCTGCCCCAGAAGCCTTTAAAGATCCCTCCACAGATTTGTTTACATTAACGCAGGTATTATCCCAGGTCATGTGGATAATACTTTTTAATGAAACAGCTGTTAATTTTTAAATTGTATTTTAAACAACACACATTTATTAGGAGTTACTAAACTGTCCAAAAGAAGTATTTGCAATGTTATTTTATGTTTGTAATAGCTATTTACTTTATAAGTGTAGTAAGAGTGTTTTTACATCACGCAGGTGAAGGTTGTGCAACGAGCGGAAGCGAGTTGCATAATTTACCTAAGTGATGTATAAACACGCTCTTGCGTAACGTGTAACGTACAAGATTTTACCTGACCCGACAATATACAGGAGGTTACGAACAATATTAATCATTATCCATTTCCCTCATCTTCTAACAGTAACGTTCATTTACAAACAAAAGCTAGGTTAGGAAAATTCTTCAAAACATAACAATAAAATTCAAGAGCACAGCTGATTTCTAGCGTTGAACGTCGTTGGCTCCATAGAGGTATATTTTTTAAGTTAATCACTCAATGTTATTTAAATGGGTTTCATTACATCACCGAGTGAGTTTTAGATACTTTACATCACTCGAGAAGTAAGGAAGTTGTATACATCACGCTTGGGATAGGGAAGTTTAACATGGCGGGTTAGTTAAAATTAATTTTCTTCTGTATCATGTCACGTTTTTCAATATAACGTTTCATTACGAAATCAGTTAAAAATCCTTTTATCACAGTAACTCTTTCAATTATTTCTTATTGAACTATCTTATTGTACGGGTTGCTGTCTGCCTTTTTCACCACTTTTGTCTATATTTTATCATATTATCTCTGACTATCAATGATATTATTCTAGACAGATCATCATAGGTTCATGAAATTATTGTCATACATGTCTTCAAACGTTGGAAAAATCTTCGATTGTGTAATACAATACACAATAATACAAGTGCAAAAGGACACGTTGCCCATATGAGCCGTGTCCATATTTTGTTAAATTAATAATAGTTTAGAGCAACTGGATAACACATTTTACAATATTTATGTAGAAATATGTGTATGATTTAGAAAGTCATTAAGCTGGAAAACTTCAATTTGTAGCTGCTTTCATTAGCTTTAATATTATGTAAAACAGTACTTACTTTAATGAAAATTCTGCAAGATTTTGCCGGTGTAATGCAGTATGTGTACTCAATCAGTGGGTTTGGTCTAGGTGGGGCTGGCGAGAAATACTATCATTGTTGTAATGTATAGAATTTGTTTTTAAATTAAGATACACTATTGTATTATCCAAGAAAAAACAATCGAAAATCCCCATTTAAAGTTAATCACATTTAAAGTTATTTCTTTTATTCATTTAACAATTTTATTTAGTTTATCATTTAAAAAACATGTAATTATTTTTTTAGGTATGTAGTATTTTTAAAGAATGTTATCTTTAAACAAAGATCTGGAAGTTACAAATGTAACATACATTGAATTGCAATTGTTTTATTCCCTTTGTAATAACATTTCCTACAATCATGTCCAGTTAAATCTCGTCGTAACTGTTACCGTTTGTTTGTTATCCTTAGAATAATGTAAAGATAAATATTTATTTACTCGTAATTTTATTTTTTTGCAAAACTTTTAACACTGACATTTTATGAAAGCATTTTTCAAACAAAATTGTAGCTGCTATCAGCTTTAAAATGATATATTGAAACGTGTACTTTATGGTTATGTAATACCCGATATTAACCGTGAAGGGACCGTGTGCACTATTTTTATGTGGCGCTCCATAGCTGATCCAATACTACTAATAGCTACTACTAACTCAAATACTAATAGCTAATCCATAGCTGATTTAAGTTCATACTATTATAACTTTATAAATTTAATTTTACTTGAATTATTTTACGTAAACTGTGTACTGTATAATGCTTCAAGACTACTATATATATTCGTATTTTATTTTTTGAAAAATTGTAAATTGTGTATATGTTGTGGAAATAAAACTGATTTGATTTGATCCGTTACCGATATCGTGCAAGACGTTTCTACCCATTATTGTATTTTCTAGATTTTTTAAATTTTAAGACACCAAATAAACAATAGGAAAGCATTCAATTGAGCTCATACTGTAATTTAACTACTAAACAAGTGAATGTATTGAAAATAGGAAAAATGATTGGGCTGATTAGGTTAGGTCTAGGCTTGAAGGATTTGTTTACCTTGTTATGCTAGGTTTTTGAAACAACACATTCACACCAATACGTGTGTAGGTCGTGGTAGACCAGTTAACGATTTATTAAAAGAATAATTCATAAAAGTTTGCGATTTCATTGAGAAAAATTATGATTGCCAGCATAGTATTCCTAACCTTTTGCAATTGATAAAAAAACAGGCAGAGACCAGTTTTATGAAACGAAGTACTTCAAAACATTATAACTTAATCACTTGGTGAAAGACTTCTTATTAGACTACGAACATAAAAATAAATCCTCCATAGTTTTTAAGAGATAGGGTGGGCAAGATTTTCTCTGAAACTTGGTACAGTACTCTTAAAATAAAAGGCATAATGGTGATAAGATTATAAGATAATTATTTCTACAGCTGCAGCTTTGATAAGACAAGAAATTAAAAACCGAGTGTATGATGAGTCGTCTTACCCCAGTGTTGAAAATATAAGATATGGGGGGAAAGAAGTTTTAAGGGTAAATTTTGAATTCAATGTATGAGTAATTCTTAACTTCAAATCATAATAATGCAATTATTTTGTTCAAAAATAACATCCTATAAAATTATTACGTACATATAAAATGATTTTATGCTTTTAAATTACAAAGGATAGAAATAAATTATTAACTGTACATGGGTTTTGTTTCGGTTGTTCTTTTAGCAAATTCCTCATAGGGAATAAACTATTACCGTAGGTCTCATGGTAAGACCTAGACCCGGGCCCGATATAGTTTTTCATTTTGAAGCCCTCATTTTGAGGCCGAAAAAACCCTCCACAGTTAAAATTCATAAATAAAATGTAAAACTTAAAATCATATATCTATAGGCCTATATATTATGATTATATATATATATATATATAGATACATGAGTCAGTTAGTGTGATAACTCAAACAAAAATGATCCGACGATTTGATGAAATTCGGTACAAATATATCAATTTACCAGTTTGTGAACCAGCATGATCAGACTATGGGAATAATAGGGTTTTATAAGGGGTTTTATGGGGTAAACGTTGGTTATTCCCATTTCCCCCCTAAAACCACAAACTATTACAATTTCACTAATTACTTCCGACACAATCCCTTTATTGACTGGGCTATCACTACCACCATTACACACGGAACTCACACAAACACACAGTCTGTCTCTCTCTCTCTCTCTCCCTCTCTCTCTCTCTCTCTCCCTCTCTCTCTCTCTCTCTCCTGGCCACCACGAAATCTAATGCACAAACTCACCAGCGTTGTGTTCATGAAAATACGTTTATATACATCTCTAATAATAACAACCCTTTTATTTTTAATTGCCATTCCACAATTTACTTTTTTCTATTTGACAGCAACTTAGCAGACGCACAGGTAGCACTGCCTATGTCTGCTAGTTCCATTTGTTTATTGTTGAATATTTTGGCTCATTAAAACTTGTATGTATTTTACTATTTTTAGTGTCATAAGTCTCTGTTAAGTATATTTGATTTTATAATCACTGTTTGTAGCCAATATTTTTCGGAATAAACTATATATTCATTCATTCATTTATATTTAATTTACGAACAATTGATGAGAAATAATTATTAAACTCATTACAGATTATTTTCTCGTCATCTACTAAATCTATATAATTAATACGCTACATGAAACTTTGTCGGTTGAACTCCTCCGCCATTTCTTAACCGATTTTATCCATTGACGTCTCATTGGAAAGAGCTTGTCGCGTAGATTTGCAAACTGGCCTTACATTTTTGAAAAAGTCCCTTGGACTCTGCCCCATTGGCTTTGAAAGTTCCCATGTTATCCTTATGGGGAACACAATAGTTTACATTTTGATCAGCTGTATAATTTAATTGCTGTTATTTATTTTTCAATTCAATGAAACGCATTGAGTACATTTATTTACTACAGTATTTGAGTTTGTGTAAACATAACCCCCAAGACGGATCGTGTTAGTATGGTTGTATCTCAAATTTGTGCATTTATCGTTGTTTTGTGTAGCTATAATGTGTTTAATTGTTGTTTTTTTTCTTTTAAATGCCTACGACGTGACGACAACGAAACATAGACAGGAGGCGTAATCGTGATAACGACCGTAGCTACAGAACAGTGGCGCGTAATAGGCTTAACTCATCACAGTCAGCACCTGACCCTGGACAATCTCAACTATTAAGTTATAAATGCGCCCTAACACTACCCCAAAACGACTTTTGTTCTCAATTGGCCCTCTATCAATGACCTGTGTTGCCTGTACAGCGAGGCATAACGAAAAGGGCATGTTTACAAGAGCTACTCAGCAACAAACCCCATTTAATTCACCTCTAAAAAATATATTCTTAAAGTGCACTGAGCAGCAGCATACAAAATACCATACTATAACTTGCCACAATAGTTACAAAATGCTCGAACTGACATTGTGACATTTATAATTCGGCTTATATTTCTCCAACAGATTATTCATCTGTGAAGAAGTTATCATGTCTAATAACATCCAAGCACAGAATCCTTGCTAAAATGGTACCTATCTTGACAAATTATTTATTTGTTGTGTCTCATATTACGGACCGTGGCACACTGGGTTGGTAACATTACTGAAAATAATACGACATTTTGGCTGCATTTAAGCAGCTACCGTCATGACAGAAAGGTCATATTCCTTTTAAAATATATTACATCAGCCTTTATAAATTACGTTGATTAATAATGTAAACATCAATATTTACGTAACAGACAATTTACAGTATTTATTTGGCTTTTTGGAAATGCCACATTGCTATTTTATTTGCATCATTTGTTGCAGCCACATGACCATATAAACGAGTAAGCCCCTAACATTACGTAGAGAGATTAATTGACAACTTTATGTATGTATAAGGCTGAGACAACAAACTGACATCCCCCATGTCAATGAATTTTAGCTTTAACAGTACCCCACAACCAATTTCTCAAAACTATGATAGAGGGTTATTCATTGGCACAGAAGTACGATATGAACTGACGCGACAAGACGAAGGGAAAATCAAAAACGGATATAGTACATCCCTTTGAAGTTAGAACGTGCCTTCTCAACAAACAGATATTTTTCTTATATAAAATCATAGATTAATCTGCTTTACACTGGTAAAATAGCGGATATATAGAAATCACTACTAAAAAGTTATAAAATTTAGCATTTTTTTTAACCAGAACAGGTATAGTGCTTAACTGCAAAAGATCCACCAATACGATTTCAATACTTTTTAAAGGTTCCTCCAGAAGAAGAGATACCAGTTAACAAACTAATAACAACTCCGATGACGTACGGACTGGGAAACATTTTATTCATTGAATGATCAACCATATTTGGTAACTAACGCAATTAATACCGCATTATTGTTTTTACACTATTAATCTTTTAACAATGCTAAATGATCAAAATATGTATAATTTAACTCAATTTATCGCAATTAGGCTCAGCTTGAGCCTGAGCCTTGAAAGTAACCGTCGATTTTGACGTGTTACGCCTAGTATAATCTAATCATAGATGAAGTAATGTAATGAGATAGGTAACCATATCGAGTTAAGCGTGGGCATATTTTAGCCTAGTAGTAGGCCTAATAGTAGTGCAGGGCTCTAGCCCTGCTAGTAGTGTGCTGCTCCTAGTATATCGAGCTCTAAATATTTGCGTTACCAACGGAAGCGCAAACAATGGTATTGTTTCCTATTGTACTTGTACAAGCCTTCGAGCGCCCGGTTGGCGGTTTTTTGCTGTGTCTACTCACTACTGCTTGATTTCATCGCAGAGGCGCAGTGTGCGTGTTGTTAAGCGTCACAAAAATGCAAATATTCCATTTATATTATTGAGCGAAGCACTTATACGTCGACTCTTATGCATTTAGTAATACGCAAACTCCTCCTACAAATCTCAAGAATAAGCCCCACGGGCCCTCTCAAAGTTTCAATGTAATCCTTATCGAAAGCAGTATTCTGACACATAAACAGGGACATAAGCTGGTGACTTTTGAATGAAGTAGATCAAGAAATAGTGATAGCATTATTCCACGGATATTAGAACAGAAACGGTATAGATCATAAATGATATAATCAAATGACGACACTAGCATGTATCGTATACTAATAGCCTTAAGAGTATTCCGTAGTGGAAGCCATGATGGATTTTTCCCCATAAGAACAATATTAACTTTGGGTCCCAATATCTCATCAGCAAATTGTCATCTAAATATATAAAAGGCAAATATAATTATGGATAAGGAGTTAAATTTAAGGAATTGCAGTCCTCTAGAGTCTGACGTTTTTAATTTTACAATTTTGGATTTTTATAATGAATAATTGATTATTAATTAGCTAATTATTATTCAAGTAATTATTGAAAGAAAATGAAGACGGATTTTCAAATCTGAAAACTAACTCACTCTGAAAACGAAAGCTTTTGTTTGTATCATATGTGTTTGCTATGAACAGCTGTAATGAATACAAATTATTCGTCTGTTAAATGAACAAAATCTTTTCTTCATAAGAAACTAGCTGGCCCGACAGACGTCGTCCTGTCCTATTGTGGTTTTATGTCACATGCTCGTTCATTTTCAAGATGAGCTCGTTCGCATGGCTCAATCACGTCCTGGTTGAAGTTCGTTCGCTACGCTCACTCACCTTTAGGTTGGAGCTCGTTCGCTGCGCTCACTTGCCTTCAGGTTACCTCGTTCGCTACGCTAACTCACCTCCAGGTTGAAGTTCGTTCGCTACGCTCACTCACCTTTTGGTTGCAAATTAACTGTTCTCATGAATTAAAAATAAATATAGTGCTGCACCCTGTTGGTAAACCTATTAACTTTTTAATGCTATTGAACATCACAGAATCAAATTGTTTAGTTGCACCAGCTGTTAAGATTCTTTAATTCCATTTAAATATGAGTACTCATAAGGTTAACATGGGAAACTCCAGAGCCACTGGGGTGGAGCCCTATTGACGGATCTGCACCAAACTTCACACAAACCATCCTTGAATAATGCTTAATAATGCCTGAAAGTTTCATTACAATCCGTCGAGCGGTTTTGGAGTTCATAAAGGACAAACATACAAATATACAAACATACAAACATACATTGGATATTATATATACAGGATGACAAAAAAGTCTGGAAACGGTTCAATATCTTTTTAACTAAATTCGTTAGAAAATTCAAACCTTTCACATCAACTTATATGTATGAAAACTACTTTTTGCAGTCATTGCCATTATTTGACCTTCACCAGGGGACGGCCCACGAGGAGTAGGTACATAATCTTTAATGTAAGCATAGGTTGATATGCACATCATTTTAAAGGTCTGGTTAAGTGGAGTTCATTACCGGAAACCGCGTCAAAAAAGGTTCATCCGTTACAAAATGGCTGCAGTTCAAAGTTCTTGCGGAATATACCTGCAGAGGCCTTAGTATTGGTAAATACTCATAGTCAACATTAGCAGGGAAATCTAAAACCCGGTTAAATTTGTTTTGATGATTGAATACTATTAGTCTATGAGCTAGTTGACTTTAAAATACAGTCTAAGCTCTCAAGCTAATGTTTAATACGAGTATTTGCCCATACTAAGGCCTGTGCAGGTATATTTCACAAGAACTTTGGACAGCTGCCATTTTGTAACGGATGAACCTTTTTGGACGCGGTTTCCGGCAATGAACTCCACTTGACTAACCCTTTAAAATGGTGTGCATATCAACCTATGCTTATATTAAAGATTATGTACCTACTCCTCATGGGTCGTCCCCTGGTAGAGGTAAAAAAATTACAATGCTTGGAAAAAGTAGTTTTCATACATGTAAGTTGATGTGAAAGGTTTGAATTTTCTAACGGATTCAGTTAAAAAAGATATTAAACCGTTTCCAGACTTTTTTGTCACCCTGTATATATATAGATACATTGGGATTTGTATGTCCTGTGGGACAAAGCCCGAGAACTTGTATTACAGGAATATGTGAAAAGGGGCGTCTACACAAAAATACTTATTATTTATTTATAAGTATATTACTTATATTAATTAAAATTACTATACTAATTTTATTTATATAGATTTTCAATTAAAAGAATTTATTGAGCGAAGCTCACTTTCCCTCACTTTGTAACTTCTTTGTAAGAGCATCAGAATGTAATGGCTTAACCAATTGATATGAAATTTGGCCAACAGCTAAAGAATACTGAGCACAATGTTTATGGTAAAAAATATTTGCAAATTTCCTTCTGGATTTTATTTTACGGGTCATGCAATTTCGCTAGTTATTTTAACGTAACTTGAAAGAAAAATTATATTGGGTTTATGACATATGGGTTTATCTCGTTTCATTTAAATAAGATAAACATATGTTAATTGTTTGTAACTGTTTTGTTTACATTTCAATGTTTACTTTCATCCTAGGTTAAAGTTGGAATGTAACAGTTTGTCAATGGAAGTAACAGTGTAGCTATATTTGTTTTGAGCATGCCTCAAAGGCCACGTCGTAATATTGGTCGTCACACCAATAATGCAAATATTGTAAGAGAGTGGCGTTGTGGACAAGAAGAACCAGATGAAGCAGTGGCGGAAGAAGCTGATAATGATAGGCAGTTAGTTAGCTAATCAATTCCAACATGAATTAGATGCACTAAAATTTTACACTTGCACTAACTGTCATCACCAACAACTAACAGCTTCAAACCAATCACCGATTTGTTCGCGTTGTCGTTCAAATGCAACTAAATTCATGGCGTTAAATAATATGGATGTGTCAAGTGTCCCGAACGAATTAACTGACCTGACGATTGTAGAACAAATGTTGATTGTACGAGTACATCCCGCTATGCGCATTTACAAAGTATAAGCAAATGGTCAGGATGGCCAGTTTCACTACAAAGGTAACATCCATTAATGTTGAGCAAGATATTAATGAAATAGCATCTGTCTTACCTACACTGCCCGAAAACTTAAAAGTCATCATTGTCCAACGTCAAGGCGTCTTTGGCCATATCGATTTCAAAGTTCGACGTGAAATTTAAATAATGCTTCGCTCATTTATGCGTCTAAAGTGGCAGACCACCCTAGTTACGCCAGTTTGTTTGTTTTGATTTAACCTAAAAGTTTGACACGTATGAACACATTATTGTACTAAAAAGGTTCGTCTTCAAAGATATTCCACCACACCTTCCCACTTCTAGCTAAAAAATCGAATTATGTACAGACTTCTCTATTTTTCACTCCCCACTTTAAATCAAACATGTGATTGGAATTTCTCACATTTGTTTGGACTTTCTGTTTATATTTCGTTGTTATTTCGTTACCATCATGGCAACCCATCAATTATTATCAATTATCAATTCTTGAGATGGGGACGCCACCTAGGTGCAAATTTTAACATAAGACCCATGTTAATTTTTTGAAGTTTTCAAATTCATATTTTGTGCTTATTTTTGAGCCTATGTATTTAAATTTATAAAGGCATTCTGCACATATCTTTCTAACAGTATGCGTAGATTTTCCCTGCGATGCACATAAGCTGAGAAAAAAGGTTTTAAAGCATACTAGCTGTTACCCACGGGCTTCACCCCGTTTTAATTCATAAGTATTAATAAAATTATTGATTGGTTAAGTTAAACTTGAATAAACAAAACAGAATACAGAAATACAAACAAATAATTACACCTGATTTTAATAAGAAAATAAATTGAAAGAATAACATACAAATAAGGACAGCTGAGGTTTTTTTTAACATTATTTATAAGGAAAGTTCCCTTTGGAAAACAATTACGACCTTAAAGGGGATTTATGAAATAATGGATAGTTTTGCGCAAGGTTTTTCTCGTTATGACGAACATTTTAAGTATAAGGTTTATGGAAGTGTGACTTGTAGTTTTCTCAAAAGTTCATGGGTACTTTTGGCTTTATGTATAGATTTCTGCTTGCCTATTAATATATAGATTCACTTAGATCACGCATCTGCAGTTGTTCGCATTTCACGGATTGTGGCCCATTCTGTAAGTAACAGCTGTGTTTACGTCGTATACATAAAGTTGGGCATACTTTGGTTCAATGTTAGAGGGTATTAACGGTCCAATCAGATAGTACAGTAGTATGTTTTCTGTGCCGATGGTAAAAGGAGTCCGGGTACTTAAAATTATGTAGACTAACTGAATGATGTCGATTCATTTTGACACATCGTTTTTAAAAATCTATCCATTATTAACGGAGGAGTAGTGTTTCGTAGAAATCGCCTTCAAGTATTATATATAAGGAGTACCATAAGATATTTTTATTAACATTTGATATTATTACACACCAAGTTTAACATGGAGGATTCGAAATGTTTAATGTCAAACTTTGTCTCAACTAATTTGAGAGAACGGCTTGATAAATAAAGACATGTTTATTTATTATTTGTTTTATTAATTAGTTTGAAATAAATAGAAGTAGGGAAACTTCTTTTTTGGCAGTAGCAAAGCTCTGCCAAAATAATTACATATAAAAACCGATGTTCATAGTTTGGTTTACTCATATCATTTAAATGAAGTATGATAGCATTACTAAGTGACAAATAATTATCAGTTCACTGAAAGTTTATGTGAACAAGGGACATCTTCTATATAGGTAAATAAAATTAGAGTGAAATTAAAGTGAAAATTAGACTTGAATTTTATGAAAACATATAATGTCCTTGCCGTACCAGTTTAATTCGGCCTTAGAGGGGTTTCCTTTGCAAATCATCATAAAGTAAAGTCCGTGTTTCCTACAAAATAGTGGCACTTCCGATAACATCCTTGTTCATTGTTTGTGGGAATCTTCATATTGTAGGTGTTCTTCTTTTATATAGGATGATACGATAATATTTTTAAAAAAATCTCGATTTCTGCTACTTGGTGGCGTTCTATGACTTTCCTATGTATCCTTGGAAAGCAATTACGACCTTTAAGGGCAGTTTATGAAGTAATGGATAGTTTTGCGCTAGTTTTATCGTCATGGCGAACATTTTAAGTACAGTATATGGTTTATGGGGGTGTGACTTGTAGTTTTCACAAAAGTTCATGTGTACTTTGGGCTTTATATTGATCAACTAGTGGCTTGTAGGGACATAATTCCCTAAAAAGCTCAAATGTAAAACAAACTATTGTAATATTTAAACAAACTCAGAATAAAATTATCTATGTGTCAGAATCGATACAGTGCTACAATACTACATGTACTCATATTAGTACCCTGGCCCAGTTATTATTTCTAATATTATAGCTCTACTCCTTTTGTAAAGGCACAACTAAATTAGTGTAAAGGCTGCCCTAGTTTCGTTTCTGATCAACATAAAATATAAACTACTCTCTGTGTCAGCTTATGTGGTGGTATTCCTCCTAAAGCTGTGATTGATTTTATACACTCTTTAAAATAGGCCAATTTAAACGTTAGTGGGTTCATAGTTTGTTAAGACCATAGTAAAGTATTTATTTGTTAATCCGTTATAATTTTTAAGTTCATAACATAGCGCTGTCTGCTGTTATGACACAATGTACAGACAGCCGACAGCTAAGCCATGTCAGCTATAGTCATGTTAATAGTATATTATTTTTCATTCAATGGATGTAAATTTTGTTTGAAAACATTTTACCGTTTATATTATTTATTTAGCCTACAGTTAAAAAAGCTAATCATTGACTGATTACTAACTCTTTTGCCACTGGTTAGGGTTCCATTATCATGTTAATGAAACCAATCAAGAAAACAAATTCATCAGCATTGATATAGGTACATATTTTTGGTTAGTGAAACATAAAGAATCGGAAACTACCTCTAGGGTTTACTGTTATAGATTCTCTCTTTACTATCTATACATACAATGCATGTTGGGCTATATTATTTTAACCTTTTTTCCTTGGAGCAACAGACAGTAGATACCTGGTTAAAATCTACTCCAAACAATTTTATTTTTCCACCCATTGGAATTTGTTATAGTATAATGAAAGGAATATATGTATTGCCTGTACAAACCTATTTCAAATTTTATTCCCAGGTTTTTTTTTCTAGAGTAACTGTTAAGGTTATTCCACTCGATAAAAAGTATAGATTAAACACTACAATTACGTGTCAAATTAAATGTTATGAAATTTAAAACAAAAGTTTTGGTTAAATTTTCAACATATGTTTTGAAATAAAAACAAAACAGAAGTTTTCTAACTAATCTTGTTGATTATTTAGTCAATGCGGGGCTATTTCATGTTAAACATTCCTTCAGCACAACAATAACCTACAAATGTGAAGAAATGTAATCAAAGTAAAATAATTTTGTAAACTTCGTGAACATATGTTTAAAAAAACCAAAGCTTAAATGTTTCAGCCATTCTACTTCCTTTTACTTTGATTTTAACCATCTCCCACGATTCTACTAAATTTCATGCGCTTGGCTAATTTACATACAAATACACAAATTTGCAAATTGCACAGTAAAATTAATTCCAACATTCTAAGACATGACGAAAAAAGTCTCAATTGTAGGTAACGTCATCTCTGGTTTTATATAGTATACAGTATAGAATACTATTGGTTATTGCAGAATTTACTGGCAAATGAGTTAAATCCAAATTTAATATTGCTTACCTGGCTTAATGATAAATCACGATCAGCTGTATTGAGGTAAACAAAAATCAACAGACAAATGGCTTCTAATGCTATTCTTATGGAGAACATTTTACGTTATATTATTGACTAAGTCAAAGGTTATATCTAATTTTGTGTTAAAATTTGGGGAATTTCATTTTTTTCTATTTTTCCCGCCGTCACAGGATCGAGACCTTTAATTTGAACTCTCTCCCGTCGTTCTACGACTACCCAGTCGCCCACAATTTTGACGCAAAGAATCGGCTTTCGTAATTAATATATAGATAGATATTTAATTTCCACAAAATCAGTTAATGTAACCAATGCGTTTCGTTGAATTGAAAAACAAAGAACACAATTAAATTAAACAGCTGATGTAATAGTTATTTGTGTAACTAGTGGTGAAAGTGGCACTTTGCTGCACACGAGAGCAATGTTTACGCACGAGCCGCAGGCGAGTGCGGAATGATCTCGAGTGCAGCAAAGGCCTTTTTCACTCGTGTTACACATTATATTTTTCCTACAGTCACTATAAAACATAAATAATTAGTCTTTCAAACACTATACAACACGTTTTTAGGTTCAGCTAGCAACACAATTACACAAATGGTGCCCTGGAGAAAGTAGTACCCGTGGTCCGTATCACTCCGCTATTTTTCCTCGGCAAGAAATGTGCTCCGTCTTTTGAGAATATAGTTCCGTATGTTTTTGTAATTTGAAGTGGTTTCCGCGCCTAAAAAAAATGCTTTAAAGGTATTTTCTTGTTTATTAAGACCGTAGGAATGTTTTAAAAACGTTTAAAAGAAAAGTCCAGAAAGTTCAGAAATACCAAAACTATAAACACGAAATGACAGGTTAAATCGTAGTTATAATAGTCAATCAGCTATTCATAGTATTATTATCTTTAAGTGTTGCCAACCTATTTCCAAGCGTACACGGATTACGTGCATAATAAAACCACGCTGTTTTGTGTTGTTTGGTTGGAATCCTGATGTGCGGCAAAGTATAAACCGTGCGGCAAAGTATAAACCGTACGGCAAAGTATAAATATGCAGCAATTAGCAGCTTTCTGTACTATAAACAGTACAGGGAAGCCAACTTTGTCGGGTGACTGTAGGAAAACAATATTATGTTCTTCGTAAGGATAACATGGGAACTTAAAAAGCCACTGTGAAGCTGAAGGGACCTTTTCAAAAATTTTAGGCCAGTTTGCAAATCTACGCAACACGCTCTTTCCAATGAGACGTCAGTGGATAAAATCAGTTAAGAAATGGTGGAGGATTCAACCGACAAACTTCGTGTTCGCGTATTAATTATATAGATTTCATATGTGCATGAAATGTTGGTGTGAAACCAACTTGTATACCTTTAAGCTAAATGGTTTAAGTTACCTGGCTTTGTCAAGTGATCCTTCTTCAGTATTACACTACTATAGTTTCGGACTTGAAAATAAGTCCATCTTCAGAAAACGTCAATAGGTCATCTAACCAAATTGGTTAGATGACCTATTGACGTTTTTGTTAACCTGAAGATGGACTTATTTTCAAGTCCGAAACTATAGTAGTGATCCCATACATATAGTAGTTTACTGAAGAAGGATCACTTGACGAAGCCAGGTAACTTAAACCATTTACAGTAGCTTAAATTTAGTGATCCAGAGACTACCTCACCATGTATACCTTTGAAGTAGAGGCTATATTTATTCCCAAAAGGTATCAAACGCCAGCTCCTGAGCAAATCTTTTCTATCACTTTAAAGTTTGTTTCGTGTTTTTTAGTCTTCACGTACAGAGACTTAAATCTTTGTATTAAATTGTTAGCAATCATAAATCGTGGACAGAATCTTCCACAAAAGATAAATACAATATAGTTTAACACCCTAGAACTCCTTCAAAAATATTTTTTATTAAGGCATCGTTATAATGTTAAAAATACTCAATACAACAAATTCATTAATTTTACATATGTAAACGTTGATAGTTGTGTGCGTATTGTATTTTTAATATATCTTCTGTATACATCTAGTCCTCTATATTTTCTGTGTACACAAATGCTTCTGGTATACACTTTTTTTGCAACTCACAGTAACTGAGAAATATTTTAAACTGGTGAACTGTTTTTTATAAATTTTTGCCATTATTTCTCAACCCGTGCTTAAAAAATTCGTGACTCGTGGATAAATCCAGATACAAAATTTAATCTAAATCGGACCACAGGTTTTGTCTGTAGCTCTCTTTCTGGATCATACAAGTGTGTATTATATAACCTGATATTAGTCAAAATATGTTTTATTCTATAACGTTTAATTTAATTAAAGATAAAATTCATGCTCCCTCCATTTTTAAAGTATTCAGTCCAAAAATGTAATAAATTTTCTTGTGCATACATATTTATTTCGTTTAAAAATAATTGAGGTGATGCAATACACTTATGTAGGCAGTCGCAGCAGTCGAAGCCGAGCATAGCGCCTAGAGTTTCACGAACGCAAACCGCGCAACGAGTAGCTAAATGAGCCGTAGAGTAAGTGAGCCATCTAATATTTTGAAGAGGGTTCACTTACTCTACGGATCATAGTGCCAATGAACTGTAGAGTAAGTGAGCCATCTAATATTTTTCTGCAGGCTCGTATAGTATACGAGCCTATTCCTATAATTTATATTATTCATTATTTTGGCTCGTATACTATACGAGCCGATTCCTGAATTATCAAATAATTCGTAAGCTTGGCTCATAGTCACTATGATCTGTAGAGTAAGCGAACCTTCCTACTGTATTTTTAAATATAATACACGAGGCTCATAGGCACAATGATTTGTAGAGTAAGTGAACCCTCTTAATTTTTTTTTTATTTTCGATAGGCTCGTATAGTATACGAGCCTGTAGTGCAAGTGAACCTTCAATATTATTTACAAAGCTCGTATAGTCTATGATCTGTAGAGTAAGTGAGCTGTCCCCGCTGCTTCCAAACAAAACCGTTGTTACCTCACCACTTGCGACGTTGCCACTTCGAAGGCCGCGGCCTGGAGTTAAAGGCGGCCGTGATTCAACCATTTATTTGTCAAACAAACTATGTTAGTTGGTTGTATCATAGACTAACCAACACAAGGGAGTATGTTTTATCTATGGTTGTATCATGTAATATCATCATTTTTCTGATTAATTCAATAAAGCATTGATTATATAGTATAAGCTAATTAATTATTTCTTTATGTTGTTCCTCCTTACTCACCCTTGAACCTCTATGCGAAGCATGAGAGAAGAACAAACAAAAGTGCATCAGACTGTCTGTCCATGAGAAACGTCAAAAAAAGAATGACTCGTGTTAGAAAGAGGGGGTTGATAGGAGGATAGAGAGAAGAGCCCAAGAGAGGAACTAACAAGTGTGACTGACTGACCAAGTTGTGTGTTTGTTTGCGATAATTTGACTTTACAGTTTTTTCTTGTGTATGACCGTATTTTCCATTGAAATTTAAGTACATTGATTCAGTACACCTATATTAAAACTTCTTGTGTGTGTTAGTATGGATATTAAGAGCTATAAAACCAGATAAGTTCACAAACAGCTGTCAAGGTAAACAGTACCTTTTAGCCATCGTTGATTTGAGTCATCCTTTATCTTCTGCGAAGTGGCTTTGCAGTCTAGTAAAATTCTTTTAAATCATCCAACTTTTGTAATAATAATTATTTTGGCAAATATTTACTGTAGATGTTAAGGGTTATTTTTATTTCCAGACTTTAATATGAATGCCTGGGCTTAACTTTGACTGGGTGCAAGGGTCTAGCCTTTTGGAGTCAAATATAGGCCTATATTTTCGTTGAATTCATACAACGTAGGCTAGATAGGCTAGGCTAAAAGTATTCATTTCAGTAAAAATAAAAAAACTATCACCTTAGACTAGGCCTACCTTCATCAACAAAGAAGACATTTCAACATTGAAGGCAAGCATTAAACTCATATAGCCTAACTTAGGCCTAAGTTAAGCTTAATTTTAGACCACTTTTAAATGAAAATCGTAGCATTGACTATTATTGGATACTGAAGTTGTATTGATAGTCAACGCTCCTAGTAATTAATCTCACCGTAGCTTTAATGTCAATCCAAACAAATGTCTACACTGTAAGGCCTAACTTATCCTCTGAATATAAAAAATTAAAATTTTTATTTTATTTTATTTTATTAATAACATTAACATAAATTTAAAAAAAAATAGAATTTATTCTCGTAATATATCAGTAATAGAAGATAGCCTAGGCCACTGCCGACATGATCGTCCTCAAACCAACCCTCTACGTCTGTTAATGAACGTGCCATAGTGCATAATTCCATAGTACATAATCCCATTGTGCCTAAAAGTGAATACGTGCCACAGTGCATAATTTCATGTATCAGCAACTAATAAATTAACTTATGTTCCCGCACCTAATCTAACCTAACCCAACCTAACCTAACCCAACCCAACCCAACCTTAATATTAATTTTTAAATCACATTTTATGTCAGAAAACGAAAAGGCATGTGAGGAAGATAGGTCGGACTTTATGCGGATTCGTGACTGTATGAAGTCCTTTGAAGTGAGGTTAGATTAGGTAAGTTAAAGGTTAGGTTATAATGAACCGCTTCATTAATTTATGCAACTTCCAGACTGTTTTTGCACGATTAAATAGTGGGCAAAACATAATGAAATAACAATATCAAAAATACGTAAACAGTCTGGAAGTTGCATAAATTAATGAGTCCCAGGTTCATTATAACCTAACCTTTACCTTCCTAATTTAACCTCACTTCAAAACACTTAATACAGTCACGAATCTGCTTAAAACCCGACCTACCTTCCTCACATGCAGCCTAAATAAGAACTGATTATTTGGTTTCAAAAAGAAATTAATTTCATTCCGCATTAAGTCGAGTATAAACAGCTGTTTGCTCTCCTCCTCACTCAGTCCTCAGTCAACAGACCACGCCATGTTATCATCAGTGTACCGCTCAATGAACCTTAGATTCGTAATTTTAACCTTCGTTTTAAGGCCACTTGTTGGGAATCTCTCTGACAAAAACTGATTGCATTTTTGGATTCAGGGTGAAAAAATCTGTTAGTAGACATCTAAAAACTACACGATATCGCGTTGTAGACATATTAAATAATTGCCCAGTTGATAAACAAAGATTAACTTAGAACAACATAGCCTACCGTAACCAAACACCATGCACAACAGGTGTCCGAAAAATCACCTGCTGAAAATCAGGTCTGCCAACATTTATTTTTTTCAACGACCACTAAACTAATAATATGCAGATAAAACTGGAACGATCTTCCCTCTTCTATGCTTAAGCTAGGCTGTATAAATAAACATACCTTAGGCCTACTTCTGCCACTAAGATTAATGTCCGCACTACTAAGTACTACGACCTTCCGCAGTACAATCCTGAGGATTAAATATACCAATTCGTTAATTAGGCCTACAAGGCAAAAATGTGGTTTGGATGTAAGACTACAGGATGGGGCCACTCATCTCCATTCATACTTGGCTTAAAATAGCGTAGTTACATCAGTATGGTCGCCATTTCATAAGAAAGTATTAAGTTAAGCCAATAAACAACAGAGATAAAACGTCTTTTGTGAATCGTTGAAAAATCCTCACTTTCGCGACTTAAGCACTAAGTTATACACTTTACTGAATATTGTCTCTATCGCGACAATGAGCACTTCAGGGGCTAACTAACACAGATCATGTTTAAGTTTGACAAGCTTATTATATGAATAACTTACTACATACAGTTTGTTAACTTAAGTTAGATCCTACTTAATAGGTCTTTAGGCTAGGCTACTTGTTTCAAAGTATTATTCTAGCATTTTAGAAACTGTTTTGCCTATTTTTTGTGTTTTACCCACCATTCAAATTGTTCAAAAAAAGTCTGAAGGTAAGATAAATTAATTTAAGTCGGTTCATTAACACCTAAATTTTCAGTAGCCTACCTTCATAATCTAACCTAATTTCCAAACACTTAATACAGTCATGAATTCACATTAAACACGACCTACCTTTTTAATTGTTGGAAGTAGGCCAATACAGAACATTTGCCCTAAATTACCGTTTTCTATTGTTTTGCTTTTTGAAGATCAAAGTGTAGCTTTTACTCAAGACAGCCTAACTTAGTTACCGTATTGTAATATGGGGTTTATTACATCAATTTATTTTACTTTGGTCTCTCATGCCACATCCTGCATTTAAAACAAGTTAGGCCTAATATCACAGAAAACATATTACTATAACCCAGAATGCCAACCGTGTGAGCGTTAAGTACTTTGAGAGAGCTTTGCCTGTCAATTCGTAGGCAGCGCCAGCTAGCAACGCTGGTTTACAGGCAAAGCTCTCTCAAAGTAGGCTACTTAACGCTTTTTACCATGCGGTTGGCATTCTGGGTTATAAGTTAGTAGTATGTTTTCTGTGTTAATATGCAGTTTCCTTCTTGTACAGTAATTTTTATGTGTGTTTGGGCTAAGGTAGGATCTGTAGTTTTACAGTTTGAGTAGGTTGGGTGAATGGGTTAAAAATGCTTGCCTATCAATCTAAAGGTCGCCGGTTCGATACTGAGAAAAGTCAGTAAGACTAGTATTTTTTATGGTACAAAACTGGACCCAGCTGTCCCTGATCATTGGGCTTTAAATAAATGATCCTGACTAATGAAACAGCCAATCTTAGTCAGTAACAAAGCTACACAGATCATCTCACAACATTCTACACTCATCCTTCACTTATATTAGGGTTTAAATATGCACCTAGTATCATAGACAAATAGAATAAATATAGACTGTCAAAGGAAGGTTCCGGCGCCCACCGCTAGGTTTGCCGTGTAGTTACGGCGCACACCACTGCAGGCGAGGAGCGCAGGAGTCGTATGTGACCAGCAGACGCTGCGGCGGTGTACGCCGTAACTACACGGCAAACCTAGTGGTGGACACCAGAACTTATGCTAACCGCAGCACAGCTGACGGTCTATATTTATTCTATTTGTCTATGCTAGTATTTAAGCAGCTTAATATAACTCTATAACTTTAACCCTCCGAGTGTCCATAGTTTAGGCCTTAATGTCCGCCTATTTTTGGCGCATATGCAAGGTTTTATTAAAACGGACCTGAAAAGCTTAAAACAATGTTAATTCTACTGTTCTATATACCATTTTGTTTGGAAAATCATGGGCTTCAATATCATACATAAAACCTAAGGAATATTTGTTTAAAAAAATTTTTTTTAGGTAAAAATAAAAATTATTTTGGAAAAATTGAAAAAAAAATAAGTTCGCGCTCAATGAAATTTTATAAATTATAGGCCTATAAATATTTGAAAATAGCCACTTTGTTCTAAATTTTATGAGGATTACAAATATATAATAATATAAGGAAGTTGATTTGGAAATAAATAAGTTATGGGCAAAAAACAGATTTCAGTACATAGCGTTTAGCTAAGAATGCATAGCCTAACCATAGCTAGGAATCTGGCTGATAATTTACATCAATATCACTACCTACTTATTCAGGATCATCAACCAACCCTTCAAAATCACTTAAATCTTCTTATAATGCACCACGTATATCACTACTTTTGATTTTTAACACCAAAACAATGATAAACATAATAAAACACATCAGTCATCGGTCCGAGGTTAACTAACCTGTTTACAAATACGCACGTCAGCTGTCTGCTACAATTACGATCGGCTCGGAGAACATAAAGTGCTTAGAGACAGACCTCTGGAGAAAGCTTAGAATATAACGAAAAGAACGATATCTAACTCGATCCAGTTCAATCCGATTTTGTCAGTCATAGAGCCTTTGCCGTAAACAGTGTTCGTGAGTCGCTGCAGCGACGCACGACACTCGGAGGGTTAAACCCATCTTTGCAAGATTAGGAATCCTCACCGTTTAAGCCTACAGCCATTACATCCTGGCAGGCTCACTTCTGAATCTATGACAACCACGATAAGTTTAAACTCCGTTCAGCGTTTCATGATCACAGAACAAGGCAGCATGAGTTACAGGGTCCGTGCCTAGGGTTAGGCTAGCAAGATCTCAAAGTAGCTTGGGCTATGGGCTATAGGCTACTACAGTGCCAATTCAAATTTTTAATAAGCTAGTACCCAACTCTATCAAGTGTCTTTGCAAACTTCGGTCCCTGAGGACCCGGGTTCAAACCCGCCAAATCAAAAATGGATTTTACCTAAGTGATAATGCCGCAATCCCTAGGTCTAGCATGAAGTAATATGAAAAACAATCGTGGGCTCGTGCTAGAGTGCATGGAAAAGAAAGAGAAAAAAAACGGTAATAAGGTAATACCTAGGTAGCGTCCCCATCTAAAAATCATATGCCTAATTTTGAAGTGTTTTATAACTTGTTTAGTTAACAAATTGAGTTTAACTTATACTAACTTAGTTTATTTATAAATTATGTTCAACTGTTCCCCCAGTTATCAAACGTGTCATAACATATTTTTTGGCGAAATGCTAATTTCTAGCATCACCTTTGTAGAAAATACATGAAGTCGTGTAAAATAGCAAAACGCTGAATCCTGTACTTACCTTAATATTTTACTAGTTACTGTATGAACTCTTCACACAGTGTATTTCAATATTGTGAATATCTCTGCTATATATCTGTTACATCACACAAAAATTAGGTACCTAATTAGGAAGTCTGATTCCATTAAATATAGCAATAAATAAAACTGTTTTTACCCAGCGAAAAAAAAACGTTCAATTTTACATAGAGTGTGACGGGTATGGTTAACTGTATTTAATGGATACAGGAACGAGTATGGTCTGACAACTTTTTTGGTACTTTCCTGTTAAAGGGAACGTTCAATATTATCGATGATTTTTTTTGATATATCAATATTTTTGTTTTACTTCACAATCTATCTGTATTCCTTCTGTTTTAATATCTTAAAACTCATTTAAAATACAAATTAAGAACTAACCTTGTTTAGGCAAAAATAATAGCCCATAGGCCTATATTGGATTAGGAAATGAAACTATTCTAAACTAACCTAACATACTAACCAAACTTGCTGTAAGCTAAGATACCGTTCAAAATACCGTTTGATAACAGAAAATGCATATGGGGAATAGGCTATCAAACGGAATGTTGAAATGTTACAGCAAGTTTGGTTTGTTAGGTTAGTTTAGAACAGTTTTATTTCATTATAATATTTTTTTATTGTTAGTTAATACTGAACAATATTTATTTACTGTATCCTTGTCGTAGTTGTCACCTTCAATTTGTTATAATCAATATATTGGATAGAAAAAAATCGGTATATCGAAAAGAAATCATTGATAATAATGAATGTTCCCTTTATTTTTTTTACTAATTGAGAAATGCTTACACAGTATGAAGTAAGAGGTTGTTACATAGTAGTAGGCCTACTCAAAAAATTTTTAGGAAAAATGTATCTGAGGGATATAGGCTAGTGCAACCCATGGTGGAAGTAAATATATGTTAAGTTTCAAGCATTATAAGTTTCAAATATTTACTTCCACCATGAGTGCAACCGGTGGCGCTATTTCACTAAAGATAGGTGCGACTGACGGAGTGTTAATGTTATTGTCGAATAAGACAGACTTGAATATTTTCATACGGTAAACATTCCGAAGCCACATGTTTGTGGTGTCTAAAACCTGTATCTAGGAATGTAAATAGAAGCTGGGTGATACACAGCTAATATGAGTCATAATGATAACACACATTGTAAATATGATCTTGATAATAAACGAGTTAATCTTTCTGCAAGAATAAGTAAGTTGGTTGGATTATTTTTGAGGATTGGACATGAATACAATATTTTGTACATGCTGTAGTGTTCAGTTTTTTAACTTATAAAAACTAGCTGTTACACGGGCTTAGCCCCGTTTGACTTCTTAAGGATTAATAAAACTATTAATTGGTTGAGTTAAGCTGAAATAAACAAAACAGAACAAATAATCACATCTGATTTTATTAAGGTAATAAATTGAAATAATAACATACAAATAAGTACAGCTGAAGTATTTTTTACATTAAGTAGGTATATGGAAAGTTCCCTTTAGAAAAGAACATTAAACGACATTAAAGGGCGATTTATGAAATAGTGGATAGTTTTGCCCAAGGTTTCTCGTCATGACAAACATTTTAAGTAAATGGTTTAAGGGGGTGTGAATTGTAGTTTTCTCAAAAGTTCATGGGTACTTTGGGATTTATATATGGATAGATTGAATTTGATTGGAAACGTCTTTAGAAATATTTTGTAATCAAATAGTCAACATCATCATCTAAAGACAAATTTTAGACATAAGTAAAAAAAATTGGAGATTTGTATTACCTCATTTTAGATAAGCCTATTATAAGATACAGTTGAACCTCTATAAGACGAATTTCAAGGGGTACGGGAAATATTCGTACAATAGAGGTATTCTTAATAAAGAGGGTCGTTTTATCGAGGTTTAATGCTGCTGTTATTCTTCTTATAGAGGTTTCTCCTTGCTCCAAGGTTTTTCCAAACAATGATTGAGGAAGGAGGAGGGATGGGTGGGGGTTTCATGTTGAGACCAGCTTCTGTTTGTTTTGAAAACTACGTACTATGGAGGTTAAGATTATGATAAATTCGTCTTATAGAGGTCACGTTCGTCTTGTAGAGGTTTTGTGCTAAGAATATTCGTTGTATAGAGGTTAATCAGTCCTAGCCCATGTCACAAACAAATTCGTCTTATGGAGGTTTTTAACTTAATTACTACGTTGTATAGAGGTGTTTTTAGCATTGACCTATATGAAAGTGTCAAGGGGATTAAAAAAAATTCGTCTTATCGAGGAATTCGTTTTAACGAGGTTCAACTGTAATGCTTTTAATCAAATTCTTTTAATGATTACCTATTCACAAATTTAAAACATCTTTCAAATGAAATGATCTTTCTTACTTCTAATAAGTTGAAGTAATCGACCAAGCATAAACAGATTTGACCAAAATAGTGCAATTTTCCAAGGCCGCTTTCAAGAAAATTTTTAATTTATCTTTTTCGATGTCATCACACCCTACTGCTAAGCCTAATGAAATTTGGAATATAGGTAGATAACAAATTCAGGTCTGCAAATTAAAACTGTTCTCAAGGGTTAAAACCTAATTAAAATTTTGTTTATATTAAATTAACATGTTTTTTTTTGTAAAATAATTTCTTAACTGATTCATTTAACATCTAATAGTCAAGGAACACATAAAAAGGCTTCATTAATAGATAATGGTCAAAGAGGTTACCTAGCCCTTTTTATTTTTTTGGTAATCCCTCTGTTCTTGTAAGTGTCACATTATTGAGAGTCAACTGTACATTACAGTGGAGTCCCGATAATCCAAACTTCGGTAATCCGAAAGTCCGCTTAATCCGAAACCAAAAAATATATTTTTTAAATTTTTTTTATTTTTTTGAAAATTTTTTGAAATTTTTTTGAAAACTTAAAAATTTTAGGAAATTTTTTAAATTTTTTTAAATTTTTGTTTATTAAACTTTTAACACAGTTAGCTGTACCTCGTCAAAGTATTCTGTAGCGCCTGGGCGAGATAGACTTTTTTATAGAGTATTTTAGTAAATATTTCACCATTATTGTTATTAACATTTTTCATTTTCGTCCCGGGTTCCAATCCCACCAAATCACAAATGGATTTTATGAAGTGATAATGCTGCAGCCACTAGGTCTAGTCTTAAGTAATCTGAAAAACAATCCCAAAAAATTCAAAAAAATAAAACTTAATTTTTTTTAATTTCAAACAAGTAAAAAAAAACAAAAAATAGTTTAATCCGAAATATTCGGTAATCCGAAATGGGCCCGGCCCCAACCATTTCGGACTAACGGGACTCTACTGTATTTACTATTTGAGGGTGACAATGCAAGAAGTTTCAGCCCAGCTGTTTCATCGTTCAATGGTACCGGTATTGTTGCAGGAACAATGCGGAAGTCTGGCAATGACAGTTCAGACACACACTCAACGTGTTCGTCTGGCGCTCCCAAGCGAGGACTTGCCCGGTTCTCTCTCAGACGTCTGCTATACTCGAGTCCTCTGTTGGCGCGCAGGATACGAGCTGCCTCAGCCACGTCTCGCCAGTCTAAACAGCCAGGTAATGTTTTTTACACTTTTGGAACATAACTCTTAATCATTTAAAAACTAAATTTGGACCTTGGATACTTTTTCTTTTTGATGTCACAGAGGCCAAAAAATGTGTTCAATTTGTTATATGTAGGCCTATAGAATGAATTGTTAATATTTATTGAATGAAAAAAGAAATAAAAAAATTACTTACCATTATTTATATAATTACTAGCAGAGTACCCGTCCTTCGTACGGGGTTGGCATATAAGTAAAAAATTCTTATTGCAGTTATACTCGAGTTTTGCGTTTGCAATGGAGGGAGGACACAGTTTGATAAAATTTGCTTCTTTAAATTTACGGTATACTATAGTGTTACACATCAACCATAGCCATAATGTTCTACCACTTTACTTAAACAATAGAGAAAAATAAATTATTAAAAATTCGCAAAATATCACAAATTATTCATTAATTTAAAACATAAACATAATTGTAAACAATCCTACTTTGACAGTTCTCATTGTGTATCACAGTTTTTTTGTTGCGGCTTAGTTCAAATTAGTTGTTTTCATAAATGAAAAAAAATAGTGCTGCACCCTCTTGGTAAATCTTATAACTTTTTAATGCTTTGGATATCATAGAACCACCTTTTTTAGTTGAAACAGCTGACTAAATTCTTTAACTCCCTTTAAATATGAATACTCATAAGGTTAACATGGGGAACTACAGAGCCACTGTGGCGGAACCCTAAAAGATTTTGAGATAGGAATATGCCTATTTGTTAATCGGGAATGTGAACTATCATCATGCCAAATTTCAGCCCAATCCGTCCAGTAGTTAATGTGTGATTGAACTTCAAACAAACAAACAAACTTACAAACAAACAAACACACAAACTTTCACATTTATAATATTATATAGTAAGATAAATTTATATGGTGTGTCGTAAACAGTTAACTCAGGTAATTTTGGTCTGATTTAATTGAAATTTGGAATGAAGCTGTAGAACAAACCAGCAAAATCTGGAACAGGGTTTTGAACTTTTGCAAAAATTTGTCCCTTTATTTTTACCCTTAAAACATGAAAATATAAAATTCTATATTCATTACCATTGTGTAGAGCTTAAAAAACGCAATATAGTCCATATTGAAGTGTACGATTAGAGGTTGTAACGGAGAAAATTCCCAAAATCACTGTAAATTTAGGATTCCAATGTTAATCTTATGAAGGAAAGAAAACTGTTGTAGTTTGTTTTTTTATCAAATTTTTATCTGTATCACTTTATAAAAAAAAAACACTACCCCTTCCCGGAGCGGCAAACGTATGTAAGTTACTTGTGAAATCTTATGTTATTTAATGGGAAATAAATGACTTTTTTATCATAATATTTCTTTTTAGTTAATATCTAATGAGACAAATTGAAATTCGCTTAGTCTACAGGTTTGCTGTGGCAGAAGTATTGTGAATGATACTTATGAGATTCTCTCATCTTAGTTTGAAACAGCTTTTTGGAAAAGAAAACTTGTAATTCCATGCTACTTATTGTATATTAATTGTGTTCTATACATTGCCATAACTGCACATTCTGGTTTTTTGGCTTTGTAGTACTGAGCAATAATGAGAGAATTACAGAAAACTTCCATCTATACAGGAACAGTCTTCATTACTTGAGAGTAATAAAAACAGTCAGTTGTTTAGTTTGATAAAAAAAAAATAAAGACTAGTATTTTTTAGATGGAATTGTTTAGTTTAAATTATGAAAGTGGAAATAAAATAAAATATAAAGTGTGATTAAGTTGTAATGACTTAATACAAAATTAAGATTTCAATGCCAATCATATCGCTCACTAATCTGAATATCTTCATTGGTAGTGAAATATCGTTATTTCATCGTAAGTTGTAAAATATCATTATTTCATCAGCAACACCATTTATTGTAGGTCTACCTATAAACATTATAATGTATAATTAAGTATACCAAAGTTTGTCAGGCACCTTTCACCTACGCATCCAATCTGTTCTGTTAATTCCACCCCAAGGGGTCAATACCAGTCAAGTTGTTTATTTTTTCAGCCTTGGTCATTAGTTAGAGAGATTCTGTTCAATATCAAACGTTATTTCTGTCATATGAGAAAAACAGGGAAAATCTACTTAAAACTAGACTTGTTTTTGTCTTAAACACACTAGAGCCTAGGCTTAGAAATAAAATACAGTAGTTTAAAATTCTTGTTGTTTTTGTTCATTTAAAAATATATTTTTTAAGGTAAAAAGTCCAAACTAAATTTTATGTCTTTTATTTTTGGACCAATGTTACATTGTGGGGCCGTTTGGTTATGCAACATCAGGTAGACTAACTGGAATGCTTATTAAGGAATCCAGAGTTTTATGTGTCCTTGATCTCAAGCAAGGACTTGTCTCAAGCTATTAGCATATCTAAAAACTTGTTTACCAGAAAAGACATTCAGCAGAGACAACTTGAATAATTTTTGTGAACTTTATATGAGGCCTTAACCTTTATCACTGTAACTTAATACCAGGTTTAATATTTTGTGTTTTTTTTTAAATTTTTTTTAGATAAACTTAAACTTTGGTTATGATTTTTGGATATATCTACATTTTATTTGTATTTAACGAAAATTTTCATTTTTCATGTTTAATTTTTTATAATTCTCTCAATAAATCCTCAAGAACAATACATATATATTCAGACAATCACCATATATATACAGACATTATTATATGTGTGTATGTATATATATATTATGTATTAGTGTGTGTCAGCAAAATACCTCGAGCAAAAATTATGAAATTTTGTAAAAACGTGCAAGATAAACCTACATTTATTCGAACGAGTTTGCGAACCAGCATGATCAGATTATGGAACGGGGTTGATGGGGGGGGGGGGGTTTATGGAATAAAATTGTCTTTTCTATTTTTTTCCCAAAAAACATAAAATTTCACAATTTCTTTCCAAACCATTTTTTAGAGCTTAAAAAAGGAATAATTTAGTATAATGAAGAGTTGTTATATGCCTAATGGTTATGTAGATATTTAAAAAAATTTTAATTTATAATTCCCTCGTTATTTTTATGCAGAGTGTTGTAGTTTGCTTGGTTATTGATATATTTTTCAACCAAATTGTATGTGTTGTAAGCTGGTTTGAAACTAGTAGATTTAACTTTATTGCAAAACATAAACTCACAGATTGTCATATTTCATTAATGTTAGTATTAATATAACAAGCTACTATTTCTGAACATTTAAACAGCTGGAGATCGGGATCCAGTTTTATTTTCAAGGTCGTTAGCTGTAAAAGTGTAACGGAACTTGTTAACTCACAACAACGTTTAAAAATAAGCAGTAGTGTTAGGGCTTGGAGCTGTCGGCCTTCAACAACACCTATGTTGTACACTTGTAAACATTTGCTGCTTGTTTACCACCTCAGGCTGCGTACTTATTTGTTCCACTGACTGTAGGTTTGTTTAGCTGGCTTAACTCTTAAACTTCTCGGTAATAGCTATGATCATTTAACGTTCCATTTAGGTAACCTTGATACAATATTATTTTCTCCTATTCTAAATTATAGTAACATTACTAATTTTTGAGTGCCCTTTGTAACCAAAAATAATAAGATTATTCGTAAATGGTACAATGATTGGTTTTAAATCAATTTTAAATAAATCCAACTAACTCAACATAATAAAATCGGAATTAGCCCTGGATACAGATTTATTCATCACTTTGGTCTGAAATTGATGACAGTTCATCTTCCATACTAATTTTACATAAATCACATCGCACAATGCTTGTTCTTACTTAAAGGTATATATAAATATACATAGAAATACATATCGAGATCTGTCGTCATTAGTTCAATGTTAAAATGAAGTTGTGACAGTGTTTTATTGACGTTCTCGAGGTCAGCAAAATGCAATAGCTTAATAATTATACAGCTGACATAGTTATAATCATAATTTACAAGTTCTGTCATACATTGTGTTTAGGGAGGTTTTATACCCCCCCCCCCCCCCCCAATTTTATACCTCTTCAAGGTCCAATTTTTTTACTTTAAAACTTTCATTGCAGTTCAAGATATCCGGTGGCCTCTTGTTCGAAAAATAAGAAATATACATATTTTTCTGTTAACAAAAAAGTTCATATATTTTAATTTTTAATAGTTTTTGAATAAATACTGCTAATTTATAAAAGATGCACGGTTTCACATGTTTGATGTCATTCCTCTAGTCGTTACGTTAAATATGTAAATTTATAACAACCTGATTAGAAATAGCATCAGAAAAACAAGACTAGGCTACCTGTAACACCGTCTTTCTCCAAAAATCAACATTCCTCTCAGGGAAAGGCAGCCAAGACTTTTTAAATATTTGGGCTATTAGAATATCCTCTGTGGCTGTATTAGGTAGGGCAACTAGTTTGTTTACCTAAAACAAATTATATGCATTTATTATTTTGATAGTAGTGATACGTACTGTATATTTGCCAAAAGACACAATTATTACTAAAAATAAAATTTTTCAAGTTTTAAAAATATATCAAAAGAAATTTATCCGATTTGATTTAGACAGAAGCACCAATGATTTGTGGGTTCTTCCTTTAGCCTATCCATTGTCTGTGTTATGGTTAGAAAAGTTTATAAACATTTTTAGGCTTGGCCTTCATAAAATAGGTGTTGAAGTGAAGAATTTTAAATTCAAAAACTTTTAAAATCTTTAGTCCGACAGAACTTATTTTCTATATCATCATAGCAAATTTTATATTCACTATTATTTAAAATTACAACAAGTACGACATCTTCTTTGAAAGAAGTAAGACCAGTGCTCGATTTGTGGCTGAACGGCGTTCCGCTACCTCTCTTTTGGAAAAATAAAAATATTGGAATAAATAGGTACTATTAAATAGGTTACATTTCCGGCACCTCATTATTTTACAAATCGAGCACTAAGTAAGTCAATGAATTAAATATTTTTACTAACACCAATTATGTTTAAAGTGGCTGGCCTAGTGGTTAGAGCTTGAGACTAAATCTACAATCCTTCATTGATTTCAGTCTGATTAAAAATGTGACAGCACTTTTATTCTTGAGAAATCCTTACTTTAAAGTTCAATAAATATTTTTCTTTTCTGTGTTTCAACACCATAAGAATTATTAAGGGGTTTTAACAGTCCCAACCCAAACTTGTGTTAACACCATAATTATTTTATCCTCTGACAATTGCATCTGGGACCAGAAAATCAAGCCCCCTGGGGAATGAACATCAGATTCGAAGATGAGGACTCTAACCACATGGCCATCCATAAAATTGTTATAGGAGAAGCCTTTTATTGCCAACCAATACTGTTAAATTTGAATAGGCCTACTTGTGTTATGCATGCAACAGTAAAACACTTATCTTCACATGAAGGTCATCATGATAATGAATTACTGTATTTCCAAATACAAGGCAGTCAACATTTGCTTCTCATTGAAGTTTCAGTTAGAAAGACATCTTTCCAAGATTTGTAGAGGGACAGTTAAGTGTTGAGATACAAAGGAATAAATCTGATATAAGCTTCCCAGGTTAATCACAGGGTTTAATACAACATTGTATCATTAGATTTCATGCTACTCATCCAAGAGGGAGAGAAGTTTTAATGGTTACTGGGAGTTGTCTGATTTTTAGAAGTGTTGGTGTACATCACTCTATTTAGTCAATCACATACTTAAATCTCTTTATTGGTATTCAAAGAACGTTTTTTTATTTTCCTTTCAATTAATTGATCTTTTAATAAATTACTTTATCCATTGGGTACAAAAGCGGTTATAAATCAGAAGTAAACCAATTCATATTTTTTAGACCAGTGCAATAGTTTTTTTTGTGACATGAAAATGGATTTTAAAATTTGCTCAATAAAAGTGACTAAGTTATATATTTTTGTGTATAATATGAAATGAGATATACAAAATACTCTACTATGAAAAAGTAATTATTGAGAATGTTTTTCAAATAACAAATCCTAGTGTACCTGCAAAATCTATCTGTTACAACAATAATGATTGTTATGTATATAAACCAGTTCTTAGCAAAACTATACTGTGGAATGTATACAGCACCGCACACAGAAGGGAAATTACAATTATTTGATGTTTCCCCTTCTTTGTTTATCAATAGGCTGACTGTTAATTAAATAAGCTGTGTCAAGACTCGGTCTTGTGACTGAGGGGTTTAAACTCAGACAATGTGTCATATAATAAACAATCGCCTTTTACATTTATTTACACCTGAGTTAGACATTTACATTGAAGCAGTTCATGCATGCACTTATAAATTACTTCAGTGGGTTTATTCTAGTGTTATTTCACTTCACTTTCATGCCAAGCTCTAAATACTAACATAATTACACAAAATTATCAATGACTATAACAACAATGTATAAATATTTTCTTCAGCCAAAGAGAGCTGTGAACCTGCTTCAGAATCACAGCCTGGAGGATGGACTCCGCCTGGAGCTGCAGCCAGTCGTCCCTCGGTCTCTCGAGACACTGGTCTGGCCGAGTGTCCGTTGTGTCTCGCGGAACTCCCTTTAGAGTACTTCCCTAGGCTGTCTACCTGCGCTCACCGATCCTGTTACGACTGCTTCCAGCAATATCTGCGCATCGAGATCTCCGAGAGTAGAATCAGTGTCGCTTGTCCCGAGTGTTCGGAGCCGATGCATCCTAACGGTCAGTACAACTTTTTAATGTTGAAGTTGTAGTCAGTTTTAGAATAAAAAAGTAGTTGAATAGAACCACTGACAGAGAAGCCTGAACTTTTAAACAAAGTTAAACTGAATCTGAAAGGATAACTTATTTAACACTGGTATTCTATTCAAATAATACTTTATTTAAAGGCTTTGTTACTTTGTTACTACCTTATGTAGATCTCTTTAAAGAAACGGTAAAAATAAATAGCCATTAAATTAGAAAGTCCCCATGATGGTAGCTTTGAAATTTGGATTGTATTTTGCTCTGGAGTCTTGCTGCTTTTCCTTGAGAGCAGCCGTTTTAGCACATGCGAGACTGGGATTCTTTAGCTTGATTGAATAACTCTTTTGTCTGAATTTTAATGGTATTTCTGCTACCCTCACAATGAAACCTTTTTTTTAGACAGTGCTAAGTAATTTGGTAATCTGGCACGTCACAGTCCAAAACTATGCCACATTAGGAAGTGTCTACTGCAGTGTAGGATTTTTACTTCACTAAAAACTTTTCTGAGTTGCGACTTTGACTTTTCATGGATTTATTTTTTTAGATATCCGAATGATTTTGAATGACAAGCTGCAGTATGAAAAGTACGAAGACTTCATGGTAAGGAGAGTGTTAGCTGTGGACCCAGACACACGTTGGTGCCCTGCCCCTGACTGTTGGTAAGTTATAGAATACAGAGCATTTCAAATGTTGAACCTTTTAGTATTGAAAGAATAAATTATAGGAAAAACTGTATAAAGGAGAAATAACAGTTAATTAATTTTACTTGATACATTAGAATGCATTGATTTAAGTTTGGTGTGATTTTTTGGATTTATATTTGGCGTTTGGTATAAAAAAGTAAAAATTCAAAACAGTTATGAAAAAAGTGAGGTTAGTGATTGGAAAGTCATCTAAACTCCTTAAATGTTTGTCAAACGGTTTTTAGACTAAACGTGAATAAGCAGTTTAGGTTTTGTTTTGGAGGACTGTAGACTAACTTTGTGCTTTATCAATGTTTGTTCGGAAAAAAACCAACTAATACTTATCAAAATGAATCTTAAATCTAGCATAGCTATTATTGTTTATTAAGAGCACCAAGTACATCATTACCGTTTGAAAATTGTAGATAGCCCCACGAAGCTTTAGTTGAGTGCAGCCATAACTTTTGAGAGCGGCAATGACTGTTTGTGCTCGTAATACACACAAAACCTTTCCTACACCATAATTAACTTACCATACACATAGATAACTTTTGAGTTGTAGAAAATGTCATTAAGGGTATGTTTGCTTATTTTAGATTATGTTATTTGCTAACCAGTTGTTCAGGTACCGGCTTTGTGAAAAACACTTTTACAAACAATTACAAAAAAGAAAAAAATAACTTGTAAAACGCACCTGGCTGTGGTCACTGTAAAAACGCGAACTGTGAAATCAGTTGATTTAGTGAGCGGAAATGAGCTATTTTGCATACTGTTAACAATTACATAAACAGTATGGCTGTATGGCGGTGTGATAATTTCCATGCACAGTGGTAGGAAAAATTGTTTCATTAAAGACAGTTAGACAGGTAATGGAATTTGTTAGTTCAAGTAATTATAATCAGGTATATTTTTAAATTTATGTTTTCTTTCTTGCATTCAGTTAATACAAATTGAATTTTAATTTTTAATAATGTTTTGGGGGTATGAGGATCTTATTAAATCATCACAATTGTGGAAAATCGGTACAATGTCGCCATGATCCCAAGAGATGCTCACAAATGTTAACCCAATCGTACAAGACAATCTCAAATTTGCTATCGTCCAGGTGTAAAATGCTTAGAAAATCATAATTATAAGTTCAAGTATAATTAGTTCAAAATCAAAATAAAGTAAATAAAAGTTAGCAGTAGATTCTATATTTTAGTCTGTATGAATTGGACTTGTATTAGAGATAGGAAGCTTTTTAGGATGCAACCTTGGAATTTTAACATTTAAATTTCTGGATGTTACCATAATTAAAAAAAAATCTTAAAACACCTAAGTCATTTATTCTAGGCCTATCACTAATGTAAGCAGACATAAGTTGGTTGGCTGCAGCCTATCTTCCCTCCTTCACTCCTGGTTTAAGTTGAAAAGTTGCTCATCAAACCACTTTCCTTAACAATCTTCCTATTTCTTTTCATAACTTCTATCCTTTATTCTAAACAGGTACTTTCTCTGTGCCCACCAGGATACCTCTTTACTTACCTAGCATCAAAACACTAGAATCTTTAGAATATTTTTTACTTTCTATTTTTCTTAATTCCTTTCTCTTTTGTTCCTTTAATTCATTTCTGTCCTCTATAAACAAGACACTTATTTTAGTATTCTAAAACGCAGCTGTCATATTCCAGTTATGCAGTGATCGCTGCAGGCTGTGCCAGTTGTCCCAAGATTAAGTGTGAGAGGCCGGGCTGTGACTCGTACTTCTGCTACCACTGCAAAGCTGCATGGCATCCCAACCAGACGTGTGACGCAGCTCGAGCTCAGCGCTCTCCCAACGTCAGGTCTTCCTCCGTCTCCTTCAGTCAGGACTCCCAGCACAGTAAGTCTATTTGTGGTGTTTATCACAATAAGTGAAATATTCATGAACAGGTATGCAGATAAATGGAGAAAGATTGATTTGTGGAGAAACACACATTTTCTTCAGTCCAATATTGTTTTATAAAAAAAAACAAGCTTCGTTGCTCTCTTTTACAAAACACAAAAAACTTGTTCTGGATGATACTGCATATTGCCAGTATTGCCACTAATATTAACCCTCCTAGTGTTATGTGTCGTAAAAGCGACTCGTAACACATCCGCTGTAGTGTTATGTGTCGCTTTTGCGACTCACAAACACTGTTTACGGCGACGGCTCTGGGACTGACTGAATCGGATTGAACTGGATCGAGTTAGGTATAGTTTTTTTCAGCAGATTCAGAGCTTTCTCCTGATGTCTGTTTCTATACGCTTTTCATTTTAGTTCCAAAAATATTGTAGCAGACAGCTGACGTGCATATTTGTAAACAGCTTGGTTAACCTCGCACCGATGACTGAATGTTTTATTACGTTAGTAGTGATGTACGTGGTGCATTATAAGAAGATTTAAGTGATTTTGAAGGGCTGGTTGATGATCCTGAAGAAGTAGGTAGTGATATTGATGTAAATTATCAGCCAGATTCCTAGCTATGGTTAGGCTATATGCATTCTTAGCTAAACACTATGTACCGAAATCTGTTTTTTGCCCATAACTTATTTATTTGCAAACCTACTTCCTTATATTATTATATTTTTGGAATCCTCATAAAATTCTGAACAAAGTGGCTATTTTAAAATATTTGTAGACCTATAAATTATAACAATTTATTGAGCGCAAACATAAATTTTTTTCATTTATTTTATAATTTTTGAGAAATGCTAACCCCACAAAAATTGTTGAACATTTTTTTTTTGTATTGTTTTATATGTTACATTGAAGCCCATAATTTTCCAAACAAAATGATATATAAAATAGTATACTTTACATTGTTTTTAAGTTTCTAAGATACATTTTAATAAAACCCTGTGTTTGCGCAATAAATGGGCGAACATTAAGACCAAAACTAGAAACACTTGGAGGGTTAACTGTGGTTTTAAAAGCTAATGTTTCTACGTCAGTAGTAAAATATTTTATTTGCATTATCCATGAATATTTTGTAATAATATTTTATAGTAAAAAATGTATGTAGTCCATAGAAAGGTTTATTGGATGATTGCCTCTTGTATATTTTTAATATACAGTCCACTCTTGGTAATTCAAACACTTGATAATTCAAAACTTTCGATAATTCAAAATGAAGGCTCAGTCCCTAGAGAATCTCTCAATAATTCAAATTTTTACCATGCATTTTGATACACTCGGTATTTCAAAGTCCAAATAGAGGGCAGGTCAATTTGTAACACGCAGTAATTCGAAGTTTCGTCGGAAAAACACTCTATAATTCGAAGTAACTCAGTAATTCGAAGTTTCATCGGTTAACACTCTATAATTCGAAGTCATGCTGTAATTCGAAGTTTCGTGGAAAAAACACTCTATAAATCAAAGTCACGCAGTAATTCGAAGTTTAGTCGGCAAAACACTCTATAATTCGAAGTGATCTCTTCCTGTTATAACAGGAAACTATACAGTACAGTACATCCTGTTCCCATGGTAGGCTAGTGTTGGACGTTTTGATGTTTGTTTAGTTGGAGCAGTAGTCTGAGTTAGTTCGCTGACTTGTTTTTTATAAGTTGGCAATCCGATCTCTAGATTGCGCGACATCTCCTTGAGCACAAATGTAGTTGTCGACAGCTGATAGTTCAGCTATTGGCGAAATATATAGCGCTAAATAACAGATTTCTTTGCAACAACAGTAACTGAAAAATAAGCCGTTGATTGTGTACTAAAATACGGTACTGGAACAGGAAACTATACAGTACAGTGCATCCTGTTCCCATGGTAGGCTAGTGTTGGACGTTTTGATGTTTGTTTAGTTAGAGCAGTAGTCTGAGTTAGTTCGTTGACTTGTTTTTTATAAGTTGGCAATCCGATCTCTAGATTGCGCGACATCTCCTTGAGCACAAATGTAGTTGTCGACAGCTGATAGTTCAGCTATTCGCGAAATATATAGCGCTAAATAAAAGATTTCTTTGCAACGTCCAGTAACTGAAAAATAAGCCGTTGATTGTGTACTAAAATACGGTATGATGTTTTATTGTAACGTGCTGTACCTTTGTATGTTCTAAACAAATGAACTCTCTGTAATTCGAATGGTTTATTTTTCTCCCGATAAATCAAACTCTTGATAATTCAAAACTCTTGATAATTCAAATTTATATGCTTGGCCCACCAATTTCGAATTATCAAGAGTCTACTGTAGGCCTAAACCAAACTGTGTATGCTTTATTAGACCTTACAGTGAAAATAATTATCAATGCTGCCAGTAACTAAAGTCAGTGAATTGTTACAGTGTCCTTACTAAACAAATAACTTGAACAACAAAAACATGTTTATGGTTTCACAGAGAATTAAGATATTGCTACTGATAAACAATTAATGTAGTTCTGAAATTATCATTTCTACTACAAATACCTGCAACTTTTAAAATATAGCTTTCCATAGTTAAAAAACAATGTTAAGTTTTATTAGATGTATAAAAATGTTTACTTGTTCAAAAAGGTGTTAGAATCCAAAATATTTAAAAAGCAAGCACTTTTTTAATTTTTCATCGTTATTACATCTGTAATAATCTACTGCCTTTGAATCTTTGAAAACAAGTAAATATTATAAATTGAGACCACATCTGAGTTGCTGATGTAGACAGTATAATGTGTTTTGTGTCAATAAATTAGCCTACGGGTATTTAATTTGATCCAAACTTAAATTGTTTAATAATTCTCTTAGATCTCTATCAATGCCTGCCTTTAATACTTGTCCTCAAATTTCAACCTTTATTGATAAAAGAAAATAATCCTAAATAAATTCTCCTAACATTACTTTTATTTTTGTACTTGTAATAATTTACAACCCAGTAAATTTATTAGGTCCAGTAAGGGACTAAGAGAATCAAATTTCTTAGATACAAGCTGTACTTTTGGTAATTTTATGTTGCTTGAGCCGTTGTAAGTTACATACAATTGGGAGGTACCGCTGGACTACCAAATTTTTTTAATGGTTGTCAGAGCTGTTTGTGGAACATATCAAGCAAAGAATGGGGAGAGCCAGTACAGTACAAAAATGAGCCACAGACTCACTAATGAATGATAATATAAAATGTTATCAGTCCAATTTTTTTTTTATAAACAGTCGAGTCGTACTTGTAAGACAATATTGCATAGGTATAACCTTTAGGCAAATCTATTATAATCCAACAAAGTGCCATTTGGGCTTACGGCCTTACAACTGCGGCTCCAAGTCAGGAGCCCACAACATAGCAGTCATAGTTTTGCAGTACTTTATGTTACCCACTGAAGCTCCAACTTAAATCATTTACGTTTGTTGAATAGTTTTAACATCTTACACAGCTGGCAATGTTTATACGTATAGGTTACTGTATTGGACCAAAATAATACATGTTTTTTTGGTTGTGGGGGGAGTTTGTGTTCTTACTACTTCTTGCTACTTCAACCTTTGGCATTTTGTAGCACCCTTATCAGTCCATCAGCTTTAGGCTGTTTGATATCGTAACTGCTGCAGGACACCCATTTCTCTTTATTTCCTACGACCTCATGGTCATCTTTTCTTGTAATTTCTCAACACTAGAGCTGGACAATCCGAGACTTGTGTTTGGTGTATTCTACCCTTATCACACAAAATCTGCACTAGGCTAGTTGGCTAAAGCTGTACACTTAACACATGTTTGACAGGAGATGACATCAAGCCCTGCCCCAGCTGTCAAGTGTTGATAGTCAAGATGGATGATGGAAGTTGCAATCACATGACCTGCGCAGTCTGTGGAACAGAGTTCTGTTGGCTCTGTATGAAGGAGATCACTGACCTGCATTATCTCAGGTATCTACTCCTATGCTTTGAGACAAACTGAGGAAAGACCAGTAATCTAATTGAGAATCGGTAAATGCTTATAAAATATTAATCTTATTAAAAAGATTAAGAATAATGAAATTTAACAATATTATAGTAGAGGGAGCGAGCAGCTCGATTTTCAAGCCGAGCTGAGTCTAACCTACAAAATCGGGAGATTGGACACCAAGTCAGAATTGAGCTCAAGCTAAGCTACTATGATCGTAGAATGTGTCTACAAAGAATATGTGTCTATGAAAAAATGACAATAAAGTTTCTGTAAACACAAGAGATGTTCAAAATTATGCCGGAAAGTTAGAGACCATAGATTTCATCGTCATCCATTTGATGATGGTGTTGATGGTTTGTTAAACTAAAAGTGAATCATGAACTTGTTCTTTAAGGAGTAATGCATATGACATTTGTTTAGCCATTCATAGAAAGTCAAATTCCTTTGATTCCCAAAATAAGTTGAACCACAATTGTTTGGACGGTGTGAATAAAAAGAATTCTCGAGAGAGAAAAAGGCCCATTAATATTAATGCAATATTACAAAATTAAATATTTTAAGCATAAACTTTTCTGTTTCAGCCCGTCAGGTTGCACATTCTGGGGAAAGAAGCCTTGGTCACGGAAGAAGAAAATATTATGGCAGTTGGGAACCCTGGTCGGGGCACCTGTTGGCATCGGCTTGGTTGCTGGCATCGCTGTCCCTGCCATCATAATAGGTCAGTGTGCACTGCATATATTGCCTTTTAGATTATAGACAATACTCCTTTAAATATTAATGTTTACATTTGGTATTATCTTTGACTAATAATACAGGGTGATTCAAAAAGGACTTTACAACTTTGAAAATTCATATAAATCTTATTAAACAAGGTACAGAGCTGGTTTTGGTGTTGTTTTAAAGGAAAACACTTCAAGTTTTTTTACCTTAAACTAAAGATGTTCTATGCGACTTCCGTTGGATTTGGGAAAAATAATTATTTAGGTATGAAAAAATAGTGAAAACCGTTAAAAATTTTAGAAGGATTACAAAATTTTGAAAGTAGGGCGTTTTTTGACGGTGAAGGAGTGCGATACACCCACTCCTAGATGTGCTATGGAGTTAAAATTTCGCACACTTGTAGTTCTTGGTTCCAAACCACCCATAAAATTCCAAAAAGTCGCATTTTTAAATTTTAAACCCCCCAAAAATCCAAAATGGCGGACCTCTAAAAACGACAAAACACGTTTTTTTTAAACGGCTATAGCTCAAAAACGGTAAGAGCTAGAAAAGATTTGAGGAAAAAACGTAGGTTCGGAATTAAATTTCCTACAAGACACTATTATGCGTTTTTCGAAAATCACACTCCTTCATGGTAAAAAAACGCCCTACTTTCAAAATTTTGTAAATTTCTCTCAAACTTTTAACGGTTTTCACTATTTTTTCATACCTAAATAATTATTTTCCCCAAATCCAACAGAAGTCACATAGAACATCTTTAGTTTAAGGTAAAAAAACTTGAAGTGTTTTCCTTTAAAACAACACCAAAACCAGCTCTGTACCTTGTTAAATAAGATTTATATGAATTTTCAAAGTTGTAAAGTCCTTTTTGAATTACCCTGTACATCTAGACATTCCATCCCCATGTTACATTTGTAGCCAGATTTTTTATCAAAATCGGCGTAGTTGATGTAAGCCTCCTACAGATTGTGCTGATCTTAATAACTAAATTCTGTTGAATACACAATCCTTTTTACCAAGTCAAACTTAGGATGAGGACTTATGGATGAGGATCAAACTTAGGACTTATGATGAGTTATAGCAACTGTTATGACCCATCAATCTGGTCAGCAACAAAAAATAAGGTATAAAATATAATTTTAGACACTAGTGCATTCTGTGACTAGCTCACACAACTACGTTCTTTTTTGATAAAAAAATTGGCTACAGCTGGTCCATTGAGAAGTCTACTTCAGTATCCAATAGTCAATGGTATTATGAAACTATAGTTCGGCCGCTTAGAAAGCGACCTCCTCCAGCATTAGTTTAGCATTAGCGCGCAAGTCGTTTTCTAAGCGGCCGAACTATAGTTTTTCTGTTTAGAGGATGTACTGTTTCAATTTTCTGTGGCCTGTGTTACAGACAATTGTTTTATAGAGGTTGCTGTTGCTGTTTAATTTACCTATGACTATTTGTTATTGGTTATAAATACAAATAATCAAAAGTATAGCCTAATAATTTTAATATACAAACTATGAAATTTGGCTTTTTATGACGTTCCACAAATTCTTCATAATATACCCACTATAATTATTAGGCTACATATAAATTTTCAGAGAACAATAGCAGCTAACTTTAAATAAGAAACTTAGTTAGGAGGGTTTCCCTTTTGGCGTTATTAAAAGAAATACCCAAAAGATTATTTAAAATAATTTCTATAACTAATTGTTTATAAAATTGTAATTTTTTCACAGGTATACCTGTGTGGGTCGGCAGAAAGCTGTACAACAAGTATGAACATGCAAACAAGCATAAGCGCAACCTTTACATCGCTGCCGGTGTCACTGCATCAGTGAGTTATACACTTTGATTCGCGCATGTCAGTGTAATGTTTGTTGAGAATGTTGGTGATGGTGAAAATATAACCCTTCTTATACGAAGATTCACTCTTAACTAGGGAACAAATTACAGAACTACTATTCATGCTAAAAGCATGCACAGCTAAAGGCCTGTGTAGAGTGTACACGTAGCTGGTTTACTAGCAGCTAATATTCACTATTAGCAAAAGCTGGGCACACTAGCATAAAAAATTTCCATCTACACAAGGCTAGTTATTGGCGCTGATTTTAGTTCTTGTCAGTTGTTGAATTTTACTGTTCAGTGGACACAGTTGTTGTCATTTCAGTGTTTTCAAATGTCATCTGTTCATTTAAATCAAATGTTTTGAGACAAATTTTAAGAATTGATGTCAAGGAGTTGTGTGAAAAGAAACTTAATAAAAAGCGACGAACTTTGAGTGTTCAAAAGGGGATTAGGCGAGAACTTCTTAGTGTTTTTAATACTCTTTTAACAGAACAGGCAGTGGAAGAACAGTCTACAATCACTCTACTTGACAAACAAGCTATGACTGTCCTGTCCTGGTCCTGGCGAGTGGTGATTAGCACTAGCGCTCTCCTAGAAGTGCACACAACCCGCTAGTGGCACGCTAATTCACTAGCGCTAGTGGTCACTTGACTACCCTCCCCACTTGCTAGTGCTTGTATTATCAAACATGTTAAAGAGACTAGCAGTGAGTTGAATACTAGCGTGCTAGTTATTATTTTTGCTAATGGAGTGTTTATACAGGGCTAATTTATAAGCGCTATTTAATTAGCAGCTAATAATAGCCTCATGTACACCGGCCTTAAGAGCTAAACTCAGCTTTGTCAGAGCTCTTTGTGGAGCATACTAAGCAAAGAATGGGGGGAGCCAGTACTAGCGATGTGTCAAACTCAAAACCGAATCTCAAATCTCAAAACCATCAAAACTTAGGAAAAGTTTTGGTTTTGAGATTCGATCACCGAGTTTCGAGATTCAAAAGTTTCAAAATTGAAGATTTGGCAGTTTTATTCTTGAAACAGCTATTTTGCGTCATTATTAATGTGTTTAACACTGTTTCCACTTTTCACACAAGCTGGTAGCAATAGATCAGACAGATCAAGATCACCATTAACAGAAATGAAAGCAGTAAATTGCATTCTGATTCTGAACTTCAAAAGGCATCTTAAATACTATAATTGGAACAACATACAACCTTTGACTAATAATACAACAAATATTAATATAACTTCTGTATCCAATAGTCAACGATACAACTCAAGTTTCATAGCGATATGTAATAAACACAAATAAATAAATATTGACCACTAAATGTTCTAATTAGTTTAATATTCATGTTTATGTTGGTGTCAGGAGCTAAATTTATTTGAATGTTGTAAAAATTATGTTGTTTTGGGGTTTTCAGTCACATATATTTATGTTATTATGTCGGTGTCTGGAGTTGACCTCTTTTAATTTGATTGCATACTTAACATGTCATTATTACCTGTATTTTTTGTAACCTTAACCCTTTTAACCAGCTAAGAAAACAAATGTTTGCGTCTATGTTTTAAGATTTGAGATTCAGGATTCAATTTTTTTAAAGTTAAGTTTCGGTTTTGAAATTTGAAATTTCTGGTTTTGACCATCACTAGCCAGTACAGTACAAAAATTAGCCACATACTCACCAATAATGATATAAAATGTTATCAGTCCAAAAATGTGTTTAAACAAGCAGTTGAGGTGTAAGACATAGGGTATAGGGCATTCCCCATAAGTTAAGTTTTAACTAAACCTTAGTTAAATAAATAACTGTTGTCATAGTTAATGTGTTAGCAAAAGTCTCATTGGATGAAGATTATGAGCTCCTTCAAGCGACTCTCAAGTTGTTGTCATCAGCTTTGTCAACAGAACCTACCAGATGACTGGCGGTTATGACCCTGATGCTATAAGAGAACTATGTATCTATACGCAAAACCGGCCCCTACTTTCAGCCCTTGTACAATGCATCATGTCCACCAAGCCCATCACGCCCAAGGGGCCATAGACCACTCCATCATCGATTAGCACTAACAACACTGGCCCAAGCTTAGTATTTGCAGCATTTGATTCTTAGGTTGTAGCACGCGTCTATCTAGTTTTCTGCAGTTTGAGCTGTTCTTCATAGAAAGGTTTTGTTTCTCTGAAAGATTGCATTCGCTATAAAGGATCTCAAATGGCTAAGTAGATCTTTTAAAATTCATTTTCTGAAAGTTGTCGCCAGGTAAACTCAACATGCGGATGGAAACTTAATGAAATTTCGTCTTGTTTAGAGCAGCTTTCCTTGATCATATCTATACTGTGCTTCATTCCAGTGTAGAGCATCACATTTAAAGACCTCTCTAATACTTGCATAACGAAAAAACATAATGCCTAATATAGGCTTTAATTGGCCCAATGTGAAGGATATACTCTCAACAAGTGAAATTGGGCTGATGTCAACTAATTGACATTTAATTAGTCTCATAATACAAAAAATTATGATATGGAGGAGTGATATTTCCTGTGAGGAAGTATTAATCAATAATATCGATACTATTAGACTAGTAGTACGCTTATTCTGCGCGTAACGGGATGAGTGAACATGAGCGCAGTAATGAAAGAGTCCACCCACACCTAGCCTACTTACCGGTGTCACTGGTGAACACAATGTTATTTGTATGGTCAAATCAACCAAATCTTAGTCAACGACAATCCTAACTTCTCATCCGTTAAGTAACCAAAGTCATTGGTAATATACGTAATGGATTTCCAACAGTTATCGATAGGAGGTAAATCCATCGTTCCTGTACAAATTGTCTTTTGATTAAATGAAGCCTATTTCCATATTTGTTATAAGGCCTATCATAAACAAAACTAATCCAAACTGAACTAATCTAACTTAACCTAATTGCCAAAGCACGATGTAAGGAATCTCCTAAAAATATTGTATGGCTTACAATGATGATTTAAAACAACGATATCGTAATTATATCATCTAAAAATGTTAAAAATCCAATATTTATGTTTATCTAACTAATGAAGGGTCCCCACACTCTGGACTGCTCGCCTCAAATACTTCCATCACCACTTCCTACGTCGTAGACATGTTTCCCTCCCTTCCTATGGCATTTTAGTATTGCAGGTACATTAACCTAACTGTCACAAAGGGTCCCCACACTCCGGACTGCTCGCCTTGACTACTTCCATCACCACTTCCTACGTCGTGGACATGTTTCCCTCCCTTCCTATGGTATTTCAGTATTGCAGATCCATTAATCTAACTGTCACAACGGGTTCCCACACTCCGGACTGCTCGCCTTGACTACTTCCTTCACCACTTCCTACGTCGTGGACCTGTTTCCCTCCCTTCCATTAGCATTTTATTATTGCAGATACATTAATCTAATCATCACAAAGGGTTCCCACACTCCGGACTGCTCACCTTGACTACTTCCTTCACCACTTCCTACGTCGTGGACCTGTTTCCCCCCCTTCCTTTAGCATTTTATTATTGCTGATACATTAATCTAACTGTCAAAAAGGGTTCCCACACTCCGGAATGCTCGCCTTGACTACTTCCTTCACCACTTCCTATGTCGTGGACCTGTTTCCCTCCCTTCCTTTAGCATTTTTTAAATTACAGAACCATTAATCTAACCATCACAAAGGGTTCCCACACTCCGGACTGCTCGCCTTGACTACTTCCTTCACCACTTCCTACGTCGTGGACCTGTTTCCCAACCCTTCCTTTAGCATTTTTTTTATTACAGATCCATTAATCTAACTGTCACAAAGGGTTCCCACACTCCGGACTGCTCGCCATGACTACTTCCTTCACCACTTCCTACGTCACGGACCTGTTTCCCTCCCTTTCTTTAGTATTTTTTTTATTACAGATCCAATAATCTAACTGTCACAACGGGTTCCCACACTCCGGACTGCTCGCCTTGACTACTTCCTTCAGTACTTCCTACGTCGTGGACCTGTTTCCCTCCCTTCCTTTAGCATTTTTTATTACAGATCCATTAATCTAACTGTCACAACGGGTTCCCACACTCCGGACTGCTCGCCTTGACTACTTCTTTCACCACTTCCTACGTCGTGGACCTGTTTCCCTCCCTTCCTTTAGCATTTTATCATTGCAGATCCATTAATCTAACTGTCACAAAGGGTTCCCACACTCCGGACTGCTCGCCTCGACTACTTCCTTCACCACTTCCTACGTCGTGGACCTGTTTCTCTCCCTTCCCATTGCGTTTTTAGAATTGTAGATACATTATTATAACTGTCACAAATGCTTTCGACACTCCGGAGCGCTCGCCTTGACTACTTCCTACATCGTAGACCTGTTTCTATCTCTTTCCAAAGCATTTTAGTATTACAGATATTTTAATTTAACAGTCACAAAGGATTTCCACACTCCGCACTGCTCACCTTTCCGCTTCCTTTACCACTCTCTACGTCGTGGACCTGTTTCCGCCCCCCCCCTTCGCATAGCATTTTAGTATTACTAACATCTTTGAATATTTAATATTCAATGCTAACATTAAATTGAATAATGTAAAAAGCTGCTTTGTTCTAAATATATACATATATATAAGTTGAATTTTAATACTGAACATAAACGGTATATAACTGCCGATTAATATTGTAGGCTAGTTCAAGTTCAATTTATTATTTAGAAAGTTGTGAAATTTAATTAACTCAAACAACATTATTCTGAAACCTGTGAAATTATAATGATATATATTCATAGACGCCAAACTGTTTACTCCATGAATGAAATAGCTTAGAGTAAAAGTCGTTCTCTCTGTCTTAAGTAGACAACAAAATTGTTGGTCGCAAAACGTAAACAAATAAAAAGAAGAAGAAGGTAGCTCCTAATGTTATTCTTATGGGACAAATTTAAAAATGTTTTTAAGGTTTTTATAATTACTACTGAACGGAATCGTCTAGAATTTTAATGAGGTCTTCCCACTGGTGTCATAATTATTTGTGCAAAATTTGAACGCTATGAGTGCAACGGTTCTTGAGTTTTTGGTGCGAACACACACACAGAAAGACAGACAGACAAGCGGACAACTTTTCTCCGACTCCGCTATACACGATACATAGATTCGTTCACTTCGTTCACTCATCTACAAGATAAACTTGAAAATGTCCATAAGATATTACTGAATGTATTTATGAAATTATTAACACATACTCTTCTCTTTACTGGTTGTAAACTTTTAATGAGAAGTATTTTTGCCAATTAGGTAACATGGCTTTGTGTCTTAAAATAAGTATTACAGTTATTCTAACAATAACTAATTAGTTATTTACAAAATAATCATTGCCTAGGAATAGAACTAATTTCTAAAACTTAAAACATTGTATATTAATTGTTGTAAAAATAGAGCATAAATACAATCCCCTTGTGCCCAAACTGTGCTCAGTAAACCACTACTAAGCTTCTTATCAATTTGGAAATTTTGTTTATAATTTTAGCGATAGGGAATAAGCTATTACCGTAGGTCTCATGGTAAGACCTGGACCTGGGACCGATTTACTTTTTTGTTTCGAGGTCCCCAGAAGTCAAAAACACCATCCTTTAAAATTCAAATACAGGGTTAGTAAAAAGTGTGGAGACCCCCTGTTATTTTTTAACGGCCCATACTAGAAAAACTAAACTCGGCACACCTTTATGGCATGTTATGAAGTACTTTTTGGGCATAACCGTCGCTTGATGTACTTCCCCAAAATGGGGGATTTTGGGGGAAACCCAAAAATTTCAAATACAAAGACCTATCGAGTGACCCCTCGTTTTAAAGGTCCGGGTAAAATAAAACCAAAAACGCAAATTAGAGGTCTCTATCTCAATCCAGTAAAAAATGGCAGCCAATTGAAATTCTCGGAAGTTGAATTTAACTTGCAGCTTTCCAAGTCTGGAGACCCCCTGTAAATTTTGTAGCGGCTCACACTAGGAAAACTAAACTCTACACACCTTTTTCTCATGTTATGAAGTACTTTTTAAGCCTAATAGCCACTTGCTTACCAAACCCAAAATGGGGGATTTTGGGGGAAACTCAAAAGTTTTAAATGATAAGCCCCATCAAGTGACCGCTCATTTTGAAGGTCCTGGTAAAAGAAAACTAACAACGCAAACTAGAGGTTTCTATCTCAATCCAGTAAAAAATGGAAGCTGATTGAAATCTTTAGAAATCGGAAATAACTTGCAATTTTATATTCAATTGGCTGCCATATTTTACTGTGATAAGATAGAGACCTATAGTTTGCGTTGTTAGTTTTCTTTTACCAGGACCTTCAAAATGAGGGGTCACTCGATGGGGCTTATCATTTAAGATTTTTGAGTTTCCCCAAAATCCCCCATTTTGGGTTTGGGAACTTATGAGAATTTCAATTGGCTGCCATTTTGTACTGCACTGAGATAGAGACCTCTAGTTTGCGTTGTTGGTTTTCTTTTACCAGGACCTTCAAAATGATGGGTCACTCGATGGTTCTTTGTGTTTGAAATTTTTTAGTTTCCCCCTAAATCCCCCATTTTGGGGATGAACACCAAGTGGTGGTTATGCCCAAAAAGTACTTCATAACATGCCATAATGGTGTGCCGAGTTTAGTTTTTCTAGTATGGGCCGTTAAAAAAATAACAGGGGGTCTCCACACTTTTTACTAACCCTGTATACCTATATCTGTTAGTATGATAACTTGAGCAAAAAGAATCAGATTTTGGTGAAATTTGATATAAACGTGTAAACCTACATTTATTCGAACGAGTTCCCGAACCAGCATGATCGCATCATGGGAATGGGGTTTTTTTTTTTTGGGGGGGGGGGGTTTATGGGTTCTATTTGTTTTTTGTTTAAACAATAAATTTTGCAATTTCTTTCTTAACCATTTTGTAGAGTTTAAAAAATTAAAGTGTAATTTAAAATTCCCATTTTATTCTTATGGAGAAAAGGAAAACTATTGTAGTTTACTTGTTTATGGATAAATGTTGATAACATTTGGCAAATTTATTTATTTCATCCTATACTATTGACGTTTGGTAAAAAACACTTTTTATCTTCCCCTTAGCAGCAAACCTAAGTACTCGTCAAATCTAATGTTATTTAAATTGGGACTAAAAATGTCTTATTTATAGAAATATTTCAGTAAAAATGTAATCAGACAAGTTGAAATTAGCTTAGTGTGCAGGTTTGCTGCGGCGGGGGTATTAAGACGATGTAATTGTGAACCTCTTTTAGGGTTTGGCTGTAGTTGTAATTATTGACCTCATTGATTCTTAAAGCAAACAACATCCAGTAGTAGTATAACATGCCAGATGTTTGTACATAAACCATCTCTGTTGTCTATCATTCTATGAAGTGCAATGCAGTTACGGTGGTTTCCTGCCTTTATGTCCGTTCAACCGCATCACCTGTTAGGGCAAACTGTTATCTCAGCAACCATCCCCCCTCCCCACATTTAGCTGGTTTGAAAAATCTAAATTGAAGCCAAGTTAAAATTGCTAACTTAAATTGTAACAAATAAAAAAATTTTAATTGCAAATTTGTTTCAATAAACATTTTTTATACACTTTTACACTAATACCAATCGCTAACTAATTTTGTTTAAAGAGTCTTTTATGCTTTTAAAATGTATTTCCTTAAACATTTACATGTAGTTTTTTATGGAAGTAAATAAAAAAAATTATGAATTCCAATTTGTTTGAAACAGGTTTTTTTTGTACATTCTACCTACAAAGAACACAGAAATGTTTAACGTGGGATTTTTATTCGCTATTCCATTAACTTTTTTAATAAACTGAATCAGTTAGCATTTACCATATCATTTTCTAATTTCCTTTTTTTTGTTTCTAAGTTTGTAATTTTACAAAATTTCCTAGGCTAGAATAATGTTGATGTTTAATTTTAATTCCTTCATAATTTTCTTTGAATTTTATGTCACTAAATGCTAAACTGCTGCAGTTAGTTCTTGATGTTATTAAGTCGCTGAATTAAATTTCAATGCTTATTTCTTTACAATTCTCTTTGATTCGACTTAAACAGGTTAAAAATTGTGACAGTAAAATTACTAACTTTGGAAAAATGTAAAAGAAGGAAAAAAGTATATAAAACAACTGTTCTCATAGTGGTTTGCTTAAATAATAAGTATCCAAACCAATACTGACTTCTTAAAGTTCAACCTCAAAACTTAAATCCTCCTGATGATATTTTAAGGACACGGACATGCCTAAGTTTTGACTGGGTTCATGATCAATCTTTTGTGAAAAATTAAATAAATGCAGTTCATTACTTTTGGGGTTCACCATGTACAAACACATAGCCAGACATAAAAAACATCTCCTTTATAATACACTTGGTTTTCATTTAATTTACCCTGATGTCAAATAGTTCAAAAAATTACAATAGTTTTTATAAATTTGTTCTCCTCAGGCAAAAGTGATGGTGAATGTAAAATCAAAGGAATATTAAAATTTGTAAAGGGTGTCATAAATATGTAATTATAGGTGGATTGTAGAAGCTGCAAACAGAATGAATAATTTAAAAGCCAAAGAGTCTCGCTATTCATGCCTAATTGCTTGCTGCTGCTGCTTTCTCACGGTTTTATTTTCAAAATCAAAATTTTTCCCATACTTAGCAAAATTTAAAGGAATTGTATGACATATTTTTATTCTCTTTTTTACAATTCTAGTTATTAATTCCATTACTTTCTTTTGGAATGGACAATTAATAAATAATCAATGTTATATAGTCTAAGTCAGTAATTTTTCAATATTATATTGCACTTTTTTAATTTTATGAAAATGCCTATATGTTTGATTTTATAAACTGCAAATTTAAAAAATAGGACCTAGATGGAAAACCGGATTCAAAGATTAAAATTTTGAAGGGTAATATTTTTGTTAAGTAGTTTGGAGGGAGTTCTGCTTTCAGACTTAACAAAAAATTATCAGACTTACCTGGCAAAAATATAAGTGAAAGGAGAACTATGGTACAACCCAAACACCCGGTAAGCCAGACCTCACTTGACGAGAAAAAGGGTTAACTTAAGAAGGATTAACGCTTGGGAAGAAACAAAAAAGTCATTTATACCTTTAGTATTGACATATGTACGACTTATGAGAACCCAAGATCCCCAAGGAGATCATAAACCTTGTACTTTGGAGTTGTGTAGATAACCTGACCAACATATATCTTAATTTCATAAGGAGGTTGGGTTTAACAATACGATTTACTATATTTACCCTAAAAATTAACAATTGAAATGGTTCTCAAGCAACTGTTCTGGTGTTGATCGGCTTTTTACTGAATTTCCAATTTATTTACTCTCTTGTTATATTCTTATTCTAATAGGACTTCTAGTCATCAGTATGATGTAATCACACATGAGTCAGTGATAGTCTGTGTCATGGTATCAGACATGGGTCAGCAGAGTAATTGCCGCAATTCATAATGAATCATTCACCGAGTAGTATCGTCTCTGGCCGCTCATAGAATAAATAATAGGTGTCATCCATCTTGTGTTGGGAAACGTTCTACTTCGCACAATATTGAGATTTTATCTAAGTCTAAAAACTCTGTGTACAAGAACATTATTTTATCAAAATAAATTTACATTAAGGGTTCTTCCTATTATTATTAGTGTATAACAGTTTTATTGCAATTTTTCCATTCTACCATTTTTGAGTGTCTACAAAATGGTGTGAAATTTGGGTTGTTTGTAATATGATTAGATACATTTAAATATAAAAGATGCAGTCAACCTGGCCTCTAGACAAATACTTAATACTGAAGAATGATTGATTTTTACTTTGTGTAAACTGTTTTTTAACTGTTTTACACTGTGTTAAACTATTACATATTTACATCTTATATACTAAAAAAACTTTTGCAAAACTTACGACAGATAGCTTGACCATACTACTGAACGGAATAACAAGCAGTTGGTCCCAAATGAAAGATAGTTTCCTGTAGATGTGCAGAATCCTTTTATAAATTAAAATAGACTAAAAAATAAGCACAAAAAATAATTTGAAATTTTGACAAAATTAACATGGGCCTTGTGTGTTCCATGTTGGTGACGAAAAAACAGCAAAATATAAACAGAAAATCTAAACAAATTAAAGAAATTCCAATCACATGTTTTATTTACAGCGTAGGTTGAAAATAGAGAAGTTTGCACAATACATACTTTTGGTCGAGTTTTCGACCACGGGGCGAGCCCTCGTATAGTACTATTTTGTTTCTGCATTACATTAATGTAATTTTTCTATCTCGGGACATTTTAAAATTAATAAATTTTTTAGATCAGGGAAAAGTTAAACACTTATCTGATCAAGTATTTTTCACAGTATATATTAAGGTAAAAGGTCGTTTTCACATTTATTCTTTCATTACACAGTAATGTTTAAGTCTGTCGCAACCATTCTGTAAGCTAACACTAAGACATTGTATAACACAGCCTGCATATGATCCCAGATCTTCTGGTTAGTCAGTATTTGGCACAAGTCACTGGTCTAGGATGTCGGTTGAGAGGATGCCGTCCGTATGGAGGTCATGTAGGACATCTAGCAGTCGCTGTTCTGTCAGCGGATCACCTAGCGCTACATCTACGGAACCGATACAAAGCAGCAAAGCAAGCAATTGGGAGCGGCGAAAGTCTTTGGATAGTTTTTGACGGTCGTAGCCGAGCTCCGCCGTTATATCCAGCTGTAACTGGGACGAGTAGGAGTTCAATGCTGACCAATAAGAATCCAGCAGCTCCTCGGTGTGACCCCTCCTCAGTTCTGTTGACAATGAGCTTACAACGAGCAAAGCGACATCGTTGGTCGGGCGGCTGTAGGTGACCATCTGCCAGTCAAGGACTGCGCACCTCCCGTCCTCATGAAACAAGAGGTTGTTACACCAGAAGTCTGTGTGTGTGATAAGACAGAGAGGTTCCTCTGGAGCGAGGAGGGCTGCGATTATGTCCTTCGTGTTTGGTGTCAGAGACGACAGACTCTCCAAGACATCCTCCAGACCAGGGCGTCGCTGTAGGAAATGTGCAAGCTGCGGGAGCCCTCGCTTTACCAGCTGTTGATATGAGTCCGAAGCTCTGGCCGTTTGGAACAAAAACGGATACTTCTCATCCAGCGGAACTTTCTCTTTGACTTTGAGAACGAGGGAGAGAGCGTGAAGCCTGGCGATGGCTTCAAGGGCAGATTTGGCTTGGTCTAGGGACAAACCCTGGGAGAATTCGCAACTCTTGAAGCCCTTGGTTTTGAGGTTCTCTAACACAAGAACTGATTGTGCTACTGAGTCGGTGTCTGTGTTGTACCGGGCGTGGAAGCATTTCGGGATCGGTAACTCGATTGTGTCTTTCCCTCCTTTTAGGAACTCTCTCTGGATTTTGCTCAAGTCAGGAACTACCTGTAAATGAAAAACATATAATAATTAGGTTTTGAAAATCAAATTTTGTTAAAAGTTGTTGATAAATGTGGTAAAAATTCTACTTGCAGTATTTACAAAATTTATTAGTTCTGGCAGAGATGTATGTTAACAGGTGTCGTCGTCACTGTACGCGATTCAGGATCACTGTACAGTGTTGAGGTCTTCTGCATGTACAAGGTCGATCCTTGTACAAATGCAATCCAAATAAGCGTACTAATGTGAGAAAAAGCTATATTTGGAGAGCACTCCTTAAATAAGCGGTGTCTGGCATTAGTGTTAGCAGAATTAGTAACAATTAGTTTAATAGGGATTCCACACACAACACCAAATTCCTTGTTTTTTTCATCGGTATAGATAAGATTTTTTGGCCTTATACATGAAAAAACTACTTAACCTACAAAAAATAAATCTGCAGGGAAATAAAAATTATTCTGGCGTCAATGTGTTGGTGATTGTATTTGTACTGTCACAACAACCTTATATTTTACTGTCGACTGGGACGGGCGTCATCGTCCTGTAATTCAGCTACTAGGAGGTCACGAATTGTGGATATTTATAGTTATGCACTGTGGATGCGATTCTCCCTGGTGTGGATTAACATCCGCACGAGTGAGTACTACGACTACGACTATCCGCAGTGCTATCCTGATAATTAGACCAATTTGTATATACCAAGGCTAAAATGTGGTTCGGATTCCACTATAAACTGTAGGTCCCTTAGTCGCCATTAGCTGTATGGGCTATTAATTAACAGCTGTGTCTAAGGAATATGTCGGCCTTAGTCACTAACAAGACTACAAGATCGAGCTACTCATCATACACTCAACTCCATTCATGCTTGGCTTAAAATACCTACTTTGTATGGTCGCCATTTCAAAGAAAAGTATAAAGTAAAAATTGGTTTTTAAGTATCTGAGTAACATACAATATTAATGGGAAAAATCAGTTCCTAAGCACCTTTAAAGCAGTCAACTAAACACAAGTAGTTTTATTACAAATAGACTCTCACTAATCTAGACAACATTTTGCCTATATGGGACTAGGTTTGTCAGATTAATTAGATCACTCAGTTCAGGGTTGCCACAGACATTAAAAGTCAGGATTTTGGGTTTTGGTCAGGAAAATGTTTGATAAAGTGCCAAAAAGCTAGAAAATTTTCAGTGGCACATCCCAACAGTCTCAATTTTATTTTGCCACAAAGATCAGGAAAAGTATTTTGTGTTTTCTTCCTTGTTTTTGTTAGAATTGATTTGATCAGATTCAGCATCAGAAACCAATGACTTTAAAGGGGAATCTTCTAATTTAGTACAAGTTTAACTTTAACATGCCAGGTGTAGGGATGTGGCACACATTAGGTGAAAAGGGTTCAAGGAAAACACTTTTTTATGAGAAGTGGCTTTTGGCCCAAACTTGAATTCAGAATTTGCGGGTTGGTTTAAAAAGGGAAACAAGATAAGTTTCATGGCTTGTGTACATTGTGCAAAAAAGAAAGTTTTACCCTCTTAAACACGGGGTGAAAGGCTGTATCCTTGTATGGTTCCGAGGAATAAACACAAAAGTCTTGAAAATATAAAATCTTCAAACATATCCTTTCAAGCTTTTGTAAGTAAACCATCAACCAGCACTGCAGAAGACTGTTCAGGTGTAAATATTTAAAAAGATTACATCCAAAATGGAAATAAAATGTACATTTGTATTATTCTGAATTTATTTAGAATAGAATTTAATATGAAGCTCCTTTTACACTTTAAAACCTAAGCCTGAGTATAGCTTGGAGGAGTTAGTTTGTGGAATCTCACTTGCGAGCGCTATAATACTCTGTTCAAAAAATGTAAACGGTTTAAGGCGAAGAAATATACCCCCTCCACTTGACCCTACCTTTAAAACAATAGATCAACAGTGTGCTTGTACTCTTACAGTGGCACTAGTCACATTCGGCTGACCGTGGCACCGTAGCTCAGTTGGGTAAGGCGTTACCACAGAAAACATACTACTATAACCCAGAATGCCAACCGCATGGTAAAAAGCGTTAAGTACTTTGAGAGAGCTTTGCCTGTCAGTTCCTAGGCAGCACCACCAGCGTTGCAATGCACTCAGCATAGCAACGCTGGTGGCGCTGCCTACGAATTGACAGGCAAAGCTCTCTCAAAGTACTTAACGCTTTTTACCATGCGGTTGGCATTCTGGGTTATAGTAGTATGTTTTCTGAGGCGTTACACTGATTAGTAAAGCATTGAGGTCATTCTACATTCGCAGGTTCGAATCCAGTACATGTGCAATCCATACTAAGCTCAATAATGTGTGGCTTAACTGGCGGGAGAGGCCCACCTTAAATAAACAATTTCCGCCTCGGGTGGAAGTTTACGGCATTATTTAGTTTAATAGGGATTGCACACAACACCTGTTTTGCTTCTCTTTTACAGTACTGTATAGAGGAGGAAGAGATGGATTGTTCTTTTTAGCAAATTTCCCATATAGAGATAAGCTACTGTATTATCGTAAGTCTCATGGTAAGATCTAGACCCGGGAACGATTTACTTTTTCGTTTTGAAGGCCCCAGAGGCCAAAAACATCATCTGTTCAAATTCGTATATGTATATATTTATATATATATTTGTGTGTGTGTGTGTCCGTTAACGCGATAAATCGGGAAAAAATTATCCGATTTTGATTAAATTTTATACAAACATAGCATAATCTGACTGAGGAAACAGGGGTTTATGTGGGGTTTTATAGGGTAAAAATTGATTTTTCCCATTTTTGACCCTAAAACCACAAAATTTCATGATTTCTCTGTAAACCATTTTGTAGAGCTTAAAAAAGAAATAATTTTGTATGCAGAAGCGTTGTTGTATGCCCAACGGTTACGGAGATAATTTAAAAAATTGTAAATTTAAAATTCCCATGTTATACTTATGGAGAATAAATAAATTGTTGTAGTTTGCTTGTTTATGGATCTATTTTAACAAAATTTGGAAATTTTGTTTATTTAATACTAAGCTATCAACATTGCAATAAAAAAAAACACCTCAATATGTGCCCTGTTGCAGAAAACCTAATTACTCACTAATATTAATGTTATTTTGATAGGAAATAAATCTGACAATTTTTAGGGAATATTTTGCTTTTATTTTAGTATGTATTTTTTTTATATGGACATATCATCTTTAAAATAAATAAATTATAAAGAATAAGTAATTGCTTCTCTTAAATTTTATTAACATATGGAATAGGCTAATCACTTGATATTAGTGTAAAAGGGTTTGAGAGGTGAAAGCTCTGCCTTGAGGTATTACACTGTTTCAGTCCCAGATGTATTTTACTCAGAAATTCTTATCCTAACAAACATGAAGAGAATAGAACTTAGAGCAAGAGAATAGTATATTTCATCAAAAGTAGCGAAAGTGGCTTGTTTTGGTGTTTGCTTGTTGTTTGTTGTGTTGTTGTTTTTTATGTTGGTGTTTGTTGTTTGGTTTTTAAGTTTAACATGAGAATCTAATCCAATTATGTGAGAGTGAGCTTCATGTACAATAATGTGAAGGCAAGGACGGGAATAATTGAAGCAAGTGCTATAAAATCACATTCAGTACAAGTTATGAACGATACTTTTTATAAAAAGGAAAAAACACATACATACACACCAACAGATCTCAGTAAAATCAAAAGTATTACATATTACCCAATCATATTTTTTGTATAGCCTATAAAGAAATAAATTGGGTTGTAGATAACTTCAAAGAATCTGAAAATTGCATAAACTACGCTACAAACACAGTAAAATTAGCTAATGCCTATTTCTGTATAGGCCTACAGTGATTTTCTTTGATATTTTAGCTGTCATCAAAAATAGCTACTTTCTGAATGGAGTGATGAATACCAATTTTTTTCAACTTATACCAAAAGCATAACAGGAATGTAAATTTTGCCCTCAAAAAGGAACAACGTAAATTTATTACTAAAACAGATTTGTTCTTATGTAGACCTATTTTATTCTTAAGGAAGTTATCATGTTGCAAACTGCTGGAGCTGTGTTTTTTTAGGCTCAAAACTAATACATAGCCCCCTAGTCATTTGAATATTATGTTTTTCCGATTAGGGAGCACAGCAATTCAAACCCTAACCCTAATGAAATATTTGAATGGCCACAAAGATACACAGCAATTAGGATATTTGAACATTGTTATAATATTCTTATAACTTAAAGAGATAAAAGTATTAAGAGTAAGCTTGGCATCGATCCTGAGCAAAGTACTCTATCAACGATTGACTTTTATGAGATATTTAAATAATGTATCATCATCATTATTTGAACTTTCTGAAGAGGGGACAGCTTCCATTGATTGTATCCGCTCATCCTATGTACTCTGTATGTCATTTTCTTTTAAAAAAGTAAAATTTTAAATTTGCTTGTTGTAGTGTAATCAAAACAAAATTTAATTTTTACAAAAAACTACCTAAACTATTTTGATACAAATTTAGCATGGTATGGACTCTAAACATTCAACTCTAAACAAAATGGTACAACTCCCAATGCTGTAAAAACTAGGTTAAAAGGTTTTGCAATATTTAAAGTTTTACTCATAAATATTATAATTACTCCCACCCCCAACCAACCCATTACAAGGGTTGTTGACAAGTGAATGGGAGAAACAAATTTTTATTTTTTTTATTCATTGAACCCTTTTGAGTCTAACATTCTCAAGATTTTTGGAAATACACTATAATAGTGTATTGGTTCTAGTTTTTTATTCCTCTAGTTGCCGAAAGAGGCAGTTAGCTCTTTCCTAATACTTAGCAAAATACATACTTTCGTACAAAGTTAAGTCTTAAAGTATGGAGTTTAAGGGCTTAAAAATCACAAACTCGTTTTTATTTAAATCGACGCAACAGCTGGGCGTGACTGAGACTGACCTCCGTGTAGAACTTGATCTCTCTCAGGTCGAACTGCGCCTCTGTGACGAAGTAGCGAGAGAAGGGGTCCTGGGGGAGCAGTTTGACTATGAGACTGAGGTGGCGCGGGGCGGAGTCTAGGGCGTAGTCTACATGGACGGCGAGGATATCAGATAACACACTCTCCCCCTGGTCACAGCCGGGACGTACGTTGAAGGCGTCCACGGTGACGTCGCCGTTGTGGTGGGTGGAGAGGACCGAGGCTAGCCAGTCCTCTGTGACAGGACAGTCGTCCTCTGGGGACTCGTCCTCGCTGGAGACGCTGCTGCAGGACATGGTGACGCGGTGGGAGCGACACGGAGACTGAGTACACCGCCCCAGCGATCGATCCGGCCCGGGGGGTGGCGACTAGCGAGTAGCGAGTAGTCGGTGAATCGCGATACACGACGGTAACTGTTGATCACAGTGAGATAGATGGTCGCAGAATTGTGTGTGTCAACTAATACGATGGTGGGAAAGTATTTCGAAGGGTTTGGAAGGTGTAGCACTCGTTATGTCGAAACACATGTGGCTAAAAATATTACGAAATTGATTTATAAACACCATAGCTACTCGCGAAAAATGTCAATAATCTATAAAATACTAGTTACAATATGAATACGTTATAGCTTGAAACGTTTCAATAAAATGACACGAAAATTATATAGTTCACCGTTCATATTTAAAGGTGAAAGGACGCTATTTATCAAGACAATTAATTGTTGCGTTAGTTTTCATTGTCGATCATTCATTGTAGGACAATACCGATAATACGTGCGTCAACTGTCGACTAATATTCGGTGAATACATATTTCGGAGACGTTTTGGAATGTGGAGGATAGAAATCCTATGTCCAAAAAATGTTGTAAAATCAAGAACATCATAAACAAGCTTATCGTGAAGAAAATATAAACAATCTACAGTTGAATACTGCAGTTTTACATTGCGATAAATTACAACTAAAAAGACGATGTTAAAATGGTGCGAGTTAATCGAAAATTGTGGAACTTGAGATAAAAAATGGTCTTTTCTGCTCTGAGTATTTATGTTATGTTTAGGTTTTCAGTACTAACGTTCAAGTAAATACTGTAAATGTTTAAGCCAAAAATATAAAACTAAAACCCCTGTTAACGATGACATTTTTAAATGTCTTATTCTTTTCCGTTCTACTCTTGAAAGTGTAGAATAATTTCCTTCAGTGAAGTAACCTTTGGCTTCATATTTGTGTAGATACTGTAGTAGGCTGCGGTATTATTTGTACATAATCGTCCTTTTCTCTAAATCGTGCGCTTATAATATGTGTTTTCTAATTTTCATTTAACTAATTTCTGGACGTTTATTTAAGTTAGGAATATTTACTTTGACGATAATAAGTGCTTGATTTTTGAAATTCGTCAGTAACTTAATATTAAAATTCACTGTGGAAAAATCTCCTTTGTTTTTACTATCGATTAGAACACTTTCCCTAATGTATAATTCTTGTACAGCAAAACTGTAAAATTAATTGTTATCGTCAATAGTTTCATAGAAAATTTAAATGTTGTCAATGTTTTGTTTACAAAATACGTTGTCTGCTATCACTGCTAACAATATGCCTATACGTGTAATGTATAGCAGAAGTGAAATTGCTAATCTAAAAATATGTAATAGGTATAGACAAATAATTTCTACATGTTTTTTTCATAATTCAATTTACAGTTTAGTCCAACTCTAAATTTTCTCGCGTTATCGTACATAGAATTTATTTATGTTATTAGGATTGTCATTTCAAATTTGAAAATGTTCATGATAAATAAATAAATATAATAAAAATAATATAAATAAATAAATGTTCATGATAAATTGAGTTTTCTATCATAAAATGTCTACTACAATATGGAATACATTCCATACACTATTTTAATACACATTTCAATACATATTACTGATTTAAAATTGCAAATCTAACAAATTTCACCACGGTTGATTTATAAATAAGGATTGAAATTTTAAATTTGAAAACATCTACTTGTTGAATACAGCTTATTCATACTGGATTATGGTCATCAATTTACAATTTAATGTTTATTTTACTAGCGTTTGATTTTTATATCCGAACTCGTATTCAAAATAATTCATTGCATGTGTAGGACTAAAAACTTAATTTCGGTTTGTACAGTGGTGAACGCCGCGCCGTTGCAGTCGTGTCGCCATGTAGAACACTCGCTGTCGAGCAGGTTCCAATTACGCGCAGTTAGTGACGTCGATGTTTACCACTTCACGGGACTATTCCCCTATCGATGTCGCGGCGCGGCTAACGTCATCCGATGTCGACTTCGATAGATCGATTTATCGCAATCGCATTACCACCCTCTCGTCTCATTAGTGCAGCTCTTGTTTTAATTATCGGTTAACATCCCTTGGAGTCTTGTGAAAGGGGATGAATAAAACCGATACATTGCCCCATCACTCGTCACCCTTGCCGCAAAACAATGGAATGTCAATGTCGTATAATCTCGCATCAAAGAATTGACCGACGTAAAATATCACTCTTTGTCGAGTAAAAGGTAGGTATAACCATGGCGGGTATTTTGGAAATATGTTGCTCTTTTATATTTAGAGCTTTAATATTGATGTTCTAAGGACCTGCGTTGATTATGTTCTATTGGGTAATTATTGTATTAATCTCTCCAGCACAATATTAAAAATACAGTCCACATTTGTCGTGAATGAGATGAAATGCGGGTTTTAAGAAAGGCTCAAACTTTGGTTATTGTATGATTGGGGTGACAAGTAACCATAAAGTACCGATTACACATTTATGGGGCAAACCGTGCCATACAACATGGTTCCGTTTTCACCCTTTCATGGCCGCGAAATCGGTCACTTCCTTTTTTTTCAAACGTTTCCACTGCTGTAACGTTTTATTCTGAAGCATTATGTAATTCTGAAGAAAACTCATCTTGAAATTTGGCTGTCGTGAAAGATTGAGATATAAACACATTTTTTTTTTAATAGGTGAACGAAAGACCTACAACAGTATTTGGAAAAATGAAGGAATGTTTTAGTAACTTTGTTCATGTTTTCTGGCTTGGTTTATTTACTTATGTCGTCTTCAACACTTTATACTTTACAGTTTTTAAAAAATTCCTGAACTATGGGTATGAAAAAATGTATTTCACTGAATATTCATATTATTGTCAAAACATGGTTTGTACTGTAGTATTATGGTTCCTACTGAAAATACGTCTTTACCTTAATCTTTTGTGTTAAAGCTATTTCTTAATACCGGTACTGTGATATCTTAAAGTTATTGGTATTATACTTCATTCACAATATTTAGGTGGTTTTAGGTGAAGAAATCTATCCCCTCCACTTGACAAGGACCTTAAAAATAATAGCTCAACAGCTGATTAAGCAACATACATAAAATACAAAAAACTGGTGGGAGAACTTTCCCTCAAACTGCCTGAATATTGTGAACAGACTATAGTTGATATATGTTTCAAATGCTTTAAACATTATTTGAAAATAGTATAAAGAATTTATCTTTTTATCTTAGAAATAACAATGTTAACAGTGAGTGGCAGTCAAAAAATACTTATTAAGACTGACTATTCTCATGAGACAAACTTAACTATCTTAATTGGTTGGCAGTTGAGCTCAGTTAATTAGCCATGGGTTGAAAAATTCCAGTTTAAAATGTAGGCCTACACATAAATTGTGACTCCGATAAAATTTCAAAACCTGATTCCAGAATTAAGTTCTTTCAATTTTGAAAAACTATTCTTCAATAATGAAATGTATAATTAAATTTAAAAGTTCAACAAGGCCAATATATAATAAATTATTTTAATCCACAACCGCTTTCAGAAACTATGTTTCCATCGTCAGGCTGTGTTTAAACTGATACAAAAAGTAAATATTTACAATAATAAATTAATTTAAAGTAAAGTTAAAACATATGATGAAGAGGATATTGGAAAAATATATGAAAAAATAATCTTTTGAAATTTGGATATATTACAGTATTTTTCTTGATGTAATTATTTTAAGTAATTCCGAGTCCATTATTATTCTTCAATAACCTAAAAAAAATTAGATATGACTATATACAGGGTGTCCCACGTAAGGTGTCTCAAATTGATTATGGAAGAACAGCTTAACGTACAAGGATTAATAAAATTATTTCCCACTAAATCTACCCCAAAGAATAACGTCAAAATATTTTCAACTTTTTTCCGATACAGGGTGTGCCAAAAACTGAGGGTCACTAGTTAAAATCTCTGAATTTTCGAATGTAAACATATGTCATGTTATAGATAATTTTAAAGGTATTTATTGGACTAACATTTTAGCAAAAACAAAAATTAATTATCTTATTCCTTTTCAAATTGGCAGTTTTTTTTTTTTTTTTTTTTTTTTTTTTTTTTTTTAAATCAATATGTTTACTCTGTGTTTCCTATAGCAATGCACCCTTCTCCCCCTGACCTTCTCCAATTGAGTTTTCTTACTTGTTATGAAATTATCTTTACTGTGATATACTACAAGTAAAGGTTTTTTTTATAATAAAAATTACAAAAAATTTGCAAATGCCCATTGTTCAAAATGTTCAAATAGAAACATATGTCAAGCGGCACATCATTTAATAGGTTTTTTAATTCTCAACAACTTTGTAATTTACACTTACTTCGTATCTCTTTTAGTTTTTGTGAAAACAACAACAAACCTAATTTTCCTATATCAAATACATGTTATTATCAAGTTCACTAACCATTCCACTGTGTTATCAATAGACTCAGGGTTTACAAATTAAATATTTTTCATTTCCATCAAAATTTTTAGTTTAAACTCTTATCTGTTCAAAATCTGGAAATATTATTTTTCTGCTTTAAATGTCATGAAAGTTCATTAACAAATTCTTACATCCCAAAGATATCGCAGATAAAGCCCTGTGAACCTATTGCATTCTTTTTCTGAATAATAATTTTAAAATGAGCTGTGCTATTGATACTGCTCATACATAACAGCTAAGACTAAATACAAAAGAATAACAAACCTTAATTAATTTAATTATTTATAAACATTACTCAGTTTAAGACATAAGACATTTATTCATCATTTTTTACATATGAAATGCATAGATAAGTCAAAATGTTGGTAAATACATCTTGTATTCAGTCTTGAGTAAATAAATGTATAAATATATAAATAACAAGGAATTCAGTTAATACAGTCAATATAATACAAGAGTTAAAATTAAAATTGAGCGACGAGCAAGTTACAGACCATGGCAAGAGATTAAAAATTTGACAGTAATAAATTAAAAAATCGTGCAACTTATATCTAAATCACAGTTACATCCTATTTCAAATATTTTTTATTAACTTATCAGACATGCTAAAAAAATCTTCGATACGGTAGAGCGGGTTGTTTACTAAAAATAAAAACAGCCTTTTCTTAAAATTCTTAAAGTCTAAATCTGTCACAGCCAGAGGTAATTTATTTAATAGCCTAATACCCATCACAACATGTCCAGATCTTGTTTTTTCCAACCGTACCTGAGGCAGATCAATCTTTTTGCAGTTTCTGGTACTAATACTGTGCACTTCATTTCTCATTTTGTATTTAAAGCTATTCTTAAAAGTAAACAATAATAATTGATAAATGTATAAGTTAATGATGGTCAATATTTTTAATTCAATAAAAAGGGGTTTACAGTGTGCTTCACTATCCTCTTTACACATTATTCTGATGATTTTTTTCTGAGATAGAAGTACCTTGTGGATTTTAGGAGAGCTACCATAATAAATTAAACCATATGAAGCAATTGACTGAAATAACGCAAAATAAGCAGATTTTACATAATCAAAAGGAACATAGTGTACTAATCTAGAGAACAAGAAAACAATTCCTGAAAGCCTATTTGTTAGTTGATCAATCTGCTGTGACCAGGTTAACTGTTTATCAATCAAAACACCCAAAAACTTAACATAATCTTGTGAATCAAAAACATCAGGTACTTTTCTTAAGCTAAATATTATGACGGATAGCTTAAGAAAAGTACCTGATGTTTTTGATTCACAAAAAATTGTTTGTTTGTTTAACAATTTCTAAGACAATTTAAAGTAACTAAAAGCAAAGAACATGCCATACAATTACCCTTAAAATAAAAGAAAAAGTTATTATTAGACACATTTTTAAAGGCTTTTATTGTTTTCCGTCATTGCTCTTATCCTAACTTTCTGCAACTGGTTTGGGTTGATTAATAGAGATTCTACTTTATTATTGTGGTGTTCCTATTCTACTTCATGCTGTTATTCCTATAGTTAGTAAAACACCCAAAAAATAGTATCTGTAATAAATCTACTTATGGATATTAATTCAGCCATGTTTGTTTACAGGTGCTTGTATCGCCAGTGCTGGCTGGGCTGGCTGTAGGTATAGGAGTGCCTATCTTGTTGTTCTACGTGTACGGTGTTGTGCCGGTGTCCTTGTGTCGCTCGGGTGGCTGTGGTGTCACTACCTCTGGAGCTGGTGTCAGGTTTGACTTTGATGACGAAAACGACATCATGGGAGTCATCAGCCCCAAACCTACAGGTATGCAGTAGTTAGTATTGTAGAAGGTGTTGGTGTAGGCGCTGATGAAAATGTTAACCTTCGACATACTCATCGGTCTTTATCGTTGCTGTCGTATTACCTATCTCCCATGTTAATGTTGTAGTTCTGTTAGTTTTAGAATAACTGCCCCTGCTGCAGCAAACCTGCTGACTAAGTGAATTTCCATTTTCCTGATTGGATTTCCACTTAAATAGTTCCTTTAATATGTCAGATTGATTTCCTATTTAAATAACATTAGTTTTAAACTACTCAGAATCAAATTAATAAATTTGCCAAGATTGATGAAAATTGAAAATATATCCATAGACAAGCAAACAAAACCAGTTTACTCATTACTCATAAAAATAACACATAGAAATTTTAAATTGAAAATTTTTTTAATTTTCTCCATAACTAATAACTGTACAAACACTTCAAGATACTAAATCATTTGTTTTTTAAGCTCTTCAAAATGGTTTAAAGAACAATTTGAAAATTCTTTGTTTTGAGGGTCAAAAATGAGAAAAAAAACCACGTAAAACCCCGTTCTTATGGTCCTATCATACTGATTTGTGATCTTTTTCAAATAAACAAAGTATTATTTTTATACCAAATTTCATAAAAATCATATGATTTTTGATCTAGTTTGCTAATGGACACATCACAGTTAAATGAATGGCAGATATATTCAGCAATCTAGACCAATGAAAAATTTCTAAACTTATATAAGTTAAATGACAATTTAAATGAAAAATTGAGTCACCTTTGTACAATAGTTATTTGTGCAACTAGTGAGCAAAGTGAGCAATTGCCTCACTCGAGAGAAATCCTTTCGAGGAATGGTTTCTCGAGTGAGGCGATTGCACTTTTCCCTCGAGTTGCACATTATGTTTTACTACATGTACTACATTATATTGTTACCATAAAACAAATAAATTGGTAAAGAAACGTGCCTTCACGTTGCAAATCTGGAGTGAGACAATGTTAACATTGCCTCACTGATGATCGAATTGGCCACTTTCGTGCCTTCACATTGCAAATCTGGAGTGAGACAAAGTAATTAGAGTGAGACAATGTTAACATTGTCTCACTGATGAGCGAATTGGCCACTTTGCTTTCTCAAATCAGTGAGAGAACATGTACATTGTTAGGTAACTGTAGGAAAAAGCATGAAAAGCTCTGAAAAATCTGAAGAAGAAACACTTAAAAAAGTTATGTGCAAGAACTGAAAGCAAGACTTCCTTAGCAAAACACACTGTTGTTTTCATTCTTCTTAATGAACCGTATTGATGAGCTATTGAGGTTTTCGTGTTAGCTGCAGCATCACACAAACGTACAGTTCAACGAGGTAACATACAATTTTAACTTGTAAGGTTCTAAACATCATTAATGGCAGCTATTTTCCCCTACACAGATGCTGACACAGTCAGTCACCACGGAGGTAACCCCAGTATAGGGGAGGTGTCGTTGTCTCTGGGCAGTGGCAGTCAGCTAGAGAGGGAAGCTGACAGGGAGTCTGCCAGTATGGTGGCTCTGGCTGGCAGTATCATCTCCTCAATGCCCGGCGGCCACAGGTTAGTGATCACCACCATTCCCAATTACATACAATTACATGTACTTATCCTTTTCCATTCCAAACATCCCCAGGTCTGGGCATCGCTAGGCCTCTAGATCATCTCCTGTCGCCCTGCAGTTTATTTTCAACTGCATTTACCTCATCAATCCATTTTTTTCCAGGTATTCATCTTAGTCTCCTTCCTTATATCACCATAAGCCCCAATTGTTTACAAATTCTTTCTTCTTGTCTTTTTTACACATTTCCAAATATGCTAATCAATTTCTTTTAAATCTAAATCTTTATGCTTATTGACTTTTTTTTATTGATGTTTTAGTGAATTTCCCTATATCTTTTTGGTTTTTTAAACAATTGAATTTGAAGCAATTGGTTTTTTAAATAATTTGTTCATTTATAATCGACCATAACGAATATCATAAAAAAAAACACTATCAACACAACACTTTTTTATGCTAAGTAAAAAAAACACTACTGGAAGTGTAAAAATTAAGATAAAGCGATACTAATCCAATAACATGAGGGATAGTAGAAATGAAAGGTATAAATGATAAAGGGCTCAGACAAATTGTGTCGAATACAGTGTGTAAAACAATCAGAAGTACAGTCAATTGAAGATACCTCAAGCTGAAATACAGGGGTGGCAAAAGAGGTTGTCTCGATATACCTGTTACAGCACATTGTAATACCACACGGAAACACTTTGTGACCCCACTGTACTCTATTGACGGGCAGGGAGAATTGGATAGCACAGAAGGTTGAATAACCAAAGTTCACATTATTGAGACTCTGAACTTTGGCTACTTTATTTTTGCCATCAGATTTTAATTAAGTTAATCAGTTACCTCTCCAAATTGTAATTTACTTGAATAGAAATCTATTATTAAAATGATAAATTCAATAGGTTGGAGGTGCAAGCTGATGTAGCATCAAGTCAGAGATTCAGTTTGTCCAGTGAGACGACGTCAAATGCTACTAGTCTCTCCGACACCAAGTCTCTAGCAGACGACGGAGGAGCGTCTACACGGGCACTGGCTGGCTCTGTGCTCAACTTTAAGGTGCAAACCCATATAAACTGTAAACCAAAAAGTCAAAACCATGGTCAAACATAAGAAATATCATTGATCAATGATGATAAGATAATGCTGTTGCTGCGTTACGTGGCAGTTTCCTCAATGTGACTATGTGCATGCCACTCTGTACTGAATATGATAAAAAATAATATCAAGGAAATTCATCCATAGGACACAATTTTTTAAGTTAATGGTAATCGCAATTAAATGTCTTAATTGTGAAACCAATCTAAAATTAATCGTCATCCCATGAAATTCAACGCCCTATTCAAAGTTAGGGGAATTCAGTTTCAATAGGATTTTCTGAGGATAACTTCTAGATGTGACGATTGTAGTCAAGTGCTACAACTAGTATTGTATGTTACAGGTTGATGGAGGTTCGTTGTCAAACTACAGAGGGCTCAGCATAGACACTCCTGCAGACTCAGTGTCTATGAGGAGTGATGCTAACATGTCTCTCAGCTCACTGGAGGAGCTGGCTTCTGGACTCATGCGCAAGGTAATACAAATACAGTAATGAAAATTGATCCACACCCAATCAATACAGACCTCAATCCAAACAACTATTTAACCTCCCTTCAAAAACGTTTCACTTGTTTGTTAGCTTTCAGAGGAAATAGCATTTTGCATGGGAATTCATGAAGTAAAAGGAATTGTTACACAACTATTATGAATCGAGAACGGGTTTCTGTGGTCACAGTAATATTATAAACATCTTTCATCCTTACAGCACAATCGAGAATGTTGTCTGTGGTCACGACAAAATTGTGAACATCTTCCTGCAATAACGGTAAAAATCAATGGTAACATAAAGAGCTTCTTTCATATTATGGTCAAATTAATGTACTGCGGTCTCGGCAAAACCATAAACATCTTCCAAAGTTGCGGTATAATCGTGAATAGCTTCCGCGGTCTCAAAGACATCATCATCTTACATTGGATCCGCCCATCACTAGTTGTAATATTTAAAAACTCCTTTGTCTCCTTTTGTGTAGTTAGCTATATTGTATTCAATCACTGACTATGCTATAATTTTGGCTGTTTCATGACATTGTCAATAATTTGTTTGTATTCAAAAGACAATAAACCTATTTCATCTCCCACAATCATAGGAAAATCATCAATTTTCAATTTTGCATGTTCACTAATGCTTTCTGAAGAGGAGGGAACATGTGCTAGACTCAGCTTGACACTCAAGCTTTGAGTGATAATCATTTTCCGCTTAAATACATTGTTTTCCTCGGGCCCGGAACTAAAAGTACCGTGGACCTGCAGACCCCTTGTAAAAAGGTACACTTGGCATCCAGGATTTACTGCCAGGAAAAACCAGGGAAAATACTACAATTTTATCTAGGAGTTCTGTAGCCACCTTCGTTCTGCCACTGTTCCTACTGCCTCCTTATTGGGGCGAAAACTAACATTACATAATTACATTGGAAGACAGAAAGCTGTTTCTTTAGCCCAAATACCAAGAACCATTGGGTCCAGTTTTGATTTATCAACCATCACAAAGCATAGGAATCTGTAGTGGATTTGTTGTGTGTAGGTGGCCAGACGCAAGCTGCCTGTAGACAGACAGACCAGTGACAGTGGAGAGGACGGAGGTTCTGAGAGAGTCAGGTTTGACGACCATGTCAGCTTCATACAGGCTGAGCGGACACATTGCAAAGTTACCAAGAAACACTCAGGCAGCTCCACCGACAGTGTTACTTCCAACTCTAGGTCAGCTAACACTGCTTACTAAAATTTCTCTAAAAATATCTCTAGTGAAATTAAAAATCAAGAATTTAAAAATTCAACTTGAGTTAACAAAAAAGGTGGAAAAAGTATTTAATTAACATTGCTCCTTACTATAGATAATTTCTTTCGCCTCCCTCAAGATTAATTCCACCACCTCCATGCAGAGTCCATAGTCAAGATATTTTATTGATGGTAATTATTTTACCATTATGACACTGTTAACATTATGCCCTTTGCAATGTCATTTAAATAATCATACTTGACTCTCTGATTGTCTATATTCAGGTAAAACTTATCAACTAATGTTAATTCTGTTTGTTTCAGGCCTAGCATTTCGGCCATGTCTAGTCTACGTAGTTTGTTCTTCCACAGTTCCGAGACTGCCAGGACTGATCTGCCGCCCACTCCTCGCCCGACTACGTCCAAGGGAGAGACGTCCCGTCCCCCCTCCACTCCTCCTTGTCTTCCCGTCATTCCCGAACCTCCTACTCTGTCCACTGATCAAGTTACCATCTCTATTCCCGAACCTTAAGTTTGTTTATATCATTGTTTACAATTTACTGGATTTATTTTTCTATAATAACAAAGACTTATATAAATTTAAATGATCGAACATGTATATAAGGTGTATAATTAAGTATTTTCATGCTTCCTAAAATGTTTATTGGTAGGCCTAATTTTCCCTATAAATTTAAGTTTGGACTGAGTATATCGATATGGTGTAAATGATTGCTTATATCAGTTTTGTTATATTTATTGTTTATATTCTTAAAAACTAAAAATGCTCATTGATTTTTTGCATAATATAATGTACATTTAATAAAATAAATTTACTACAAAGGAGTTGTGAATTCTACCTTGTGCCTCTAAGCTTTATCAATGGTTACTTAAACTTGAATTATTTAAATTGTGATAGTGCTCATACTTCTCAAAACAAAAACATCAAACATAATTTTTTTCTAGTGTTTACTAATGTTTGAGAGAGAATTGATATGATAAAAGCCTTTTAGTGTTCTCAATGCCAAAAATCCACCGACCTCTTTTAGCTCGTTGACATTGTGTGTTTTATATTACATTAGTTTTCTAATATTCATTGTTAACTAGCTGTTTGCCCGTTCTACGTACGGGAATCTTGTAGTAAGTTAAAACCTTATATTCAGAACAGGAGTTGGTTTGCATATTTAGTGTGCATTTTTCCAGATATGATGGCAAAACTATAACTGTTTAGGAATACATATAAACCTTCTCAAATACAATATCTGACAGTTTCAAATCCAAAACGAATGCTTCGCAATTAAATGTCACCCGATCGTGTTAGTCCATATTTTATATCTAACGATGAAAGGAATTGCTTTACAGTATAGATCTATGAGGCATAGCCCTAAGGTAGGCCTGTAATGGAAAGTTACTTTTCACACTGGTTAAAAGTAGTTAAAACACTACCTCAACCTCACTACTGCACACTTTCTGCGGGTTGAAATTTTTATTAACAATGGTGCTCTTGTCTTTTCCACAAAAAATAAGGACATTAATGCATTGCCAATAGACATACACACACAAATACACAATTGAGTCCACACAACATTTTGGAGTCCAGACAGAAAACGCTAAAAATTTTACAGTAAGACATCAATTAAATTTAATAAGCAATAAGGTACAGTGTTTATAAATAAATAGTGATGTGTTTGTATGTAAAAATTATTCTTACTGCTACCACCGGTTCTAAGGAAAAGTAGCAGTACCGGTACCAAAAACCAACGTTTACATTTGAGAAAAGAACTGTAGTACTTACGACTAATTCAAACTGTCCTTCTAATCAAACTGTATTATAGGTGTTAATTAATTTGTTGGCAAATATATACATAAATAAATACACAGGCCACAAAACATGTAACATGTAACATTAACAACGTAAAGCTTTGAAAACTTACTACGGTTTGCTAAAAAAACTTTCACTTGATGTGGTTCAGTACAGAAGTTATTAATCTCCTTTGGTTTTAAAAGTTTTTAAGTTTTCGAAAATCAAAATTATTTCCCATTAGTAGTATTATTTGTAAGAAGCTTTTAATGTGGTGTGATTCTAATGTGATTCTAATGATTTTAATGTGATTCTAAATGGTGTTTTGTGGTTCTTTTTATTGGGTAAAATTTATTTTTTTGACACTCAAAACATACAATTTTTCAATAATTAAAAAAAAAACTATGGAGAATAAGTACCTAAACTGTTGTATACACAAATATATATTCTGTTTCAGTGATAAATGTAGAATATAATGATATATTTTTTTCTAGCAATGTAGTAGCGAAAGGTTTCCAAATTTTCGGGTTATGCAAAATAGAAATATGAAAAGCAACCCACAAGAAAACCACAAAATATTTTTTTTACTCGTTTGATCTAAATGTAAAGGTTGTGTGAAATACGATTCCCAACATATAAATATCAATCTTTTTTAAATACTCATAAAAATAAAATTATAAAAAAAATTCTACATAGGCTACATATGTTCTTTTTTGAAAAAGTACCAAATTTTTTTGTTATGTAGGAAATAATGCATCAATGTTTTTTTCTGATTTTAACATTGATTTACTTCTGCATCCATGTCATGTTTTGTAATACAACGTTCTATTACAAAATCAGTGGAAAATCGTAATACCACAGTAACATTTAAAACTACTGTATTTCTTATCAAGTTAACTTATATCTATTGTACGGATTGGTTTATGCCTTTTTGACCACTTTTACCTATATTTTGTCATATTATTCAAGACAATCATAGGTTCATGAGATTATTTTCATACGTGTTTTCAATTATTCGATACACAATAATACAAGTGCAGAAGGGCACATTGCCAATATGAGCCATGTCCATATTTTGTTAAATTAATAGTAGTTTACAGTACCTGGATTAAATTTTTAATAATTTGTATGTAAAGTCATAAATTTGGAAAATTACAATTTACTGCAAACTTTCCAGAGAGGTCACTTCAATGTATTCATTCAGCTTAGTGAAAACATAATATAAAGCCCTTGAATGTTATATTAAACCAACGAAAAGGGTTGTGCATATTTACTACCGCTACTCAGCAACAAAACCCATTTAATTTACCTATCTCTAAAAAATGTCTCAAAGGTCACCGAACAGCAGCCTAAAAAAAATACAATGTAACTTACCCAGATAGTATCATAAAAAAATGCTTAAACTCGATACTACAAAAAAGTTTAGGCCAGAGCCATTTTAATGAGCGGATTATTCATCTGCAGAAGAAGTTCATTATGCTCGTATCGTGTGATCCACTTAACATGCAATTAAGAGAGGGAAGGTGGGCTGCATGGTCACTAGTCTCTTTTTAGACTTCAGCAAGGCGTTTGACTGTCTAAACCATGCCCAGCTACTCCAACTTAAGCATGACAGAAAGAAAAGGAAAAGAAGCAGATTGGTTTGAAAGCTATCTAAAAGATAGAAAACAACTTGTTGAGATCAACTACACCAACAACAACACCACTCAAAAACTGCTAATGTAATAAGAGGGGTGCCTCAAAGCTCTGTGCTCGGCCCAGTATTATTCCTCCTTCACACAAATGACATGCCAGACTGGCTTCAAAGCAGCTGTCATACAGTCATGTATGCAGACGATACAGTCCTCACAATTACTGATAAACAAGCAGTAATGCTAGAAAGAAACACAATCACCTATTTCAATCAAACTAAACAATACTGCTCAGAAAATGATCTAGTCCTAAATGAAACAAAAACAGTACAAATGGCTTTCGCGACCAAGAACAAGAACACACGACTAATACCACTGACTCAAGTAGAATTAAAAGAAACAAGGAAGCACCTAGGTGTTATGATTGATTCAAAACTAACTTGGAAACCACATGTAGATCAACTTTGTATGAAGCTTTCTTCATTCATCTACGTGATTCGCAGAATAATGCAAATAAGTTGCCTGGACGTGGCTAAATTAGCTTACTTTGCCCTTTTTGAATCACACCTGAGGTATGAACTAACTACAACTAGCTACCACACAATCTCAGCCTATTTGAAAGCAAACCAGCGTACAAAGGAGCTTTGTATTACAATCATCTACCTGAGCAGCTCAAGTCACTACAACTGCCACACTTCAAGAACAAATTGACATCATGGCTACAGGACAGACAATTTTACACGGAAGCCAAATTCCTGAAAAAAAACAGCACCAGTGGATTTTCCCCTCAACCCTGCAATGTTGTAAATAGTTTTAAGTTAACCATCAAAAATTTGTTGACACATTACTATTCTCTATGAATTATGTAAATAAAGAAATATTGTCTATTGTCTATCTTACACTTAAGTGAGATTTTTTAAAATAACACTGCACTTAGACTGTAAAAGAATTGGCACTAAGAATAATTACCGTTTATTCAGCTGCTGCCACAGGAAGGTCACGTTTCCTTTAAACTAGATCTCATCATCCCCATCGATCTCTAATAGAGATCGATGATTATCCCTTATAAGATTCGTTGATTAACAACAATGGATGTAAACGTCACATAACAGACAGTATTTGCTTTTAGCGAATTTCCCATATAGGGAATAAGCTATTACCGTAGGTCTCATGATAAGACCTAGACCCGGAACCGATTTACTTTTTCGTTTTGAGGTCCCCAGAGACCAAAAACACCATCCCTTCAAATTCATATATATATATGTGCCTGTTAGCGCGATAACTTTTAACATAACATTTAGTAAAAATGATCCGATTTTCATGAAATTTGGTACAAACGTGTAAACCTATGTTTATTCTAACGAGTTCGCGAACCAGCATAATCGGACCATGGGAACAGTGGTTTATGGGGTAAAAATGGGTTTTTCCCATTTTTTACCCTAAAAACAAAACATTTTGCAATTTCTTTCTCAACCATTTTGTAGAGCTTCAAAAAAGAAATAATTTAGTATATTGAAGCGCTGTTGTATGCCTAACGGTCACGGAGAAAATTTAAAAAAAGTGTAATTTAAAATTCCCATGTTATTCTTATGGAGAAAATGAAAACTGTTGTAGTTTACTTGTTTATGGATATATATTGATAAAATTTGGCAAATTTATTTATTTCATCCTGTACTATTGACATATGGTCAAAAAACACTTTTTACCTTCCCCGTAGCAGCAAACCTAAGCACTTGTTAAATCTAATGTTATTTAAATTGGGAATAAATATGTCTTATTTATTAAAATATTTTTGTAAAAATGTAATCAGACAAGTTGAAATTCGCTTAGTCTGCAGGTTTGCTGCGGCGGGGGTATTTGAGTATTGATTTGTCATTTGCATTAGGTATTAGTTGTTGTTGGTTGAAGCTGCACAAACATATGAACGAGGCCTCAAACAGTTCAAGAATAAAAGCCAGGTTCACTACAAGCATGTTCCACAACACCTAACATTCCGACCGAAGAGAGATTATATTGAATACACCCGCTGCAGCAAACCTGCCAACTAAGCGTATTTCCATTTGCCTGGATTGTTTTTCAATTAATCTATTAAATTAACATTTATATTTAACGAGTACCTAGGTTAGCTGCTACAGGGAAACTAATAAAGTGTGTTTTTATTAAAATATCAATAGCTTATTATGAAATAAATAAATCCGCCAAGTTTGATCAAAATATATCCATAAACAAGCCAACTACTGTACAACATTTTACAATATTCTCCATAAGAATAACATGGGAATTTTAAATTAACAATGTTTTGAATTTTCTCCGTAACCAATCACCATACAAAAACACTTTGATAAACTAAATTATTTTTTTAAATCTCTTTAAAAAGGTCTGGAGAAAATTGATAAATTTTGTGTTATAAGGGGAAAAAAATTGAAAAACACATTTTTACCCCATAAACCCCCCGCCGCCTTACACCTTCAAACGAAATTTTATCAAAATCGGACAAAAACTATACTCAAGCTATCGTCTGGACGGACACACACACACACACATATATATATACAAATATAAAAATTTTTACGAATGGTGTTTTTGGCCTCGGGGGACCTCGGAGGAGCCTAGATCTTACCATGAGACCTACGGTAATAGCTACTTGCCTATAGGGAAATTCGCTAATATTGAAAAATTTATGTAATTGATAAGGCTGAGACAGTGAGACAACTGACAGTCTCAGTCATGACTCTCTTTTGCCGGCTACACCACGCACGCTACCGTATCAGTATTATAATGGCCAATTTTGATTAATGTTTAGTATTTTCGTGTTCGTATTTCGTGTGTTTAACGACTCTTCCCAGTTATGAAGAGGATTTGTTGGAATATGTTTTAACTGATGGCAATAGCTTGAAAATGAACCTTTAGGTTTGAAACCTGGGTCGCTGACCTAAATCCAGGATCACTGACTGATGTACTACAGGTATTTATTTTATTAAAAATATATCCCCCAGTAAGATTTTACTATGGCTTTGTACTAAAAGTTACAGTGTGTGAGTGTGATTTAGTACAGCATTCAAATTTAAGATTAAGAAAAAAATTGATGGAAGACCTTTGAAAATGTTTAACCTAAGAATAGGCTAATACTTGTAAAATTTCTAGCCATTACAGATATTTTCTGTATGTGGGAAAAAAATTGTAACACACCTAAATTGTTCCTAAATGTATTTTTAGATAGCAGTAATATTGTAAGTCCTTTTTTAGTTGCCTGAATTTCAGATTTTATTTTATATCCGAGAAAATAAAAAGAATGAGAACTCTGGGTAATGGGTATTGACTTCGTCCATAAGACTACCAACGAACGACATCAGTTAAGTTGTAATACGATTTAGCTGCAGTGAGATGTATTTTTGTTGTGATCATTATATATTCGGGACAATTATTTCTACGGTCTATAAACGTAGACGCACACGTTCTAATTTAAATTGAATTTCCAATTAGCAGGCCTGAAATAAATTATGATCACACATTTGTGATTGGTCCCTACCTATTAAGTTGGTTAAGCTTTAATCCGTTGGCGAATTTACACTTTAGAATTGCGACGATTCAGTGATCTATAAACGTAGACATGGCCTATAAATTCTCCAAGTATGCCCAATTTACGCACAATTTACTATCCTACCTGCACAGATGACTTACACAGATAAAATATATCTTGTAAAAAAACGTTTGCACAACTTATGACAGCTAGCCGACCATACTACTGGACCGATTTACTCGCGGGGTGTACCAAATGAAAGGTTTACGGTCAGATGCGCAGGTTTTATTTGTACTTTAAAAATATTTATGTTAATTGGAAAAAATTGTAATTTCTACATAAATTTCAGAGTCTGTGCTGAATTCTGTTGTCAATCATCTGAACTTTGTCAAGTTTAAATGTGTTTTGTTAACATAAAAACAGATGGTCAGGATACAATTTTGTTTACACCCATACGAAAATGGGGTTATCTTTAGTTGGTGATGTTTCAGTTAATTCAAGTAAAATATAATAATGTTATTTTTTTGTGTAAAGAAGAAAATTACTTACGTTAGATTTTGTCTTGTTAAAGTAAGTTTTATTAGCATTTGTAATTTTTCTACGATACCTCGAAGAGATCATGCACGCAATTAGGGATATGACATTGACTAACCTACACGTACGTTTTACCATGATGCATGATGACAAATAATCGTTATCACCCTTATCAACTAGCCTATATATCAAATATATCACGGATTTTTGTAGTCACGAAGTGACGCAGGCTGCTAGTAAAACATAACAAAAGTATATAATTTTAAAAATTGCATCAAGCATTGTCCAAAAGTCATACAGTAGTAGGATATTTCAGGTCTAAAATTCTGAGAGAAAACTAACAGATTAAAAGGTACCTACTTAAAAAAAAAAACTAGTTCCAGGGAATCAATCGATGTTGTGGGGATTCGACCAGGTTTCCAAGGACTCAATCACTAATCCAGAGGGATTCAATCAAAGTTTCAGGAAATCAATCTAGGGTTTTAGCTAGGGACTTGACCATTGTACCAGGGAATTGATGGAGGTTTTCCGGACTCGATCAAGGTTCTTGGAAATTCTACAAGGTCCTAGAAAATGTATTCTAGGGATTAGGAACTTAATCGTAAAAGAATCCAGGGATATAAAAGTAGTTATTCAAAGTAAATAATAAAGTTATTAAATCGTCAGATAAGAAGCCGACACTGAATACACGCAGAAAACAGATCAAACAAAATACACAGTAGATCAAATGAGTGCAATCGCGGGAAATACCATCGTTACAAAAATGTTAGTCTTGTCAACAGGTAGAAGACAGCGTTGTCGGAGATTCCTACAGAAAGTAAAGGCAGTAAAGGTATCCGCGGACCACGTGGGGAGGATGTGGAAAGTAAAAATGCTGGAGAAAGGAGCGTTGGCCCACTTCGGCTCAGAGGAGGAGCCTAGATTCAGAGTGCCGTGGACTCGCGGTCTGTGCGTTACATGCGGATGCCTTCATTGGAGCTACCCTGCCCCTGCCTCACCCGTAAGTCGACATTTTTAATAACCAATTTTTTAAATAGGCTAGTTAAATTATTTAGTGATAGGCCTGCCTAAAATAACTGCTAGTGCTCTTAAAAATTTTTTTGAACAATCTATCTGGAGTATTTTGAGCAGATTTGCGAATCGGCAAGTGAAAGTTGGACAATGATCTTGACTTGCATGTGCGGCGAAGGTCCAACTTTCTTGAGTGATTGACCTTCGCGTAAATACTGTCTCATGTTCGTGGTTCCGACTCTTGTAGTTTCTCACGGGTAGAACTAAGGGAGACATAGGAATAACGATGGCCGTGTTAAGGGATGGGGAATTGGTGTACTAGGGGCGTTTTTAGGGATGGGGAATTGGTGTGCTAGGGGCGTTTCTGTTGTATTTTCACACTGTGTACAGCATTTATAAGACTTATGAACTTATTTGTTGCAAAGCAGTATTTAACAGTATATTCCATCAATATGGCGTAAAGTGACTATTTTTTTATTCGAGCTCAGTTTGTTTTCATGGAAAATTAGCGATATCCATGTTTACCAGTTGTTAAGTTTTCTAATTAGTACTAGCCGACAGCATGTTTGATTGATTATTGTTTAAAGGGTCAAATTGCATATTATGTTGTTATTCAAATTTTATTGGATTTTGATATTGGTTTGAAAATTGGATGAGAATACAGTATTGTGATTTGGTTTAATGACATACCAATTTTACCGTAACCCTTTTTAAAGAAATAGGCTAATTAATCTTCCATTTAATGGAAAAATTAGGATTATTTTTATTATGTTTCCAGCTTTTAAAAACTTATCCTTGGAGTGGACGATCCCTTTTATTACCATCAGGGCTAAAAACATGTTTTTACAAGTCTACCCTTTACTCTAACAAAGACTTGTTCATTACAAAGTACCCGGAGCCGCTCCCCAAACTTCATCATTAAACAATTCATTGGTTGAAAAATAAATCAAATTTACCGAATTGCAGATACAAGTTTTATGGGTCGTAGATGCCTGCCTGATAGCTGTTATAATAAGCCTAGAATAAAATATTAGGCTTCTATCTGTCAGTGGTAGATCATGAAACCGACCAACACAGAGGTCAGCTTTTTATGCCCTTGCCCCCTCAGGCTACACCCCGTTCAAGTCCAATTTCGAGCTACAGTATTGGTACTTAAATATTCGTTTGCATCTATCTCACCACAATGTTTACTTTTGACTATTTACATTTGGTTTGTTTATAAGTTGCCGAAGCTATTTTTGATCTTCCAGAAAGTCGATTGAACTAATTGGAAGATAATTAATTATAAAAACAAAAAAGTACAGTCGAGTTTTGTTTGCATAATCAAATGGTGGTAACAGCGATAATACTATGTTTTCCGCTTGTCTAACTGTTATGGATTTTAATAACAACATTTTTCTCTTCTTACGCATTCACAAACAATGCAGAAATCTATAAGAAACAACTACTCGACTACCCAATTACCCAAAGCGGAATCATTCTTGCTACAGTACTCCTTTGATACATTTTCCCAAATAAAAATATACTACTGAGTACGGTATTAACAAACGAACTATAACGAAACCCTTTCTTGCACACGACTCGAGTACAAGAGTGAAAGCATATATGTAAATGTTGGTAATAAAACAGGGGACGAGGACACAATGATTAACTGAGCTTTCCACCACAAAATATCCTGTACACTGTACAACGTTACTGTCACTGGATAGACATAGACTGAAACTCGTGCCATCTACTGGCAACACCAGCGATACGCGATGTATCAAGTAGGCCGAGAAAACTACGACAGTTGAGCGAAGCTTGAAAAGATTTGTAGCATTGATTGCTCGCATATATTGTAAAATAGGGTATTATGGAATAAGAGTAAAGCACACATTATATACGCTTTGTCAACATTAGTCGACATTAACACATCTATCAATACCAATATTTAATACCCCTACCGCAGCAAACCAGCAGACTAAGCGAATTTCCATTTACCTGATTTGATTTGCACTTAAATCTATTTAGGCCTAAATAACATTATCTTTAATTAGTACCTAGGTTTGCTGCCACAGGGAGGGCAATAACGTGCGTTTATAAATAAATAAATTTGCCACATTTGGCAAACAAAAATATATCCATAATTAAAAAAACTAGAACAATTTATTTACTTATTCTCCATAAGATTAACATGGAAATTTTAAATTTACGGTTTTACATTTACAGTACTTAACCATTAAGCGCATGAAAACACTTCAACATACTAAATTATGAGTTTTTCTAAGCCTTACAAAATGGTTTAGTAATAAATTGCAAAATGTTATGTTTTGAGGGTCAAAAATGAGAAAAACCAATTTTTACCCCATAAAACCCCACGTAAATATTTAAAGTGGTTGAAATTCTAGCGAGATCATTTCTTGCTAGGATTGCACCAGAGCTTATATAATTTTGAGCTAGATTATTCCACAGAATAATGAGTAGTTTATACATTACACAGTTTATATTACAGCATATATTCTTATTAGATGGAGTTTTTTACCAGTATTAATTTTTACCAGCAGTAATTTTTACCAGCACTATTTTTTACCAGCAGCATTTTTTTTACTAGTATAACTTAAGTAGTTATAATATAAGGTAAGTTATACTGGTAAAAAAAACTCCATATAATAAGAATATAAGCTGTAATATAAACTGTGTAATTAATGGCTACTCATTATTCTGTGGAATAATCTAGCTCAAAATTATATAAGCTCTGGTGCAATCATAGCAAGAAATTATCTCGCTAGAATTTCAACCATTTCCTACTCTATTTAAGTTGGTACGTTAAAAGTTATAAATAACATGGCAAAAATCTCTATGGATCAGGCATCCACTATAGTATATAATAATTAATTCCTTATAATGTCCAGCTTTAGCCTTGAAAGCCTAGTACAAAATTCCTTCGGCTCAATGCCGAAGATGAAGAAATTGATATATTTAACTGGAATGTCGTCGTTATTACTTTACTGCAATTTACAACCACTACTTCCCTAAAAGGTTTATTTATCGATTAAAGTTCCACCCAAGTTTTTCTCTATTTTTAATAAGAGTATATATTACATCAAATTTCAGTCATATAAAAGTGGTTGATATAAATAAACTATGTGATTGTATTTAAGCGTTTACTGTTGATACATTCCCGAAGAGTAGACAGTAAATTCCTTCGTTGGATTAAAAAAAGAATGAACTTTGTTGGTCTGAGCCACCGAGTTAGGGCCAACGCTGTGTTGTAGGCTAAATGCACATTAATTTTGTATACACCAGTAATTAAATCATGCCAAACTGGAAGGACCACTCAATGTCAACATAAAGCATCTATTATGACTCCATTAACTAACTAAACTACTACAGTTTAAAATAACAAAAATACAAAAACAGATCTCAAGAAGTAGCATATTCCAATGAGAGGTTTCATCTACTATGAAATCTTAGAAAAAATAGCCCCCCAACACAATATGGGCCATATGTCGTCCATTTATTTAATTAAGTATTCCAAATGTATGGCATAAATTACTTGAACCTGGAAAGGTAAGGTAAACAATGTTACAATATATCCACTACAAGGCGTGAAACCACAGTGTTCATTAGTTGTTTGGTGGTTTTGGAAGGATGAAATTAAAACCGAGAACTTGACACAATTACGACTACAAACTGTTGTACAAAATGGGCTTGGTTTCGTTGAGGCTTCTCGAAGGGTATAATTAAATTATTGCGTGGGTTTTCGTAGAGGGAGGTATCAAAAACAGATTCAGTTATTCCCGCCTAAGGTCTCTAGTGTTTAGTGACAGATGAACCTACAGCGTAAGGTTGGCCCTTGACCAAAGCATCCCATATCTAAAAACAATTGGTGATTGACGGGATTTGATTTGAACCAGGATTTCCTACACATAAGTTCCGCATTTCAACACATGCTTCCTTCTCGTGGGATAACAATTAAATTTTGAATCAGGAGAGGAGTATGTATAGTGAACATGCTATGAAAGAGTTAGTCCAATCAGCTAATTTATTGAATATTTTGATAAGTCGCCATGTTATATTCATGCACTCTTTATATTCGAAGTGCTTTTTTTTACTGTATTAATAAAAATATACTTGAAACTTATTGTGGGTAAAACGTACAAGATTTGAACACAATTTTATATATCTTTACCTACGACCGTTTTTTAAAGTAGCCATTTCAGTTCAGTTCTTAGAATTTAAAAGTTTCACTTAACAGCTGTTTACTTTCATATCAGCATAGTTTCATTTCATATCAGCATGGTTTTTCTCATATCAACACGGGTAACGGACGAATGAGGTTCAAGGATTGAGAGAAAAGAAGTACAATTGTAATACTTCGAACGTCAACTAATCAGCTGATCAGCTGATCAGTTGACAATTTTAATTGTTGATCCGGCTTGTTCCTGTTGATACTCGCGTATTCTTAACCTACGTTGGTGGAAGTTAAATGAAGGTTGATTTTAAAATATCAGTTAGTGAAAGTGATGTTGACGAGATAGAAATGAGAGCACAAACTGTTTGTGCTAATCTTTTGCCACCAAAATCAAAACAAAGGTACCATATGCAATTACATACCAGCAATTCATTAAATGGACGAAACAAAATAAGGTTAAATTGATAAATGAAAATGTTCTTCTGGTTTATTTTGAAAACCTCTTAACCACTTTTTCACCCAACTCGTTGTGGACCACATATTCGATGCTGAGATCTAACTGTAAATTAACTGTTTCACTATATTATTTAGTTGTCCAAAAATATATGCAATATTTCCCTAATCGTACCTGATACAGTATTTATGGTAAGAATGCTGCTAGCAGAACCTATTGCCTGAAAAAGCAACGTATTATTTAACAAAGTTTTACAAACACGTAATTACATGAAATCAGCTGATTATACAATAAGTCGTTGCATCACTTTCAGTGACAATGACAATAAACGAAAACATAACCTCTCTAGGAAGTTTTGAATAGTGATTGTTAGTAATAAAAAACCAGATTTTTCGTAATTAAAAAATGGTCGTAGGTAAAGTAGTGTACGCAACTCGCGTTAATAGTCTTTACGACACTCGTACCGTAGAAGTTTTTAAGGCACGAGCCTTGGCTCGTGCCTTAAATTTTCTACTCGTGTCGTAAAGACTAACTTAACGCAATCGTTGCGTAAACTACTATTTTAAACGGTTCGGGACTTTAAACTACTATAAACTTAACTGTAAGCCACACGATGTTAACTTGAAACATACAAGCATAGATAAAACATAGTCCCCCTTAGTGTTTTATCTATGATACAAGTCCAACACGTAAACTTATTAACTGTCTGTCTATATTCTTAACTGCACGCTAAAAATACAAAAAAAAAACTTAAAATAGTGATATCAACATATGCTAAATCGCTTGTCAAGACAGCTGTCCATAGTATACAATAAACACTTTAGTATTAGTAAAACGCATAACTAATAAACTCAAGGAATTTCCAAACTAGAATTGAAGAATAAAAAACGAAGCCAACACAAAACTGGTAAATATATAGTAATAAACAGAAGTTTTTGTAAGAGCGTAAATTATAGAAATTACGGGAAAATATACAGAATACTAGACCGTCCTTGTCTAAATTGGAAGCAAATGTAGACCTGATTCCCTAATTGTCCTGTGTATCTGGCCAGCCAAGCGTGGTGCTAACACGGCAGACATTGCCGTCGTGGTCTATATACCATCAGCTGGACTGTCCGTAACACTACAGGGTGGATTCCTCCTCCGATCTGGCAATTAACAGGTTAGAATTCACAATCAACAATTATTGCGAGGAATTAATTGATTGCTTAAGCGAGAAGTTTCAATTAGCATATTACCATGTTACGGAGTAAAATTTGCGTTTTTGCGTAGCAGTTATATCTACTACTTCTGGTTTCTATCGTGTACTAATGCCAAATGTCTAATACGGTAGATTGTTTCCCCCTCACTCGTTGACATTGGCCACCTTCTAATCAATCACATGTTTTATGTCTAATACATTGTTACATCTCACTCCCAGACATTGTCCACCCTCTAATCAATTACATGTTTAATGTCAAATAGATTGTTTACACCTCACTCGCAGACATTGCCTACCCTCTAATTCATTACATATCTAATGTATGATAGATTGTTTACATCTCACTCCCAGACATTGTCCACCCTCTAATCAATTACATGTTTAATGTCTAATAGATTGTTTACACCTCACCCTCAGACATTGTCCACCCTCTAATCCATTACATGTTTAATGTCTGATAGATTGTTTACACCTCACTCGCAGACATTGTCCACCCTCTTAATCAATTACATGTTTAATGTCTAATAGATTGTTTACATCTCACTCCCAGACATTGTTCACCCTCTAATCCATCACATGTTTAATGTCTGATAGATTGTTTACACCTCACTCGCAGACATTGACCACCCTCTAATCCATTACATGTTTAATGGCTAATAGATTGTTTACATCTCATTCCCAGACATTGACCACCCTCTAATCAATTACATGTTTGATGTCTAATAGATTGTTTACATCTCACTCCCAGACATTGTCCACCCTCTAATCCATGACATGTTTAATGTCTGATAGATTGTTTACATCTCACTCCCAGACATTGACCACCCTCTAAGGGCCAAGTACCGCGATGCGGCGCGGCGGCGGTGACTCGGTTCACAATTAGCCTAACAAGCGCACACTTTCATCTCTGACATGATTTCTCCCGCCGGCTGCTTCTTCTTTTCTCATTCTTGTTCTCTGCATCTTCGGCAACCAGTTTTTTCATCTTTCTTCTTCCATTCTTGAAAGAACTGCCGACGAATTAGAGGGTCGTTTGTACTATTGATGCTGTAAATTATCACTCAACTAGGGCCTACCGTACTTATACCATTGGATATCGTTTAGTTTGAAACAACTATTGTGTAGGTTTGGATACCCAAATTTTTGTTTACTGTTCCGCATTTATTATTTACATACAGATTTTAGTTTAACGATTTACAGAATTGATGTGTTTGGAGAATAGTTTGTTATTTATATGAATGATTCGGCGATAACGACATACATTTTTCAACCCTGATCCTATTTCGTTTCTACCAAACATTTATTCGTCTTGGTCTACGATTCTGTTGTTGTTAAGTTTGTAAACCAACAATAAACACAAAAACGCATTCTACAAACTAAATAGAAACATGTCTCCAAATTGTCTCTAGGCCCTATCTGATCTATAACTTCCCAGTCAGCAAGTACAGTTAGTTTGGTGTATGTCTAATACGCGTGTTTCAATTATTTTTTATGTATTAGTATATACTGTAGAACACATTTCACTGTATATTTTTTTAGTAGTTTGAATTATTTGCCATAGATTAAACACATTTGTGGTTCACATAGACAAATACCTACGTACTTCCTAAACATAATGGCACAGTGGTTTATACCTAATTAATTATGTGATGGTTTCTACTCAAAATCGTTAATTTTCACAGTATATTTTGAGGAATATCCAGTCTATTTTGGTAACTGGACTACTCACTCCCGCGGGATGGGTACACGTTGGGAACGGTGCGAATGAGGAGCAAGATTCATTTGATTCGGTACAGTGGAGTGAATAGATGAACAAGAGAAGATCAGGTAGGGTCGAGTCATTCATGCAAGTCATGTCGGAGAGTCATGGAGTTCCCACCACAGGGAGTTAGAAATTCGAGTGAGTTTATCAAACGTTGAAGACGTTTTACTTTCAAACCTGTCGCATCATGAATGAGGACAATATGCATACACTTAATTATGCAAACAGAAAATTTGATTTTGAATAGTGCAAGTAGACTTTTTATCCAATCTTGAAATCGGAAGTCTTTTTATTTGTGATTTTAATCTGGTTACGTCTGCGATGGTCTCTACAAAATATTCTCCCTTATTAGTAAATCTTATAGTCTTGTTATTTACTCTTTGTTTACAATAGCAGACAATATATAGTTTCAAAATGTATTGTTAATTCAAATACAATTTGAAAACAACAAAAGACACATAGAATAGAGTTCACCTTAGAAGTATCTTCAACCAACGCACAAATATAATAAACCTATAAGAAAATTGTTTAATCTATGGCTGTACAGTTCACGCATAAAAATACCCCACAATTTTACGACTTCGACTCTAAGTAAAACAAAATATAAACATGAGCTGTCAGGTGTGGTTAGCTCTACGAAGGAGATTTGCCACACATTAGTTGTTTCAAAAAGCGGAACACAAATAACTATTCCAAGAGTGGAATGTAATTGTTGTAAAAGTGATTAAATAGTTTTACATAGTTTGTCTCAATTACACCGTTAATGTGTTAACTAACAACGTTTCCTAAATAATGTGAAATCGTCAGTAGCAATAAACAAATTAATTTAGTTTCAGACAACGATACCTCTCGATCACCTGCTCTACAGCTACTCGCATCCTGAAATCATGGAACAAAATTGCGCTTTCTAGTTTGCTTGATTTATGATTTTGTCGCTGTGACCAATCCAGCCAAGTACATTCAATGAACCAGTATCGTGAAAGTGATCGTATGGCGATGTGTTACTCTCGCTCGCTTCAAGCCTCATCTTCCGCTCCGTCGAGTCTAAATAGGTAGTTTCCATCCTAACACAGACTATAACTGATATCATTACAATATACGTCATTACAACGCATCCTCCCCAGCGGCTTTAATATCTCCAGTATGTAAATGTCTTCTCAAGGTGATCTGGTGCTCTGAAAAGTGAAATTCGAGTCTGAGAAAGCTCGTTACAGTTCCAAGAACCGTTCCACATTTGTCACCGTGTTTTATGGCTGGTTGATTAACGATATCGAATTTGGGAACTGAGATAGTTTAAAAGTATCCATTTCAATTAAATGATCCTTACCTAATAACTGAGTAGCTTCGTCGCCAAATTATCTAGAATGTGCTGTGTCTAAAGAAGACAAGTTCATTTTCTAATTATTTGTAGCGAGTTCAGATGTGAGGTTTTTTTTGCATCAAGCCATTCTTTGGATTAAGGTCCTAGCATAATGTTACAGAGGTCAGTTAGACATAAAATAGCTTGTCTTTTTTTTATAGTTACAACTCAGGTCCATTATAATATAAAACTATGTTAGTTAACTTAAGAAGGGTATGTCTGAGGATACAATTTTCCTCTTTTGTAAAAAAATCCCTACCAAATTTTATTTCAAACTAATATCTACAATGTAGGCAAGTTTGTTGATTAGTTTGGATTCAATCTTACTTCACTCATACTAGTACTATAATTTAAGTTTAATCCAGTATTTTCCATAGTTTTATAGGAATAAGCTTTGTTTCACAATGATGCAACAATTATGTCACGTAAACCTACTAATCAAACCGAAGGCTTTTAATCGGGCCGAAGGAATTTCAAACCTTTAATGAAAGCATTCCAGCACATAAAGATGGAAATGACATTCCCTTTTGTGTGTTACTGTACCGTGAAAGATGCGATACAGATACCGTCAATAAGTTGTGTAATATCATGTCTCACCAGGAGTATGACAGGTGTGTAGCGTTGTGTGTGTAGAGTGGTGTGTGTGTTTGGGTGTGCGACGGACCGTGAAGACAGGACATCATCAGAGGCCAAAGCTGACATAGCCGCAGAGATGTCAGTTGACCGGGCCACAGCGTGGTGCGTGGTGAGTGGTGCGTGGTGCTTGTCTCATGGTGTTCCATGCGGCAATACAGAGGATATCGCAGAATGTCAAACCATGTGGGACTGGCTGACCATGGGCCTGTGTCAGAGGAAGTGTTTAGAGGAAAATACTCAAGTGTGGAATTTGGAGAGCCAGAAGGAGTTATTCTCACGTCCTATGCATAAGTCACCAAAGAAAAAACAAAACCTAGAAAATCAAGTAGCATTAGACTGGAACCGAAGACGTAGAATGGATTCTTACTTCGTCGAGGGAACTACACAGACTGTGATACGTCAAGAGATTTACGAGAAGATCCTGCTGCAACAAAAATCACCTTTCTTCACCAAAGACTTGTTCACGATCTCGATGAGGAATGTGAACGAAAGAATAATAAACGAGAGGAGAATCATTGTGCCTGCGAGATCGGAAAAGTACTCTGATGCAGAGAGTAGTTTGGAGATTGCGAACTTTAATCCGGCGTCTGAAATTGAAGTGCAAGTTCAAGTGGAGACTCCACCAAAGGAACCTGTCGAGTTTGATTCTGCAACTGAGAGCTCTGAGAGAGAAGTGGATGCGAAGGTGGACTTATCAAGGTCCAGTGGAAGTGGACGATCTGATCCAGCTAGAGGAGAGGACTTGGAGACTGTAGTGACTGATGTAGAGGATGATTCCTTAGGAAACACTCAGGAGGTTGGGGAACGCCGGTTATCTTGCACGGCACACGAGGGCGACTCCATAGACATGACACAGTTCAGGATAGGAGACACGAGGTAGGCCTAATAAATGCATGGATTTTCCCAAGGAGCCATCTCTATAGCATAATAGAACTTCGTCGATCTCAAAATAAGTAATTAATAAGATTTAGAGCATTTAAAACCTACTCCCTTATAGATGGAGCATCCCCGTAGATCAGCAGAAGACAATTAATTTGTTTATGGTTGTTCTGTCTGTATTATGGACAGGAATTGTTGTTGTTTATCCAAATTCAAAATATTTTTACTGAATATAAGAGACGATTTGAAAAATATTGCTCTTTGTGTGGCAACACACAGACCATACGCCAATAACCAAAGAGTAAAGAATTAAATTAAAAAATCTACTCTCAAATAAGAAAGAAAGATTTAATAAACATTCAAGTACTCAAACGTCACAACTACAATTCATCCAAAAAAACCTTTATGTTTTACAATAGAATGTCTACTTGCACTATTTAAATTTAATTGTTACAGTTTTACGTACTGTTTTAAACTATTACTAAATTTTGCTGGTGTTTTTTCAGTTGTCTAGAAATTGACAAAATACTATTAAGGGAAAACAAACATATATATTATGAACGCGCACATCTAAAACTCATTTAAGTGTATTGTAGGTCCTAAAGAAAATGAATTCTACAATTTGAACCGGCTGATAACAAGGCTAGAAGCTGACTTGGCAATTGAAATCACCAGCTGACAAAGCAGCTTTTAGGATAATCAGCTGATCCATGGACATCCGTCAAGGTCATAGACAATCTGTCAAGTGAAAGCAGTTGCAGGAAAAACAAAACTTGCCGGTGCAGTAATAGTGATAGGGTAACTAAGATGATTAAATGGCGAAACGTGAAAGTGTAATAGAGACACACTGCGCATTATACGATACCAGTGCGAATGTGAATGCTGAAATTATACTGAACCAGCCTCGTATCTTGATGAGATCAGAGCCACCTCTGCTTGCTGAGATACTTGTGATTATGGAACAATTATCTGACATCTCTCTGAATTGAGACATTATTCTGACTAACGTACATTTTAGTTTTACGATGTCCATGTCTAGTTTATTCAGAATGGGCTAACACTTTCTGCAGAAATTCATTAAGGACTTGCTTTGACTTTTCTTACTTTTGATCAAAGGTGCTCCCCTACACTTCAGTAGAGACGCTGCCGAGGGTTAATAAATACGAAATAACATTTGTCTAAGAAGGTGCTCAAGTACAAAGGAAACTTGCCCGTTTGATATATTTGTTTACCATTTTCTTGCAAAGAATCTAAACGTTTTCAACAGTGGTTCGCCGTAAGTTCACAGTATGTATCTTGTTTATTCTGATGTGTAGTAGTGGCCGAATTGATCGTCAACACAAGTGATTGTGTGAATCAATGACGCATGTCCAAACTGTAGAAGACCTACGATCAGAAGTGTGGTTGGTGCTGGTGCTGGTGTTCGGTGAACCATGTCTACTACAACTGTCTAGACAACCAACACGTGGACAGACTTCCAGCTACGAAAGTGCCGAGTGCCACACCAGCTATCACCCAGCCATTGTTGTATCAGACCCAATCATCAGCCATCGCAGGTGTCAATAGCCGTTAGTTGGTCACAGTTTACGTCATGTAGTAAGTGATATAACACGCGACCTTCAAAACGGCCTTCTTCCGGTCACGTATCTTATTGGGATTGACTTGTTATCGATCTTGTCTTTTGTGTACTTGACAATATAGGAATGCGTTATTTTGTTGGATATAGGAGTAAAATATGTTGTACAGTATTACGCGCTGTAACGTTGCGTCGTAAGAGGTTGTGTTTCTTTATCCTTTTTAGCTCTTATATTTCAACTTTCCCTTTCTTTCACCAAATGATGATCTTGTATGATGGTTGGTAGGAGATTTGTCTGGGTGGCCTGGTTGCTTTTAGGGGATCAGGGATTGTGACGTGACATGATCGTGAGGTTTCAGATTCAGTAAATATTGACTTCCCTGGTGCTACTAAGTATAGGATTTTGTGTGATTTGTGTAAATGTAACGTAGATGAGAAACTATAAACTATTTATGATAACGTTCAGTGTCCTTCGCCGTTCCTTGACTCGGTCAATCTAAATTGAACCATTTAATGGCTCTTGTTGTTTAAAAGTATATGTAGCTGGAGATGAACTTTTGAGAAAGGTTTTATGAACTAGTTTACATAATTTGCATTATTTAACGCAAAATCTTTAATAAATTAGTTTTTTCATCAACTAAAGGTTTACCCATTATAATAGTAGTTCAGAACAGATTCGGTGTGATCCCCATAATGTCATTTTGATTTTAATGCATGTATGGAACCTGCAAACATTTTACGGTGAGTGTTCTTCCTCTGCCTATTACAATTAATGATAGGGTATAGGTAGCAATAACAATACAGAATTGACAGGTGATGGTTCAATAATGAATGGTGTTTAGGACATTGATGTCCCTCCGTCCCAGATTGCATCATATGTTTACCTGTGCCATCCTGAAGAGCAGCCGCAGTCAAAGATTATACAGTTTACCAACAGCAGGTTGCAAGGTCCGTGATAATCCAGCCTCCGTTAATCTTTACGTTGCGGTTAAGTAACGGTAACCTCAACAGAACAGTCGAGGACAGGAACAGGGAATTCCATCGCGAAACGTGGCGTGAAGTGTCGACCGGAAGTGGGGCGAGTGGCGGGCGGAAGCAAAATTACTGAATTAGTCATGTCAGATGAGAGGATACCGCCATAGAGTAACACGAGGTCGCTGCGATGTAGATATACATGTAAACAGTACTCTATGCATATGCAAAGCCTTGAATCTTCGTCCACGCGCTTTCACCCAATCACAGTCTGGCCCTCCTCACTTGATCTTTGGGATTTATCTTCGTAGCGTTTCTCTTTTAGAACACGAAAACAACAGGGATGAAGGAATTGTGTAATTCAAACTGCGCCTTGAGTATTTTTTTCCTCTTTTACCTTACATCACTTTGTACATGTGGGCCACCAAGGCATGGACGTGGAACGTATCGAGCAAAGCAAGGGATGAGCTTGTAAGGGAACTGTGCTGATAAAAAGTAGTAGTAGCACACAAACGAGAGACTGTGTAGAGCGCAGGTACCAGGAACCTTATTGGAATGTTGGATTTTAAATTAAATCTATTTAAATAGCATTCGGTTTAACAAGTACCTACCTAGGTTTGCTGCTACAGGGAGGGTGATAGTTTGTTTAGTAAAATATGAATAACTTATGTATGTATGTATACAATAAACAAATTTGCCAAGTTTGATTAAAATATATCCATAAACAAGCAAACTACAACAGTTTACTTTTTCTCCATAAGAATAACATGGGAATTTTAAATGTATAATACAATCTATTCAATTTTCTCCGCAAGCAATAACCGCACAAAACACTCCAATATACGAATTGATTTGTTTTTTTAAAGTTCTTTATAATGGTTTAGAAAGAACTAGAGAAATTTTGGGTTTTGAGAGCCAAAAATTAGAAAAACTAGTTTTTACCCCATAAAAACCCCCATAACACCTAGATTCCCTAGTCCGATCATGCTCGTTCGCGAACTCAAGCTTATCCCACTTTACACCTTCAAAACCTTCTTCAGCAAAATAAAACCAAAAAACACACTTGATGAAGAAGTAAATAATACACTGAAGAAAAGATGTAGGCATGTCCAACCTGAAGTTAATACCTTCATGGGATTTTTGGTACCCTCCATAAATTTGTTTATATTGCTTTTTTATTTTTTGTTCCTAAAGCCTGATTTTGCAATAAGATGAAACTACTTTCTGGGCTTCTGAAATAGAGTGGTATACTGTAGTTGTAAAAGTATTAATACTCATATAACTTCCGCCGTTTGAATGCATAGTTCAAAATAACAAAAATAAATACGTTGTTAAAACGGGATAGTGTATCGACGCAGATACAGACTTAATCGATTCTTTCTGGAAAAGCTATTCTAACTTCTGTGTGTCAAAAATAATATATAACAATTAAATCTCCGCAGCACCCACTACGCTAACCGGATACACATCAAACGGCCTCAGATTTGATAACAGAAGATAAGTCTACTTGTATTATCTATATGAAAGATCGGAAGTACATGATAATCTCCGACACCGTCTAGCGTGATACGTCACGTAACTGACAGAACCACTCTCTCTAGGTAACATCATGAACAGTCGCGTGAAAACTAACATCATTCAATCTGAACATCGATACAATCACGGTGTAGCTGTGCGATAACGTGATAGTGGCTTGGCTAGACAAGAATTGATCTCTACTAACTTTCTATTCAGAGCCATCTGTTTTTATTGTGGGACTTCGGAACCCTGTCCGAGAATTATGTTTATACAAAGTGAAGATTTAAAAATAATTGAGTTTTACTTTATTGTTTGGAAAACAGAAACTCTTTATGGACACACCTATAATCCCCATAGTAATCTTAAACCCTTTGTTAGATGTCAGCTAAATTAGTTTGCTCCTTAGCATTCACCCTCTTCTATCTATAGGTTATCCTGCGAATATACCCACTGTAATGATCAACACCTCCAGATTAATAAGGTTTTAATCAACTAAAACTGTACTACAACAAGTATCCTAACATTTTGCGTTTTGACTAAATGTAAACAAAGATTAAATCATATGTTTACAATACAATAGTTTTGATCAAATTAAACAAGGAACAGACGGATGGCAAAATATTATTGAGCGGAGCGAGCGAAGCTCTTATACGTCGACTCTTATGCATTTCGTAATACGCAAACTCCTCCTAGACGGCTGAATCAATCGTTTTGAAATTTTGCATGGTGATAAAGACCATATCGGTGAGTGCCAACATCTATATGGCGTTAAAAAAGTCTCTCAGGAATCCCCCCCACTGGGTCTCAAAGTTTCAATGTAATCCTTATGGAAGCAGTATTTGACACATAAACAAAGATCAGCTGTTTTTGAATGCAGTAAATAAATAAATAGCTGATAGCATTATTCCACAGATTTTAGAACAGAAACGGTATGGATCATAAATATAATCAAATGACGACACTAGCTTGAGGTCCGTGACGTAGGAAGTGGTGAAGGAAGTAGTAAAGGTTAGCAGTCTGGAGTGTGGAAACTGTTTATGACGATTAGATTGAGGTATATGCATTCCTAAAACTCTATGGCAAGGGATGAAAACAGGTCAACGACGTAGGAAGTGGTGAAGGAAGTAGTCAAGGCGAGCTGTCCGGAGTGTGTAAACGGTTTATGACGATTAGATTGAGGCATCTGCAATCCTAAAATGCTATTGGAAAGGAAGGAAACAGGTCCGCGACGTAGGAAGTGGTGAAGGAAGTAGTAAAGGCGAGCTGTTCGGGGCGTGGGATCTGTTTATGATCGTTAGATTAAGGCATCTGCAATCCTAAAATGCTATGGAAAGGGAGGGAAACAGGTCCGTGACGTAGGAGGTAGTGAAGGAAGTAGTAAAGGCGAGCAGTCCGGAGTATGGGAACTTTTTATGACGATTAGATTAAGGTATCTGCAATACTAAAATTCTATGGGAAGGGAGGGAAACAGGTTCGTGACGTAGGAAGTGGTGAAGGAAGTAGTAAAGGCGAGCAGTCCGGAGTGTGGGAACTGTTTATGACGGGTAGATTAAGGTATCTACAATCCTAAAATGGTATGGGAAGCGAGGAAAACAGGTCCGTGATGTAGGAAGTCGTGAAGGAAGTAGTCAAGGCGAGCTGTCCGGAGTGTGGGAACTGTTTATGACGATTAGATTAAGGCATCTGCAATCCTAAAATGCTATGGAAAGGGAGGGAAACAGGTCCGTGACGTAGGAGGTAGTGAAGGAAGTAGTAAAGGCGAGCAGCCGGAGTATGGGAACTTTTATGACGATTAGATTAAGGTATCTGCAATCCTAAAATTCTATGGGAAGGGAGGGAAACAGGTCCGTGACGTAGGAAGTGGTGAAGGAAGTAGTAAAGGCGAGCAGTCCTGAGTGTGGGAACTGTTTATGACGATTAGGTATCTACTATCGTCTGTGGCAGTTAGATTAATGTATCTTCAATCCTAAAATGCAATGGGAAGAGAGGGAAACAGGACCACGACGTAGGGGTTGGTGAAGGAAGTAGTAAAGGTGAGCAATGTTGAGTGTGGGAATTTATTAATGTATCTGCAATACTAAAATGCTATGGGAAGAGACTGTAGACTGTGTAGGTTAAAAGGATTACGAAGCACGAATCGATACATATTTTAGATACATGCAATCGTTTACAATCGAACTTTACAACTAAGTTGACAACAACTGATTTTTACTCCATAGAGGCTAAAAACGATTTTTACTCCCTAGAGAATAATAAATGCTACTTTAGACCCGCAACGCATGCATTAAAAACTACTGTTTTTACTGCAGTATGACAAAAACAATATAATATGAACCCTTGATGACTCCGCTCAATTTTGTGGATGCCTCTGCGAACGCCACCTAGTAACATTCTTCCCGGCTTCATTTTGACAAATCAGACGGTGTAGCAGTCAGGTGGTCTGCGTTCTCGACAAGGTCGCTGCTTTTGAGCCGTTTGTATACTTCCATTTGGTTGAGAGGTTGATTGATTTGATGGATCATCAGGTTCTTGAACTTGATCAATGTCTGTTTCATGATCTATGGGCGATCCGTTATCCTTCCCGTAAGGAGCCAGGTGCCTCAAGGAAACGGTTGATTCTCTGCCATCTCTTGAACGGATTCTGGCGTATTGAGGACCGGCATTGACTAGATCCACAACTTCTACTGCAGGTGAATACTTGCTGGCATGGTTGAACTTCTTCAGCAATACAGGTCCTGGTGCTGAGAGCCACATGGGTAAGGATTGGCCATAAAAGGATTTCCTCATGTGGTTGAACATCCTCTCATGTGGAGTAGCGTTTGTGGCAGTACAAAGCAAACTACGTATGGAGTGCAGCGCCTCTTCTAACACTTTTTCCCATTGACTAACATGCAAACTGTGCGTTTTTAAAGCAAGGTTCACTGTCTTCCATATGATGCCGTTATACCTCTCAGCCTGTCCGTTTCCTCTGGGATTGTAGGGCGTTGTACGACTGGATGCGATTCCACAGGAGTTAAGAAATTGTTGAACCTCTTGGGACAGGAAAAAGGTTCCTCTATCGGAGTGAACATAAGAAGGCATTCCAAAAAGATAAAAGAGACTTTGTAAGTGTTCGATTACTGTCGATGAAGCCATGTCAGCACAAGGAAAAGCGAACGGGAATCGAGAAAATTCATCTACAACAGTTAATATGTACTTGTTTCTTGTTGAAGATGGCAAAGTCAATATTCAGTCTTTCCAAAGGTGCTGTTGCTTTGATTAATTACCCTTGAAACTTACAGAATCTTGGTTTCAACTCGGCACACACCGTGCAAGATGAAGTCACCTTCCTAATATCGTCAAGTGAAAATGGGAGATTTTTTTTCTAACCCAGTGATGGAGTCTCGTGACACCTGGATGACACAGTGAATTGTGAATGTCTTTGAGACTAAGGCTTCCTGTAACAGAACAAACACGAGAGAGAGTATCGGCTGTTGAGTTCTCTACACCCGGTCTGTAAACTATATTGTATTTTTTAAACAATCCTTCTTTGACAGTTCTCATTGTGTATCACAGCTTTTTGTCGCTGCTTGGTTTAAATTAACTGTTGTCATCAATGCAAAAAAGTATAACCAACATTTGAATTGAAACAGCTGACAAAATTCCCATACATTCATAAGGTTAACATGGGGCACTCCAGAGCCACTGGGGTGGAGCCCGAATGGATTTTTGAAATAAAATATATTAATCGGAATGTGAGCTATCATCATACCGAATTTCAGCCCAATCCGACCAGTATTTAATGCGCGATTGATTGAACTTCATACAAACAAACACAACAATTTTCACATTTATAATATTAGTATGATTTGAGCCAAAATTAAAATCCCCATTCTTCAGATAACCTAACCTAACAAACACAATCGGCAGATCCATTAAAACATAGTGTAATTGCTGTGAACACTCAATATACAGAACTTGGATGGAAAGTACGACCTAGACTAAACAATGTTTGCTTTTCCCTTGTGGAGCGAAGCAACCGAACAACCTAGTTTACAACAATATGGTGATAAAAACTGACACTGCTGTGGACGCTCGCACGGCACGACGCGGAACTAATCTGTAGCGTCGCAAAACACGTCTTCGTAACAGATAATACATGCGTGAAAAAGTAATGGCTTTGCATAACCTAATGGGACAGTCATCTGGACAAATACACTATAATGGCTCCTCTGTGACTCTGCAAGGCGCTCGCGGCAGTCTGCTGGGTTTGCGAGGATATTATAAAAGGAAAATAATTAGGATAGTTGCCACAATAATATTATTCATTCTTCATTATGTTGTATTAGACAAAATTGATCTTTGAACGTCTGCAGATGGCTGAGAGGACATTTTCTCCTTAATTACTATTTTTCAATAAAAAATACAAGCATGTCTATTTAAAATCTTTTTAGTGAACTCATCCTCACAAAACTTTTCTGATTTTGTCTTTTCAATAAAAGGTTAATGTTTGATCACAAAGCGCAATCTTCTTTATCCGTCAATCCCTAAACTGACAACGTATTTTATTAAAAAAATCACTATATATGTACATTGGGCCTTAACTAACTGTCTTTACACTTATTTAGACTGTAATCAACGAAATTAAAATAATATTTATTTTTTAAATTTAATATTATAAAACTTAAGTTAAAAAGCTTAGTTAAAAAATAACCATTTACTTAAATATTTTACTTTAAATTAAAAGAGTTAACATATCCTATGGATAGCAGAGTTATTATAGCCTATGGATAGCATGATAAACACAAATTCCATGCCGAAATACAGGGTGGCGCATATGGATCGGGTGGTTTTAAAATACTTGTCAAACTGTCAATTTTAAAGGTATTGGATTGAAATAAAGTGCAAAACGTGTAGTTACAATGGAAGTTTATTGGCATAAAATTTTTTAAGTTAGTTTTTAAAAATTACATCCATCAAATGCCTTCCTTCTCGAGCGACGCATTCTTGGAGTCGGTCCTTGAGGTTCCGCATTGCTCGCTCAAGCACATCACCAGGAATTGATGTGATTTCGTTGTGAATTGCAGTCTTCAACTCCTGAAGCAAGGGTCTACATGAACAAACCCCGGACCATTCCACCCAATCCATCCACCCGATAAAACCACCCGATCCATCTGCGCCACCCTGTAATAACCTAGCTGCTAAATAATAAGGGATTACAGTACAACAATCACTTCTAAACCAGGTTCAATAAAATCAACTTTTAGAGTCCTGATTGATGCTATGAAAATGCCTTTGAAAAGCTTAAAAATTAATTGAAAAGTTCGACAAATTGAATAAAAACACAACAAACGACAAGTAAAGTAAAGCTAGCGAGTTTGATCAGTTTTTAGAAAATTAACAAAAGATAACTACAATCACAACCGCATAAAGTTTTGTGTTTTGCATTCAAATGTAGTTTGATCACCGGATATAGCTGCTATTTTGCTAACAGCAATTTGTAACACTATATCAAACAGGATTTTTCATAATTTACTAAACTCAGTTTCGTAGCTAGTGTCCGTTTTATTTTTTATTTATTTATTTATTTTTTACTCAAATAAAACATTAAAACACTACGAGGAATCAAATCAAACTACTGCGTGTGGAAATGAATGTCTAAACAACTCCTAACATAATCGGTAGAAGTGGCTACTTTTCTTTCAAAGTAATAGTGTCTGCGTCCTAACTGCTAATTGTAATTTGGAAGATTATATCAACGTTCACTAGGCTAATATAAACTAAAAGAATCACAACACAATATTGCCAAAAAGTTTATCAAATTACAGAGAGAAAAGATTAGACGCGTTGGAAAATTTTGAGAAAATGTTTACACGCAACCACTCAAAGTGGCCGTTTTGCTTTCAACCGTCCTAGTCCAATTACAGCGAGAGTGACAACAATGTCACCTTGTATCAACAGATCAGCTGTTTATCAGTCAGTTATCACAGCTGTTCTGTGGCGCGCTCGCGCTACACACACAGCGGCGCGCGGCGTTGCGCCTCCAGCCATGCTAATGAGACGGGTTTCACCAATTAGAAAATAAAATACTTTCGTCTTCTGACCACTTTCCTCGTGTGTGGCTGTCGAGTGTCGAAGAGAGATAACCTTGGGTGACCTTCAACTTTGTGTTTGCATTATGTGACAGAGTTGCTTCGGGTGAAAATGTTACGGAGCGTGCGTAATGGTGCATCCTTAGTTAGCTTCTAAGAGTTGGTTGCATAGTTTAATAAGCTTCTCATAAAGTTGCCTTCATTGTATCTTGTATTTTTTCAAATATGATATTTTGGGGGCATAGAAATACTATAATTTACACTAGTAGTGTTCCATTCTATTATTAGAATTGTGGGTTATTTGTAAAAAAAAAAAACTTAGATGAGTTGATCCAGACGTAAAAAATCATCCCAAACTAAGTCGCATTCCAAGATTGAGTTTGGGCATGGGGCAGACAGTAGAAAAGAAGTGAAACCTAAAAAAAAATAAATAAAAATAAGCTCAACTGAACCACGGCCAGAGTTTGCTGTCGTAAATACAGTTTTGTTACATACAGGTAAACACTAATTTTTTAAACATACCAAATTGAAAGGACCACTTGTTGTATGCTATAGCATTTCTATGTCTCAATAAACCATTATAGTATGAATAAATAAAGGAAATAATTCCATTTCAATAAAGCAACGTTATGAGTGGCCAATGCAACTAACTCTGTTCTCTTTTATAAAAACGATGGCTACAGCTGATCCACATTGATATTGTATGTTTTATGTACGAGTTTTCAAAAGTTCTTCATTGAATAATTATTTTCCTGAGTAAGTGAACAGTACTGACAGTACTTTCTGCCGGCAAAAATTACTGAAGGTGATTCTTGGAAGTCTAACTTGCAATAATTATGCATAATTATTCATAATCCAATGATGCGACGTGTATAATATTATTAATATACATATGATGCTCGTTAAGATAATTATAAAAACCATGTTGTTATTTTTACAGATATGAAAATTATTTTTAAGGTCCTATAAACAGTGTCTTTGCTACTACAATTTCTCTCTAATTTCCTCACACTGACCTTCGTGAGGAAGCAAGAAGCGCGAATTGCATTCTCCAAAAACAAAAACCGTTGTTTACATTGCTGGGACGTACTCTGTGAATTCTGGAAGTCTTAGAGAAATAGAAACTGACGTTTTAGTGATGGTTAACTCTTGTGAAAATCGCGAGATGGTTTAGATGGTCTAGCTGCTTTTAACATGTCAGAGCACACCTTCATTTCAGTGTGCAATTTGTGTAGTATTTAAGTTGTGGTTGAAAGTTTGGTTTCTATGAATCAAATTTATGTCCTCTGCGCTTTTTCCCCCTTAACGCTTAGATACGCATACTTTGACGAAAATGGTGTCAAGTCTTTATTCTACTGTGCAAGAACCGAGGTAAACATTGGTATAAATGAGATTAAATAGAATTATAATGCTTCCAGAATTGGCCACCGATAGTGTGTGCTGATTACAAACCTCTGTCAAATTTGCCTTTTTTACCAAGCCAAACCTACAGGACAACGTATTGTGTTAAACCATTGCGTCTTTTATGCCGCATTAAAAGTCACATTACCAACCACTAGATAACAACATATTTTAGACTATACCTGCGAGTGGCTTATTTAACTATGTTTTTTAAACATTATTAAGTTATGTCAATATTACTTACAGGTTATAGTATCTGTTTCTGTACCCAAAAACCAATCTTTAGGTATACTCTTCAAAAAGTACATTTAAGTATTTTCTCTTTAGGTATAAACTGCCTGAAGATGAGCTAGTGACGGTCCCAGGGGAGGGGGATGGGAGGGATATATGCCCCCCGAAATATTTTATACTTTATTGCTAACATAAATATAGCTTGAGCCTATTTTAGAACTCAAATATGTATAAAACTACATTTTTAAATTCCACATTTTTTCGAGGGGGACCCCCGGACCCCCCTTTTTTCTGGGTGACATTCCAGATTCCCCGGTAGTAATCCCCCCCCCCGAATTTAAATTCTGGGACCACCACTGATGAGTTAAGTAGATGGCACGTCTCTTTGTTACTACAATTGATGCGACTGACCAGCTTCAACGGCCAAACAAACTTATTTATTCCTATACTCAATTGCGAAGCACATTAGAAGATCCATTGAAAGTTAGTGTGTAGGAAGTGCAGGCTTGTGTCAGGGCCAAGGTCCCAGAAGGTCATGAACGAGACCTGTCTAGAGTTGCCTCAGGTTCTACAGCACTTTCACTGCCTCTTCAGTGACCGCCGCGGCCCGCGCAGTAGTTTCTACCGTATATCACCTTTCCTCTTGTTTTGACTGTAAACCTGAGACACTGGTCAGGTGTTCGCACCGTGGTGGGGGGGGGGGGGGAGTACTTCTGGAAGACTCGGAGATTTCTAAAAACAATACAACGAGTCAACCAGCTGTTGTACGTGATTCAAGGTTGTTTGAAATCAGTAATAGTGGTGGAAATTGATTTGAATTGAAGTTTGGAATATGATTATTAATTTTGGATGCCTCTTTAGAGTATGAACCGTGTCACAGTCTACCATGCATATTAATAGAACAAAAAGCTGTATGGATCATAAACATAGACAAATGACTAACAGTCCCGAATATCATACTAGTCCATGCACAACATTTAGGTGGTTTGAGGGGAATCCCCCACTTCTATTTTTGCGTAATGCATGTTACAGCTGATTGGCGTTTTGACAAACCTCAGCTGTTCAGATCAAGGCCAAGTGGAGGAGATAAATTTCTACCCCTAAACAACCTATATTTTGTGAACGGAGTATAATAACTGTAATAACGGTGTTGGTAGTTTTTTTACAGTTATAATTTAAATAATAATACAACCATGTTTACTTTCGTACTATATTGACGTCATTTGTTTATGTTTATAATCCATACCACTTGAAGTTTTGAGTGGTACCATTGACTATAAACCTCCTTTAGAGGTGTATAGTCAATGATACACTTGTAAAAAGCCTCTAACAGTTAGTTGGTTATGTCTAATTTAATTGACATGTGTAAATTGTTAATCGTTTTACTGTGTTTACAAATACTATTCAGTTCTTGTTTATATTTAAACATTAGCATTGATTATGGATTCTGAAGTATGCCTAGACTCACTTTTAGCTGTAGCAAGTTTTATACCCAAAGAGATAATATTGAATAAGAGATTACCTAAATGTTTTTTCTGGGTACATAAACAGAAAGTGAAATTAAATCAGTTATGAGAAATTACATAAACTATTTACAGTCCTGAGTGTAAATCAAATAGTATTAGTACTTTATATCCTTCGGTATAAGGAATCAGAAAAACGTACATTTTCCGCTTATTTCCTGAGTTTCCCTTTCAAAAGTATCAGATCTTGTGAAAGTCAGGCCCGTCAGTATTGATTGAACGAAATGTTTCTGCTCAGATTCCTAAAATCGGTGAAACCTTGACCCTAGTGACTGATGCAGACGGTTATTATTGAAGGAAGAGGTTTATTACAAGTTTGGACTGCCAGATGGAGAGCGTCTGTCCAAAACCGAGGGCGGAAAGTGAAAGGAGGCGTCCAGACAAGTAATAATATAGTAATGCTGAAAATGAACAACTCGAATATTACTTAGCGCTTCAAGATGGAAGTAGTTTAATTTCAAGTACTATTACCCACACGTCCTACAGCCTTTATGGTCTTTGATCAGCTCCTCAGTAAATTGAAAACCATCCGAATACAAAAGCTACAGTATCCACTAAGAAGAGAATAACTGTAAATAATGTTGAATAAATAATTTTACCTACGACCGTTTTTTAAAGTAGCCATTTCAGTTCAGTTCTTAGAATTGAAAAGTTTCACTTAACAGCTGTTTACTTTCATATCAGCATAGTTTCATTTCATATCAGCATAGTTTTTCTCATACAGTATCAACACGGGTAACGGACCAATGAGGTTCAAGGATTGAGAGAAAAGAAGTACAATTAATTATTGTAATACTTCAAACGTCAACTAATCAGCTGATCAGCTGATCAGTTGACAATTTTAATTGTTGATCCGGCTTGTTCCTGTTGATACTCGCGTATTCTTAACCTAAGTTGGTGGAAGTTAAATGAAGGTTTATTTTAAAATATCAGTTAGTGAAAGTGATGTTGACGAGATAGAAATGAGAGCACAAACTGTTTGTGCTAATCTTTTGCCACGAAAATCAAAACAAAGGTACCATATGCAATTACATACCAGCAATTCATTAAATGGACGAAACAAAATAAGGTTAAATTTATTAATGAAAAGTGCAATGTGGTTTATTTTGAAAACCTCCTAACCACTTTTTCACCCAACTCTTTGTGGACCACATATTCGATGCTGAGATCTAACTGTAAATTAAATGTTTCACTATTTTATTCAGTTGTCCAAAAATATATGCAATATTTCCCTAATTGTACCTGATACAGTATTTATGGTAAGAATGCTGCTAGTAGAACCTATTGCCTGAAAAAGTAACGTATCATTTAACAAAGTTTTACAAACACGTAATTACATGAAATCAGCTGATTATACAATAAGTCGTTGCATCACTTTCAGTGACAATGACAATAAACGAAAACATAGCCTCTTTAGGAAGTTATGAGTAGTGATTGTGATTGTTAGTAATAAAAAACCAGATTTTTAGTAATTAAAAAACGGTCGTAGGTAAAGTAGTGTACGCAACTAGCGTTAATAGTCTTTACGACACTCGTAGAAGTTTTTAAGGCACTCGCCAAGGCTCGTGCCTTAAATTTTCTACTCGTGTCCTAAAGACTAACTTAACGCAATCGTTGCGTAAACTACTATAAATAAATGTATAGATGTAAAAAGATCTATGTTCACCATTATAAATCATTAAGAAAATTCCCTTATGGATGTACCATCCATATATACAAATCATCAAACATACTCCCTTATGGATCTGAAGACAAGGTAGGTTTATGTGTTTGTAGAGTGTTCATTTTCATTAGAGAACTCTTTTTATCTGGAAAATTCTTATTACCACATAAGACTAAAATTGCAAACCGTTCTTTAATTTTCTCAACCAGAGCAAAGCGTTCTGTAACCGGCTGTAACCTTGAAAAATGTCCAATACAGTGACTACTGTTTTGTCTAATACACATATGATTTTAGACGGGCCTACAACACAGAGCATAGAATAAATATTTATTCTATGCTCTGTGGCCTGCAACTTGAGGTGGGCTCGGATTCTTGGAATCATTATAAAATTACTTGGCATTATAAAAAGCCTTTTTTTACCGTTTGAGATTTGAGATATGGCCTCAAGGACGGTTTAAAGTTTTTAAAGGCACTCGGTATAACCATTAGACCTACAACAGCCTAATTGAATGATTCATCATTAACTTAAGTCATTCATTATTGAGCGATTTACTTAAGTGATGACTCATTTGATCACATAAAGATATTGATAATGAAAACTATAGTCTTTAGAGAAAATTTCATTTGGATTATTCCTATCAAGATAAGAAACAGTCATTTAACTTTTTAGTAGTTTCCTGTTGTTGAGGCTAATTTTGTTGTTTTTTGTTCCAAAATTTCCTAATTCAATAGTGAACTCATTCCCTTTTCATGCTAGAATACGAGTTTCGCCTATGTACGTTTACATGACGTGAAGCAATGTAAAGCAGAAATTCTCATTTCTTATATAAAAAGGTTGTAGATTTCCTTTTTGATTTACAAGAGCTGGGTTTAAAGGGGCTGGACTGAGCTGTAAAATTGCAACAGTTCATAAATTTGTATATAATTAATAATATATAAATAGCCTATTAGAAGTCAATTAAGCATAACAGCTATTTAAAATCTATTATGTTTACAATCTATTTCAAACACAAGCTAAAATAAAAATAAATATATAGATAATTTTAAAAAAATCTCAAAAAAATAATCTACACAAATGAAATTTTATATAATATTAATTGGCCTGAGTGACTAAAAGTGAACAGTGAACTTCAAGATCTAGAAGACCTGAGTACATTGTTGCTGAAAAACATGTGTTAGGTAACAACTGGATTTCCTCCTTCTTCTACCATGAACTAGCCTGGGTGAGAGTTTAAACAAATTTGTGTAATCTTTATGTTATAATATTTTCTAGTAAAAAGTGAAAGCCAAACCAAAATACTTAGTCTAATTATTTCAAATAGTTTAAACAAGAAGAAATGTGAAACCATTGAGGAATAACCTTTTTTTACCATACAGGCAAGGAGAAATAGTCTGTCAGAGAAGAAAATTGGAAACTTGGAAGAAACTTGGTAATCTCCATCTTATTATTACAGACTATCCTATTTAGGTGTTGGACAATTTGAGAACATTAGCCTACTTCTGAGGTGGATCGAGTAGCCTCATAGCTGTTAAAATTTATATAGCCTAAAATCTTGATTCAAGTAAAGACTTTTGTTTTAGAACAATGTTATCCAAATTCGATAGAAAATTATTTAGTAAAAAAAAATCAAAGGCTAACTTTATTATCATAAAAAAAGTTTCAAATTAAAAGATTAGCAAGGAAATTGGAAAATAAAGAGAGCTCCTAGCACTAACCCTAAACCCTGAGGTTGCAAAATACTACAGTATTTCTCTAAACATTGAATCTTACCAGAATCATTGGGCCCATCGTAGACTATAGCACATCAAGTAAACTCCAACCACCATAGTAAGAAAATACAATTAACTTCAACCCTAACACCCTCCAAAGGATGTTTTATTTTTTAGAATAGAACTGGCTGGTTCATATAAAATGAAATCAATTCACACATCCAAAGGCAATTATCATGGACCTTATGGGTTAATTGGTCACCATGACAGCATTTCCAAGATAACAATAAAATACCCCCGCCGCAGCAAACCTGTCGACTAAGCGAATTTCCATTTGTCTGAATTGATTTTCAGTTAAATATATTTTAATAACATTAGGTTTAACGAGTACCTAGGTTTGCTGCTACAAGGAAACTAATAAAGTGTGTTTTTGAATAAAATATTGATAGCTTAGTACAAAATAAATAAATTTGCCAAGTTTGATCAAAATATATCCATAAACAAGCAAACTACAACATTTGAAAATATTCTCCATAAGAATAACATGGGAATTTTAAATTTACAACTTTTTTAATTTTCTCCGTTACTAATAATCGAACAAAAATACTTTTATATACTAAATTATTTGTTTTTTAAGCTCTTTAAAAAGGTCTATAGAGAAATCGGGAAATTTTGTGTTTTGAGGGTCAAAAGTGAGAAAAACCAATTTTTACCCCATAAAACCCCCCGTAAAGCCCCGTTCCCATGGTCCGATCGTGCTGGTTCGCGAACTCATTCAAGTTTATCCCGCTTTACACCTTTAAACCAAATTTCATCAAAATCGGACAAAAATTACTCAAGTTATCGCGTTCACGGACGTACATATATATGTGTATATATATATATACACATATAACAATTTGAACGAATGGTGTTTTTGGTCTCTGGGGACATCAAAATGTAAATCGGTCCCGGGTCTAGGTCTTACCGTGCCACCTACGGTAATAGCTACTTCCCTATAGGGAAATTCGCTAAAAGGCAAACAAAAGAACCATAACACATGGTTATAAACAAATCATCAAAACTAGCAGATTACTCATACATAACTATATAGCTACTTCCCGGTAGAAAAATTCGCTAAAATAAGAATGTTACCGGGGAGCACAATTCACAATTTAATACAAAATGAATAACTAGGATTAGCACCATTGCCGTAGATACTGCAAATAGACATTTCATTTATGTGAACCAAATATACCATTGACTTTGGATACTGCAAGTAGACATGTAGTTTATTGGAACCAAATGAACCATTGGCTTTGAATATACTACAAGTAGACATCTCATTTATGTGTAAAACCGATGTAGCATTAACTTGGGAAAAGTATTGGATTATTATGCTTGTTCCGCTCAATATTGCAAGCAGACAACTGCATTTTACACCTAGTATATTAATTGATGCATTGTCTCAGTTGTATGTAAGTATCTGTAAGTAAAATAAAGCTATGAAAAATATTACATTACTATTAGAGAAAAATGCACATATTAAGGGAATTCATAGGTCGCAAGGGAAAGATGGAAACGTTCAAAAGAAGGTATATCGAACTTAAGAAAATCCTGAAGTATATGTTGAAATGAAGGAGAATAGGACTTATACAAAGCCGAAAGGAAACTTTCAAGGGAAGAACCAGAGGAAGGCCAACACCCACCAATCGAAGGGTGATAAGTTCACTGAAACAGCTCATTTCCGTTTCCTTACTCTACTGACCCCCGATGCAGTGAAGGGTGTTTGCTCATTATAATATACTCGCACTTTGGAGCAACTGGTGCATTAATTGCCATTACGTACAGGGAAAGTAACCCGCTGATACATTTTCCATAGAGTACGGGTTTCCGGGTCAGACCGCGCCGCGGAGCGTACAGCACCATAGAGTAATGAGATGTCCAGTGAGCATAGAGTAGTGCCTAGTGCCGCGAGTGCTGGTGGATAGTACAGTGTGTAATGTGCTTAGGCCTCCTGGGTATTCTGACGGACTTCTTACAGTGAGTTTGGCATTTACGATTTATTTATGTTAGTGGCTTAGGTAATTTTAAGATGATGAGAATTGATTTAACAAACGATAAGCTGAATAATTAGCCTAAGAAATCGTGAGTATATAAGAATCCGTACCCTATACACAGTATGTGTAATGGCCTAGGTAACTTTATGATCTATTGATTAAGGGGTGCAAAAAACATAAGCTGAATGTCAAGTTAGCGAATTCGCGATTATATTAAGTTGTTTTGACTACAACCCCCATACATTGCGTTTATTTTAATTCAGTGGTCTAAGTCCTTTCAGTATGTAATGAGTATGAAGTGTTTAATCGGAATTTTAAAGAAATTGGGAGAGCTTGGAAATGGTTTCAAATTTAGAACTTTATTTATTTTATATAAAAAAATGGCATGTGTACCAGCACTTTTGCAATACAATGTTGATATGTGAAGGCAAATGAGTGAACGATGATTGTTGAATGGGTGAGATGACAGCTTTGATACTGACTAAGATCAGCTGGTTTATTATTCAGGGCCTTTAATAAAAAAAAATAAAAAAAAATAATAAAAGACAACTGAATCCAGTTTTGAACTTTTGAAAATATTTTTACTTTTCTCTGAATCGCATCGGCGGCCTAATGATTACCAAGCGAGCCTTG